>NW_026991721.1:33962906-35212906 GCF_029215605.1 Mirounga angustirostris | reverse complement strand
AAATCTTGGTGCATGGAGTGACCAAAGCAATGAAAAATGAGGTGGGACATGAACAGAATACGGTAGTTAGAATGTAGGCTTGCTTGTTGTAAGAAAAAGACTCTAACACATAGTGGTTTGAATGTTTTAATCAGGTTCATCATCTCTGAGAAAGGAGTCCAAGGCTGGTAGGATGACTTGACAGTAATGAGGAGCAAGGTCTGTTCATTTTGTTGCTCTTCAGTCTCAAGAGTGTTGCCTTTATCTGTATGTTCATGGATAACCCTCCTCTGCCAGTTGACAGGAAGAAGCATGATCCAGAAGTTAAACACATGGCTCTGATTTATTTCCATTGGCCCAAACCTAATCACATGGCCATGCATATCTGCAAGGGAGGCTGGAAAACGTCTTTATCTGGGTGACCACATATGCAACTAAAATTTCTCTTATAAAAAAAAGGGGTAAGAAGTGATATTAGGAGTTAAATAGCATTAGACAAAATACAGAAAAGATACTGGGCAATTAGAGAAGAGAAAGAACCAGAAAGAATCAGATAGGACCAGAACTAACACTACTGGAAAAGGAAGAAATTTTAAAATTAAATCCAGACTGTGTATTATTTATAGTTTATTGGATATAATTATGTTAAAATCGCCTTTCTGGATTAAAAACATTCATGAGGTGGATTTGATGACTTTGAAAGTCTTGAGTGAGTGAAGGAACTCTTCAGAATATTGCTCTACATTGATAAACGGAGTTGGTTGGACCAAATTGACTCTTGTTATGAATTTTAGACATGTTACTTACTAGGCAAAAAGAGCTTTGCAGGAGCTGACTTGCCTGTGGTCAAAGTGTCTGAGAGAAAAGTCCTTAGCTGTAGATTCAGAGAAACAAAGTCACAGTGCAAAAAGTAGCCGGGAAAGGGAAAGACCCCAATGCCAAGATTGTTGCTTGCCAGCCTTCTTATACAAAGCCTCACATCCTGGTAAGATGCAGTCCCTCCCAGGCAAGACCTTGTCTGGTAAGGGGCAGATAGGACTTAATGCGGGGGATTCAGACTCTTTTCAGGCAGAATCTTTTCTTAGATTCTAAGAGAGCCTTCTTTGGAGGAACTGTGCTTTGGACCTGCTCTTTTTATAGGGCATTTATAGGAATTAGATTACTTTCCTCCTTACATTCATCAACCCTGACTATCCCCCACTGATCCAAATGTCTTCCCGCAGGGTCTGCTATTTCCCTTTGCTACAAATCCCCACTCCTCTCCCTTACCATTTCTCCCCTTTTCCACTTATAATTTATCTTAGTGTGACCTTTTGATAAGCTTAAAAACCACAGCAATATGTGCTCTTCAAATGCTAGAGAGGAGTATATATTTAAAAGAAAGGTTTGATTAAGACAGACAGTTTAAAATTCAGCCATTATTCAAACCCACTTGATGTGAATGGTATCACCTGTAAAATCATGATCAAGAGAAATTTCACAATTAGTCTTTGGTTCTGTTTTGCCAAAGCAACTGGAATAAAGAAGAGAAATCCAGGCCCCATTGGAAAAGAAAATATTTCCTGGCTAAGAGTTTCCACACATTTTTCATTAGGATGAGTTGGTAATTGATATTAGAATATATGTATTAAACATACATGCACTGGACACCTTCTAAGAACCACAACACAATGCAGAACTTAAGCACACCATAACTCATGTTAAGTAACCTGCACTCATTTCCCAACTCAGCCACTTCAAAGCTATGTATCTTGAGCAGAAACCCTCTTTGGTGTCTCAGAAACCTCATTCATCAAACACTGATAATCAGAATAGCCACATGATAGTGGTTGTGAAAACTGAATGTGCTAGAATGCATTAAGGATTTAGAGCAGGGCCTAGTATATAGTAAGTACTCAATAAACAAAGTGTTAGCCTACATAGAATTCTGTTGTCTATGTTTTATAAAAATATTCTTATCACTACAACATATTACATTACAAATTATTTATTTTCTATCTCCCTTTACTGATCACAGCTCCATGTGGGCAAGCTATTTTCTGTTTAGTTTACAGATGTGCTTAGAACAATACCTAAAACACAGTTGGTGCTCAATTAACATTTAACGAAATATGGATCTGTCTCTCTTTACTAACATGACCAACTTTTGCTTATTTGTGATGTCATTCAATCAACAATCAATCAGTTACCTGTTTGTAGCTTAATTTGTACAGCATACCATGCTGTGCTTTGAATTATCATGCCCTTAGTTGACCATGTCTCTTTCTATTTTCCCATCTTCTGTGATCAATATTCATATAATGCTCATCCAATTTGATCTCACAATGTAGTTTTTGGTGTTGACTTAGTGTATTAAAGATGCCATAATAGTCTCCCTGTCAGCACTTCTTTTATTAAAATTTACCTCAACCACAGGACCTTTAGAAAGAGGGCACTTGAGTAGCCCTATTTGGACCATATGACTTTCTTTACCTCAGTGGACAGAATTAAATGGACCAGAGTGGATAGCTTGCCTAGGGGAAATCCAAACAAAAAATTCATTCTCTCCACGTTTGTCTCTTTATTTCCCTGTCTCCCTTTCTTTCTCTCACTCCTGAATTTAGATAAAGAGGTTTTGTCATTTATATGGTGATAAGCACTAACATTAACAGGTCACTGAGACTTATGGCTACAGTTTTTGCCATTGCTAAGTGAGCCCCAAAAGACACACAAAAAAACAAGAGCCTGACAGAGGGAGCAGTTCCTTAAAGAAGATAAAGTAGCAGATGTGCAAAGAGAATCTGAGACCACAGAGTATGGGGGCCCAAGAGGAGATAGAGAGTATTAAATGATCTGACCACATTTTTAATGTTTGGTTGTTGGCAGCTTTCAAGCACCCTCCTTTCTCTTCTGCTCCATGTCTCAGCAAGCTGCTAAGAAAGCCCAGGCGCTCCCTCCCTTGGCACTGACAGCAAGTCCAAACCATGCAAGACCCTGTGAGAGAATCCTCACTCCGGCCCCTCCCCCTAACTACAATAAATCCCAAAGCCAATTGCTTATCATGTCACTGGGACTGAAATGATGCAGGCCTCCTGGGGAAACATGGTAGAGTCATTCCTTTTGGTTGTCAGATTTGCTGTTAATTTTGTCTGCAATTGCCAGCAAAGTGCAGGAAGATGTATGAGAATGAATTATTGATTTTCACTTGCATTCTGGTTGGAGCAAGTTTGCAGCTTATTTCCAAGTAACTCTTTTCATCTTCATGGCAATAAATACAAACATCAATTTAATTTATCTCTTTGAGTTAGCACCTTTCATGATAAGTTGTATTTATCAAACAACTAACCCTTTCCTTATTATAATCAGCAAATGAAGAGCTACAGCTGAACAGATTGTTCCATCACACCAAAATTCAGAAATAGCAACTTTCAGTAAAAAAAGAAAAAAAAAAGATTCATGGAAGGTGAACGTAGTTCATAGAGGGTTTTAAATACAGTAAGACTTAACAGGCTTGAGAACCAAAAAGCTTCCTGTGGAAAATAGTTTTGACAGTGATTGAGGAATATAGTCCTTTACTCAAACTTGATCCCCCACACTATGAGAGGTTTGGTTTAATTGTGTTAACTCTCTGTACTTCTGTGACTTCTTCTGTTCCCCCATCCCCCATCCTAAAGGAAGAAAGTCAGTCTCCATGTTCCGGAGCCAAGCTGCCCCACTCTGAAAGCACTCACACTACGTATCTTTTTGTTTCCTGTGTCCTCTGTAGTGCTGAAGAGCTCTTGTCCCCTTCCTTCCATTTGCTTAGGAGACAATGCTTTCAAAGAACAACTTGGAGGGATATTGGCCACAAAGTAGACCCCTCACTGCTCAGCAGCTGTTTGAAATCTTCTGGTCCCAACCTGCGTGAGGATTTGATCTTTCAGGATTTTGTTTAATGAGGATGGTGACAGACTCACAGCTTCAGAACAGTTCACCTGTCCAGAATAGGCACAATTTCCCAGAAGTCCTAATAATTCAAAACCATTTCAGTATGGTCTCTACAAAAGGGCATGCTGTCTTCTCTATCAAACTGAGACATGAGGCTCACCAAGAGAAATAAAAAAAAAAAAAAGAAGTCTCATATCTGATAGTTCATTTTGGCATCAATTCCAATTGGTCTTCCTTCACTTGAGATCATTTCTGGGGAGAAAAGTTTAATTAGGTGCAGGCAGTGCTCATTAAAAATTTATCTTCATAAATATTATTCTTTCAACTTTCTTCATTATGATTGATTCAAATTTGAAGAATCTTTGATAATATTGTAATTATTTTAGATTTAATTACTAGATTAAATATTGGATTAATCATTAGATTTAATTATTTTATTTAAAACTTACATTCTCTTTATCTGTGTGTGCATGTGTATGTGTGCATGCATGCTATGTTTATGCATATATTTCCTTGGGTGTCAAGAAAAAATATGAAAACCAGATAATTTTTGACATTCTGAAGTAAAACTTAATGAAAAACCATAGCTTCTATTTCTGGAGATTACCAGGACAGCATTTAAAGCCAGAAATGTTATGAACATTATTAGCCCAAGACACATTTTTCCATGCTGTAGAACTGCCATGTGATAGCTCAGAGTCTATAAATTGCCTTTATTTGCTATTTTCACTCTCACCTCCCAATTAGAGCAGAGCTGCAAAACTGCAAAGAAATGGGGGGAGGGTTGCAGAAGAGTGGGTTGTTAAGCAAAAGGATGACTTGTATGATTTTATAAGATAGGAACATCTAGCCCAGGAAGAGAAGGTTCTGACTGTTGGGCTGAACTTGGAAGAGAGAGATTCAGGATACAAGTTGATAAATGCTACAATAAGGCGAAGCGTAGAAGCTATGGAGCATAGAATGAAAACTTTTACCTGGTCCTTAGAGACAAGAGGAAATTCCTAAAGGAATGGTAGGCTTAGGTACCTAAAGGACAAGAGAAATTAGGTGAAGGGAGAGAGGAGAACAGAAAGAAAAGGCAAGAACATGATAGAGGGAAGGGAGAAGCAGGTTTAAAGACTTGGAGGCAGAAAGATATTGCATCTGGGTTCAACTTTTCATTAGTGGTTTGACCTTGAACAACCACATATTGAACCATGATTTCCTTATCTGTAAATTATGGATAATATTTACCTCTCTGCATTACTGAAAAGTAAATGAGATCATGTATTTTAAAGTGCTGCCATTGTTAGCAAGATATAGAAATTCAACTTCAACTAATTTAAGTATAAAGGGCAATGTATTGGAAGGTTATTGGGATATGCTGTAGAACATGAAGACCTTACCGAATGCAAAGACTTGGTTGCCTCTCATGGCCAACTGCAATTAGAGATTCAGATGCCATTAAGACACTATTTCTTTTCATATCTATTTCCTTTGCATGTGGATGTTATTCTTCCCTTCCACCAAACACCAGCTTTTTATTCATAGTAGATGATCATGGCTGTCCAAGAAGTCAACTTCTGAGTTTTATATCTTTGGCAGAAGTTACTCAAAGAGAGTCTGCTTCTCTTAGTTCTAGTTCCAAAATTACCAGGAAAGGACTTGTCAGATGCCCACCCCAAAGCAACTGTGCTCAGGGAGTAAGGTCATAATGTATGCACCTGGTGGCTCCTGAAGTGACTTTGGGAGTTGGAGAGGCAGTTCAATTCCTGGTTTTTAAAAATATTAATCAGGGTGCTTTGGTGGCTCAGTCGGTTAAGCATCTGACTCTTGATTTTGGCTCAGGTCATGATCTCAGGGCTGTGAGATAGAGCCCTGCTTCGGGCTCCACGCTGGGCATGGAGCCTGCTTAAGATTCTCTCCCTCTTCCTCTGCCCCTCCCCCGCTCTCTCTCTCTAAAAAAAAAAATACTAAAGTTACATACCTTTGGTGCACATCTACTCTTGTGTTGTGCACAATGCAACAAACTTTAGATGAAATATCTAATTAAATGTTAATCTAATGAAGTAGTTACTATTATTACCTCCATATCACAGATGAAGAAACTAAGTTATAGTGAGGGGTCACTTGTTCAGGCTTTAAAAAATGAGTAAGGTGAAAAGCCAGCATACCAAATCAAGCTTGCCTGGTTCAGAGTTTGAGCTACTGACTGTTATGGACATTTAATTTAATAAATGTCTCTTTTCAGCTACAGACCAGACTTCTACTTCCCGTCAGTGAGCAGAAGAATTTTGAACCCTGGTGTGGTGGGGAACAGTTCATTCCTCTCTCTCCCCAGTGTTGAGGGCCAGCCAGAGATTACAAGCCATGAAAAAGAAAGCCAGAGCAGAACTCAAAGACAGGAATTCTTTAGATGTTATAAATCACACAACTTTGAAGTGCTTCTGTTACCTATGTCTACATCATTTTTCTCTTTCCAACAGAGTATAAACTATCACACCTTTCATACTAAAAGTGACTTTCACATATGGATGCTGATTTTTCATAAACTTTGGTGGTGTTAGTCCTCACCTAAAGCTATAGATCTCACTAGAAATTAAAGAAAAACGATCCTATGATTCTAAAAATGGATGTGGGGAGATTCTGCTAGGAATTTTTAAAAGACAGTTGCATTAAGTGCCTGTAATTTGATTAAAGATTAAGGAATGGACTAATTCTTAGTTGATTCAGGGTTTTCCATTCCAATTGAATGTATTGCCCAATGACATTATTGACATTTTGGGAGGATCAGAATATTCATCTTTAGTTTCTTCACTCAAATCTGCATGATATTTCTTGGTGTTTATTGGAGTAGAGGATGGAAGCACTTATGGCTTTGTGGAGAAGGAAGGGAGAGAAAGTATTATTGCAACTGGATTCGCTCATTAGTTCAGTTATTTATTTATTCTACTAGTAAATATTGAGGTAGAGAGAAATGTGATCGAGGAGGGAATACAATGGTGGCTTTACTTTTATCTACAATATTTTGTTTTTAAAAATCTGAAGCAAATATGGCAAAATATTAAGATTTGTTTAAAATTTATTATAGGTCCAGGGGCACCTGGGTGGCTCAGTCAGTTAAGTGTCTGACCCTTGATTTCAGCTTAGGTCATGATCGCAGGATTGTGAGATCCAGCCCCGAGTCAGGCTCCATGCTGAGGATTGGAGCCTACTTAAAATTCTCTCTCCACCTCTTCCTTTGCCCCTCTTCTCTCTCTCTCTTCTTCATCAATTTAAAAAAAAAAAAGCTTATTGTAGGTCCAATGATATTTGTTTTAAAGCCAAGTATCTTGAATATAATATGTGACATTTGGTTGAGAATAAAGAATAAGAAAAAAGGAAATATGTTTTAAAATCCGTAAGTACTAAAAGCACTTCATTTTGCTCCAGTTTTTTTAAAAGATTTATTTATTATATATTTGAGAGAGAGAGTGTGTGTGCAGGGGCAAGGGGCAGAGGAACAGGTAGAGAGAGTCTCAGACAGATTCTGTCCTGAGCACAGAGCCCAGTGCAGACTTGATCCCACAACCCTGAGATCAGGACCTCAGCCAAAACCAAGAGCCAGTCACCCAAACAACTGCACCACCCTGGCGCCTCCAGTTTATTATTATTATTTTTTTAATCTTCTTTCGTCTTTCTCTTTCTTTCTTTCTTTCTTTCTTTCTTTCTTTCTGTCTTTCTTTCTTTCTTTCTTTCTTTCTTTCTTTCTTTCTTTCTTTCTTTCTTTCTTTCTTTCTTTCTTTCTTTCTTTTCTTCTTTCTTTCTTTCTTTTTGATGTAGTGTTCCATGATTCATTGTTTGCGTATAACACCCAGTGCTCCATTCAGTACGTGCCCTCCTTAATACGCATCACCAGGCTAAACCATCCCCCCCACCCCCCTCCCCTCTAGAACCCTCAGTTTGTTTCCCAGAGTCCATAGTCTCTCATGGTTTGTCTCCCCCTCCAATTACCCCCCTTCATTTTTCCTTTCCTACTATCTTTTTTTTTTAACATATAATGTATTATTCCAGTTTTTGTTTTAAATGCACTATTCCCACTTTGTGACCATAAATCCTAAGATGCTAGTATCATGTGGGTTTCAAGACTTTGATTACATGGTGCATTGTTTCTCTGTGTTCTGTGTTTGGTCAGCGGTGGTAGTGGTATATTTTGGGTCTAGAAATTAAAAAGGTACCTCAAATTGGAAGGCACAGACCTCTCAGAATTGTCTCTCTTCAACCCAAAATAGAAACTTCCTGTTTGGAATATTACCTAATATGCTTACATAAAGTGCCTTAAGCCTTAAACATGAGGTATAATTTATTCTAGAATTTTACATTGTCTGATCCTGAGCTTTAAGGCATGGGGCAAGTCAGTCTTTTAAGTCTCAATTTCCTCATATGTCAGTTGGGAAAAATAAAAATAATAGGTCCTATCTCACAAGTTGTTATAAAGAGAGGTGACTTTACCATGACATTAATAAAGGATAAGTTTCGAGGCTTCATTTATACAAGTTTTCTCCAAATTCAGTATCTAATTTTGTATTTGTAATTTTGCATTGTTTTTCTTAAAAAGAGCCTTCCAAATTGACTATTTTCAGGCCTGATAATATCTGGATCTGCCTATGGTTACAGAGATGACATGAGATATCAAGTAAATATAAAGCTTTAGGAGAGTGCCTAATATAGAGAAGAAAGGGAGAGGAGGGGTGGGGGAAGAGAAATGGAAATTTTAAGGGAATTGGCTCTCATGATTGTGGAGGCTGGCAAATCAAAACTAAGGCAGGACAGCAGGCTGGACACAGAAGAGTTGATGTTGCAATCATCAGGCTAAAGTCTGTAGGTCAGGATGGTAGGCTGGAAATTTAGGGAGGACTTCCATGTTACAGTTTTGAGGCAGTTCTTTCCCAGTTAACCTCAGGTTTTGCTCTTCAGGCCTTCAACTGATTGGATGAGGCCCACTCACATTATCGTGGGTGATCTTTTAAATATTAAATGATAGCTACAGAACACCTTCACAGCATACAGACTAGTGTCTGACCAAACAACTGGGCACTAGTCAAGGTGACACATAAAATTAACTACCACACTGAGTAAGTGCTCAGCAAAACGAAGTATGCGGCAAGGTCCTAATTAATTTTTCTTCTCCTCCTCCTCATCCTTCTTCTTTGCCTTATTATAGTCTATATTTCTAGAACAGTACCTGGAATTTGAAAGGTTCTTAAAAAAATCTTTTGGGAAAATGGATGTATGAAGAAATGCAAGAATGAATGAATAAATAAATAAAAATGTATTTGCCAGCAAATAGCTTATATATGGACTGTTCAAAATAGCTAGCATAGTCAAGTCCAATAAGTTTGGCTGGATGACACTCCAGATAATGACAAATGTGTTTTTACACTGGTCCATGATGTCAGGTCTTAATACATGGTTATGAAGTAAAGTTTGAAATCTTTACTGATAAATACTATAATCTCTGTATTACTTGCTCAAGGCAGAAGCCTTTGCATATCCAACATTTACATCTTCTTAATTACTATTCCCTGATATGGCTAAAATGTAGCTGGACTTGACCTCAAGAACATTACAAATATTTTCCTTCTGATCTGGAGTGTCTAAAATACAAAGCAGCATTCAGTCACTTGTCCTTATCTTTATTTTTCTTTTATTCCACATTCAAAGAAGTCAGTCCAATTTTCACTTTTTTCTCACTCTTGCCTACCTCTCAATTCGAAGAGTGCTCATTCTTCATGAGAGAGTCACAGAATGGGAAGTGGCAGGCAGAAGAACTATGTCCTAAAATTCAATAAACACTTCTCTCTTATGCATTGGAAATGTATAGGCTTGCCGTTAGAGGGTAAGGCAAAAAGGATTAAAACAAATCCACTTTCCTTTCCTTCCATGATTCTACTGCAGTGCCCATGCTAACACCAGGAATCAAATCATTCTGTTTTCCTACATTCTTAATAAATCAAGCTTCTCTGGAGGTCAAAGATGAAAGTGGTATCTATTTGCATCTCAGTTTCAATCTCTACTCCGTAGCTTGTTTCAAAATGGTTCTTCCTAGGAACATTTGTATCCTGATCAAAATGCCAATTACATTTGTTCCTTCTGCATTATCAGACAAGACTTCTTGCCCCCATATTGTGAGTGCTTTGTGTATCTGACTTGTAATTTACACGTATCAGACACCAGCTCACTGGAAGGCCCCTGGAGTGTGAAGTCTCACTAGTAACTGAAACAAGGCAAACTCTCCACATACATCTGGGCCAGGTCTCCCCTCTCAGTGTATTTTACACCATTTGAATGGGACATGGTCAAGGAAAATCAGCTAAGATGAAGACCAAAGCTGCCATTGGAGATAAGAGTCTCTACTCCTTGGTAAGCTGAACTTACGAATCTTGAGAGGTAAATGTATTTTGAGGAATTAGTCCATTCCTTTATTTCTTCATTTTTTCTGAGACCTCTACCCTCCCCCCCCCACCACACACATGCACACACAGAGGTGTGGACCTCCAAAGCCATCTGGTAATATATAACCACAACTCCTGGCCATACACGTTTGAGTAGAGGTGAGTATTTGACCCAGTCTGGGTAAATTAGATTTTTTTTCACAGGAATTTGGAAATCTAATTCCCAGACACTAATTTACTGTCTTTCGGTCATTTGAACCATGAACTAATATAAAACCAGGGTTGGGATAGCCATTGCTTGAAACACTAGAAAGACCTGAACTGCAGAGAGAGAATGATCCAGACAAAAATGTCATGCCACCTCAAAAGAAATAGCCACGGTATGTGATAATTTTCTAGTTCCTGGTTCCAAACCTCGGGGAGGTATTTTCTGTGCATCTATAAGATGACACCTTTGCCCTTAGTATGATTGTTCCTTTGCATATAAGTTAGTATGAGTAGATTTCTGTTTCTTATCACCAAAAATATCTTGATCAAAATATCCTATGGAATCCATAGTGACCAAAGTTAGTGCACTTATTGTGGAATCATTGATTTGATACAAAAAATAATCATTACATGCATAATATTTCTAGAAACTGCTAGGTGCCAAGGGAACAAGACGGAAAAAATATTCATTTTCAACTATGAGGAGATGAGCAACATTGACTGAGTGACTAGGATATACTAGGGTTTCAAATGCATTTAAAAAAAAATTCTCACAGAAACCATGCGATGTGAAAGGCTTCGTTATTCTCTTTTTAAGGCAAGCATTTATTGAATACCTACTATTCTTCATACTTTGTCCTAAAAGCTAGGAATAAGGTACTGAACAAAATAGGCACATCCTTAGCAATTGAGGATTTTATATTCTAGTGGAATAGATATAAACAAAAAATCTCAATTAATACAAACACTATGAGAAAAAAGCAGAATATTGTGATGGAGAGTGAGCAGGGTTGTGTATAGCTATGTGTGAGGAAGAAGTGGAGGAGAAGCAACATTACAAAGGATGGCCAGGTAACATCTAAGGTGAAGCCTGATTTACAATAAAGTTTCACCACAGGAACAACATCCCAGGCAGAGAAAATAGCAAGTGCCAGAGCCCCTGAGGCAGGAATAGGCCTACTGTGTTCAAGCAGTAGAACTCAGGCCAGAGTGGCTAAGGCATAAGAATACAGAGAAGAGCAATGTGAGGTGAGGTTGGGGAGGGGGCAGGCAGTGACCGTATCAGAGCCTTGCAGACAGCCATAAAGAATTTGGATTTAATTCTATGTGTAGTGGAAAACCATTAGAGAATTTTAAGCAGAGGAGCAATATGATCATTTGTGTTCTTAAAAGATTTTGGTAGAGAGTAGACTAAAGTGTCCGAGAGAGATGAGCTTTGTGCATTGGAGGGTGATGGTGAAGAAACAAATAGAATTGAATGTTCTGTTTGGGCATGTTATGTTTGAGCTGCCTGGCAGACATCTAAGTGAGATGCCAGGGAGGCAGCTGGGCAGATGAGCAGGGAGCACAAGAAACAGATTAAGCCCAAAGAAATTGATTTGAAAGACATCTAGAAGGAGGCGAGGACTGTGCTAGCAGATGCAGGAGAGTTGCTATCAGCAAGAGAAGGAAACATCCTCATGCTTCTATGATTCTCTCTCCCTCCGTGTGTGTTTATGGGATGGATATTATGAAATAAGGTCATCTTCTAGGACAATAACAAGTGAATTAGTCAGAAAAGTAAGTGGGACTAGTAAGTAACACTCAGTGCCCAGATGGGATTTGTTGTCGTGAATTACAAGGGACTGCATCTAGCCTATTTGGATGATTTTTTCAGTAATATAAATTGTTCTAATGTAGGACAGAATAGGTAGATTGTTAGCTTTGACCAGAGTTTGAAGTTTTTTCCTATTGAGTATTTTGGAGGGAGAATTAGGAAGAGAGTTGATAATGTGTAGAAATGAACAATTGTAGTGGTAGAGCATGGAATCCAGTTGGTTAACAAGGGTGTGATATATTTTTGTAGTAATGTCCCCTAATTTGTTGTGATCTCCTCCACACTGAAAATGGCCATTTGACTTCCTTTGGTTAACCAAAAGCTTGAAAAGCATTTGAGCATTGGGTCTTGACCTATTGGTGCTCTTGGAATACTGCCATCACCACGATGAGAATAAGCTTTGATTATCTTATTGGGAGGATGAAAATTACATGACTTAGTCACTCTTGTCACACCTGCCAACAACCAACCTACTGCTAGACATATGAGTAAGGTCATCCAAGACCAGCCAAGCCCCAGTCAACTAACCAATTGACTGCAAACTCACAAACAAAATCAAGTAAGATCATCTGAGATCAGACTAGACCAGAGTAACCCCCTAGCAGAATTGTGAGCCCAATAAATCATCTGTTACATAGCGATAGGTAATTGGTACAAGTGATGGATGGTGAGGAAAAGTAAATGGATTGGAGGTAATACAATGGATTGGAGGTCTGAGAAAGAGGGAAGGATTGGTAAGGTGAGAGTATAAAAATAAATGCCAGAGATGGATGGTGGTGATCGTTGTGCAACATTGTGAATGTATTCCATGACACTGAACTGTACACTTAAAAATGGTTAAAATGGGAAATTTTGTGTTATATATATTTTTACCATGATTAAAAAATAAAATTGAAAAAATGAGTTGAGAGATTTTTATTATTTTTTTCTATTAAAGAAACTGAACTTCAATGTAGAGAATAATTTGCCCAAAGTTACACAAACAGGAAATGGAGAAACTATGAATAGCAGCAAGACTTGTCTTCTCTGACATTTGTGGCAGAGCAGAAAGAACATCAGACCTCACCAAGCATTCAGAAATTTTATTTTAGTTGGTATAAATTTTAAAGATCATCTAGTCCATCCTCTCATTTTATAAATGAAGTAATACATATATTTGTGTCATTGCATGCCACTTCAACATTGATTTACTAAGTACTTCCTGGGCATGCTCCCTGTGCCTGGCATGTGCTTGTCAGCGAGCATCCAGCTCAAAGAGCTTCATGGAGCTTTCCCTCGTGATGACATATTCTAAACCAAAAAGTCATGAAAACAACTGCACAATTTTAAGTTAGGTTAAGCACTGTGAAGGAAAATTACAGAGGAATTTCTGAGTATATATCAGGGAGATCTCATTTGTAGTGGTGGTGGGAATCAGAGAAAGCTTCCCCAAGGAGTGACTTAAGCTGAGACTGGAAGGATTAGGAGGGGTTATGGAGGAAAAATCTCTGTGCCTCAATTTCCTCATCTATAATATGAGGGGAATTGGACTAAATTCTCTTCCAGATCTAAAATGAATTATTCACTAAATTTAGAGATAGGGAATTTAAGTTTGACTGGAAAACAGATGTGACCCTGATTCAGGAAGTTGCTGGTTTTTCATTCATGTGGATTGTTTATTATATTGTTCAATAAGAAAAGATACTTAAAACTGGTATTTGGGCACCCAATCTTTTTTCAATATGTTCAAATCAAATCCCTTACCTTGAGCTGAGCTCTCATGGGATTTTCATGGTATCTTTTAATCAAAACTTAAGCATAAACTATATAATGGCTCCAGACTTCTTTTTCAATATACACAGAGGGACTACAGGAGTTATTTCCTTTTCCATATAAAATCATCTCTTCAATGGAAAATATGTTTCAAATTAGGCACCGAGTTCATGAATGAATGCAGTGTGAATGTTCTATGTCAAAATGTAAAAGATTATGAGAAATGAGAAATGTGCATTTTATGGATTCATTCTCTTTGGAAATACTGGCATCTCAATCCCAATCTGGGGCAAAACCACCTTATTTTAACTTAAAGTTCATTTTAAGGAAAAATGCAGGGGGAACAGTTGCTTTAGAGGCTGCTCTTGAAATGTGAGCACAGTGGTTTTGAAACTATGCTGGTATGGAGATTAGGAGCTCCTCGAACCAAGCTAGAGCATTCTGCTTCCAAAGTGAGCAACAATTTTCTGAGACTAGTATTGGCTCAAATTTTAAAATGTCTTCCATATATATTTCTTGATATTTGATACTTTCTACAGCCTGTCTTGAAAAAAAAGGAATGATTGAGGAATGAGCATGTAGGAAAACTGAGAAATGGAAATTCATGCTTGCTTTAAGCTTGTCTGCCCCCACTCCCAACCCTAGGATACCCAGGCTTGTGACTTTATGGCAACCATGTAATACAGTCATATTTTCTACTAAAAATTATGTCTGGTTCAAATGACATAATTTAATATATAAACATTCTGCGCATTACACACATACACACATGACACAATAAATCCCATCAAGATTTTCTGGTATTCCACCAAGTGAAATGGGAGAAATCCATCAGTTTAGTTGATAGGGGCCTTTTTAACTCTAGTGAAACCCTTCACAAACAAACGTTGATCTGGGTATCTACTTTTTTGGAGATAACTGTTCTTATAATCAGTTTTACAGACAGTGACATTAAGACCCAAAAGAGAACTGTCTTGCCAGTGCACACACACAGTATTCAATGTAAGGATCAGAATTCAGGAAATGCTGAGAACTGTTTTTCCCCACGCAAAGTCCCCTGTCAATTGCCAGTTGTTCCAACTTGGCCAAGCGTCAACTGGGTCCTTATCATAAAGCACTGGTTGTACATTTGTGATGGCAAAGAGGAATAACAAACTTAGCAAAATTTTGTCTAATTCCTCTACTCTCCCACTGCCTGGAGGAAGCTGGGAGCAGCCCAGGCAAAGACAAGTCCACTGGGAGCTGAAGTAGAGTCCCCACCACAGGCAATAGGGAGTGGTAAAAGTTAAGGAGGGGCTACAGCCCAAACCCTCCTGATTACTGAAGTCCCAAATGCCAGGGACAGAGTCTGAAAGGATATATAATGTGAAAAGGCAAGATAGGATATCAAGTCAGGATATCAAACCAAGAACAGGATATGGATGTTAAAAATAGAACAGGTAAATTGTGAATGCATAGGCAGGAGGTCATTGGCTTAGCCTTCAAGCATGAGTTTTTGCCTAGGACAACTTTAATATTGGTTACATACTTGTCAAGGTCAGTGCATCAGTGTGACAGTTTCAGAAGATTAAGATGTCCAGAAAATTGCTGAATATAGTTTCTACAGTTTCTTCCAAAATAAGCTTTTTCCTCTAGGTTTAGAAATACTGTTGGATCGATATTTGGAATCAAAACAGTGACACCACTATGTAATAAGTTCCTTGGCATTTGACACACTAACCAGATCTCTTTATTAAATGATGTTGAAGCATGCTTACTGATGACAACCAATAAGAGCCTATGATGTCCCCATTATAATATCCAAAATTATTTCACCAAGGAAAAATTAAATGATATCGTGGTTCTTTGATAATATTTATTCCATAGATAATCTTTCAAGGAAATTATTTGTTTAACCAGAACATCCTATCATACACTAACCTAGGTTTATTAGACTTTGGGAAAAATGTTTTAGTTTTCCAAATTTCTGAATGATTGATAGTTTTATTCATCAATAGGTATTTATTGGGTATTTAATATATTCCAGGAACTGGGTAGGGACTGAAGTTTAAAGACAAATAGATACAGTTCCTAGACTCGAGTCATTTGCCCTTTAGTGGTAGAAAGAAGTGCACCACCAATGTAATCCAGACTGAAATGTCCTGTGTTAGAGGTAGACACAGGATATTTCAGAAGTCTGTAAGATAGGAGTGTTGAGTTCATTCACTGTTCAGGTCTAATTAAGGGAAGGTTGAACTGAGACACTTCCCTTGAAATGATTAGACAAAAATGGGGGCACCCAAGGAATGGTATTTTGAACAGAAAGAAAAGTATATGTAAACTTCAGTCAACATGGCATGTAAATAATTCATACTATATGGAGTGTATGGGGGTGCAGGGAAGAAGAGATAAGGCTAAGAAGTAAGTTCAAAACAGATTAAATAAATCTTATATTCCTAGAAAATGTGGGGCTTCTTGGGAGAGTGTGTGCATGTTCACAAACATGTGTGAAAATATAAAAAATGCTCCTCACCATGATGATTTAATGGAAAATTAATATTTTATTAGGAGGGCTATATATATTTCTACTTGCCTTCAGTTGAGAGGTTTCATCTCAGAATGCTGAGAGAGCAGGCATTATATGTGGTGGCATGAAGAGAAAGCATGCCCTTTGGAATCAGATGGATCTACGTTTGAATTTCATTTCCTTTACTTCTTGGCTCTGTAATCTTGAGAAAACCACTAAATTGTTCGCAGTTAAAATACAAGATTGTTAGGAGTTGTAAGTACAATAAAACAAAGATTTTATCCTAAGGTTTGCAATGGGTATTAATTGTTAATTATGCATTTTTCACATGAGTCCTTTATCTCCAAATACTACATTTTTTTTTCATTTTGTAATTTTGTCAGGTTTTTTTTTTTTTTACATATACAAAAGGAAAAGAACCTTTATTGCTTATTTATAATAGCCGTTATGCTTTTATGCTTCCTTGCCAGATGCCTTCGGAGCAGGTGTTTTCTGGGCTGGAGCTTTCTGACCTTCCTGAGACTTTGGAGGCGCTGCATTCTGGCCTGCAGCTTTGGTGGGGGAACCTTCTGGGCTGGAGCCTTCTTGCCTGCAGCAGCCATCTTTTTTGCTGGAAACTGCAGCTGCCTCAGCGGCACCCTTAGCAGCAGGTGCTTTTTTGGGAGGAACTTTCAGGAGAGCTGCTTTTTTGCAGCTTCCTGACATGGAGCTTGATTATTCTGTTGTTCCTCGTTTTCTTTACCTTCATGACTTTATAACGATCAAAATCTGTCATCTTGGTTTTTCTTTCTCTGGCTTCAATCTACATGGCCCATCTTGTGGCTGCCCATTTTGTAAGGATACCTGCCTTCTGCCACGCTTGTCGGACATACTTCTGGCCAGCACTGTGTGGGAACTTGAGGATGAAGTCAGTGAGCGGCATGGATTTGAAAGGCATAGCCTGTCTTCTTACCTGAGTGCAAGGTCCATCAGCCAAAGCCCTGTTCTGAGCAGTAACATTTACAATCCCGACCAGCTTCCCTGTAGGAGGCCCAAAGGAGATGTAGGTCACCCAGCCAACCTCCATGAAGCACCTAAAAACCATGTTGGCAGGGGAGAAGGAAGAAGGCATTCCCTACTGTGCACGTCTCTTTTATAATTTTGTCAGTTTTTACTTTATTCTTTTTAAGTTTTTGTTTAAATTCCAGTTAGTTAACATACAGTGTAATATTAGTTTCTGGTGTACAGTATAGCGATTCAACACTTCCATACAACACCCAGTACTCATCACAGCAAGTGCCCTCCTTAATCCCCATCACCTATTTCACCCATCCCCCCACCTACCTCCACTCTGGTAACCATAAGTTTGTTCTCTATAGTTAAGAGTCTATTTTTCGAGTCTGTTTTTTGTTTGCCTCTCTCTCTCTTTTTCCCCCTTGGCTTATTTGTTTTGTTTCTTAAATTCCACATATGAGTGAAAGCATATGGTATTTGTCTTTCTCTGATTTATTTTGTTTAGCATAATACTCTCTAGTTCCATCCGTGTCAGAGCAAATGGCAAGATTTCATCCTTTTTATGGCTGAGTAATATTCCATTACACACACACACACACACACCATCTCTTCTTTATCCATTCAGTAGTCAATGGACAGTTGGGCTGTTTCCGTAATTTTGCTGTTGTAGATAATGCTGCTATAAACATTGGGACGTTGGGGTGCATGTATCCCTTTGAATTAGTATTTTTGTGTTCTTTGGGTAAATACCTTGTAGTGCAGTTGCTAAATGATAGGGTAGTTCTATTTTTAACTTTTTGAGGAAACTTCATGCTGTTTTCCAGAGTGGCTGTACCAGCTTGCATTCCCACCAACATTGCAAGAGGGTTCCCCTTTCTCCACATCCTCACCAACACCTGTTGTTTCTTATGTTGTTGATTTTAGCCATTCTGACAGGTGTGAGGTGATATGTCATTGTGGTTTGATTTATATTTCCCTGATGATGAGCAATGTTGAGCATCTTTTTATGTGTCCGTTGGTCATCTGTATGTCTTCTTTGGAAAAACGTCTATTCACATCTTCTGCCCATTTAAAAAAATGATTGATTGATTTATTTATTTATTTATTTATTTATTTATTTATTTTATTATTCTTTTTTTTTTTTGAGAGAGAGAGAGAGAGAGAGTAGGGAGGGGCAGAGGGAGGGAATCTTTCAAGCAGCCTCCCTGCTGAGCACAGAGTCTGACATGGGGCTTGATCCACAACCCATGAGATTATGACCTGAGCCGAAACCAAGAGTCAGACGCTCAACCAACCGAGCCCCCAGGCACCCACTTCTGCCCATTTTTAAGTGGGTTATTCATTTTTTGGGTGTTGAGTTTTATAAGTTCTTTATATATTTTGGATGCTAACCCTTTATTGGATATGTCATTTGCAAATATCTTCTTCCATTCAGGAGGTTGCCTTTTAGTTTGTTGATTGTTTCCTTTGCTGTGCAGAAGCTTTTTATTTTGATGTAGTCCCAATAGTTTATTTTTTATTTTGCTTACCTTGCTTCAAGGGACCTAGCAAAAAGAAATTGCTATGGCTGATGTCAAAGAAGCTAATGCCTGTGTTCTCTTCTAAGATTTTTGTGATTTCAGGGTCTCACATTTAAGTCTTTCATCCAATTTGAATTTATTTTTGTGTATGGTGTAAGAAAGTGGTCTAGTTTCATTCTTTTGTATGTTGCTGTCCAGTTTTCCCAACACCATTTGTTGAAGAGACTTTTTCCCATTGCATATTCTTTCCTGCTTTGTCAAAGACTAATTGACCATATGATTGTGGGTTCATTTCTGGGTTTTCTGTTCTGTTCCATTGATCTATGTCTTTGTTTTTTGTGCCAGTACCATGCTGTTTTGATTACTACAACTTTGTAATATAACTTGAAGTCTGGAATTGTGATACCCTCAGCTTTGTTTTTCTTTTTCAAAGTTGCTTTGGCAAATTTGGGATCTTTTGTGTTCCATGCACATTTTAGGATTGTTTTTTCTAGTTCTGTGAAAAATGCTGTTGGTTATTTTGATAGAAATTGCATTTAATCTGTAGATTGCTTTGGTTAGTATAGACATTTTAACAATATTTGTTCTTTCAATCCATGAGCATGGAATGTCTTTCCATTTCTTTGTGTCATCTTCAATTTCTTTCATCAGTGTTTTATAGTTTTCAGAGGGCAGGTCTCCCACCTCTTTGGCTAGGTCTATTCCTGGGTATCTTATTGTTTTTAGTGCAATTGTAAATGGGATTGATTCTTTAATTTCTCTCTCTGCTGCTTGATTATTGATGTATACAACTGCAACAGATTTTGGTACATTGATTTTGTATCCTGCAACTTTACTGAATTCATTTATCAGTTCTAGCAGGGTGTTTTTTTTGAGGGGGGGGGTCTTTTGAGTTTTGTATGTATAGTATTATGTCATCAGCAAATAGTGAGAGTTTTACTTCTTCCTTGCTGATTTGGATGTATGTTATTTCTTTTTTTTTTTTTTTTTTTTTAAAGATTTTATTTATTTATTTGAGAGAGAGAATGAAAGACAGAGAGCACGAGAGGGAAGAGGGTCAGAGGGAGCAGCAGACCCCCCGCTGAGCAGGGAGCCCGATGTGGGACTCGATCCCGGGACTCCAGGATCATGACCTGAGCCGAAGGCAGTCGCTTAACCAACTGAGCCACCCAGGCGCCCTGATTTGGATGTATGTTATTTCTTTTAGTTGTCTAATTGCTGTGGCTAGGACTTACAATGCTATGTTGAATAAAAGTGGTGTGAGTGGACAGCCCTGTCTTATTCCTGAGTGTAGAGGAAAAGCTCTCAGTTCTTCCCCATTTAGGATGATATTAGCTGTGGGTTTTTCATATATGACCTTTATTATGTTGTGGTATGTTCGCTCTAAACTTTTGTTGAGAGTTTTTATCATGAATGGATGTTTTACTTCATTAAATTCTTTCTCTGCATCTATTGAAATGATCATATGGTTCTTATCCTTTCTTTTATTAATGTGATGTATCATGTTGGTTGATTTTCAAATATTGAACCACTCTTCCAACCCAGGAATAAATCCTACTTGATTGTGGTGAATGATTTTTTTAATGTATTGTTGGATTTGGTTTGCTAGTATTCAATTGAGAATTTTTGCATCCAGATTCATCAGAGATATTGGCCTATAGTTTTCTTTTTTAGTGATATCTTTATCTGATTTTGGTATGGGGTAATGCTGACCTCATAGAATGAATTTAAGTTTTCCTTCCTTTTCTATTTTTTTGGAATAGCTTGAGAAGAATAGGTATTAACTCTTCTTTAAATATGTGGTAGAATTCACCTGTGAAGCCATCTAGTCCTGGACTGACTTTTGTTTTTTGGGAGTTTTTTGATTACTGATTCAATTTTTTTTTGCTGGTTATCTGTTCAAGTTTTCTATTTCTTCCTGTTTCAATTTTGGTAGTTTATATGTTTGTAGAAATTTATCCATTTCTTCCAGGTTGTCCAATTTTTTTGCATATAGTTTTTCATAATAGTCTCTTATAATTATTTGTATTTCTGTGGTATTAGTTGTTATTTCTCCTCTCTCATTTGTGATTTTATTTATTTAGGTCCTTTCTCTTTTCTTTTTAGTAAGTCTAGAGAAAGGTTTTGTTTGTTTGTTTTTTAATTTTATTTTATTATGTTATGTTAATCACCATACATTACATCATCAATTTTTAAAATTTTTTTGAAGAACCAACTCCTAGTTTTATTGTTCTATTTTTTTTTTTAGTTTCTGTATCATTTATTTCTGCTCTAATCTTCATTATTTCCTTTCTTCTGCTGGATTTAGGTTTGTTCGTTCTTCTTTTTCATGTTCTTTTAGGTGTAAGGTTAGATTGTTTATTTGAGACTTTTCTTTCTTCTTGAGGTAGGCCTGTATTGCTATATACCTCCCTCTTCAGACTGCTTTTGCTGCATCCCAAAGGTTGTGGACATTGTGTTTTCATTTTCAGTTGTTTCCACGAATTTTTTTTAATTTTTTCTTTGATTTCCTGGTTGAACCATTCATTGTTTAGTAGCATGCTTTTAATCTCCATGTATTTGTGGTCTTTCCAGATTCTTTTCTTGTGGTCAGCTTCTTATTTCATAGCATTGTGGTCAGAACGGTGCATGCTATGACTTCAGTCTTTTTGTATTTGTTGAGGCCTGTTGTACTTGTTGAGGCAACTAGGTTTAGCAACCCACACAGGTTACACACAATGTAGGAGAAGGTTTTTCCACAAAAGAAATATAGAACACTCTCAGGGCAAGAGACTAGTATTGTGACCCAAATGACATATGCCTATTATCAAGATTATTGGATATTAATAAAAAAACCCAAAAATATAAAGTAATGGTGAAATTTCAGAATAAGAGAGATTCTTTTTTTGAGAGACACCTCATTGTACTTGGAATATTGATTACTTGGCCGCCAAGTAAGACCAACTGGCTTGAGGAATTAGTTCCTCCAGATAATTCCAATGAACATTACAGACTTTGGCCAATGTGTAATTCCCCTCTTTCCCTCTTTTTGCTTTCGTTCTGAGCCCTATTGAAATGGTTACCTCTGTGGCAAAATCCCAAGAAAATTGCAACCTGGTTTGTAAGTCTGTTTGGTCATTAGAGAGGAAAGGAGTCAGGAATCCAAAAGATGCCTTCTTGTCACTAGATATTTCCAACCCTTTTTCATGGTTATTGATAAATAGCTTCCCACCTGGATGGGAGTTAGCATTAAATGCTTCCACGACCCCTTCAATTTTGATGTTCCATGATTTCTTAACTTTTTAGTGAATATTTACATGAAGAGAGAAAACTCCACAAGGAGTCACTAGATACTTATGAGAACTTTGCAAAACCTCAAAAAAGAACCCATAGTTAAAAATTCAATAGCACTGAACATGAATCAAATTTTTCCATGATGGTAAATGAAACTTAACATAGCAAAAAGTCAATGTGTATAATTAGAATGTAGGAAATATTTTGGGGTCAAATTGGTTTTATTTTCCTCCAATAAGTGGACAAGAGGCTCCTGGGATTTTGATGCTTTCAAAACATTTGTTTTGGTATCTGTGAGGATATCCTACCGTCCCCAAGAAATGTGGTCACACATAAACCTAGAAGCCCAAAGCAAAGTTCAAACCAGACCCTTAAAGTGCCTCAGCGGTATGTTTGTTTTCATCCTATATGTTTATTTATCCCCAGGTTCATTCCAAAAGAGATTTGAGATAGCTTAATAAAATGCAGGCACAACAGTAAGATGGTGCAAATAGTAAGAAGGATGCAAACAGAAACATGTCTTTATGTTACTCATTATGTATCAACTTTAATGCATAAATATTAGTTTCCTTCCACTGCTTCAAGCAGTCCCAACAGTGGCCTGAGGAAACCAGCAAGAATAATGTTTTACTATTCAAGAACATTGACATGGATGACCGTGAGTTTCCTGCCTGTCTTGGTGAAACTTCTGAGATAGAAGAGGGAACTGTCCGAAGTAGACAGACCTGAGTATATTTTCAGGCTGCTGACTATACAGCCTCATCAAGGGGTGTATGTTTTTGGCCACATGCTGAACCCTAAGTCCTTTATCAGACTTAGCCACCTTCCATCCCACCACAAAAGGGGCCCTCTTTCCTAACAGAATAGCTGGCAAATAGTCAAAATTAATATCTGGTAATACCTTAAGAGGTCTTTTTGATATTCTCTCTTCCCTCCCTAAGGATAGGTCCCCATTTAACATTTAAAAGCCCAGCAAGGCAAAGATGGAAACTTCGGAGCGCGGCTGGCATTTCTCTGGTCCTCTGGCTACTAGTCCAGTGTTTGCCTACATAGCACCAACTCTAATGGAGAGATGGTGGCTGTCATGGTAGGATGTTGGAAGACCATAGTTTTGGGCAAGCAGAACTATATAGTACTCCTCATAATCATACATACATACATTATTAAGAACTTCTTACGTGTCAGATACTGTGTGGGGCACTGGAGGTATGAAGATTAACAGAGATTTGAACCTTGGTTTTGAAGAGCTGGCAGATTGGTGATAGAAGCAGGTAAATAAATATGCCTCACAGCAGCATGTTACCATAACTGAGGTACTCGTGGGGGTGTAGAGGAAAATCTTTAAGCCTGCCTGAGATGATTGAGAAGAGTTTCATCTGTGTTTTGAAAGAAGCATGAATTTGGCTAAGTGGAAGACTTTCTATACAGGAAAGAGCTGGGCTAAGGCAGAGATTAATTGAAGCTAATGACTTACTTGGCAAACTTTATATCTGGGTGGGAAAATAACAGTTAAGAGCTGGAGCCAGGCTTCCTGGGTTCATAAACTAATGCTTATTGACTGTGGACCATGGGAGCTGTTTTTTTAACCTTTCTGTATCTCAGTTTCTTCATTTGTAAAATACCCTATAGGTTTGCTGGCAGAAGTAGAACAATGTCCAGTACATAGTAAGATTCCATTTGTTGAGCTGCTGTAGTCTCACCATGGCTGGGCGCAGGACATGGGAAAGGTACAGTGGGACTTGAGGCTCTAGTGGGGGCGGGAAGCAGGCAGTAAAGCCTTTTCAAGCCTGAAAAGCTTGGCCATACACGTGAAGGGATTAACCCTTATGGATTGTCCGTCAGAGAGTCATGTGACCAATCATTTCTCCATTTCAGAAATAATAGGTTTATGGAAAATCAGGCCAGAATCCAGAGCAGGTATATACTATGAGAATGCATAGAATGTGCTTACTTGGGGCCTGGGCAATCTTTAGTTTGATCTAAGCTTTTCAGTGTTGGAAACAGATGTCCTCAGGTGAAAGGTGTCTTATCTGCTCTAAAATGAGGTTGGAGAGAAAGACAGGGCCAGAACTTTAGTTCAGATGAAGGGGTGAAGTGGGTAGTGTGACCCAAGTGATGTATCATCCTTTAATTGCTGAGCTAATAAAATGTATGCTTTGAAAGAGTTTCCAGGTGCCTGTAAAATGCATACCTGAAAAGTGATTAGAACCTGTAGTACCTTGCTCTGGCTTCTGATAAAACATATGTTCTTCCATTAATATCTTATTAATAATTACTTAATGGATTTATTTGAGATGGTAAAAGAAAAATAAACAAAACTGACAATCCATAATTTTTTAGCTTAAATTTTAATTATGTATGTAATACATTAAATATTGTGTGTACTGGAAAGGATTTTATAAAGGCAGACTCACATTGCGTATTCTATATTTAACATGTCTTTCTGTTTACTTAACACTGCAGTGTGAGCACTTTCCTGCATCATCAAATATTCTTCTCTATTTTCAATTTTAATAGCTGCAGACAGTTTTATCATCCAGCTATAGTATAATTTCTGTAATTCCTGGACGTTTACATAGATTCCAAAATTTTTCTGTTATAAAATAATGTAAAAACAAACATTCTTGTAAGTCTATCTTTGCCCAGGTCTATGACTTGTTTTCTTCAGGATAATTCACAGGGAGCAGTTCTCAAGCTTTCACAAGGCCTGATATCATTGCAGCCCTTGGGCCTGGGTTCTTCTTGAGCTTTCCTCAGAAATGAGGTGCCTTCAGTGTTCTGATGCGAGGCTTGCCACAAACCCCTTGACGGCAGCTAGGATCGCTCTCACCGGGCTGGGAAGAGAGCAGATTCCCTGAAGGATCAGCTTGTCATGTGTGAATGAGATGACAGGCCATTCCCTGCTATCCCAGGGCCTGGGTGCAGGGCCTGCAGAGAAGGTGGTTTGGAAGGATTCCATTATGAGCATGGTCTGGCACGGAAACACTTTCAGCATTACTCAAGAATTTCCACTTTAAACCAACTGCTTTTCAATTTGCAATTCTACAACCAGAGAATGAGAACGAAATGAAAGTCTTAATCCTTAATGAGGGTTTATGACACTAAAATGTTTTTGAGTGTATTCCTTAATATCATTATGTTTTAAATGGAAACCCATTTTTGTTTCCTTTGATAGACATAAAGAATTAAAGAAAGATTTCCTTTCCAAACCAAATGTAAGTACTTGGGGACCTGAAGGGAAAAACCAAATGATCAGAGTAATGGACCCAGAGCTCTTTTCTCTATTAAAATTTTCACATTTTCCTTTGAGAAAAATATAGTTAATTGTGTAGAAATAGATTATAATTATATTATTATGAATACGTATATTTATGTATAAAACAGGTTGGACCTGTTGACACAATTAAAAAACAACATGTTTTGGGATTTTTGTTGTTGTTGTAGAAAATAATGCTTGTCAATGTCAAAGAAAAAGTAAGAAACAAGATAGAGTCACCTGTAATTCTACCACCCAGAGATAACCATTGTTAACATTTCCCTTGTTAAATACATTCAGATAAAATAAAAATAGGATAAATTAATCACTATTTAATATCTACTTTTCACTTAGCAGCAAATTAAAAGTGTCAAGAAATTAAGTATTCTTTCATTCTATTTCATTGTATTGATTTATCCATTCCTCTAGGTTACATTTAGCTGGATAAAAAAAAAAAAAAACTATTATAAACTTTGCTGCTATGACCATTTTGTAGCTGTATTTTGTTCAAATCTCTATTTCTTGAAAAAATTGTCTCCAAGAAGATTATACCAATTCACTCACTCACCAGCCATATTAGTGTTTTGCCACACTCTTGTCGGCATTGGCTATTATTAAAAACAAACAAAACCCTTCCAAAATAGCATACCTTTGCTATTTTAATTTACATTTCTTTGTTAATGAGCACACAAATTTGTCCTTTTGGGCCATTATTTGCCATTACTCACCACTGATAGGAATAATTGTTGTATCAACTTACTTCCCTGCATGTCATTTCACTGGGCATACTGATAAGTCACAGCTAGAGAGAATATTTCATCTTCAAACATTAATTATAAGCGGGCGAGAAATAGGAGGTAGTTCTATAATTATTAATATAAAACGATTACATTGTATATAATCACTAGTGGTTTATATCTCTTAAAACTGACGCCTCCAAGCGTTAAAACGGTTCCAAGATTAGTGCCAGTACATTAGGGTAGGAACTGGTTCCTTGCAGGGTGTTCTGAGGGCTTCGCTGGAGGAGGGTGACCAGATTCACTGCTATCTTCGGCCCAGGAGCGATGGGGAGAACATCTGAAACACACGGGTAGGTGTTTCTAGCTTCAGGAAGCAGTCAGTCGCGCAAAGAACAATAGTTAGGAAACCAAGCCCTCGGAGGACCGCGTTAACTTGTGCAGCAACAAGTTCAGGGACGCTCGGTGCCTCAGCTGTCCAATAACGAGAGAGCGGGGGAAGGGGCGCTTGCCAGGGCGATGCCGGGCCGCACGAGCCGCACGGAGGAGGGCGGTGCGGGGGTGAGCGTCCGCCCGCTTGAAAGAAGGCGTGGCGGGCGCCTGGCCTTGGCCTTGAGCGTCGTCAATGCGGGGCCTCCGGGCTGTGCCTCCGCGGCTGCTGGAGGCGGACGCTGCCCGGCGGCGCTGGCCGGGCGCCCTGGGCCGCTGGGGGAGGGCAGGCGGCCCTGCGCCGGGAGCAGTGCCCTTCCCGGCGGCGAGATGCTGGCCGCCCTTTTAGCGCAGCCACGTTCCGCGGCCGCCTCCCGCCCAGGCCTCCCCGGGGCCCGGATCAGCCCACCGCCCGTGATGGGGGCGCAGGGGCGCCCCGCGCTATCGGTCACCCACGCGCGCCCTCGGCCCTACGGGCCCCCGCGCGGCCTCACGCCGGGAGGGCTTGCTTTTTCTGGTCGTTTGCTGTTGAAAGGCATCTGGAAGTTGAATTCCCAGCAGACTGGGAAGCGATTTCACATGCCGCTCTGGCTGGCGGGTGCGCGAAGGGACCGGAGACGCAGATGTGATGGGAAAGCGAAGGCTGCGGTCTTGGCGCGCTTGGCAAGCGCCTTTCATTTCTTACACCGTTTGCATTTTGCCGCAGTGATTTCCGAGGCAGAGCCGCCACGGACTTGCCTGGAATTGACTGATCATTCACACGTTCTTAAGGACGCCAAGCAGGTCCTGATGGTGCTGTTTGCACGGAAAATACTCAGGCAGCATATGTCTTTGCATTTTACTCTGCGGCTGTGGGGAGATGCAAGGCTGGGTCTGCACAATAGTTTGCTTTATTAAATTCGGACTCTGCCTGCTTTAGGCATTTCATTGTCCACCTAACGGATAGGGCGACACGAAGCCGTGGCATTTTGTTGGTCTGCACTGCATTTTTGTGTCTGCTACATGGCATCTACTTTAGTCCAAGACTGGTATGGTTTTTTTTGACAACTGGGACATAGTGACTTCTGTAATTAGAGTGATATAATAGAATGTTAAACCCTTTGGGGGGCAGGAGCTTAGGTGGAAAAGATTATTAAAGACAGTGATGATGTGGGTCGGAGGTATAAAAAAGATGACAAAGCACGAACATTTCTCCTGTCTTCACAGGAGCAGAGCTCATTTCTGATTCTCATACTTACAGAATCTAAGAGCTAAAAAACGGTTCTTTGAGATGATCCCTTCTAGCACTGTTTTTTGCAAATGGAAAAACAAAGATTTGAGGAGGTCAGGAATTCATTTCCCAGGTTCACAAAGGCATAGGAATACAGACCTGCTTTTCTTAGTTTCACCACATTAAGTTAAAAAATCACTATATGGGATTTACTCCTCCATTAATTCAGTGGTTCTCAAACATTTCATCTCACACCCTTTCATAGTCAAAACGCCATAGAGTTTTTGCTTTTGTGCGTCAAATCTATCGATATTTATCATATTAGAATTTAAAACTAAGAATAAAAATATTTACTAACCCATTTAAAAATAGATTAAAAAAAGGTACTTGTGAACAGTACATTTTGGTGAAAAAGAAAAAAATTAATGAGAAGGGCATATTTTACATTTTCTGAAAATTATGATCTGGTTTGCAGTTGAACTCCTATCTGCTTTTGCATTCAATCTGTTTTAATACAATGTTTTAGTTGGCATATATGGAGAAAATCTGGCCTCTCACATTAAAGGGAAGACTTGGTAGGCCACCTGGAAGAGTTTGGGCAACTCTCAGAAGTGTTGTGCCAGTAAATATTTTGATAACCAACTCACCAGGGAGGCGAGAAAAGCCTGATGTGCATCATTTGCCAATTTTCCTGGTGTAAATATTCTTCACGTGGCTGATAACATAGAGTTGGGGGGAAATGCACAGCAGCTTACCATTATGTGATATCTCTGCCATATAAATACAATAGACGGAAATAATCTCCAGAGCCTAGAAAGAGTAAAATGTAGGAAAATATTTATGAAGTGATGGGTTTTTGAGTATTTATTACCTTTATTTTAATATAATGTGTTTAATTGTATGTTTTTACAATTTAATTTTTAATAATGGTTATAGTTCACAAAGACAAGTCAGAAAGTTCTCAAAAGCTTGGTGTCAATGAGAGGAGAGAAGCTATTCCAGCACACCTACCTCCGAGTGTCCTCAGACTAGACTATGGGAGTCACTGTATCGAATTAATTCAACAAAAACTCATTAAGCACTTATTTTGTGCTAGTGTCTGAATATAACATAGATTGAAATTCAGAAATAAAGTGAGCATTACCAAGGTTAGGGAAAAATAATTAGCAAATTCATTATTTGGGATAATTTTAGGCCTTCTATTAATAACTCAATTGGAGTTAAGTACTTGGCTTCTTTAATATCTTCCTCACCCGACTAAATGATACTGTGTTTGCATTTCCGCTGGAAGAGGTAGATGTTATATTTTCTATTTTGTAGTCAGGCTGTAGGCTAAGACACTATTTTCATCTGACAGCTGTGATCTGGATATAAGATCTCTCTAAAGGTAAAATATCATCTTTACCAACAGAAGTGTATAAAACCACCATGATTTACAAATTTAACCTTCTGTGCTACAGACAGCAGGATTTGTTTGGTCCTCCATACAACCATAATGTCTCCAGATTAGAGGAACCATACTCATGGTAAAGGCATGAAATATGTACCAGCATTGTGGAAAATTAGTCATTTGATGATTATGTATTGATCATCTGTTCTGTGCTAGAAGCTGGTGAGCTTACCACTCTAAGTAGCCACTCAGCACTTAAGAACAACATTGATCAAGGGAATTTCCCTGAGCACTGGGTTTGGTGTGAGAGAGGTATTGCCCTGAGCCCTGTTAGGGCAAAGTGTAGGAGGCACGGCCCCTTTTTATGTTATTGGCCAACTTCCCAGCTATGTTACCTGCGAACACACACATGAACATATTCTTTTTTTTTTTAATTTTTTTTAAAGATTTTATTTATTTATTTGAGAGAGAGCACATGAGAGGGGGGAGGGTCAGAGGGAGAAGCAGACTCCCTGCCGAGCAGGGAGCCGGATGTGGGACTCCATCCAGGGACTCCAGGATCATGACCTGAGCCGAAGGCAGTCGCTTAACCAACTGAGCCACCCAGGCGCCCTCACATGAACATATTCTTGAGCGACACTTTAAGTCACATTTGCTTTCCACGTACGATTTACTCATAAAGTGGTGTTTTTGTTGTTGGCTTAAGTGTCATATGTAAAGGAAAAGTAATTAAATTACAAAAGAGACCTGGCAAAGGCATTTCCAAAGGGCCTTGTTCTCTAAAGACTTGCAGTCTGTGCCTCTATCAACTGCTGGAATTGCCAGAATGTGCTCTCACTTCAGATGCTGCAGTCTTTGAGAGCGTGGGGCCGGCCTGGTGTAGCTGGGTATCATTCATCAAGACACACCTCTAAAAGATGTGTGACTAGTTGTCAACTATAGAAAAATTTCTGCTGTGGTCAGAAAATTAGAGCCCTCAACCTCAACTTAGCATGCCAGGCCTCCCTCCCCGCTCCCCACCTCCTCAGTTTTTTTGCTTGTTTTTGTTTTGTTTTGTTTTGTTTTGTTTTGTTTTGTTTTGTTCCTTTCCTCACCATCTGGGGTTTTAGAAAAGAAAGAGCTGGGGATGAGGCAGGAGAAATGAAAACAGCTTCCTGTGATTTCCACAGCCTTGGTTCCGTATATATTGCCTTAATGGGTGTGGATGGAAGCTCCAGGGCTGTTTCTGTGACTTGGCTAAGCCTATGAGAAGTTGGACTAAATACCCTCGAAGGTGCCCTGGAGTTCTAAAATGATTTCACACTGGGGTGTCTGGCTGGCTCAGTCGGTGGAGCATGTGACTCTTGATCTTGGGGTTGTGAGTTCAAGCCCCACGCTGGGCATCGAGCTTATTAAAAAAAAAAAAATGTTTTTTAAATAAAATAAATGTTAAAAATTTTAAAAAATAAAATGATTTCGCATCAAACAGAAGATGCTATAAAGGTTCACAAAGGTTAGAAGTCCTTTGATAGTAAAACTAGATATTGATGTCACAAGACCACTTACAAATCTTCACTGCAGAGGCAATTTGGTGGAGTGATTCAATTAAAAGCATCAGCTTTGAAATTGGGCAGAGCTGAATTTGAATCCTTTTTAGCTACTTACTAGGTCTGTGGCCTTGTGTACATAACTTTAAGTCTTTAAGACTAAGTTTCTTCATCTTTCAAATAAGGATTTATCCATGCAACCAAATATTTATTGAACACCTAGTATGTGCCACTCTTTTAGGCACAGGAGACATCAATAAGCAAGCCAGAGGCAGATCTGCCTCTCATGGCAACAGTATGATGGATGGGTATAGACAATAAACAATAATGAAAAATATACACTAGAATGTAAGCTGGTGGTAAGACTTAGAAATGGTAGCTTCTTCAGTGTTCGCAATGCTGTAGAATCTAAAATCCAGTGTAATACAAACATAAAATCTAAAATCTTATCAATGAACTTTTCATACTCTGTTACAATGGAAGCCATCAGTCTAGCACTTTGAATGGATATTTCCATTCCATATAACATACATTGAAATTCAGAAATAAATATTATCAAGGTTCATGATTTTGTCATATCATGCATTGCATTGATTGTTTGGAAAATATTGGTTCACGGATTTGTGTGCCTCTCCCCAATATTGGTAGATTTCATGATATAATATTAAAAAATTCACATTTGTTGATATTACCACAGCTTTCATCAGAAAAGTCTTAAGTATTTGGAAGCCTTTAAGCTCCTGATGGCACATACAAATTTTCTGAAATTCTAATTTTCCTGGAAAACTCAAATTTTATTATTGGTAACAAATATTGTCTGTTGTTTTCCGTGAAGTGACAGACTTACTTTTTAAAAAAAATTTTTTAAAGAAAATATCTGCCAAATACCCAAGTTTCTCAGTTGTTCTTTTGAATAGAACTGCTGTTTCATCAAATATAAAATTGCTAATTCTGTTCTCAACTCAGTCACACTAGTGCATTTCTTTGAGACAATCATCATACTGTGGTATACATCAAAAGTGCTTTATGAGTACTTCCCATTTCATCACGTAAACTATTGAAAAAGTGTATATTTAAGAGTAGAGGTTTATTAAAATTAATACATTTTACTGCTTTATTAATGATGTTCTTAAGTGACTTTGTTTTTTTGTTTTGTTTTGTTTTGTTTTGTTTTGTTTTGTTTTGTCCTGTGACTGCATGGTGTGGAAGAGTACAGTGACCACTAATACAGTTTGGTGTTATTGCCTTGATTCATATTATGACACAAGGATCTTATCTACTATTGGTTTTTGCACCATCAGTGCAAATGTCAATGCAACAGAGAAGGCATATGACATCGTCATATTATTATGAAAATTTTGTTCTCTGGGAGTCCCTAAAAGGGTCTCAGAGATCCCCAAAATGCAGAGTACATCTTAAGAGCTGCTGCTCTATGGAAAATAAGTCAAGAGGAAGAGGTAGAGAGTGACCTGGGCAGAGAAGACAGAGGCTTTAGCTTGGATCATCAAGCAAAGCCTCTCTGAGAAGAGGAGATTTAAGCTGACACCTGAAGGATGAAGAGAAACCGGCCAAGCAGAGACTTGCAGGGAAAAGAATTCAGATGGAGGAAACAGCTAATTTCAAGAATCTCTGAGAAGGGAAATTCAAGGATAGAAAGAAGTTCATGTGGCTAGGACAAAGGGGCATAGAGATATTTCAACAAGATGAGCTGGGCCATTGAGAATGATTACGATATCTCAAGTATAGAATTGGTATTTAGATAAAATAATGCTTGCAGAGTGGTTAGCTTAATATGTTTTCCCTAATTAGCATCCAAGAAATGATAGCTGTGTTCCTCAGGCATGTGGTGAATCGGATGTGCTCTATAAGCCCTGAAGTCTATTTTTCCCTTACATGTACAGGCCTTGAGGCATAAAAGAGCAAGATTGTTGTCTTCTTTTTTAGCAAAACGCTGTCAAGGCTGACATGAAACTCACAATATTCTAACATTCAGCTCACCAAATTTATAGCTTCAACAGTTGAGTTAAGGAATATGGTTATTCCTTATCCAAAAGAAAAAATAAAGCATCTTTATGTTTCTCAAGCTAAATGTTTAGCTGAGTGAATGTGGAGATATATGAGATCCCCAAATGCTAGAAACTGGTAGAGGACACAAAATGAGATATATTCCAGAAGGAAGAGGGATAATGTCACTTGCTCGGTATAGATTTTTATGTTACATTTATCAGATAATGTGTTCTGCATGATTGCCTCAGATACTTTAGACATTAAATAAGCAGTAAGTAGCCATACTTTACTCAGCATCATGTTATGGCAATATCTGGACTTGGTATCTTTGTTCATCTGATTATTAATTCATCTAACCTTCATTAATTGATGTCAATTAAGGACAAAAGTTGTTCTAGAAGCTGGAGATACAAAGATGCAAGACATATTTACATATTAAGGAACTCCTATTCTGGAAGATGAGACAGATAAACAAAAAGAAACATGTTTTATTTGAGGTGTGTGCCTGCCGAATGTTGTGGAAGTTTAGAAGAAAGACAACCAAATATTTGTGTGAGAAGGTAGCCTGGAGGTCATTAGGACCTCCTAAAAAACAGTGACATTTAAGTTGACTCTTGAAAGAATGTATACGAATTACCCAATGTCAATGCAAAAATCAGACCAGACAAAGTTAAACAGGCAAAGATGACTCTTCAAGGCTGTAACAATAAAGGAGAAAGGCCAGAACTCAGTCAGAACTCAACTCCACTGAAACGAAGGGTGGCAGAGGTTTCAGTGGTAGGGGTAAGCTAGTGGACAAGTACGTGACGTTAGGGGCAAGTCATAGGCCAGCTGTGCTTGCTAATTGGCTTTTTATCCAAAGGAAAAACAAACTTCTCACATCTTTATGACAGGATGTAGTTTTGCAACTTGTAGCAAGGTGTTCACCAAAGTTAGGCACCTACTCTCCCACAGAGACTAGGAGAAACCATCAGAACTTTTTTCCAAAGTGACTGTATCATTTTATATTCCCACAACCTATGAGAGTCATAGTTGCTCCACATCCTCACCAACACCTGGTACAGTCAGTCCTTTAGATTTTGGCATATTTTGTGAATGCATATGGTTTCTCATTGTTGGTTAATTTGCATTTCCCTAATGAACAACTCGTTTCTGTGCCTATTGGCCTCTTTTGTGATGTATCTGTTCAAAGTTCTGTCTATTCCTCCATTGTTTTTTCTATCATCCTTAATATCAGTCCCTTGTCAGATATGTATCTTGGGAAAACCCTCTCCTAGACAAGACTGACTTTCATTAATACATCACTTGATAAAGTCACTATCTTTTTTTTAAAAGATTTTATTTATTTATTTATTTACTTATTTATTTATGAGAGAGCACAAGTGGGGGTTGGGGGAGGGGCAGAGGGAGAGGGAGAAGCAGGCTCTCCACTGAGCAGGGAGCCCAACACGGGGCTAGATCCCTGGACCCTGGGATCATGACCTGAGCCAACTGAGCCACCCAGGTGCCCCTAAAGTCACTATCTTCTACTAGGAGATCAGTTAACAAAGATATATCACAGGTTTGAAGATAGACTTAAAAACATTTTTTTTTTTTTTAAAGCATTAACTCCTTTCCCTCTGAAGTCTAGAATGGTTTTATGGTGCAGGGTGACTTGAATTACATTGTGTAGCCCTGGATTTTCCTTATTGGACCCACATTTGCAGACACATAATTTCTAAGTTGTTAACTGAAATTGACATCTCTTTTCTCAGTCAGGTCAAAACTTTCATCTGTTATTTGTCACCACTTTTTATAAGTTGTATTTTCTTACATAAAATATTCCAATCACTTGTTTATGTCTTCTATTTCCTATTTCTGCAGCAGCATAGAAACTTCCAGCCAACATCTCTGGGAAAATTATTTGTGTCAAAAGAAATGCCAAAGATCCCAATATGTATACACTACAAAAAGTAAAAGTACTCTCTTTCAGTCTCACTTTGATTATTGCCCCCTTACTCTAGTAAGGAAAACACATTCCAGAAAAATGATTCCATTTCTCTGTGTTAGAAATATAAAGAGTTCTTTCTGTATCTTTTCAATCAGTTTTGTAGGTATAATTTTCCCTTCAATTCTATTTCCTAGCTACAGAAAAATGTTCTATTTGAGAAAACTATCTTTGCTCATCTCACATATTTAGACCCTTTGTGAAATGAGTGGGCTCAGTAGGAGATCTCATTAGTAATATGAACACTGCTCATTTTTTGTTTGTGTTGAGACCTGAAGACTATCCCTCCCATTTCTTCCATTGCTATCAGTAGAACATGTCATTTCGCAATAGTTATTTTTCTTCTTCAGGATATATCAAAAGAGAAAATTGTAAAGGAAGAAAAAAGTATAGCTTCCTCATTCTTACATATTTTTAAGAACTGGGAACTTAGCAGTTCCTTGATTAAACCTAAAAAGACAGGAAACTCTTTGGTCTCTTCACTTATCTTTCTTGGCACTTTAGTGAAGTGATTCACACTTCGGCCCTCCCACCAATTGGAAATCAATACATGGACTAGTGGAGGCCCAGTTTAAGCAACTGACTTATACTTAGCAACTGAATTGTACTTAGAAAATTGTTGAAATATGGGACACAAATCCTACCTTGTTGGAGTTATTGGTCTGGAGCTTTTGTTTGAAGTATTCAAAAACTTTGAAATTCATAAAAGGGATTGTGGAATTTTGGAGTTAAAGATAGGAGACTCTCGCCAGGTATGCACCTGCCTGAAGCTATGGAATAGACAGGCTTGGAGAAATTGTTAAGGCTTCATTCACTTGGCTCAGTTGAACACATCAGTGCAAAGTCTCTGGAGCCTCTTGGGGTTTCTCATTGTTTAGAGTTCATGAGCTTGTTTGATCTCTGAGACTCTCAAATTGTTTCCACAACTATCAAGGTAGTGCTATGAAAGTCAACTGTAGGAACAAAATATAGAAAGTTCATAACCTCTCAAAGAAAAAAAGGACATGGTAGATTAGAGACCTCATTTATTCACTCATTAAATATTTATTGTGTCCTTATAATGTTCCATATGTTCCTGCTCATTGCTGGGGCACACATCTCATGTCTAGTGGAGAGTCAGAAATGTACAAGGTTAGTTACAATCTTCTGGATATTAGATATAGAAATGTGCATAGAAAACTATGGGCACTCATGGAAGATCTACCCATAGGCATGAATGTGTTAGTGTGTGTGTATATTTATATTACATTGGGGTATCAGTGGTAGTTGGGGAAGTTTCCTGGAAAACTTGATATTCTCAGCTAAATTTTGAAAATATGAGTAGAAGTTAGCCAGGTCAGTAGTGTAGAAAGGGTCTTTATGGTAGAAGGGAGAACATTTGCAATGATAAAGAGACATGTGAGAACATGCAACATTTGAAGGTCAATATCTGTCTGAGTGGAGTTCCAGGTTCAATGGGGAAGAATAGAGAGAGATGGAGCTGGAGATATTTGCCAGATTATGAAAGTTGCAAGATGCTGTGCTAAGGAGCACTGGGAGTCCACTGGGTGGACTGTCAAAGAGCAGGGAAATGTCATGACGTTTAGATCTGAGGTTTAGAAATAGCACTTTGGCAAGGGAATGCATGGATCTAAAAGTGGCACAATAGAGATATAATAGAAAACATTTGATTAGTGTTCGGTATTTGCCAACATAACAACAATTTTGTGTGTTGATTAGTATTAGTATCCCTATATCCCAGGTGAATAAATGGCGGAATAAGAATTCAAATTCATCAGGCTAGCTGTCCATGCCCTTACTACTCAGCTAGACTACCTTTCAATAATCATAACATTTATTGAGAGCTAGCTCTATGCCAGGCAGTATTCCAAGCATGTATATGAGTCTGCTAATGTATTTGGAACTACGTTATGGGGCAAGTGTTCTTATTATCTTTGTTTTATAGATGACATAACTATAAGGAGAGAGATTAAAAGATTTGTCCAATATAACCCAGTGAGTAAATATTCAGAGGTGGAATTCAAATGATCTGAGATTAGAAATAAGTCTGAAATACCAACCTGAGCTCTCCACCTCTGTGTTGTGTGGACATGGGTGGATTATTTTTGAATGTTGAAATAATCCAGGCAGAAACCAGGGTGGCCTGAAAATAAAAGAGTGACAATGGAGGTACAGGATATAGATCCAACGCACAGCAAGGAAGTAGATTTTATGGGATTTTTGATGTTTATTGAAAGAACAGTGGGGAGTGAGAGGAAGAAATTAAGGATGATCTGAGTGATGGTAGCCCCATTTATTAAAGTGGAAAATGATAGGAGAAAAACATATTTTGTAAGAAAGTTTATAAGTTAAGTTTTAGACATTTTCACTTTCATGTGCCTGTGGGACATTCAAGTGGAGATGATCAATGATCAGTTAAGTTTTGAGGTAAGTCTAGGAATGTGCCTTTGGGAACTATAAAAGTAGAGAGAGGTAGTTATGGATACAGACAGAAACATGATTTCTAAGGGAGCGTGGGAAAAGTGAAAAGAGAAATATGCCAAGGATGGAACCCTGAGAAACACCTACATTTAGAACATTGGCTTTCAAACCAATTTTTAGCTGGGGAAATAGTTGTGTAATAAAATACAATGAAATTGTGTAAAAAAATCAATTTATAGGAGAGATAAAAACAGAACTACTCTGGTTGAATGGTTCTGGGAGTGACAGAGAAAGGGGTTATGCATGGGCGCTGGAGGCTGCAAGTGGGGACTGCAGTGGCGGGAGCAGGAAGCAGTAGGTAGGCAGTGAAGCCTAACAGTCAGGGTTCCTATATTAGTTATCTATTGCTGCCTAAAAAAGCACCTCCCAATTTCACAGTATAAAACAACACACATCTGTTAGCTCAGTTTCTCTGAGTCCGGAATCTGGGGGAGGCTTAACGGGGTGCCTCTGGCTCAGGGTCTCTCAGGTTGTGGTCTAGTTTTTGATCGTGCCTGTGGTCTCACCTGAAGACTTGACTGGCAGAGTATTTTCTCTCAAGCTCACCCACATGGGTTTGGGCAGACCTCTGTCTCTTATCATATGAGCCTCTCTTATAGTTCACTCATGACCTGGCAGCTGGCTTTTCCAGGTTGAGCAATCCAAGAGAAGTCAAGAGAGGATTCTTTCAAGATGGAAGCCATAGTCTTTGTATAGCCTAATCTCAAAGGGACATGATATGTCTCATTTGTAGTATTCCATTCATTACAAATGAGTCAGTAAATCCAGTCCACAGTCTGTACTCAAGAGGAGGAGATTATACAAGGATAAATACCATGAGGAACAAATCATTGGGGGTCATCCTCGAGGCTGCCTGTCAAAATCCTCATCTCCATCACATCCCCTTATGAGGTATTCAAAATGCCCTATTTGAAAACCACTGATTTAAATTCTAGGCAGAGAAATAAAAAAAGAAACTGGGGCATGAGAATCTATAGAGGTAGGAAAGAAACCAGGAGTGGGGGGATGTCCTCCCAACCACCAAAACAGTAAAGTTTCAAGAAGCAAGGAGAGGTGATGATTATCAAATACGACGTTAGTATCAGAAGCCATCCTCAGATGTAGCACTGATAATCTGGGCAGGACAATTGCAGCACATTGTTGTCCAGGTTATTGTGGATAAAAGAGCAAAGTCAAGGAATAAAAAGGGTGAGAAGAGGTGACTTAAAAAAAAAAAAGGTATTGTAAAAGGAGAGTGGGTGCTTAAAGAAGACTTTTTTTTTTAAATGAAGATGCAACTTATGAAACACTTTCTGATGATTAGTTGGCTCTGTAGTATCAATAACAAAGAAGAAAATAAGGCAGTCTGGGACATGATACCCTAATGCTTCATCCCAGTGACCAGAGGCTCTGCAATCCCTTGCCCAAGGTACAGAGGAGCAGAGGATGGAGGCCCTGACGGAGACTGACGTGGAGATAAAAGTTTGGACTAACAAGTCCAAAGAGTGATTTCTAACATTTAGTCTCCCCCTCTGATAATTTATTACAATGTTCTGAGGTATTATATTGTTGTTCTGTAGCACAATGTTTATTCTGCATATTTGGATCTTTTACATAAGTCACACTTGTTAGGGAAGTAATGCTCATCCTAATGCACCAAGTATAATTCAGATTCAGAAGTAAGTGTTAGGAAGAGCATTTCTTTAACTATGCTTCCAACCAAGTTTGGAACCAAGCTTGTTCCCCCCATTCTTTATCTTCTGCTGTAATAAGACTTCTCCTGGATTTGTTTAGTTCAAGCTAGTACCACCTGAGAGAGGCAGCTCTACTGTAGTGGGTAAAGTCACAGGCTCTGAAATTAGACCACCTGCTTCATTTTCCAGCTCTCACATTGATTAGCTGTGTACTTCTCTGTGCCTTAATTTATCACTTGCAAAATGGCGAACATTTTACCATCTGCAATATGGTAAAATCGTTCTCACTAGGGTTGTTATGAGCATTAATGAAGTACCAGCAGCTCGAAAGATGCCTAGCCCATAGGCAAATACTCAACAAATGGTTGATGCTATGATTGTTGGCATCAGCAGTGTTATCTTATCACCTTTACTGCAAACCTGAAAGTGATATCATTGGTTCTCGCTCTTCCTTCATCCTTCCACATCTGCCTGGCTGTTCAGTCTATGGTGCTTTTGAAGTAGTTATTAAACTTGTCTTTATTAAGATTTTAATTAGAAAGATTAGACACAAAGCTTGCCTGCTTGGAGCTATGACAGTTTACCTTACCCTTTGCCTCAAAAATGGTAAATGACATTGATTACTGTACCAGTTTGAATAGTGTTCTCCTAAAATTCGCGTCCATTGGGAACCTCAAAATGTGATCTTATTTGGAAATAGGTTGGTTTTTTTTGTTTGTTTTTTTTGCAGATGTAATTAGTTAGGATGAGGAAATACTGGATTGGCGGGGGTGGGGGGGCTTAATCCAATGACTTTTGTCCCTATAAGAAGAAGAAACAGAGAAACAGAAAGAGACTCAGAGGGAAGACAGCCATGAAGGTTAAAGCAGAAATGGGAGCAATCCAGCTACAAGCCAAGGAATGCCAAGAATTGCTAGCTAGGAAGAAGCAAGGAAGGATTCTTTCCTAGAGCCCTCAGAGAGATCATGGTCCTGCCAACAGCTTAATTTTGGATTTCTGGCCTCTGGAACTGTGAGAGAATAAATTCCTGTTGTTACAGTTAACCACTTGCTGCTGATTTGTTACAGAAGCCCTAGGAAATGAATATAGTTATTAATAGACTTTTCTAAACACTTTAACATACCATACTTTGATCTGACAGTTTGTGCTCTGGCCAGATTCTGCTTCAATGGCCAGCCTTTCTGCCCATCACCCATGCTGTTTGCTCAGCTCAGTAGGTCTGCACTCTGCTCCCCACTCCATGCATGAAACCAGTACTCTTACTTTGACACTTGAATCAGCTGTGCTCTCTATATTCTGTAGTACGTTGCTGTTACCTCTATCATATAGGTTTTCAGTTTTTTTATGAAGTTTTAAATTTTAATTCCAGTATAATTAACATACTGTGTTATATTAGTTTCAGGTGTACAATTCTATTCACTAGTCAGTGCTCATCATGATAAGTGTATTCTTTAGTCCCCATCATCTATTTCACCCATCCCTCCCACCCACCTCCCCTCTTCTAGCACGTATTTGATGTCTTTGTGTTTTGTGCTATAGATATTTGTTGCTTTGCCTGTCCCTTTTACCAGACTGGAAGTTTCTGTAAATCAGGGTGTGTGTCTTTTTAATCTTTGTCTCTGAGTCACTAATGAGCACAGTGTTCAGCTTATCAACTTTTATAACGTGTTTGTTAAATGAATGTATGAGTGAGACAGTGGCTGATTTGCAGGCAGTTCTCTAGCTTACGATTTGCAGGCAAATCGTAGAGAACTCCCTTCTTGCTTGGTCAATCAGTGATAGCGAATCTGGAAAGCCCACCATCAGATGCATTTTTTTTCCCCCAGATTCATGTAATTTTCATGGTTCTCATGATCTCTTTAGAAGCCCCAGCTCTGAAAAGAATGAGCAGTTAAACATTTTCCTGAGAACGTATTTATCAAATCAGAGATGAAGAGAAAATGACAGAACTGGGCCACAAGGAAGAGAAGAAGGTGGGATGAGAATACAGTTCCCCCCCCCCCCCCCCCGTGAGAGATGAACCTCTCCATGGAGTTTAGACAAATGAGTAACCAGGAAAGAGGCTACAATCAGTTGTTGTTTTTTTTTTAAATCACGTTTTTATGTGGGAGGCAGACAAGGAATGATACTTAGTCATTGCATAGTTGCTGCTCTGTGACAAGTAGCCCCTTTCAGGAGTAAGGACGTCCTATATCTGGAGGGGTGGGGTTATGCAAATGAAGGACAGGTGAAGAAGGGTCCTCTGGCGTCCCGCGGTGTCTACTTCCCTCGGCAGATTAGTTGGTTTCTCCCTCTGTATTCCAGCCCTCCAAGGAAGCTGTTACAGTAGCTCTAAATTCATATTTTCCCAAATCCTGTTTATTCTAATTGCACCTCCTGTTTTGCCGTGAAGGAGCGCTCAGGCTGGGTCCTGCAGTTATTTGGATGTTTACTGAGGCAGAGAGAGGGTTCATGAGCTGAGCTGAACTGAGCCGAGCTGCTTCTGTTTCTGCAGCTGGCTGTGGGGCTCTCTGTTCTCCAGAGGGGTAAGCAGTGCGGCAGAAGGCTTTCTGTAGAGGCTCTTTGACTAAAAAAGCTGAGGTTTGTCTGCCCTCGCCATTAGGTCTGGAACCCTCAAGGCAATATTTGGAATTCATGCTCCCCACCTGTGTCTACCAATATACTCCCTGGGGCATGATTCAAAATTATTCACATGCCAGTGTTCTGGTCTCGACCAAAATGTTTTAAAATTATTTATGTTCCAATTACACTTCATTACTTTTTAACTAAAGATCTCATTTCACTCCAATGACGAATCCAATACAATCCGGGTCATTTCAAAGCAGCCACAGAGATCCTGCCTTTGGGGGACATATTTCAAGAAAGCCACAGCATACCATTTAGAACCTTCCCGAATTTATGAGATGAAGTGCTTCGGTGAAGCTCAGAGATTCAGTTGGGAGTTGCTACAAAAGGTAATTTTTTAAAAAAATTCTTAGAACTTTTCTTAATCAAGTTCTGGCAATAGCCATATTGATGCAACACTTTACTTTTTTGGGTTTTTGTTGTTGTTATTTGCTTTTTGGGTTTTTGTTTTTGTTTGTTTGTTCTTTTTTGTTTTTGAAACAGGTTTTACTCCTTCCTTTAATACTGTGATTAAATCCAAATAATCTTTCAGTAGATCTTTGCTCCCACAATGTCAAAGCTATCATTCTGACTTCTGTGATTTTGTTAGAGAGAAAGAAATTCTACTAGGGCCTCTCCCACAGTCAAAACAAATTGTTTCAAAGGAGAGAGGTGTCTTCAGTGGCTTAACAACAATCTCAGTGAATTAGTTTCCCCCTCATTTCAGACTGAAATCTCATTTTTTGGCTAAAGCTTTCCCCAAGGAAACGGGAGTACAACATGTCCTTGAGGTTCTCACTGCCTGGATTTAGCAAAAGAACTGAATTTTTTTTCTTTCTTTCTTTCTTTCTTTCTTTCTTTCTTTCTTTCTTTCTTTCTTTCTTTCTTTCTTTCTTTCTCTTCCTTCCTTCCTTTTCTTTTTCTTTCTTTCTTCCTTCCTTTCTTTTTCTTTCTTTCTTTCTTCCTTTCTTTTTCTTTCTTTCTTTCTTTCTTTCTTCTTTCTTTCTTCTTTCTTTCTTTCTTTCTTTCTTTCTTTCTTTCTCTTCCTTCCTTCCTTCCTTTCTTTTTCTTTCTTTCTTCCTTCCTTTCTTTCTTTCTTTTTCTTTCTTTCTTTCTTCCTTTCTTTTTCTTTCTTTCTTTCTTTCTTTCTCTCTTTCTTTCTTTCTCTCTTTCTTTCTTCTTTCTTTCTTTCTTTCTTTCTTTCTTTCTTTCTTTCTTTCTTTCTTTCTTTCTTTCTTTCTTTCTTTCTTTCTTTTCTTTCTTTCTTTCTCTCTTTCTTTTCTTTTTCTCCCCCTACAGAGGTCTACAGAATCCTGGTTCAGAAGATTCAGGTGAGAAATTCTTTTCCTTCACATTTAAAAAAAAATGTTACCTCTGGTTTTTGTCTTGGTTGGGAAATTTTTTGAGCTTTTCTTAGGGGTGTTTTGTTTTGTCTCAATTCTCCGTGGGCAAATGGTAACTTTGTGTTGATTTTAATTTGCATGGTAAGGTGGTATGTGTGCTTCCCCTGTATCAGTTTTGTAAAGACCATGTGAAAAGCTAGAACATTAGCAAACATTTGATTCGCTTGTGAAGCGACCCCAGTTTTCCAGGTCCAGGATGAACCTTGGGCATCTGCTCCGATGTCTGCTACTAGATATGACTAAATATGACCTTGGAGAAGACCTTCATCTCGTAGGGCTTTGTTTCACTATTTTGCAAACTGCAGAGATTGGACCAAAAGTTCTTTCCCTAACTGCTCTGGGGGAACACTGTAATCTTTGACATGGCAATAAGTGTCCTGCACAATACACAAAAATTAAATAAGGTAAAAACTTCTGTGGTCAAATAGGTGTGAGAAATGTTTCTAATATATACCTGTCTTGAAGATTCATATTTTCTATTAGCACTTTAAAGCCCTGAACATTTCTATAGTACAGAAACCTGCATAAATCTGTGTTCTTCAAATTTCATTGACCATTGTATCAGTCAGTATAGACTCGGTTATGCTGAGAGAAAAAATACATCCAAATTTCATAGGCTTAAAATAAAATCTCTCTCCCTCCCTCTCTCTCTCTCTCTCTCTCTCTCACTTCTTACCCTCTCATTACATTTATAATGTGGTTTAATGGAGAGGGATTCTTTCTTCATAGTAACTCAGGGATACCAGCTGATGGAGTAGACATCATCATAAAATTGCAGATCATTTGGCCAGAAAGAAATGAGGAAGTTTAGGAGGGTCTCAAACCAGCTATTAAATGTTACAGCCCAAATACGACACATAATTCCTGCTCAAAATTCATTGGCCAGAACTAGTCACACAACCCTAGTCAACTACAGGGAAGGTAGAAACTGCACAGAGGAAAGGAAAGCTGGATGGTGGTGAGCAGACTAATGACTACTCTGACTTTGGAATCCTTTCTTATTGCAAAAGCTATAACTAACTTAGAATTACATTCTGGAAAATTCTGTAGTGGATGCATTTTCTAAGAGCCCTTCCAGTTCTGAAAGTCTATAATTCTATAATGTAGTTGCGGAAAACCTTTCCCTTTTCTAGTTAGTATATGTGCTTCTCTGAGAGAAAATACCTTGTTTCTTTTTCTTTGTTTATTGGGATAAAATACATATAACATAAAAGAAAAACCCTTACTTTATAAGCTAAAGCTTTAAAAGATGAAACTTTTTTTCTTTTTTAAGATTTTTATTTATTTATTTATTTGACAGAGAGTTAGCAAGAGAAGGAACACAAGCAGGGGATGTGGAAGAGGGAGAAGCAGGCTTCCCGCTGAGCAGGGAGCCCGATGTGGGGCTCGATCCCAGGACCCCGGGATCATGACCTGAGCCAAAGGCAGACGCTTAACGGCTGAGTCACACAGGCGCCCCTAAAAGATGAAACTTTTAGTTGACTGTAGGATCTTTAGGATAGCTGGTCATGGTGTATCTTCACACCAATCACTGAACATTTATATTTTGAATACAATTGCATACCCTTAGATTAAAAGGGAAAATGGAGTCTGCCTGTGATAAATCCTATTGAAAACAGAATCTAGACAGTCACCTCTTGTAGGAGGGTTCAGCGCAAATTTATGAGCCCTTTGGTTGGACCCATTTTCTATCCACTTTCTGATGACTGTTTAAGTCCCAAAGAAGAGAGGGGAAAGAATTCACTTTCCAGAAACAGAGTATGTATATATAAAAGAGGATATATATATGTATATATAGAATATGTATATATAGGACATGTCTATATAGATATATACATATATATGTATATATAGAAGAATATGTGTGTGTGTGTATATATATATATATATATATATATATATATATACAGAGAGAGAGAGATGATATTAATCTGAATGCTCCCTAGCAGGTGCTGGGGCTAAAATTTGATAATATTCCCACCATGCCTCATCCACCTATGTTTCTTGCTCTCCACTTATGTCTCGTGACTATTTTTTTTTTTTGGTCTTAAATTCTCTTTGTCTTCTAAGGAAATCGTAAGACTACAGTCTTGCAGAAACAAGAGGCTTGCCTGGTGTAATTTTCTTTAGGGGTTGGGGGATACAATTTATAATGTTTGAGTGAGCTGCTGACTTGTCACCAATAAGAGAGGTTCAATCTATCTACAGTTCACTCTGACCAACTGTGTGGTGGGGACCTCAGTGGCCAGGGTGATATTTAATTTGTCACAGAGCAGCTGGAGGCTATGATAAATTCATAACCTCCTACATCCCTTCCCTCAATATACATGCGATTTGTTGATGTGTTTATAGACCATTCTGAGAATGGAGGCAGATTTATAAACATTTTGTAATGTAACATGGAGCCAAGCACAGAACTGTGCATAGTCACGGTTTGTGAATTGCTAATAGGCCACGGATCTGGCTTAAATATACATCACATCCTGCGACATTAATCAATTCCTAGAGCTGAGTGAACACAAGGCTTGCCCTTCAGGGACACAAAATGCCTATTTTGAAGAAAGGAATTATAATAAGGAGCACACAGGCATTCTAGACCTTGAAGCTCTTAGCAGCAGCTCATCTTTTGTTTCATTTTTGAATGAAAAGCATTTATAAGAAGACACTTGTGTTGGATGCAGCCTGACTTTTTTGAAAAGGATAAATACAGTGGCTTTGCTTCCCTATGAAATATCCAATTGTTTGGCAACTTATTGGTTCCTAAATCTTTGGCCCTTGGACGACATAATAAAAAACTCCTCTTATATGTAAAATCTCTTCAAGGCTAAGCCCATCATGAAAAATTAATGGATTTATGAGTGGGAGAAAATGGAATCTCTCTCTTCCTTTTTTTCCTCTCTGCTTTGCTGTCATATACTGTTAAAACACGGATGGTTTCTTTTCCTTTGCCTGTACTTCCATGGTATAAGACCCTCTTATTTATCTGTTTAATTAAAATACATGTGAAGTCCTTGGAGGTGGCATAAAACCATGCATAGCACCTTCAGAGTGCTTTTACATATATCCTGTAGTGATGTGACCAGTATTGTATGAAACATTTTAGGCAACCCACCATCATCTTCATTTTAAAGATGTGATAACTGAGATTTAACTTAAATGACTGGTCAAGGATATTTAGCTAGAATATGGTTGGATTGGGACTGAAAATCAGATCTTCAGGTTACAAGTCAAGGGCTTTCCCTGACTCTGGTAGTTGTTAGTACGATTAGTTCCCTGGTTATGTGCTTTAGGTGTTATTTGTTTATAAAGTAATTCCTTAGGCTTTAAGAAGCTAAAGAACCCCCACTAAAAGTATGTTTCAAAAAATGAAAATATATTAGGAAAACAAAAAATTTGTTACAGACATACATATACCATACCTAGAGGGTTTAACAACTTTTAAAGTGACCTTTTGTGTCTTTGTTCCCAGACCCAACATGCTGGACAGATGGGGTCAGAACTTGGATTGGAAGGATCAGAATTTCTCTGTGAAATCGCTCGTACAGGGAAACACTTCTCCCCATCTCTAGATGTATCCTTTCATGTGGGGGGAACTCGGTGCTTATATATCCTCACCTCATCTGCCCCTTGCTTACTCTGATCTGGAGGAAGAAGAGTGACTGATCTGCTTATTACACTTGTGATGAAGGAATGAGGCATAAGCCGACTCAGCTCAGCCACTCTGTTCCATGTTTAATGTAGTCTTTCTGCTCTGCTCCTCCGGGGGCTGGCTTTGCCCCTGTGTGGGGCAGGTGGGCGGCTTGCCTTTATTCAGTGTGGCTGTACCTGGGTGGAGAGTCTGACTAATTCTCTGTACACACATTAGCTGGCCCAGCTCAACTTTTATCTGTCAAAATGTCATGCTTGGACATCCATCTTCCACTCCTTGGCTTTATTTATTTTTTATTTGTTAAGATCCTGGGGTGATTACAGAGGTACCATTTATTGAGTATGCTTAAATATTTCAATAGCCATGATCCCTGATTTTTTTTAATGTTTTGGACTACATATTTATTTTGAACTTTGAAGCATTTGCTGGAATAATGAGCTCCTAAAGCCTGAACTATAGTTATAAATAATAATAATAATAATAATAATAATAATAATAATAATAATAATGATTGCAGCTGACACTACTTAATACTATGCTAAATGCTTTACTTGCTTTATCTCATTTAATCCTCACTGTAATATTTTTGATGAACATATAAATTATCTTTAACTTTGAGATAAACGATCGAGATTTGGGTTCAGTATCTTTGAATGAGAATATCTCCCTTTATGGACACAGCAGCATAAAAACTGTACTTGCCTGAAGCTGCAAAGGATGCCCGGAGAGGGCAAGGGATTCTGTGCAGTGCCTCCAAGATCTTTCTCTGGGACTGAAGAACTGCCCCTCCAAGCTTCTGGGAGGCTCTGGCTGTCAGCCCTCGGCTACTCGCCCTGTTGGGGACCAGCAGCCAGAGCTAGGCCATTTAGGCAGCAGTCCGCCCATCCTTGCTCTGGACAACGGAGAGCCGAGGAAGGCTTTTGCACACAACTGTGAGACCATTATTCTCCGCGCATGGCAGATTTTGCCTAGCCCATTCTTTTTCCTCTTCTAGGTTCAGACTCACGTTTCTTTATTCATTCTTTAGTTCATTCATTTATTTGTTCATTCTCCTTCCTTCCTTCCTCTCCTCCTTGCTCCCTCCACCTCTCATCTATTATTTATTTGATTAATATCTTGCTGACATTTGTTCTTTGCCTGTTAGTGAAGCTGTCGTCTGGATCATTGAGTCTTTCCCCCTTCTGCTTTGACTTGATCAACAACTGCAGTTTTATCCCCTAGTAAATTAAACCCAAGCCATTGTTGGCAAAAAAGCAGCTCTTAAATGACAGTGTAAGTTATTTCTTGGTGGGGCTCCCCTACCAGCCCCCATGTTTATGAGATAATTGGAAATAAATCTGAGACCATAAAAGACAGAGGGGGTGAAAAAGACACTAGGATAATTTTACAGCAGATTCTATGGGAATCTCTTAGAACTTTTAACCATTCTGGGTGAATAAACTAAACAAATGGCCAAATTTCCTAAATATTTCTTATATTTTAAAAAGTAGTCTTCTGGGTTGATGGTGTTTGAGAATGAAGTATAATCCATCTAGCAAAATATTGTAGACTCGTATTTACCTGTCACAATTGGTCCTAATTCATAAGCAGTAAATTCTTAATTATTGACACTGTCAGAGATTGATATACTCTGCACAATCCAAAATTCTATTTCCTAAAGCATTATCAGATCGTCTATGTATAGATTATCAAATTAAAAGAAGAAGAAAGTTTTATTAAGATTTTTGCTGGGGGTGCGGGGGTGGCTCAGTTGGTTAAGTGTCTGACCCCTGATTTTGGCTCGGGTCATGATCTCAGGGTCATGACATTGAGCCTCGTGTCTGACTCCATGCTGGGCATGGAGCCTGCTTGGGATTCTCTCCTTCTTCCTCTGCCCCTCCTCCCTGCCCCACTCGCATGTACCCGTGCTCTCTCTCTCTCTCAAAAAAGTTTTTTACTGAAGAAAATTATTGGTTTTTTTGATGATTCAAAGTGATCATCAATTCAGCTGGTTTGGAATCCCAGTACTAAAACATCCCTGTGAATATCTTAAAACTTCTAAGCCTCAATGATCTCATCTGTAAAATGGGAACTAGAGTAATTCCTAACTCATAGAGTTAGGGGGCAAATTAATAGGAATAATTCGCACTGTATACCTAGAATACTTTCTAGCATATTAAGTGTGGTAGATTTAAAATATGTTTACAGAGTTTTTGATACTTCTCCCTTCAAGAGGTGGAGCTCAACTCCCATCCCCTTGACAGCAGGCTGGACTTAGTGACTTGCTCTCAGTGAATAGAGTGCAGAGAAAATGATGATGTATCATTTCCCTGATGCTTGGCATTATGTCTTAGTTGCTCACTTGGATCCCTGACTCTGGAGGAAACCAGGTGCCATGTTGCTAGGGCATGCAAGCTGCCGAAGGCACTGGTGTATATGGTGAGGAGCTGCGGCCTTCAGTAAACAGCCAGCAAGGAGCTAGATCTTCCTTCCCATCACCCTATGAAGGAGCTTTGAAGCAGATCCTCAGCCTTTGGATATCTGAACTAGTCATCATTTTGACTGTAACCTCATAAAAGATTCTGAGCCAGAGCTACCCAGCTGCTGCTCCTGGACTCGTGACTCTCAGAAAATGTGTGAGATAATATTTATTGCATTAAGCTTTGTGCTAATCTGTTATGCAGCAGTAGTTAATACAATAAGCACTCAAGAAATGTCGGCTGTTGTTACCTATTTGTTCTGAGCAATTCTGAGTATTTTTGAGGCCCATGAGCACACCCATCTTTTAACTGGAGTCCCATATGTCTTCCTAGTTAGCAAGAACTGGATGGAACACTTCGTGTCTGTAACCTGGTGTTAAGGTGGTTTCTAAATTCAGAACCAGGGGCGCCTGGGTGGCTCAGTTGGTTAAGCGACTGCCTTCGGCTTAGGTCATGATCTCAGCGTCCTGGGATCGAGCCCTGCATCGGGCTCCCTGCTCGGCGGGAAGTCTGCTTCTCCCTCTCCCACTCCCCCTGCTTATGTTCCCTCTCTCTCTGCCTCTCTCTCTGTCAAATAAATAAATAAAATCTTTAAAAATAAATAAATATATTCAGAACCAGCTATAGGTTAAATTCTCTCACTTTATAAAGAGCTTATTTTCTATAGAAGGATGATAATTTGTTTTAAAAAAAAGTGACTGAAGACACTCCTGCTTGAGCTTCACTGTTGTCCAAATTAAAGGGGTGACCATGTGTGCACTTGCTCTGTATAAGTACATTTCACTTGTTATAGATCTGTTTATTTCTCAGGATCACATGAGAACACCAAAGCTCAGTGTAAATTATTCTCCTAAGATGGCTCAGGAATGAGAATGTAGCATGTGAATTTGAAACAGGCTGTGAATTTGAAAACGTATCTTGGGGCACCTTAGTGGCTCAGTCAGTTAAGCGTCTGCCTTTGACTCAGGTCATGATCCCAGGGTCCTGGGATCAAGCCCCGCATCAGGCTCCCTGTTCTGCAGGAAGCCTGCTTCTCCCTCTCCCATTCCCCCTGCTTGTGTTTCCTCTCTCGCTGTGTCTTTCTCTGTCAAATAAATAAATAAAATCTTTAAAAAAAAAAAAAAAGAAAGAAAGAAAAGAAAATGCATTAGAGCCCAGGTTTAAATTGCATTAAATTTTGCTAATGAAACGAGGAACTTAGACTTGTTCCCTGTGGGGGCTAGTGGTCCTGCTTGCACCTGTGTGCAAGCATGCCCACATACACGCGGGTGCGAACCGCCCTCCCCGCCCCCCGCCACAGTAAATCACAGTAGAGACCACATGCCTGATCCTACTGTGACTACTTTCAAAGGTATGTGGAAGGTCCTGGGTGAGAAACTGGGGATGCCAGATGAGACTACGGATGACTCAGCATAGCCAATCACAATGGCTAGGGAATCCAACTCCAAGGCATACCTGCCTTGCTGAGAATGAGTCAGTGGTTCCTTGTCTTCCCTAACACTTTACGGATCTATCGGAAGTGATCAAGGTTGTCAGAAGGAATGGAAAGCATATAGAATAATGGAAACAGTTCAAGAAAACATATTCTGGTATCCATTAAACATAGAGATTTAGTGTTATTTAGCCATATTCTCCATGAAATAAGATTTTCCAAGAATTTTTTTTCACTGAACAAGGAGGCAAAATTATAGCCTAACCTCATATGTATGTCTTTTTTTTTAGGAGGAGGAGAGGGGCTCTAAACTGGTTGTTTTTCAATAGCATGGACAATTTTCTTTTAAATTTCTTTCTGTCTACTAAGGAATTTGATTGATTCCTTTCTCTAACAAATGACCTGACATTTCAAATTTGTGGATTTATTATGTTTTTTAAAGCAGCCATCTCAGCTACCAGTCACTTAAACAAAAAGAATTATATTTTTTCTTACCAAATCAATACTTGTTATAACCAAGATGCTAGTAAAGTTCTAACTACTACTTTGTCATTGAGGTCTGGTATCTAACCTTTGGAGTATGACAAAAAAGTGAACCCAGAAGCTAGTTATCATGTGGTCTTGTTTCCAGAAATGCTAGTAATAATTTGGGTCAGTTTTATAATCCTGAAGGAATGGAAGGCCACCACTCAAATGGCTCTTAACTACTCATTGGTCAGTCTGACCATGAGATACTTTGTTTTAGCAACAGCTAACCATCTAAGGGGGTGGAAAATTCAGATATTACCTGCATTTCAAGCATCAGGAAAATTCTGGGCTAGATCCAGATAGCTTAACTTCATTAGGAATTACAAGAAGGAGCATTTGGTAAAAGAGAGTTCAAAGTACTCATATTATCCACAAAACACGACATTTAGGAGAACTAAACATTCCCATTTTATTTCTTGGCTGAGAGCCCCAGAAGTAGACTTTTGGGTTTGAAAACAGAATCTGCCATTACTTGCTATTTGACCTTAGATAAGCCACTCCACCTCTTTTTTTTTTTTTTTTAGAGATTTTATTTATTTATTTTTTTAGAGAGTGAGCGAGAGAGAAACAGCATGAGAGGGGAGAGGGTCAGAGGGAGAAGCAGGCTCCCCGCTGAGCGGGGAGCCCGATGTGGGACTCGATCCCAGGACCCTGGGATCATGACCTGAGCTGAAGGCAGACGCTTAACCATCTGAGCCACCCAGGTGCCCCGCCACTCCACCTCTTTAAGTCTTAATGTCTTCATCTGAGAGCAGGGTGATATTAATATCAATCACATAGGATGTTATGAGGATTTAGCAAAATTATATATGTAAGGTGATTAAAATAATATCTAGTATTTGTCATTCACTCCATAAATTTAAGCAGTTAATAATAATAACAACAGTAATATCAACAACTAGTACTATTTTTTTTTTAATACAAAACCCAGTTACCTTTCAGAAGGAGAGCAGGGTGAATACACCATTCTTTGCATCTTTGCATCTAGAATGACAAATACTCTGTGTGTGTGTGTGTGTGTGTGTGCGGTGAGGGGAAGGGGAAGTGCTTGTGTGCACTTGAGACAGACCTACGGACTATTACCCAGTTACCTGATAATACTGATTTAAGAGGCCTTGCAGAAAGGCTCTGCTGGTCCTTTATAGTTGGCTCAGGTTGGCAAGTGTATGTTTTCAGGCTTTGCACACTCAGGGCGTGCGAGTTCATACAAACCATCATGAGAATATGGGGTCCTTGCTTGGCACAGGGTCTAGAATGACCATAATTAGAAACAGACTCCCAGTAATGCAATGGGAATTGAGAGCTGACTCAAGTTCTACCACATTTTACCGCTCAGCAACATTTGACATCGTCTGTCATCCACTGCTTCTTAAAACACTCTTTTCATTTGGCTCCTGGACATGCTGTCTCTTGGTTCTATTCTTTCCTCATTGATCACTCCTTTTTGAACTCTTTGGCTGTTTCCCTTCATCACCTCAATCTCTTATTCCTGAAGCTCCCCAGGACTCTATCTTGGACCACTCTTTCTCTATCTACATTCACTCCTTTGGTGATCTCATCCTATTCCCCTATCTTTAAAAGCATCTCTATCTTGATCATTCTAAACTGTGTATCTCTAACCCAGAACTCATTCTTGAATTCCAGGATCTGGCTGAACTGCTTACTTGACATAACCACTTGATGTTTAAGAGGCATCACAAACTTACCATGTCCCAATCGAAACTCCTGAATGTTCTTGCCAACCTACCCCTACCTCTCTTGCTTTTTTCTGCAGTCTTCCCTGAGTGCCAGCTCTATCCTTCCACTTGCTGAAGCCACAAACACTGTAGGCTGTAACACCTCTTTGTCCCACTCTGCACATGACTAATCTATTGGAAATTCTATCAGCTCTACCTTCCAATAAAAATGAAATCCAACAGCTTCTCATCATCCCCACTGCTTCTGCCCAAGCCCAAGTCACCTGCAGTTTTATATGTGGATTATTTGTAATAGCTCTCTCTATGTGCTTCACTGACCATCTCCTGTCTGTTCTCAATCCAACCATCTTGGGGATCATTCCAAGATGTTGACTGAAATCTTGTCACTCTTTTCCTTTGATTCCTCCAGCAGTTTCTCAGCACATTCAAAGCCAAGCACTTACAATGGCCAACAAGGCCCTCATGATCTGTTTCCTCTGCTCCAACCTCTTCAACTTCGTTTCTCATCCTCTTTCTAATTCTGTAGCATTATTGAACCTCTTTTTCGAACAAGTCAATCACATTCTCACCACAGGTCCTTTGCACTTGTTGTCCCCTTTAATTGAAACACCCCTCTCTCTCAACTCAGTTGTCACTTTATTTGTGAGGCCATCTCTCTGGACATACTGGATATACTATATAAAATCATAAACCTGGACATACTATACAAAATCATAAACCATCCATCCTTCCACCTTCACCCCAACAGTAGTCTCTCTCTCTCTCTATTAATCTGTTTTTGAAATTTTTCCTTCCACAGCACTTATCACCACCTGATTTCTTAGATAGATAGAAAGAAATAGGTATATGCATACATATACATAGGTGAGTTGTTTATCATCTATTTTCCTGCCCCCACTAGGAAGTAAACTATACAGATGGCATTTTTTTGTTGTTGTTTTTCTTACTGCTATATCCCCAGATCTTAGAACAAATGGAAAAAAATCATATATAATAATCAGTAAATATTTATTAGATGAAATAAGTCTCTATTAAACTATAATTACCCCTATAGGGTGCATGACTCTTTAAACATTGTCAATCATGTTTTTTTTCTCAAGTTGAAAGGATCTAAGACATTCTGTGTATCCTCCCAATTTTACATCAGAATATAAAAAGACCCGGAAAGGGATAGAAATTTGATCAGGCTTTGCAGTAAATTAGTAGAATCCTTAGGACCAGACTGTCAGTCTCCTGACTCTTCTTACTCAGCCTGGTGCTCGATTTATTAGTCTTAAAACATGTCAGAAGTTCCCAAAGAAAATATTGTGGGCTTGCCAATAAGAAAGATATAGATATTAATAGGACAAGTCCAGGGCTTGACAAGAGTTTTGGAGCTAGCAATGAACAGCAGGATTCACTGGAAAATTAAGGCAAGAACAATTTAAACAGGAAATGTGACTCAGAGGAGGTCATAGAAGCTGAAGAGAGTTTTCAGGTTTGTTCACTGAGAATTGATTGGTTGGCATCCTCATTCATTCCCTGCTCATGCTAGTTCCTATACCAGGGGTTAAGGAAGTTAGATAAACGATGCCAGCTATGCTAGGCACTGACATTCTTTTCTGCCGAGGAGGGGACAGTCAACGAAGTGTGCATTAGGAGTGCTTCCTTGGAGAGGTGATAGCTGAGTTGAGTCTGGAAGAATAAGTAACTCTTAGCAGGTAGAGAACAAATGGGCACGTGGGAAGGTGGAGGGAACAGCCTGGGCAATGTCAAGGTGGCGTGAGAGTACATATATTCAGGGAATTGAAACTAGCCAAAGAGTTCTAGAGTGGTAGGTTAGTGGGAGGGAGGGGGCAGGAAAGAAAGGGAGGGAAGCCTGAGAAGATGGCCTGAGGCCAGATGGTGAATGGTGAGCCTATAAACACCTTGTTGAGGGAGAGACTTTTTTTTCCTAAATCTCAGGGCTTTTAATGCTATTCTGATATTCCATATGCTTTCTTAGATAGTAACTTTTTTATTATTTTCACCCACAGGTTCCATGCCATTTCTCATGTGCTTTTATTCTGAGGAAAAAATTAATATGATTTTTTTTATTAACATATGTCTCATTCACAGATGGATTTTAGTAGAGCCAAAACCTGGTTCTAAAGTATGAGCATATTGTAAGTGAAGATTGAAATAATAAAAATATATCAGTGTTGTGTCTTCCAAGCCATAATTCTTCTCAGAGAAGAGAAAATATATATACTTAAGTCTAAACTCAGAGCGGATTGTATTTATGTAATAAAAATCCCAGATGAGGAGCCTACAGTGTAATTTTAGAGCTTTGGAAGGAAGTTGTGAAGTTTACATGGTGTAAATTACATCCAAGGAAAAGAGAAGTGTTAGATTTATATAACACTGCTTTCTTTTACATTACCATAAAAATGGAGGAAACAATAAAACCCCCTGAAAATTCTGGAAAGCCTACAATTCTTTTTAATAAAAGATTAATGTTCTGTGATATTGCTGTGATTAATCAAATAGATAATATTTTATTTGCATTTGTCTGGTTGGGTACTGGAATTTTTTTTTTTTTTTTTTTTAGTTGATGTTTGTAAAGATAGGAACACAAAATAGCCAGAAGCACTGCCTCTTTCCATTTAGTCGACAAATAACCACGGACAGAACAGTCAGAAATTGGAAGAGATCAGAGAAAGTAGATGAGCTCTTCCCAGATGATGCACAGAGTCTGCTTCAATGGGATTCCGGTCACGTAGTCCATAGCTCAGAACTGCTTTGGTTTAATCAGCTCCCAAACATTAGAGCCTAGTACAACCATGTTGATCCCGGCCCCCACATGCATAACTTATTTCCCCTAAATTAGGTCTTTTTACTTCCGTGAGACTGCAGTGTCACATCAGGTTTATGTAAGTACGTGTCTCTGTACGTACTTAACGGGGTCTGCAGACATAGCTCTGGTGCAAAGTCACGTCCCCTCCTCCCGGGCACACAGTGAGTACAGAACGGTATTAGATTACAAGCAGGATTTCCACTTCCTCTATTTGGACAAATTATTTGGGCACTGCTTTGCTGAAAATAGGGCCCATCCGCCCTTGCAGAATTGGACAGTTCATGAGGATCCCGTACTTAACACCTTCCTAGGGTGTGAGCAAGGTCTGTACTAATTCATTAAACCCTGCAGGGAGATATTCTGCAAGAGCTGCTCATGACAAGCATAGCTGAGTCAGAGATTGAAAAGCCCAAGGATTCTGGACACATTCCTTTCAAAGCTTTTAAGAAAATTCTGGCAAAAACATAACTGCTATGCTCCAGCTTTCTGTCTTCAGTTGAAAGAATGAAATTTGCAAGAGTGCAAGGCAATAGAGAAATAAGCATCACACCGAACCGGAAGCACACTATCATTTTTTATGACCTGGGATACTTACACATCAGCAATCCCATAACCACACTCAGAGTAGGACCAGAGAGAATGCTTTCCATTTTATCTCCTGGTAAGTAGAGCAGGGAAACTGAATTTGTTGAATCCTATCCATGACTTTCAGTATGATTAAAATACTATTAAAATAATAGTTTAAGAAAAACATGCCTCTTCAAAATTCTTTCTCAAGAAATGGATTCAGAGTGGCAGTGTTATTTACGCCAAGCATCATGCCTGTCTATAACAAACACGTTTGGCCTCACAGTCTTCTTTGCTCATTCCTGACGTTGTGAAAGAGAACCTGGTTTTCTGAGGTGATGATATTTATAGTTAGGCATCATCAAAAAGCAATTCCTTGCTTATTTGGGATTCGAAGCCACGCCGGGTCTCCCTTGTGACTCATTCTGTATTCACTCAGGGCTCCATGCCTGCTTGCCTGTGCAGTGCTCTCATGAATCCTTAATTCCATTTGAACTCAGCAATGCCACAGTCACTTTCCGTCAACCCGCCCACTCAGCTGAATTGTACCAGCCTCTTCTGTGCAAAGCATTACACTCCCGTTCTAAGATTGATTGGGTGTCAGGCCACCACCACAAAGACAAAGGAGGTCAAACTCAGCACCTGCGGTTTATTTTAAGACCTGATAGTATCATCATCCCTTCTGACTTCTAGAGCTGACACTGATGAAATTTTCCGGGACTTACCTACATAACCCTGTGTCTCTGTTGAACCGGCCCCATCAGCACTTCGTCACTGATAATAATCACTGAAATATTAATGATGTGTTACTCTCACCTTCTGCAGAGCACACGGTTGAAACCAAAATGACACTGTGAGACCAGAACAGCCTGATGTGTAGCCAACCCTGTATCATGGCATCTTTCTCATTCTTCCGCTTTGCTCTTCTCTGGGGTGATAGAGCAGGCAAGGCTAGAGTGCTGGCCAGATGTTCAACAGAGGGTGCAGCCCTAGGCTCTCGGGACTGCAAGTAAGGCAGGCAGGGTAGATGCTCCCAGGGGTCAGAAGCAGGGAGAATCAGAGGGCAAGCTCAAACCTGGTCCTTATGTCGACAAGGCAAGAGTGCCGAATGAAAGTGCATTGTGCAGAATGAAAACCTTATGCCCAAGCCAGAGGATCTTGTGTAAGAGAGGGGTATAGACTCAACATAAGAGCAAGGACAGGGGCAGGGAAACTGGATTTGAGACAATTACCATGACCTGGGCTGGTGCGATGGTGCCTTTTAACAACTGGTTGCTCACAGAGTTGTGTGTATGATGAGTGTTGGCCTAGTTTAGAGGCACAAAGTAGAGGGCTGACAATATGCAAAGTCTTGTAAAGGTTGAAAACTTATTTAGAGAGTATTGGATTATTTGAGCACTCCCAAGTGGCCCTTTAGTAGCTGTAGTTAGAGATAAGTCAGATGTGGTCCCGCCTTGAGAAGTTCGCCATTGGCAACAGGAGACAGGAATGTAAATAAAAAATGACAACACTCAGAGCATGGCTGGGAGGAAGTGGTCTCATTCCACCAGGAGGGTAGCAGCAACAATCAGCATTTATTGGAAGCTCACCATATACCAGGTACCGCATAAAATACTTTACAAATATTAACATTGATTTTATCAGTCTCTTCTATAAAACAAATAAATGGAAGCTAACAGAGGTTAAACAATAATCACCCAGGGTTGCAGAGCTAATTAGTGTTAAAGGCTGATTCTATGACTTACAGCTTGACCATTAAGCTAGTCTGTTCTGGGAGACACGTTTTGAGATAGACTGAGGAATACGGAACTTGTTAGGAGAGCGCCAAGGATAGTAGGAGACTGGAATTCATGATCTATGACAAGCCTCCCCTGGCCCCCTTCCAATGATTCTGATGAGATTCAACATCAAAGGCTAGAGGAGGAGGCACACAGTGTGGCTTCAGGTGTGGGTGAAAAGTGGGCTGTGGTGGACTGTTTTTTTTTTTTTTTTAAAGATTTTATTTATTTATTCATGAGAGACAGAGAGAAACAGAGGGAGAAGCAGGCTCCCAAGGAGCGGGAAGCCCGATGCGGGACTCGATCCCAGGACCCTGGGATCATGACCTGAGCCGAAGGCAGATGCTTAACCATCTGAGCCACCCAGGCGCCCTGTGGTGGACTGTTTTGCTTGCAGTGGAAGGAAGAGCGGTTTATCTGTAGATTCCGGATCTGCTCTTGGTATCAGGTTCTTCTGGCAACACAGATTAAGAGTCCTGGAGTAACTGATAGACACGGGGTGGTTCTGCTGATGAACAGCAACAGCAAATTAAAGCATCTAAAAATTGTTTAGCTTAGAGAAGAAATTGTATAGGTATTTTCACACATCTGAAGGGCTGTCATATGGAAGAGAAAAAGTAAAATTTGTTCTCTATGACTTTAATGAATGCAACTGGGACCAATGACCAGAAATTCTAGGGGGTAGATTGCAGCCTGAGAAATACTTTTTCCCAACCGCTAAAGCTAACAAACATAGAAGCTGGCCTGTGGTAGCGTGAGACCTTCATCGCTAGAGGTGTTCGCGTGAGGTGGGTCTGTTGAGAGTGGTAGTTTTCAAATTGTAGGGTTCAAGAGAGTCACTTGCACTGCTTGCTGAAAAATGTGTATTTCTGGACTTGGCATTCAGAGATTCTGATTCAATAGGTCAGTCATGGGTATCAGGAATCTCTTGTTTTTAATCGGTGAACTAGAAGATTCTGATGCAAATGAGAAATATTAATCTGAAGACCATAAGCAGAATTTCCACTTTGAGGGAGGTTAGATTATATGACGAAGTTTCCAGCCAGCTCTGTGTTCTCACCATGTTGATCTATCTCTACCCAGAATTCTGATTTTTCATATAGTCTGTATCACACAATTTAATACTTGGTTAAGGGGAGCTTGGGTAGCTTAGTCAGTTGAGTGGCCAACTCTTGATTTCGGCTCAGGTCATGATCTTGGGGTCATGAGATTGAGCCCTGCGTCAGGCTCCATGCTAAGCATGGAGCCTGCTTAAGATTATCTCTCTCCTCCCTCTGACCTTCCCTGCTCATGCACACACTCTCTCTCTATCTCTCTCTCTCTCTCTCTCAAAAAAAAAAATACTTAGTTAAATTTTGATATTTTATCTTCCTCTTCTGTTTAGTTCTTTCATCCAATCAATATTTTCTGAGCATCTGCTATGTGCCAAGCCCTGCTCTAGGCATGAGGGAGACAGAGTAGAACAAAGCAAACAAAGCGCTTTGCCTTTGTGGAGCTGGTAATCTAACGAAAGGAGATAAAGAAGTAAAATAAATAAGTTGATTTTGTAAATATTCTATATATATATTCTATATAACCAGACATGAACTCTTTTGGGGAAGGACTATTTTATTTAGCATTTCGTACAGGGTCTGGAACAATGCTATGCAAGAATAGGTACTCAAAAGTCTATTTTAAAGCAGCAGTAAAACATCAAAATAAGACTTGTTTTGGAGAAAAACTCCAAAAACGTATCTTTTTCTACCACAAACCAGGCTAATCTTGGTAGTTTAGCTGGAGACGACTTTGTGCTTGGAAATTTTTGTAAGCCAGTGGATTTTTGTCTGCATTTTAGGAAGAGTGTCCAGAAGAAGGGGCACAAGCTTTTCAAATTTGGTGGTGGGGGGGGTCGTCACAGTCTTGGATAGTGAAAAACTGAAAGGCATCTGGGGAAGAGTAAAGTTGGTGAGGGGACTTGACATGCCCTAGTGTAGGACACGGATCAGCAAACTTACTGTACATATATAAAAGGACCAGATAATTAAATGTTTTTGGCTTTGTGGGTCTATCACAACTACTCAATTCTGCGATTCCAATGAAAGAAGCATGGGAGAAGCTACAGATAATCTGTAAATAAATGGACATGTTCTAATAATTTACATATATAAGTGGCAGTCTTATGGCCACCTCAGACCACAGTTTGTAGACCCCTGCTATAGGAGAAACACTTGAAAGAACACATACATTTAGTTTGAAGAATACAGAAGAAGAATACCATATCTATTTTCAAATATTCTAATGAATTCCATATCGAAAAAAGATTTAATCTATACTATATGACCAGAGGATCTATAACCAATACACAGAAGCTTATGTCAACATATTTTTGCCAAGTAAAACAGTATTTTTAATAGAATTCTCTAGGGTAGTAGTGAGTTTCCCATCACTGGAGATGGTTAAGCAAGCATCAGATTATTACTCAGGAATGTTCTAGAGGAGGCAAAGGACACTGTTGAACAATTTTACTAAATGTGCTCTAAGGTCCTGGTCATCCAGGAGATCCCCTGATTAACATGGATTTAATGCTCATGGCAGGGCACAAAATAGACTCAGGCTGACACAGAGGAACAGGTTAAATTTTATCTATGATAAGTCAATTATTGGGTGAAAAGCCAACTCTGCAGAATATTAGGTACATATAGTAAAAAGCAGGTTTGAAATAACCAAAAATTAAAACCAAGCTAAATATAAATTCTATTCTAGTGAGTTTGATTTATAGAAGAATTTAAGATTATATCTGGCAAATTGGTTAGTAATTCGAAAACCAGATGAATGTATGTCTCCCAGTTACATAGAGTAAAAGAAAAAAAAAAGGTCCAGAGAATTTCCTTGAATTTTAAAATTCAAGGGATTCTAAATTTCTGAATCTCATTTTGGACTTTTTATAGAATTCTTTTTTGTGCCTTCTGATATTTTGCAGTTATAAAGCTGTAAATGCTAAAAACAACAGTCCTCCCAGATGGAGGTGTAGATCCATAAAATTAATAAACACAGTGATTTCTTCAGAGCCTATTGTCCCACTAATGAAAATGAGAACCAGACAGTGTCTGACGGATGAACATGACAAGGACCTAAACGGCTTAAAATTTGTGGCTCTCCTTAACATGCTACCCATGTGTGCCGAAGAAGCAAATCCTCAATCAGCCCTAGCTCACTTTCCACCTCCCAGTGGAGGGTCGGAAGGGGTGAGTGATTCCAATCAATATCCAGTTGTTAGAGTAACAGCCATGTCGGTTCTGGATGGCCGACTGGGTGAAAACATGTTTGTTCTACTTAATGTGACAGTGTCCTGTCAAATTAACAGCCACGGTGGCAGGAGCAAACTTGCTTAATGGGTTGGAGTCAGTTCCACCGAGAATTTATCATCAACATGCATCCGAGAGGAACCCCAAACCTCATTACCAGGGTTTATTTGTAGATAATAACTGAAGGTATGCCATGTACATACAGCAGGATTTGTTTGCTTTTCAGCAACCCTGGTTCATGCTCTTTATCAAAAGCTGCCCTTTTAACTCCCACAAACTCTGTTGGATCATGCTTGGTCTGTGTTTAAATACACCAAGTAAAGAGGAATATTTAAGCAACTGTACCGAGATAATTTAGCAAGATAAAATGATGATTTGAAATAACCAAGTATTTGATGTCGAGGGCAGCAGAGGAGAGAAACTACCCAGAGAGTTGCTTCACCCCACACTTCATTGTCTGTACTTAAATGCATGTTTCCTCTCCAGGGGAACCTCTGTTCCAAAGCCATCGTCACAAACTGTTTGCCAGGTTCTTCCCACAGCTCGATTATGTTTGACCCATATGATATAAAAAAAATAAAAAATAAAATACCCTCTATCATTTAAAAATAAAAGAATTCCACACACAATCCTGGATGTCTTCTTTGAATTAAAAACCACAGAGAAGTGGGTAGCATAAGCCAGGAGCTGCCTGTCCTCTTTAGATGGGCTGAGTGTTCTCCACGGTGCCCACTGGGCCTGCTTTATTCATGGATGTGACTGAGGCAGCCCCTTAAAGCACTGAAGTTTTCCATCCCTTATGTAAAGGTTGAGTCTTGATTTTCTTCATCATCAGACTCATGGGTGGAAGATGCAATATCGTGGCATTGCGGCCCATGGATAATGGTAAGACCGTCTTTGCTTCTCCCTTTCTCCAGCCCCGCAATCCCCCACCAGAGCCTCTCGGTGGTCTGAACCAGTGGAAGTTAGCTGACAACAGAGGCTGGGCGAGGCCCGCCCTTCGCAGGACAGTCTAAGAATGGCAAGGAGAAGATCTGAGAGGATCTATTTGGAAGCAACAAATCTGGAAGCCAGAACGCATGGATTCTAACCCACTAATTGACTCTGTGATCTTGGCAACTTGATGCTCAGAGTTTTCCATCTGTAAAATGAAAAAATTGAGCGAGATGATCCTTGAAGGCTGTTAAGGTCCATGCTTCTGTGGTGGAGGGGTTGGTACAACCTTCATTTCCATTGTCTGTGTATCCCTGTCAGCTTCTCGGATGACATGAGGCACTGGGAGGCACCTAAGTAGCTGACATTTGTGAGACCCTGAGCTGTTTTAGGGAAGGCAGGGGATGTAGCTTGCCTGATAACAATAAAAATATCTCTGGGTAGCTTTACTTAAAAAAAAAAAAAAGTGAAGGAATCTACCAATGGCCGCTTTAGCTGGATTGCTGCTTGGAATGAGAAGACAGCAATGCAGTTCCTGCCCCCCGGACTGGCCTGAGAGCTGAGGATGTTGTCCTGGGCGATTATGACCTTAGCTGTTTTCATAGTTCTTAGGAACCCGAGGGCATTTTTTTTTTTTTAAAGATTTTATTTATTTATTTGACAGAGAGAGAGACAGCGAGAGAGGGAACACAAGCAGGGGGAGTGGGAGAGGGAGAAGCAGGCTTCCCCGCAGAGCAGGGAGCCCGATGCGGGGCCGATCCCAGGACCTCGGGATCATGACCTGAGCCGAAGGCAGATGCTTAACGACTGAGCCACCCAGGCGCCCCCCGAGGGCATTTTTCAAACGAGAAAACTAAACTAACAACAGCATACTATTTTCATCATTTAGATCACAAATGATTTTCCCAGAATGATTGGCTCCAATTTCAGAAGGAATCTGGAAACGGATCCAACGTGCAGTCCAGACATGCAAGTTCCCCATGAATCATGAACTCATTTCTGCTTGCTAGGGAACGGCCTGCTGACACTAAAGTATGGACGTTTGATGGCAAAGTCATTTCTCTTTGTAGGGCAGCAACTACATAATGAATCAGGAAAAATGGCAGCGGCTTTTAGATCTTCATTTGCTCAAAACAGATAAAAATCTTTTCATTCCACCTTGTGAAATGTCAAATCACCCACTAATGATAAAAATCAAAACCTGCATTTTCACAGGATTTTTTTTAAAGTGTATTACCTTTGTTAAGGTACAGCAATGTTTTAAATAAAAGTGAACACACACTTCAAAATGTATCCATTATGGGCCAACTGAGACCTCGATAATTTAGTAACTTTTCTCTCTGAAAATGGGGAATTTCAGAAACAGATCCAGACTCTTCTGTTTTTACCTCATGTGGAACTGACAAGAGGGAGTGAGGCTATTTACTGCCGGTAATGATAACCTGGACACTGACATTCTTCCAGACATTAAGTCATTTGCAGTTTCTCTTTGACAGGTATAAAGACTCAGAAATTAATTGTGGGAGCTCGTCCTGATTCACCCAAGATCACCCAGCAGCTGCAAGAACATGTTCTGTCAAAAGCTTAAAGATGAATCAAGTTTGCTTGTTGAAATGTCCAGCAAATAGGAGACTAAACATGGTCATATATCCTGTTTTGAATTAAAAGGTACAGCTGACTTCAGAGCTATTAATGAAGAAGAAAAGAGAAGCTAAAAATATTACAGTCTGCAAGAGAATCTGATTTTAATGAATGGGTTATTTTTTTTTCACTAAAATCTTGAGTAAGTGGGAAAATTGAGGAAAAGAGATGAGCAAGCAAAATTTTGATTTGGCCGGAAAACATGATTTTTTCTTGTTTGTAGCCTTGCCATTGAAGATCTTCCTAGAGAGATGATCCTTCTGTCTTAAATTCAACTGGCCTTTTATTGGGCACATAACTGGCACAGGCGATGATGATAGGAGGCTAGAAAGACCACTGAACAAATACGCCTCCTGCTGTCAAGGAATTCTTAGACTCAGTGAGTAGAGTGTATTGAACATAAATGAGTAGTTCTGAAAAGTATTTGTTCCTGGGGTCTTCCAGATTCATCATTTTGTGTTTCTGTTTCCATTGGTTCTTGATGGAGACAGAAATGGAGAAGGATGGGAGAAGGATCGCTGGATTCAGATGGAAAAGTCTTGAGGTTGAAATGAAGTGACGTGTGAATGCTTTTATTACAATGTATGCTACTTTATAAGTGTCAACAACGTGCATGTATATTTCTTTATTGTAACAAAGGCATATGGTAGACATTATTTTGATTAACTCCTTGATAAGGTGGGAAGGGAGTTGGATGTCACCAATTTTTCTTAGTCAACCAGCCAAACATGTATTGTGTATCTACCGGAATATGACGAAGCCATGTAAGCTGAGCCATATAAGCCAGGTTGCTCCGGGAACATATAGGAAAGACGTTGAAACCAAATTTGGGATGCCAGGAACTGATTCTTTAAAGAAACTGATATTTGAAGACTACCGTGAAAGAAGGTACATTTTTAGATAACTTTTACCATTTCCCACAGTTTTGTCTATGAAATAAACGAACTATTGGTTCAGAAGCTTAGGTAGTTATCAGATTTCTAAGAAGATAGCAAAGTGCAATTTTTCCAAAATCAAAAGAGAATCCTTCCTTTATATAAAATTTTGTCACAAACTGCTGGAATGAGCTTAGGCAGTGTGCATTTTGTATGATATAATTGTTGAAAAATGAAATCCTAGCATCTCTGTCAGTGTTAAGTGACAATTAATGGGCCATTAGTTTATCAGAAAATGTGCTGAGCTTCTGTTATATTGCTAGAACTCTCAGGTGAAGAGGCAGTACAAAAGAGATTTTGAAGTTGTCTCTCTCCTTCAGGAATTTACAATCTATTGGGGAAGACAGACTTGTACAGACATGACTAAAATATTAGGTTTGAAGTAGAATAAGTACAAATAATTGCTATACTGGTGAAATAAAGTAGGGAACAATTATTTTTACTATATGTTAAGGATTTAGAGACAATTTTACAGTTATGAAACAAACTGTGAAGATAAGCAGTGACATTTAACACTTATTCTCAATTCAGCTTTGGGTATTTGAAAATTACCTTAAGGCAGAATTGTTTCTATGCTCAGAAATGTGGATATTGGCTTTCCTTCTCCCTTTCCATTTGCCTAAACAAATTTTTTTACAATCATAGCTTTTCTGCCCACATCCTTGCCTATGGGCATTTGTAATCCTAAAAAGGATGCATATTTTTTAGGGTTCTGTCAAAATTGGATAGTTTAGGATTTCAACCCTGAGATGTGGGTCTTAGCTTCAGAATGGCTGAGGAAAGTTAGAGCATATTTGAGGCGCTCTTTGCCAGGGATATCATGAAAAATCTATGACTTCAAGGGCGCCTGGGTGGCTCAGTCAGTTAAGCATCTGCCTTCGGCTCCAGTCATGATCCCAGGGTCCTGGAATCGAGTCCCACATCGGGCTCTCTGCTCAGTGGGGAGCTTACTTCTCCCTCTCCCTCTGCCTGTTGCTCCCCGTGCTTGTGCTCTCTGTCAAATAAATAAATAAAATCTTTTTTAAAAAACTATGACTACAGAAAGAATGAGTATCAAAAAATTCTTTTCCTGCTGTACCTTTCAGAGAAGAGATATTGTGATTCTGTGCAAATGTTGGTTTAAACCTCCGTGGTCTACAAAACTCTAGATGATTTGACTCTCGCCTGCCTTTCAACGTGTTCTTACCCCCAGCTCCCCTTCATTTACTCTTCTCTGACCACACTGGCTTCCCTCTGTTCCTCAAAAATCTGACGGTTATTTCTCCCCTCTTTAGGGTCTTTATATTGGCTGTTTCCAAATCCTCTAGATGGCCAGTTGACTCCTTCTCCTCATTTAGGCTTCATTTCCAATGCCACATTTTCAGAGTGGTCTTACCTGACCTCCCAGCCTTTTGTGTCATTTGCCTGTAGGTACAAGCAAAAGAAAATGTGGTTCAAATCCACTTAAAAAATAGGTTAGCTCTCACACAAAGAGAAATCCTGAGGTGGGGTGAATTTCATGTGCTTGGCTTAGCAGTTTCTTTCCTTTTCTTCACTCCAGCTTTCACAGTATCATCTTTCTTTTTCATTTTTTAAAAAGATTATTTGAGAGAGAGAGAGCGTGCAAGCAGGCGGGGGTCGGGGAGAGGAAGAGGGAGACAAAGAATCTCAAGCAGACTCTGTGCTGAGTACAGAGCTCCATGTAGAGCTTATCTCACGACCCAAAACCAAGAGTTGGATGCTTAACCGACCATGCCACACCGGCGCCCCAGCACCATCTTCTTTCTAAAGCTGGTTTCCTTCATGATTGTAAAATGGATCCAGGGAAAATCTGGGCTATAGGTTTTTTGTTAATACCATAAGACTACTGATTGCTCACTACTGTTTCTTAAAAGCAAGGAAAAAAAAAACACTCTCAAATGTCTGCAGCAAAATTGTTTCACTTTCATTGGTTAGACCTGTGTCACATGCTTATGCTTGAACCAATCATTAATAAGGTGGATGGGATCTATTCATAGTAACAAGAGGCTGAGGTCCCTTTCTCAAATAACATTGGTGCTATTTGTCAAGAGAAAATGGGTTAAGTGCTAGGGAGTCAACTGAAATGTCTACCCTCCTCTCAGGCACAATCCCTTTATCTTTTTAATGTTTACATTCATAACAATTTTAAGTTATATATTTATGTTATTATATATATTGTTATTGTCTGTCTTCCTCACCATAATTAAAATTTCACAAGAGGATGACCTTGTATTCAATGATGTATTTTTCCTTAGAATAATAGAATAGTTGGTGCATTTAAAAAATTTGTTGAATCAGTGAGATATGGTATCACTTTTTCTTATAGAGTCTTTTGATTTCAGAGGGATGAAAAAATTTGCCAACTTATAATAAATTGACTCTTTCTTTTCATTACCCAGAGACACTTATTTCTCAGAAGGCCTCAGTTATTGGATAAAGATTCCTAAGAAAGTGGTGATTTTATCAGTCTTGGGAATTTTTGAACTAAACTTTGAAGAATGAATAGATCAATTATGTAAAAAGAAATAATGGGGAAGGTGTATGGGGAACAGGAACAGTAGCAAAACAGTAGATAAAATAGCTTGGGGTGTGCTAAGAAATGAAAGCAGTCTGGTGTAGCTGGGACTAGGATGTGTCCAGTGACAGGGACCAGTGGGGGGTGGGGGGGGGTGGCAGGAAGAGAAGCAGCAACATTGACTTTCTCCAGAATGTCTTCCACCATTGTGATCACCTGGTCGCTACCTTATTCACTTCAGTACATTTATAATTTGTTTTACATTAAATTATCTTACAAATATTCCTATTTCTTGATCCCTTAGGTGTATTTTACTTCTTTACCAACTTTGTAAACTCACTGTGGCAATGAATAGTTTTACTGTGTGTTAAAATGGAACTGAACTGACCTAGGCATAAGGGAAGCTTCATAAAAGCAAGGACCTTGAGTGACTTTTTCACCACTGTATCCTCAGTGCACATGGAAAGCACACATTAATATTGGTAGAATAACTGAATGAAAGAGGGAATGACTCAGACAATCTGTTTTTTAAATCAGGCTTCCCCTTCACTCATATGATCTTGAAAGAGAGTCACCAAATCCCTTTTAAGTCTTGATTTCCTTATCTGTCAAGTGAGGATGATGCTGCTGATGATAAAACATTGCTGGGAGGGTGAGGTGAGATAGTGAAGGCACTTTAGGAAATGAAATGCTGTACAAATGTATATATATATCACAGTGCTGGGCATTATTCTGAGATCAGTAGCTACACTCCAGGAGCAGAGATGGGAACAGGAACAAGATAGATTGTCAATTTGGCCTCCAAATGAGAAAGCGTAATGCTTACATTGTTTGGCCTATCTTGAAGAGTTCAAGCTGCACATATACTATTTTTTATTTTATTTATTTATTTTTTTCATATTTTTTAAAAGTTGCATATTTCACAATAAGAAATGGAGATAGACAATCAGCTGAATAAACAGCTATAGAGATCCAAATCCAAAGACTTCTAGAATTTCAAGATGTTGTGTTAAATAGATGTTCTTGAGTTGGAACGGGCCTCTTCATAAGCAGATATCTCTGGGATTCATGGCCTATGTCAGATGGCTCTTGTATTCCTCCTCTCATTCTTACCTGAGAAAGAATGATGAAATTTTCTTGCCTTGATGTAGAAAAATCATCACCACACCAGGGGTCAGGAAATGTATTATAGTACCAGTTCTCCACTAATTACTTATGTAACCTTATATTAACTGCATATTGGTTTTTCCTCTATAAAATGAAGGAACTATGTGAGATAAGCTCTGAGGTTCTTCTGTTCTCTAAAATTTTATAATCCCTAAGTATTCAGAGGAAATAACGAATCTGAATCCCAGGCAACTTTTCACCATCACTCAGTTTTCTGAGTCCCTTATTCTACCATTATCTGTCCCCTTCTGCACATATTTCTACAGCATACTTTTATTCTGGCTTTGAAAGGCTTACTTTGGGGAGTCATTTTGCTGGTTAATTTAGCTCATGTCTTACTATCCAGCTGGATGATGATAATAATAATAATAACTACCACTTATATAACACTACCTGTGAGGCAATATTCTAAGAGCTTTCATATATTAACTCATGTATTCCTCATAATAGCTTTATGAGGTAGATGTTACTGTGATCCTTACTTTATATATGAGTAAACTGAGGCAAAGGTAGGCTATGGAGTTTGTCCGAAGTCATACTACTCTTAAGTACCATCACAATTCAGATCCAGACTGTTTTATATCCCCACATACATGTGTTAAAGTAATAAACTATACTTAATATGGAGGGTAGGAGGAAAGCTGACAAGAGGTCTACAGCCCAGAGCCAGGCTTCCAGATCAATGTGTCACGTACACAGGACAGGTAAACAATCCAAATCGAGGAGGGAGAGCGACCAAAAGTCTGAGTTCTATCCCCTAGGCCAGTTCGCTCCCCAAATTCTGTCTTTGGGATTGCCTGCCAAAAATGTGACTTTAAATATAAAACTAACAAAATGAAATCATTTCTTGGAGAACATTTCTGTGGTTCACTACGGAATGCCAAGTTAAGAATATCTGTCTTACATTTTCAAGCACATGTGTTGTAGTAATTTTATGGGGTAATGAGTTGGCTTCCATTAAAGATATTTTATTTTTACAGGGGCCAGGCTGGAGAAACGTTATGTGGCAAGCAGTGAAATACCTTACTTCTTTCAGATTGCTTTAACTAATCACCTGCAGGTGAATTTTCTAGGAACTCTAGTTTTAACCCTTTGACTACTATGGATTTCAGTGGTTGTGACTGAAGACTTTGGACATAATGGCATGGGAGTCTAGTGAGCCATGGAGGAGTTCAGGATATGAGGGAAGTGATCAGAGTTTCATGGAAGAAACACAGGATTTTCATCTCAACTTTAAAACTTAAATGAGACTTAACGACCATTCATTGGATTCAATAGAAAATAATTCAAAATGTGACATAGCTAATAAATGGGGACAGATGTAATTTATAAAAGCTAGCATAGTCTCCACTTCCCAGGTTATCATGTGGCAGATGTTGCTAGTTATTTGCCCAATATCCATTCTCTCCTTGCTTGCTAACAGAAGCCAAATTTTGCAACAAAAACATTTTATTCCCCAGATTATCTCACAACTGGAGGTGGCCATGTACACTTACGTGATAGAGATAAGAGGGGAAGATGGCTGGGGCACCTGGGTGGCTTAGGTGGTTAAGTGTCCAACTCTGGATTTCAGCGCAGGTCATGATCTCAGGGTCGTGGGACCCAGCCCTGTCTTGGTCTCCGTGCTCAGCGGGAAGTCTGCTTGAGATTCTCTCTCTCCCTATGTTTCTCCTCCCTCCCTCTCTCTCTTTCTCTCAAATAAATAAATCTGAAAAAAAAAAAAGAGGGGATGATGGCCAAGAGAATCAGCAGCTATCTTGTAACTATGAGGCAAGAGAAAGGAGTGATACAGAAATTGTGGTGGGATGGAAAGACTTAGATTCTTGATTCTGTGTGAAGCTGATGCAGCTACCCTGGACTGCTTAGCCATAGCATTCTAGTTTTCTGAAAAAGAATGACATCTTTTTGATGTGTGAGCGGTTACCTAATTCTGAGGCTAAGGGAAATACTCCTTCTGTGCTTTCTCCTCTTACTTACTCCCTTCCAGTGCCCCAACTTTTAGGACTGACATGTGTTTGCACCTCATCATGTCTGTGGGCAGTGGGGGATGCCAAGATAGGGTCACATGACCATTTCTTCCATTGTGACTATTATTCTTGAATAGGACAAACTACTCTTGGTGTTCTCTGAGAAATAAAAGGGTTTGACCCAAGATGCGATCAGTTGTAATGATACGTTGAATTTCAACATAACAAACATATTAGTCAGTGGGGTAAAAATAATCTAATGAGCATTCTACCAGGAACAGGAAAAGAGTTTGGTGCCTGGTCTTTGCCCCCATAGTGGGATACGGAAATATCACCCAAGAGTTGCTGTGCCCTCCTGACAGAGAAAAAGTGGCAAAAGGCTGATGGCAGCTTTCAGTGTTCTGGGCCTAAAATGCAGCCCCACTGGGAAGAATTCCTCTGAGGCTCAAAAACAACAGGACATGAGATACTGGGTCAGTAAATGCTGTTAAGGAAATTTTAAAGAACTTTGAAGGGACAAGTTCAAGAGTTACTAGGGAGTTAAATGGGCACTGTTGATGTAATTCATCTGGTGTTCCCAACACAAACTGGAGGCTAAAAGTCTGCAAGATAAGGATGGTAGATTAGAAAGACGTTTGATGTCATCATTACACTTAAGCTACCCGGCCTGGGGCTTCTTTTTGTATGAGCCCAATAAATCCTTTACTTTTTTAAATTGTTGGGTTTCTGTTATTTGCAGCTGACCTTACTTCACACTAACACATCCCTTCTTCTCTCTTCATCTGTAGGGTGACCCACAGGTATTTAATAAGGCTGAGAAAGGTATGGGGGGGGGGTGGGGAAGACAGACCTTGTGTTAGAGGACTTTGACTATGATTATGTAGGCCTTTATGATGTCTACTTCATGCTTGTGTTTGGGATTTTTTGTTTTGTTGAGAGGCATTTAGGCTTATTCTATGTGGAGGAGTTCAATGAATATCAGTTTCTTTACAGTTTGAGGTGGGTTGAGATCTTCCAAGGAAATGTGGGCATTTTGATTTTCTAAAGACAATTTGAGGAATGCAGGATGGAATGCCGAGAAGGAAAGTGAGTAAAGAAATAAGTGGAAGGTGAGCACGGAAAATGTGCCGAATATGATACAAGTCGTCTTCTTTATTCCCCAGCCCTGTTCTTCAGGCGTATTTTGTTGAAACCATTTTACAAAATCAGAAATCTGAAATCAAAGTGGGCAAAATACCTCACAAATAAGTGGAAAGTCAGATAACTTCCCCAGATAATCTGACTGAGCAACCAGATTTTCTGTGACCTTTGCCCAGGAAGCAGACATTACCTTTAGTATACTGGACAGTTCAAACCTGCTTGTTGCTCTGAAGGGGGACACTATCTCCCTCTTCCAAGGCCGGACAAACATCCTTGAAGAGAACACACGGAACTAGGACAAGCAGCCAGGGCCTTTGCTTGCAAACAGTGCAAAAATAAGAAAGGCCCATGGAGAATTAGCTCCCCAAAGCATCTACCTTTATGGTCCTCTTCCCCACTCTCTCTGACACCCCTCATCACAGTTCTACCCAAGTGTTCCTTTCCTTGGGGGCTTCGGGGTATTTAAGCTCTTTATTCCCTCCTGTCACCCAAGAAAAGTTTTAAAAACACATTGTAGGCAATAAAATATTTAGAACTGCATTCCAAGGGGTTTTCACATGATCTTTTCAGGCAACAGAAGCATAAGCATGAATTCATTAGCTCATTTATTTATTTTATGTTTATTGTGTAACAACTATTGAGCAGGTCCTAAGTGCTTTCATTATAGAGAGGACAGGTTTTGATAAATAAACAAATTAGCTATTCAGATACCAGGGACTGTGAAGAAGAAAACACTAAGAAGTATGAATTTCACAGGGGGTGAGGTTTGGTGCTTTTACATGGAATGTAATGAAGTGAAAGTTGAGCTAAGAACTCAAGGATAAGAAAGAGCCAGTTACAAAAAGAACCTGAAAAAGAATGTTTCATATAAAAGTATTAGTCACAGCAAAGACCTAAAAAACTGGTCCCGGATGTCTTTGGATGAACCAGGTGGGATGGCTAATGCCGTACATGCAAGCAGGCCAGTCTTGGAGTTCTCGTGTAGCTTGACCTATGTTAACAGGAAAGTCGTCAAGAATGCTGTGTGTTTCTGAGTATTCATTTGCTTAATGTCACCGCAAAGAAGTTTAAAATTTCTACAACATGTTACTAACTTTGAAATTAATTCAATGCCTAAAAGTGTAAACACTGTGTACTTTTTTGAGGGTTTCTCTATTAAACAATAGGTTAAAAGTTTCAAGAAAATTGCTGACCAAATTGCAAGAAGTCTGAGAAACCATAGACAAATGTTAATGCAATTTTAGAGTGCGGATCAAATGACGTATTAGATTCAAATGACTTAAATGAAACTCTACAAGACTAATAATTTAAAATTAGAAGAAAAAGCAATAGGAAAAACAAAAGCACTGGATATCAACAAATTTTAGCATGGAAGAGTTTAACATAGAGAATACGAGTTTTAATTGTGGGTTCTATGAGGCAAAATATTGGAAATAAATAAAATATTTCACTAATAACTGCCAAATTATGTCATGCAGAATATGTACTTTGTTGAGAACGTGTACCTTGTCTCTAGGGACAGTTATTTCACACACCCTTGTGTGATGGTTAATTTTATGCGTTGACTTGACTGGGCCTCCAAGTATCCAGATATTTGGTCCAACGGTATTCCGGTATTCCTGATGTGTCTGTGAGGGTGTTTCTGGATGAGATTAACATTTGAAACAGTTGACCTTATGCAAATTGCCCTTACCAATGTAGGTAAGCCTGATTCAATCCTTTGGACGTCTGAATAGAACAAAAAAGGGTAAGGGAAAATTCTCTCTCTTTACCTGACTGTTTTCAAGTTGGGACATCAGTGTTCTCCTGCACTCAGATGGGGCTTTATATCACTGACTCTCCTGATTCTCAGGCCTTCATACTTGAACTGATACTATGCCCCTGGCTATCCTTGGTTTCCAGCTTGCAAATGGCAGATCACAGGACTTATCAGCCTCCATAATTGTGTGATCCAACTCTTTATAATAAATCTGTGTCATTGTGTATACACACAAATACACACACACACACAATCACCTACTAGTTCTGCTTCTCTGGAGAACTCTAATACTTTGTGTTAGTGATTTAACATGTTACTTTTATCAGGAATACTGGCATTAAAAAAAATAATGGTGGAATTTTCAAAGGCAGTATTTTATGATAGGAATAGCCTCTGTAAGGTAGCCCTTCAATTATAGAACCTAAAATAAAACTACCACCTTGAGTAATTAAGAGATGAACTTTAATTTGGACCTTGGCTCCAGTAAATTCGCTGCTCTATGAGAAAGTAACAACCTAGTTTAGCTTTGTAAAACTAAACTCTATCTGTAAAATAAGAATAACAGTATCTCAAAGAACTGTCCATCTTGGAGAACTGTCACGAGGATTAGGTAAACTCATGTATATAAGTTTTCCAACATAAGTCTAGCACCTGGTAATCATTAAATAAATTTTAATATGTATTATTACTGTTGTTATCTATATAAAGTTGATTCTATTTGAAATTATTCTAATAACTTCTAACATGCTCAAAGATTAATAAAATTATTTTAAAAATGTGTGGGTATGGGGCACCTGGGTGGCTCAGTTGGTTAAGCGACTGCCTTTGGCTCAGGTCATGATCCTGGAGTCCCGGGATCGAGTCCCGCATCGGACTCCCTGCTCAGCAGGGAGTCTGCTTCTCCCTCTGACCCTCCCCCTTCTCATGTACTCGCTCGCTCTCATTCTCTCTCTCTCAAATAAAAATAAATAAATAAATCTTTAAAAAAAAATGTGTGGGTACAAGAGCAGAAGCTGTTGACGTAGAGGAAATAGCATTATCTTTTAGACAAAATATGAGGTTAAGAGATCTCACATTTCCACAGCTAGCCAGCATCAACTGGAGCAAAAGACCAGAGGCTCCCACAGCAAATCATAATGGAAGTTGCAAACTCCTGGGCGAGATCACTTAAGTAGGCTCCATTCGGCTGAGTTCCAGGAAGACAGGGCTCAGCTCATTTATTTCTCTGTTCTCAGTGTTTACCGTGACACAGGCCCTGGTGGGCTCAGAATAACCCAGCGAGGTGCATATTATTATTGGCCCATTTTACAGATAAGGAAACTGAAGCCCACATGGAGTAAGAGAGTTGCTGAAAGTCAAACATGGTAACTGGGGAGCCAGGTCTGGGAGCAAAGGCCACGTTCTTGACCACCCAGTGGTACTGCGTCTCATTGCCCATTGAATGCACCTACACGGGTGCTATACAAGAGGCTTCAGAATGGAATCTTACTCATTTTGCGATTTTAATCTAATCATTTGTTCCAGAATGGAGAAGAGATTACTGACATCATAAACACATTCTCAAGAGTTTTTTGTTTTTTTTTTAAAGAAAGTTTAGAGAGAGCACTTTATTTATTTATTAAAGATTTTATTTATTTGACAGAGAGAGACACAGCGAGAGAGGGAACACAAGCAGGGGGAGTGGGAGAGGGAGAAGCAGGCTCTCCGCCGAGCAGGGAGCCCAATGTGGGACTTGATCCCAGGACCCTGGGATCATGACCTGAGCCAAAGGTAGACACTTCACAACTGAGCCACCCAGGCGCACCTATTTCAGCTTCATTCTTAAAAGATATTTTAGTTGGGTAAAATTCAGGGTTAGCAGTTATTTTCTTTTAGTACACTGAGGACGTCATCACTGTATTATCTTTTCAACTCTACTCTTTCTGCTGAGAAATCACTTACCAGTCTATTTACTGCTCCCTTGAAGGTAACTCCAGTGGTCTAGTCATAGCCCCACTGACTGCTTTTAAGATTTTCTTCTTGATTTCTTTTTTTTTTAAGATATTATTTATTTATTTGAGAGAGAGAGAATGAGATACAGAGAGCACGAGAGGGAAGAGGGCAGAGGGAGAAGCAGGCTCCCTGCCCAGCAGGGAGCCCAATGCGGGACTCGATCCCGGGACTCCAGGATCATGACCTGAGCCGAAGGCAGTCGCTTAACCAACTGAGCCACCCAGGCGCCCTTCTTCTTGATTTCTGTAGTTTTATTAGGATGTTCTAGGTGATTTCTTCTCCCTCTTTTTTTTTTTTTTTTAAGATTTTATTTATTTGACAGAGAGACACAGTGAGAGAGGAAACACAAGCAGGGGGAGTGGGAGAGGGAGAAGCAGGCTTCCCCGCGGAATAGGGAGCCCGATGCGGGGCCCGATCCCAGGATCCTGGGATCATGACCTGAGCCGAAGGGAGACGCTTAACGACTGAGCTACCCAGGCACCCCCACATTCTCAAGAGTTTTATCATCAAACTTAACACTTATCAAACACCTCTGTGTCCCATGTCAGTGATTCCTGAGCACAGCAACTCCTTTGAGAACTGATGAAAACTATGAACACTCTCTATACAAAAATTCTGTTGCAGTTTTGAGGACTTCATGGTCAGCCTGAAGGCGCTGCAAATATCTCAGGTTGTGAACCCCTTGTGCTACCTCACCTAGTCCTCAGCATAATCCTGAGTAGTTACTCCTACACCCTTTCACCAGGGAAGAAATTAAGATTAGAGACTGAACATAGTTTGCTCAAGGTGACATTGTGGATGGGGAGCAACATGGAAACTAAACTCAGATCAGTTTGGGTCTAAGTTTGGTCTATTTAAGTGATACCACATAGCTTCAAATCTAGTGGGTTTTTTTCTTTTTTAATTTTCTCTATCACTTGGCATCTCATTTTTTTTTTCCTTTCAATTCAGAGAAATTAAAAAAGAAAAAGATCTGATTCCTCTGGTTGTCGTGTGGCAATTAGAATTTGAACTTTGAAACCTGGAGTATAAAGAATGAAATGATTAAAAATGTCTGTCTGCTAGGAGCTTTTGACTTTAGAAAAAATGCCTCATTAGCTGACACAGAAAGGCATTCTCACTGCATGCCTTACTTTGATTTTGCAAACTGGGCACTGGTGTTATGGTTTGATATAGCTCTGGGGTCACAGGGTTTACGGTAAGTTAATTTAGTTCAGCGTTTGGCCTAAGATAGGAACTGGCTTTAGATGCAGAAGTTTATCCAAATTGTATGGAATTTTAAGCGATGTAGTACAAACCAGAAAGTACAATTAAGTTCCTAGCATCAAGCTGGAAGTGACTTTTGGCTTGGGAAGTGGGTCCAGGTCCAAAGGGATTGTGAAGACTCTGGGTTTTGAGAAAGCGTCATAGTAACATTCACATTTCCACAGATGCTTGAAAAATTCTGATTGAAATGGGAATATCAATCAAAGGACAAAGAACATCTCATTGTTTATTGTTCTTCCCATAAGGGAAAAAGTCTGGAAGAAAAATTCATAAATGAATTCAGCCATCAACATCCAATTTAAAACTAAATGACATCTTACCTATAGTATGATTTCTGTGTGGCCTTGATCTTTAATGAAAATGAGAACTATATGTTGTATTTTGCTCCTAATTGGCTGTTGGGAAAAAAAAATAGTGCCTAACAATATTCTTTTAAGGTTTTGAAAGAAATTAACTTTGTGGTCTTGAATCAAAACCAAACAGTGATGAAGAAAGGTTCCAAATAAAAAGTTCTTCCATATTAGAAAGTCACCTCTGACCATGTTTGACTTCTCCTGAGAACCAATGTCTTATGATCAATAGCTCATTTCAAAATTTTTTTTTTAATGACCAGAAAATTTGTAAAATAAACTATCATTTCCATAAAGGAATATGACATATGAGGAAGGAGAAAGTGTTAGGATTCATGGGTCAACTCTATCACAAATTGCTATACTCGTTCTTTTCTTAAATGTGTCCCCTCCCATAGCTTTATTAGGCTGAATTTACATAACAAAAAATTCACTTACCTAAGTATACAATTTGATGATTGTTTATACATTTATAGTCATACAACTATCACCATAATCCAGTTTTCAAACATTTCTATTATTCCTAAATTTTCCCTTGTGTTCCTTTGCAGTTTTAATCCCCAATTCCATACCCAGCCTCAGGCAACCATTGATTCATTTTTTTATCTCTATAGCTTTGTTTTTTCTGGGTATTTCACAAAAGTGTTGTTTTTTGTGTGTGTCTGGTTGCATTTTGAGGTTCTTCCATATTGTGGCGGGCTCAGTAGTGTGTTCCTTTTCCTCTGCTATGTATTATTCCACTGGATGGGTAGATTATATTTTGTTTATCCACTCATCATTTCATGAACATTAGAATTATGTCATGTTTATGGCCATTATGAGGGACACTGCTATGAATATTCACATACAAGTCTTTGTGTAAATACATATTTTCATTTCTTTTTGGTAGATAAATAGGGGTGGGATTGCCAGATGGTGTGGTAAATGTTATAGACTGAATTGTGTTCCTGTCAAATTTATATGTGACTCTACTTGGAGCTAGAGCCTTTAAGAAAATAATTAAGGTTAAATGAGACAATAAAGGTAGAGCCCTAATCCAATATGACTAGTGTCCTTATAAGAAGAGGAAGAGACCCCAGGGATGCTCATGCTCATGCACAGAGGAAAGACCACATAAAGACACAATGGGAATGCAGCCTTCTGCACATCAAGAAGGGCCTCAGGAGAAACCAAACCTGCCAACACCTTGATCTTGGACTTCCAACCTCCAGATATGTGAGAAAATGTATTTCTGTTGTTTAAGCTTTCCAATCTGTGGTATTATTTTGTGGAGGCCCCGAGGAAACTATTTCAGTAAGTTTAACTTTTTAGTAAACTGCCAAACTGTTTTCTATACTAACTGTACCACTTTTACATTCCCACCAGTAATATATGGGAGTTCCATTTTTGCCAGGTTCTCACCAACACCTGATGCTATTCACCTTTTTTATTTGAAACATTCTGGTGGGTGTAAAGTGGTATGGTGTGGTGGTTTTGATTTGCATTTCCCTAATGACTAATTATATGGAGGATCTATTCACATGTTTATTAACCATTTACCTTCTTTATTTTCTTTCATAAATATCTATTCATGCCTTTAATCATTTTAAATTGTGTTATGTTTTCATATTGAGTCCTTTGTCAATATATGATTTACAAATGTCTGTGGGCAGCAGATGGCTTATCTTTTCCTTTTTTAATGATTCATTTTGAAGCATAAAATCAATTAAATTTTAATTAAGTCCCATATATATATTTTCTTTTTATGGATTTTGCTGTTGTTTTCCTACCTAAGAATTCTTTGCCTAACCCACATTTTTCTCCTGTGTTTTCTTCTAGAATATTTATAGTTTTAGCTCTTATGTTTAGGTCTGTGATTTATTTTGAGTTAATTATGTATATTATGTGAGGTAAGGTTCTAAATTCATCCTATTTCATGTAAATATCCAATTGTCCCAGCAGAATATCCTCCACTGAACTCCCTTGGCACTTTTGTTAAACATTAATTGATCACACATTTAAGAGTTAATTTTTGTATTTTCAGTACTGTTCCATTCATCCAGATTGCTTATCGTTATGCCTGAATTACACTATCTTAATTATTGTACCTTTATGGTTTTACACTATCTTAATTACTGTACCTTTATTACGTTTTGAAACTGGGTAGTGTAAGTTCTCCAAATTTGTTTATCTTTTAAAAATTGTTTTGGTTAGGGCACCTGGGTGGCTCAGTTGGTTAAGCGTCTGCCTTAGGCTCAGGTCATGATCTCAGGATCCTGGGATCGAGTCCAGCATCAGGCTCCCTGCTCAGCAGAGAGTCTGCTTCTCCCTCTGCCTCTCCTCCACTCATGCTTGTTGTGTGTGTGCAAGCGTGTGCACTCTCTCTCTCTCTGAAATAAATAAAAGCTTAAAAAAAAAGAATTTTCAAAAAATGTCCTTAAATTTTCAAATAATTTCTTTTAAATTATATTTTATCAGTAGTTTTTAAATCAATATCATTGTTTATATGTGCCTCTCCACTCATTCTTGTTCTACTATGATTATAACTACCACCACCACTACTACTACTGGTCTGCTAAAGATTTATCTACTTTATTATTTACCTTTTTATTTATTTATCTACTTTGTTGGACTTAATAAAATCCAATAAAGTTGGATTTGTTGAGATCCTTTATATCCTTAATAATTTTTTTGTTGAGTTGATTTAGCAGCTTTGACAAAGGCATCTTAATCCTCATCTTACTGAGGATATTATTCCATTGCCTTCTGATTTCTTGCAGCTGAAAAATCAAATTATTATTCCTTTTAAGATAATCTGGTATTTCTCTTTGGTTGCTCCTAAGATGTTCTCTTTGAATTCAGGGTTCTGCAGTTTTGGTTTTTTTGTGTTTTTTTTTAAGATTTATTTATTTTAGAGAGAGAGAGTGGAGGGGAGGGGCAGAGGGAAAGGGAGAGAGAGACTCTCTAGCAGACTCCCTACTGAGTGCGTGAGCTCCGTCTCAAGACCCTGACACCATGACCTGAGCTGAAATCAAGAGTTGGATGCTTAATCAAAACTGAGCCACCCAGGTGCCCAAGGTTCTGCAGTTTTATGATAATATGTCTATGTGGGGACTCATTTGTATTTGCCCTAGTTCTGCTCTGATGTGATTTGTAAATATAAGGATTATATTTCTCATCGATTATGCAATAATCTCAATCATTATCTGTTTTACTATTAATTATCTCCAATTCCTTTTATTTACTCGTTCAAGGACTTGTACAGATGTATATTGAATCAAAACACTTTCTCCTAAATTTCTCTTAACCCAAGTTTTTATTTCTAGTGGAAGACTTTCTTTTCCTCTCAAAGTCAAACTTCCTTGCCTTTTTCTTGACTGGGACATTTTTAGTCCCACATACATGAAGGAGGCTGCTGTAATGACATCCTTGCTCTATGCAGGGCCCCCAGTTCCAGTTCGAAGCTACTGCTCTTCTGCTCCTAGGTAAGGAATAAACCCTAGACCCTAGACCTTCTGCTCCTAGGTAAGGGATAAACCCTAGACCCTAGATTATAGGATCTGTTTCAGGGTTTTATCTTCTACAGGATGTTATAGGCTAAAGCAGTTGCTTACCCTTTTCAATACAAGTTCTCTTATTCTTTTCTGGAATATGAGATTTACGTTATTTCTTCTGAGTACAGCTATTTATTTGTTTATTTACTTACTTCTCTTTATTAAATTTTATGTAGCGTTACCGAAACTTTTTGAGGAGAAGAGCCTGTATTAGATCAGTTTTTCATATTGCCAAAATCACAAGTCTCCTTTTACATATTTTTATATATTTCATTTTGTGCATAATTAGCTGCCATTGCAATGGGCTTTCCATGCATAATCATTGAAAACTCAATGACTAATGTTACAATTGGCTCATTTATCTGGTACTAAATTCATGATCTACAATCATTTACCATTTAGAGTCATATTATTGAAGAGTCCCCTTCTTTAAACAACTAAAAAATAATAATTCCTTCCGGGATGAGCCAGAATTTTTCTAAACAAATGAAGAGCCCTAAATTAGATTTAAATCAGCTCAAAGAATGTGGTAGAAATAATTGCTGCTTTTTAGAAACCATCATTGTATTGATGTCTTCTTAGACAATTTTTTTAGCTTCCAATGAATTTTAGTTATTTGCTCCCAGGTTTGTGAGCACTGCTAATAAGAAGGAAAAAAGTAAAGAGTGAATATAATAAGGAAACTCAAGTCATAAATATGCCAACTGCATATAAGCAGCATTAATTATAGGCACTTGTGAAGGACAGAAAATTAAAATACCCTTCTACAAGTTGCTTGAGTTTTAAACCTCCACTTGCTCTCTTATTAAAATACTTCACTGTGTAATTTGGCAAGAGTTACTTGACATTACTCTGAAGGTACCTAGAGTTGGAACACCAGACTCAGGAGTCAACCCTCAACCTTCTTATATACTGTGGTCTGTTGGGAGATTCCATTTCTCTTATGGTTTTTATTGAGACCAAATGGCAGGAGAGAGTTAAACTAAAATTTTCTTAAGCTTTTATGTTCTGTTGGAAATGGTCATTATGGATTTATATTATACCACACTTAGGCCTAAATACATACAGAATAAATGATTTATTTAACTTAAGTCAAACTTTAGGCAGATAATCCTCATTGTATAAGATTTCTTGAGAGCAAGAAAATTATGTGTGGTGGGCAGAAAGAATATGTGGTGGAGTCAGAAAGAGAGGAACTTTGTCATTTATCACTGGATGACCTTTGTTAGGCATGTTACAGAATATCAGCTTCCTCACTTGGAGAACAGAGGTAGAGTCTTCTTCACAGGGTTGTTGTGATAATTTAAAAATAAAATAGATGTGCAACATTGAGCCAGCCCCAGGTGCTTAATAAATGTCAATTTCCTTCCTTGCTTTTCTAAAAATTTGGATTAGGTGTTCCAGGTAAGAGACAAAGATTTTTTAGAGGGAATTTAAGAAACACCCATTGTAGGCTGTTTACAAGAAAAAGATTGGAAACATAAGGTTTCAAAAAGGTTGAAAGTAAAAGAATAAAAAAAGATATGCCATGGAAATAGAAAGTTGGTGTCATTTTTATGAGACAAGTAGACTTTCAGATAGAAAGCATTGTATTAGAGTGGGTCACTTCATGATAAAAGGTTCAAATCACTAGAAAGAATAATAATTCTAAAATTGCAGTTCCTGTAAGCTTTGCAAATTTGTGATTTGTGTAATTTCTTATCTCATTCTAAGTAAACTTATTTTTGTACCTGAAAATTTTTGAATTAATTCATAAAATTTTGGCACCGGTAATCTGAAAAGAACCCTGGAGGTGGGTGCCCTTTTCCAAAGCTTGCTAGTGGTGTGGAGGCTAGGACATAAGGGGGAGAGCAAGTTCACACAGAAGTTACCTCAAAGACACACTTCTGATTCCATACTGAATATGTCACAAAAGCTAATGGCTTTATGCTTTTTCTATTGTTGTTTAATACAAAGGACACTTGTGTTACCCCTGTGATATCAGAGGATGCCTTTTTCTGTAGGATTTAAAATAATATCATTTGCCCTTTATGATATTGCTGGTCTCTTGTCTGCACTCTCCCCATCTCTGTGAACTGCTTTGTTGTGGGCTTGCTGCCTCAGAGATTCGCCTCCAATCCCTCACCTCAGCCCAGGTACAAAGGATTCTGTGGAAGGAAGTTCAACCCCTCCCCCACACACAGACAACACACAACCTTCTGCTCTAGGGAAACAGGCAGAACCATAGACTCCAAGGGATAGATAAAATAAGAAGACAAAAAACAAAAGAGGAGAAGGTTCTGCAAAAGGTCAGACTTCCACAGACTCTTAGGGAGAAAATGTCTTTCCTTCTCTATGGGGATATGAATGAGCTTTTTATCTAAACCAAGCTCCGGAGATGGAAGAGCTGGAAAATGAAGAGCATTAATAATGTCTTCTTTTAGAGGTGCGACTATAAAATTAAAGAATGAGTCATATTCTACTGTTTAGTCTATGAAACTAAGAACTGGTTTTTCCTTTGTTTCTTTTTCTCTTCCCCTCCTCTAAGGAACACACAGATGATTTAAACAGACTTGAATTACAACCTACCTAAAATAATAAAGCAATTGAGGGGGAAAAAATCAGCTGAAGGTGTAAACCCCCTCCAGGCTGAATGACTGCAGCATATTTCATCCTCTCATTCTAAATCAATGCTAAGCAAAGCACAGAAATGTTTACCTTTGTCTGATCTCTAATTCCCTAAATTTATGTGGAATCATGCACAGATGCGCTGGAAACCAGCCTGGAAAAGCCTGGCATTTTAATTGATCCCAGAGCTTCTTGCCTCATGGCTCCTGCTGTGATGAAGACTCCTACTTGTTCCAGAGATTCTCCGCCCGGTTGCCTAGCCACCGGCAGCTGGCCAATCAAGGTGTCCACAGGCAGCGGAGGAAGTAACCAATCAATTTTTTAATTTCCTTCTGTAAACGGGAGTGAATCAGGATGGATTTGAAATCTCATTAGTCAAAAGTAAGACGTGTAGTGTGCATTTTAACATATGTATTAGTTGAATACATTTGGCGTTTAGTCGGAAATTCTGATGAATATCTGAAAGCCCATTTCAGAGAAGGTTGAACCTTGCACTACTAACTTATTTTTTCAAATCAGTTTTCTATTCCTACTGGCCCAATCTATGTATAAAATTTCAATAGACTTTTCTTTTCCTAATTAACACCTGACTCTTTGATAACCAGCTTCTTATCAATTCTTACCAATTCTTATCCATTTCTTTCTAGAGACGATGGCATGTATTATTTCCAAATCATCCAAATTCAGTATACAAGAGCCATAGTTAACTAACGTTTTGCCTTCATTCCCCAATGCATCCAGTCATCTGTTTTTTGCTCTTGGTTCCCCCCCACCCCTATTTTGACCCTATGTCTCCATTCTCATGACCCCACAGTTTGATCTATGGCCCAGATTTCTTCACATTTGTATTCAGAAACCGCCCTTGGCTCTAGTTCCTTTAATGCATTCTATCGGCCATCATCAGCTGTCATCACTTGAATCTTCTTCTGGAAAACCTTTACTGAAATGCAGGCTGAGATGAGTTGAAGTCAGCACTTCATGATTGGCATATTCCGGTAAGTTGTCTTGCCTCTCCCTGCCTGTTTCCTCATCAGTGAACATGAGATAATTAGGTTTAAGGAGGTGATGTCTGTGCTTCATCTGGCTCATATTACAAATATATGATATTTATTGTATAATTATATATACACTTTTTTTAGAGAGAGAGAGATAAAACATGTGTGTGAGGCGGGGGAGGGGCAGAGGGAGAGAGAATCTTAAGAAGGCTCCATGCCCAGGGGCACTTGGGGCTCAATCTCATGACCCTGAGATCATGACCTGAGTGGAAATCAAGAGTCTGCCGTGCTTAACTGACTGAGCTACCCAGGTCCCTCAACACATATATCTGTTATTTAATTCTCACTACTATTATTTAATGGCCCCTGTTTTGTTAACCTTTTCCTTGTATTTTCAAGGTCTTCATAATTTGACTTCCATCCCATCCATCTGTCCACCCTTATTTCTAACATCATCCTTCCTGTACCCCTGTGCTCACTACCATGTAAGCATCACTCTAATCAGAGAGTCTCCTTGCCGAACCTCACATTCACCACATTACACTCATTGGGACCATCCCCTAACTCCTATTTGTTCTTTGGATCTCAAACTCAAGCACCACTTCTTAGTAAAATGTTCCTTTATTATATGCTTTCAAAAGGCCATGTTCACTGACTTCGTAAGACTTTCTCAGTTTGTAATTATACACTACCAGCACAGCTACTTAATAATTAATATTTGCCTCTGCTACTTTTTAGATTTCTGTGAAAACAAGAACAGTGTAAATTTTTGTTTACCACTCTATTCCTAGTGCTTAATATGGTAACTGTGGTATAAATACCTGTATGAGAATGTTGTTGAATTCTTATTAACTGAAATGGCCTCTACTCTTCCTCTCCCTTCAGATCTCAAAAATCTTAACCTTTGAAACTGTATACGAATTCCATTAGAGGGACCAATATTCAAATAAACATTAGTTGAAAATACTCTATGTGCCCTATATTATGAGGGGCAATATGGAGGGATTATTTTCCCAGACTTCATGAAGAAAACAAGATACGGTGGAAAAGGAGGTGAATATAAGGAAGGTGTAGGATGAAACCATGTAGTCTAGTAGCAAAAAAACAACAGACTGAAAAATAAGAATCCTGCCATTTGATATTTGATCCTGGATAAACATAACTCACTTCTCTATGCCTCATTCCTTGTCTGTAATATGAACGCATTGGACCAGTATTCTTTAAAAAGTCTTCAAACTCCGTGGGTCAAAACGAAACATATGATGGTATTAACAAATCAACTGTTCTCTTATTCTTGTAATTCCTTTCAGTCTGAGTTTCTATAGATGAATGCGTGTATTTAATAATCTGTAGTTAGAATATTATATTGGGGTTTTCTCTTGAACAGAGTAACATAAACATTCTCATGATGCTACAATAGACACTACAGTCTTTATTTTTCTATGTTTTTATTCTTTGATTAATATATATTGAACAAGGACTTTGTGATCGGCACTGTGTGAGGTGCTGGAGGTAAAATGCAGAATGGGAGAGATACGGTCTTAGTCCTTTGGGAGCTGCTAGTCTGGGCTACATCCAATGACTGTAAGTTGTATGTTGGACTCACCCTTTTTTAGAGTTGCAGTTTTCCACATGTCAATCAATATGTGATTATTCATATGTTTTTATTGGTGTTGGTTATTACTTATGTGTTCCCATCAAAAGTATACATTTCTTAGAAGCTACATTGTGTATGAGTGTTCTTAAATCACAGAATTTTCATGTCAATTTTGATATTAAATATTTTATTTTGTTACTATAAATGTCCATAAGAATTGTCAGACAATGTATCCTAATATATATTTAGAAAACTTTGTCCTGACTTGTACCTGCATGCAACACCAGTATGTGTTAAATGTTTCTTATGAGTCAGCACTTATGGTGGATTATTTTTTTTTTAAGATTTTATTTATTTATTTGAGAGAGAGAGAATGAGAGAGAGCACATGGGGGGCGGTCAGAGGCAGAAGCAGACTCCCTGCCGAGCAGGGAGCCCAATGCGGGACTTGATCCAGGGACTCCAGGGTCATGACCTGAGCCAAAGGCAGTCGCTTAACCAACTGAGCCACCCAGGCGCCCTATGGTGGATTATTTTATCAAATCCTCGCAACTAACTTGTATGTGATGAATACTACTATCATCCCCACTTAATGGATGGGAAAACTGAGGCCTGAAATCACAGATACTACATGGTGTATGTAGGATTCCAAGCCAGGTTCTAACCACTATGTCATATTAAGCCAGCCCCATGCTTTCCTTTTCCATATACCCTTGTTTCCTTCACATCACTGCACAAAATACAATTACTCTTGTAATACAATAAATGCTCAATCAATTCTTACTGAATTATATTTTTAGAAGAATCTTGATAATTTATTTTGGAACACCACATATATCTTTGTTTTTCTCTGATAAGCCATATCAGATTCCATGGACTGGTGTGCAGGAGGGAAAGGAGACAGAACAGAAAGAAAAAATCCTGAAGATATTTTACGTTAACTTTTGAATCTCAATTATTTTAAATATTTGGAGAATTTTCTAAAGGCATCCACTTTTCAAGTACCAGTCTTAAGTACTTTGGGTGCATGATATTATGTAAACTTCAAAATAACTGCATGAGGTAGGTGCTGTAATTATTCCCTTTTTAAGGATGGGGAAATTGAAGCTTTGTAATATTAAGACACTTGCCTAAATTATTTCTTCTGGAACGACACCTTGCTCCTTTTTCTTCTCATTCCTTTTTCCTGCTTCCTTACTGAATTTGTAGTCTCCAGCACCTGTGCCTTATTGGCATTCTATTATTATTTCTCACTGCAAGGAATGATAGTAAGAACAAGAATAACTAACATTTATTCAACACTTACTATGTTCCAGGCACTGTTTTAAGCATTTTACGTGTATTAATTTAATTCTTATAATATTCCTTTAAGGTAACTACTATAATTATGCCAGTTAAATGAAATAATGTATGACGTGGTTAATCACATCTCCTGGTATAGTTTAGAGGTTCAACTAATATTAGCTAATATTATTATACATATTATAATTATTAGATATACTTGCATTTTGGGCACACATAGTTTTAAGCTTGTTACTTTACCTCATCACCATGGGGACTTCCTATGTATGTGTGCAGCTGTGTGTGTGGTCTATCTATAATTGGTAAATAATCATAAGTTTTAGGCAAGGAGGGAAATCTATAAACTAGCATTCCAACAAATAGGGTATAGTTTATTTCCTCTGACCTCTGGTTGAATTCTGCTTAGTTTCAAAGACATTTATTTTTCTGATAGCTTTAATTTTTAGAAAGTCTTTCTTCACATTGAGTTTAAATCGACTTTCCTGGAGTGGTAGGTGATTGTACAGAAAAAAATGGTGTACCCTTGGACCTTGACATCAACCAGGTTTGGCCTTAAAACCTGACTCTATCACTAACTAGTTGTGGTCTAACTTAAGCTACTCGGTCTCTCAGCTCATTTTCTTCCTCTGTCAACAGGGCATCTAAATCCTTGCTGCAGAGGGTTACTGTGATGTTTGAGGTATGTTTATGTTTTTATGAAGTGCACTCACAGAGTGCTTTGTACTCGTTGGTTCTGCCCCTGTTCTTTTCACATCTGGCGGGCACTGCCCTCTCGTCTGAGCCACATTAGGTTAGCAGGAGGCAACATAGTTCAAATAGACGGAGAACAGTGGCTGAGGTGCTTGCCAGGGAAATGTGTGCTGGCTTCATTAGCTTCTATTAGATCCAGTTTGCCATGTTGCTCATAAGCTGGCCCTTCACAGTATCAAAGAGCAGAAACCCTCACAGAACCATTGACCTTACCTCCAAATGGCTGCAGGGGTTTCACTCAGGCACAAATCAAATCCGAGAGCAGGTTCCCTAGAGAACTCAGCTACAAGCTGTGCAACTGCAGTAGTCACCAGGGTAAAGAGAGCATGGGAGAAAGCTATTTGTGACTGTGGACTGGGAACGGAACAGCTCACAATGTCAGAGATGGTCTGGATGAGGGTTGTGGGGATTGCGTGCCTGAAAAAGTCAGTCCTCTCCATGCTATGATGTAAAGAATACTTCTAGAAAAAGATATGGTCTAATGATATAAATAATACTTCTAAACAATAACAGAGGAGGTGTTCAATACCTATTTTGTGGCCAACTAAATGCATGCATGATTGGATGAATTAATGAGTGACTAGAGAGTACGTGAGAGTTATTCAAAGGTACTTATTCATCATCCATCCTTCAAAGCATCCATTCATTTATTTATCAGACATTGGATGCCAGACATGATGGTAGATGTTAGGGATTCAAATATTAATATGACATAATGGCAAAAGATTCTTTTATTAAAAAACTCAAGTAATTCTTAATTGAATAGGAAAAGATGTGAATATATCATTGTGAAACAACATGGTTAGGGTATTAACAACATAATGGGGACTATATTGGAGAAAAATTTCTTTCTGCTGGGGGGTCAGGAATAGAAATGAAAGTCACATCAAAGAAGACATTTCAGTTGTCCGGGTGGGTAAAGGAGGATGAGAAGGGCATTCCAGGCAGAAGGAATAACATTTACATTTATATGCAGTTTGGGGAAAGAACAAATAATCTAGGGTAATCAGTTCATTGAAAGAAAGCTCTAGGATGTGAAGCTTAAAAGGAAGGTTGAAGTAAAACTTAGAAGGACCGCAATTTGAGGAGGGAATTGCTCATGGTAGATAATTTCAACATGTGTTCACGCCTCGGAGATTTTGTGCACTTTCCACCCCAGTTCATCCTTTTAACCTGCCACATCCACAGGTGACTCTGCCCACATTGCCTTGCAATATTCAGCATTGCCATGTCTGGCCAAGAAAATTGCTGTCCTGCCTAGGAGTCTTTAAATTCTTTCTAAAGTTATAAAACCCTCGAAGTGGCCAAATGTTACTGTTATGACTTTGTTAAATTAACATTTTTTTAAGTGGAGCACAGGATGCCAAGTGGTGAGCCATGGTTCAAGAAAAGACCACAGGAGAAATTGAAATAGAGAAGTTTATTACTCATAGGTTCTGCAGGAAGTACAGGACATGCCTGGCGCGACCACATGGGGAGGTCAGAGCAGAGTGCACACAGAGAGAGAGCCAGGACCTGGGGCACCTGCCCTGATTAGGGTCTGTGAGTGGGGTGCTTTGGGGTTCCTCGGCTAAAACTGGATTGGTCAATTCAAACCAAAAAGATTAGGGTTTGGGGGGCTCCATGGTGCTCTTATCTCAGGCACACGAGGGGAAGGTCTTCTGAGCTGGGGAGACCGTTAATCACAAGGGTTGTTGGAGGAGTTGTGTGAGGAGCACTTACATTTGCATGTGACTCTGCAGGCAATCCAGGGCGTGCCCTTGCAGGAGGCCTAGTGTCAGTTAAAGGTTCTTACTGGCCTCCTGGCTAAACAGAATGGACAGCCAACAGCAATACCACGGAATGGCTTAGCTAATCTCTTGACAGTTATACTCCCCTGGTCATAAAGTCTTTCTGTCTTAACCCTTCTGTTTAAATTTTCCTTCAAGCTTTTCTTTAAAGTTTCCTTCTTTAACCTTTCCTTACCAAGTTTGAGAAGGCATGACTCATTCATTCATGTGTTTATTAATTCAATAGGGATTTAGCAAATACCTGTGAAGGAGCAGGCACTCTAGTAATCCCTAGACATCAACACATCACCATCATGTCCTTCATATCTGCCTTATTTTTCACAGATAACTCTCACTTAGTCATTTTTGTGTTTCTGAGATACAAACAAAAAATTCCTCATGCATATTTGTCCTCTGAGTTGTTTATCTTTATTGGAAATTTACAAACTCTCAATCCTGTGATTTACCTGCAAGACCTCTTTAGCAAAGAAGCTTACTGTAGAAAAGAACTCACTCTTTTTTTTCTTTTCTTTTTAATTTTTCATTAACATATAATGTATTCTTTGTTTCAGGGGTACAGATCTGTGATTCATCAGTCTTACACAATTCACAAGGCTCACCATAGTACCTACCCTCCCCAATGTCCATCACCCAGCCACCCCATCCCTCCCACCCCCCTCCACTCCAGCAACCCTCAGTTTGTTTCCTGAGATTAAGAGTCTCTTATAGTTTGTCTCCCTCTCCAGTTTCATCTTGTTTCATTTTTCCCTCCCTTCCCCTATGACCCTCTGTCTTGTTTCTCAAATTCCTCATATCAGTGAGATCATATGATACTTGTCTTTCTCTGATTGACTTATTTTGTTTAGCATAATACCCTCTTGTTCTATCCACATCATTGCAAATGGCAAGATTTTATCTTTTTAATGGCTGCATAATATTCCATTATAACACACACACACACACACACACACACACACACACATATATATGCATGCCACATCTTCTTTATCCATTCTCTGTTGATGGACATCTAGGCTCTTTCCATAGTTTGATTATTGTGGACATTGCTGCTATATACATTGGGGTGCATGTGCCCCTTCGGATCACTACATTTGTATCTTTGTGGTAAATACCCAGTAGTGCAGTTGCTGGGTCATAGGATAGTTCTTTTTTCAACTTTTTGAGGAACCTCCATACTGTTTTCCAGAGTGGCTGCACCAGCTTGCATTCCACCAACAGTGTAGGAGGGTTCCCCTTTCTCTGCATCCTCACGAACATCTGTCGTTTCCTGACTTGTTCATTTTAGCCAATCTGACTGGTGTGAGGTGGTATCTCATTGAGGTTTTGATTTGGATTTCCCTGATGCCGAGTGATGTTGAGCACTTTTTCATGTGTCTGTTGGCCATTTGGATGTCTTCTTTGCAGAAATGTCTGTTCATGTTTCTGCCCATTTCTTTTTTTTTTTTAATTTTTTTTTAAGATTTTATTTATTTATTTGAGAGAGAGAATGAGAGAGAGAGAGCACATGAGAGGGGGGAGGGTAAGAGGGAGAAGCAGACCCCCTGCTGAGCAAGGAGCCCGACATGGGACTCGATCCCGGGACTCCAGGATCATGACCTGAGCCGAAGGCAGTTGCTTAACCAACTGAGCCACCCAGGCGCCCCTCTGCCCATTTCTTGACTGTATTAGTTGTTCTTTGGGTGTTGAGTTTGATAAGTTCTTTATAGATTTTGGATACTAGCCCTTATTCTGATATGTCATTTGCAAATATCTTTTCCCATTCTGTTGGTTTTCTTTTGGTTTTGTTGACTGTTTCCTTTGCTGTGCAGAAGCTTTTTATCTTGATGAAGTCCCAATCATTCATTTTTGTCTTTGTTTCCCTTGCCCCTGGGGACGTGTCTAGCAAGAAGTTGCTGCAGCTGAGGTCAAAGAGGTTGCTGCCTGTGTTCTCCTCTAGGATTTTGATGGATTCTTGTCTCATATTTAGGTCTTTCATCCATCTGAGTCTATTTTTGTGTGTGGTATAAGGAAATGTTCCAGTTTCATTCTTCTGCATGTGGCTGTCCAATTTTCCCAACACCATTTGTTGAAGAGACTGTCTTTTTTCCATTAGACATTCTTTCTTGCTTTGTCGAAGATTAGTTGACCATAGAGTTGAGGGTCCCTTTCTGGGCTCTCTATTCGGTTCCATTGATCTATGTGTCTGTTTTTGTGCCAGGACCATACTGTCTTGATGATGACAACTTTGTAATAGAGCTTGAAGTCCGGAATTGTGATGCCGCCAGCTTTGCTTTTCTTTTTCAACATTCCTCTGGCTATTCAGGGTAAATACATCTGATTTGTTAATAAGTAATATGTTTGTGTCTCTGCAGCACCAAAGGAGATTAGCCATTACTGTAAATTGTACATATAGTTTCTTCTAAATAATTCAGTTTACAGAGCTGGTACTGACAAAATAAGAAATGATAAGTAAAACATATATTTAAAGAGAAGGGGTTTTAAAATTCATAATTGTAATAATCTGTTATTCTCTATCTTTGGTCAGTATTATGAGAATATTTTTTAAAAGCACCAGTAAAAGGATTTGTGTAGTTTTTGGCCTGAAAGGAACAAGTCCCATAGTGATCACAACGTGCTCGAGCCCTTCCTGTTCTGTGAGTTTTACAATCCTGAGTTAAACAGAATACAGATGTCTGCAGATGAAAAGAAAACATATGAAATTCTCACTCTCAAGCCAGGAGAATTCAAGCCAATCCAAGTGTGAAGGCTAATGTCACAGCTGAAATAGAAGTCAAGAGGGTAGCTTTGAATATAATTAAGATATGACAGTTTCACTCAGATCCAAAACCCAGGCACCAAAAAGCAGAATTTTCTCAAAAGGTGTGAAGGTGAAAATAAAATGTTTCTGGGAATTGGGCTGTGATCCAAAACTAATGAATTTCCCATTGAGTTACTAATCATCTAGAGCCATGGCCACCAGACAAGAGGCCAGGGAGATGACAATCCTCATTTTAGAATTATTTGGATCTCTCCTCTCTTTGAGGTCTGCAGAAACTAATCTTCTGGTAAAGAGGGGGAAAAAAAAAACAGTGTCAACAAGAACAGAATCCAGATCTTGTCACTTTAACTTGATCCCTATCTTCTCGGCATACTATTTGAGTCGACTGCTTGCCAAGACTGCCAGTCATCATCAGGAAAATACCAACACAGTTAAATATTCACATTGTATAACCACGATATGGATCTTTTGTTCTACCATGAGCTACTCTTTCCCAGAAGATTTCAACTTTATTAAGGGTTACACAGAAAAAAAGCAGAACTAAATCAAATGAACTGAAGATCTTTATTTAGTGGTATTAATTTTTACACTGTGACACAGACACTAGAAAATGTTAATTTTTATCTGTTCTTAAGGAACAGGAAAGATTAGTTATTTAACAAAAGCCAGCCCATACAGAAAAAATATATTAGAGAGAAAAATAGGTAGCAGGATGGGGAAGGAAGTGGAAGAAAACAGAAAAAAGTGACAAAAGCAAAGAGGAAGAAAAGAGAAGAACCTGGGGACAGAAAAAGGAAAGAAAGCAGGAGGAAGAGAATTGGAGAAAGAGAAAAGGATGAAACTTGGGTTTGTTTGTTTTTTTTTTTAAACTTGATCCTTAAAGTTGATTACGTGGAACCAATGAACAGATTAGGTTCCAACTAGACGCCAATGACTGACTATATGTTAGAGACCGCGATGAATGAGACCCAGTTGCCTGTCTCAAGAGGTTTACCATCCGCTGAAATGCTGAGCTATAAAGTAAAGAGAACCAGTATTTATAAAAACCATGCATGTCCAGGCACAATGGGAAGTGCTGTAAATATGTCGTTTTATCCATGCATACTCAGCATTACATTCCACTTTGACAAGTGAAGAAACCAAGGCTCAAAGCGCCCCTGTTCCATGATGGAAGCAAGAATAAAACCCAGATTAACTTGATGACAAACCCATGCTTTTTCCACTGTATCCTGCTTGCAAAATGATAAGTACTATAATCAAGCTATGACCTCAATGTTTTTGGAGAGCAGAGAAGAGAACAATTTATACTGTCTTAAAAACATCAATAACCATTGTTTTCAACTCTAATTTCTCCAGTGTTCATGACCTGAAGTTAGAGCAGTGTTTACTAACAAATATTTTGCAAAATTCTAACTCTTTAAGTTATTGGCCAGTGAGAGGTTCAGTGGTCAAAAACGTATGGGAAACTCTGCAATTCATATACTTCTTTTGAAAATTCTCAGTGCCTATTTGTCTATTACGCCTCTAAGGTCTCTTGTTAAATATTATTGATTGATTGAAGATCCAAGATTAAATTAGTCATGGAATATTCTTTTGGAAATGCTGATTTAGAGGCCACATCTTAAATGAGATAATTAGACCATCTCACAACAGTGTGCTGTCAGCTGTGATCAGAATTATAATACAAGTGCTTATTTTTCTTTTTTCCCCTGAATTAGTCTTTATGCAAAAATGATAGATTACTGGTGTATTAAGCCAAAAATTAACGAGCATTATTATGATAAATGATTGACTTGCCACAAATCAATGACCACCAGTCTCACTTTTGCACTATCTGGAGGTGTTTCCAACTGTGCCAGAGAATTTCTAAATCATAGAAATCATAATTCATTCTCACAAAAATAAATATAGTTAATATTCATTAACCAAATATTTCTGTTGGGACAGTCTCTACTTCACACTCTCCACTTAGTCTCTATGTCCTGATGTTTAATTAAAAAATATGGTCTTAATATTCAAACTAGCCACTTATTGTTCATTTTTCATTAATTTATATTTTTATTATTAAAGTAATGCATGTTCATGGTAAAAGAAATTCAATGAGTACAGAAGAGAATGAGATGAAAAATTTTAAAGGGCTCTTTTCCTACCCTCAAACACTACTTCCTTGTTCTAGAAGTTAACTACCTATTACTTGTTTATACTTTTAGAAAGGCACACACATATGCATATAGTTTTTAAAAATAAACAAATCATTTTATACATATTATTCCATAATTATTTTGACATTTAATCCTACATCTTGATTATCTTCCTATAATCAAAACGTATTAATTTACCTTATTTTAAAATCAATTTTATTGAGGTATAATTTATAATAAAATTCACCAATTTTAAGTCCACTTTTTAAAAATATTTTATTTATTTGAGAGAGAGCACTAGAGAGAGAGAGAGAGAGAGCAAGCATGAGTGGGGGGCAGAGGGGGAGCAAGCATGAGTGGGGGGCTGAACAGGGAGCCGATGGGGGGACTGGAGCCCAGGACCCTGAGATCATGACCCAAGCCGAAAGCAGCTACATAACCTACTGAGCCACCCAGGTACCCCCAGAAATGTGCACAGTTAATATAGTCACCAACACAGTCATACTTATATTACTATAGAAGTGTCCCTTATATAAAGTGGCAACCAAGCTCCTTCTCCTCTTTTAGAAACCACTGATCTGCTTTCTATTTCTATTGGTTTTACCTTACTTAGCAATTCAAACAAATAATTGAAATAATACAGCTTGTAATCTTCTGTGGCTAGCTTTTTTTTTCGTTCAGCAAAATGCCCTTGAGGTTCATCCAAGTTGTCGTATGTATTAGTAGTTAATTTTCTTTTATTGCCAAATATTATTACATTGTGTGGGTATACCAATTTTTTTATCCATTCATCACCTGGTGAACATTTGGATGCTGCCCAGCTTTTGGCAGTTGTAAATAAAACTACTGTGAACATTCACATTACACACAAATCTTTGTGTGGATACATGTTTTCATTTCTTGGGTAAACACCCAGAAGTGGACTTGCTGGTTTATGTGGTAAGTGTGTGTCAATGAGAAACTGCCAAACTGTTTTCCACCAAACTGTATTCTCCCAACTGTACATGAGGGATCCAGTTAGTCTATATCCTTGTCAAACCTGGTGATTTTAGCTATTTTAGCGGCTATGTAGTGATATCCCATCGTGATGTTTTTAATTTGCAGTCTTCTAACTAATGACTTTGAGCATCTTTTTATCTGCTTATTTGCCATTTGTATATCTTCTTAGTGAAATGTTTCTTCAAAATTTTTGTCCATCTTTAATTGAGTTATTTTTATTCTTGTTATTGATTTGTAAGAATCCTTTATATATTCTAAAGACAAATTCTTTATCAGATAGATACAGGTTTTGCAAATATTACTCCCAGTCTGTGGCTTGCCTTTTGAGTCTCATAACAATATCTTTTAAAAAGCAAATTATTTTTATTTTAATGAGATCTAATTTATTGAGCTTTTTTTCTTTATTATCTATTGCTTTTTGTTCCCTACATAAAATATCGTTGTTCAACCAGAGATCACAAAGATTTTCTCCTGTATTTTCTTCTACAGGTTTTATATGTGTGATTCTTACGTTTAGGCTTATTATCCAATTCAAATAAATTTTTCTTTGTCTCATGAGATAAGAGTGGAGGTTCAGTTCTCATGAGGTAAGAGTGAAGAGTGTGTTGTTATCCAATTGTTCCAGCACAATTTGTTGAAAAGATTATATTTTGAGTTGCTTTGGTGACTTTGTTGAAAATCAATGGATAATGTAAAAGGGGGCTTATTTCTGGAATATCTACTCTGTTCCATCTATGTATAGTCTATCTTTACATTAGTATTACACTGTCTTGATTACTGTAGCTTTACATGAAGTTTTGAAATCAAGTAATCAAATTTACTTTATTCTTCTCTTTCAAGCTTATTTTTTTTCTCTATGTTCTTCACATTCCTACCTATAACTATTAAAAGTATTTTTACTTTCACTAATACTGCATACTAGCAAATATTTAAATCCTTGCCAGTGTGACAGGCATTGTAGTCCCTTGTGTAAAGATTGAATGTGCCTTTCTTTATGTGGTTGGGAATGATGCAGAATGATGTTATGACATCAAACAAGTGTTGATTTGCTATACCAGCTCCAGAAGTTTAGGTGTGAGGGCTGTATGCCCAGGAATAATAACAGCCATCACTTGGGCAGAATTTACCATGTGCCAGACACTGCCTTAAGCACTTTTCTCATATCATACCATTTAATTGTCATCACAACTCTATGACCTAGGTAATGGATGGAGGAAATAAGATACCTGCCTAATCTCCCAGCATTAGGAGGAGACTGCTCGTATTTCCTACATGTTGAAACCAACCAACCAACAACCAAAGTAAAATGCCAATCCCAGCTAATGGAATAGGAATTGGACTTCCAGCTTGAAATCTTCCTAAAGACAAATTAAAGAGTCAACTAAATCACATCTTTAACAATGCACTGTTTATTAGGGCAGGCACATGTGTTCATTTTTTTCCCTAAATATAGGAGACGATACCTCCAGTGACTGATTTCTATGTTTTATTCCAAAGCTTTCAAAACAAGTGCTCCATCAAATATTGCATAAGAGTTTTGCAGTGATAAATGGTTTCATTTACAGGCCTCAGTACCTCCCAAACCCAACTCATTAGGTCCAAAGTGGTACAATTAGAGAAGCATGGGGGAGGTCTGGTAATGGGAAGACCAGAGAGCTCGCAGGAATTGCCATTTTAATTTTAATTTGTGGCCCTTCACTTCCGATTTCTTCTCTTTTCACTTTGAATCAGAGCTGTAAACTTACATGCTTTCCGCAGCCTTCTCTGACTTCCCCGAGGAACTTACACTTGTTTTCCTCTCCATTAATGTGAGATTTCTCCTCCCGTTTCATTGTGCGCAGCCACAGAGGTGATGTCATTGAAAGCGCCCCTTCCTTTTCACTCTGGTAAATAAGGAGATCTTTTTCCATGCTGACAGCGGGGTCTCAGAGGCCAGATTCTGTTTGTACCAGAAACTTGCTCTTCTAAACCTCAAAACACTTCACCATATGTTCAGCTCACATGTTCTCCTGGCTGGTTAATTTAACCCATGCAAGGCTCCTCTCTGCTTGGGGCAAGCACTGGAGACATTGCCTGCTTGTGAATTATTACTTATGGGGATGTCAATTCACAGGCCACTTGCAATGACCCCTGGGTGCTTCACTGAACTATGAAAGACACCTATGAGGAGTGATTACAGATGCAAGATATCTGGAATTTAAAGAGGAAACATAATACCCAGGCCTGACACCTAGAGTTTTCTTTAGTTCATATTCAGTTCATAAATTTAAAGCAAAACATACTACTTTAAAAAAAATTATCCATTTGTTGTATACTTTGGTGACACCCAACCTGCTCTAAAATGTCACTTTACATACATACATACAATGCCACTTGGTAAAATAAATATGAGACAAAGGAATAGGGGCGACAGAAAAATTAAAGAATAAAAATGAGTTGTTCCCCAAATATATGCCATAGGGTCTTACATCATTGCTGGAAACAGGCCATATAGTCAACTCTAAATTTTCTAGTAGCTGAAGCAAAAACTTAAAGTTTCTAAATTCATCATAGGCATGAGGTATAAACTGTCCAGTTTCTCAGGAGTATATTCTAGCCAGTACCAAGTTCTAAGATACATTTCTCCTAGAGCTCCACATTAAGGGGTCTCTGCAAGAGGGTTTTCAGTAAGATTATAGTGATAAGCATCCACAGTCACAGTCCTAGAATCAATATTATAACCCATTCTTTAATAAACCTCAGTGAAGTTTAATCTCTCTAATACCAATAACAATTTTGTAAAAGCCGTTTTATTAAGAGGGGTCAAGACACTCTAGTCCAGGTACTCATCTCTCTGATACTTTGTTCATTCAAGAACAAAATGTCGACCATCGACTGGGGAGAAATGAATGAAATGTTACTATACATATTACTTCTCATAAACGGGGTTTGATTATAACTGGTAAGCCAGGAGTTCTGGGTTATATTCTCCCACATGAACTCAAGAGTAGAGATATTTTTTTTTTAAGATTTTATTTATTTATTCATGAGAGACAGAGCGAGAGAGGCAGAGGGAGAAGCAGGCTCCCAAGGAGCAGGGAGCCCGATGCGGGACTCGATCCCAGGACCCTGGGATCATGACCTGAGCCGAAGGCAGACGCTTAACCATCTGAGCCACCCAGGCACCCAAGAGTACAGATATGTTTTGGTAATCAACTAAATAGAGGGTAGAGCTGATATTTTAAAAGACTGTCGTTAAGAACTGTGCTGTTTATTTTGGTCTTCGTTTATTGCTTCCAGGCCCGAAGCTACCGTGGAGCAGGAATGAGCCTACATGCTGCTCAAGCTGTGAAAACCAAGTTGCAGAAGAGGTTGAGGAAATATGGCGAGAGTCCAAACAGGGGCTGCTAGAGTTACAAAGCCCTGAGGCCCTAAATTATGCTTGTGCATGCCCCACCCACCTCTCTGCCGGACCCGCAAGGATTGAGACTGGCAGACCACCACCATCACAGCACTTCTACTCTTCGTCATAAACTTGGAACTTTCTAGGATGCTTAAAGAGACTAAAGCGATACCCTCAACTTCAAACTTCTTTTGAATCCACTCTCCCCAAGAAACTATAGGGTAGAAAATAAATCTTGTTACATACAGTCCTTTTCTTAAGTCATGGAGACTTTGAGACCCTGAGGAAAGCTGTGAACCCTCTTTCTTTCTCCCAGAGCCACCCTGTTAAGGACTCCAACATCCCTATGCAGTATTTTGTGCAATCTTGGAGGGCTTATGTAACCTCTGATAACTAGATTGAGAACCCAGGTTTTAAAGACTTTGCAATGTACCAGAAAGTCTAGATTCTTTAAGCGGCCTACACATTCCCCCAGATAGGCCATGCCTCTGCGTGCCCACTCTCTCACGGCTCATCTCCTGCCATGTCTCCTCTCCCAAGATCCTAAAGATGGCTGCTTCTAAAGCATGTTGTGCTGATTTGTGCCTCAGAGTATTTAATTATACCCTTTTCTTTTCTATCTTCCTGGTGAATTCTCACAAAACCTTCAGGAACAACTCTGAAAATTAAGTTGTCCTTAGGGTCTCTCCTCATTCTCGCATAATTGCTCGCCCACCTCTTTGCCCACAGTGTATTATATAGACTTCTATAAGGCATTGGTCACTCTCTGTTGTAGTTATTTTTGACATGTGGGTCTCCAATTTAAAAAGTGATTTAAGGGATGCCTGGGTGGCTCAGTGGGTTAAGCGTCTGCCTTAAGCTCAGGTCACGATCCCAGGGTCCTGGGATTGAGCACCCCGTCGGGCTCCCCGCTTACTGGTCAGTCTGCTTTTCCCTCTCCCTCTGCCCCTCCCCCCACACTCTTTTTCTCTCTCTCTCTCTAATAAATAAATAAAAAATAAATTAAAAAGAAGAAAGTGACTTTTAAGAGCATTAACCATTTTTTAGTCACCCCTGCATCCTTCGAATAGAGCATAATTCCTAAAACATAGTTGTTGTTTAGAAAGCTTTTTAGTTTCTTAGAAACTATCCAGAATCTTAAAAATCTTCCTGTTGGTTATGGACGCAGAGGCTCAGAGAAGTATTTGTGGAATCAAATGTTGCTAGAGATTCTAGGACTGCAAAGATTTATGGTATTTTGGAGCATGTTCCTGTGCAGAAAATTGGTTTGGCCAAATGTCTCAATGTGTTAAAGAGGAATATTTACAAGGATCTGATTTAATTAAAGTACGTCCCCCATGATTAACTGCTAGACTCTAATTATTGACTTGGAAGTGTTACAGGAATGTCTAATACCATAAGATTTTGTAGAATGGCTTTCCCCCCTCATTTTCAAAGAACACAATCATCAGTCAAATTAGTTGGAATATTTTACAAGTGGATCATAGATTGATACCTTTATATTCTTCCAGACTTGAAGAATGAGAATCTTTGCTGAAAGTGTTTCATTGTGCTGCATGGTATAACAGAAAGAGAAGGGCTTAATCCCAGCATGTCACCCAGTGGTTGTTTTTCACCTCTTAGGGTCTTCAGATATGGAATGGGCTCAGATGAATGATGAGGACTAAATAGGATAAGAGGCGGGGAGAGGAACGGGATGTTTGGCAGGACCAGTCTGTCGAGAGGACCCTTCCCTGTTGAATACATGGTGCAAGCTGGGAGCAGAAGTTATCTGCCATGGGGCGAGATTGAGAAAGTGGCCCCAGTGGAGGATGAAACCTGATGCCGGCCTAGGAAAGGAGAACAGCCTAATTATTTTTGCAAAATTACTCCATTGCTTTAAAATCTTCCTGGAATAGTTAAACAATTAGAGGGAATCAAAGGTGTAGAGTGAATAGAACACTGCTTTGGCTTTGGATCTACCATTTTGAACCTTTAATAAGATGATAGACATGGTGCACATGTGTATACGGTTTTATTTCATTCTTAGAACAACCCCATAGAGGCAAAGAAATGGTTTTGTTGTTATTATTACATCCATTCCATACACAGCTCCGCAGACTGACTCTTAGAAAGATTAAATAACTTTTCCAAAGCAAGGCAGCTATCTGTGGCACCTGGATGCAAATCCGGGTCATTTAGGACATAACCACGTCACTCTCCTGCCACTTGAGCTTGTGGAGCTTTAGATCCCTTGCTGATGAAATGCAGGCCATGATTCCTCCTCATCTTGCTATAAGATTTAAACGAGATAATACATGGTAAGTGCCTCATGATAACTGCAGGATCTGTATAGCTTGATAAAAATAAAGGTTGATCTCAAAGGAGGGTGTGTGCGTGTGTGCTTGTGTACGTGTTTGTCTCAATCTGAGGAGTGGGATATTTTTTACCTGCTGACATGGGGGTACCATGAGAAATTGGCTGGCAGTCAGCAGGCAGTCCAGGGTTTATGACCCTGGCTCAGGGCTCCAAAGCACATCAGACTCTGAGGTAAATAGGAGGGATCCAAGGTCAGGATGGCGATGTGATGAGGTAGTTTGTACCCACTGTGTTTGTCTTTTAAGTAACTAACAAAGAAAGAAACAAGCTCATACCCATTGCCTGAATTTACACCCTGGGGACATGAGGGGTGGGATAAAGGAGCTGGGCTAGAATAAAGGATTTATTTTTTTTTTTCTCCTGCTTCATGAGTAGCCAAGGCCAAGGTGTTCTTGCATCTACCCTCCTCACCCCCTCTCCACCAGCAAAGGTAGGAAAGCAATTGTACTTCTATTATTTAGGCATAAATACTTCAAGGATTCTATCTTTTTTTTTAAGATTTTATTTATTTATTTGGGAGAGAGAGAGAGAGAAAGCATGAGCAGGGGGAGGGGCAGAGGGAAAAGCAGGCTCCCCGATGAGCAGGGAGCCCCATGGCAGGGAGCCCCATGCGGGGCTCAATCCCAGGACCCCGGGATCATGACCTGAGCCAAAGGTAGATGCTTAACCTCTGAGCCACCTAGGCAACTCTTCAAGGATTCTTTCTAAATAGTGGGTTAAACACACACCACACACACCACACACACACACACACACAGACACACAGACACACACACACAGGATTGCTACAGAATAATTAGGATACAAATTCCACACTATGCCTCAGACATAGTAAGAATTTAATTAGCTTTCAGCATTACATAGTTGGAAGCTTATAGATTTAGTGATCAGAAAGACCTAGTGCAAAATCCCAGTTCTACCATGTATGACATTTGGTCCACTCCCTAATCTCACTTAGCCTCGAGTTTGCACATCTGTAAAATAGGACTAAGAATATCTGCCTTGCAAAGTTTGTTCATGAATAAGTGATGTGGAAAATATAATGCAGCTAGCTCAGTGCTTGGGTCAGCAAATGTTAGTTGCTGGAATTTCTAATAGATTGCTTGACGATTTTGACCGTGTTGACCATCACTACCTCTCCATCACTCCACCACCAACCATTCTTCTGTAACTTTTTTTTTTCAGGATGTAGCACTTGTTCTCTGCCCCTAGAGGAACGAACTTCCTTTTCTGCATTCTTACTTAACCATCACCCATAATAGCCATTTGATAATCTCCCCTTTGACTGACACGAGCAAAGAAAATGGGCTGTGTACATGGCAGAGAATTGGTGGTGCCTTTTGAATGTCCTTCTTCCTGCAGCAGAAATCCTGCCCCGTATGAATGGGATCATCTGCTGCATGTGGATATTTGATTCCCTGAATCCCTAATTGGACTATTCTATGTGCACTCCATTTTCTTAAATTATCTGGTTACCAATTTTTCATTTCTTTATCATTTTATTCTTGCTTTATTCTTTTGCTCCAAATATGTTGCCACGTCTCTGAGCTGTCAATCTGGACTATCCTTCTGATTAAATAACATCTTTTTGTTTGGACTTGATGGATCAGTAGATTAACACTCAAGATAAATGGAATCAAGGTGCCACATCCGGGACCTGGGGTCAAGCATGAAGTTGAAACAGTCAGAGAGGCTGTTTTTCAGTCAAATGGCATCGCAAGTGGGACGTTCCATATCAGTCAACATCAGAAGGCGGATGAGCACAGAGAAAATTGGGGCATGACGCTAAGCATTGCAGGGTCTCTGGAGACCCATTAATGGAGACTAAAGATTTGTTTTGGAGAGTGAGAAGTGCAAACTAGAACAATTTCTTCCCAAAGGAAGCGGTGGTTTTTCTAGGGTTCCTGTGGCCTTCAAATGGCTAGGAATGAAGCAATTAAAGAAATAATGTGTGTCGAAGACATCCATGGGTTTTCTGATCAATACCACATGTCTAGGAATCTCTTCCCCTCCCAACTTGTATTTGCAGTCACAGCAGCTAGGTTTTCATTTTTTCCCGTCCACTGACCACTGCTAGTTGACCCAGGGGAGGGAACCTGATACAAACTGGGCCAAAAAACTTCTTTAGGACTCTTGGACTTGGGGTCTAAAATATACCAAAAAATGCTAAGAGTCTATCTTGGACATGTACAAGAAGAAAGAAGCCAATCTTTTGAGAAGGGGAAGAATATATGTACAAAACATGGTGAAATTGAGAAAAAGAGAGACCTGACAAAATTGGAATCTTGAGACGTCCCATATATTCATAATAAGTTATTTCTATTTAAGGTAGTCTTGTTAACTTTGTCACTGTGATTAAAAAACTGTCCAACTAAACACGCCAAGCAAAGTGTCATCATTAAGCTTTTGCTGAAGTCATTCTCCTAACTGGGACTGTCTCCTTTCCTCTTTGACCTTGTCTACACCTATTGTCATCTGCCCATTTAAGTCTCTTCCTCTGAGAAGCCCTCCCTGATCATGTCTGATGTCAGTTTTTTGGGATATCTCTTGCATGGGCAGCTTGATGAAACTATTCGTAGGTTGAATTCTGTATTTTCTTTACTATGAGTTTGGCCAATCCTTCATCTTCCCTGCGCAATTTTTACATCTTTAACTTGAAAACAGATTAGTTATGCATTAAAATCAAAGAATTCTGTATCGGAAAAATAATTTTTCAAAGTCTTATAGTAGAGATTTCCATGATCAAAGTATAAAGAAGTAGAACATTCTAATAGAAATATTTCCACTGACCACGTGAGACTATATTCCCTGACAATCTGCTTTTGGCCAAGTGTGGGTCTAGATTTGTGCTTTTGGAAGGTAAGAATGTACAAAGAAAACTCAAATAATCCACTTGGTGTAAGTAAATGAGGCTCCGAGAAATGTATTTGGATTTTTAATTCTATATATAGCAGTATTCAGGATAGCACTCTTATCTCAGCCCAGATTTTACAATGGAAAAAACATTGGCCCAAGAAAGAGAAGACTTGTATGTACGCACACACATGTACATACACGCAGGTACACACGCACGTGTGGGTGCATTCAGCTCTGGCTGTCTGTGGCTGCATTACGTACGAATGCAGCTGCTGGACCCAGTGGTAAGTATTGACGATAGGGGAGGCGACACAGCAGACGGTCAGCACATTCACCCAAATGTCAGGCAGTCGCATCATTAACATAGTGCAGTGTCCAATAACTCTGAGCTCCCCATAGTGCAGACTCTGCAGGAATAATTACTTGGACATCACATGTACTTCATCACTTCCAAATTAGATTTTACTAATCCACCGCTTTATTTTCAGTGTAATCTCATTACTACAATGGCGGTTCCTTTTTTTTTTTTCCAAAGCCTCAGAAGATTTATTGCTTTAAACCAGTAACAAGATTTAGCGATTGCCAGAGGACATATTATTTTAAGATTTAGACTGATGTGAGTTTGGCTGTGGAAATCCTTTCCTCCTTCTTTTCCATCCCCCCCACACTCTAAGAAAGATTGTAGGGTGAAAAATAAATTATAGCTCCATACCTTGATTTTCCTTTTTACGGTAATACAAATAAAACCATATTAAAGAATGCAGGCGACTATCTAGAACAAAGAATTAGGGTCAAGTGGATCATTGCACACAATCTCCTCGCAAAAATGCACCTAAGAAGCAGTGTCCTATATTCTCAGTGGAAATTTTGTCATGTATACTTTATTTTTTCTCCACTAATAATTGGATAAAATGAATGTTCTTCGTGCTTTTTTCCATTCATGTTGGCCCCGAGAAGATGAAGCTGAATGATTTCTTCCACCAAGATACAGTAGTGTCTAAGGAGCTACAAATTTTAGACCATGCCAGACAGGAATTCTTTTGATCTTTCACAGTGTTAATCCCACATAGCCTGGTTATTTTAACTGACAAAAAATATTTCAAAATATCATGGAAAGCAAGACAAATTATGAAAAATTACCAAAAACCAATGCCCTGCTTTTAGATTTATTAATTGCCTTAGGATATTTTCCTAATTATACACATACTTATACATTCCTTATATAATTTCATACATCATCTAATTTCCATATTAGGGAATCAAAAATATGTGATTAATGATCAACTGAATGAATGATTACTAGTATTCATTATATATATATAGTTGCACTCCCTTTACAGGGAGGTTTTTCACTACAGAAGTAATTACCAGCAAAAACTCAATAAAATGTTTGTCACTGATATGGGACAGACACTGCTAGGCACTGACATTAGAAAAAGAATCAAAATTAGCATGTTTTCTGTCCCCGCCTGCCACAACCCCCCACCCCCTGGCACCTAGAGCACATAAAAAGTAATGGGAAAACCAGATAATTAGATACATGATAATGGTTTAATATGATGAGTGAAGTACAAGGTGTAATAGACAAATTCTCCCTCATTGTATGAGCAGGGTTGAAAGTGAACAAGAAGGATGATGAGGAGGAGATGGGGTATTTGATATCTTCTATTCTCCTTTCAGTGACCCAGCCTTGTCATTTGGATCATGTCCTTTCTGTATATTCCTAGAGATTTGTTGACTAATTACCATCATATGCCCTACATTCAGGGTGTTAGGGAGTACCTTTTCTGCTAAAGGAAGGAATATAAAGTGTTGGAAGACCCAGCTTTTGGTCCTGGGTTTGGCAATAATTGATGCTCCATTCTTGGGAAGAGCTCACAGTGTATCTAGGCTTCAGTTTCTGTGTCTATATGGTAAAGATTTGAACTAAAGTATCCATAAGAATGTTTCGAGTTCTGAAAGCTCATGAACTTAGTCATCTTTCCAGATTATTTCCCCTGCTTCTTTATGGAGTATATTTGAAGACCATCAAGATCCATGAAAAGAAGAAAGAGAAGAGGAAAATTAACAATAACTGAGTACCTGTTATGTGGCTTTGATACTCTGTAAAAAAAATCTAGAAGTAGAGATTACATCCCAGGAGTACTCTGCGAGATTTACTAACCTGCACACAGTATATATATGTGGTAGAGTTGAGATTGAAACACAATGCCTAAACATTAGTGATGACATTCCAGGTACATAGACATAGAATTAGGAACAGTAATTCGGGATAGAGAAGGCTTCCTGGAATCTGTGGAGAGGCAGATTTTTAAAGGCTAACCCTCCACATATGAAATAAACATGTTTGAGAAGACAAGGACAGACAGAAAAACAAACAAACAACAAAAACTGAGGAAAGCCTCTGGTTGGGGATGCCCCCTTCTGGAAGGTGATCTTTTTACTCCTAAAGTATACTTCCTAAAGGATACTTCTCTAAGGATAATACTGTCCTCCACCTGGAAATCATGTCATACTGACAGCATAGTATACAATCAGAGGACTGGCTAGGGTCTTGTGGGGAAGGAGGACCATTCAAACCGGTTTGATGATCCCATACTTTTCTGACACTTTGTAGTGCCAACAAATGAGCTGACTACATGTTTTTACTTCTATCTGGTTGCTATGGTAATACAGCTCAGCTCTTTTCTAAATTTCTACCTTGAGTAGAGTGTGTTACATAAAAAAGGGTTGTTTTTGCCCAACCTTGTGGAGGTGGTGGCAACTATTTAAGCTGTCAGCACCTAAGCAGGAGTGGCAAAACCAGAACTAGGGAAGAGGTGGAGGTCAGAGATCCTTGAGAGGTGGGAGGGATGTCAAATCTTAGCTACGTAGTCTTGGTATCTGACTTAGGTGTCAGAACCGAACACGAGTTGGGACCAAAAACTAGGGTCCATGAACCGGAAGCCCAAACATTCTTAAGGGTTCAGTATTCTGTTCAGTTGAGGAATACTTTCAATAGCTATAACACTCTAAATGCAGCAAGATTGGGGCGCCTGGGTGCCTCAGTTGGTTAAGTGTCTGCTTTCAGCTCAGGTCATGATCCCAGAGTCCTAGGATCCAGCCCCAAGTCCCACATCAGGCTCCCTGCTCAGTAGGGAGTCTGCTTCTCCCTCTGCCCCTCCCCTCCACTCATGCTCTCTCTCTGGCTCTCTCTCTCTCTCAAATAAGTAAATAAAATCTTAAAAAAAAAAATAAATGCGCCATGACTTTTCTTAAAGGCATAGTAGTTTTATTTAAAAATAAAATATTTATTTTAGAATGATTTCAGAATTATAGAACAGTTGCAAAGATAGTCCAGAGAGATCTTATATACCTTTTAAATTAGTTTTCTGTAGCTATTATAACAAATTACCAACTAGGTGGCTTAAAACAACACAATTTACAATTTCGGAGGTCGGAAGTCCCAAATGGAGTTCAGTGGGTAAAATGAAGGTGCTGATAAGGCTGTGTTCTTTATGGGAGCTCTAGAGAAGAAACCATCTCCTTGCCTTTTCCAGTTCTTAGAGGCTTCCCATGTACCTTTGATGCATTACCCCTTTCCATCTTCAAAGTCAGTAATGGCCAATCAAGTCTTTCTCCTACTGCCTCACCTGGATGTTGATTCTTCTAACACCCTTTTCCTCATTTAGGGACCTTTGCAATTACATGTGTCTACCTGTACATTCCAGGATTATCTCCTTATTATAAAATCGATTAGCAAGCTTAATTTTATCTGCTACCTTAATTCCCCTTTGCCGTATAATTTCACAGTTCCAGAGTTTTGAACATGGGCATTTTTGGAAAGTCATGATTCTGCCTACCACACCCTTTATCCAGTTCCCCCCATATTTAACATCCTACATTACCCTCCCCGGTACATTTTTCAAAACTGAGAAACTGACATTGGTACATAACTAAAAACTAAACCTATAATTAATTTGGATTTCACCAATTTTTTCATTAATGTCCTTTTCCTTTTCTAAGATCTGATCCAGTATACCACATCATATTAGGTGTCATGTGTCCCCAACCTCCTCTAGTCTGTGAAAATTCCTCAATCTTTCTTGATCTTCATAGTTTTAAGAATGCCAAATGGCAGTGTTTTGACTGTATGCCACTACTCTGTATACATCACATTTATTATTACAGCCCATAAACAAAGTCAGAGAAGCAAAATCTTTTCTTAATTTGCCATAGCATCATATTGCAGCTCTGCAAGCGTTCCAGAGAAAATGTACCATTATGAATGGGCTCTTTCAAAGCAGTGTTCAATTGTTGGCTCCAGAAGAGAAATAGAGCTCAGTGGCCAAAACCAAGCCTTTGTGGATTTTTCTCCATTTATTATAAAAATACATAGGTCTACCATTAATGATGTAGCATGGTATAATGCAAAGAGAACAGGGCTTGGGATTAGAAAGTACAAGATGTTTTGTTCTGTTTTTTTTTTTTTTTTTTTGCTACTGTTTTCATTATTATTTTTTAAAAGTTTATTAAAGAAAAATGGGAAATGCAAATAAGAAAAAAAGAATTAAAACTAAATGCAAGGAGCCTGGGTGGCTCAGTTGTTAAGCGTCTGCCTTCAGCTCAGGTCATGATCTCAGGGTCCTGGGATCAAGCCCCATATCGGGCTTTCTGCTCAGCGGGAAGCCTGCTTCTCCTTCTCCCACTCCCCCTGCTTGTGTTCCCTTTCTCTGTCAAAGAAATAAAATCTTAAAAAAAAAACCAAAAACCTAAATGCAAACCATCTAGAAATAACCCTGTAAAGGCCATGCTATATGTTGTTTCTGAAAATAATCTGGAAATTATGATTATATACTTAAGATCTTTTTCACTTATTATCATCTTGAATTTCTTGATGTACTTAGATGTACTCTGATTTATTTGAATTTTAGTTTATCTCCAATTTCACTGTCATGAGGGTAAAGTTAACTAAAATTTTGTGAACATACTTAACTATTTCTTTAGAACAAATTCTCAGTGGAAAAATTTCTGATATGTTACATTATGTTGGGTTAACAGCAACTCAAAATATCAGAGGCTCGGGACGCCTGGGTGGCTCAGTCGGTTAAGCGTCTGCCTTCAGCTCAGGTCATGATCCCAGGGTCCTGGGATCGAGTCCCACATCGGGCTCCCTGCTCCGCAGGGAGCCTGCTTCTCCCTCTGCCTCTGCCTATCTCTCTCTCATGAATAAATAAATAAAATCTTTAAAAAAAAATATCAGAGGCTTAAGGCAGTGGTTCATGATAGTGGTTCTTTGGCAGTGACTTGGGCTCTGCTCCATGTCACCTTCACTGTGGACCAGGCCATCAGAGTAGGCATTGTCTTAGACATTGCTGGTTAGGGAGGCAGTGAGGAGAGAATAGTGAGGCACTTGGTGGCTTTCCAAGTTTCTCTTTAGCTCATGAAAATTCATTGGCCCAATCAAGTCACGTGGCTAAATGTGACTTCAAGGAGGCAGAAAAATATAATCATCCCATAGAGAGAAATACATTGCCAAATGACCCTTCCGACTGGTTTTACCAGTTTATATTTCCATCACAACGTATGAAAGTGGTGATTTCCATATAGCTTTGTAAATACTGAATATTATCATGTTCTTCTATTTGCCAATTTGACAGGAGAAAGTCGTATTTCATTGTTTTGTTTTTTTTTAATTATATCTAAAAAAAATTTTAAGTAGGGGCGCCTGGGTGGCTCAGTCGTTAAGCGTCTGCCTTCGGCTCAGGTCATGGTCCCGGGGTCCTGGGATCGAGGCCCGCATCGGGCTCCCTGCTCCACGGGAAGCCTGCTTCTCCCTCTCCCACTCCCCCTGCTAGTGTTCCTTCTCTGGCCATGTCTCTCTCTGTCAAATAAATAAATAAAATCTTTAAAAAAAATTTTTTTAAGTAAAAAAATTTTATCTAGCTTTTTATTAATAAAGAAGAGCCCAGTTTAGTTTTAGTTTTGCATTTAATGGATATGAGTTCTTGGGGAAGTTAATTGTCCTCTTTAGCCTCAGTTTACTTATCTGTATAATGGGAAGAGGAAAAATTTCTATCTCATTGAATTATGGTAAAGATTAAATGTGATAATATATGGAATTATTTTGTTAACTGTGAGATTTTTTAAAGGAGGAATCCATTTAATAATCACCTCTACAGTATTAAATGCCTAATCTAGTATAATAGTACAAATAAGAATAGGAACTACAGTAACATCATGCGTTGAAGACTGAGGTGTTTCTACAGGGCATTGCAATCAAGAAAATTCTGGTCCTGTGTGTACCAGTCATAATTTATCCAACTCTTAAAGGATGATAATATTTTTCTGCATAACTACTATGAGGATTCAATGAAATAAATTATGTAGGGTATGTAAAAATATTTGAAAATATTTATCATTAATGGAAATATGGTAGTTAATAAATAATGAATAAATTGTATAATCATTACCATTTGAAAGCAGTTATTAAACTTATAAAATCAATGTTCCAAGTTCTAAATATACCAAGCACTTATTCTCTGCCAGGCTCTGTACTAAACCTTCTACATGCATTATCTTATGGAATCCTCCTAAATAAATGCATAAAATTGGTATTATATGTATTTCAATTATTTACCAAGATATGAAACAAATTTAGTGAGTTTAAGTAATTTGCCAAAGACCACAGTAGGGAATTGGCAGACTCAAGGCTAAAACTGAGATCACATGCCTTCAGAAAGCATATTCTTAAACATTATGCCAGGCTATCCCAAGCCAAAGACATTTGGGGAATCAGAATAAGTAGGATACTTGTAAAAGCTACATGTATAAGGTAAGAAAGAGAGTTAAATATTATTCAGAGTGTTTGACCCTAGATAACCCAAAAAATATGTTTACTGACCTGAATTCATATCACCCAAGATAAATGTTTACCTTAGTACATTTCTCATGATATGATCAAGGCAACCATTATGGCTCCACTTGACCTTTATTTTACCCTAAATACCTGAGTAAAAATTTTTTTTAAAAAAATGAGTTTTTATACTATTTAACAGATTAATATGGATGAAAGTCCTATGGAGACTTTGTACTTGGAATTAATTGTATAAATTCACCATTAACCCTAATTTAATGATGCACCCTAGTACCACAGAATCAAGGTCCTTGGATGACAATTTTAAGCAGTACAAAACCCAGGAACAGGGATGCCTGGGTGGCTCAGTCAGTTAAGCGTCTGCCTTAGGCTCAGGTCATGGTCCCAGGGTCCTGGGATGGAGTCCTGCATTGGCCTCCTTGCTCAGCGGGGAGCATGCTTCTCCCTCTGCCTGCCACTCCCCTTGCTTGTGCTCTCTCTCTCTCCGTGGCAAATAGATAGATAAAATCTTTAAAAAAAAAAAAAAACCCAAGAATGTGTTTTCTTCATTATTCTTCATTTGAACTTTTATATTAATGACTTGAAATTTCTGGATTATACAGACGCGTACCTCTGCCACTGAGAAAAGAGAAATACATATTTTTCTCTATGACAAAAACATAATATGAAGGGGAATACTGAGGGTCATCTTAGAAAGCAATGGGTCACACAAACACATTCTAATTATTTCAGAAAAGAGTGCCTTAAGATTCTAAAGCTAAAATCATTTTTATGGCAGAAATCTCCCAATATTTATTTGATTTACCTTTAACAACTTGATGCAGCAGGTGAAATCTCTCAGCTACCAAGGAAGTACATTTAGCAATTAATTTAACTCCAAGAGATTGCCAGGAAGTTGCTCTATTGTGAATTTTTTATGGCTATGGTGAGTGATTAGTAACACCTGTTTCAAAAAATTTCCAGTCGTGATTAATAGTGTAGAACATTGAACCTTGGCTACAGATTTATTTCTGTGTTACAGTAAAGCCAAATCTGTTTCCTAAGGAAAATTTGGACCTAACTCCTAGGCATTCCTTTGAACCTCTGTTTAGAACCGAGACAGAGTATGAGAGCTCTGTGTAGCTGGATGGCATTGTTCCACCACTTCGTTGAGTTGTTCTTACTAAATTGCCACTGGTTATGATGACAACAGTCTGCATTGCAGGAAATTAGAATAGACAGATCCTTTATCAAAGGGATATTATTGAGTCTGGTGTTCCTTGCTTCGGTTTGGAATACTAGGAAAAAGATGTGCTAGAAAACCTGGAGTTGACTTGCCAGGCAACAATGGCCACTATGTGGACCTCACAATTTACACATTGTATACAGGCATTTTCTCTAGTTTCCTGCTCTTATTCTCCTTTGGGCCTGATTTTTTCAGCCTTTAATTTTTGATCTGTTATATTTTTATATAATCATAAAAATGTATTCATTTAATAAAATTGTTAAATAACCATACACACTGAAAAGAGTCAGCTTGGTGATTTTTACTAAGTGAATACACATATTTGTCGACCACTTAGATGAAGAAATACATTATCAGTGCCCAGAAACCATCTCTTGAACTTCTCAGGCACTAATTCCCATCTTAGTTTTCTCAGGTTTTAAACTTTACCAAATGGAATCATATAGTATGTATTCTTTCGTGTCTGGCTTTTATCCCCTCCATTTTGCACGTTTGTGAGATTCATCCATGTTGTTTCTTTGTGTAGTGGTGGTATGTATATTTTCACTGATCTAAAGTATTCCACTGTATGAATATACCACAGTTTACTTAACCATTCTATGGTTGATTGACATTTTGGGTGTTTTCAGTTTGGTCCATTCAAGTTATACTTCTGTAAACATTCTAACATGTATGTTTCTATTGGAGATATATATAGTATGCATATGAAGGCTGCTTAAAAATAATTTTTGGAAAGAATGAAGAAAAGAGTGGATATACATGCAAATACATACTATATTGTGGAATGTGGGTGAACTTCTAATTCAAAAATCTGAACTGTTTTAATAAGGAAAGTAAAATGATCAGAAGTACATTTTTCAGCAAAATAATGTAGAAAATGGGTTGAAATGGAAAAACAATTAGGCGACAATTGAACGATCCAAATGGAAAGTGATGAGAACTTCCGCTAGGGGGAGTAAGAGGGAAAGATTGAATCAAGAAATACTTGAGAAGCTAGAATCAGTGGGACAGGGTGATTGGCTATTGAAAGATCGGGGGAGGGAAACAGTCGTGCTGACTTGAGCAGCTGGGTGGATAGTACGCAGTACCAACAGACGAAGTATTAGAAGAAGAGAAAACTTATTGGGAAGGGGAAAAGCTGAAATCATGAATCATAAGTTCATCTTTGAATATCTTGAGATTGCGAAAACTTCCTAAAAAGGGGATGAATCTGAATGTGGAAACTCCAGTAGCAACTGGACCAGAGGAGGGATGAACAGTAAGTATCATTGTCTGAGTAGGAGAGACTGCATATGTATAGTGTCAATGTGTGTTCTGATGTAAGAGGTGACCCAATAATCACCTCACCAAACTGCGGTGGCAGTTATATAGGGAGGTAAAGTGGAAAATAATTTATTTGAATTAATATTGTACTTGAAGTTTCAAAAAGTCCTAAGTAAATCCTCTCCTCTTTCTCATACTTTCTTTCCTCACTGCCAGAACTCTTGTTCGAGACCTCACAGTCATAAAACTATATTCTTCAAGAGGGCCATAGAGGTTATTCCTTCTATCTTTTAGAATTTATGATGAGAAATTGAGACTGAAAGAGGCTAAGTGACATATCCAGAGCACATAAGTAGAGAGAGAAGGAGCCAGGAACCGCATCTTGGTCTCATTTATCCTTGACACCATCCGTTCGATATCTACACTGACTTTTCTCAACTGGTCTCACCATTTCAATCTCTCCTTTTTTCAGTCTGTGTTACCTAAGGTTATGGAAGTTTCGAAGATGTCAATCTCTGTTTAAAAACCTTCAATCCTTTCTCACTGCCTACAAAATAAATACAAACTCTTGATGTTCGTATTCAAGGCCCAACTGCAAAATAATCTCTTCTCTCATTCCTATAACCCAGTCAAAGAGAATAATTTGCCCTTCCCCAATACACCCAGGAATCGATATCTCCAGTTCCTCATCTTTACCTGGCAAAAATCTCACTTCCAAAGCCTGTTCTAAAAGAAGTGTTTTTGTTTTTTTTTTTTAAGATTTTATTTATTTATTTGTCAGAGAGAGAGAGTGCAAGCGCGCTTATGCGCACATGAGCGGGGGGGCGGGTGGCGAGGAGCAGAGGGAGAGGGAGAAGCAGACTCCTCACTGAGCAAGGAATCTGAGGCAGGACTCAATCTCAGGACTCTGGGATCATGACCTGAGCCAAAGGCTGATGCTTAACCAACTGAGTCACCCGGGTGTCCCCCAAAGCCTGTTCTAAATACCAACCACCTCCATGAAGAATTTCTTTATTCTCCTAAATTACGTTCCTTTCTGAGTATGTTTCCTCATTTGGAAAATTGGAATATTAATATCAAACACATAGACTTGTGCTAGAATAACTCTTCTTTAATGTCTCCCCTTTTGGAAGTTCATAGTTATGTATCTGTTCCGTTCTTGTACCCCTGTATTTTGTATTTTTTAAAGTTTTATGAGTGCTTCATTTACCCCTCTGGCTACATAGCAAATATTTCAGGGATCATAAAGTACTTAGGGTTGGGACCATGCCTCATTTTTCTTTGTATCTCCAGCCCCTAACTCTCTGCCTGGCACTAACTAGGTGCTTAATAAATTCGTGAAGTATTGGATCCATTAATTCCCCAGAATAGGTTGTCTTCTCATCATCTAGTCCTGAATCACTGATCATTGCTGGAGAGAAAGTTCCACAATGGAGGAGTTTGGGGGCTGCAAACATCAATCCCTCCCACAGCTCTGCTAGCTTTCCAGCTGCCGGTGGCCAGCACTCCATCCCTTTCTTCACAGTAACTATTGAAACCCTCTCAGCTCTTTCCAAACTCTGTTTCTCTATCTTCTCCCTCCCTCACAACGAAAATAGAAACTCTCAGTTTTCTGCAACCTCATCCGCCAATTTATTTATATTCCCTTGACAACACTGCCTTGCCCCCCATTCTTACTTCCATTTTTGCCCGTCCAATGGACTAGCCACTCCTTCTCTGTAAGGCTAATTTCTTCAGCTGGGTTCTTGATTTCAAAGCTTGTCCTCTTCTGCAGGTGTTTCCCTACTACTTATTTTTCTTCTTTTTCTCTTCTCCACTGACTTCTTCATAACAACACATGAGCATATTTAGTTGTCTCCAACCTTAAAAAAAACTAAGTCATCCCTTGATGACTTAGTCTCTCATGTACCCCACGATATACCTGCATGGAGTCTCCCTTTTGCCACTACCGCTCAAATGAAAATGTTCAGGCAGAGAGTGCCAGTAGTTTCTTGACTGCCAGATCTGACAGATTCTTTCCCTTCAATGGTCCCCTCATTATTCCCCCATCATTCGACAGCCACTTTCATGGTCTCCTCTGCCTTAGCCTGTTTCATTAATCTCCGTGTGCGTCAGATCCTCGGCCCTCTTCTTTCCTTTCTCTCCAAGTGATCCCATCCTCTCCTTATATAAGGACTCTCCTATCTGTAATTCTAGACCTGCTCTCTCTTTCCACCTCCAGACCTGCCTCTCCACCCAGCCACGACACTTCAGACCCACAGCGTGCCTAACAGTGAAGTCTGTATCTTCCTCTTGCCTCCTCTGAGCTCTTCCTCCTCTCTCTCTTAGAGAAAAGCACCACCAGCAACCCAGGGGTCCAAATCAGAATTTGTGGATTCACCATTGATATCTCCTTTCTTCAGTCTCCTTCTCAGCACACTGAATGACTCACCACATTGTGTCAACTCTGTCTCCATTACAAAATCTCTACCCTGTGTGCAAAGCCATCATACCTTTCTATTCGTATTGCTTGTATACGAGTTTGCTAAGGATGCCATAACAAACTACCGCAGACTGGATGACTTAAACAATGGAAATTTATTTGTTTGCTGTCCTGGAAGCTAGAAGTTCAAGATCACGGTGCCAGCAAGGTTAGTTTCTCCTGAGGCTTTTTCCTTGGCTTGCAGATGGCTGCCTTTTCACTGTGTCCTTAAATGGTCTTTCCTCCATGTGTACACATACCTCTGGTGTCTCTTTTTGTGTTCAGATTTCCTCTAATAAGGGCAACAGGAAGATTGGATTAGGGCCCACCCTAACAACCTCACTTTAATTTAATAACCTCTTTATAGGTCCTATCTCCAAATACAGTCACATTCTGAAGTACTTGCATTAAGGCTTCAACATTTATATCAAGGGGGGTATACAATGCATACCACTGTAATTGCTTCTGTATTAGTATTTCCTATGGTATCTGTATTTCCTATGGCTGCCATTAAAAAATTACCATAAAATGGCTGAGAATAGCAGAAATTTATTATCTCGCAGGTCTGGAAGCTGGAAGTCTGAAATCAAGGTGTTGGCTGGGCCATGATCTCTCTACGGGCTCTAGGAATGATCCTTCATTACCTTTTCTTAGCTTCTGGCGGTTGCCAGCAATCCTTGGCATTCCTTGACTTGTAAACACATCACTCTAATCTCTGCCTATGTAGTCATATGATATTTTTCCTTGTCCATGTCTTTGTATATATTTCTTTCATTTTATAAGGACACTAGTCATTGGATTAGAGCCCAAACTAATCTAGTATGACCTCGTTCTAACTTGATTGTATCTCAAAGATCTTAATACCAAATAAGGTCACATTAACAAGTACCAAGGGTTAAGACTTCAATACATCTATTTGGGGGACACAATTCAACTCACAATAGCTTCTGAGCTGGCTTAACTGTCTCCCCAAATCAGGTTCACTCCCTTCTTCCTGGTACAGTCTACCAAAGATTAACCTATGCTGACATAATTCCTTGAAGTAGATAGTTTACCTTAGTGTTCAACTTTCGATGTTGTATATTCCTTGGGTTTGGACAAATATATAATGACGTATATCCATCATTTTAAACATCATACAGAGTGTCTTCACTGCCCTAAAAATCCTCTGTGCTCTGCCTATTCATTCCTCTCCCTCGTCTAGCTCTGATGCAACTACTGATCTGTTTATTGCCTCCATAGCTCTGCCTTTTCCAGAAAGTGATATAGTTGGAATTCTACAGTGTGTAACTTTTCAGATTGGCTTCTTTCACTTAATAATATACACTTAAGTTTCCTGCATAGTTTTCCATGGCTTGATAGCTCATTTCCTTTTAGCACAGGATAATATTTCTTTGTCTATGTGTAGCACAGTTTATTTTTCCATTCACCTACTGAAGGACATTTTGATGGCTTCCAAGTTTGGGCAATTATGAAAAAAGCTAAATTTTTGTGTGAACAGATTTTGTGTGTGTGCAGATTTTTGTGTGAAAGTAAGCTTTCTACCCCTCTAGGTTAATACCAAGAAGTACAACTGCAGGACCATATGGTAAGAGTATGTTAAGTTTTTCAGAAACAACCAAATTATCTTCCAAAGAGGCTGTACCAATTTTGCATTCCCATTGGCAATATATAAGAGTTCCTGTTGTTCCACATCCTTGTGAGCATTTGGTGTTGCCAGTGTTCCAGATTTTGGCCATTTTGTTAGGTGTGTGGTAGTATATCATTTGTTGTTTTAATTTGCATTTCTCTGACAACATACAATATAGAGCATTTTTTTTTCATTTGTTTATTGGCCATCTGTACATCTTCTTTGGTGAAATGTCTGTTAAGGTCTTTGGCCCGTTTTGAAATCAGGTTCTTTGTTTTCTTATTGTTGAGTTTCAAGAGTTGTTGGTACATTTTGGTTTTTTGTTTGTTTGTTTGTTTGTTTGTCTTAAGAGTTGTTGGTACAGGGCGCCTGGGTGGCTCAGTTGGTTAAGCGACTGCCTTCAGCTCAGGTCATGATCCTGGAGTCCCTGGATCCAGTCCCGCATCGGGCTCCCTGCTCGGCAGGGAGTCTGCTTCTCCCTCTGACCCTCTCCCCTCTCATGTGCTCTCTCTCATTCTCTCTCTCTCAAATAAATAAATAAAATCTTTAAAAAAAAAAGAGTTGTTGGTACATTTTGGATAACAGTCTTGTCACAAGTGGCCTTTGGAAATGTTTTCTCCTAGTTTGGAGCTTGTCTTCTCTTTCTCTTGAAATCATCTTTTGCTGAGCAAAACTTTTTCATTTTAATGAGGTCAAGCCTATCAATTATTTCTTCCATGGGTTGTGTCCTTGGTGTTGTATCTGAAAAGACAGGAATGATTATGTTTTCTAAGTCTTCCAAAAATGTTTCCAAAAATAATTTCAGGTTGAAAAGTTGAGAAAAAGATTTGTGTTGGGAAATTTCAAAACAAAATTTTGCCTGTGAGTTCCAATGATTTAGTCTGCATTTCTTTTACCTAGTCTTCCTGTCTTGATAAGTTCCTAATGCAAGTTTTATAATCCTAGAAAGTATTAATATTTAAAATCTTGGTTATTTGTAGACTAAGGAGAATCACGGAAATTAAATGTAATGGCATTAGGCTCTCATTTTCCTTCTGCAGAACACATCCATCTTTAGGAAATATAATTATTCTCCTTTACATTAGTTCTTTCCTTAACAAAAATTAATGACCCTATAATCCAAAACCTTTTTTTCTTTGACTTAGATGAGAATAGCATGAGAACCCAAATAGCCTTCTGACTTTTAGTCAGTTGTGTAAAAAGGGAAAAGGATGGCATTTTAATAGGTCAGATCACATTAAAAGAAGCTCTAAGTAACCATACACATTCTTTGTATAGAAATGCAATTGACCTTGGTATATTCACCTGATGGACAGCTTCCTTGACGCCTGTGAATTCTAACTATTCAATGTGGGATCTTTTGACTTACTTATGAAGTAAACACTCATTATTTGTGACTAATGACAAGTTTTTTCTTTCCATTTTTTAAAACCTCTATTTTTTTTCCCAATCATTAACACACTGTCTGGGACAGCAATAGTGAACAAACTTGTTTCATATGTAAATTCAAGAAGAAAGCTTCTAACCTTTCATTATTAAAAATGATGTTTGCTGAAAATTTATTGAACATGCCCTTTATCAGATTAAGGAAATTACTTTCTATTCCTTGTGTGCTAACAGTCTTTATCACAAATGGGCACTCAATTTTATCAAAGGCGTTTTCTTCATCTGTTGAGCATGCTCACGTTTTATCCTTTCATCAGTCAATGTTGTGGGTTATGTATTGTTTTCTATGAAAGTCTGTGAATGTTTTTTCTGTTCTTAGTTACTTAAACTCTTCTGGTTCATTTCTGCTTAGTATATCTTTTATTATCTTTGGAATCTTAGCCTTTTCATGTCCTTACTTTTTAGATGCATTCTTTGTAAAGCATATTCAGCAGTTACGTATTGACTGCGCCCTGAAAGCCAGATTTATGGTTAGGTGCCGAAGATGCAATGGAGAATAAGAGATATAAATTCCCTGACCTCTTGGAATGTTCATGACATGGGAGAAATAAAATAAATATGTACCCAAATAATAAACAACTAAACGGTTGTAAATTAGGATCAGTCCTATGAGGTACAGAAGCGAGTGCTAGGTTAGGGAATAATGAATGCAGACTATTTTAGGAAGTATAGTTGGAATGATAGCTAAAAGAAGGCAAGGCTTAAGCTGAGACCTGAAAGATGAGAAGAAGCCAACCTTGTGAGGAGCTAGGAAATCACACATACCTGTGGGGAAAATGCATACATCACATACCAGTATAAATTTAGCATTCTCTAGGAATCTGCAGAACAGCTTTCTACCTTGGACATTGTGAGCAAGGGGTTGGAGGGTCCTAAGAGGATGTTAGAAAGAGAGCGAAGGAAGAGAAGATAGAGAACATTTGTGTTATAATAAAGAATTTGTATATAAGTACAATGGGAAAACATCAAAAGTTTTTACAGAGGGGTGCAACATTTCTGACTTATGTTTCTAAAAGTTCACAATGCTTTCCATGGTAGAAGCTGGATCTAGCAGGTGGAGAGATAGGGAGAGGAAACACAGACACAAGACAGGATACTATTGCAGTGAGTGATACCAGTGGCTTGGATTAAGTTGGGGAGAGTAGACAGATTTGGAATACATTTTGGTTGTAAAACTAATAGATCCTGTAGATATTTTGGACATGGGGGGTGAGAAACCAGAAAGAGTCAGGCATGCTTCTCATGGTCATGTCTCAGAATGGTAACTTTAACTGAAATGAGAGAGATAATAGGGCTATGGAGAGAACAGAATATTTTTTGGGGGGTATATCCATGTGACCCTTGGGAAATGGTTGTGGAAACAAAAGAGATCAATTTGAGGCATATTATCACTGAGATGGCTTTGGGACATCTGAGAGAAAATGTCAAGTTAACAGTTATATATACATATCTTCAACTTAGAGGAAATGTTGAGGAAAAAAAACAAATTTAGGAATTGTCATCATCTAGAATAGTGGTTAAACGTATGATTTTGAATCTAGACTGCCAGAGTTTATCTGGTTTTGGTAGCTGTGTCACCTTGGGCAAGTTATTTAACTTATCCATAGTTCAGATTTGTCATCTATAAAACCATGATAATGATGCTGGCAACTACCTTATGTAAATAAATTAATACATGTATAGAATGTAGAAAAATTTCTCCTGTGTTAAGCCTAAATAAATGTTAGTTGCTAAGCATCATCATCATCATACCACCATCACCATCATCATCATCATGATCATCATCATCAATAGCTCTATGGGTTATCTTTCTTGGAGAAATTTTTCTTTTTAACAAAAGTATCCCTGGAAATACTACTTTACTCCAAATATAGTGACTCTCTAATAATGAAATTTAAGGTGAAGGTAAACATTCTACGGAAAATTATTATAGAGTATAAAGAGTATAAATACTCTTGGAAGTGGGATATTTTGTAGCCTTCAATCAGAATGCTAAATTAATAATCTATGCCACCCTCTATATGAGTTCCACCCTAGAACCCACCCTATCCAGTGCCTGGCAGGTAGTAGGTCCTAAGGGAATATTTGTGGGCTGAATAACATTAAAATATATTGATAATTGTCTGGAGTTTTTAAATTGTGTATTCCCTAGAGGGTTCTAGGGAATTAGAACAGTGTTCTAGAACACTGCTGGCTCACTGACATGTCAAAAGGACCTTTTGCCAAATTTCATGCCAGGACTGCATGTATTTCAAGCTGTTCTATTATATTTGCCAAACAGACTCCCTTCTCTACTTCCAGTACAAACTTACAATTCAAAAATCAGACACCAAGAAGAGTGATTCATTACAATTTTGGGCACTGAATGAAGTCATAATCCTTGTTTGATTCAAACAACTGAATTTTTTTTCTATCAGCTAGGGGTCATGGTCTATGTGTAATCTCTCAAAGACATGTAAATGTTTATGTGATAGAATTGTCAAATAGCAAGAAAGGATAAGAATCTATAGTTGAACCACAGTCACTGAGCTCTCCATGCCCGTAGTAAATATTTTAGTGCACTCTAGTGGTAGAAGGAGATAGGCTGGGGGACTTGGAGGAACAGGAGGATTAACTATCATGATTGTTATTTTGAAAAATGTGCCACCAATTTTGGGTTTCAAAACATGATTATGGTAATGTTTCATGTAAAAGCTAGAATTCACACATGAACCTGGCTCCTCCCCATCCAGAAAATACCTGGAGGAGAAAAACTACATGGCTTTAATAGTGGAATACCTCCGTTTAAATAGAAACACAATGTGTATTTCTGAAGGTACCCTATATTTTGTGATCATTTTATTTTTGATAGGAGTGGAGTTCATTGTTATCTTCCCATAGAGAGAGTAAGAAGTATTTTTCAATAAAAAGTTGCCAGGGACTAGAGTATGTGCATGCAAATAAGACAACAGTGGTCATAAATGTAAATTATACATTTGCACACACATTGAAAAATGTTCATTTTAGATGATTTTGTAGTTTCTTCCTATCTCCCCATCATGCCTCTGGCTTTTCCTCTCTGTGATCAACTCCAACTCCCCGATCTCTGATTATTCATTCCTTGGCTCACAAAAACCTCCTTCGGGTGCCTCTTATTTTATTTCCTTGCTGCTGTTAATCCCTTTTTCCAATGATTTGTATCTCCACAGACTGTAAATTTCTGGGAGACTCAGCTGTGCCTGATCATCCCTGCCACTTCCCGCAACACCCTGCGCAGTGCCTGGTGCATAATGGGCATTTGGAAATATCTGATGAGTGAACAAATTTATGAACATCCTGACCTGCTGTTTTAGAGACTCATTATAATGATGGATTGTATTCATAAGACTGCATCCTCTGAAGTCCCCAGCTCAGTCCCAAAAGCTAGATAGCAGGGAGTTTGGACCTCTTCAGTGCTGTTACCCTTTGAGAACCAGGTGCCCATGCCAAGAAGAGTTGATTTCACACTGATTTCTTTCCTTCTAAGGGACCAGCTTAATCTTCTCACTTGGGATACCCTAGGGGGAAGGAAAAATTCACTCAGACAATGCAGTGTCCAAATTACCTTACTAAATTGAAAAGTATATGTTGGGTGTGTGCATTATCGAGGGTGAAAGGAGCACAACACCCACCTCTATGTTGTCCAGTAGAAAGACCCTAGGTTTAGAAATCTAGAGAACTGACATGGATGCTCTATAATTAACTCACCGCGTGGCCTGAAACAAGTAATGGGTCATCCGTAGGTCCCAGGTATCTTATTTATCAAGTAGAACCATAATACACAGACTCCAATGAAACAAAAGCTGTGAAGTGTTTGGCAGAGATAATAGGGCTCTAAGAGCTATTGGCTTTTGGAAATATCACATATGATACAGCCTTAGAGGAAACATTTGAATTCATTCATTCACTTATTTAACAACTATTTTGTGGCTCATCTGTTATGTGCCAGGCACTTTTTTTGGCACAGGAAATAAATATAATGTGAGCAAAACACACACACCTCTGCCTTCATGGAACTTGTATTTTAGTGAGAGAAAACAACAGTGAATAAACAAATCACATGTAATATATAAACATAACAAATTCAGTGTGGTGAAGAAAAATAAAGCAGGAGAGAGAATGACAGAAGACGCAATTTAACAAAAGGAGGCCAGGTAAAAACTCTCTACAGAGGTGACATTTAAAGCAAGACCTAAGTGAAGCAAGAAAGTTAGCTATGTGAATATTTAGGGGAGGAGCATCTGAGGCAAAGGAAACAGAGCATCAGCCCAGCTTGTATGGACTCAAGGAATATCAAGAATGTCATTGTAGCTGAAGTGAGTTAGCAAAAGAGACACCATAAGGAGATAAGCTATAAAGAGGTAGCCAGGGGGTCACATTGTGCAATGTCTTGCAGTCTATGGAAAACCTTTTTAAATAATTTTTTTTACAAGAGCTTTAGAATTATAGAAAAGATGGAAAGATAGTATGAATAGTTTCCCATATACCCCACGCCTCGTTTCCCCTACTATTAACATCTTACATTAGGGTGTATGTTGGTCATAACTAATATACCAATATTAATATATTATTACTAACTAGAGTCCACACTTTATTCAGATTTCCTTACTTTTTACATAACAATCATTTCTTCTGTCTCAGAATCTTATTCAAGATACTACATTACATTTAGATATTGTGTCTCCTTGGGGTCCTCTTGGACCATGACCGTTTCTTAGACTTTCTCTGTTTTTGATGACATTAAGAATTTAGGGAAGAACTGGTCACATACTTTATAGAATGTCCCTCAATCTGGATTTGCTTTATGTAGACTGGGGTTATGGATTCTTGAGTGGAAAACCACAGAAGTAAAGTGCCTCTCTCATCCTATCATATCAGGGGTACATGTTATTAACACAACTTATCACTGATTTTGTTAACCTTTCACCTGACCAAGGTAGTTTTGCCAAGTTTCCGTAGCTATTCTCCCCCACCCCCGTTTTCATACAGTACTCTTCTTTAGAAGGGCATCTATATTAGTATCTCACACTTAAAGGGGTGGGGAGATATGCTCCATCTCCTTGAGGGGATAATATCTACATAACCTAGGGTGCCCAGGTGGTTCAGTCAGTTAAGTGTCTGCCTTCAGCTCAGCTCATGGTCCCAGAGTCTTGGGATCGGGTCCTGAGTTGGGGTCCTTGCTCCATAGGGAGTCTGCTTCTCCCTCTGCCCCTCCTCCCACTCGTTCTCTGAATCTCTCTCTCTGTCTCTCAAATAAATAAATGAAACCTTTTAAAAAAATCTACATAACCTATTTGAAATCCCTCTGCACAGATTTGTCTATTCTTCTCTATTTATTATTCATTCATTCATTCGATCAATCATGTATTTATACCAGTGTGGACTCATGGATACTGATTTTGTACTTCAGGTTGTAATCCAATACCACATTATTTATCTGTTGCTCATCTTGTCCCAGGTGTAGCCATTGGGAGCTCTTTCAGTGGGTTGACACAGCCCATCATTCTGTTTATTTGAGTCATAGTGAGACATTGATCCTCCAACTAACCATAGTGGAAGTCATTGAAGAGTTTTGGGAAGGAGTGACATGATCCCATCTTCATTTTAGGACTCCCATGGCTGCAATGTAGAAAATAAATTATGAGGCAAGGATGGAAGGAGGGAGTTTGTAGGGTAGCTCTAACTCCAGTGTGGGTGAGTGACGAAGGTGGCTTGGAAAAAAAGGTGCAACAGTAGAGATGAAAAGGGATAGGATTTCAGATATAACTTGTACATTGAGTTACAGTATTTCCTGATGGATTGAACGTGGAGTGCGACATAAAGAAGAGTCAAGTCCAATGACTGGTGATACTATTTACTCCTATGGTGAATGCTAGAGAGGGAACAGTTTTGGAACTCTAATGCATACAATATATATATCAGAGCCACACTAAATAAAGCTCTACTTAAAAGAGCAGTTGCCTTGAAAACCTTGTTTTGACTGGTTTTTCTTAGAGAAATCAGCAGCATGATTCAAACACAGACTCTTGGGCCAAGAGAGGCAGATGGTAGCTGTTCCTCAGGCTTAGGCTTAAGGGAAGAGTTTCCATTTATTTTTCCGAATATGGTTCCCCGTATCTTAGTTTATAAATATTTCTCTCAGACTGTGAATCTGGGCTTGTTTTGTCTGTGTACATTCAACTCTCATAGCCCTGGGGGAAGTTAGTCATTTGGAAATCAGAGAGCTCACCAGGAAAAGCAAATTGGGGCAGCCCTAAAAAAGGTAAAATTTTTCCTTCCAAGGAGTAAGAGTACTGAAAATGAGACTTGATTTTGAGACACTTGGGTTTGGATTAAGATATTCTATAAATTCTCTGAATGAGTTTATGAGTAATTCTGTCAGCCAACAGATATCTGCTATGGGCCTATTGTGTGCTACCCTTTGCCTATGGTACCAGGGCAAGAGTTGAAGTTCTCTAATCACCCAGGGGAGTAGAGATACTGTGCAGGAGTCTAGCCTAGGGTGGAGCCCACTGAGTATCCCATCAATGGGATATATTATTATATTCCATTTCACGTACTTTTACCCCTTTGGACCATTGTCCATGCTGCTTTCTCCATCTGGATGATACTTCCCTTCCTTCTCCACCACTTATACCATTACTAACTATATAATTTACATTATATTGACTCACTATTTTTACTTAATTCAATGTCCCTTATTCAATAATACTTTTAAAATCAAATAAAAAAATCCAAGCACCTGTGGTATTATTCAACACATGAAAACAAATATATACTAGTAACATAAAAAACAATGTTTTTTGTTTCAAACACAATAAAAAATCACTTCTCATACCACCATTAAAATGTATACCATGCAGGGTGCCTGGGTGGCTCAGTCCTTAAGCGTCTGCCTTCGGCTCAGGTCATGATCCCAGAGTCCTGGGATCAAGCCCCACATCGGACTCCCTGCTCTGCGGGAAGCCTGCTTCTCCTTCTCCCACTCCCCCTGCTTGTGTTCTCTCTCTTGCTGTGTCTCTCTCTGTCAAATAAATAAATAAAATAAAATAAAAATGTATGCCATGCTTCGAGGCCCACTAGACTATATTTTATTATGATGAATTGTCAATAGATTGCAAATTCTCAATTGCCAAGTCCCAATTGTCTACCCTCCCTTTATCCATGCATCTTTGTAGTGTTCTCCCACTGAAGAAAAGGTGCAAATCCCTGCCCTCGGACTTGGCCTTGACTGATGGGATGTTAGCAGAAAGAGTGCAAGTGAAGGATTTCAAGTCTATATTTTGAGCTCATCAAGAGGAAAGACTATTTTAAATATATGCTCAGCTGGGGCCTAGCACTCAGGAGATGCTAGCAAAAGCTTATTTAGTAATGATTGATGTTATTACCATGAATGTGATTGTCAACAAAAACCATACAAGCTCCCACTCCAAGGTATTTGCACTTGCCATTCCCTTTCCCTGGGAAACTTTTCCCTCAATATTCACACAGCTCCCTCTCTTACCTTCTTCAGTTTTCTGCTAAAATACTATTTTATCAGAGGCCTTCCCTGTGATAAGCAATCTATCTAAATTATCACCACCCAGCATCAGTCATCCTTCTGCCTGTGGTTCTGATCCTGGGATACAAGGGCCCCTCCAGAGGGGTTCTGAGCAGGGACTGCCAATCCTTTGAAATTATATATAAAATTGTGAATGAGGTACAAATGCTCATTTTTCTTGTGAAAAATTCCATAGCTTTCAACAACGTTTAACAGCACCAGTGCCCCAAAAGATGTTAAGGACCTCTGTGAGTTTACAGAGTTTTGGTTTTGGTCAGAGAACTATCACCTTCTCACCTAATGTTTATTTGCTTAACATCTGTCTTCTTGCAGACATGGTAGCAGAGATCTTACACTCGTCAATTTATTCCTACTTTTTAAATTTTTGGTTTTAAATTCCATAATTAATCATTACAAAATTGGGTGATCTTTCTGATAAACCAGTGGAAGTCATTTCACCTGGAAGATGCTTGTAACTTCCTTCAAGGTAATGAAGCATCTTCTTAAAAACTCTGCATCCCAAGCAGAAAGAAACCTTAAGGAACAAATATCTTTCTTGGTCATTCATAAACAACCCACTTTTTAAATTGCCTTTTATGCAAAAAAAAAAGGCACTGTATTTGTAGCTATCAAAAATGTGCTATGATTCAGATTCCTTTTTGAATGTCAGCTCTCTGGGTTCATGGAATAAATGGCTTGATTTAAACTCTGGCTCTGGTAAGTGACTAGGGTGGCAAAACCTGAGGGAAAGTGTTTACCTTCTGTTTGTCTCCATTTCTCTTCTGAAGTTAGAATAAAAGTAGTATTTATATCATGGAGTTATTCTGAGTTTTATGTGACTTAATGACTATAAAGTGATTAGGTAGTTCATAGCATGTCATAAGCATTCAGTAATTGTTCAGTCATAATTGTTGCTAGTGGTTATACCTTCGCTGAGTTTCTCAGCCTGACACAAAAAGGGATATATTAATAACTACTTCTCAGGATCAAACAGGATTGTGTGTGTGTGTGTGTGTGTGTGTATTTCCATTTTGGGTCATCACCAGAACTTTTGATACGACTGCATTTATGATGGTATCTAACCAAAGTGTTTAAAGTAAAGAAGAAGCTCCTTTAATGATTCACAAATATTCTTATTAGATGTTTACATATTGTTTGGTACCAAGACTGCCATGAATAATGTGATAATAGTTTTTGGTTTTGGAGAATCCATTAAACACTGTACATGTATCATGTCATTCAACACTGACAGCTTAGGAAGTATGGGTAACCTCATTTTGCAATAGAGAAAAATGAGACTCAGAGAAGTTACAATTTTATAAGATAGCACAGCTAGCAAACACCAGCCCCACCTTGATCTATTTCCTTCTCCAGTAGTATGTTTTCTCTTTGATACCACCCACAATTCTACTATTCCAACACAGCAACTATTTCTCTATTTCTGTGCTTTTTCGTCATGCATAGTTTCTTATATTGGCATAAATGTAATTTCATATCCCACTCTTCACCTAATATTACATTATAAATAATATTATCAAAGTTGTTAATAATTATTTTCCTTTTTGGCTGACAAACCCACTGAGTGACTTTCCCCTGGTTTTAGATGCTAATGTTGTCTCCAACTTCTTTGTACTAATGGATAATACCAAAATAAGCATATTTCTATGTATTTTACTTCCTTTGAAAAATTTCATCGGAAAAAGTAGCACAAGATTAGTTAGCCAGCTTAATTATATAAAATATTTTACAGTCTTGATTGATATTGATTATTTTTTAAATATGTTATATCAATTTATTCTATGACCAGTGGTGAATGTACAGGTTTCCCACAATTTTGTGGCATTAAATATTACTATTCTTTGTTAAGTTAATGGATGTAAAGTACCTTGCTTTGTTTTTCAATTTGCAGTTTTTTAAAGATTTTATCTATCTATTTATTTATTTATTTATTTGAGAGTGAGAGAGAGCACACATGCAAGAGAGGGAGCACATGAGTAGGAGAAGGAGCTGAGGCACAGGGAGAAACAGACCCCCTGCTGAGTGGGGAGCCCTGCAAAGTGGGGCTGGATCCCAGGACCCCAGTATCATGACCTGAGCCTAAGGCAGATGCTTAACCAACTGAGCCACCCAGGTGCCCCTCAAATTGCAGTTTTTGACTATTTGTTTATTAAAGGTGTTTACACATTCTTGTTTAGTATTGCCACCTTTTTGAATTATCTATGTGTGCTCTTTATTCATTTATCCATTGTAGTCTTGAGTTCTCCTTTATTGATTTGTATTTTTCCAATAAAACACTTTTTTTCTGATTTGAGTTTGTGTAAACAATTCCATAAGTTGTTGCCTCTGTTTTCCAATTGTAAAATTTAAAAGATTATGTTACAAATTAAATTATTTCTATAGGAGGTAGAGGCAACTGTAGTTATTTTTAGAGGGGTAATATTTTCCAGACAAAATATTTTACATACCCAGATCAAAAAAGTTGTCCTTGGTTATGGGGCATCTATTCTACATACGCCTCACTGAGTCCTCTTGTGCAGTATTTCTGTCAAGTGGACCAGTTATTTATGAAATTCTCTGAAATTCATAAATAAAATGAAATATACTGGCACCTAACCATCTGATGTAAATATTACTTGAAAAGAACATAAAATAATTTTAAAATCCATAGATATTTTTAGAAAGCTATTCATTTATCAGATTGAATAAACAACACTGATTTATAAATTTCATGGTTAAGCATTCTTTTTCTAAAAGAATACTAATCTGTGAGTTATTCACGTAGTTTTTAAAACCCTGTTATTTTTCATTTTATCTCAAGCTAGACCCATCTCCCACGAATCTCTTTATAGATGCTATATGACAGCTTCAAAGGTGTCATGGCAGCAATTAACGATCTCAGAACTTATAATAATACAACCCTTTCCTAAAACCTTGGATTTGAATGTTAATTAAGCAATTAGAGGCACAGGGGACAACCACCAGATGATGCCTCTTGGTAGAGTTTAGTCAGCAGACAAAAATTGAATTCTATTAAGATTGTGTTCAGAATTAAAAAAAAAAACTCAAGCAGCCTAAAATACAATCCAAAATAACAATCATAAAAGCAATCTGAGAAATAAGAAGCTATTTTATCTTGGGGGGCTTTTTCCTTTTTATGAGAGTGTTGGCAAATTCCATTAATAAAACATGAACAGGAACTCTTCATCCAAGCTTTTCCCTTGTGAATCATTTTTGAACTGCTGATTTGAGCAAATCCTTCAAAACAGAGTACCATATTAAAACCAAATCCATGAGGTACAGATGGAAAGGCAAGCTCTTAGCATATGTTTGGATTTTATGGATGAATGGTTCGTTTTGATGTGCCCTACCTATTAATGAATTTCCCCATCTTCATATAATCCAGATTATATCAGCAAGTTCAAAGTCCTCTTTTGTTACAGTTGCTCACCCTCGCCTTTATCTACCCCCCTCTCAACACCTACCCTCCAACCCTAACCCGAGGAAGGCCTCTGACACAATGATGTAACTGTGTGGGGCTCCAGATCCCTATTTGCCAAGTCTGTGGATAAAATCTTTGTTTAGAGGGGTGAAATCAGTATGAGAGCTACCCATACAGAACTTAAATACAACCTTGTAAAAGGCACCAACTTTTGAGGTTAGTTAACACTCAATTTTATGATTTTAGAAAGGTAATGACTCTACCCAAGGTTATTTTGGGTGGAGACTGAGAATTGAATTCTTAAATGAAGGTCATTCAGGTTCTCTATGAGTTTTACTCCTCTCTCTCTCTCTCTCTCATTTGTTCTGTTTTACTATTTTCCTTTCTCTTTTCTTTTTTTAAATTTTTTTTAGGAAAGTTCAAGTAATAGTCACTGGTTTCATGTAGCTCATTAAGCTAGAGTACTTCTACCATGCTAGACTGTTTTTTAGGGATCTAAATCTCCCCTGTTACTTAGCCACTATTAGACTTTTTGCCCTCTAGCTCACTGGAAAAGTCAATGTCTTTCTGAAACAAATATTTGAGCGTTGATCAAGCTCTGCATTTCCACAGATGAGGACCATGAAACTCAATATATGCAAATACGTATAGCAGCAACTGGGGAGAGTGCCTAAGAACTGCCTATTGTGGTGATAAAATCAACTCCATGAGACTAGAACAAGACATAACAGAAATCAATTTGGTAAAATAAAAATGTCACAGTGCATTTCATGTAGTTAGAGTATGTATTGTATTGAGATTTCTTTTTTCATTTATATATCTTAAGTAAACTTAAGATCTTGCCAAAATGGGATCCCAAGTGTGCATTGTTCTATATTGTACATAAGGATGTACAATAGTTCAGTTCAATAAACATTTAAGAAATGCTATGTCCTAGACACTATGCTAGGCAGTAGGCACAGAGAGATAATAAAGCATGATGAGTTTGCTTATTGAGTGGATGAATCAATGGTAGGACACATTGAATCCTATAAGAAAGGATATGGGTTCTTGATGCACCTGAAGTGAAGATAAGGGGAGACAAGAGGATTTCCATCATCATCATCATTATCATCATCATCATCATAGACCACACTCATAGAATACTTATTCTGGGCCAGACCCTAAAAACTTTACATGTACTAAGTCATTTAGCCCTCAAAAAAATCCCATGAGGTTGACTTACTTTCACTTTACAGATAAGAAAAATGAGGCATAAAGAGGTGAAATAATATGTTCCAGGTCACACAGCTAATAGGGTAGAGCAGAGATTGGAGCCCAGCAGTCTAGCTCAAGAGTCAACTTTTCATCACCATGTCATCCTTCTCACCACAAGAGACAGAGAAGAGAAAGTGGTGAGACAGTTTTACAGTGTTTTCTCTCCTCTCCCACCTCCCCAAGGCTGAGGCGGAAACCCCTCCACTTTCGTCTAGAGGAGCTGTGAATGTGAATTTAGCTTTCTTTATTACTAACACTCTCCACCCCACAGGGCCCTAGTACCAGCTCCATCTTATGAATAATGAGGAGGAGGAACTGGAAGTGAGTCCAGGAAGATGTAAATGACTTCCCAAGAAGATGCTAATTTTGTGCTGGTTGGCTTCTATTTGATCTGATTTCTGTATCCTTAGCATGTAACTATATTTTGAAGTTGACAAATTACCTGAAAACTTAAAAAAAATAAAATAAAAAGAATCAGCCATTGTTCATTTTCTTTTCTTCTGTGTTTTGTGTTTTCTTTCCCTTCCTTGGAAACTTGCCTTCAAGATTCTAATGTTTGGAAAAATATTCAGAGAGAATGAAGAACAATGGAGCAAGAAAATGAAGTGTGAGTTTGGGAGAATTGAGTGTTATTGCCTGGGAGTATTCCATTGGGATGGGGCCTGGACTTCTAAATCTAAGACCAATCATGCCTTCTTTTCTCCTCGTATACAGGTTTTCCTGAGTACTTGGCTCAGAAATCAAACAGCTGCTCCATTAATTGCTTTAGACCTCTAGTGTTAGTTGTTAAAAACACCTCCCTGGAAGGAGTACTGCCCTCACTGGTTAGTACTCGGCACTAGAGTAGGCAAGAGGCAATTTCTTGTGTTCTATGTTTTGATGGAAATCAGAAAGCCAGCACCCCAGCCCACACACAGCTAAGCTAAAACAAATCTCTGCTCATGTAGACCTACTTTTCTGTCTCTACCAGCACAGTGCTATGTCTGCTGAGGCCTTTTTGACTCCCTTTCCAGAAGCAATCTCTCAATTTCTGAGTCAGTATTAGGGAGATTAGCAGGAGAGGAGAGCGACGAATAATAACTAAATTTGAGCATCTACACTGTGTCAGTGGTGTATTAAGCACTATTCATAAGGTAAATATGATCCACTTTCTTTCTTAAGATGAGAAAAATAAAGCAGGGAACAGTTAAACAGTGTCAGAAGCTGATGGGACTGAGAATTAACCCATCACTAGGATGACCATACATCTTGGTCGATCCAAAGACAGCCCCTGTGACACTCATTGTCTTCATATTATTCTTAATAATCCCCCTCCCCTGCACTCTCAAATGTTAGTTTATATGGTCACCCTGGTGATCATCCTTGTTTGAACTGGAATTCTATGGCCCCAGCAATTCTGCTGGGTTCCAGTGCCTTTTTTGTCTCCCATCTAGAATCTTATTTATTTCCAGCAAGGTAAGAAATCTAGTACAAAAATAGTGTAGGGCCTTGATGTCCCCTTTAGACACTAAGTTGTGTTTTTTCCTAATCCTGGTTTGGGCCAACTTGGAAACCTGAGTTTAGACTAGGTTGTACCTCTTGTCAGTTAGCCTATCAAGTATTTAAACCTTCTATAGGGCTAAGGACCTGCCTTTAAGTAGTTAGAATTCTAGTGGAGCTAATTAATAGTCTGACCAAACCCTGGAGGGAGGGACCAAAACTAGCTTCCTATTGCTCCTAAACAATCCAAACATTTCGCATATGCACAAGACAAGGCCCTTGATGCTTTTGGTTACAGTCTGGTTGGTGTCAGTGCCTAGGCTGGGATTAAAAAAACAAAAACAAAAATAGGGGGAGGGGTAAACCTGAAGCTATAACAGCGCCACTGGTAGAAAAAGACTTTCTATGGGTCAATAGGGAGATGCAGGGTATTGTGGCTACCAAACAGAGATCTTGGGCCACATTAAAACAATCATAATATCTCAGTAAGGAATGCAACAGATCCATTCTATGGTTTGCTGGTCAAAACAATCCTGGGAAACTCTCTTCTCTTAAAGAGAAGAGTTCCTTGGTTGTTAAGATGATCAAGTCCATGACATATGAGGAATGCTTTCGTTAATTCATTCATTCAACAACTATTTATTGAACACCTATTATGTACTAGGCACTGTGCCTGTGTTGGGGATCCCGCGTTCTCTGCCCTATAGAGCATAGAGTCTACTGAGGGACACAGACATTTATCTGACAGTTGCACAGATATAAAATTACTGATAAAAGCAATGAAGATGTACAGTGTGCTCTACATAGAGCATAAGTGGGGACTCTGTGGGTAATGTATGACACTGCTTCTCTGAAGAAGGAATAGTTGGACTGAGCTCTGAGGGTGAGTTAACAATTGGTAAAGGTCGAGGGAACATTTGGGGCTGGGAATGGGCATGCACTGAGGTCTTGAATCAGGAAGGAGGAGCCCATTCATGGACTAAAAGAAATGCGGACCCAGACAAGTTCCATATTAATCTAAAGAGCAGATGGAAGTGGTGGGATGAAAGTGAGGTGGATTTGGGGAGTGTGAAAGATTTCCAGATAACCTGTCCTCTGGAAGGGGAACTTGCATGCTACAGTTCCATTGGGTAGAAGCTATAGAAAACTATTGTAGTTTAAAATAAGGAAGAACTTCCTGATTCAGTGTTTTGAAGGCAGTGAGTTTCTGTCTCCAGAGCTGTTTAGGTGTAAGCTAGATTACAATTTGGATAGAATCTTGTAGAGATGTTGAAAGGGTATTGGGCCTGTTGAAAATTTAAGTCCATCTCAGTAAGAAGATTTTGGGAATCACATACTTTCAATTGAAAACAAACAAGCAGGGGCGCCTGGGTGCCTCAGTTGGTTAAGCATCTGCCTTCAGCTCAGGTCACGATCTCAGGGTCCTGGGATCGAGCCCCGCATGGGGCTCCATGCTCAGCGGGGAGTCTGTTTCTCCTCCTTCTGCCTCTGCCCCTTCCCCCATACTTGAGCTCACTCTCTCTCTCAAATATATAAATAAAATCTTTAAAACAAACAAACAGGGGCACCTGGGTGGCTCAGTCAGTTGAGCATCTGACTCTTGATTTCAGCTCAGGTCATGATCTCAGGGTCATGAGATGGAGCCCCAGTCAGGCTCCAAGCTAAGTGTGAAGGCTGCTTGGGATTCTCTCTCTTCCTCTCCCTCTGCCCACCACTCTCAAACAAGACAAAACAGATCTGCCCACCCCTCTCAAACAAGACAAAACAGAACAAAACAAAATAAAACAAAACAAACAACAGCAAAGCAAAGTAGCCCTGCACAGGGCAAACTTCTGATGAAAGGATGCTATTACAAATGCCCCGAGGACAAAGCAAAGTCTTGGAGATTTCTTTCTGATAACATAATAGCAAGATTTTCAGAAATCTCAGTCCTGGCTAAAGTTGTAGTGTCCTGGAAGTACAACATTTACATTTTTAAAAAGCTGCTTTTTATCTTGCTATCCCATTCCTCGACACCCCCACCCACCCCCAGAGATGTCAAAATGTTGAAAATGCTGACTCACTATTGCTGATCGTGACTAGTGTCAATAACCTGCATGCAGCTGAAGTGTGATGAGAAAACAAAAGTATGAGCAGATAGTGCCAATTTTTCCCAACAAAATTGTAAACTTTGATTCAACTGTTGAATAAAAACTATAAATGGACAAAGGTGCTTTTAAGGCATCTCTCTTCTTCTTTTTTTTTTTTTTTTTTAAGATTTTATTTATTTATTTGACAGAGAGAGAGATAGCGAGAGCAGCAACACAAGCAGGGGAGTGGGAGAGGGAGAAGCAGGCTTCCCGCCGAGCAGGGAGCCCGATGTGGGGCTCGATCCCAGGACCCTGGGATCATGACCTGAGCCGAAGGCAGACGCTTAACGACTGAGCCACTCAGGCGCCCTAAGGCATCTCTCTTCTGATAAACCTATTCTTTTCTTCTAATTCCTTTTGGTTTTGTATTTTTGAATGAGCTGGAATTTCTAGATTTTCTTTGTGCAGAGCATACTGTACGCAGTCGCACTTGCTAGATCGCCCACGCAGTCATCTTTGTAGAAGAGAGTTCTTTCTCTTGCAAAACAACAGGAAAAAACAAAGAAGTAATATTCTTTATAATAAGGCACATCTGTTTTTATCATAAAGTAGAATTGATATGAAATATCTTAATCAGTGATTATGGACAATTATGAAGAACCTTTTTTTTATGAATACATGCTTTGGTTAACTCCATGCAAAAGCCCTGTGTACCTTTTATAGACCCCATAAAAATTTCTTCCAGCCAGACATTGAGTTTTATAGGAACATAACACTTTCTAGTTGCCTCCCAGCCACACGCACCTGAAACACACACACACACACACACACAAAATAGGCTAAGGATGTATCTAGTTTATAATGTTCTTTTTCATCGATAACCCCATCACCTCAAAATGACTGTGGGATGTTTTTTTCCCTGACTCTCACACCACAGAAAGCATAGGTCCAGATTATATTGAGAAACAAAGAAAGTGCCATCATCCCTTTTAATGCCAATATTTTCCATCTACACATTTTTCTATGTTTCTTTTACTAGGAGAACTTCAAATGTTCAGATACCTTGGAATTCTCTAAGCCTTCTTGGTAAATGTGCTCTAAAGCCCCTAAGAGGGCCTTCCGGTGACTTGAATCTTTTCTATAAGCCATCATTTGCTTTAAGTTCCAGATAAAAAGAACTTTCCTTTAATTAGAAAAATCTTTTTAAAGCCTGCCTATTTTATTTCCAGCTCTGTGGTAGGTACTGAAGATATAATGAGGAACATAATTTTGTTGTTTTGAGGTGGCTTACAGTAAGGAGAACCTGGCAAACAAACAATTAATGATACACAGAGATAAATGCTAATAGAAGTATGAACATTTTGCGTGCCAGGATTCTTATTCCTTTTTGAGTCATGGACCCTTCTGAGAACATAACGGTCTGTTATCTGTTGTTATATAATAAATATTTGCCTGAATACTTAGCAGGTTAAAACATTATCTTATGCAATTACTAAAGGTCAGGAATTTGGAAGTAGCTTAGCTGGATGGTTCTGGTTTAAGGGTATCTCATGACATTGTAGTCAAGCTTTCTGTTGGAGTTGCTGTCAGCTGAAAGTCTGACTGGGGCTGGAGGATCTGCTTTCAATATGGCTCATTTTACATGACCATTGGAAGAAAGCCTCAAGGAGTTACCTATAGCCCGTGTCAGAAAAACTCTATTCCCAGCCACATGAGCCTTTCTATAGGCTTGTGCATGACATGGCACTTGGTTCTCCTTGGAACAAGGGATCCATGAAAGATACAGAAAAGAAAGCCATGATGCTTATTGTAACCTAGCATCAGAAGTGACATACCATCAGTTATGCAGTATTCTATTGGTCTGTAGACTGATCTTAGTAAAATTTGGAAGAAAATTACAAAAGGGCATGAGTATCAGGAGACAAGGAACATTGGGACCATCTTTAGAGCTGACTACCACATCTCTGTGGACTTCTTCCCAGAAAATACACCATAAACCCCAGGCTAAGAAATGCTATACTAATAGAGGACCAAATATATAAATGTGCCTAGAGATGCCAGAAAGCTTTTGTAAAAGGTGTGAGCTTAATCACAGCCTTACAGAGTGATAATTTCGTCAGTGGGTAAGATAGAGAGGCAGATGGGTATTCCAAGCAGATTAAGCAGGAAAAGCACACATACATGACAAAAGTCACCTTATATTTGGGAAACTACAAGAGACCCAGTATGCTGAAGCATTGGAAAATTGAGAGGCATAAGCCTGGGTCAGGTCACAGAAGACTTTAAAAGCCATTCCAGTGAGGATGACTTTTATTGTTCGCTATGGAGAACCTGTAGGGACTTGTAAGAACCATGTAAGGACTTGATTTACAAAACCCAATTTGTACAAACCCAATCTGTACAATCTTGACAGAACCCAAGATTGTTCTGTCCATTAACTATAAGTTATGTGGAAAGCAGAGAGCTCAGTTGGGAAGCTATTACACCGGTATGGAGACAAAATACAACGATGACATAAGCGGGGGCATGAACACTGGGAATGGAATGGAGAGTTCAATTCCAAGGGTTTTCTAGGAGGTAAAATGTATGGGAATGGGCAATCAATTGATGTGGGAGATGAAAGAAAATAAGGCATGAATGAAGCTTATGAGCTTTTGCTCCGGACAACTGTCAGAAGAGGCTCTATCTGGGGAGTTGATAAAAGCATAAATACGAGTTTGGGACATCTGATAAGTATTTTCCAATGCATATGTACTGGAAAACCACATATGTGAAAACTTCAAAAAATAAGTTTCCATGAATAAGTAGGTTTAGAAAATACTGTGAATCATGGGCGCCTGGGTGGCTCAGTTGGTTGGGCGACTGCCTTCGGCTCAGGTCATGATCCTGGAGTCCCGGGATCGAGTCCCATATCGGGCTCCCTGCTCGGCGGGGAGTCTGCTTCGCCCTCTGACCCTCCTCCCTCTCATGCTCTCTGTCTCTCATTCTCTCTCTCAAATAAATAAATAAAATCTTTAAAAAAAAGAAAAAGAAAATACTGTGAATCTTATGCCATTGGAGATTTACAATGCACATCAATGTATTAAGGATCAAAGTTTTTTGTTGTTTTTTTTTCCAACAAAGAGACCCATATATTTTCAAGGTAATGTTTCCCCAAAATATTTAACAATAGAATCTTTTGCTCAACCTCTATTAGCATACTGCAAAACTGCATACTGCCTTCTGTGTAACAATTGACACTTCATAACAATTTACAGTTTGCTCAACTCATCAGTAAATGTCCAACAAGTTGTCCAATATGATGTCACAACAATGTAGTTACCAAGTTTTTGAGCCTCACATTAGTCATAGTAAAGTTTTTAGGAACCAATATTTATTTGAATTTATAAAGAAAATCAAATTGAGTTTTAGGCTTTTAGCTATTTCAGTATGTGTAGTTCCCTCTATCAGAACTAATACACAATAAGGTTTTTAAAAACTATGCCCCCCCCAAAAAAATTTGTACCTTGGGGAATAAAAATGTTTCCTAGGTGAAAAATTTACCAACTTTTTAGTATGATACAATAGTTACCTGTTGCAATATAATGAATGTTTGCCTCTCTCCCAAAGCACTGCCGCATGTTGAGGTTTTGAAATGAAAAAGACATCAGGGCCCGGATGATAAGTGGTGTGTCAGCCAATGTTTCTTAAGTGAATGCTGCTTATGAGAACCTGACAATAGGCCGACATCACATGATCTTCACTGGGTTCTGAATCCCCATTTGTAAAGTGAGGAGAATGTTTAGCAAAGCTCACTGCAAGGCTGGAAACTCACAATGGTTCCTGAAGCTGAACAGAAGGTGTTTCTGCACTTATAAATTAATGCAGACACTGAAAACTACCCAAGGGAAAATAATTTGCTTCCAACCTACAGTGTTTTTTAAGCTTCAAATTTCCGATTATAACCCCCAAAAGCCCAGCATGTTACCTGGAGAAAGAGTAGTAGAGCATTTGAGAGGAAGGTTTAAGCTGGGCGAATCTTAATTCTGCTCTTTTTATTGCTATGCAACTGAGCAAATTACGTAAACTGGGTTTGCTTGTTTGCTCAACCATAAAATGGAGGTAATAATACTTAGATCTAGGGTTTTGTGAAAATTAAAAGAATAACTCAAAGAACCCTCAATTAAGATGAGCTATTATTATTATCAGCAAAAAGGCAACTTCCACATATAATCTGGATCACCTTAATATAGAAAAAAAATTGTATAGATCTCACAGTGGGAAACAAATAATGACAATATCTTAGATTTGAATAATGTTTCAGAGGATATGAGTGATTCCACATCTCTCAGCCCATTTGATAATAAAGCACACTTCTCCACAGAATCGTGTTAGCAGATCTGTGTCCAGCCGCTGGTGGGAAACGTATAAGCATAGTGAGCCAGGGAAACACAGGACCGACAGCCATTAGTGAGAAATAACAGATGGTGTCTCATTTTTTGCTATAGGCAAAGATCCAAATGACATGACTAAATAGAAAGACAGCCCCATAGGACTGCATTTGGGCCCCTACTGAGCACGGAGCCTGAAAGGCAGGGACATTTTTAATAACCTTTCTTTGACAAGCTTAAAGCCATTTAATGTCTAAACCTGTCATACATATCCAGCCAGGAGAATAGACCTCCAGAGAAAACCCCAGAGCACACAGTCTTGCCTCCCTGTGAAAAAATAAAAAATGCACGCACACATTACAAAAAAAATTATATGGCAAGGGCACAAAATGTTAATTTCCCTTTAAATAAAAATAGTCATTGCCCTTCTCATGGCAACCTTCTAGACCTGCATCCCATTATGCATTGGATGAAAAGTTGAGTTTCTATCTAATCATCATTTAAATAAAACAATAGAGGGCTCATGGCTACTTTAGCTGAAATTTTAGTTCAGTCTAATTAGAAAGAAATGCATTATAAATTATTATGTGTTGAAAGTATGCACCAAAAAAAGAAAGAAAATGAACTCATAATTCTTTATATATTGGATTTCACTTTTTCATCAATCCAAATGAAACAACAAGTAATTGCTTCTTTTTTAACAGCTTCTGAAGTAAATGGGGAAAAAATCAGTAATCACCATGATTAAAAACTTTGTTATTTTGTCTATTTTTATAATATTCAGCAGTGGTGCACCAGTGATTCTGCAAAAACATTAACTACAGCAAATCTATCTAATAAATTGTATTTGTTTTGCATCACGTCAGCTAGTAGGAGCATTCGTGTAGACATGAATTTGATTTTCCCTGGAGTCCATGGCTTTATTTTGCCCCAGCTGTTTCATTTTCTTCTCATCACCAAGATCATTTTATTATCATAACTTTCCATGCCTTATTCTCCTATAGTTTTATGTGAATACAAGCATATAAAAGTTACCTCCATGCCGAATAGTGGGTTGAAATTTACATTTAAATGCTGCCTTAAAAGTACTTTTGTCAGGAGGAGGAAGGCTGATAGAAAAAAAAAAATAGCTAGAAAAAATATCATCTTATCATTGCTTAACTATATTATCACTTACTTACAAGGGCTGCAATGGGAAATAAATCACCTTAGTAAAAAAAGGAATAATAATGTCTATTTGTTCTACAGATTAACGAATTAAACTCAAATAAAAGAGGCTCACTCATTGCGGTTGGTAGACAGACCTGGCATAACTATCCATATCTTCCTTATAAATCTCTCATGCCCAACACATTATTTCAAACTTGAAATGTGTGCTTATTTGTAAATTCAATAACACAGTAAATTCCATGAAAGAGGCACTTTTTCTTGTTTGCCACTGTGTTTCCATGCCACACATGCATGGTAGATTTTTAATGACTATTTGTTGAATATGTAATGTAATTAGCAGCACAAATGGATAGGACTACAAAAGCCCCGTGAAACAGAAGCAAGCTGGAACACATTTTATCCTGGCCATATCAGAAGAAGTTTGCAGTTGAAAAATGTGGGTCCCAATGATGGAAAGGAAACATGTTCAAGCTCATTCCTTCATCAGGGCAATTTCCTAAAACCCTAGCCTTTGCCTTCCCTCCTCCCATTCCCCCTTTTCAAAAGACATCTAGGGTCTCTCTTCCACAGTTCTGCATAACCCAGCATATCCATGGTTATCTTGATACTTGACCTCATGGTGTCCACTCGTCTCACTTTGATGAACCAGATACTCATTGTGTTCCTATCACTTCTTTCTGCTGATGCTTACATTGTTGCTTCTTAGAGGCCACATAGTAAATCCTCAGAAAATGAGTACAGACCCACGTCCCCAGCTTATGATGCTTTGAATTACAAGTTTTCAACTTTGTGATGATGCAAAAGCCAAATGCATCCAGTAGGAACCGTTCTTTGAATGTTGAATGTTGATCTTACCCTGGGCTGGCGGTATGTGGTAGGATGCACTCTGTGATGCTGGGCAGGGCAGCGAGCACAGCTCCCAGTCAGCCACAGTCATAGGGACCAACAATGACACATTTAGAATCAGTCTGCACCCGTACATCCAATCTGTCTTTCACTTTCGGCACAGTATTCAATGAATTACATGAGATACTCAGCACTCTGTTATAAAATAGGCTTTGTGTTAGAAGATTTTGCCCAAATGTGGGCTAACGTAAATGTTCTGAGCACCCTTAGGGAAGGCGAGGCTAAGCTCTGATGTTCCTAGGTTAGGTGTGTTAAGTGCATTTTCAACTTGCAATATTCTCAGCTAATGATGGATTTACCTGGACGTAACCCCATCGTAAGCTGAGGAAGATCTGTAGTGAGCAAATGGGTGTACTGCTTTTATAGTCAGAAATACGAATGTTTAAAAAAAAAAATTCATTCATGTTGTGACTCTTGAAAAAGCAATTGTTAAAGAGCTTGCAGCCAATCTGGGCTATGTATACCTGGTTCATTTTTCTGTACATAAAAATAAATATCCTAACATTAATTTAAAGCCTGTTGTTCCAGGAAGATACAATGGCACATCCCATTTCAAGGGGTTTGGAAACATACATGCCCTCTCAGTGCTAAAATTGGGGGTGTGGGGTAGGGGCATCTGGGTGGCCCAGTTGGTTAAGGTGGCTGACTCTTGATTTCGGCTCAGGTCACGATCTTGGGGTGGTGAGATTGAGCCCCGAGTGGGGGCTCCCCTCTGGGTGTGGAGCCCCTCTCCCTCTGCCCCCCATCCCTCTCTAAAAAAAATAAAACATTAAAAAAAAATAACCTGGAGTGTAGTCTCCTCGATATCAACTTTCAGTGTGAACTGCTCAGCATTGAGTTAGGATTACTTTACTTAAAATAACGTAAATAAATGTTTTCTCCTTGTTCCTTTTCTAATGTTCAAAATCCTAGTTTTTCTCTAGGCTACCTTTAATTCTTTATATAAAAATATTCTTCCCCTTATGGGCCCTATAGCATTTAAATATATTGCTGGGGCACCTTGGTGGCTCAGTCCATTAAGCGGATGCCTTCGGCTCAGGTCATGATCCCAGGGTCCTGGGATCGAGCCCTGTATCGGGCTCCCTGCTCTGCGGGGAGCCTGCTTCTCCCTCTGCCTGCTGCTCTCCCTGCTTGTGCGTGTTCTCTTTCTCTGTCAAATAAATAAATAAAATCTTTAATAAATAAATAAGTAAATTGCTAACCATGGTCTAACCTGAATTACAGTAATGCTTTCTCTCGCACTGGATTTTAGGTTCCCCGAGGGCAGACTAAGGCCTATGTGTATTCATCTTTGTATCTCTTGGTTTAGCACAGTGGCCAGTCAAGAGTGTTTAATAAAGGTGGGTTTACTGAGAGTCAACCAAAAAGCAGTCCATAATTTTTCCTAGTCTGTGGAGGGACTCAAGGACTAGCAGGTGAACAACAAGCTCCTCCAGTGTTTGCTTAAAATACATCAGGCTTATAGGTCAATTTTCCATATTCACAATTTCTCCAATGAATATAATAACATCACTATGACTGATAAAACATTATTGGCTTGCACACATATATCAAATCATCACAGTGCACACTTTAAATATCTTCCAATTTTATTTGTCAATTATGTGTCAATGAAGCTAGAAAAAATTTTTAATAAAAGAATGCTTGTTTTAAAAAGAAAAAAAAATGACTTTATTCATGAAAGATAGTATTTATCATCTGACTCTTGCCTAATGCTACTCTGGAGAAGTGCCCAAATCCATCTTATAAGCCTGGATTAAGGCTTAAGTGATATCTGAATATAATAATGCAAAAAATTACTTGTAATAAAACCTCGCATATATTTGTGTTTTCTTATAATTACAAAGCTAATTCATGTCTATTCATCAGCATAACCCTTTAAACGTCTTTTATTTAATTAAGTAAATATTTGAGGCTTCACTGTTCCAGGTATTGTACTAAGTGCTGTAGATACAAGGATTATCAGAAAGAAAATTATCTGTCCTCACAGAGTTTATGACTCATTGGGGGAAGCAGAGGGGGTGTGGGTTAGTTAACACATATTTATGAAACAGCAAATTAAGTGCTATAATTTTGTAATTACACAATGCTAAAGGAGTATATTTAAGAGTCTTTAATCCAAAAAACAAGAATATCTATCTATACTCATTTTCTAATGAAAAAAATTCTTGTGGTTATTTTCTCTTACCAGTTAATTTGGCTGATCTCATTTTTAAATTGTTCTGGCATTATAGATACCTTCCCTTTTGTCCTGTAGGATCTTTTAAATTGGAGTACTCAAGCTTGTATTAATGATTAAATATAATAACATGTATAAAGCACTTAGTAGAGTACCTGGAACAGAGTAAATGTTGTTCTTACTGGCTTTCAATGTGCCACGCATTCTCCTAGGTACGGTAATAAAGGACAATTTGTTTAGTCCTTATAACTGCCCGGTAAGGTGAATATTATCATTAGCATTCCCATTTTAAGGATTAGAACACTAAGGCTCAGAGTTCAAATAACTGGTCTCAGATGACCAAGAGACTAGCTGTAGTGCTCTCAAGATCTGAACCTTGGTCAGCCTGAATATCGGGTACATGTCTGCTTTTCCTGTTGCACTGTGCTACCCTCGCTCTCCCCTTAGAGGCCCAGATATTCCTAGTATTCACCTGTATTTCTGTCTGGATGTTTCAAGGGCCTGTGGACTTGATCATTATATTTACCACACTTTCCTTGGCTACATATCTCCCTTCATACCTCCAACCTTGCTTGTACCCTCTCTAGCTCCATCACATTTCTTCCATCAGCCCTAGTACATCTCAATCTTTCTTTTTATTGCTTGTAACTGGTACCTATCCCTCTTTGATGTTTACTTTGTAACCCTTTTCCCCCTGACTGATGTTAGGATGCAAAGTTTGGTGATCAGAGTACTGTAGGAACCTAGAAGAAAAGCACAAGTGTTAATACAGCACTTTTTGGATTCAGATCAATATAGATTCAAATCTCAGTTCTAGTGCCTTGTAGATCTTCCTGAAATTCTCCTGCTTTGGGCTCTTTACCTGCAAAATGAGGATAATGTAATTATTGTGAGAATTAAATTAGATAATGTTTCTAAATGCTTGGCATATGACTGGTACATAGTTAAGGGCTCAATAAATGGTACACCTCGTAAATATCATTAATCAGGTATTTTTAATGAAATAGAATAATCAGCTTCTTAATAGTGAAAAAGTATTCAATGAAAATAATATTATTATCTCACTGTTACCACAATGTGGATAAAATAATGACAAGTATATAAATAAGACCCATGCAACCAATTACAGATCTCTTACACTACATTTTTATAACTCTGAATCTTGCTGACACTAGTAGTCAGCAATAGAAAACAAGCCACTTTTCAAAGTTGTGGAAAGGTTAGAAAATAGGGTAGCTAGCCTCTTACACCTCTAGTGATCCTTCCTTCCTCATGTTCATGCCCTTTTGTAGTTCTCTTCTGGGTAAATCGGGGCTGGGATGTGTGATGGATAGAATACAACAAATGTCATGGCAAGCGACTTTCAAGGCTAGGTCATAAAAACAATAGCTTCTGCCTTGGTCTGTTGGAATCTCACTTTGCTGCCATGTTATGAGGACATTGAGCAGTCCTGGGGAGATATCTGCAAAGGATACAAAGTGAGACCTCCAGCCAACAGCCAGCACTAACTTGCCAGGCATTGAATAATCCACCTCGTAAATGGATCCCCCAACTACCAAATCTTCAGATTCTGCAGCCCCAACTGACATCTGACTATAATCTCATGACAGACCCTTAGCCAAAACTGATCAACTGAGCTGCTCCCAAATCTCTCACCCACAGAAACTGCAAGATCAGTAAATGATTATTATTGCTTTAAGGTACTTAGTGGGTTGTTGTGTTATTCCATCACAGATAACCAATACAGACAAGGGGGACTTAACCCAGCCACAGTCTCTTATCTCAGTCTTTGTGTTCCTTATTACTTTCTGCTGGAAGAAGCTCCATTTCTTGAAGGATCTTTGACCTTTTAGACTTACCTCATGTTAGAGTCTCTCTCTCTGAAAGTAGAATATTTCCAATTAATATCATCACCAGCTGTCTGCTGGATCTTGCTGCTAATACTTCTAAGTCACTATGATTTTTACCTCTGTTCTGTGTTTTTAGACTTATTTAGGTGAATTAAACTTTTAACATCATACTCTACCCATATCGTTTTCACTACATAGCCTTTCTTGGGCCATATTTGCATGGAACATATATCCCCCCAGCCATCATTTTGCTCAGAGTGGCTCGTATGAACACACATTAAAGTAGATGAAGAGGGGGGTATATATTACTCCAGGGCTTTAATGTGTTTGATTTGTGGTTATTCTTCCATTCCGTAGGGTCGTGAGTTCTCCAGCATGGGCCAGGCAGAACTCTTTGCTTATTTATTGGTCTCAATTATTTCCTGTTGGTTTTGGATCATATCAACAATTTTCTTAGATTGTACAGAAATTTTCCACATACTCCTTATATGTCTAGGATGTTCAAAGGCAGAAGGTTCCTGGAAAGGTCAATTAAGAATGCCTTAGGAGTTCTTAAATCACTAAATTTTAGCTGATTGGTCATAAATAGTATGGTACAGGAAAAAAAAAAAACCCACAGGAGACATCTGATCAGAGTCCTGTGTGACCCTACCCAGGTTGTTTACCCTCTCTCACCTTCAAATCCTCATCAGTAAAATAATACCTACCGTTCAAATTTGTAATGAGGACAGGATTTAAAGTTGGTCCCAGATACTCTACAAGTGGCAACAATTATTAAAGGGATTCTTCCCATGACTCAGAGAAGCGCACATTTCCCCCTAGTTGTCCCTTCACATGCAAGTGTTTTACCTTTTATTCTTTTTAGAGTGATCAAAGTCTTTTAGAAAATATGAGGGTTTGATTGTTTCAATTACAAAGTTGGGAATCCCAGGTAAGCCACCTGTAGTGGTCCTAATTTGAGGTCTGTATAAATTACTAGAGGTTATTTGCAGGTTATCAGACACCTCAAAAGGTCCGCCAAACTTTAGAATATATCTATCAGCTAAATGTTCTGCATTTCTCAGTAGAGCTTTCTGGTTAAGAGCATGTGTTTTGAAATTTGACTTGCTAGCTTCAAATTCCAGTTTGGCCACCTACAGACTTCAAGATAAGAGGCTTACCCTCTCTGAAACTCAACTAAACGTGTGTGTGTGTGTAACAAAGATAATACTACTACCTGCCTCACAGTTTTTAAAGGCATTAAATATGGTAAGATATATTGAATACTTAGCACATTTTCTGGCCCAAAGAAAAACTCAGTAAAATCCCAAGAGATGTGTTGCTGTGAGGGCAATAGACTATTACGTCATCTTAAAAATTTACCTGGCTCACTTTTGCATGAGTGAAAAACCTAAGTTCTCCTATTCCCCCTTCCCATGAGATGAATCCTTCCCAAGTAGATTCCTCTACCACATAGGGGTTTGAATTGTATTTATGGTGCAATTTAAGAAATGATATTGAGTCTATTTATAGCCCATATTGAAGTGTACCTCAGAGCAAAGCAATATGTCTCCACTCCATCAGACTACTCTTCTCAAAGTTAAGACTCCAGTTTCTTCAATGTTTCTTCCCTATTGAAAATCTGTTCTTGTCAAATGTCTTACAATGATATATTTCTTCACTTTTGATGACATTGTGCTCTGGAAGTTTGTTCCAGATGGTCTCTGAAGTTGATTTATTACAGTTTATAGATCAGCAAATATATTTCAAGGCATTTCCATTCATAGCTCCTGTGTTAAATGAATGAGACCTGGGTTGAGTCCCTGGGTATTTTCTTCACCATCAGCCTTCATTGCCAGGCCAGATTTCATCAGAGAAATCCTGGTATGCTCAATCAATGCAGCACAAAGCTTCCAAGGTCAGTTATTGTCCTGTGTGGAATGCTGTTTTTCACATTCACAAATTCTCTTTTGTGCAAAACCATAAGGAAACTGGTGTCCTCAAATCCAAGGCAAATTAACAACTGGCTGTGGCTATCACGAATGAACATGTGATTATTTGCTTATCTCCAACTGGATAAGCAGAACTTTGGCAAACCAGTGAGAGTTGAGATAATAGGAAACAAATGTTTTCCTCTGTTCATTCCATAATTTATGACTAGACCTAATATTTGAGACCAGAAGGAATAAGAAGAGATGGGAAGAGAGGCACCACTTTAATCAGATAAGTCTCTTAAATGTTTCTATTTATAAACTTCTTTTATTACCTTAGAAAAATTAAAACAAAACAAAACACCATAACCCCACAAAATCCACATAATTTCTATTGATATTTTTAGAAGCAAAACTAGTATGTATTAGCCATATGTACACAGCTTAGAATTTCTGAGTGTATACACACACACATATATACTCCTATGTATATATGTATGTATATAGACATACTTTTAGGTTAGATATAATTATATCTATCTATATAGATAGATATTCTAAGAGCATCTTATGCTCTTAGGTGCAGATATTTTATTTTATATACCTGAGGTCAAACCTCAAATGACTACAGAGGACTCATAGGTAATATAATTGATTGACTCAGGATAGGTAGAAGATAAACCAAACAAATTTGTAGGGAGAGGTATTTTACAAGTCACCAATTTGTACCAACAAATTTTAAACTGCTGAGATTAGCCCAAGATTCAAATATTTAGTCTGTCATTCACAGGTCTTCTAATTCATCATAAAGATTTTGGTTAGTATATTTTTACAAGGGAGGATAATTTAGGAGCAACTTTTTCTGGGTACAAGGAATTACAAAACCTATGTTTTTAGTAGCTAATGTAAGAGATAGTTTATTCTGCTTCAGGTACTGTGCTAACAGTTTTTAACTTAATCTTTACAGTACCTTATGAAGTAGATACTATAATTTTTCTCATTTTACAATTGAGGAAACTCAGAGTTAAGCAATGTGTTCAAAATCTGATTATCAAGTCCGGGGTTTGAAGCCAGGTTGATCCAACGATAAAATCTAAGCTCTCAAAAAATTGCTGTAAGAGGGGCACCTGGGTGGCTCAGTCGTTAAGCATCTGCCTTCGGCTCAGGTCATGATCCCAGGGTCCTGGGATCGAGCCCCGCATCGGGCTCCCTGCTCCGCAGGAAGCCTGCTTCTCCCTCTACCACTCCCCATGCTTGTGTTCCTGCTCTGTGTGTGTCTCTCTCTGTCAAATAAATAAATAAAATCTTTTAAAAAAATTGCTATAAGAAACTTTCTAAGACCTAATAGATAGATAACTGTCTCACTTTCCTACACTGAGCCTGCATAGGCTATATATAACTTTTAGATTGAGTACTCAGATAGACACTTCATATTCTCCCAAGTCTCATGATATGATGGGAATGATGGTCTGTTTCACAAACGAATTTTTTTTTAAGATTTTATTTATTTATTTGAGAGACAGAGATGCAAGCGAGAGAGTACAAGCAGGGGGAGCAGCAAAGGGAGAGGGAGAAGCGGAATTCCCACTGAGCAGGGAGCCTGATGCGGAGCTCGATCCCAGGACCCTGGAATCATGACCTGAGCCAAAGGCAGACGTTTAACCGACTGAGCCACCCAGGTGCCCCTCACAAATGAATTTTAAAGATGGTTACAGATTATATTAAATGTTTTCATGATATGAATGACTTTGAATAAATGTTAAGAATACTTTTTTCTTTCAAATTGAATCCAGATCGTTAAAATAATTTGGTTTTTCAAAAAATAGTCAATAGTTTAGACTACAAAGTAACAGCATTTTGATTGATCAGATTTTTCTTCTACTTTCTATTTTTCTAAGAAATTAGGTATTCAACCTGTCAGTTGCCCTTTTTCTGAGGTATCATTAAAAAATACTTGCATGGAGCTGGTGCAGCCACTCTGGAAAACTGTATGGAGGTTCCTCAAAAAGTTGAAAATAGAGCTACCATACGATCTAGCAATTGCACTACTGGGTATTTACCCCAAAGATACAAAAGTAGGGATCCGAAAGGGTACATGCACCCCGATGTTTATAGCAGCAATGTCCACAATAGCCAAACTGTGGAAAGAGCCAAGATGTCCATCGACAGATGAATGGATAAAGAAGAAGTGGTATATATATACAATGGAATATTATGCAGCCATCAAAAGGAATGAGATCTTGCCATTTGCAATGACGTGAATGGAACTGGAGAGTATTATGTTGAGTGAAATAAGTCAAACAGAGAAAGACATGTATCATATGATCTCACTGATATGAGGAATTCTTAATTGCAGGAAATAAACTGAGGGTTGCCGGAGTGGGGGGTGGGGTGGGAGGGATGGGGTGACTGGGTGATAGACACTGGGGAGGGTATGTGCTCTGGTGAGCGCTGTGAATTGTACAAGACTGTTGAATCTCAGATCTGTACCTCTGAAACAAATAATGCAATATATGTTAAGAAAAAAAAAGAAGGAGGAGGTAGCGGGAGGGGAAGAATGAAGCGGGGGAAATCGGAGGGGTAGATGAACCATGAGAGACGATGGACTCTGAAAAACAAACAGGGTTCTAGAGGGGAGGGGGGTGGGAGGATGGGTTAGCCTGGTGGTGGGTGTTGAGGAGGGCACATTCTGCATGGAGCACTGGGTGTTATGCACAAACAATGAATCATGGAACACTTCATCTAAAACTAATGATGTAATGTATGGGGATTAACATAAGAATATTAATTAATTAATTAATTAATTAAAAAAAATACTTGCATGGAAGTCTCCAAATCATTTTCTTTGGCATTTAAGGTACTTCAAATGGGAGTTGATGTTCAAAGGGATGACCTTCAGCACTATAAAATCGCCATCATCAAAGATTCGATAATATGCCCACATTTACTAATGCAACCCTTGATCAAAAAAGAAAATCTACCCAATGAAAACACCTCATAACCTGGAAAGCATAACTATTCTCTTGGAAATTTAATAAAGGGATGAGTAATAAAGACAAATTCTGGAGATGGATACACAGAGAAAGCCATGGATGTGGAACCCAAACTCAACAATGGAGAATCAATCCAAGGTAAAATGGAATGTTCATTGCTTTGGCCAGAAACATCATGCAGGAAAAATAATCACTGTTATGAGAAAAGTAGAACCCTGGGAGAGAATTTTCCAAATCTTATGCCAAGGTCTATAATGTTACTATTATTTTCTGTATAAATATATGTTCTGTAAAATGGACCTAGAGTGATTTGATATGAAGACCTGATTCATTAGCAATATCCAATAAATCACAGCTGTGACACAAACCCTCCCAGAGCATCTAATCATGAGGTATATTTTATTTGCAACTTTGGCTCTAACGAGAAGTGTCAAGTTATTAGTTTTGAGATTTTATAGACTGGTTTTTAGCAGATCCAATATAGCCAGGGGATATAAGTTGGTATTGGAACACCCTTATGGAATTTTCCACTGAAGCCTGAGGATAATACCAGAAACTACATATTATAGTTCATGCATATGAAGGTGTATGTATAAAGCTTTCACGAAGAAAGTGAGAGCACCTGGCTAAGGATTCATTTATTCACTCATTCGAGGGATATTTATTGAGTGACTACTGTATGCCAGACTTTGTTCTAGGCCCCAGAGAAACAAATGGGGAACAAGAAAAACAAGGCATCTGTACTTCTAGAGATAATATTCTACTGGAAGGAGTTGGGTAATATACAACTAAGCAATAAATGAATAAGATAACTGCTGACAGTGCTAAGATATATGAAGAAATAGGGGCACCTGAGTGGCTCAGTTGGTTAAGCTACTGCCTTCGGCTCAGGTCATGATCCTGGAGTCCCTGGACTGAGTCCCGCATCGGGCTCCCTGCTCAGCGGGGAGTCTGCTTCTCCCTCTGACCCTCTTCCCTCTCATGCTCTTTCTCTATCATTCTCTCTCTCTCAATAAATAAATAAAAATTTTAAAGAGAAAAGAAAAGAAAAAACAGAACACAATGATGCAATAGAACATAACTGGTCTATGTATGAGTAACTTATTTCTGGAAGAGCTCATGAAGTGAAGGATGTACTAAGATCTAAATGTCGATTTATGCCAGAAGCTGGGGGCATAAATTATGCATATTTCCTTTTGATTAACCTCTGGTTTTAGGTTAGCCTTTTTTTTTTTTTAAGATTTTATTTATTTATTTGACAGAGACAGAGATAGCGAGAGCAGGAACACAAGCCCCGGGAGTGGGAGAGGGAGAGCAGGCTTCCCGCCGAGGAGGGAACCCGATGTGGGACTCGATCCCAGGACCCTGGGATCATGACCTGAGCCGAAGGCAGACTCTTAACGACTGAGCCACCCAGGCGCCCCTTATGTTAGCCTTTTACCATTTTATTTTTCATATAACTGTGTATGACTCTCTAGGTTGTGAAACCTCACTATGCCTGGATCTGGTCGTCCTTTCTAAGTCCTTGCCTTAATAGTTAGGTGCACCCCCATAGCTAGCAAGCCACCTCAAGGAATCAAGCAAGGGCTCCGAGAGTCTTCAGGGCTGTATACATCTTAAAGTGTGACTACCTGACTGTGTAAGTTGATAAAGCTTCAGCTATATCCTTTTGAGAGTATGATACTTTTGCCTTACCATCATGCTAAGCTTATAGTGAATATAAAATTGTAGAAAATAGTAAGGCATGGTTTCTCTAAAAAGTTGCGGAATGACAGATTAGCTTACACAGCTAGAAGAGCACTTCAGCTTTTCACATAGTGGAACATGGATGTCATTTTGCCCAAGGGGAACTAAATGGATTGTAAATCCTTTGTTTTACTTCCTTAGAAATCTGTGTAGGGTACAGAGAATTTTTAATCAATGGTGAAATCAAAGCTTAATGGGAAAAAATGAAGACATGAATGGACTTATTAAAGGATTCAGTTTAGGTATTCACAGCTATACTATATATTTCAGAATTGTGGAGTAAGGGTGGTTAGGAAGGGTGTTATCTGAGAAAATAGATTCATGGCTCAGATTTGCATCTTAAAATATGATCCTCGGTTATCCAGCATTGCCAGTCACTAAGATAGTTGAAATTCCTGCTCAGACAGTTATCAGAGAAATCATTAAATCATGAAAAATGAAAAGATGTTCCCAAAAGCCCAGAATTCATCATGGAAAGTATAATGAATAAAAAATATTTTTATTAGTCGTTCATATGCTTTTCTGTAATGACAAGGAAATAGTATACTTAGAAATTGCAACATGTTTCCTAGTCTTGGGTTCTATAATTTTGTCACTGACATTTTCTGTAGCTTTTATTTTGGTACTTAAATTTCCCATTCTATTTATTTTTGCCAGGTATCTGAACTTTAACTTAATAATTTAACATTTTAGCTTCCTTTAAAGTAAACGAAATAAGAAAAAATAGATGTATAAATACTGTGTTTTAATCATTAAAACATTCTTGGTTTTGTAGCAGGGTTCTCTAAGATTAGACTGGACCATGTCCTATTCTTTAGATTGACTTAATCAACATCTCTTCCAGCCTTCTTTCATAGTGCTTTCCTGTATACAGAGTCTGGAAAGGTGAAAGGAGAACTTCTCAGACTCCCTTGAAGCTAGGGCTCCAGGTGTGATATTGGTTCTGCTGAACAGGTGAATTCTGAGGAGAGAATCAAGACCTGAAGCATCCATTTTACAGGTGCAGATCAGCAGGTAGAGAGCATCCCCTGGAAGCCAACCTTTCCTGCAGTTTCCTCCTGAGCTCCAAAGCACTACTGAGCAATGATTTCCTGGAGGCAATGATGTAGTAGGTGTAGCAGCTTCCTGAATGGATTGTGGATGAGCTAATGTAATACCAGGGCCAGTAGTTGAAATAATGGTTTCCTGATTCCCCAGCTTCCTCACTGTGGAAAGATAGCAATTCCCATAATAAGCAATTCTTGTAGTTTATTCTGGGAGTCTTTCCTAGGAGACTAGGCTAGAGCTTGCTCCTCTAGCCCTTGTAGTGATTTGATAAGCACCTAAGAGGCTGTTTTAAATCTCCTTCTGGGGCGCCTGGGTGGCTCAGTTGGTTAAGCGACTGCCTTCGGCTCAGGTCGTGATCCTGGAGTCTCGGGATCGAGTCCCGCATCGAGTCCCGCATCGGGCTCCCTGCTCGGCAGGGAACCTGCTTCTCCCTCTGACCTTCCCCCCTCTCATGTGCTCTCTCTCTCTCATTCTCTCTGTCTCAAATAAATAAATAAAATCTTAAAAAAGAAAAGCGCATCTGTTGGGCGCCTGGGTGGCTCAGTTGGTTAAGCGACTGCCCTCGGCTCAGGTCATGATCCTGGAGTCCCGGGATCGAGTCCCGCATCGGGCTCCCTGCTCGGCGAGGAGCCTGCTTCTCCCTCTAACCCGCCCCCCTCTCGTGTACTCTCTCTCTCGCTCTCTCAAATAAATAAATAAATCTTAAAAAAAAATCAAATCTCCTTCTGCTCAGAGACCAGGTAGCGGTAAGTTTTCAATTTGGACTAAGATGAAAGATGGAGGCTCTATTGAAGTCTGTTAGCTCAAATTAACCTCAATATTTCTGAACTTTTAAAGGATGAAAGCAGAGATTCAGTCCTAAAACTGGTAGATTTTTATGACTTTAGGGGTAAAAGAAGATATTTTTCTCTTATTAAATTAATTGTTGTTATTATTATTTTAATTGTGGGAGGGATTACTTTATAAACTTCATGGTTAAGTTCCTACTCAATATCTTTGATTCAGCTCCTGATCTTGGTGGAGTTGATCAAATGAAAGTATTTTGGATAAAGATGTCAAAAATTCTACTTGAAAAAGGCTGCTGTAATCCTTGAATGCGGAGGGAATTCTCAGCTGTCCTCCATGCCAAGAAAAACTCCTTGCTCTTCCCAAAGGAATGTTTTATATATAGATACAGATACAGACATACAAATAAACAGAAATGGATGGATTATGGATACTAATTGGGCCTCATTTACTACTCCTCGGCGCCTGGCAGTGTTAAGTACACACATGTGCATGTTAGGCTGAGGGGTAGGTAAACTGAGTCTTAGTTTTTCACAGCAGATTCAACCATCTCGCTTTTTGCTCTCCTTTTCTCCCCTAAATGTTCCAATACTGTCATTTCTTATGACTCAGAGGCCAGCTGGGGTAAGTGTTCAACTGAACTAAGATGAAAGATAGAGACTCTCTTTTGATTTCAAATCTAAGCTGATTTTCCAGCTGAACTTTATCAGAATACCACATTGATTCCAGGCCCTAGATGAGTTAATAAAAAAGCAACACCTACTCTGCTATTATTTGAACGTGGAGGTTTCTTTGGGGCTTCTTGGGTCATAGACAAAGCAATAGTCAGTTATTCCTGAATTCCTGGTAATCATATCAAAAATTTCACCTTCAGTCCTAGACTGAGGAGTTGGGAGTAGAGTTTTTAATTGCTCTTCTGTTAATCTAGTAGCTTTGTGGACATCTGGCAACCCAAACCTTAAAACTCTAAAATGGAAAGAAATAGTCTAGCTGTGTCCAAAGTAAATATTCACACCTAACAAGATAATATTTGCATAAATCCTCGACCTATTTGGGTAAAGATAGTTTTAGAATTGTCAGGTATTCTGTTTAAGCCACAAGGGAGTTAGTAAAAGCAAGCACAGAAATAACTAGGACTACATCACTTCTTGGAAAAAGTACTGTTTTATCACATTCTCATTATTTTTAATGCTATTCTTCCTTTAAAATAGATACTGAGTTTCCATTTTAAGCAGGTACGTCAAGGTAGAAACAAGATTCCCTCACTGTCAAGCTATGGTACATACCTGATCAGCCAGGTACTTTTTATCAACTGCAAACAAATGCCAAAATGCTAAATCCTTTAAAACACAGTAATTTTGGTTTAAAATCCAAGGTCAGATATATCATTCATTAGCTGTTTTAAAAGATTTTATAGGTAGATAGAGAGAGAGAGAGAGAGATGATAGAGGCTAAGTGAGGCTAAACCTTGGACCTAATCTTGCCAAGTTAGATTCTTCCAACCCCCTGCAGAAATTGATAGCAAATGAAGGAGGCCCAGGATTGAGAGGTAGATCTAAGTAAGAAAGCGGGACTAATGAAAATCAGGTTTAAACTTTTCTCGATGGTAGACTTCTCCACTCACCGTGACTAACTCCATAGTTTACAGTGCTTTGCACACTGACAGTCTGGCTGAGAATCTTGATCAGTTTCCTTGGTTAACTCATTTGGATCCCAACTCAGCTATAAACACCTTAAAGACAGGAATCAATCTGAGCACTTCTACCGAAGACAAAGCTTTGCTCGCCCACGGTGAAATGTCAATGAAAGTTTGTGGAATGAATGAACTATTTGCCAGTTTGACTTCCACCTGGATGGATGGCATCAAGAGCTCTAGCCAAGGGCTTCTCAAAACAAATGTGAATGATGACCTGAATTTTGTCACAATTCAGATTCTGATTGAGGAGATCTAGGGGAGGCCTGGAGATTCTGTGCTTCTGAGAGGCTCCCAAGCTATTTAGATCCTGGTGTTCTTCAGACCATAAAGGATCTAACTCACTCCTAAAGGGTCTTATTTTCATGAGGCAATGCAGCCTAACAGTTAAAACTATGAAATGGAGTCAGAGAGACATGAGCTCAAGTTTTATTCCTATACTCACTAATTGAGTCAACACAGGAAACTTATTAACCTCTCCATGCCTTAATTTCTTTATGCATAAAAATTTTGATAAATGTATCAAGTTTTGTGGGCATCATGATCTTAATGAAATAATGTCCGAAAATATTTAGCAGAATACCTAGCATATGGCAAGCACTTCAGATGCAGTCTCATGATTTTTCTCCCTGCTTATGCCTAAGATTTTACATTCAAAAATGTCTTTGTAGGCTAAGTAAGTTAAACCTCAAGCCAGTCTTGCCAAATTTCATTCCCCCCGGCCCCCTGCAGAAACTGATAGCAAATGCAGGAGGCCCAGGGTTGTGAGGTAGGTCTGAGTGACAAGGCAAGGCTAATGAAAAGCAGAGCCTTAGAGACACTGGATAGTAATGTGGAGTTAATTACTGAAAAAAGCAGAGTTTTTATAGTAAAATAAAGCAGGAAAAGGGGCTGAAGAAGAGCATATGGAGAGACAATCTGTTTCACGTGGAAAATGGAAAATGGGTACAAAATATAAAAATGGCATTCGAAATGCTTCTATTTCCTATATCTTAGGTCAGGTTACCCACCAGAAAGATGGTGAGACAAGGATGCATGGCAGTGGCTTAGTAAAGGAGGTTTTCTCAGGGAAAACCGGTAAGAGTGTGGGAAGCTGACGAGGGACGGGGAGAAAGCCAAACAGAGATGGACCAGCTCTCAGGCAAAGTCTCACAGAAGGAAAGTTCAGCTGGACCTTCGGGGAATTCCTGGAGTGTAAATTCGCCTCAAAGATGTTTTGACTTGAGGAGAGCGAGCTGGCTTTTTTTCACTGGTTTTAAGCTACCCCAGAGAAGGGGAAGAGACATAAATTTAAATCTCCACACACTTCTAATTCTCCACAAGTGCTGGCAAAGCAGGCTCCAGTGCCGAAAAGCAGTCTTTCAATAAAGAGCCACAGGTCCTTGAGGCTTGAAGATAAACCCTACAGAAAAGGAAGGATAGGACACAAAATGATAGATGCCAGACTACTGAAAATTAAATTATAAAGGCAACATTATTGTTTACACCTTCCCAGGACAACTGCTAACAATGAGAGTAGTTCTTGTCTATGATTCTTTCAATGCCTAAGGCTTCTTATTGTGAGACATTAAACAGAAATGCCAATGTTCCCTGCAAGTCAGGCTGATTTTTCAACATGAAGTCTTGTCTTGTTTTATTTTTATTTATTTATTTATTTTTTTAAAATCACCCTTCAGCACCAGAACCAGTGAAAGCAAGCAAGATGAAGGAAATGTTAGTAAGCACTGGCGTATAGAGAAATTGGGATAAATATATATCTATCACATGTAAGATTTGGACTGAAGATTAGCTATAGTCAAGTTGCTTAAAACCTAATGTTGTAGACCGGAAAGGAAAAATGTCCAAAAATGATGTACTACAAGTGAAACAAAATATGGTTAATCGCTCTGCCTTTAAAAATTGTTTCCTTGTTTTGTTTGCATTCTCACTTTCTGAGATGAATAAGCTCTCATGAAAAGTATAGAGCTGGACCAGTGATAGAAAGAGTGATGTCCAAAATAGCTGTGCAGTTTTAAGTTCCATAACTTGACTGGCAGAACCTTAGAAATTGAATGTAGAGGGCGCCTGGGTGGCTCAGTTGGTTGAGCGACTGCCTTCAGCTCAGGTCATGATCCCAGGGTCCTGGGATCGAGTCCCGCATCAGGCTCCCTGCTCTGCGGGGAGCCTGCTTCTCCCTCTCCCACTCCCCCTGCTTGTGTTCCCTCTCTCGCTGTGTCTCTCTCTGTCAAATAAATAAATAAAATCTTTAAAAAAAAAAAAAAGAAATTGAATGTAGAACCAAGTGTCTTAGGGTAAAAATAAACTGTAATGTTCTGTTAATGCAAGCACTCCTATCTAGTCCCATATTTCCCATTGCACACAAATTGAATCTGAGGTGAAAAACTAAAAATACTTGAATCTATTTTTTGCACTTGTTACAGAAAATACTGAAACTGGAAGAAAAGGGGGAATTGCCTTTTTCCAAGGACAAGAAATACAGAATATTTTCTTCTAAAATTTGGAGAGTTCGGTGAGATAAAGCAAGCTTTAGGTTAACACTCAACAGAAGTTTAAGAGACCAAACAAACACGAGTATGTGTGTATATGTATGATATATATATATATATGTTGTATATACATATATAATCATATTTCTCAAATAAAATATTTTATACATAGTAAGAAAAATATTGGTTATAATAAATGACTAGCAGAAGTAAATGTCTCTTATTTAGGGTCCTTTCAAATACTTCAGAAACAAAAACATTTCAAAAGAGCAACAAAAACTTAAAATACCTAGGAAGAACTTAATAAAAAATGTCCAAGACCTATGAAGAATAAATTAAATAATACAAATTAAAAAAACAAATAAGAGAGATGCAATTTTCCCAGATGCTAAGACTAAAAAATTATACAGATGTCAGCCTAGATTAATATGTAAATTCTATATAATCTAAAGAGAAAGTCATTAAATTTTTAGATGGAATTTGGCATGGTAATTCTAAAGTTCACCTAAAGTACAAAATATGTCAGAATAACAGAGAAATTCTTGGTAAAAATAATGCAAGGAAACTTACCAGATACCAAATCTATAAAAATACAGAAATTAAAACAAAGTGGTTGTAATGAAAAGATAGACCAGTCAAACAGAATAGAGTCTAGAAGTATTAGCGTGGGGATTTTAGTATATGAAAAGTTAAAATTGCAAATTAGTGGGGAAAATATACACTATTTAATAAGTGGTGGTGGGATAATGGGATTTCCATGTATATTTACGAAAGGCAAAAATATATTCCATATGGAATAAAGATCAATTTTAAATGAATTAAATATAAACAAAAACTACACCTAAGAAACATAAAAACCAAAAACTACAACATCTTAAAAGAAAATAGAGGGAGATAGTTTTCATAATATTAAGGTAGGGGAAACTTTCCTAAGTGAGCAAATTAGAGACTGTTTAAAAAAAAGCAGAAGTGACTTTTAAACACTTAAGACATCACTATGATTAAAGATGTTGTAAGAACAGTTAAAATAGGGCGCCTGTGTGGCTCAGTCAGTTAAACGTCTGCCTTCAGCTCAGGTCATGATCCCAGGGTCCTGGGATCAAGCCCCACATCGGCCTCCTTGCTCTGCAGGAAGCCTGCTTCTCCCTCTCCCACTCCCCCTGCTTGTGTTCCCTCTCTTGCTCTGTCTCTCTCTGTCAAATAAATAAATAAAATATTTTTAAAAAGACCCCAAAACAGTTAAAATATAAGGGTGAGTTCAGAGAGAAAGTATTTGTAACATTTTTAACATATAAAATGCTAAAATCTCAAAAATACAAGGAGGCTAAAACCTATAAGATAAAAATAGAGGTAGAGGATAAACAGATATTTCACTGAAGAAGAAATACCAATGGCCAACTACCATATAAGAGATCCTCAATGTCTCTGAGAATCAGGAAATACATTATAAAATGGGAAGTTAGCATGTAAGCTAAGAATATATTTGTAAGAAACTTGATAGGGCAAATTGTATATTTTTAATTAATATTTGAATAGGTAATATTTCACGTGGGGCAAAATGCACAAGTACAAAATACTATATAATAAAATTCTCCTTCCCGCCCAGTTCCCTGCCCGCAGTTTATCTCTTATAGGCAACTAATTCAATTAGTCATCTGTGTATTTTTACAAAAATATTGCATGCATTTATAAGCAAAATACACTATACTTGCCTTTCATATTCAGATAAACACACAGAGAGCTTTCTCATTCTTTTTTATGACGTTATCATATTCCATTGTATAGATGTGACGTAATTGATGGTTCTATAGGTTGACTGCAATACTACAATAAAAACACACTCTACATAAATTGTATCACTTAGATGCAAACAGCTATGCAGGATAAGTTCTTAGGAGTATAATTGCCGGATCAAATAATATTTGTGCATTTGTAATTGAGTGTAGCCTTTTGAGGAGGAAATTTGAAGACAGCTTTAAAATTTAAAATAGCTATGCCTTGGGACCCAGAACCTATCCTGTAGAAGTAATTTTAATGTAAAAAATGATGTCTGTGAAAGGGTGCATATTGTAGTATTTTAATAGCAATAAACTGGAAATCTAAATGTCCTTACTTTGGGAATGGTTTTGTATATTTAGAAAATATATATTGTGACCTATTCACATTCCAGAATAACATGCAGCTATTAGAACAAATGAGTTAGGTCCACATGAACAAATGTGGAGATATCTCCAACAGATATTTAATTAAGTGAGAAAAGCAAACGACTGAACAATATGTATCATATGATTTGTTTTTTTTAAAAAAACTACCTCTTCGGGTACCTGGGTGGCTCAGTCCATTGGGCGTCTGCCTTCGGCTCAGTTCATGATCTCAGGGTCCTGGGACTGAGCCCTGCATCGGGCTCTCTGTTCAGCGGGGAGTCTGCTTCTCCGTCACTCTCCCTCTCTGCTCTCTCTCTCTCTCAAATAAATAAATAAAAATCTTAAAAAAACAAAAAACTACCTTTTCTGTCTGAAAGGATACACACCAAGTTGTTGAAAGTGATTATCTCTGAAAAATGAAAAGAGACGGTATAGGTGATGGGGCAATGAGAAGGGGAATTTCATTATTTTTGCTGTATGTCAGGAATTACATTGTTTTGTAAATTTAAAAAAAATGAAAATGTTAAGAACACCATCGGACTTGTGAGAGGCAGGCACCTGGGTGAAATCTCCATGAAAAAAGTCAGCCTCTAAAATCCTTTGCACCGGTGCCTGGGTGGCTCAGTTGGTTAAGCGACTGCCTTCGGCTCAGGTCATGATCCTGGAGTCCCTGAATCGAGTCCCGCATCGGGCTCCCTGCTCAGCAGGGAGCCTGCTTCTGCCTCTGACCCTCCCCCCTCTCATGTGCTCTCTCTCTCTCATTCTCTCTGTCTCAAATAAATAAATTTAAAAAATCTTTAAAAAAAATAAAAAATAAATAAAATAAAATCCTTTGCACGGCAGCACTCAGAGACGCTAACACGGAAGTTGCAGACTGCAACAGATAGAAGAGGTGTGTCGGCAAGGATGACAGCCCAGCCAAGGCCGGCACAGGCGGGAAGGTAGACTACCTTTGCGGGTCCATATGGTATTCCCATTCTAAAAGTGCCTTTTCGGCTATAAGTCATAAATCTCATTTTAAACTAAAAAGCAAAGAAAACATAGGCACAATCTTTGCAATTTTTAAATGATGCAATGTGAGCACTTTGGCAATATATATAAAATGCATTTTGTGTAAAAAGGAAAATGTGGAACCAATATAAATAAATCATGTTTTACAAGTTATTTGCAACTGACTGCTTTATATGAATCTACCATATGAGCCTATACTTACACCTTATAAACATGAAAAATAACTAAAGCAGCAGGAGGGATTTCTTTCCCTCAATAAAAGAACCATATGCCAGGTAGAAAGTAAAATAATCACATCCATCAATGTTGTTTCTGAACCTCTGTCCTTGCTCAATAACAGTAAACAGCTGAACCCTACCATCCATTGTACATAATTATATAGAGTAATCTTTACTTATGAAATGTGAATCCGTGAACAGCTAAGTAGAGAGACTCTCTGTTCCTGATTCAATCATCTAACAAGTTACACACAGAAATATTCTTTTTTAAAAAGATTTATTTATTTGAGAGAGAGAAAGAGCTTGAGCAGGGGGAGAGGTAGAGGGAGAGTGAGAGAAAGAATCTCAAGCAGGCGTCATGCTGAGCCTGTGTGCGCTTGATCTCATAACCCTGAGATCCTGACCTGAACCCAAACCAAGAGTAAGATGCTTCACTGACTGAGCCACCCAGGTGCCCCTGCACAGAAGTATTCTGCTGAAAAGTTGGATACAGCCCATCATAAAGACCTGGTATAAATGCCCCTATTCCACATCCCAGTAGGGGCGGGAGAAGATGATCACAAATGCTGTGACCAAGGTAGTCTCAGAATCCTCAGCTCAGCGCTTCATTAGTCAGCAGTCATGACCAACCAACCAAAATCATCGCCAAGCCAGGTGAAAGTCGAAAAATTCCAGTTTTCCATTTGAATCTTTCTATTAAAATACCTGTTGTCGGCCAAATAAATAAATAAAATCTTTAAAAAAAAGATATTTAGTTCTGCTGATTTCACTAGTTTAATACTTTTGATAATTGTGATTGTTTATGAGAGTAAAAAGAGAATTGATTCAATAGAGAAATATTTTCGCTGTTATTCACACAGGATTTTGTCCTTACACCTACTCTACCATGTGTTAAGTGGAATGTTAAGGATTTAACAATTCACCTGGTACTGTTTTTAGTACTCTACATTGAAAAAAAACTTACATTAATTTTAAGCTAATTTCTTAAAATATTTTTTTTTAGTTTTATACTGTCAAAGCCAGAAAGATCAGTCTTTTCCTCACTATATTGAAACTAGTCATTAGTGCATATTTAGCATGTAATATCACCTGCCTTCCAAGGCTCTTGACAGGGAAATATCATCTGCAAATACCTCAGTACAAAAAGCAAAGTTTAATATGAGGCTTCAACTTCTTCAGGCTTTTATCATTTCAGAGCCAGCCCTTAGGTCACTCCCCCTTTTTTTTCTTTTTTCCTTTTCTCTTATAATAGCATTTATGCTTGCTTTGCCTTCATTTTCAATATTTCTAGATAGGAAAAAAATAATGTTAAAGATTTCAGTGCATTCTATTTATTACTTACGCGATAACAAATACGTTGTCAAATTTTAAGAAAAGGAATAGATCAAATAAGTAAAAGCTTACTTGATATAAAACTTAACACTGAGCTAATATAAAACTTAGAGTCCTGGTTACATTTCCATTGTCAAAACTAATTATTTATTAATTTCTGTTAACCTTAGTTTTAAGAGGGCGGGAATGGATGAAATAGCTTTTTATAACTTTTTGTAACAAGCAACTCCAAATTTCATGATTTAGTATTCATGTTGGAATTTAGAGTAATTTAAACATTAACATAGTTTTTGTAAGTGAACAAGTCCTAAAGTATACAATGGAAGTGTTTATCTTATGCTCATTTCTTATCATGATCAGAACCTGACCCAGTAGGAGTTATGGTAAGGTGTCAACTAACTGAATGAAGAACTAAATACGTGAATGAGAAAATAAATAAGGAAAACGTGATTCCTTTGATAAGTAGGTGCTATGTATTAAAGTGTATATTTACAATCGCTTAACTTAAAGGAAGATTAAGTATAGCATATTATGCATGATTTATAAAATGTATTGTGTGTACATATTATGCATATTGATGATGGAGTTACACCTCTCATTCTTTGTTGCCAACACAGATACTCAGCAATTTAGAGTCTTAACTGTTTTATCAGTGAAATAAATACTTCTAATAAAGTTAATTATAAATAAATTCTAGGAAGTGCTAACTGTACTTCCTTGATTTAAAGTCACATGTTTCCCATGTGTAATGTGGTGGTGAACCTTCCAATTAATGGCTTATGTAGGTCAGGAAAGAAATTAGCTATAGAACCTGTCTCTATCTTATAGTACTTCAAATACTCCTCTTTAGCCAACTCTTTATCTTAGAAACATAAAAATGTGTCCAGAATTATGTGTAAACAACACTCACACTCAACATTGAATCAGTGTTGAATGGTCTGCATGGCTTTACCAAAGAGCTGTTCTAGCAGTTAAAATATGAAGAAATTTGACAAGTGGCATACATCACTAGAAATTTGGGTCCAGAAAGTTTTCTCAAATTTTACACCCTGTATTACTCATATATAACTCAATAGAAATATATCATCTCTCATGTAATCATTGTTCTTTCCTAAAAAAATAGACATATTAACCAGAAAAAATGATTCAAAAGCAAAATCTGTATAGAACAGAGAAACAAGTTTTCTTAAGTATATCCTTAAAAATTAGGACATAGTCCAAATGATCTATTATGTTGGATATATTTTAATAAACACTCAAGCTTCATTTTATTATTTTTTTAGATTTTATTTATTTATTTGACAGAGAGAGACACAGTGAGAGAGGGAACACAAGCAGGGGGAGTGGGAGAGGGAGAAGCAGGCTCCCCGCAGAGGCAGGCTTCCAGCTGAGCAAGGAGCCCAACACAGGGCTCAATCCCAGGACCCTGGGATCATAACCTGAGCCGAAGGCAGACACTTAACAAACTGAACCACCCAGGCACCCCTAAAAGATAATATATCAATTTATAAAAATGTGCTTCATATGTCATCTAGGATATTTATCACATTAAAATAAACAAAACATAGCAGATTCATTTTAACGATGTTCTCTGTGAATCTCTTACTCCTATAAATGTTTGCCTACATATATGTGTGTGTTTGTGTGCTTATTTCATACCTGTCTTCCCCATTAGTCTACAAATTCCATAATGGTGAGATTCACAGTTACTGTATTCAGCCCAACTGACAAAGACGCTCTCCTTGACCAAGCTTTAGGCAGACTCCTCTGAACTCCCTTCTCAACTGGACCCTGACTCTTAGGCTTCCTTGTTTGTCTCTGCATAGTCCAATTTTAACAAGAATCCCGTTAAGTCAATTTAACCAGAATCCCCCACCCTTGATCGATATCTGATCACACTCAAATCTGATCTGCTTGCTCATCTTTCATCACCCCTCAGCAGATGTCTGATCAGCCTGGCCTGCCTTCAGCAGGAAGCCTGCTAATCAGTTGGTTAAGCCAGAGTCCCCCTCACTCCTGACGTTTCCTCTTAGTAATTATCCAACCACTGACCACCCCCCCACCCAACACACACAACCTGCTCCTGGGCTATAAAATACTTACTCTTCCTTGTTGTAAGTTGGAGTTGTCCCCAGGATCTTTCCCCTACTACAAAAGTCCCTTGTAGTGGTCCCTACACCTATTGTGATGGTGCTGAAGAAAGTCTGTCTTACTGTCTTTAACAACTGCCATGAATAATTTTTTCCTTAACATAACAAAGAGTAGGCCCTTGACAATATCTTTTAAAATTTTTAAATAAAATTAAAATGTCTCTCAGTTGGAAATCAATGATGTATACTAGCATATTCAAAATTCTAACTGACTCTTCAGTAAGGGAAAACTAATTTTTAAATTTCTGTTTTGCAAGTTTGTTGACATCCTTTGAAATGAATTCCTGGAATTCATTTTGGGAAATTGAAATGCTAAGCTAATTGTAGCTTTCCAACTTTGGCATGTAATGTAGTAGAAATGAAATATCAAGATAAGAAAAAAATGGCTATGAGGATAGATATCCATATCAAGGCATATGTTTAAGGCAGAAATCATTTTGCAAACTATTTGGGCATTAAGAAAGCTGTGCTGAATATAATTATTATATTCCATGGATTTAGCTTGATTTTTAGTTATTTGAATTCCATACACACATTGCTATGTATACATAAGCAAGATACTGCCTTAATACTATCTTTACTTGTTTATTTTTCCCATGCATATGTTAACCTAATGTATATCTAAATTCTACCACATGAGCCATATTAAGTACTGCGCTCTCCTGCAGTATTAGTATCATCTATATGATAGCTGATATGTAGGTATGATAATAACTTTCTTGTATAAAGTTAACAAATCCATATTACTGACTGAAAGTTATACTTTTCATTTGAACAACTTATTTTTATGTAGATTCAGCCAGTCTTAATCTTCTAGACTTTGAGATAAAGCCATTTTAAATAAATTATGTATATACTCATAAATATAAATGTGTATACATTATAATGTATATGTAATCTTTTGCATTTTAATTTTCTACATCTGTAGGTATCTTTTACATAGTTTTCTATTTTCTGACCCAAACTACTAATAGTAATAAATATATTTATATTGCTTAAAGTATAAATTCCAGGAGCAAAATTCTGAAAGATAATGCAAAATATTGTTTCAATGTTTCATCAGAATATATTCAGTGGGTATGTCAGTCAAATCAGTAAATCCTCCAAAGATAAGAATGAATCATTTTCCCCAAAAATCCATAAGTGTAAATAAAGCAAAATTAAATCATAATTCTCTGTACCTTTAAGAAATATCATATTCTTTCCTACTTGCATGAAAAATATTACAGATGCAGAAAATGTACATTTTGTATCTTAATAAAAATAAGCTACTTATTTCTGCGTTATGAAGTCTCTCATAAGAAATTACATCTTTGACTCTTTTTGCATAAGTCTAAGAAAATGGTAGTTAATGGACTACTTAAATATTCCTTATACAAAAGAGTCTCAACAGATATGAATTCTTATCTCTCCACGTTTTATAATTCTAGTGTGATCATTTGTATAATATATTCATGGTCAAGAATATATTTTTATGTTCACCACCTAAAATTTTATCAGCATGTTTCAATTTGAATTAATCTTCTCTCCCTCCATACTTTCTTATATGCCTTTTACTATTCTACCCTAAAATTACTTAACGCTATTTTCCTTATTTGATTAGGTATTTCTGGAAACAAGGAAATCTCAAACATTACAGTTGCATTGATAGGTAGATGAACCAGGAGAGAAATAGCTGAATAATTTTTTCTCTGACCCCCATTCCCCACCCCCCAGTTCTCTGATATCTTATACTGAAACTGTTTCTTAAACATCAATACATAGTGCACAGTTAAAAGTATATTATATATGTGTTAAATTATCTTTAGTGATTACAATGGCTTTGATAATAGTTGTCTCCTTTAATTTAAAATTCAGAGATTTATCATTTTAACTTAAACTGGAAATATATGGCAGCATTAGCATATGTAACAAAAATTAATGCACCTTTGCAAACAAATTGAAACTATAATCGAATCCTACCTATTCTACCTGTTCTTAGATTATTATCTATACCATCCATTTGGATTATCTTGGATATTGCATGTCTAATTTTAGAATATCAGTAGATGAATAAAATATATATAGGCTAGAGTTGTACTGTCCACTGTATGGTAGCCACTAGTCACATATGACTATTCAAATTTTACTTAATTAAAATTAACTTTAACAAAATTAAGACTTTAGTTCCTTAGTTGTGTTAGCATACTTCAAGTACTCAAGAGACACATGTGGCTGCCAGATAGGACAGCACAGATTATACATGCTACAATTATCTTTGCCATTATAGAACATTTCATTATCACAGTTCTATTGCTCAACTCTGGCTTAGTGAGTTGAGATCAAATCAGCTGTTAAGAACTAGAAGGTATTTTTCTGAAGTCATAGTCTTACATATAAATAATTCAAGATTTCCCTTTTAATCTCCTCAATGTTTCAGTGACAGAGGCAGCCAGTAAGTAATGTTTCCTGCACCTTTCTCACAGATGTGACATGGATGTGATTATTTTTCTGTTTCTTTAGGGCACGTCATGCTTGGAGTTCACTGTGGTACTAATTCCCAGGATTTCATTACTCTTTTATACTCATACATTTTACTGTGACTGAAAATCTAATTTTTTAACTTGGTTGATGTAAAGTAATTACTCTTCACCATCACTTGCTGCCAAAGAACCTGGATTAGTTGAGGCTTACTGATAATGGATGGCTTTATCATAAGAAAACAATAGATACTTGGTGCTCTCCCCCCTATGATTTAATATGAAGTTTTCTTTTCAAGGCCTGAAAATTCCTTCTAGTTTTATGAGTTCTCTCTTTCCAAAAGACACCTCATTATGGTTATTCCATACCTTCTTTCTTCTTAATGTCCTACTTCCTTCCCTCCGTTCCTCACTTAGAGCAAGCGACTGTGTCATATTTTCTCTACTGAGATCAAAGCTACCTACTTGTGCTTTTATATGTAAGTTTTCTCATACGTTTTGCTTCCACACACTGTTGTCTACAGCTCTGTTCTTTCCCCTCCCTGATGTTGTAATCCTCTGGGAAAGAGAGCCTACCTCTGCTCCAAAAAAACTTTTCCATCCATTGTCTTTGAACTCTACCTGCTCTTGTCCTTGCCCTAATGTCTTAAATCTCTAACTCCTTCCTGGTTCCTCTTTATATCAGATAGGATTATATGGTCACAAACAACAGAGATTATCCCTGGCCAACCTATGAGAAACAAAATTTATTGGAAGCATATAAATTCCTCACAGACTTACAGGAATAGTTGGAAAAAAGAGTAAAGGGCCAGAAACCAGAGAAGCTCTAAGGATCCAGACGATGAGCTCAAGTCGGGCAGGACACCATGAATAGGTGAATGGACTCCAACCACTTTTTTCATGTTTTGGTCTACGGGAGAGCAGAGCACCTTAACCAGAGTGCCACTGGGCTATATTCAAAGGGTCAGTATAGTTTTCTTTCTTTTTTTTTTTTTTTTAAGATTTTATTTATTTATTTGAGACAGAGAATGAGAGAGAGAGAGCACAAGAGGGGGGGAGCGGGAGCGGGAGAAGCAGACTCCCCACTGAGCAGGGAGCCCGACACGGGACTCGATTCCGGGACTCCAGGATCATGAACTGAGCCGAAGGCAATTGCTTAACCAACTGAGCCACCCAGGCGCCCTTAGTATAGTTTTCCTAAAGCAAAAGCAGGGTGCTATTACTTGAGGAGGCACGGCATGCTAGAAGGCATAAACTACAAATATCCATCATACTTCCCTTTCAAACTTGCACAAAACCACTTTAAATACACATGTACACACAAATGCATACCCTAAAATATTATATCATTGGCTTCTTACAACTATGATTCCATAATAATTTATACCATTACTTGAGCATTTACCATATGCAAACATTATTCTCAATATTTTCATAAGCTATGTTATTTCTCTTTACAAGGATTCTGTTGGTAGGTGCTATTATGATCCTTATTTCTTTCAGATGAAGAAACCAATTCTGTTCCTCAATAGGATCCAAGCTGCATCTTTCTGATTCCAAATACTGAGTTCTGAGCAAATACGCGGGAATATTTCTATTTGCAATGAGTTTTTCAGGTCAGCCAGGGGTCTGTGGTCCGTTTTCTATGTTTTTCTTGCATTAATAACTTCCTTTAGCCTTCTAAAAACTGTCTTATTTTCTTTCAAGTCTTGAGAAACTACTTATTTTCAGTTTGTCAAAATCTTCTTGTAGTCAAATGCAAGGCAATTTCAGTTTCTCTCAGTCTTCTGTTTCCAGATGACACCATGGACCATCCTCTTGTTAAAATGTCCTTCAGTTTTTGTGACATCATGTTCCTCTTGTCCTCCTCTCATCTTCTTGTATGTCATCTCTGAAGATCGTTCTTCCTCCTTTTGCTCCATAACTGAGTGACTTTCTCAGTGTATAAGACATAAGTCTCAAAGACAAAAAGCCAAGGTCAAGGACAGAACTTTTATGCCAACTTTCTTGGAGACCAAATCAAGTCTTATGACCATCATTTCCCAATGCTATTTAATGTCAAATGCTGTATACCAATTTCTAACTCTTTAAATTCTAATTTTATATTTGCAGCTGTCTGCAGACCATTAGGCTTTCAAACTTATTTATAAAATGTATCTTAACTGGCCATCTTTTGGAACAGCTCTATTTCTGTATTAGCACCATAGACCACTAAATCCTGCCAACTATTTAAAGTATTTTAGGATTTTTGTCTAGATCACTGAAATTGCCTATTAGATGATGGAATGATGATTGCTTAATTAATATTAGTCTTAGATTTTCCCCAGTCACTCTGATCTCCAGAACCCAATACATCTAAATAGCATACTCCACTCTGCTTGTTTCCTCGGATAATCCTCACCATGGAGCAGAGCTTAGAAGAGATTTTAGTGGTCATACACCCAGTATCTGCTATGCCTTTCTGAATCATCCACCCATGAGCCCATAAAACTCAGTATCTTCAATCCCTGCTAAGGAAGGTGTTATTATGCAGCAGTCATAGATATATAACTTTGACTGAGTTATTTAATTTTCTATTCCTCAGTTTCCTTATCTGTAAAATGAGGAAGATAACGAGATCACCTTACGTGGTGCTGTGAAGAAATAAATGACTAATCAAATAAATGAACAAGTAATCCCAAACAGTGATTAAGTGCTATAACAAATATAAAACAGACTTATGTAATAGAGTTAATCAAGTGTGTAGAGGGTGGGTGGTGGAGGGAGGGCTACTTCATACAATCAGTGGACCCAACCAACAACCACCCAGCTCATATTCCTCCATCTGGCACAAAACGATTCCATGAAATATTTTGTTGAATATCTTGCCCAAATCATGATAAGTTTTATCTATGGCATTTCCAAGAATATTAGCATAGTAAACTTCACTTAAATGAAAAAAATTTTGTTTTCATGACTTGTTCTTAGTGAATCTTTGTTGGTTGCCACCAGTTACTTTCTGCTTTGACCAGTGCTCATCAAATCATCTGCTCGGTGATTGGTTATGAATTTTAAAGTAAAAAGCACACGCAAACAATGAATCACGGAACACTACATCAAAAGCTAATGATGTAATGTATGATGATTAACATAACATAATAATAAAAAAAGGAAATAGAAAAGAAAAAAAAAGCGTAATACTTGTTTCTCTGTTTTCTTACCTATGCTCAGATTATATAGAAAACCCTGGAAAACTACATCTTTAAGTTTGATCTATCTTGCTATTGTGACTCTGTTAAAGAAAAAATTATTCTGATACTTGTTAAAATGGTAAGGAATACTTTACTCAATACCATCGCAATAGGGGAGATATCAGGCTCAAAGACGGCCTGGTATCTATAGCCAACTAGTAGGGTGAGGGGGCAGTAGGTGGAAAATTACTAAAAGGAGACATCAAACACAGGGAGATTCTTGCTAAACTGGCCTTACAGGATCCTTGCTAAAGACAGGCCAAGGGCCTAGACATTTAAAGTGGGAAATGAAGAACTTTACCAGATATCAAGGGTGATCAAACATCTAAGGGTGGAATGCCTTTGCGGGATTATTTGCTAAAACTCAGCTGAGCAGGCCAAAGACAGAACTGGACAGGGGTCAAGTGTCAGGATTGGTTGAAAAGAGGGTTCAGGGGAGCTCAACTAAAGTTTAGTTGAGGAGAGAGTGTTTGTCAACTTGAAGTCACCCATTTTAGTTGTTAATTTCTCTATGACATAATATGGGTTGGAAATTAAAAACAAAATGAGGGAACACCTGGGTGGCTCAGTTGATTAAGCGTCTGCCTTTGGCTCAGGTCATAATCCCAGAGTCCTGGGATCGAGCCCCGCATCGGGCTCCCTGCTCCGCGGGGAGCCTACTTCTCTGTCTGCCTGCAGCTCCACCTGCTTATGCTCCTTCACGCGTGCACAAGTTCTCTCTTTCTCTGGCAAATAAATAAATAAAATCTTTTAAAGAAATGAATCCCATTGAATGATAGCTAGCTATGAACTGAATGAATTGCACTATTGTCAGTGACTAAAGAAAAAAAAAATCCCTTCTTAGCGATTTCTGGACTTAAAGCTTAGCAACATCCATTCTTTGGAATAGGCTGAAGAAATCGCTATGGGGACAAACAATTAATATCCTGTCTTCAAAATGTTATGAGTAGGGGCGCCTGGGTGGCTCAGATGGTTGGGTGTCTGCCTTCAGCTCAGGTCACGATCCCAGGGTCCTGGGATCCAGTCCCGCACCGGGCTCCCTGCTCCTTGGGGAGCCTGCTTCTCCCTCTGCCTCTCTCTCTGTGTCTCTCATAAATAAATAAATAAAAAATAAAAAATAAAAAAAAGTTATGAGTACCCATTTTTTTGAAAGTTATTCTGTAACTGTGTTTTTGTTTAAATTATTCACCATGCATAATTGTATCTTCAAGGAGCCATTGTAAAGCAAATATTGTTTACTCACACCATAAATTTCAGAATAGAATATTTAAAGCATAATAAATTTCAATTTATTCAATTAATGAAAAATAGGATATTTGAGTAATTATTATACTCTCTCTTTTCTTTATTTCCTCTAATCTTAACACTGTGTATCTTTATGTATTTATACATAATTAGGATATCAAAAAAGGTAGAGATATACTTGATAACTCATAAACATTGTTAACCAATGTGTTCTCTTTTAAGACTTGCCAATAGTTTGCAACTTCCAGTTGCAGAATAATCATTTCTACCTCTCTATCAATCTTCTCTGACTCAAAAGAAAGTTTGAAAGGAACTGGTTTGGTACCTACATCTCAAAGTTACAGACAAATCATTTTCAATTAACAGATCTAATTATAAGCAAAGTCTGTCATCCCTCTTAACTTTTTAAAAAGAAAAACAACTTCTAGCAAAATAAATTAATTAGTAATAAATTAATGAATAAGTTTGGTTATTAATTATATATTATGTATAATTGTTTATAGCAACATACACACACATTTTGTTTTGTCATTTAGCCAATTGTCTCTTTTCTCTGACTTCTCTCATCTTTGTGCCTTCTGTTGTTATGTTATATATTAGTAGTCCAGGGAAAAAATATACTGGATTGCTGCACAACTGCTCTCAAAGAAGACATAAATCAGTTGAATAGGGTCTACAGATCCATTTAAAATTCTTCAAATCAATGCTCCACTGATGAGTATAAAATTAATGTGTCTAGTCACCTTGGCAATGGTTACCAAATCAATTAGATGGTGGCTATATTGATATATTTCCTAAATTGCATTCATAAAGATTATTCTTAAGAAAAATATTTGGCACTTTTATTGTCTATAAAAAATTTTATATGCTTACTACTTTAATTCAACAAAAGCACAAATAAAGAAGTAAAAATCTTTCCTATCCTACTATTTAGCAATAACAATCATTAAATTCAGCCAGATACTTTTCTATGTGTAGATCTATGTCTATATCCATGTGGATACCTGTATCCATATCCACAGCTGTATAGATGTTTAGATAGGGAGTCAGGTAAGTAGATAGTAAACAAGCAAGCAGATAAATAGTAGACAGTATCTACTATGTACAAGTAGGTAGGTATAGGTAAGCAGTAAATATTAAGTGATTTTTTTATTGAATTATAATTGACATATAATATAACATTACAAAAAATAACATTGCAAAAATTGAATTCAACAGAAAAAGTTAATGGATCCTATGCTGAAAGCCCCTGATCTTAACATTGCAAATAATGTCTTCTACTAGGGCACCTAACTTTCAAGGAGCTACATTTTTCTTTCTCTTAGTTGGAAAAAATAAATTTATCTCATCAAAATATATTCTTGAAAAGTGAGAAAATACAATCAGTAGGTACTACCACTAAAATGACACAAGTGTTGGAATTATCTGACAAGGATTTTAAAGCAACAATCATATAAATGATTCAATAAGCAATTACAAGCACTTAAAACAAATGGAAAAAAAAAAGAGGGGTCTCAGTCAAGAAATAAGATATAAAGAAGAAGCATGTGAAAATCTTAGAACTAAAAAATACAACAGAAATAGAAATTCAATGGAAGGACCCAACAACAGCATGGAGGGGACAGAGGAAAGAATTAGCGAACTCAAAGATGGAATTATAGGTATTACCCAGCATGAACAAAAGAGAAAAAACAGACTGCAGGGAAAAAAATTATGAACAGAACTCAGTGACTTGTTAAAGTAAAACAAAATATTTACCATTATGTCATTGGATTCAAGGAAAGGGAGGAGAAAGCGTGGGACTGAAAAATATTGGCTGAAATTTTTCCAAATTTGGCAAAAGACATAAGCCTATAGATTCAAACATGGATGGAACTCAAGGGTATTATGCTAAGTGAAATAAGTCAGACCAAGAAAGACAAATATCATATGATTTCACTCAAATGTGGAATCTAAAAAACAAAATAAATGAATGAACAAAAAACAGAATCAGATTTATAAATACAGAGAACACACTGATGGTTGCCAGAGGGAAGCGGTTGGGGATGGGCAAAATAGGTGAAGGGGAGATTGGGAGATAGAGGCTTTCAGTTATGGAATGTACAAGTCATGAGAATAAAAGGCACAGTATAGGGAATATAGTTAATGATATTGTAATAGCATTGGATGGTGACAGACGGTAGCTACACTTGTGGTGAGTATAGCATAATATATAGAGTTGGTGCTATGTTGTACACCCGAAACTGACGTAATATTGTGTGTCCACTATACTCAAAATTTTTTTTAAAAAAAGAAGCTGAGCAAATTCCAAATAGGGTAAAGCCAAAGACATCCATAAAGATACACCATAATCAAACCCCCAACAACTATAGACAAAGAAAAAGATCTTAAAGCAGAAAGAGAGAAATGAGATTTTATCTATAGGGGTAAAACTATTTAAATGACAGATTTGTCCTCATAGACCACACAAGCCAAAAGGAAAGGGCACATTTTCAAATGCCGAAAGAAAAGCCATGTCAAATTCTATATCTGATCCAAATTATCTTTCAGGAATTAAGAGGAAATCAAGACATTCTCAGATGAAGAAAAATGAAGAGAATGTATCGCCAATAGATCTACCTTAAAAGCAAAAGATGTTCTTGAATATTCATGCACTTGTTTTGCTGAAGGAAGATGTAATTACTCTTTTTTTTTTTTAAGATTTTATTTATTTATTTGAGACAGAGAGAATGAGAGAGAGAGAGAGCATGAGAGGGGGGAGGGTCAGAGGGAGAAGCGGACTCCCTGCCGAGCAGGGAGCCCGATGCGGGACTCGATCCCAGGACTCCAGGATCATGACCTGAGCCGAAGGCAGTCGCTTAACCAACTGAGCCAACCAGGCGCCCAGATGTAGTTACTCTTATCCAAATTACATAAATGAAAAGTTGGAAGCTTAGAGCAATGAAAGAATTTATCCGAAGTTATCCAGAGATAGTGTTTTATGATAAAAAAAAATCAGTCATAAAGGAAAAACCATATAACGAGGTTTTTATTTCCCCCTTTTTGTGTCCTTAGTTACACTTTAGTTCCCTCACCATAAAAAAGTCATTGTTTTCTTTAATCTTTTAAAACCCTTAAATGGAATTATAAATGCCTTTTTAATTGTAATATGAAGTGTAATATTCCATTCATGGAACTAGACTCTAAAAAGGGTGTAATACCTTTAACAAATTACAGAGACCATATTCTTCAAATATCCTGCCTTCGCTAACGTCTATAATGACAAACAGTGAAATCATTTTGAATCTACTGGGGCCAATTTACTGGTGCAGCGCACAAGGTCCAGTGCTTCCAGCTATAATTAGAAGATGGCGCGGGCTCTCGATTAGTTTCGGGTCCTACGCCTGCTGACTAGTGAACTAGATCGTGTATCTTTTGTAAATTGCTCTTGTTAGTCGCTTGTAATTTATTTTATGTTTCCAACAACAATTTCAAACCAGCAGTGTCAGGAACACATGTTTTTGCACTTATTGGAAAAACAGACCAGAGAATGTGCGCCTCCAACCTCGTCCCCACTATTGGCTATCAGTATTTATGCAGACTACTGATTATTTTTGAAAGTCATCAGAGATCGTGAACATAATTTTTTTAAATACAAGAGAGAAAATAGACTTCCTTTTTGGCCCAGAATATTTATTGCAGAACTATGAGATTGCTTTATCTCTAAAATAGTTTATAGTCTGCATTGTTTTCCCTGTTCTTCATTTTGATAGTCAATATATTAGTAATAGATTATTTGAAATTTTATCTTAACATCCATTGTGGATTCAAATTCAGTTAACATTTTTAAGGTACATAATGTATCTAAGATTAGCAAACACCTTTTTACCCATTCTTGCCATGGCTGCATCTATATTCACTGAACGCTAATAGCGTGCTGTTTTCTTATTCCATTTTGGCATATTGTCAATGCTCATAAATGTATGCACAGTCTCCAACAGAATATCTTACAAAATAAGTATTGATAATATGTCAGATGCTTGGTATAATAATGAATATTTCAACAGTTATCCCATAGAGCTTTGAACAATTATGGAAGGTAAAATACCCAATATTGATTTACACATATATCCATACTTTACATATTGCTTTCCAGATGTATTTTCTTTTGAGAAATAAAAAATTTGGTTCATAACATATACATTATAAGCTAAATTGGTTCGTAATCAGTTTTAGTGCATCAAATCACAGACTGACATATAAGGAGGTGATCAAATGTTATTTGAATAAATAAATGAGTAAAAATTTGCAATGCAAATATGAACTGAAGGATATCTAGTGAGGAGGCTTTGCTTTGCTTGTACCGATAAATATATTTGCCTTTACGATAAATTTATTTTAAATATTGATATGTAAAACCCAAATTTCAGTACAAATTTCAGATATGTCCCTAACAATGAGGTTATAATAGACCTCATTCAGAACTTGATAATCCTATCCGTAGTACTTGTATAAATGTAAAATACACAGATTATTCACTTTTTATATCCCTATGCTTATACTTCTGAATTACTGTATATAAAATTTTCTAAGATTAAAGTCCTGATCATCAATGAGATAAAAAGATAAAACCACAATGAGATTTTAAAACACTGTAAGCTCTTTTGAACTCAAACCTTTACCCCAATATTAAGAGTAATGAAGCTTCAAGAACCAGTTGTATACACATTAATTATTGTAATTATTTGAGCTGCTTTCCCTTAGGGCCACCAGATTTCTAAGCCGAAAGGGCATTCTTAGCCGACTATGACAATTAGCACCTGATAAATGATGCTACTGCCACACTTCTAAGATAGTGATTGATCATTTCCAATTAATTCCTGAGAGAAATCAATGCTTCCTTCCTAGAGCATTTACGTTAACTAATTTATGTTAATATAAATATCCTATATCCACAATTATCTAGGGAAGGTGGGCCATTCTATTTATAACTGGCTACTATTTAGAGCATCAGTATACTGTTTCAGAGCTCCATATATGTGTAAGAGTTATAAAAACCAAGGAAATTGAGCAATTTAACCACAGCAACTAAATCTTGACATCGATGAAGGTTGACCCATGTCAAATCCAACAAAGAAGCTTCAGAAGATTTTTCAGATTGTTGGGTTACAGCTTGAAAATGCTACCACATATTGAGGTCACCACTCTTTTTGTTTGGATTTGTCCTCCTTGTAGCCACTAGGAAAATTATTTATGTTTCTTAAAGATATGACCCAAAGGGTAACACTCTAAAGAAATGTTTACTCCACTCCTATTCCTATTTTATTATTTACTCCATTCCCATGCATTCATAAATAGTTATCAACTATTTAATATGCCAGTATGTCTAATGTTGCAGAGAGGACAAATAACTTGATACCAGAAAATTATCCTTTGAACTTGGTGTCAAGTATTGAGGGCAGAAGTTAAGTTGGTATAGGTTAAAGGAAAAATGAAGACTTCTACTTCTGGCAAAGCCGTAATTGCATATTCAGTAGGGCTCAACTGCTACAAACATTTAGATTCTCAACAAAACATATTTTAAGGCTTCGTTGGAATTTTAGGAAATAAAGGAAATTTCCAAGTCACCTCTCGCACCCTGCCCCACCAACCCCCTGCCAAACATATTATCTCCAAAGGCAGAGATATGAGTAGCATGCAAACCTGCAGCTTCATCTTTGAGCGTACAGCATTTGTTCCAGTTGCCCTCAGTCATGTGATTAAAAGTAGCTCACTAGAACCATACTGCCATTCCAGTTCACTGGAAGGGAGAAACAGGGCATAAGGACAAATAATTTCATATTCCTAGAGTGTGAATCCTAAGTTTGGCATATCAATTCTGCTTATATACAGCTGGTCAAAATAGTGTGAGGGCCATACCTAACTGCAAGAGAAACTGGAAATTTACTCTCTAATTGGGTAGCCATTTCTAGATGAAATGTGGGGGTGAGATATTATGTGTCAAAAAAGATATATGTCAAAACATGAGACTTGCAGTGAAAGCAGAATCCAGAGACAATTTAATAATACAAAAAGAAAAGTTACAAATAAGCTAAATGTCCTTGTTTAAGAAGAACAGAATAAAACAAAGAAAATAGATGAAATAATAGCATAAACATTTAAAAGGAAAAAATGTATGATAAACTATTAGTTTACTGGTAAACATTACGTAACATTTAACATCTGAAGAGACTAATCAAAAAAAAAGCAAAGACAGGCTAAGTAAAAAAAAAAAAAGAACAAAAATGAAACGGAACTATAGATACACTAATGACAAAAAAGCTAAGAAGATATTAGTGATAAAAAAATAAGAAACCACTTTGTTCCAATAGATTTGTAAAGTTAGATGAAATAAATTTTTAGATAAATGTAACTTACCAAAACTGACTTAAGAAGAAACAGACATGTTATAACCACTAACAAAATTTAAATTTTAGTTAAGTAATTAAAAAAAAAATCAAGCTCAGATTGTATTAGAGAAATTCTACAAAACTCTCAAGGAATTGATCATTCCAATTTTATATAACCCTTCCATACAATAAGAAAAATAGAAACAGTCCATAATTCAAATGGTATGGACAATATATCTTAATTTCAAACAAAAGTAAGAATAAAATATTACAGGCCAACTTCACTTATGAACTGAGAATCAAAAATCTAAACAAAATATGCATGGAATTAACAGAATATTAAAAAGTTAATACATTTGACTAAGTTGAATATCCCAGAAATGAAATGACAAATTATCATTAGAAAAGATAGCATAATAAAGGTGGAAATAGACCTCAACATTTTCATCTCATTAAATGTAGGAAAAGCATTTAACTAATATTTATTTAGGACAGTCTATAATCAGTGCAGATTTTCTTTATTTTTAAGGACTAAATATGAGTATGTTTGATAACTTTATAAAATCTAGAAATGGCATGTACATTTATTCTAGCTATAGAAATAGTGGACATATGACCAAAAGATGGAAAGGAATACATAGACATTAAAATAGTGCTGAGGTGACAGGATATTCCTTTAATATTGTTATTTATACAACAAAAATGTGTTTACTGTATTAAACTCTCAACCCCATTTTATTTAATTATTTTTTAAAGATTTTATTTATTTGACAGAGAGAGAGACAGAGAGGAAACACAGAGAGCCTGATGTGGGGTAGATCCCAGGACTCTGGGATCATGACCTGAGCCAAAGGCAGACGCTTAATGACTGAGCCACCCAGGCGCCCTTCTCAATTTCATTTTAACCTCATTTTCTTTTTAAATTTATTTTAATGGTCAAATCTAAATAATAAGTTTCATTCTTAGTTCTCATTTTATTTTTATGTATAGTTGCTCTTCATAAATACTAATGGATTAAATTTACATAATTTACAAACATGTATTTGTATTTATCAACCTAAAGAAAATAAGTGAATATGCCTGTTTATAACTTCTGAAATCATTTTCATATGCATTATCATTTTATCTTTTAATTATGCTAAGTAGTAGAAAAGGTGGCATTTTTCCATTTAACAGATGAATAAACTCTCATTGAGAGAGTGAAATAACTTGGTAAAAGTTATAGCAGGGGGTAATAACCCAAACTTAATAGAATATTGAAAAAATATAGGGAATAAACTGAGGGTTGCTGCAGGGGAGGTCAGTGGGGAGGATGGGGTAACTGGGTGATGGGCATTAAGGAGAGCGCTTGACGGAAGAGCACTGGATGTTATATGCAACTGATGAATCACTAAATTCTACCCCTGAAACTAATAATATACTAGATGTTAACTAAATTGAATTTAAATACAATATATGTGCCAGACCCTGTGTTAGTTGGGAGTTTACAATGATGATACAGATCCTTTTAACTAAATATTGGTTTTCAAATCACCAATCACCTAAAATCACCTAGAAAGTTTGTGGAGCAATTTAAGTTAGAAAATATCCAGATCTACATTGGCTTTACCACCATACAATGTTGGACAAATGTTGAGATTCAATTCCTGAGTCTCAATTAATAAAATTGGAAGCTCACAGCACATTGCCCTGTCTTACAGAGTTTCTGCTAGATGATTTAATTGTAAAACTCTGTAAACTATATAACATCATACATATGACACCAAAAATGTGACAAATTTATTCGCCAAAAGCCAAATCTTAGGCATTTTCCATTAGAATCAGAATGAGTAGCCAGCACATAGACAACAGCATTTAGATTTGAAATAGTCTAATACACTCAATAAATATACAACCAGCCCGAAAAGTGCTAAGAGAACACTGAGATGTATGTCCTCAAATAATACTAACAGCAATACAACAGACATGAAGTCATTTTATTTGCCAACTCATGAGAAGCTTGAAATTATTTCTCATCCCTTCCTCTCCCTTTTTCTTATAGATTCCTAGAGAAATAAGATTGCTATAATCAATAGCATATTTTCAAATATTTAATTCTGTTTAAAATAAGATAAAGAATACAGATTAAGGTTCTAATCCTGGTTTCATTTATGCAAACATCTGGAGTACCTACCACATGCCAGGCACTGTGCTAGGCTCTGGGGGGAAAAGAAAACAAAACAGATAGGGCTTCTGTTCCCGTGTTACTTATTTTCTGTGTGCCCTTGGGCATTCTTCTTGATCTCTTTCAGCCTATACCCTGATTTATAAGAATACAGTCTTGGTATGAAGATTAGACAAGATTATCTATGTAATGAACATAACATAGAGCCTAAAATAAGATATGCTTAGGTATAAATATGGATTTTAAAATTTTCTTAAATCTATATCAATTTTTATCATTTTAAATAAGAGTATGCAATATAGCTGCAGCAATAGGGAAATTACAAACTGTCATTCTCTAAAGCTAAACCTTAGAGTTATGGGATTTGGGGTTGAGTCAACATTAGGACTTGCCCCTATAGAACTTCACTAGGTTGTTTCCTGAAACAGTTCATGTAACTGACAGAAGGAATTGCCTTTCTTCTTGCATTAATGGCAAACAATCTAAAAGATGGTCTACATGGATTAGAGGTAGAAAAAGGAATCAGACCACAGGAAAATAGAACCTACTACTGTTAACCTAGGATTATCTAAAAAAAAGTGTACATGCTAGGGGAACAGTAGCTTACTCCACGTTCTATTATAGAGTTAAAAATTCCACAAGATTATACAACTTCTCATTCTAACTACGTTTCTGGAAATTAGGAATTAACTTTCTGAACATCCCTACGTTTTCAAAAAAAATCTTGCTACCAACTAACTTGGATAGGGACAAAAATATCTTTATAAATGCAAAGTTATATCCCCCTAATAAAAGTTAATAAAACACTCAAGTTTGGAGATTGGGAATCACTCTACCAGTTGTGGAGCATCTGGGTAAACTCACAAAATTAGGTTCCTACACACACGAGACAAATATTCTAAACTGTTCCCATAGGGCAGCCATTAAGGAAAAAATGAGGAAATTTAACTATTTTAAACACTTCATTTAACACATGAGGCAACTGTAGCACCAAGACTGTGATTTATTAATCTAGTCAATGGCTGAAGCACTAAAATCTGGGTCTTCTAATTCATATTTGGTTTGATTGTTTTACCATCAAATGCTAAATCCAAGGGCATATATTTGTATTTACTATACCTTAAGCAATTTTTTTTTTTTTCTCATCCTTAAGTCAGTGCTTTAAAATATTGTTTGGTAAAAAACAAAAAACAAAACAAAACAAAAGAAACCTGTTTGGTCTCTGAATTTCAGAGAGCAGTGATTTGCAGAAATAAGAAACTCATTGAACAACACAATTTTAATACATGTTGAGGCTGGCTAATTGGTTAGGATACTAGGTTAAAAAGGCCAAAGTCCAGGGTTTAAACTCCAAACAGGCCAGTTAGCTTTTCAAACGAACATTTTTTGACAACCCATGTTGTTGGTTAAAGGAAACTCTTCACTACTGAGCGGTGGGTAAGGGGGAGGGGGGCTACAAAAGTAAGCCATACTTATAGAAAAAAAAGGTGGTTTTGTCACTTTTAAAAGTACACATCTTTTCAGCATTCTTAGGAAGGAGCCTTCTAATAAGCAAACTATTGTTAATCTCTTGGCTTTAAGTAGGATCCTTCCAAAGTCACTCCTCTATCCACAAAATCCATGACAGTACAAGCCAGTTCCTTTACAAATTATAAATTATAATCCTATTATAAATTAGCACCTAAAATAATATTTTGGACACTTGAACGTACAGATCTGGAGCAAGCACTGGAATTTTAATTTTGTAAACTATACCTACAAATAATAACAGAACACCGCCCATAGTGAACTGGGGCCTGGGCTGAGACCTAAAACTTTTGTTCCCCCCAACTGCACTATCACGACGCACTCCCAAGAGCTAACAACAGGTCTGTCCAGATGCTGAGACCAGGGACTTGGAAATCTCCATCTTGCGCCTTGCAGGACTCCAGGGCAGTTAGAACTTCATCTTTGAGAGGTGGAGGGGCCTGACAGAGGCTTTGAAACCTGCCGTACAACTCCTCCCAGGACACGTGTTGGGACTCAGCTCCAACCCAAGTGCCTTTCTCAAGGTCGTAGCGCAGAAGTCGACCCCAGTCCGTAAGCAGACCCAGGTAGGCCCGGGAGAGCTCTGGATGGCGGCCTGCCACCGAAGTTAAAAGCCCGACCGGGAGGTTGTGGCAAAAGGCAGCCATGACACCTGACTTCGCCAAAAGCCAACGGACCAGCTCCTGACCCCCCTCTCCGGGCGTTTTGGGGGTGCCCAGCTCCAACTCTTCTCCCTGGGGCCGGGGAGACGACGGGGGAAGCAGCAGCGCGACCGCTATCACCTTCAGAAAGTTGTTCTGAGGCAAGCGGTCCCACAGAGCGCCGAGAAACCTGCTGGGGCCCTGGGCTTCGGCCTTCGGCACCTCCCGCAGACGCTCCAGCAGCAGCTCCGCCTGGGTCTTCAGCACTGCGTCCTCAAGCACCGAGTTCTCTCCGTAGCCGACGAAACGCAGCATGTGGACGGCGGAGCCGCGGCGGGCGAGGCGAACCAGGCTGCCTTGAAGCGTCTCCTCGTCGGCGTCCGGGACGCCAGGGCCCGGAAAGAGCTGCTGCAGCAGGTAGTGATAGGCGGCATCCCCGAGGGCCCGGTTCTCCAGCAGGCGCAGAGACAGCAGGCGGTCACAGCGCCCCAGCGCCTGGAAGTTCGTCAAGCCGGGGACTGGAGCGGACCCAGGGGCGCCGTCCTGTCTCCCCCGTTTCTGCAGTCGCCGTTCCAGAGCCGTGCGAATGCGGACATGGCGGCCAAAGCGACTGTGGACGTGGCGCAGGTAGCGAGCCCACTGCAAGGCCCGGCGCACGGTTGCGGGGTCCCAGGTGCTGACGTGGGTCGTGCGGGAGACGGCCAGAAGCTCGGAGAAGCGCTCCAGGTGTTGCAGGATCGATTCCATGGGGGCGTGCTTACTTCCGCGTTCACCTTGGAGACGCCGACTCTCTGCGTGCCGATTGGAGCGTCCGTGTAAGGATACGCCTCTCTACGACGCTATTGGATAAAGTCCTTATCAATCTCACATCGGCTTTGATCCGGGTATTTTGACCCCGGGAAATTTAAACTGGAGAAAAGGCCCGGCCGTTTTACTTTCGCCGCCAATATTAAGGAGGCCCTTGGGGCTGGAGGAGAATAAATGTGGGGCGTCCTAGAGAAAGTTCCCGGAGTCACGTGTGAGATGCTGTTAGTCACGAAAGTCTCCGTGCTTCCTTTCACTTTGGAAATAATCCCTAGTAGAAATTTCCTGAGCTTTGCCTGAGAGTCTGTGCTGAGGTTTATCATAATTGGGTAATGCCAGACGTGGTGTTAATATTAAATGAAGGCTTTAATTAACTCAGTTTAATAGAAAATGTACTGGCCTCCAATTAATTAATGCCAGGCACTCTTAAATTCCGGCCTTCATGTTGTTCTTTCATTTTTAAGAACTGAAGCCCAGATTAATTGGAACAAACAAAACTTATTAATACTTCACTAAAAATTTTAAAGGAACTTAAGTTTTCATTTCAAAATTGCACTATTTATTTTTGTTTTCATTTTTTCCATAGCAAAATAGCTCAGTTGAATTTTGTTTCACACAAACAACTAATTGAGCAAAAGTGACAGTTAAGAGCAGATACCAAAAGCAAATACTTGACTAAGATTGTGGGAAGAGAGAGGGGAGAGAAAAAAAGGATCTATTTCGGGAATGTCATCTGGATTATTCACTCATTTATGCATTCAACAAATATTTATGTGCCAACTACTAGAGGTTGCATTGTCCAAATACCCACAACAATTTTTAACTTACTGATGTTGATGACACAGCTCATTTGAGCTGAGTTCCTTTACAGTCCTAAAGATACTAGCCAAAACTCATTCTAATTTAAGTAGGCAGAATTGATGTTTTGTTTTGTTTTAACAAAAGGGAAAGAGAAACGAATTTAAGAGGGGGAAGAGCCATGTTTCATTTATTAAAATGAGCATTCCCACATCTATACCTCTGAAACAAATAATACATTATATTAAAAAAAAAAGATACTAGGAAGGGAAAAATGAAGGGGGGGAAATCATGGGGGAGACGAACCATGAGAGACTATGGACTCTGAGAAACAAACTGAGGGTTCTAGAGGGGAGGGGGCTTGGGGGGATGGGTTGGCCTGGTGATGGGTATTGAGGAGGGCACGTTCTGCATGGAGCACTGGATGTTATGCACAAACAATGAATCATGGGACACTACATCAAAAACTAATGATGCAATGTATGGTGACTAACATAACATAATAAAATAAAATTAAAAAATTAAAAAAATAATTAAAAATGAATAAATAAAGCAGTGATGCTTATGCTGTTAATTCGGTTTTATTATTTGATATTTATCAGCCCACAGTCATTTGGTCCTGAAGTATTACTAGATTTATGCCAGGAATACCATATATCCCAAAATTCTTTGTATTGGCTACTAGACACTTTGAGCCCAGTGTGCAGCCTGCCTTTAGGAAATGTACGGGCTTCACTAATTCATTCATTTATTCTTCTATTGAGCACTTGTTATGTCACATCATGTTGATACTAGGGATTTAGTGATAAATAAAATAAATGTAGCCCTTGTCCTAGTGGAGGAATTCATCTCCTGACTTTGAAGAGAGACATTAAACAAGTAACCTCAAATTTGATAGGAGGATAGAATAGAGGTAGGTCAGTAAGACTTAGGTAATAGGGAGACCTCTTTAAAAAACTGGCTTTTCACCTGAAAGCTCAAAGATGAGTGTTGAGAATTGTTTTCATGGCCAAGGGAACAGTTAAGTTGCAGATAACTGAGTTGAGAAAGTCTAATCCATTCAAGGAGGTGAAAGAAATCCAATAACGATGCCTTTAGTTCAGGATGGGGTGAGAACTTATGGCAAGAATTGTTCATATTAACTTCAGCTTCAGATCTTTCCACTTATCTCTTTAAAATACTATTTTATTTTAAATCCTTACTTGAGCAATATAATGTATAAATTTATACATATTTTACATTAGCCTATTTTCAATAAACAATGTCTATGAAGTCCTCCCCTTTAGAAGAAAGAAAAGCCTAGGGTTTAGAGCTTCTCCTCAATGTTAGATTTAATTCACCAAAATTCAATGAGCATTAATTCTACTTCTACATATAGCTTCTACTATATGTAAAGTGTTAGGGATTGAAAGATAATTATGACAGGGCCTTCACTTTAAGAAACCTACAATCTTGAGCCAGGGGTGGGGAGGGGCACAAAACCACTTAACTATAATGCAAATCAGATGTTATATGTTTTAAAAATTGTAAGAATGATTCTCTGAGAGACCAGTTATAAACTGGAGAGTCCTAGGAAAGTTTTATAAAGGACCAATACTTCATTCAGGCCTTAAACTCCTTGAGCAAACATGGGATAAGGGAAAATCCAAATGAGAGAAATAACAAGGTAAAACATATAATGACATGAACATGTACAGTGTGGGCTACAAATACCAGGAGCAATCTCCCACTTCTTGGTTATGATCCCTAAGTTTCTGGGATACAGTAAATTAGGATAGTGTATGGAAGGCCAAATCTCAGGAGATTTTTGTTAAAACATGATAATCATTCAAACCATGGCTGTTAAGCAACAAACAAGTGAGGTTCAGAAAAGAGAGGACATGAGATAATAAATGTAAAATGCCGTACCTAATATTATGACTGTCTTTTAATATCCATTCTATCATCACTCCCACCCACTTTGAATGATGACAATGCCATTTGGGATAGGGACTCAGCTCAGCTCAAGGGGTAGTACCTGGTAATTTTGAGCCAATCATTTTAATCTGCCCCTCTTGTAATTCAGTAATTAATTTAGGAACCCAGTCTTAAGACTTTCAAAGTAAAGTGTTTCCTAATGACAGAAATTTGTTCAAAAATAACCAGGTGAATCATTTTCAATCCCTTAGGCCTAGATGATTCAGAGAATACTTTCTTACTTTTGAGAGTCCGTAGAGCATGAACACTGAGCATGAACGTTGACTAATATGAAGAGGAAGTGGTAATAAACCATCTGAGTGTACATAAGCTGAGTATCAGGCATGCTTAAGAGCTAGTTTCTGTCTTCCTCTTGATACTGTTATATATCTATATGAAGCCCAAAGCTGCCACAGCCGCCTCCTTCCCAGAGCCAAGAGAATCTCAGAATCACAAAGCATACATCGGATTAAGACAATCCTCAAACTAACCCCGTTTAGGATTATAGCCCTATATGTTCCCAGTTATGGTATGTTTGTGTGTGTGTGTGTTGTTTGGTTTTTTTGTTTTGTTTTGTTTTGTTTTTTGGCATGTGTGCCAGTTTTAGTTTCATTTTTGTCAGTTTTAGCTAAATGCACCCAACTAGTACAAGCCCTGTAGGACACTATATGACATGTATAAGCAATACATTGGCTATTGCTGTTGTTATTATATAAGCCTTGAAAGTATACATCTGCCCACATCTCTAAATTCCCCTCCTCCCAAAGGTAAAAGAGCAACCACCAACACTGTTACGGACAGTGGCGAAGAAAATTTTATTGAAGAAAGATGCGGCTTGCTGCAGCAATATTTACTCTTGGTCCTGTAAGTTTTCTTTTTTTTTTTTTTTGAAAGAGAGAGAATGAGAGAGAGAGCACATGAGAGGGGGGAGGGTCAGAGGGAGAAGCAGGTTCCTTGCTGAGCAGGGAGCCCGATGCGGGACTCGATCCTGGGACTCCAGGATCATGACCTGAGCTGAAGGCAGTCACTTAACCAACTGAGCCACCCAGGCGCCCGGTCCTGTAAGTTTTCTAATACAGTCTTGTTCAATGCACTGTAAAGACTAGAAAAATCAAATTGGTTTTATTCTCTAGGTGAGGTCTAAATCTTAGTCCTATAATTTATTGTCCTAAATTATAGGACACTATGCAGCTGAGAGACCAACAAAAACAAAATATTCTGATACCTCTTTTTTCTACTCTGAACAATGTCATAATCACATATCACCACATTAATTTCAGCTATCTGGTTGTTGACATAATATTTTTTCTGTATGAATAGGTAGGCCTGGATGCCCCATCTTCAGGCAAGACAGACACAGAGGGTTTTTCCTTCATCCAGGAAACTGCTTCATGGAAGGAAAGTGTTTTGACCTTTTTACAGTCCCTCCAGGGGCAAATATTATGGGCAATGATTACACCTGATCCTGACTCCATTACCTCATTCAAAACAGTGGTAAGAATAGGTCTCTCTGTATTCTTTAGTAACAACAATAAATAACAAGCTGGTATACCTTTTAAAAAAATTTATTATTAAAATATAGTTGACATACAATGTTATATTAGTTTCAGATGTACAACATAGAGATTTGACAATTCCATACATTAAGCAGTGTTCACCACAATAAGTATAGTTACCATCTGCCAAGTTGGCACAACTTTTGAAGAGAGATTTCTCATAAAAAATTTGCAGACACATTTGTCATTTTTTTCCCCAACAATGCAATCTATCTTTCTGAGAAGGCTGTCATGGGTAAGGGGCCCAGGAAGTTAGTGGAAGAGTTCCAGATGTCCAAGAAGGACAGAGCATCATCCTAGTGAATTCAGAGGAAGGTGTTGGAGAAGGGATTAAAAGGTAGGACTCTCCTTGTACGCATAGGTGTAGATGTCTGCTCCAAATCTCTTTTTTTTTTTTTTCACAAATCTGAGACACTCCTTTCCATTTGCACTGTATGTGGCTTTAAGCGGTCTCAAAGCTAGTAGTAGAAAGACCGTTCATTTTTTTTTAATGTTTTATTTATTTATTCATGAGAGTCAGAGAGAGAGAGAGAGGCAGAGGCAGAGGGAGAAGCAGGCTCCCCGCTGAGCAGGGAGCCCAATGCGGGACTCGATCCCAGAACCCTGGGATCATGACCTGAGCCAAAGGCAGACGCTTAACCATCCGAGCCACCCAGGCGCCCGGAAAGACCGTTCTAATAAGGCATAAATATTCTGAAAATCAGAACTTCCATGAAAACTTTGAAATACTTGATACTAGGAATTTTTGGATTCAAAATTCACTTACGTCATTATAATAAGGTTTAGCATTATGTTGCCTTTATAAGGAAAGAAGAGCTTTTCTTTAAATATAATTTCATTTTGGGGTGCCTGGGTGGCTCAGTTGGTTAAGTGACCAACTGTTGATCTCAGCTCAGGTCTTGATCTCAGGGTCGTGAGTTTAAGCCCCGCACTGGGCTTCACGCTGGGTGTGGAGCCTATTTAAAAAAAAAAAAAAAAAGTACAATCTCATTTCTTTTTTTTTTTTAAGATTTTATTTATTTATTTGACAGAGAGAGAGAGACAGCGAGAGAGGGGGAGTGGGAGAGGGAGAAGCAGGCTTTCTGCTGAGCAGGGAGCCCGATGTGGGGCTCAATCCCAGGACCCTGGGATCATGACCTGACCTGAAGGCAGACGCTTAACGACCGAGCCACCCAGGCGCCCCACAATCTCATTTCTTATAAATTTTGATTGGTTATAAAAGTTGTTTTATCTGTTTTAGTTACATTTTTAGTCAGTGGTGACTCTCAAGAATATGAAGAGAACTTAACGTCTTAATCAGGAATTGTGACTGACCCTGCCAAACATAAAACCAATATCCAAAAAAATCATGGAATCAAGATTTTCTCTCTAAAAAATTTCAGAGTTTTGAATGTCAGTAAGAAGTTCCATATAAATTCAATATGTAGAATCACCTCTGTGCATACTAGCATTCTAAGAAAGTGCAAAAAAAAAAAAAAAAAGTTTTTTCACCCAGTCTTTTATACATGGCTCCCAAATCCTCTTTGTTGACTGCCAGGTGCCACAATGTGAAAAGCGTGGAAACAGGGCTCTAACACAGGCGTTCTAATGCAGTTAGCTAAGGAAAGGGGACAAAAGAAAGGGCATTGCAATTCCAATTAGCCTGCCTTCTGTTTTTGTAAATATGCTGGGGAGAGAGTTAGTTGGCTCTCTCCTTTTGTACTTCCCATTTCATTTCATCTGTTTTCCGCCTCCTTTTCCCTGCTCCGCACAGAGGGACTGGTCTGATCCTTGATGGTATCAACCTCTTCTCTTCCCGTCTTTTTGCTGCTGAATGACCAGTGAGAGGCATTAGCAAGCAATCAGAAGGAGGAGAGACTTGTAGCGTTTTTCTTTCTCTGCTCTCTGCTAAGGCCTCAGGATTCTTGTTCCTTCCTCTAAAAGTTCTAGAAGGCCCTCCACCCCCTACCCAGGAGGTTTTGATAGCAACAATTCCTCCTGGCGGCCCTGGGGACTTGCTGCTGTTGCTAATCCCTGGTTGCCTTCACATACCTTACTGATGCCCTTAACCCTGGCCATACCTTTGTAAATACTGCTCTGTTAAATTATTTTTAAAATCCCTGCTGACTGTGCCTGTTTCTTGCCAAGACCTTGACTGACACAGTTATTTGAATTCTGAGCCATTCCTATAATTAACATAAGTCTGTGAGTCATAATATTATCAATCAGTATATGTTTAGGGAATGCTGAGTAGTCTAGCACAATGATTCCCAAATGCCTTTCATTGCCACACATTGCTGCCAATCTATCAGAAAGTCATCATTATTACAGTGATACATGACATATGACAGAACAATGTGAAATGTTTTCAGAGACATAGTTAATTTTAGCAAATTGCTTTATAAAGCAAAGGTGATACTAAATGGTAATTTTGTGTTTTCTTTATTTGGAAAAATTAAAGTTTGCTACTATTATCTTCAACACCTACTTTAGGATATATGTGCGTGTGTGAATAGATATATGTTTACATCTAGATATAGAGAGAGATTATAAATCTGTGAAATCCATAACTCTGAAAATCTGTCTAGTGTAGGAAATGGTAGTAGTGTTTATGAATACCTTGGAATATTGTACTAAGTAATAGGGTCTGTGTTCAATTGGCAATCAAATGCTATTGACAATTTTGGGGCACAAGAATGTCATGATCGCATCTGCTGTAACACAATGTAGACAATTAGTTGTAGCCAGCTGGGGCAAATGGCTAGAGATGGAGGTCCAGTAGAAAAATATTGCAAAGGGTGCCTGGATGGCTCAGTCAGTTGGGCATCTGCCTTTGGCTCAGATCATGGTCCCGGAGTCCTGGGATCAAGCCCCACATAGGGCTCCCTATTTAGCGGGGAGTCTGCTTCTCCCTCTCCCTCTGACCCTCTCCCCTGTTCGTGCACTCTCTCTCTCTCTTGCTTGCGCTCTCAAATAAATAAATAAAATCTTTAAAAAAAGAGAATTAAAAAAAGAAAAATAGTGCAAAAGTGTATAAAATGACAGTTTCACTAAGGAAGTAGCAGAGGAAACATTAAGGAGGTGTGGGGAGAAGGTGGTAAATAGATTTGAAAATTCTTTGTGAAGAAGCATCGATTTCTTAATGGAGAGGAGAATCAAAATTATCTGGCATATTCTCTTGCAAGTGATCGGTGAAGTCTCTTTACCTTTGGAATGGAATGCTTGGAGTGGTATTGATTTAGACTGATATAGTTTTGAGAAAAAAAGAAGAAAATAAAAACTCAAAACATGGCTAAGCAGAAATTTTTATGAACTTGTTTAATCCTAGACTACTGTCATTCCTTGCACTCTTTAGGATCCCCTAGATTAGCATATTAGGTAATAGAACAAATAATTAGTGAATAGTATGGTAACTCCAAAAGACATCTTGGTTGCATGAGGATTGAGTTATTAAAAACATGGGTTGAATTATGCAAAAGGAAGAATTTAAACAAGAGTCTCTCCCCTTCCTTAAATAATCTCTAATGCAATTCTCAGAATCTAAATATTTACCTTAATATCTCTTGGATTGTTAATATTCAGAAATTACTCAAATACTTGAATTAATCACACTGGAAGAAGCTCTCCTGACTTTAGTCATTTTGATATTTTTTCCTCTGCTTGGCACATGTTTGGGGTTTTGTTTTGTTTTGTTTTTTGTTTTTGCTTGGCACATGTTTTGAAAAGAAATTCTATATGTAAGGGACAATGATGAAATTCATGTTGACAGTGGTCAAATATATTATATATGGTTTTATCACTATATATCAATACACAGATTATGCACCCTTCTTTACTTATATGTGTGTATTTGTATAGAAGTAAGTGAAATGAAATTTCTAATAAGAGGATACTTGAGCCAAATACTTAAACTATATTTATTTTTAAGATTTCTTTTACAATTGGTGATTTTTTTTCAATTATCCAAACCAGAAAGAAAAAAATATATATGAATCAGTTTATCTCTTTCCCTTTGAATTAGGAGTTTGATTTCCATGCAGGAGAGCTCTGTAATAACGTCTGGATGCCTTTATTTTTATCCCACAGTTATCAGTATATTGCTATATAACTACCTGCCAGGAAGGGCTTTTTTTCTTTTTTCTGGTTCAATAACTTTTTAAGTGTCTGTTGTTCCCATTTTCAAGTCTCCAAAACTTTTATGTGAATTCTTTCAGCACATTTTTTTCATTATTTCCCAATCTTCTTTTTTTTTCTGGATGGCTGAAGTTTCCAGACATATAACCTGAAATGTCCTGAGAGAAATAATATATAAAAAAATTAAGCTAAGGAAATGGAAAGCAAAGTATGCATATATAATACATGTGTATAGATACATAAATTCATTTTAAATTTTCCTTGAAAAAGCAATAGGTAAATCTAATTTTCCTTATTAATATTCTCTCAACAGAGTAGCAAATATGGTAGAAAACTTATCAAGAAACTTTCTTTTTTTAAACAACTTCCAGACCTAATCTTCATTCTTAGATTGGTCTAGTCTGTTAATATCATTAATGTCAAGGAGTGTTTTCCCCAAAGATTCCTAACATTGCAAAATGAACTGGCTGAAATAAGCCAAATAAGTGATTAAAACAAAATTCACAGTATCACAGAGACATTTTATTGGAATGTAAAAATTCTTTCTGGTAATGTTTTTATCAGTAAGTTATAAAATTTTAAATATAAAGGGAGGCTTTAAAGGGAATATTTCACCATCAGATTTGAGGGAAACACTCCATTTGAGGGGAGAGAGAGAGATGTTTGAACCAAAAGTGCCATAGCTAATATTTCTTTTTTCTTTATTCTTTTGAATGGACTAATGAAAGTTGTAATTTTCTACCAGTTTGTGTGTCTTTACTTAAACAGATGCAGTGAGTAAAGGCCCCTATTTCTCATTATCTTAGAATGTGATGAGTCTTCACCTTTCCACTAGTTGATGTGTTTTGGTATTCATCTGTTTTATTGATACTGGACATAGAGGAGGAGATGTATACAATGGAGCAACATCTCTTTTTCCCAGGATATTCATAGTACCTGGATCCATTTAAAGACATTTCAGTATTCCGTAGACAATTCAACATGTCAGAAAATGCCAAGAGTTCAGAACAAGACAAAATTACTGCGGGAATTGTAGGGTAGAAGGAAAAAAGTAGTTATTATAATAAAGGCAAGGCTTAAAAATATATATGTAATGCAAGTTAAATTTGACTGTATAATGGGAAACATTAAGAAATTTTTTTTTCAGAGAGATACTTGCCTAAACAATATTGTTATTGAGATATTACAAAGTTAGCGATTACAATCAACAATATAATTTTTAAAAAATTTTAAAACGTCAAATTTTATAGTAAAAATTTTTGTCTATTAAAAGTTGTAACCTAATGTCAACCTAAATAAAGAGGTAAACTGAGGCAGGCTCAAATTACTAGAAATTGAGTTTATTCGGGAATAGCAGAGGAATTGCAATTTGGGAAATGCATACTCTAGCAAGCTACGTATAGATGAGTCCACTGAAGGTTTGGAGTGGGCTGCTTTTATGGTCCAGGTGTGCAAAGAGTGGGGAGTTCACCCACAGTCCAAGCAGTACATTCATTGGCTTGAGGATGGAGAGGGATTCTTAGTGGATGTTAATTGGTCAGGAGATAAATCTCCCTCTGTAAAGCAGGCATTTATGGGAAATCAGTCTCTCAGTTCTTAATTCTGTTCTTCTGAGGGTGTACTCATGAGATTCCCCATTTCCTCTTTCCTGGTTCCGTTGTAGATTGAAATTCTTTCGCCAGTGTAATGTTCTTAACTCTTTCTAGTTCAAATAAAATTTTCTGTTGGTGGTGTTCTTCGTTGTAAAAATACAAAATACGCTTGATTTTATTCATTTAAGTGAGAAAAAACAATTTGGTGTTTTTATCCTCTGCCCAACCAGGAGAATATCAGTTAATATTTGCAATTCTGTATAATGAGAAATGATTTAAGTGAACTCTGTGTTCTCCTCTAGCTTTGCAATGTGATGATTTTAATTAGCTCTTTTTATAGATTTTAGTAAAAAGGAAAAAAAATAGCTTAATTTAAACAGGATGACTGAATATCTCTACAGTGTGCATTAGGATGGATTTACCTTTTATTGCCTATACCAGCTGCCAGATTTTCCTTTACTGTCCTCTACTTTTTTAAACTTAAAGTACACTAAATTTAGTTCTACTGCAAGTTCTAGCAGTTCAAGTATTTTCAACTTTAAATCCATCTATGTGTTCTTGAATTTTGTAATCTCATTAGGTATATGGTTGAAGAACATAAACTATGAATATTAAGCTGATACCTAGATGATAGGAAATTTGAAGGACTCCCCACACAGCATTAAAGGAAATAAGCAATTGGAACTGCCAAAAGAAAAGTCTGTTTTGAGAAAGGTAGGGTGTTTGAGAAACAGAGTCATAGGACATTTGACTAACTGTGTTAAATTGTTTTTGTATGGCATCTCTTTTAGAAGGTAATCCAGAAATCAAAAACCTCCTTCATACACCGGCTTAGTGAGGTAGTATTAGCAGAGTTCCAAGTTTGTTTTCTCGTTCTAAACTTTCCTCCCTTCCTCTTTTCCCCTTCCTTCCTTCCTTTCTTTGTATCTTTCTTTTGTTTTTTTCTTTCTGTTCACTCCTTTGTTTTTATATATGGTCGAATAAGATTCACCAGCTTTGCAGAATACAAAGCACTCAGAAAAGGGAGGTAATATTATTTGGGGTATATAGGAGCTAAAAGGTAGTGGAAAATATATGCAGGCTTTATTTTATGATGTTTTCTTAAAAAAATATATATGCACCTTACCTCTAACTTGACGAAAGTCGTCTTATTTCTATTCCAGAACAGTCTTGTTCTTTCTTTTCTCAACCACTTTAGGACTAATGTTTCTTGCACCTGGAATCATTGTCTTCCCTTCTGCTTCACATGAAACACTTCCTACCATGCTACAAAACCTAAGTCAAATCTTACCCCTTTTATGAGTTTTTCCTGATAACTCTAGCTGAAAGTAATCTATTGCACTTCCAGATTCCCGTAACACTTGTGGTTGGACTGTTAATTTGTCATTTACTATTTACTACCTTTTACTACAAGTTAGGTTCTTTTTACGATGCAAACAGCATAACCGTTTAATGACATGAACCTACTGGATCCGTTACCAAGCCAGGTATATTGCTACTACAAGGATTCAATAGTCCAGGTTCATTGTGCAGGGTCTCTCCTCCACAAAAACGGTATGAATACACAATCTAATTACATTTTCAAGGGGATGTGTGCATCTTAGCTCGAACTTCACCTTTTTTGAATGGGATGACTGTGTCTTAAGGGCATTTTTAAAGTCCACAATAATTTTTACAGTACCTTGCAGGATATAGGAATGCAAGATGATGGACTGGAAAGGATATGCATTTTCTTAGATGGTAAGACTTCTTTTCAACAGACGTTGAGCTTCTAAAGGGGAGGGACTAATGCTTTGAACCTTTGGTTCTTAGCATAATCACTGTTACATAGTTGGTGTTTAGTAAGTGTATGTTGAGCTCAACCAAATTTTGGAATCAGACAGACCTGGGATTAATATCAGTGTTGCTTTTACATTTACTTTGGACAAGTTACTTAACTTTTCTGAGTTTGTTCCTTCATCTATAAAGAAAAGATAATATTTGTCATAATGTTGTTATGCGGACTCAGTGAGATCATGTTTGCAAAGCACCTAGCACATAGTTGCTAATCTACCATCTATGTACAATTCCTATTAGAGAGTTCTTTCCTCTTTCTCATTAAGATATATATCTTATATATGCATATATATCTATGAATTGGCAGACAGGGGATTGAGAAGGATATTCTAGCTATGAGGACTGGCAATATGAAAAAAAATGAGGTGAGCAAGATACATTGGAGAAATAGTGTGTTCATTTTTTCAACTAATACTTTTTTTTTTAAAGATTTTATTTATTTGACAGAGAGAGACACCAGGAGATAGGGAATACAAGCAGGGGGAGTGGGAGAGGGAGAAGCAGGCTCCCTGCTGAACAGGGAGCCCAATGCAGGGCTCGATCCCAGGACCCTGGGATCATGACCTGAGCCGAAGGCAGATGCTTAATGACTGAGCCACCCAGAAGCCCCACAACCAATACTTTTTGAACCCATATCATGTACCGTATTATGTCCTAGGGCTATAATAATGAATATAATAGATTCTGCTTCAGCAAGACCTAGTCTAAGAGAGAAGAAAACTTCAAATAGTCATAGTTATGATTGGGATACTGGGTGTGGCAGTTTTAAACATGGTCCCAGAAAGAGTTGACACTCCTCCTATTGAAAGGATAGACCAATATTGCACAACAGAAGGAAGGCTATGTGATTCCTGAGGCTAGAACTGAAAAGGGCCACACAGCTTCCATGATTCACTCGGACGGCTTGCTCTCAGGACATTCCTCTAGCAACACTCCCTCTAGGAATCTGGCCACCATGCTGTGAGAAGGCCAGTTCACATGAAGAAGCCTTCAGTCATCCAAGCCCAGACACCAGATATGTACGAGGGGCAAAGTCTGCAGGTTATTCCAATCCCCGAATTTTCCCACCTGAGACCCCCAGGCATTTTGGAACAGAGATAAGCCATCCCTGCAGTTTTCTGTTTGATATTTTCCATAGGGTTTGTTAGCAACATTATGTGGTCGTTGTTTTACACCATTAATTCTGGGGTGGTTTGTTACATGGCAATAGAAACTAGAGCATGAGGTGGTACCTGGACGAAGGTGTTTAATTCAAAACCAGGCTAAAGGCTATGAGGTCATTATCACTTAATGGTCCAATAATATTTTAAAACCCCTCCAGTTAGAATTATTTAAATACTTTCCTTCCTAAGTAAGTGTAAAATAACTTGTAAAGTAACTCATAGGTCCAAGTGATAGGAAATAAATAATAAATAATGTAAAATTTACCCATTTTTTTCCAGATAAAAAGAGACATTCTTTCCCAATGTGTAGTGTCTTCCTGTATCTTTATTATGAAACTAATAGATAGACTATAAAGAGTTAAATAGTTAACTGTATAACTGTTCCTCATGGTTAGGAACAGTTATACATGATTATAAAAATTTTCATTAAAGAAAAAATATACTGATGCTTACATCTGAATTAATAACCAAATCTGTTAGAAAATTAACTGAATTGAAACTTGAGTTATACTATTAAGAGACCACACTTCTTAATTTCTCATCCAACACTATCTAAAATCTGGTCAGAGCCTCATCCCCACTACTAGCCTCTATGATCTGAAGAGCCAGGCTCTCCAGACTGCCTCTCATTCCCTGCAGACCATACTCTTTCGCACCTCCACTTCTGGGCTCAACTCCCCTACGTTCTCCTGTAAGGGTCACCGCCCTCCCCCGTGCCACCTGCCCTGATTCCCAGAGACATGGTGACCTTGCATCACTTTGCTTTTCTCTTGACGGTCGTTTGTATCAATATTTAGCTTTCATTTCATTCTGTGTTTGGCTAATTCTTCATGTCCATTTCCTTCACCAATGGAAGATTTTTCAAGGGTAATGACTGTATCTAATTCATCTTTGCATTCCCACAGGACCTATCTTAGGTACTTAATAAAGATTTCCTACATGATAAAAAAAATACAGAAAACACTCTGAGGTAAGTTTGTAATATGGGCAAGAAGCCTTCCAAAAACACTGTTGGAATCTCCACCTATTCTTTAATTCCAAAATTTGTTCAAGGAACTTGAAAAACAAGAACAACAAAAACAAAATTACTGTACTTTGTTGGAATTATAAACTCTAAATTGTAGAAATTGCCAATTTGTTTTGGAAAAAATAGTGTCTCTGTTCATGAAGACATCTGTATAATTCCCATACATAATTTGGTTCCACTTATAAGCTCTGCCTCAATGAAAAATAATTAATGTATGGTTTGGCAGGCCTCATAAATGCCTCATCTGCTCACTCAGCAGAAAAAAATTAAACCAAACCATAAAATGTAAATAATATTCTTTCTTGGTACAGAGCCTAACTCTATTCTCTTACCTTCTCTGTGTCTGGCACAAATATTTAAGTTAAATATTAAATTTTAATTAGCAAAATTAGTGCAATAATTAAGGGTGAGTATATGAGATTTTATAAGTTACCTAATAATTCCGAGGAAGAGTGTTAAGTGAACTTTTTGTATATAGCATGTTTTTGTACTTTCTGTACCTCTTGGATCATACTTTTTTCCTGTTATTTCATAGAAATATTATTCAGTAAAAAATAAAAATATCTTTATGTGGCATCATATTGTCTGAATAAAACCGCAGACCAAAGTTATTCATAAACAAGGAACAAAAAATGTTTCAAAACAAATTGGAAATTTCTTATTTCAATCACATCCATAATTTCTACAAACCTTAAATCAGAGCATATACTAGTTGTTGTCATTTCTGTAGAACTTGGGTCCTAAACTTGGCTAAATTTCCTGAAACTTGAAGCTTTCCCTAGTCTCTTTACGAGTAGCTGCAACATATGTCATTAATGAAGGGTGTTGGGTAACCTCCCTGCTATTGTTCTTAATTCACCACATGACAGACACCAACCACCAACTAAGGAGATCTGCCTAAGGCACAGAAAGTTGAAAATAAATATCTAATGAAGCAAAGAGGATGATGTAAGGAAAAGAAAAAAAATAGGACATAATTGTATAAAGGAGAAATCGAATGAATGTGAAGAGAATGTTCACATGTTGCAGAAAAAAGAAAAAAACCAACAATAATCCAGGTAAACTATAAAAAAAATTACTGGAATTTAAAAATAAAATAAACAAAAAGCCCCGAGGAGGAACCTTATGCTTTGACAAATCCACAACCAAGTGGTAAAGCAATATTAACAAATGAAAATCATGCCCATACTTTATTCATAAGCTACAAGATATATGAGCTAAAGAAAATTGCTGACAGTGGAAATAGTCAAAGGCAGTTCAAGTTACAGTGGATCTCATGCAGAGGTATTGCTTATTACTTTCCCACGGGTGGTGTCTGTCATGAGTGTGTGTGTGTGTGTGTGCGTGTTACTTATAGTGCTTACATATTTTTGTACTCTACGCTGGGTATTTTCATTTTTACTTTATTAAAGTTTTAATTTTTTACTCTTCTTTAGTTTTCTCTCGTACAACGTATTTTGAGATAACTTACAAAAATTCAGGAGCACAGGGAAGTACGATTGGTATATTTCTATAGAAAGGAGATAGTGGGAAGGAAGGAACATTCTAAGAGAGGAGTACAATGCAGCAGAATCTAGTAATCACATAAGAAGAATGATTCTGGAAATGTGAATAAGGTGAAGAAAGGGAAATGGGATAAAAACAGAGTTCTCCGGTTTTATAAATCTCTTCCTTCCGGTTTTATAAATTTAAAGTTTCTTTTCATGGCAGGACACATCAGGACATGGTGACCCTAGGAGATGAAAGTCAGAACTCTTGGTTACAGCTCCGAAGGAGAGGAGGGTGCCAGGCAGAGCCACACCAGGGCTTGCACCCTGGGACAGGGTAGCAAACTGGAATGGCGGGGGATGGCTTCTGCATGGCAAGCTCAGTGGGTTTACAAAGTTTGTCAGAGCTCCTTGGGGACTGGATAATTTGAGTATTTCCTTGTCATCTCTTTCTCCAGCTTAACTGGGCCCAAATATTTGATCAAACATTGTTCTGTTTCTGTGAGAATGTTTTTAGACATTTTGAATGTTTGAAAATTTAAATTGGGTGGGCGCCTGGGTGGCTCAGTTGGTTGAACGACTGCCTTCGGCTCAGGTCATGATCCTGGAGTCCCTGGATCGAGTCCCACATCGGGCTCCCTGCTCGGCAGGGAGTCTGCTTCTCCCTCTGACCCTCCCCCCTCTCATGTGTTCTCTCTCAAATAAATAAATAAAATCTTTAAAAAAAAAAAAGAAAATTTAAATTGGTATATTGGCCTCCTTAAGGTGGGTGGGCCTCGTTTAATCAGTTCAAGGCCTGATTGACTAAAAAGACTGACTCTTCCCTGAGTAAGAGAGAATACTTGACTGGTTTTGAGCTAGAACAAGGCCTTTTTTTCTGCCTCCAGACTCAAATGGAAACACTGGCTCTTCCTGGGTCTGCTGGACTTCATATGGGAACTACACCATCCACTCTCTGGAGCCTCCAGCTTGACAACTCAGCCTGCAGATCTTGCGACTTTCAGCCTCCATAATCACAAGAGCCAATTTCCTACAGTAATCTCTTTCGGTCTCCGGGCTATTTGGCCTGCTTATCTGTGGGAGCTAATTAACAAGAAGCCTGCCCTGATTTCCATCTATCCTCTTCTGCAGCCTAAGCCAAAAGGCAGGAAGATTTTGAAATCTATATGCTTTATCACCATATCTTATGCTGTGTTCCTTCTGTGAGTTCTTCTTCATACTGTCAAAAGGTATTTGACTTAATTCCATGTGACACAGAGCCCTCGGCACCGGGGGCAGGTCATCTGGCCTTGAGTTAGGATACCTGGCACCAATGGTCTCCTCTTGTCAAAACTGGTTCAGTTATTTTTCTCTCGGAGTATTGTATTATCATATTTTAAGATTCGAACATAAATTCATTTGAGTTTTATCTCAGAAGTAAAAACTGTTAATGTATAGGCTCTTCCCTCTCCTTAAAAAGAAAGAAAAAAGAAAGCAAGGTCAGAAGGAAGGGAGGAAGAAAGATGGAAGGAAGGAAGGAAGGAAGGAAGGAAGGAAGGAAGGAAGGAAGGAAGGAAGGAAGGTGAAAGGAAGACATGAGTGTCAATCCCACCTGTGCTGTTCAATAGACCATTTTTCCTATTACGTTGTGAGCTCCTGGAGAGCAGGGCCTGCGACTTCACCTTTATATAAGAAGTGCACACATAAGGTTGGAGAATGAATGAATGAATGAATGAATGAATGAATGAACCATGAAGCCATTAGTATAAAATGGTATAAAATGGAATGCCATAAAGTGAGGAGGAGAGAAAGATTCAGAGACAGGATGCATAACATTCTCTGATCTCTGTATATTTAATGATGGTAACGTCCTTATCCCAGGGTAGGGGAGGGGATTGTTGTAATGAGTCAATGAGATGGTTTAGGTGTTCAGTTAGTCATCAAATACCTAACATACATTTCACACTTGCTGTATGTCAAACAGTAAACTAAATGTTTTACAGGTATTCTATAGCACTTTAGTCATGCCTGTGAGAGAGGAGCTATTGGTTATCCACACTTCACAGATGTGGAAACTGATAACTGGAAACCAGGTTAAGTAATTTGCCCATAATTTTTAGGAACTAAGTGAAGACACTAGAATTTGACCTTGGTTTTGTCTGGCTCCAGTGTGGACTCTTAATTATTATGCTAACTCTAATGACTATTATTTTTACAATTTAATATGTCTACTCCTTGACAGCTTTGGTGGGGACAATGGCTGGTGAAATCTCTTTGCAGATCTCTTGAGTCGTAGTGGTCACTGTGACAGCAACAGTATTTCCCTCTGCCAAGGGAAGCCCCTGACCCCTTTCTGCGATGCTCTCTCACTTTGGGCTGAGTGTGCCACCTTTCATGGCATGTTGCCTAGTCTCGAAAAGCCCTTCAATGAGATAACTTTAAGAGCCATTTCTCTAAATGTTTGGTATAAATCAGAGGTTGGCAAAGGTTCCTTGTTTGTAAACTACGTTACAACAATGGAAATTTCAGCAAGTTTTCTCATCCTTCAATAAAGTAATCCTAAGTTTGTCATTATCAATGTTCTTAAAAATTAATGGATAGCTAGACCAGAGAGTCACAAGAAATGTGACAGTAAAATGTCACTTACAATGTAAATTGTTCCATTCACAATGACGCAAAACCAACAGCTGGTGCCATCTCTGCAGAAGAATTTTCATTTAGTTCTCTTCTGATGCACACACTTCTTCCCTTCTTGTATCTGTTCCATCACCCAATGACACCCACTTTTTCTCTCTCAGATATTCCATGGGTTATGGTTCACTTATTCATTCATTCAATCATTCAACTACCTTTGGTGTTGAGTATTGATATGCAAAGATGGATAACCTGGTCCCTGCTCTCAAGGGACTCACGGTTTAGGGGGTGGGGTTGATGCTTAAGAAAATCACTGTGATGCTACGTTATAAATGAGATATATAAGAAATGGAAAAATTCTCAGAGCAACAGACAGAGAGACACAGCAATATTTCTGCCAGAGAGATCAAGAGAGCCACAAAGAAGATGACTATTAAGTTGGTCCTGGAAGAACGAATCTGCTTTCTTTCAAGGGAGAAAGCAAAAGGTAAAAGATCATTCTAGTCAGCATGAGCAAAGGCATGGAGGTCTGAGGGTGTACGATGTTTGGGATATTGTGACATGACATCATGTCAAGTTTACCGCTAACAATATATATGCACATCTGTTTTGTAGTTTATAATGAAACCATCTGTTCAGTGATACCCTATCTCCATTTTGACTGATTTTCTTCTTAGTTTAGTTTCTAGGTCAGATATTTTCAAACCGTGCGTTGTGAAATATATTTAGCAGTTCTTCAATAGCATTTCTTTTCAACAGAATGGCATCAAAACACTAGAATAAAGCCAAGTAGAAAAATATCAGAAAGGTTTTTTTTTTTTTTAAGATTTTATTTATTTATTTGACAGAGAGAGAGAGTGAAAGAGGGAACACAAGCAGGGGGAGTGGGAGAGGGAGAAGCAGGCTTCCCACAGAGCAGGGAGCCCGATGCGGGGCTCCATCCCAGGACCCTGGGACCATGACCTGAGCCGAAGGCAGACGCTTAACGACTGAGCCACCCAGGTGCCCCAAAAAATTTTTTTTAAAAAGGAAAATATCAGAGTGCATTAATGGAGGAGGGTTAAGTACTGTTACGTGAAATCTGTTGTGGTCCTCGGTGTCTGAGTGTATGTCTATGTGTCTGTTCCATAATGTATTTTTTATTATGAGTCACAATAACAAAAAGTTTGAAAGCCACCGAAGTAGTAATTTTTTTCGCTGCACTCATATTATATCGGTTATGATTAAACCTTGAGTCCAAATCAACCTTGGTTTTTAATGAAGTGACAAGTGACACAGACTGACCTCATTTATAAGCCTGGCACACAGGCAAGCATCTGTTTTACTGAATGCTAGTTACATTTTACCAGATGAAATGATTCTAGCTTGGGAATGAAACCATCATTTATAATGTTATTTTAACATTATTTTTCTATTCAGGGTTCCAAACTACTAAATTAAAGACAATATATAAAAACCTAACGAATTAGTAGTAAGTTTCCTAAGAGACTGGCTTTTACTGTAATAGTCATTTATTCATTCAACAATTATTTATTGAGTGCCTGCTCTATGCCCATTGGCATTCTACATGCTGGAGATAACAATGGTATAAAAGAAAGACAAGATGATTGAAATAAAAATATTTTATATTAAACACTCATTATTAAATTTGAGCTTCTTGCAATTAGGGTGGCATGATATTTTAACAAAAATTTTAGGAACAAACCACAAGGATATTTAATGAAGTAAAAATTAAAAAACCCAACTCCAACTCGGACGAGGAAAATCACACAACAGTATACATCGTATAGGGTACTTAAAACTAGATGAGATAAATGGCAGAGTTCATGAAATGATTTTAATCTATCCCCCGTGTAAAAATGAGAAGACATCGGTTTATATATAGCACACATTTTGCAAAAATATGAGCCTTGAACAGTAGGGAACGAATATTGATGCTACTGTGGTATTGTGCTTATAAAGTTAAAGTTCTCTGTTGAGAGTAAAGCAATAGATTTTTTTTTTTTAAGTTGCATGTCAAACTGAGTAAACCTTGAACTTTTCCCAGGAAATTTCTCTCATTTATTCTTTGTAGTTTTATACATGAATGGTGATGAAAAGTCACAGCCTTTACTTGTTATCCCTAACAGTGTTTGTAATTAACCATACGAGGACTTTTGTCTGCCTTATGACATTTCCAAAAAATTTTATTTCAATATATATCGATTGAAGGCCCATCCTAGGGGCCGAGATGCTAGGTAGGGAAATATAAGGATATTTGACATCACTGATAAAGTATTTTGGTAAAATGTAAGTGCTTCCACTGAGCCCATTGCTTCACGTGGTTCTGCAGCGCTCCTGCATGTCTTCAGGCTGCTTTCTGTATCATCACTCTCACCTGCCTCTCCAGCTATCATGTGCCATCTTTAAGGGCCTGTTTGCACTTATTAAGGAATATAAGAATGACTTGGTCCCCTTTGCAAATTTATCTTACCCAGCATCTCTTTCCACATGATTTAACGTCTTTCAACACGCCGTCTGATCCCCATCATCCAGTGAAGTTTTGCCCCACTTTTCGGAATAAGTGAGTATTATTTCTGCGAGGGAGAGAGAAGAGGGAGGAAAGAGGGAGGGGATAGGGGAGGAGGAGAGGCTAACCTATAGATGAGGAAAAAATAAAGAATTCTATTGCTCATTTTATATATATATATATATATATTAAGAGAAAAGGTCCAATTCATATACAAGACAATATTGAAGGTTTAGAATGCCCGAAACACATATGAACCCCCAAACTTTCAATATGAGAATCCTCGAAGCTGTGATAACTTAAAAAGGAAAATTAAACTATGTTTTCTCTAAATCTGGCTTGACTTTTCTTCTTTATGCTGTCAAGCTTCAAGAACATATTTAGGCATTTTTTTTTTTACCTCATTAGATGAGGAATTTGTTTCCTTCACCTTCACACTGGAGAGTATATTATGGTTGAGTCTATTGGCCCATCGTTTTCTAGGTTTTCTAAGATGACCATGTTTAGGTTGAGCCCAAGGCAAGAAAATTCTTGGACAAAGAAAGTGTCAGACAAATGTATCAATGGCCAATTGGAATACATAATTATTTTATTTTGAAAATCACAAAATAAAAAACAGGAGTTGTTACAAATGCTGAAAAAAATGTTAAAACATTTTGATGCCTCTTCAGAAATCTTTTGTATTCTCTTTTCTTTAATTTCTTTAATTTCTTTATTTATTCTGAGTGAAAGAGGGGGGGAGTGGGGGGAGGGACAGAGGCAGAGGGAGAAAGGGAACCTCAAGCAGACTGCACACTGAGTGCAGATTCCTACACAGGGCTCAATCTCACAACCCTGAGATCATGACCTGAGCCAAAATCTAGAATCCGACGTTTAACCAACTGAGCCACCCAGGAGCTGCTTTCTTGTGGTTCTAGTTAAAAGGACAGAGGATCTGCTGTAATGCAGATACTAAAACTAAAAATACCTGGAGGGAAGGGTCTCGGAGGGAGTAATTTGAATGGCTGTGCTTTCCCAGTGCTTCTGTAAGCTTCCTTATTTTCCTACACCGGGTTGAGCATTGCTCCTAAATCAACAAAAATATTGCCAACACTTTGCTTTTTATATTATCAATATTGAACAATGTGACAAGAATATTTATATCTGTAGAGCAATAGGATATAAGATTTCAAAATTCATGGTGTTAGATTCTTTGAACTCATATATCCCAATGATACTTAAATTAACATCTGTTGGCTGATGATATTTTGATCATGAAAAATTATCAAGGATGTTTGGCCTTTTACCTAACCGGCACAGATTCAGAAACTCAAGATACTTTATTGAGGCTCTTGGAATACTCAGATCTGGTTAAATTCTGAGAAATTTTATTATTCAGTGTCATTTACTCAAATTCATCAGTAACCTGCTCTGTGTGTTTTGTTGCTGTTGTTTATGTGTGGCGGATAATATAGGTTTTTTGTAATGCTATTTCTCTTTAAAATGAGGAATGGCTCTTTTCACTGTCTTGTGGGAAGCCAAGGAGGACTATGGAGCTGACAGCTGCAACATCAAACCGAACTAAAATAAAAACCTTGGAGTTCCATGCCACCAAATTTTTCAATCTTTCTCCCTTTCTTCATTACTGGTACTGCTACTACAAGCAAATAACTGATGCAGTTTCTAGATGTTTTAGAGCGAACAACCACTTCCAGATGAAAGCATAATACATACAAAATGCCTTTTTTTTCCCTTCAATTATATCTAAAATTTTCTACATCCCTTAGCTATGTGGATCTACAGGTAGCTTCTCTTTTGCGGGGATGGGTAGGGTAAGTTACTTACCATATTAAAAAAAAAAGGTATCCAAGAGAGGATCAGAATATCTGTGTCAGTGCAATCCTATGCATTGGATGGAGACGCACAGGCAGCTGATGAACATGTGAACAAAATCACAAAAGTTTTTTAATTTTCATGTCCACTCCACGGGAAGTGGTAACCTGCCGCTATTAGGACACTCGGCAAGGGTCACATGTGTAGTAGAGGTGAAGCAGACACTTGAACATCTGTCCACTTCATGGGAAGACTTTTCTTCTCAGAATACACGTACTAATAAACAACAGTTGGAGAAAATTGTCCATGACATTCAACATAAAGCTGAGCTTTAGCTGAGAGAAGGAAGGGTGGAATTGTATTTCCTTTGGTAAAGCGAAAACAGCCGTGAGGGCTGCCTATTCTAAAACCCTGACGTTTAAAAAGAATTGTAAGAAATCAAATTGTTCAATTTGGAACGAAGAGCGGCCGAAGTTACTGGAAAGCTCATGCCTCTGAGTCTGCAAAATCACCGGCCAGGAGAGCAAAACTTTTCCAACACCCAATTTTAATATTGTACTAAAGCCATTGACTCTGTTAAAAACCCTGGAGTTAAATATGATCCCCTCCCCACTGCACCCCCGCCCTTTCTCTCTTAAGTTAGAGTTTGGGGGACAAGGGGGCTGGAGCTTGGCCCCAACCTCGGAATTGCTGCCAAGGGCGTGTAATACAATCTCTCCCCATTTGAAGGGTAAATCAGTGTCAATTGCGTTTGCCGTCCACCAGAAAAAGTAAGCATTTTACTTCCGCTCGGTCTATGTGGACTGATGCAATGTAGGCAATCTGTTTCTGGCAGGGGGGAAAAATCGTTTTCCCAAACAGCACCGAGAGGAGCCATCAGAGAAGCATGAAGAGGGGCAGTGCGGCTGTAGCTGCTGCCGAGCTGTCGGGGTGCGGAGCGCGGCTGCTGCAGGACCTGCGCCGGGAGGGGGCCGGCCCCGAGACGCTGCGCGAGCGGAGCCGGGAGCCCCCGCGCCTCTGAGAGCCGCCAGCAGCCAGCCAGCTCCGGACGCCGGGTGAGCGAGGCGGGCCGGCCGGCTTCCCGCCGGCGCCGCCGCCGCCGCCGGGCGCGCTCGGCAGCGGGACTGCGGGAGCCCTGCCTGCGGGTGCGCGGGGGGCGGCGGGGGAGGGGCGCTCCGTGCGGCGACCTCGGGCGCGCGGCTGGGGCGCGCGAGGAGCCGCGGACCGCTGGACGGGCTCTGGCGCTCAGTGGGTGGGCACTGCAGGGGGTGACTCGGATTCCCTGGACACAACCCTGTGTCCCTCATCCCTATTGTGGAACAGCCCAGATGACCGCCGCACAGAGAGCCCGCTGGGGCGGCTCAGCCAACCAGGGACTGAAGTGAGGACTTCTCATTAGCACATGGATTCTAAACGCACACTTGTGCCTTCGTGCGCCGGGGTCTCTGTGATGCATGCTCAGCGCGGGCGGTTGCTGGGGAGAGGGGAGCCGAGCGAGGGCGGTCTGCCTGGATGGATCCTGAGTGTTTTACTCGAGTGGAGGAGGCCGGGATGGCAGGAAAGAACACGACACTTAACGATGTGGGGAGATACTCCCTGTTTCCGACTGATGAGTTTCACAGAGTTGAGCTTTTAAAAAAAAAAAAGTGAATAAACAAACGCTAGCCTATGAATCAACCCCCTTTGGGAAGATTTTTGCAGAGCAGTAGTGCTCTTTTCATCCAGAGAGCAGGGTTTTGGAATCCTAAATTGTTTGGGGAGCAGCAGGGGAGCCAACTTTGCTTTGCAGGCATTAGGTATTCCGGCAAAATTAAATCCTATCAGCCCAGGAAGGTAAATTGCCATTAAGCTAGCCCAGACATCCGAAGTTTCTACGGTCTTGACTAGAGAGGGAGCAAAAGCAGGGGTTAACAGAATCTGTTTTCGACATTCCAGGACAATTGGGGTGGGGGTGGGTTGTGCAGTACTTCCCTCCAGTTAACCTTTTCGGAAATCAAAGCCTTTACTTTCCCACCTCTTCACCTTCATTCCCTCACCCTCCTTCACTTTCATCCACTTCTAGTGAAGAGTTTGCAAAACTTTACCGTCCCTCTTGTAAACTCCCTCTCTCTCCAAGTACCCTCTCCCACAAAGCTAAATCAGTTGTGTATAGGAGATCTTTGGTGGGGGAAATAAGATCTGCATGTGCACAGGAACACTCATTTGGCCTCCTAGTGTTAAAATAAAGGCTCAGACAGGTCGGATGTGCCAGCCAGGCAGGAAAAGTTCACCTTTTCCCCGCACCTAACGCTGAGATTCACAGCCGCAAGGCTGGGAAGGAGCGCTTGTGGCTCATTGCTTCCTTCCCCCAACCTCTTAGCCGAGGGGACGCTGATTAGCTGCAGCTGGGGTCTAGTTTGCCCAGCCTTTGAAATCGATCAATGGGCTCCTTCTCCAGGAATGCTCCCCCCCTAACTGCGGTGGAGGAGGTGGTGGCTCTGGTGGCCTTCTCCAACATGGGCGTCCTGGTTCTGACCGCCTAAGAGAAGGTAAGGGACAGATGTCTGAGGCATGGGACAGACAGCTTTTGCAATGCACATTGCAGCCTTCATACATGGCTCCTTGAATGGGCGCTGGAACGCAAAGGTAGCTTGAATTTCAGCGTGTGTGCTAACTAAACTTTGGGCTTATTTCTTCACTTTAGTGCTAAACGCCCTACTTCTGTGATGTGGACTGTGCTTTACTGGGAGATACAGTCACACAGCACATTTCTTTCACCTGGTGCAAAAGGTCATGCGATTGCCACGAAGTTTTCTAGAATCTTGGTAAGAGATCTTAGCTAAAGCTTCAACTTGCAGGTATGGTGAAATGTCAGGTCTTATATTAATCACAAGTACGTTATGTGTAATTTTAGAATTTTGATTCAAGCCTGCAAGTCTGTATTACAAACTTTTGGAGTCTTTGGAAGGCCAAAGTTACCTTGGTTAAAAACAATGAGGCTCTGACAATTTCTTTGCCGAGTTTTGTTAAAACTGCAACTGATGTTAAGGCTCTTTTGGTATTTTTGTGGTTTTGATATAGAGGCACAAACAGGATCCCACTATTTCTTTTCATTTCTTCCGAGCAACAATCAAGATTTTCCACTCAGTGTTTTCAGGCTAGAGAAAAGAACGGGAGAGAAGGTAGAAAATACCTCTTGTCAAAATGGGTAATGCTTGTGTAGTTTTTCTGTCCTAAATGTTTTCAGGGTCAGTTGAGTTTTTACTACTGTTCTCCCCTTATATGAGACTGTATGCTATATATATAAATATATGTATATTTATATATATATGCTATATATATACACACGCATATATTCAATACAATGTAGAACTCTGCTAGCTCTTAACTGCCTTATAGTTAGTAAAACAGAAGTCTTTGTATCACAAACAACATCAAAACCCCCAAAATGTTCTCATGAATTAAAGTTGACTTAATCAACTTAGATGAAATTTTGAGGTAAGTACGTAGTCTAATTGATTAATGACTTTCAGATGGTTTTCTATTCAAATTATGTTTCAAGTTAATCTGGAGGGGTCCAAAAACCAGTGTTAAATTCTTTGGAAGAATGGATTAGTAGGATTTTTAAGAACTTGAAAGAATTTCAAATGCCATGAAAATATAAGAATCAATCCCCACTTAGTGTTAATTTATTGGTCATGATTTGAGAAGGAATTCTTACAGGTATACCATCATTTAGTTCAAGACAAATCATCATGGGGCTGCAAGAAGAGAGATTTCCTGGAAGAAAAAAAAACTTAGCATTACTCAAAATTGGACGCCAGGAGAACTGAGTAGGATATTTTTAATGACTCTGACTAATAACCTTGTTACTTTGGGTAAAATATCTTAGGCCTCTAGTCTCTTATTAAAAACCAGGAATTTGCTACATCTTCTAAGATCCATTTGAGTTTAAAGACTTTATTACATAATTAGAAAAATTGATAATGAGTGTCATTTTGCCTTTAGTCTTGGTGCTTTTTTAAAATTTGTGGACAAATTGTGCCTCTTAGCCAGAGTGTGGGTCCACTTCTAAGATCTAGAATAATCTTTCTGATTAAATTTTAGACTTTTATTTTCTAATTAGGGCCTTAGGTTAAGATTTGGTATTCATGGCATTGGTTGAGAATATGTAGCTTTGTAGAGATGTTATTGATTAGCCAAAATGAATCACATAGGAGGAAAGAACTCAGAATGAAGAGCCATCTAGAGTGGTCCTTGGTTATTAGTTCTTTGAATCTCAGTTGAAAGATAGCATTTTCTCCTTCTAAAATTTGAAAGGGTGTTTGGCTTGGGATGTTTTTTGTTAGTTTAATTTTTTTTTAATGGTTTATTGGCCTATAAATTTTGTTTCTTCATTGTTTCACACTCATAACACACAAAATTGAATAAAGGTGAGGTCAGTGCTACAGATCAGAACAAAGTTGGCCTTTAGGGATGGGCCCCTTGACTGTGGGTTCATTAGCACTCTGTTTTAAAAGGTTACCATTATGGAGTCTGCGTGTGTGTGTGTGTGTGTGTGTGTGTTGGGTGTGGGGGGAGTGTCGTGACATCCTTTCTCACTTATTTTTGAAGGTACGGGGTTACCCTATTTTTAACTGTGTCAAAAATGAGGTATAATTTGTTACCAAACTTTGCTTTTAAAAACACATGTTAACTTCTCATTTTAGAGCTTAACATTTCATTCATCACCTGTCAATATGAAGAAAACTTTGGATTTTCCCTTTTTTATGGTTTTATTTCATAAATACTTTGTTTTCATTTCTCCTTTTTTGACTTTTTTTAGTGATTTATAGTTCTATAAAATATTTCTATTTTGTTACAGAACTATTTTTGTTTTTAAAATATGTCAATAGGAGTTTTATTTTGGCACATTTTCTATGAGGATGATTGAAGTTTAGCTAGTACTTATCAGATATAATATACCCAAAACTGGCACAAATATTTAATCTTCGAATTATATTTGAGGTATTTGCCTCCATTGTACCCACTGGAAAACTCCAGTACAACGAGAAAGTCATCCAACTGGAATAGAACAGCTATTAAATAGCTAGACAGTGGAGTCAGTATTTGACCCCAGCACTTCTGATTCCCAATCTAATATTCTATCCACTAATCAAGCTTCTTAGTGGATCTCATAGCAGACAGTAGTGATATAGTGTTTATAAATTTATTCTTATTTTTCTTTCTTTCCAATTGATTTTCTATGTAATACATGTCAGCAAAGTCTAGAGATAGACTGGAAACCATCTTGGTAGTAATCAAAGCACACCTCTAGGGGGCGTGAAAGCATACGTTTTTTTCAGAGTCAAAACTATGATGTCTTCAACTGGGATTCTGGAGCAACAGACTAAACAGTCTTTAAACATGTGATATTTTACTTATGGAGTCATTAATTTTTTCTTCTTCCCCTGGGCTAGTTCAGTCTCATCATAGTCATAATGGTTATTCCAGAATCAGTTCTACTATGGAAAGAAAGAAAAAATAATACACACACACATTCTTTGAAGAATTCTGTATTAAATTTCTGCATGTTTTTCCCTTTAAGTTTTATTTTTCTGAATTCCAAATCCCGAGGGTTGAGTTATTCATTTTTAGATAGATCCATACAACTTGGAGAAGCCATAGTTCAGAGAGTCATAGAAGCATTTGAGTCCTTCTGTTTCCAAAGCAATTGGCTTTGCTTAGTACTTACCAAAGTCACTTATCAAGCTTTTAAAATATTTAGATTATCTGAATTTTCATGGTAACATCTTTCAGTGTTTAGATATATTATGTAAAATATTTTTCTTTCCCCAAAACCTAACTTTTTTTCAGTCTAATGGATCCTTAATCATTTTATTTCCCATCTTTAAAAGCTACTCCTTGGCATCTCTTTTGGTTTTTGAAAATTTTTGAATAATTCAAAGGATCAGAAATTATCTTTTTGTTATAGTGTGTTCTTTGTGATCTAACTCAACTCATCCAGTTGGTTAAAGTTGAAAATTCTAAAAAGGTTACAATCCCGTAGTGATCTTTTTATCTGAGTAATATAAATTTGATTGTTATTCATACCAGTTTAATCACTTCGATTAGAAACTACTTCACCATGGGATAATTCTTCCACACTCCAAAGTTTGATCCTAACTGGATTCATTTCTGTGTTTCCTATTCATGTCTCTGCCATGTTTAAATCGAAGACTTTGTGTAGTGACTTTCAACTGAACCACAAAGTCATGCTAGATTTGATGGTGATTTGAAATATGAAAAATGGATCAGGAGAATTTGGGTTGAAATCCCGATTTTTTTTTTCCCAAGGCATGTAAACATAAAAGTCCCTATCTATGACAGTGACTTTAGGTGTCCATATATTTGGCATATGTTTAATTGTTTACTTCTATCACCTGCTAATTACCCACTAAACCTTCTTTCTCCCACTTTGGCTTCCTGGGGAAATATAATCTTATTATTGTTTTTTTTCCCCCTTTGTATGTAATTTTGATTATATCCGAAGCAGCATAACAAAAATTGCTTAATTACTCTTATTGTTTTTACTTACTGATCATCTATAAATATTAGAAGATAGCTTGAATTACATTTCTGGCAAAATACAGGACAGACTACATGAGAAGTAAATGTGCCACTGTCAAGGAAAAGAAAAACTTCACTGTTTGGAAGGACTGAGGGGAAGGATTGTGTCCCTCTGGCTCATTGCAACTGTTACATGCCATTAGGCTTACTGTAAACTATCCCTTGATGAATTCTTTGCTGGACAATGAGCTTAAGAATCTGAGGTGTCTTCTTGTTTTTACAGAGCAAAATAGGATTCTGGTGCTTAAATGAAAGTTTGCAGAGCACATAATAGGATGTAGATAAAGTTACTGAACTATCACATCTCACTTTCAGGAAAGTAGTGGGAGAGATTGTGTCTTGAGAAGAAAGGCATTTTAGAGGTAACCCTTTTAAGATTTCAATTAGTTATTTAAATGTATGAATCATGTGCTTAAATGTATTATTACTTAAATGTTTGTCCTGAGGCTAGCTAGCCTAGAGGAATCCTAACCAGCCACAGGGAGATGTCTTGTTTTCCTGGGACTGGACCTATTTTTAAAAGAACTGGAGCAAAATGTTTTAGATTTCTGGTATTTAATCGCAGGGTTTGGAGAAAGCTTCAGGACATTATATGAATAATATAATTAACTGCAAAAAAATAGGCAATGATGATATTCTGGCTTCTGTAATGATAATTTAGTAACATATGACAAAATGTATTAAATATCTTTCACATTTGCACTGGTTCACTTTAGGTAATTAGATATATAGAGATTTATAAAAAATGTTTTCAAAGATAATTTTTGTTAATTTTTTTGCAAAAAGTTATTCCAAAGCATAATTGCTTTGGAAATGAAATTGCCTGTTTTTAAATTATATGTTTATGACGCTTTTTAGGTGTTGACTCACGTTACCAGTCTTTTCTAATATTACACCAAAATGTTTGGGAGACAGTCACATTTTGCAATTTTCTGAACACCAATGTTGTCTTATTTTTTTTTTCCAAAAGCAGTCTTAAAAGGCAAAAAATTAAGCTATGCTAAGAGAATTAGAGTTTAATAAGAAAAAAGGAATATTATGTAAAGAATAAAACTGACAGAAGTGTATACAACTTATATTGGTAAATTTAAAATACCATAAATATTGAAATATAGCTGAAAACCCCATTATATCCTATCATACTTCTTTCCAGCTGCAAATATTTTCATTAGTCATACAACAAGTGGTTATTTCATATGCACTATTTATATATAGAATAGAGTCCTACACATTGTTAAACTGATGAGTTTGTTTACCTTAGCTGCTTCAGTATTACTTCTATAGTCTTAGGTCCTATAAATGATGCATGCAAAGTGCTACATTCAAGGCCAAGTATATATTCAAACATCCTTTCTACAATCCACGCAGGGGACTGTGCCACTCATAAGGTGGTCGGGTTAATGAAATCATCTTTTATTTTATAGACCTAAGACATTTCACTACTTCTACTCTAAAGATGATTGCAAGCAAAACTAGTCTGTAAAATATATAAAGTGGGAAGACAAAAGTAAGATAAAAGAAAACCCTATGGCAGTATTTATTAGGGTTGTGTGTAATTCTCGTGGGTTCTTGATGAATCTATTTTGTAAAATGTTTCATTCTGGAAAGAATAATGGTCTTAGAGTATGAAGACCCAGGTTCAAGCCTGACTCTGCCATGATCTGGTATATGATCTTGGTTAAGTCATTTATCCGCTCTTGTTTTTTTTTTTTTTCATTAACTCTAAGATGAGAAAAGTGTAGTAGGTACTCTTTGAAAGCACCTCCTTTCCTGTCTCCCCACCAGTTCTCTAAACTATGAGTCCATGATAGTTTACCCATATGCAAAGAACCAAGTGCTCTGCTTAATCTTACAGGTAATAGTTTTAAGAAAAGTCCTAAGTTTACAGTAAATCGTACAAATTATGTCATTGCTTGCACTCAGTACTAAAATTCTGTGGAAATCTATGGTTTCAGACATTAGCCAAAACATTGGAGTTTACAATTTGGACACTAAAATTTTAATCAAGCCCTTTTTATTACTTTTGAATAAGTGGAATTTCTTGCCTTACAAGCTGACTTTTTCCAATATAATGTTTTACATGAGCTTAGAGCTTAGTGTTGGATTTTTCTATTTGACCTTAGATGGCTGGCGTTTCCTACCAGGTGTTTGGTCGAAAGGGATAGGCCCAGTACAGGAAAAGCAAATAGTGTCTCATGGGGTTTAATAATTAATAACCTGACCTGTCATCAAAGCGTCCATGGACCTTGTTCCTTACTATGTCATGGGCAGAAAGATTTTAACAAGAGACGTCTATGTAAAAAGCAACTGCTCTTTTGTTTCCAAAACAGGGATTACAAGTGGATAAATAATGTGCACTGCTCTGAGCCCAAAGGTACGCAGTGGACCTGGCCTCTCGGATATGCATCAGTATAGCCAATGGCTGGCGAGCAGACATGAAGCTAACTTGCTACCGATGAAGGAAGATCTGGCCTTGTGGTTAACCAATCTATTAGGTAAGGTTATAAGATCTCATCTGGGGGGCAAAGATAACAGTTTTTTTTCCTCTCACCTCATGTCGTGTCCTTCACCTAGGCACGTGACAGCTCCTTGGGAAGAACGATTTCATTATTTGGATTTTCCATCTGGGCAACCTGAAACATGTGGAAAATTTGAATGAATTTCTCAATATCTCTCACATGAACTGTGCTTAGTAATTCCAGTGTCACTCACAGAAGGGTGGAAATGTATGGCCAAATTGCTTATTTCATCTATATGCTGATCTGATTGATTTTGGATTTTTCTTTCATGCAGCTGACCACTTTGACTTGTTCTTTTGACGTTGTACTCAGGCCACAGTCTGTGAAATTCTGACTTCCAAAACTAGATTTCTTTGCCCTACTTTCATAGCACACCTTCTGAAACTGCTGAATGCCCAAGCTCTAGTACAAAAACATCTATCCTTTGTCTAAATGAGCTAACTGGAGTCATCCGACCTTGAACTGAAATTTTTCTTCTCATTTTGCTTTTGTTTTTAAGCATTCTTCTAAAAGTTGTCTCTGAGAAACATGCTACCTCATGCTAAGGCTGCATCTTTTTTTTTTTTTCATTTCTATTGTGCCCTCATATTCATAGGATAAAATTTCAACCATGTGCAAAATGGAATCATACATTTAAAGGATCATCATCTAGAGCAGTGCTGTTTTTACCAGTAGTTTTTCACAGAGAACAGAATGAAAACCTGAGGGAAGGACCCTTATAGACACGTGAGAGAGAAGATTTGAATATTGAGTAAACATAGAATTTATATGGTGCTTTATCATTTGCAGAAGGGATTTCACCAACATTCTTATTTAAAGAATCCGTCGAGGCAAGTATTTTTTTTCTCCCCACTTTCTAGCTGATGGAACTAAGGAGCTTAGTGAGGAGCACCCTGTTTATCTAAAGTGCTAGCAAGGTTTTAACAAGGTTCAGCAAGAATTTAACACATTTTAGCAAGATGTTCTTTTTGCTCACCATGGCTCTGGGGTTTTGCGTGGCTGTTACATTTTTTTAAGCCTTCATCTGAAGGGTAGATGTCTCCTTTTTCCTCAGTGTGTACACTATTTTGACGCCTCTATGTAGTGTAGCCGGAGCTGCTGCCTATGGGTGTGCATGGCTCCCAGCCACAGGGTAAGGGCAGAAATGCAGAAGGCATTGGGAAGACCCTTCACTATGCTATGGAGCTATATCCACTAGAAGGAAGGGGCTACCGCCTTTTAAAGACATCCCTACAAAGGAGCAGTTTTTATCTTCATCACATACAGGGAGTCAAGTTTGTCTAAGCAGATGGATTTTTTCTTTCTCTTTCCCTCTTTTTTATTTTATTTTTTATTTTTTTGTCTCTCGGGGATTCACTAATGATTGTTACATAAGTAATTGATTATTAACTTTGAGCCGTCCTCAACTATGGGCTGTCTCAAGTACAGCGGCACAGAGTGGGACTTAGGAGCACAGACTTGACCCTGTTGTGTTTGAGCCCCAGATCTGCCACTTACTAGCAATATGATCTTGGGCAAGTTACTCACCCTGTCTGTGCCTCAGTCTCCTCATCGGTAAAGTGGTAATAATAGTAGTGTCTCCTTTGCAGGGTTGCTGTCGGATTAAATGATTACAATAGGTGTACTACTTAGTGCTAGGCATATTGTAAATACTATATGCTTGTCATTGTTATTCCATTTACATACTTTTAATGTGATTCTTGTGGATAAGTTTGTATGTTCAACAAATATTTGAGTGTGCAGCATAATATGTTAGTTTAAAAAATGGACTCTGGAATTAGAATGCTTCAATTCAAATCTCAGTTCCACAAGTTACCAGCTCTGTTATACTAGGCAAATGTCTTAATGCAATGTGCCTCAATGTTGTCATCTGAAAAACAAGTATATTACTAATAACAACCTCATGGGATTGTTGGAAATTTGAATGAGATCCCCAGCTTTAGAATAAGACCTGGCACATAATAATCAACTAGCTAGTAAATACTAACCATTGCAATTAACTGTGTTTCAGACACAGTCTGATAAGTACTGGAGGGTAGAATAGTGATTGGGAATGAGTACCAGTTCTTGTAGGGCTTGGAATAGATTGAAAAAGAAGTATTTTAAATAAAGTGAATAAATAATTCATTAATTGGGCTTTTTAACACTAAAAAGCCCAATTGTTTTAAACACTAAAAGATATAAGTTGCAATAAGAACGTAAAAAGAAGGAAGTGGGAATGGAGTAAAACATCAGAGGGCTTGGGGTGGGGGAATCCCCTTTAAAAGGTCTTATATTTAATTGAGAACTGAAGAATAATTAATAGCTAGCTAGACAAAGCATGGGAGAAGAGGCTGAGTGGAAGGAACGGCATACACGGAGACAGGAAGGAGTTTGGTACCTTGGAAGAACTGAATGAAGGCTGGCATCAACAGCAGTGATCAAGAGGGGGGAAAGTTTCATGTGATTTGTTGGGGCTAGGTTGCATACTGCTTTGAAGACAGGGTTAAGGAGCTTTATAATTTATTGTATGATCAAGGAGGAGCCATTGAGGTGTTCTAGGCAGGGAAAGATTGTGATTATAGTATAGCATGATTGTGTAGGCATGTTCCAAGGTCCCATGACATGTCATCAAAGCCATCATTTGGTGAATATGATCATTTACAAAGCAGTTTAACCAGGGTAAGCAGCACAAGACATCCCCAAAGAATAGAGAGTCAGTGTGTGTGTAATGGAAAGATCCTTGTACCATAAGTCAGGAGACCTGGCTCCTAACTTGGTGTCAGGAGACCTGGCTTCTGATTCTGGCTCTGCCACTCAATAGGAAATTTGCCCAAAGTCACTCAGCTATCTTTTCTGGGCTCAGTGTCCTCAACCATAAAATGAAGGGCTTGGAGTGGATGATCTCTAATGTCCTTTCCAGTTCCAAAAGTCTAGGTTTCCAAGAAATCCATCTCTTGAGACCTACTTTGAGATCATCAATATGCATAAACAAGGAGAAAGCAATTTACATAAATGAATAATCTTTCTTTTAAAGAAGAAGAGTTTTTTTGATGCTAGTAGTTGGTAACAAAAATGGCTTGTGAATTTTTCTCAGAAAAGGAATATTCAAGATATAGTAAAGTACAACCTTGTGTTGACTTAAGTTCATAAAAGTAGATAGATAATAGCTTTCAAGTGAATATCCTCATGGTAACTTAGAAAGTAGACCAATAACTTGAGATTATTTTAAAGTGGTAAAACATTTGGAGTTAAGAAAATACACTATGTACTAGAATGGTGATAATAAGGAGGGGAGAAAAAATGTATGGTTATGTAAGAAGATATTTTTATTATACATAATAGATATATTTAGAATTCACATATTTTGGAAATGGAACCATTAAAGTAAATTTTAAAATTATTATTGACCATTTTATCACCTCAAATATTTGCAAATTTACATTGTGTAGCTCTCTTTCAAGTCTTCTTTTTCATCTATTTGAAAGCTAGAGATGTTTTGAAAATAGTTTCGAAGTTGATACTGTCTCCGTGTAAAGCATCTGCATTTTTTGGGTAGGTAGAAATTTACATACTAAATTAAAGCTTTTAATTAGATAATGATGTGGACTTACTTGTAGAAAGGCTTTCTGTCTCTTTTTAGTAATACTTGATTGAAATATAACTTTTTTTCCTTTTATGTCTTTCAAAAGGAGTATTAATGGTTTTCTAAATTCATGTATATCTGGCCCTATATATAAAATGTCAACTAGAAGGTGTAGTTTCTTAAAGAACACTCAATATGTATTCAGATTTTTTTGGTAGATAAAAATGTTTGATAGAGAAAAAATTATTTCATTGGTTCATAGGCCGGTATTCACATTCATGCCATATATGGAGGTATAATACATAATTTTCAGGTACTATATACTTACTTAATCAGTGACAATAATAAATACCACTTTACAGGCGCCTGGGTGGCTCAGATGGTTAAGCGTCTGCCTTCGGCTCAGGTCGTGATCCCAGGGTCCTGGGATTGAGTCCCGCTTCGGGCTCTCTGCTCCTTGGGAGCCTGCTTCTCCCTCTGCCTCTTTCTCTCTCTGTCTCTCTTGAATAAATAAATAAAATCTTTAAAAAAAAATACCACTTTACATTCTTAGGCATAGAATTAAAGCAACAATGGCAAATTTTTAGATTAAAATTTATATATTAGAATATTAAATGCTAGCTATGTTGTGATAAATTAACTAGTTAAGATGAATAAATAGTTACTTTAGTTGGGATTTGTTTATGAGATAGCATACCAGTTTGATTCATGAGATCATCATGTAATGCTTACTGACTGCTCACATATCCTTGGAAATATACACTAATGTTGTTGAAAATAGTCTTTGTAGTCCAAGTATGTTTTCTAATAGCTGGCACCATGGTGCATTTTATGACCAACTTTCAGAAAAGACAGCAAATGAATCCCAAAGATCCCTTTATTCTTCCCTATAAAACATTTCTCTGGCCATTGTCCTCTGCTATACATTAAATGTATACATTTCGTCTTTATTTTTGGTCTTCTGTCTTGTTACTTTTGTTCATGAACTTGCTATTGCCCATTTACTATTTAACTGTGTCCTTAGGACATATTTGAGCACCAGATGATTATACAAATAAATCTTGGGGAGACATTTAATTGTTACTTTGAATAAGCAGCATGTTATTAAATTAACAGTCCCAGATTATAGCATCACCCATCATTCAAATATATGAGGCACATTCTATGAATTTCATGATTGCTGATGGAGTATTGAAGATTGTTGTTGGCTTCACTTTGAAATGAATACACTAATGTAAATATTCTCAAATTGTTTATTTCACTTGTCTTTCTTTAATCATTTGAAAATAATGGTCTACCTTTATTTGGTTATTAACACTATATGAACCATATGGCAATATATTTTTGAGAGAAGCTTTTAGTTATTAAGCATCAAAGAAATTGACATTGTTTTTAAAGATTATAGATTTTTAGATTATAAGTATATATGTATTTGGATATATGCAGGGACTTTGAGTAAATTATAAAATATATTACAAATTACATTATGTTCAATTGATTTCACTTAAATTTAGAAATGCATCATAATAATTGATACTATGGTGATTTACCCTTTGTCTGACTTTCCCTACATGCACAGAAAAGAAAATCCAGTTGTGATATGCTTAATATGATCAATAAATAATATTTCAAAAATTTCAGTTATTTCTAAAATTAATCATATTTCAGCATTAACAAGTTAAGCACCTATTTATTGGAGTTGCCGCTGTTAAACGCAACTGCTGTCTAATGAGCTTGGAACAGCTTTCCTTTCTTTTTTTTTCCTAAAGCCCTTTACCAGATCCTTATCCTGCAATGGTCTCATATTCTTGATATAGTCAATAAAAATTCCTTAGAAAAGGTGATATCTTATGCTAGTTCAAAAGTTTAAAGAATCAAATTCATGTTCACAAATTGACACCTTTCAGAGATGATAATGCCTCATTTTTTTACCCAATGTTTCCAACAGAAACAGCTTTGTCTTTTCTTGATAGAAATGCAGGGTAGAGGCGCCTGGGTGGCTCAGTTGGTTAAGCGACTGCCTTCGGCTCAGGTCATGATCCTGGAGTCCCTGGATCGAGTCCCGCGTCGGGCTCCCTGCTCAGCGGGAAGCCTGCTTCTCCCTCTCCCACTCCCCTGGCTTGTGTTCCCTTTCTCACTATATCTTGCTGTCAAATAAATAAAATCTTAAAAAGAAAAAAAAAAAAAAAAAAAAAAAAAAAAAAAAAAAAAAAAGAAATGCAGGGTAGATACTTTGAATCAGCAGGGAGCAGGTGTTGATCTAGGGCTTCTGGATATAACGAATCATTTCCTATCTCCCAGCCTTCAAAACACTGAATAATCTGAGTTAAAACAGCAGATGAGTTGCTTTGAGCTCTCCAATTAGAGAAATATACGAGGATTAAGAGGTACACTTGAGTTTGCGGTAGAGTTGGGTCCTGTCTGCATCAGCTTTAGAGATGATATATACACCAGTTTTCTGCAGTGAATCAGGCCACACATCAGAACATCTTGAATGACTTTCTCAGCCATTCTCCAGTCTACACCGTGGACTGCTCTTCAGTCTTTAGCAACAGTATCTTCAGCCCCAAGCGGCTTTTGTTTGTTGTTGTTGTTTCAGAAAGGCTTTGTTGGAGTTCTACAAAGAAAAAGGCAATAGAATTAGGGAGAATACTTTATTATAGAAAATAGCTATTTGTGTATTCAGCAAATATTTGTTTAAGTAGCCAAGCATAGTGGCTAGGAGCATTAGACTCTAAACCTAGATATCATGGGTTAAAGATCCAGATTCACTGAGTAAACCTAGATATCATGGGTTAAAAATCCAGATTCACTGAGTAATTTTAAGCAAATTACTTAATCTAATACCTCAGTTTCATCATCTGTAAAATGGATACAATAATAGCACCCATTTCACAGATTGGTGAGGAGATTAAAAACATGAATACATGTAAGGTGCCTGGCATATAGTTAAGTCTCAACTGTTAAATACCATTATTAGATGTTATCATATCTTAGGAACCTGAGTTTAGTACTGCTAACTTACTGGGAGGAAAACTTTTTTTCTCAGCAAAGTAGAAGGTAAAAAGGATTCTTTTTCCAGGTGGCTTCAGTCTAAAACACTACTGATTGATACTTAATCAGTATGGAAATTATGGCAAGCACATACTTCTGGGAGGAATGTACTGATGTGTATAAGCATGTGTGCTGATTTAGTTACTTGGCAAAAAATTTCAGGCAGATCTTTATTTCGTATTATTATGCCCTAGCATTTTATGAGGAAGTGACTAACCACAATCTTTAACCAAATTCCCTGATCTTTGTCTATTGGCAAGCTGTCAATCATGCTGAATTGGTGGTATGAAGATCAGAGTCCACAATTATGAACTCAAAAAGTAAAGATATTACTTCTAGACTAGGCTATTTTTTTTTTTAAGTAGGCTCCATGCCCAGGGTGGAGCCCAACATAGGGCTTGAACTCACAACCCTGTGATCAGGACCTATGCTGAGATCAAGAGTCAGAGGCTCAACCAACTGAGCCACCCAGGCACCCCTAGACTAGGCTATTTTAGATTAACCTTCAAGTCAATACTCTTTACACTCCAGTGTGGGTCAGTCGGTACTCCAAGATGATTTAATTGTATCTATTCATTGCCATATCTTTTCCTAAACATACCAATAACATGAAAGGACAGAGCTGGGGAAGAAGTGATTCTATGATTCTAGAATCCTACTGCATCTAGTATTTATAATCTAATGTCTCAAAAAAGCTACACAATTCTGATTAAAGAAGATCTGGTTTTGCCTAACAGAGGTATTTAGCTTTTTATAATGTTTACTTGAGAAATTGTAATTAGTGCTTCATATAGCTTGTTCTAATGGACTTGTCATGGTTAAATTGAGCTAAATTCATGTGATGATTTTTTAAAAATTTTTGGTAATATTAATATAATAAGAGTGAGGTAATATATCATTCCATATAAAGATTATATTGATCTCTTACAATTATAAAGTATGTTTAAAATGTGTATTTTATGATTCTTTGGGTGGAAAATATGTTACATATGAAGATTTAAAAAAACTTCTCCATCTTGCATTTTTCCTTCATTTGAGGCAGTATGTTTCAACTATAAAGTACGTAACTATGTCTGTTTTAGCAAAAAAAAAAAAAATCCAACTTTTGGAGCTATAAAATATACAGAATTGAAAGCTGAGCCCTAATATATTTTTCATTAGATACAGATGTTTAATGTAAATTCTTTCTTCAAGTATTCATGAAAATCAGAATAACTAAAAATTTTCAGGTATAATGCATAAAAAGTAAAAATCATACCTTTTGGTAAATTGCTAATAACTTTTTAATGAAAGGCATTTTTCTTTTTATACTTTACAAGTTCTTTTAAATTCATTGTAATCATCTTGTCACTTAACATTATGAATAGAATCTTTAAATTGCCATGGAATGTAATGAAATATGAATACCTAAAGACCTCTTTCAAATGTAGAGAATCTTATAACTAATTTATGAAGGAATCATTCAATAATTTGGAGTAAAATTTATCTTCTTTACCTTGAAATTTAATTGATAATTTTGAAAATATTTCTAATATTTACTTTTCATACTTATTTCCAAAATAACTTTCTTATTAGCAAATGCAGGCCAATATGGTGTATGCATAGTACAAATTTTGTTGTGCTCACTTTTTGTATCTTGAGAATATTACTTTCATTCCTGAATTAAGTTGAGCTGCATACAATTTTGAAATAATAGTAGGTTTGTATAGGCTACTTCTGTGGTGAGTAGTTAGAGCTACTGATGTTTTGCCAACTGCAGAAGTCATTATCCTTACTGGGGACTAAAATGCAAAGTATCCAGTAGGGAAAAAAGAACATTTTTAAAAAGGTAATTTTCTTTCCTTCTTTACCTGCCCTTCCCCCAAAACGGTAAAAAAAAAATTTCAAACGGATGTTTCTTGAAATCCAAATGTATTACATATCGTGTGTTGAACTTTAAGCCAGTGGTTTATCTGTTGTTCCAGTTGGGTTATATTTAAGTGTTCATGGAATTGAACTGCATGCATTTTTTCTTAAGATAAAAGCTAATCCTATGAGAATCTTCATATAAAATTTTAAAGTGTTCCTTTCTTTTTTGCTTTAACTTAACTACTTTTTACAAAAATAATATCCAACATTTTGTCAAAGTTTTCCAGCAGTTTATTTCTTCATTTATTAATTTACATGTTCACTGAACATATTTCCTAGGTACCTACTATGATAATAACATACTTACATCTGTAGGAACACACACACACACACACATACACACAACATGCCCCAAGAGGTTTGAGGAAGACATGAACTTTACACAGAACATATTAGTAGCAATAGAAGAGGTTTGATAAGTTGCCAAAATGAGTGATGCTTTTGAACACAACCATATAGAAAAGAGATCAGTATGCACTGGGAGAATCTCTTTCTGGATTTCTGATTAAAGGAAAGCTAGGGCTTGGTCAGGCAGATACAAGGGAAGAGGACATTGTAGGCAGGAGCCATGCCAGGAAGAAAGGCTTGACAGTAGGAATGAGAATGTCTTGCTGGAGGAACTGTGAAGGCAGGGTGCAGACCAAGAATCAAGGAGAGTATAAGGATGTTAGATTAGAAAGGTGGGTTAGAGGCATAAGGGTCAGCCTTTGGATATGTTCAAGTGGATATATTTCATATTTTGGGTGGAAGAGAAGCCTAGGGACTATGCAATGAAGAAGAGTAATGACGCGGTGAATGTGGTGTTTAGCAATAATAATTTTAGCAATGAGTGTGATATGTACTGGAGAGAGAAGTTGAGGACAGGGAATAGCCACTGTTTTTGTCACCAAAGGTTTAGGTATCAAATCATGAAAATTTTTATTACGATTATGGTACTGGAAACAGAAGAAAGCATGAATCTACAGGACTTGTGACTAATATGTTATAGGAAATTAAAGCAGGGAAATAAAATATGCTGAAACTTAGAGAATTAGAGCACCAGGAAAAGGAGAGAGCTTTGGGGGAAATGAATTTGAGGAGCATATAAGAAAAAAATTAGTGGGTTTATAAGGCTGAGGGAAAGAAGGAATCAGGAGTGACAGGTAGAGGGTTTCTTATGGGGGGTGATAAAAATGTCCTGAAATTGTTCGTGGTGATGATTGCACAACTCTGAATGTACTAAAAGCCACTGAATTATACACTTAAAATGGGTGAATTGTAAGGCATGTGAATTATATCACAATAAAGCCATTACAAAATTAAAGGAGAAAAAGAAACAAAATATGTTTTGGGAGAATATAAAAAAGACAACCTTTAACTGGTTAAATGTCAGGGATAGACAACTGTTAATAATGTTCATAAGAGCAGTAGTAGAAGCTGAGTGGTTTTGAGAAGAGAGAAGAACAGAGACTGAACCTGATAATCCACAGTTCAAAGATGGTGGCAGGGAGACGGAATGGTTAGAGAGGTAGTCTTTCAGAAATGATCACTTGTATTGGTTTTGCCTGCATTACCTTAATCAGGAAAACAAATTCAATAGAACTTAGAAACGTGGTTTATACATTGACCACACTAGTACAGTTGCCAATGGTGGTTGATTTTTGATGTAGCATGCCTCTATTTCAGAGTAAAGAAAAGAGAGCTTTGGTGTTCTTGTCATCAAAGACATAAGCAAAACACAGAATGACGATTCTGCTTTCTGTCTTTGCCTTGCAGCCCAGAGTAGTTGAATGGGCTATTGAGGATGACAACTGAATGAATCTCAGAGGTCAAACTGTACAATCATTGGTAAAACAGTTTGAGTTTCATTGACTGGTTGGTTTTTATTCCTCTTGATTGCCAAGTGGTGGGACTTTCACATAGGATATCATTTTGCCACTTTTAACGTGAAAGAAAATTTTTATGCAGTTGAAATTATGTTATGAAAATATAAAACGTTTGGTTCTTGCCACTAAAGGAAAACATAAAATTCCAAAGAAACAATTCTTTCCTTGAGTTCCCATCCCAGGTATATGTAACTCAGCTGGAACAGAAATTTTGGTGATAAAAACTGTGTCAAATACGTTGGCATGAATGTCACATTTGCATTGGGGAATGATTGTGTTTTTATAATGCTTCTTTTTGTTACTGTAGGGAAGGAGATTACAGCAGAAACTTTTATGGAAAAATTGGATAATGGTGCCTTGCTCTGTCAACTTGCAGAAACTATGCAGGAGAAATTCAAAGAGGGCATGGATGCTAACAAGCCTCCAAAGGTAAAAGACCCCCAGGCAAAAATCATTCAGGGGGTGGATTACATTTATAGTTGCTTATTAACAGAGTTTTAGTATTTTGTTGTCAATGGGTATATTAATATGTCTATTAACAAAACACAGAGAGTGCATTTTAATTAGGCAACATGTTATTTGAACTCTAATTACATAAATTACATAATCCTTTTGGTAAGTCTAATTAACTAGAAGGTTATGGAAATTGATGGTATTAATACAAAACAAGGACTGTGTATAAACTGGTTGAATCTGATGTATTGATTACAAATTTAGCACAGAAATGATTTATGTCATCAGGAGGTGAAAAAAATCTGGGCAAGAAATGTTTACTAAATAGGTCTTTGTTTCCAAATAGATCATTATGGTGGATTATTAGAACAAAATGTCTAGAGTGTATGATATATTTTTTTAAATAAGTTGTAGCATTGAACTAAGTCACTTCAAACAATTTTTTTTTCTAACTGCTCAGATTTCTGCACATATTCTTTTTAAAAATTTATTTATTTGAGAGAGAGATATATATATATAGAGAGAGAGCATGCTGTGCACATGCAGTTGGGGCTGGGAGGGGGACAAGGGCAGATGGAGAGGGAGAGAGAGAATCTCAAGCGGACTCCCCACTGAGCATGGAGACCAACCTGGGGCTCAATCCCACGACAATGAGATCATGACCTGAGCCAGAATCAAGAGTTGGACACTTCACTGACTGAACCACAAAGGTGCCCCCACATAATTCTTTTATGATTATTATAAGCACATAATGAGAGTATGGTGCTTGATACTTTTTGAAGGAAACAAAATAGATGACACTTTTCTTAATTTTTAATAGAGAAGGAAAAAGGTAAAGAAAAAATAAGGTTAAAATAATGTTGAAAACAGCTTTAAATGAAATGAAAATGAAATTGAAATGAATGAAATGAAAATTTTAGGAATTGTTAGATTGGCTATAACTCTGGCAAAAAAAAATCCAGTAAAACTGATAATTTATGTATAGTTTCTTTATGATTGCCGAACTAAAATTAGAACACATATCAAGCTCCTTAAAATCATGTATTTTTTTTTACAGCACTGTACTTACTTTGGGGGTTATATTTCATATCACTCTGTAAAGTACTATATGCTATTATACAAAGTCTCTCCATTTTTTTTTTTTCACCTTAAAAGCAGCTCTGTGAAAGTATTAGTTAATTCAGTGGCTCCCAAACCTTGCTGCACTTGAGTATCTTTAAAATTTACTCAGACTGGGCTCCCGTACCTGAACATCCTGATTTAATCCCTATGGGGTGCAGCCTGGGGATTGGGATGTCTCCAAAGCTCTGCAGGTGATTCTAATGTGCAGCAAAATTTGGAAACCACTGTGTTGGTATTTTTTTTTCTCTTTCGGATAGATGCAGACTAAGTGGTCTGTGTGAGATCCCCTGGCTAGTAAGTGACAGAGCAAGACTTTGATATGGACATCCTCTTTCTGAGCCTGGTGCACCTCATTTTAGCTCACTGCGGGTAGTATAGACATGAAGAGATTGTGAACATGCTCATGTCACACTTAATGTTAGGACCCTTAGGAAGCCAATAACTCTCCTGCCGTGCTTTCCACTGTAATGAACCTGACCTCTACTTCAGCTTACCAAGGAGAAAACAACACCTAATAGGAGCACAATTTGTATAGAAGGTTCACTGTGAAATAATTCACAAAGGGGAAAAACTTGCTGGGCCCAGATTCTTTGGAGAGCATTATGTTAATATTGCATTGGTCCTGAAACTTCCATTTGATTTGCGTATTGTTAGGAAGAGTGACCATTACTTCAATGTTAAGGTCTTAAATCCTTCGTAAGTAACAAAGAATAAACAACTCTACAAAGGCTAGTGTAAGGTTTTCTGGTTTTGTTTTGCAAGCTTATGCTTTATAAAACAGAAGCAGAGGGGCACCTGGGTGGCTCAATCAGTAAGTGTCTGCGGTGGTCTCAGGTCATGATCCCAGGGTGCTGGGATTGAGGCCCAAGTCAGGTTCTCTGCTCAGTAGGAAGCCTGCTTCTCCCTCTCCCTCTGCATGCCCCTCCCCCTGCTTGTGCTCTCTCTCTCTCTCTCTCTGTCAAATAAATAAATAAAATCTTAAAAACAAAAAAACAAAAAAACACAGAAGCTGAGCTCTCCAAATAGAATTGTAATTGTAAGACCATCAAGAGTAAACCAACCCCCAAAGCATTAGCCTATAATTCAAAGGCTTTGGTCTTGAGCACATTTTACTTGGGTTCCGGTTTTGTTATTTACTAATTAGACATGTCTATCCTTAGTTTCTGTACCCATAAAGTAGGAGTAATAATTATGCATATATACTTTCCAGAAAGCATTGCACAAAAAAGACTCTAGATAAATATTATTTCCCCTCTGTATGTGAAAGAGTTAAGAGATAATGATAAGAATTTTTGATTTGCTAGAAGAAACTAGAAGAAAAAGATAAGTACTTTGTAAATGTTCATAGTTAACATGATACATTAAAATAGGTGTACCTTTGCCCTAAATCTCCATGATAATATGTAATATTGAGAATAGTTATGGATCAAGATTTTGATAGCTGTTTTTCTTTTGAAACATTCATTTCAAATTATATCATTTTTGTAATAAAACTCTGAAACATAAAAAGAAACAAATTAAGTTTTCCTTTCAAAGTGAGTAAAACTGCAGCAAGGTTTTATTAAACTCGAAATACTTCCTTGACCCTAAGCCATTTGTTTAATTAAATATAAAGTTCAAATTTATTCTGATTATGATAAATATATTTTTATTTTGAGTATAAAAACTCAACTGTGGTAATTGAACAAGTGTAGATTTAAAAATACTCTTTATGACCTCACTTTCAGTGCTCAAAAAATCAAATTTAATCTGAGTTAGAAACTGACACAATTACTCTTGACTGAATTACCTTCTGTGTCCTTGGCAGAATTTGTATATTTCACAACTTACTTCCAACAATATGCAGTTTAAATCAAAATAGCATGTGTCTTACTATATGAAAAAAATGCAAAGAAGGCTAGTTTTTCTTTTTTACATTTTATGAGAAATTTTTCAGTAGATGAGCCAAATGGCTAATATTTCACAGCTATTATGGGTCATAAGTATAATTTTGTCAATCCATCCAAGTTTGACACGAGCATTTTCATAAGTCCAATATACTTTTATTTTCAATCCATATTTTGTCTAAAACAGACATTATATGAAATTGTACGGCATTTTGCTGTTATTAAATCTAACTTTACACAAGAATAAATTTGCTAAAACCCAGGTAGTTAGGTGTACGTTGAATATTTCCTATAGAAAAAAGGGAGGCTTTCAAATTGTGTATAAATAACCTGTAAGCTACAGTATTGTCTGCTTGCGTGTATAATTATTTTCCACCTTGGCATTTTAAAATCTAGGAACAATAGTGGAAAAGACAGAGAAGTTGGTCAATACCTTTGATGAATTAGTGAAACTGTTATAGTTAGGGAGATGTTAAAACAGGATTACATTTAAGAGAATCAACCACAAACTGGATCCCACCTAAAGTCATGCCACAGGAAGCCCTTTGTAATTTTCTCCTAGCACTTAAATCTCACATGCTCATTCTCTAACAATATTTTACTTTTCCTGATTGATCTTTAATTTGGGGATTTTATAGCTGTATAAACACATTTGAGCAAGGAAGTTATGCTTGGTATGTATGAAGTATGTCCATGTTAAGAGTGACTTAAACACTCCTAATATTTGCAAGTATATTTAATAAATAGACAGTTTACAAATTTAATATTTTAGTTATAAATCCATGAGTCATATCCTATTATGGCTTGATAAAATACTGTGAATGAAAATAAATGCTATCCGATGATTCTTTCTAGGCTTCCCAATAGATCAATAGAAATAGCCTCTCTATGTTTGTTAGCTATCAGTAGTTAATCCTAGGCTTTGTATTTTCCCACTTTGTATGGAAACATTGCAGAAATTTCAAGGAATTAGGCAATAGTTAGGTAGACGCTTTTGAGACTCGTGTGCAGCAGTTTAATGTATAATCTGATTTTGGTTAGTTTATATGTACCATAATATGATTAATTCACTCTAACTACAAATGTTAATATTCCTGGAGCTCAGGACCTTAAAAGGCAAAAACCTAACCAAAACGAATCTTTTCAATACCTATTGGGATGGGAAAACTAAAACAAGCGATAAACCCAAGGTCAGATTTTATGCTTTTTGACCCTTCGTTATCTGACTCAAAGTTGGCATCTCCAATCAAGACAGAATAATTGTTTCATTGATGTATAAACTTTCACTTCCTGGTCCAGATAGAATTCAACTGTTACTGTATATTTACTCTGTTCTTTTTCTACCAGTCATGACTTGCTGATTTGTGTACAAGATTCTCTCATCGACTGGGGCATCAACATGGTGCATGACATTCAAAGGGTTCAACCTCTCTTTTTCTCCTAACATTCCTTTCTGTTTGTCTCATTGATCTTGAGAGTCCCTGCCCCAGACATCAGAGTTTCCCCGGGTTCAGAGCTTCCTTTGACTTCAAAGAGCCCTGGGTGGTTAGATCAGTTTTGAAACACATGGAGGGAAAAGACAAAAAAGAAGTTCTGTTACCTAGTAGAATGCTACATTATGCTCCAAGGAAGGAACTGAACATTCACCATCTAAATGTAGAATCCAGTCCTTGTTTGGGGGAAAGAACATCCTAGTCAGATAGAATGTCTATAGTACATTTGCCCATCAAGAATATCTAGTTATTTGAGCTGCAAGATAACACTGCTTCAGGATGTTTTACCATCCAGGAATTAGATAAAACATAGAGATTAGAGGTTTTTCCCTCAAAAATCAACAGCACGTTTTGTTTAGAGAACATCTTATCAAGATTGATTTCAGAGAAATCCAGAAATGTGTGTTTACTGCTGATACCTCTGACAGAACAAAAAAGTATGGTAGAAGTGATAAAAAAGTTTTTTTGAAAAGAAAATCTCAGCTGTGATTAATCTGGAGTCATCTATATCTGGCTATGCAATTAAAATAGCTGTGTATTCCAAAAAAATAAATAAAATAAAATAAAATAAAATAAAATAACTGTGTATTCCTTAAGAAATTCATGATTTTTAAATGCAGATATAATGCTAGGACTAAGCCAACAGAGTGAGGCATGATAAATGGAGGGAATACAGGTATAATGATGTGGAAATAAATGATTTTTTATGGGTTATTTTGCTGCCTGGACTGAGAGGAAAAGAAAAAAAAAAGAAAAGTTAGTAATAAAGCCCAGTTCCTCAGGATTTAAAAAAAAATACATACATCTTCAAGTTTTAAATATATAAAAGTAAATTATTTCCCAATATAAAATTAATTCCCCTGTCACCATTTCTCTAAGTTCTTGACCACTGGGAAAATCTTTCATCTTTTTGTCAGAAACAATGAAATATCTTGCTGAGTTTTTTTTCTCATGGGGAGTGTTTCTCTTCTAGTCCATCTTATAGAGTTACGCCTAAATGAAGTTTTAATACATAGCAATAAATGTTGATGTATCATATAGAATTATATGAAAAGGAGCTTGACTTTTTTTCCCCACCCATAGTCAACTAGTCATAAAAGACTTGATACAGGTCTTGATCTGGGTTGCTCTATGTGTGGGCTAAGGAAAACAAAAGCAGCAGGATGAAAAAGTAACCATAATAGGGAGTGAGTGATGGACTTAAGGAATTTACCTGGATCTTAAGGCCTAATTAACTAGTGCCAAATGTGACGGAATATCTTAGGTGATAGAATATTGCTGAGCACAACTAAAAATGTGGCCAAGTTGATCATCTGGCACTAAGTTCATAATGAACATTTCAAGTTCTATGGTCCCTCGCATCCCAAGATGGAGATTCAGTCTCCATCAGACAATAATAGCAAGCTAGGAACATTTGCATGGTGTCCTTTACAAAGAAGGCAGTGTTCCTACATGGCCCTTACTACTGGACCCAGAAACCTCATTTAGTTGACAAAACCCCCATTCTGGGTTGTCATGTGACTTATCTTCTACCCTCCGGAGTGCATGTCTGTTATGAAGCCGTCTGGTGTGCCTACTTTTCCTGCTCTGGAATATCAAGTCAGCAAAATACCACGATCTGACAGAAGAGTGTGTTGTGTGATGTTGACATGTTCCTATAGGTTATGCCACAGAGCCTGAGCTGATGTATAGGATAGTAAAACACTTCGGTTATTTTTGTCAAGCGTATACAAACAGCTTTTGGAATTTTCTATTTATCAGGATTAAGAAAATTGTATTTTCCAGGGGCGCCTGGGTGGCTCAGATGGTTAAGCGTCTGCCTTCGGCTCAGGTCATGATCCCAGGGTCCTGGGATCGAGTCCCACATCGGGCTCCCTGCTCCTTGGGGGCCTGCTTCTCCCTCTGCCTCTCTCTCTCTCTCTGTCTCTCATGAATAAATAAATAAAATCTTTAAAAAAAAAAAAGAAAAGAAAATTGTATTTTCCAGACCAACAGATGCATGCTAAGTACTAGGATATTTTCTTTTATCCTTTTTGAAAGGTTTTATTTATTTATTTTGAGAGAGAGAGAGCGTGTGTATACACAGGGGGAGGGGCAGAGGCAGAGGCAGAGGGAGAAAGAGGATCTCGAGTAGACTACATGCTGAGCATGGAGGCTGACGTGGGGCTTGATCTCACAACCCTGAGATCATGACCTGAGCCTAAATCAAGAGTCAGACGCGTAACCCACTGAGCCATCCAGGTACCCCTAGGATATTTTCTAATATATATTCTTCAGTGGAAACACCACATCTAGAACAGCAACTCTGATTGAAACTGTTACTTCATTATTTATCCCTGCTGTTGCCCACATCTCATCCATCTTTTTTTTTTTTTAAAGATTTCATTTATTTATTTGCGAGAGAGAATGAGAGACAGAGAGCACAAGAGGGAGGAGGGTCAGAGGGAGAAGCAGACTCCCCGCTGAGCAGGGAGCCCGATGCGGGACTCAATCCAGGGACTCCAGGATCATGACCTGAGCTGAAGGCAGTCGCTTAACTGACTGAGCCACCCAGGCGCCCCTCATCCATCTTTTATACTGGCTTGAGTTGAATGGAGATGTGATAGAAATCACTTTCCTTGCAATGTTCAGGCCATTGAGAGTGCATGAATCTCTGATTTTTTCTGAGTTGTGATATTTTATCCCCTATGTTTGGGAATAAAAATTATGACAGTTGCTGAGATTACTCTTGCCAATTACTCATTCAGGGAAAAATATAAAAATAACTTCTATATGTACAAAGGAACAATAGTCATAACTTAGGCTTAGGTCAAAAACCCATCTGTCACTTGATCTCCATAAGACACTTCCCTTTCCCTAATGCGTAGCAAACTATTCAGGTCCCTTTAACGATTAGAAGGAAGCTTTACAGGCAAGGCTTGAGATCACTACTCCTTTCATTAAGTGGGCCTTGGGTCTATAAATTGGCTCTAGTCTAAGAACAGGGTCATCAGAAAGATTCTCTCATTTTGCTGCCATTGCTGTTTCTGTTATACAAATCAAGAACTTAGGAAGTTGCCTTTCAATTTACAGCTAAAGGCCCCATGATTAATAAACCATAGTCAGATCTCCCATGGGGCAGATTATTCTAAGAGATTTGATTAGCCTACTTTGTATTCTGGCAACCATTCCACCTTGCCTATGACAGTTAAGTGTCACTACGTATTCCTGCCACCCTGCGAATCCCCATTCACATTAACAAGAGAAAACTCCTGTCTCCAGCATCCTCTTTCTGGATCGAAAATCACATTAGGAAATTCTGGAACTTTCCTCACCAACCTGTTCTTCATATCTTAGTAAAAAATAGAGCCTCTCTGGGCCCCACTGAGTGACCCGGGAAAAAGTAGGCTTAGGTGAGGTGCACATTATCAGTTGCATGCAACATTTCTTTTCCAAGGTTTGAATTCCTTCCTCTATATTTTGCCAAGTGGTTTCTAGCCTTTTAGTGGCATTTAGGGTGTGCTAGCTTTGCATTTTCGTTTGTGTTAGCGAATCTAGCAGACTATTAACAGGATCATCTGTAGCTATCCATGCTAGCACACGGAATTCTAGTTAGTGCAGTTAAAGTACATTAATTCTGCCAAATCTGAAATTACATCCTGCTTTCCTCAAAGTAACACCCTCAAAGTCTATTATACAGATAGAGAAAAACCCTGCCATAACATACTTAGTGGCACTCAAGATTTTAAATGTATGTTGAGACTATGTAACCAGTCAGCCAGGAATTCCTGTATTGGCTAAGAGTTATACTGTGAGATGGATCTAAATCCAACCTGATCCAGGCTGCAATATTTTGATACCTGCTGGAGATCATCAGCTCTGACTATGGCTAGCTGAGATTTTAAGGACAGAGCAATGGTTCCAGGAATGCCCAGGTTAATTGATACTCCTTTCTTAGCCTGGTCCAGGAGAATACCAGGGGTAGAGGAATCTACCATGTACCTTCCCTACTTCCTGAGACGGAGTGCCAGCCTATCCTCCCCACTTCATGTCTCTGCCCCTCCCCCAAGATAAAAATTTAACTCTTTCCCATTTGGAAACAAACTGGTCAGGGGACAGGAATTTAGCCAAGAACAGGAGCCAATACCAAATGCAAATCATATTATTTGAATTCTTTATATCACAACTATTCTGTGGAACATTCTTCTGCATCCAAAAGCTCACATGTAAAAGAAACCTGATTGATTTCTCTAACTAGGACAACAGAATTTTTGTAGATTTTAAAATTCATGGTATTTATCAATAATGAGTTATAAAGCTGAAAGAGGTTATTCTAAACTATTAAAAAGATTTATTTGGCTTAATCATGCTTAAAAGAAAGATTGGGTTATCTTTCTATTCTTCCTGTGAAAATATTTCTAAATTATTGTTTATGAAGAGGCAACCAGAAAGTATAGAGCCAAAATCTTAAGGAAAAGCAAAATAGTGTTCTGTCAGGCAGTTAATTAATTAAAATATTATGTTCTTTTTGTGCATTTTGATGGTTCTAGTGTTTATCATCTTTTAAAAGCTATTTATTTGTTGTGCCTTCTTTTATTATCTTAAATAAATACCTGATTCCATATCTGATTTCATATTCATAATCCTGTAATTCTTTCATAAAAATGATGCCAAAATACTGTAAGCTTAAAAGCCCACAAAAACAGTTTATTCTCAAAAAAGAGAATGCTAGTTTTCCATTCCAGTTTTGTTCTAGTATCAGCCTCAACACCAATTCCAAATATCTCATATTTTTCTGAACTTCACTCTCTGATGCTAAAGAAATAAAAACCAATAGCTTTGGAAGACCTAGGATTTATACCAAATCCCAAGGTTATAGAATATAGATACTTAGGCAGTCACTTCAGAGTACCACTGTCAGATTTAATCATTTTAAACACTTTTAGAGAGCTCAGCTAAGCAGAGTGGTTAATCGTGTGGACTCAATAGCCACACTTCCTGGGTTTAAATCATGACTCCACTGTTAATTAACTTGGGAAATTACTTAATTTCTCTGTGCCTTAATTTCCTCATTTGTAACCTGTAGCTAATAATAGTACCTAACTTATCAGTTGTTATGGCGGCTAAATTTAATCTCCATAAGCACTGAGTAATACCTAGTACATGTGGGTGCTCATTAACATGAAGCTATTAAATCCATTTATCATCTCTCTCAAGTTTCAAATTTTAGCAAGAGGGAGTATCATTAGTGTGATTAACAGCCAATTCTGTGGCCAGGTCATGGCCTCACCTTGATTGACATGTTCTCAGACTGAATAAAATGAGAGAGGGATCATTTCCTAAAGAGAAGGAAGAGGATCTTGGAAGAGTAGAGATGTTTTTAATGATCATACTGTATAGGTAGTGATGGCCTCCATATTTATGGTTTCTCCATCCATCACAACACCTGGACCATATTGTTATACTTGGTTGTTTGCTTGCTTTTATCCCTTTACTAGACTCTAAGATCTTCGAGAACATGGTTAATATGTTATTTGTATATAAGTCTATCATAAAATCTGGTGTATGGGTGCTCAGTAGATATGTTTTTGGATGAATGAATGAATGAATGAATGAATGAATGGCCCAGTGTAGATATTTACTTGCAGATCCAGAATGCTGTTTTTAGTGAATTTTAGCAATTCTTGATTTGGAATCATGAAGACTTTTATTCTCACCAAGTTTGAAAATTCTCCCTCTGCTGGTTTTTCTTAACTCAAAAGTCTTTAATGTTCAGAATCGTAAGGAACAAAGCTGACTTTTAGGTAATGGGGAGAACAGAGAACTGGAGAATTTTGGGGTGGCTCAGGGAAAGAAAAAGATTCTGAGGACATTAGAAGTGCTGATAAGAGATTGGCAAAGTAATAGACCATGGAAGTCTAATTTAGTAAGAGAATTCTGGAGATTGATCATTTAGTTCATTGCAAATGTTATTATATATTCACATGGTATATTATTATTTGAGTTCAGAGTGTTATCTAAAGGTAAAAATGATGACAGAAATGAGCATATTAATATCCAAATGTTTTATTCCATTTGAGGATTATTTTTCAAGACCTGTTTATAGTGTATACCGTGGTTCTAATAAAATAAGGATCAGATGAGTGATAACTAGTGGTTTTATGAATTTCTTCATCATGGATAATTAAGAAAAAGAATAATTGTAGGCCCTTTCATGGAATAAGTTCTCAAGAGAGATTTTTGACCTGAAATGAGGTATTACTACAGTAATTAAGGGTTCTGTCTTTCAATTACTGAAGGAGCTGTAAAGATGAAATCACTGTGGAGGGTGTTTTCTTTGCATCTTTTTCTCAATAACCACCCCTTTTGTCCAATAAAATAGTTGGTGAGTGAAATGGGAATATAAGAACCATTGTTTCTTCTCAGAGCCCCTAATTAGCCATCTACCAAAACAGTCTTTAACAACCAAGGAAAAAATACAGTTTCTGTAAAACTGCAGGAGGGAACCAGAGAATTTCAGTGCATAGGAACAATAAGCATTAAATGTTGCTACTGGCTTCCCAAAAATGTGTTATTTTATTAACTGAGGGATAACTCAAAAAAGAGATGAAAATGATCATGGAGTACAGCAAGTTCATTTTATTTCAACAACCTTTAATAATATAGAATGTTATGAACTACAAATATTTTATGATAACTGAGTCCTTACTTATATATATTATTTTAAAATTTGATAGATGATTGATGAGTCTATGTTTTAGAAACAAGAGATGATGTGATTTACTGTGAATATTTATGTGCATATATGTTGTTGGTAAGAAAGGTGGTGATGTAAAGGTAGACCCAGTCTCCTCAAGGAATTTGCTCTCTACTGGGGAGGAACAGGATAGATGTGGTATTAATGGAATACCTTGGAGGTCATGCTCACAAAGTGATTTGAAAAAAATTAGTTTTAAGCAGTCACAGGTGAAATAAAAGAAAGGCAATATTTTATCATGTGGTTGAATTTAGAACAGAACTTAAAACATATAGTAGTATACATTGAAAAGTTTTTATACACATAGTTGTTTAAAATTTTTATTTTGAGTGTATGTCATCTACCTCCTAAAATCAAAAGGTTCACCAATTAAAAATAATAATGCCTGCTTTATAAAATATAATGGCTGTGCACACATCTCAGTGCCCAATGCGCTTATATATGAGGCTATTGCAATGATTTAAGTGGATTTCAGCATATGAATTTGACCATTCCTGCTACCCATACATTATTATTACATCCTTTTCCTCTTTTATCACAAAGTCAAAATTTTAATTAAATTATTCTCATCTGGCTGTCCTCAGTAAATTATAGAAGAATTGCCACTGTCCCTGTTATATAACTCTTTTAGTGGGTGGTCAAGATAGCCACTGTTTAAGAAGGTGGGCTGGGTTTTTTTTGGGGGGGGAAATTACTTAAAACAGTATAAAGTTTGTTGAATTATCTGTATGATGAAATTAGAAGCATATTTGCATACTTCACAATTATTTGGACAAGTGTACAGGTTCTAGCCAAATGGAATATAACCGGGTGCAAAGCATGGAATCAACCTTTGTGATAAGCACTCATGTTTGAGATGGTTTTCTTTTTATGTATAAAGAAGCAAATGGAAAGAATCAGAATTATTTTAGAATTTCCCTCAATTGCAAGAGAGTAAAATATCACCTCCTATTATCATGTTTGGTTCCTCACTTATTTGTTATATGTAGACCAATAGTTGCCAACCTTTTTATTATGAGTGAAAGGAGGTCATTTTCCCAAATTCCCATGGTCTTTTTTCACATTGGAGTTTGCTTCTGATGAGCTAAGAGATGCAGGAGGGGATCTCTAGCCTCACTCAGTATTCTGCTAAGAATCCCCACATTCCAGAGTGAGGGGGAGAGGAGAAAGACTAGGTGGCAACATTTAACCTAGACATTTACCAAGTTTCAGAGGCTACAGATGTATGCGAATCTGCTGATAAAGGACCCTCCTTCAAAACTACTCAGCAGTTCTTTCCTTTCAAAGTTAAAACTGTAAGCTATGGTTGGGTAGTGTAAATAATGGTTGCATTAGAAGCATATGAAGCAGAAGACTAAAAATAAACGTGTCAAATTGAAATTCCGAAAGCATGAAAAAAAATTAAAACAAACTCTGGATTAGAAGAAGGAGGAACACACACACACACACACACACACATTTTTCATCTACATAATTTCATAGCATCAGCAGAACGTTGCCCCCAAGCGTAAAAGTAAACCTGATGGAATTTTTCCACAGTGACATCATCTGTCCCACTTACAGGCTCACATCCTGCATTTAACCACATGCAGGCACACAGGCCAGGAGTGTAACTGGGGAACTGTTTTCCTGATATTTGATAGCACAGACTGTGGCCACTGCTGTGTCAAAGCGCTCTGGATATGGAATACCATGTCACGAAAAGTCACTCTCACCATATGGAGAATAGAGAACTAATTACCTTAAAATGAGCTCTTACTCCATGCTTTGGAGAAATTCAGGTCATTTAAATAAATCAATAATGAACATGCATGCCCCTTCTTAAAGTAGAGCATTTACAGATTTTATAACAAGAACCTTTTTTAAGGGACTGGAAATTTGAGGGAAAATGTTTCTTTTTAACTTGAAAATGTCTGAGGATTGCTAGATGACTTAAAATGTAAGTTCTCATCATATATAGGTGTGTGTGGTCCAAATATGTGGTACTGGTACATTACAGAGTAATGGCATAATGTTTCTTAGATGAGGTAATTGAATTTATAGTGTATGGCACTCTTCAACTGTATCTTAAGCTTTTAGGGGCTGACTACATGAATACCTGCCATTGTTTTGCTTAGCGGTTTGAAAATGCATTACATATCATGTGTGAAGCTGTCTAGTATGTATTTTGTGTTTGTATTGCTTTGCTAGTCATGTCTAATTTCACACAGTGTAGGCTGTTCATCTAATGGATGCCTCCAGGTAAGAAGTAATACAGCAATTCCTGTAACTTGAAGCCAAAACTAAAATCAAAACAAAATAAAAAACTTAGCTCTATCAAAAGTTGGTCAAAAGAACTAAACCCTCTGAAGTAAAAAGGAAGAAAGGAGTCTTAAAATGGGAGTGAACTGACTAGCATCTGGGTAAGGGCAGGAACTGTATTGAGAGTCAGTTTTGTACTAGATGTTATGCAGGATGTGAAGGCAAATAAGTCCTAGACTCTTCCTTCTGGATCAGGAATACTTGTGTTTGTACCATGCCTCCTTTATCCATTGGCTGAAGTCTGCCAATCCCTTTTCACAGTGATGTCTTTAAATATCTGCAATAAAACCTATAGGAGTATAAACACAAAATAGAACCAATTTTATTGAAATATAGTTACTACAGTATTAAAAATAAATATTAAAACACAAGTTAAAAGATAAGCAGTGTATTTGCTTATTTTATTAACCTGGCATTGGTTTTACAAATACTGTAGTTTTAAATTTTTTTATTTTAATTCTAGTGTAATTAACATACAGTGATATATTAGCTTCAGGTGTACAATATAGTGATTCAACAATTCTATACATTACTCACTGCTCAAGGAAAGTATACTCTTAATCCCCTTCACCTGTTTCACCCATCCCCCCCATCCACCTCTCCTTTGGTAACCTTTTGTTTGTTCACTATAGTTTGAGTCTGTTTTTTTAAGAGTCTGTCTCCCTCTTTTTTTTTTTTTTTTTGCCTTTGTTCATTTGTTTTGTTTCTTAAATTCCACATATGAATGAAATCATAGGGTATTTGCCTTTCTCTGACTGGCTTATTTCACTTAGAATTACACTCTCTAGATCCATCTATGTTGCTGGAAATGACAAGATCTCAGTCTTTTTATGGCTGAATAATATTCCACTGTATATATACCACATCTTTTTTATCCATTCATCTATCAATGGACACTTTCACTGCTTCCATAATTTGGCTATTATAAATAATGCTGCAATAAACATAAGAGTTCATATATCCTTTCGAATTAGTGTTTTGTATTCTTTGGGTAAGTACCCAATAGTGCAATTACTGGATCATAGGGTAGTTCTATTTTTAATTTTTTTTTAAAGATTTTATTTATTTATTGAGAGAGAGTGAATGAGAGCCAGAGAGATCACAGAGGAAAAGGGAGAAGCCAACTCGCTGCTGAGCAGGGAGCCCGATGCAGAGGCTCGATCCCAGGACCCTGAGATCATGACCTGAGCCGAGGGCAGATGCTTAACCAACTGAGCCACCGAGGCACCCCTATTTTTGATTTTTTGAGGACCCCCCATACTGTCTTCCACAGTGACTGTACCAGTTTGCATTCCCATCAACAGTGCAAGACGGTTCCGAAAAATGCTGTAGTTTTAAAGTATAGGAGAAAGTAAACCTAGTATTTCCAGACATATGCAACATATGTAATAGAAAATAAAACCATACAATCTCTATTGGTGAGAAAGGTGTGTAGTTTGATTACATTCATAATAAAGGAATATTAAAATTCAGTTAGAGGAGAGTGAAAATAAAGATAATTTTTTTTGCTCATCTCAAGTTCATGGTCTCCCCAGACCAAGAACCAATTCTGGATGATCACAATCTAGTGAAGATTAGTGTCATAGACATACAAAACTCAGAATAAACAGATTTTAAATAGGTACAGTAGGAAGATTAAGACAGGAGAGATTTATATTTTATGTATATAATAAATGCATGTGCAAATATCTAATAATATATATGTATAAATTATATATATTGAAAATCGTAAATGAGGAACCAACTCATATTTTGTTCCATGTTATCATATTTGCTATATTTAAACGTTGCTTAAAGTTTGAGGAGTAGCTATCTGATCTTTTTTCTCAGACTTACTGAATGCCATGGGATATGATAATAAAGCAAGTATTCAGTAGGTACTTCTACTGTGTCAAAATTTTAACATGGATTAAATCATCAAGTAATTTAAAACTTAGATCATGTCATTTCTTAGTTCAAAATTATCTAATGACACCATGACTTACTTTGACTAAAAGCCAAAATCTTTATGACTGCCTACAAGGCACTACATATTCTGTTCCCCAGCTATCTGATTTCATTTTCTGTGACTTTCTCCTCACTCTACTGTGTTGCAGTCATAATGAGCTCCTTGTTCTTTGAACCCCACAAGCAGGTCCCAACTACCACAGGACCTTTGCAATTGCTTTTCTGTCTACTTAGAGTATTCTTTCCTTAGGTACGTGTATGACTTGCTCCTCACTCCCTTTAGGTCTCTGCTCAAATGTTGTCTTTTGGCTGATGCCTTCCCTGACCTCCCTATGTGAAGTCTTTCACAGATGATCTAGAATTTTCAACTTTCAATTTTCAACTCCCTGCTCCACGATAGATATTTTTTTGAGTGCTGCATTCACGATATTGATAAATAAAAAGAAGAGTAAGGCATTCCTGTCCCCTGTCAAAGGGCTTACAGTCTAGTTAAGTAGATAAAATATGAACATATAAAAAAACAGGTATCAACAGGTGCTCAGTAAATCACATATACCAGTAGTTGTCAAACTTTGTATCACCATAGCATACATTATATTGATGATATTCAATCAATTATTCAAAAAACATTTATAAACACCGAAAATATGCAGGACAGGGTAACTTACAGAGTAGCAGGGAAGGAAGAATAACATTAAGCCAACAGTGAATTACAACTGTGTTATGTATAAATATGGGAAAATCCAAGCATATGAGCGGCTTTAAGAGGGCACCCTGACCTAGTCTTGTAAAAAGGACTCTTAAAATATTCTGAAGCAGGAATGGGAGTTAGACAGAGAGGGAATCTAGAACATTCCCAATGCAGAACATAGCACCGGGGAAAGCCCTCAGATGTGGAGGCGCATGATGACTTTGAGGAACTAAAGGAAAGCAGGTGTTTGGATGCTAACATGAATAGTAGTATTTGGAGATGAGACCGGAGCTAAGTCTATTGGATGTTGCCCTCTATTAAGAACAACATTATGCCACTGAAGTATTTTAAACAGGAGCATGATAAAGTCTTTTAAAAAGATGACATTCGCAGGGAGGTAAATGGATTGGAATAGAGAGGTGAATGTGGAAGTGAGGAGCCCTCTTAGAAAGCTATTGCCCTGGTCGGGTGAGAGATAATGACCATTAGCCTAGGACGCTAGCAGTGGTCCACAAAGAAGCAGATGGTTTTGAGATCTATCAAAACTTGGTGGGGTAGGGATGGAAAATGTTTCCTTTCTTCCTTTCTAAGTTCTTTGGCTAGTCTAGTAATTAAACTGACATAAGACAAATTAATAGAAGAAAAAACAAATTAAATTTCATATGTTTGGGAGTCCCATAAAAATACATGACTCAAAGAAGGGACCAAAGCAGGAAGCTTTTATATATTTTAGACAAAGAAACAGTACATTTGTGAAGAATTGACAAGACAAATGGGGTTGGACTCGGGGTAGTATATTGATGAAGAAGTAAAGAAGCATAAGGTTTGTTTATACAGACTTCTTGGCCCTCAATGTCCATTCTCCATATGTCCACAAGGATGCCATATACCCTGCTGTAACAGGGAGGGTACATTTTACACGAGAGATTTATCTCCTGCTGTCTGAGAGACAGACCTTTTTGTTCTGGCTGTTTTCAAGTACTTCTAATTCAAAATAATCAATATGCCAAAGTGGTATATGTTGGGGTGGCATATCTGCTCCCCTTTCGTTGGCTTGGTGGGATTTGGTGATGAACTGGATGGAAAAGTGAGGGAGATTGGTCCAGGGTTTCATATGTAAAGAAATGAATGGTGGTGCTTTATTTTACAATTGGAAAGGCAGGGGAAGAGTAGGATTGGGGGGAAAATCATGGGTTTCTATGCAGTATACCCCCATGGTTACCCAAGGGTTATGAGCCTTGTGGGCTCCCTCTCACACCACTCCTTACATTTCTGCTCAAGAAAAAAATATAAGCAAGTGAGTTGGCAAACTCAGTTGGGCAAAGAGGTAAGGGAAAGGCAGAGAGAACCGTTATATGTCGGGGCTGTGTGGTGGGAGGGAGCATGGGGAGCATGCAAGAGTGGGAGCAGAAGCTGGTGGGCCAATAGGGGAGATTGTGAAGTCATGATGCTAGGTCAGCAGGTGGGAACAAGACTAATACAAACAGTGGAAGTTGAACTTATAAGGAGCTTTGTCTTTATCCTAAAAGCACTGGGAAGCTAAATTTGCCTTTTGAAAAGTCCACTCTAATTAGAGTGTGGAGAACTGATATGAATGCACAGTATAATAATGAAAAAAAATTAGAAGATGGATAAAAACAAATTGTGATTAAATCGCCATACAAATGTGGAGCATCTGTTTTAAAATTTTTTTCCCTAAATACTTGCGGGCTTATTACAGTAATTACAGATGTGACAATGTAACTTATAACTATTTTTTCAGCTCCCCTCAGGGCCTTCTTTGTAAATAGACCAAAAGTAGACATGTATTTGAAAAAAAAATTAACATTAATTGAAGATAAGCAATCATCTAGGATTAGTATTAGGCACTTTCCAAAACATCTTATTTAATTCTTTTTTTTTTTTAAGATTTTATTTATTTATTTGACAGAGACAGAGATAGCGAGAGCAGGAACACAAGCAGCGGGAGTGGGAGAGGAAGAAGCAGGCTTCCCCTCGAGGAGGGAGCCTGATGTGGGACTCGATCCCAGGACCCTGGCATCATGACCTGAGCCGAAGGCAGACGCCTAACGACTGAGCCACCCAAGCTCCCCATCTTATTTAATTCTTAAAACATGTTGTGAATGATAGATCTTAAGTTCCAAAAGGTTAAATAGATCAAGTAACTGTTCTTGTTGACTGCATCTTATTGCTGGTCAGTTGCAGTTTCAAGGCATAAGCCTTGCCTCTTTGATTTATTATTAGTTTAACATTCCCTCAGTAAATCTTTCAAATTTACTGAGAGTCTAGGGAGATATCCCTGTTGATGAACACTTACAGTGTGCCCCAAACCTGCAGTGCAATGAAGTTACCAAAACAAAATGAGAGAGAGAGAGAGAGAGAGAGAGAGAAAGTCTTTGTTCAAAAGGTGTTTGGAAGTATGTTAGCCGCTAAAATAAACTGGGCTTCCTGGAATCCATTCAGGAAACAATCTTGGGAATTCTGATAATGCTTTTCTTTGTTGGATATTTTACACATGCCTACCAAAAAGTAGTTTTAACTAAAATATTAGAATCGGTGCCTCTTTGAACTCAGAATTTGCTGCCAATAATTATAAATTATTATGTCTTAAAATGTACAAGATCTTTGTGGGGAAGGAAAAAAATTCAAGACCCATTTTAAAAGAATTTAAAAGAATTTTCTTGCTTGTTTCCTTAATGCAGAAAACTAACATATATTCTCAAGAATGTCTGTAAAACTATCATCATTTTGGGGCACCTGGGTGGCTCAGTGGTTAAGCGTCTGCCTTCTGCTCATGTCATGATCACAGAGTCCTGGGATCCAGTCCCGCATCAGGCTCCCTACTTGGCGGGAAGGCTGCTTCTCCTTCTCCCACTCCTCCTGCTTGTGTTCCCTCTCTTGCTATGTCTCTCTCTGTCAAATAAATAAATAAAATCTTTAAAAAAAAAAAACCTATCATCATTTTGTCTGAGCCACTATAATTAATTAATAATTAACAATTACTATTAATTTTGTTGAGAATCTGAGGGACTACTGTGCCTGGTATCCAACAGCCCTTTCTCTGAGAAATCTTTCATATTCACAGAGTAAGTTTTTCTTCTTCCCATTGAAGCCTGATTCTTGCAGTCTTGATACTCCAGCTGTGAAGACAGAAGATGCAGAACAAAAAGAAATCGCTTTTTTTTTTTTACTTCCATGGAGTTATCTACAATTTTTTCTTCATTCCTTCAATTTACCCTTGACAATTTACTTATGACAAATGACATAATTATTTTTCCAGAGGACACGTATAGTTGGATTCCTTCTTAGTTTAAAATGTTAAAATCTTTTCATTATTCCCCAGTAGGAACACTGAGATTATAAGCAGGCAATCACATGCATCTGTCTACACATTCAATTGTTCAAAGTCAAGGGATTTTCACATGAAAATATCTGGATTTCTAAATTCATCTAAGAAAATGGAAGGTCTAACAACAGTGAGACTGTATTTTTTTATGGTAACCACTTAGAATTAAATAAATATGGCTGCCCCTCCTGGATATGGCATGAGCTCTTCAGTTTTCCACAATCCCCACAACTCCTTATAATCCCCCAGGAGCTAGCCACTTCATTCTTTTATTTGATTTGCCTGGCCACTTCTGGGCCTTTATAACCCTGATTGGAATTATAATATTGGTAATTCTTGTTAGGTATAAAATACCTTTTATGATTCTGGCCCAGTTGACTTTTCTGGTCTCATTTTCTCTTCTACATGCATTCTGCACTCAATCATAATGCCCAGTGCTTAGTCAGGTCTCATCAGATGTTTCACTTTATAGAATGTACTGCCCTTCTTTTCTATGCCTGTTGAGCGTTTGAGATCCTTCAGTTTTGTACATTGCTGCTCATATGTAAGGTCTTCCTATAATGATGTCCAGTCAACCCCTCCCCAAAGTTAAATGCACACACCCTGAAATTTCCCAAAGAGCTAAATTTTAACTCCTATTTAAATACTTAAACTTCTGTTGTATTTCTCACCATATGAAATGATGATTTTAAAGTCTTTTTCTCAAAAGACACTGAAGGTCTCCTGAAAGGAAACCTGTCCTTATCTTTTTTGTATTTCAGTCTGCAGTGCCGAGTGTCACAACTGATATGGAGTTGTGATTTAATAATGGTTGGTTGAATTGAATCAGATTAAATGATTTCTATTTAAAATCATTAGCCATAGCAATTAACTGAATTTTAAAGTGTAGGACTAGACTTTTGAAATTTTTAAGAAGCTAATCTCTGGGTAGTCATATGTGAATAATTAGTTGGGAGAACAGAAGCTTTTCATAGTAGTGTAGCATTTATATAATGATTCCCTTATGGGTGTATATGTAAAATTAGGCACAATGTACATAAAAATGGAAAGAATGCATTTTCTGTTTAACAGCATATTTTTTTCTCCTTTTAGAAGCATTTGGTGCTTTTAAACAACTATCAATAACATAATAATGCTTTCATATACTTTAATTTTTAGAGCTGTTTTAAGTTCATGGCACAATTGAGCAGGAAGTACAACAGAATGGTACATTTGTTACAAATAATGAACCTACGTTGACACGTCATTATCACTCGAAGTCCATGGTTACATTAGGATTAACTCTTGGGGTTGTGCATTCTATGGGTTTTCACAAATGTATAATGATGTATGTCCATCATTATAGTATCATATAGAGTAGTTTCACCACCCTAAAAATCCCGTGTGATGAATCTCATGATGAATTTCCTATGCATCCCTCTCTTTTCCCTAACCTTTAATTATTTTACTGTTTCTATAGCTTTACCTTTTCTAGAATGTCATATAGTTGGAATCATGTAATATATAGCCTTTTCAGATTGGCTTCTTTCACTCAGTAATATACATTTAAGGTTCCAACATGTCTTTTATAGCTTGATAGCTCATTTCTTTTTAGTGCTGAGTAATATTCCATTATCTGGATGTATGAGAGTTTCATTCACCTATTGAAGGGCATCTTGCTTGTTTCCACATTTTGGCAATTATGAATAAAGCATGTTTAAATAAATAAATGCTTTAAATAATAAAGCATGCTATGAATATCCATGTGCAGGTTTTCATGTGTATGTAAGTTTTCAGCTCATTTACATCATAACTTTTCATTATCCTTCTCATCCTTTAAGCCTGAAGTTTGAGCACTGAGCTTGAACTTCATTGCCAGCATCATTTTACATTATGGCAGAGATAATTTCAGATGACTCAAAATCTTAACATATTTTTCTATCACTATTATTCAAGTGACTTCCTCATGATTTTACTGGGTATACCAGAATTTGGATATGAGAAACCTTTTTTTCATATTTTTAAAATTTATGTGGTTATGAAGATTACACTAAATTTTGTTATAAGACCTGTTCTCTTTAGAGTGGAATATATCTGGAGAAGGAAAAGAGAGGCGATGTCCATTTTGAATTCAATCCAGTGAATTCAACTGCTACTGTACTAAATCACAGCTCACTCTGTCAGAGGCATGAGGTCCTATTGCAGAATCCCCAGGAGAGGCCGGTGGTACCAGAAAGAATTTCCCCCCTATTTTTCATTTTAATAATTTTGATCTTAAAGAATACATTTTCATCCTTTCTAAAGCCACTTGGTAGTTATAGTTAGATACCTTGATACCGTGAATGTTCAAATAATTTTATCGAGAGGTTTTCTTCAGGAAAATATATAGTGAAACTAAAAGCAGCAAGGGGATGCAAATGGAAACATTCTTTCCATAATGGAAAGAGTGACTTTATTGCCTGCATATTTGAACAGTACATTCTATATACCCTTTGGAAAAAGAAAGATATTAGTTCTTGGCAATTTCCACATCTTCTTTTATGTATCTCTTCTGTTTTATATCTGAAATGCCTACTCGATGTAATCAAAGGGAGTAGTTTGTCTCAAACTTTTGTGAAGAATGGATTATTTAAACTACTAGTATTAAATTTTCAGTTCACTGCATGTAGAAAAGTGGAGAGGGCATTCTCTCAATTTTCTTTGTAGTTTGGATGGGGAAAGAGAGTACATATGCTTGATTTTAATGTTACCTGGCCCCAAAATAGGGGAATAAATCAACTGCTGAAATATATTAACTTCCAGGCATTGGTGAGCTGTCAAAGAACAGTTAGACATGTATGGGTATAAGAGATTGAATGATTTGATTTAAACTGCATATGAGCTCCATTTTTTTGTCTTGGAAAATAGAGAAACTAACACCTGCCTAATTCAGGGCATCATGTTTTGAGAATTAAATAGGATAATCTCTATGAAAGGAAGTTTTGTGTGCCTAAGGCATGATTTACACTCACGGTGTTAATTCCTTCCTTTGCCACCCACCATATGATTCAGGAAAAAAATAAGTCAGTACTGTGTCTAGTACTGCACTATATTTGATGCTATGGCAGTATAATGGTAAATAAGAGCCTGGTTCGGGGGCGCCTGGGTGGCTCAGTCGGTTAAGTGTCTGCCTTCAGCTTAGGTCGTGATCCCGGGTCCTGGGATCGAGCCCCACATCCAGCTCCCTGCTCAGTGGGTAGCCTGTTTCTCCCTCTCCTGCTTCCCCTGCTTGTGCTCTCTCTCTCTCTCTCTCTCTCTGTGTGTCAAGTAAGTAAATAAATATTCTTAAAGAAAAATAAGATCCTGGTTCTCTAGGTGTAGGCTATTATAAGGATTATAAATAGATCTATACGTATATAAATAATCACTACCACCCTTTTGAAGCTGTAACACTCACAACCTTAACTAGGACATACACAGGTTGAACTCTGCAGCATACAAGTAAACTCTTTGCAAGTGACCAAAATAGTTTTGTCCCAGTAACTATATTCAGGGGAACTATTAGATTTGAGGGTAGTTGAAAGACATGGGAATGGTATTAGTTCAAGGGAAACTAGGCAAGTGGTCAAATATTGAACTCGCAAACCCCAAATAATGGCTTCCCTTTTCCTATTACACATGTGCTAATAGGATGGCCACAAGCCACATGTGGCTATTTAATTTTAAATGGATTTTTTTTCCCAATTTTAGTGAGAAGTACTTGACATACGTCAATGTATATGTTTAAGGCATACAGCATGATGGTTTGATTCACATATATTATGAAATGAATCCCACAATAGGTTCAGCGAACATCCATCATCTCACATAGATTAAAATTAAGTAAAAGTTACAAATTAGTTCCCCAGTCACACCACAGTTCAAGTGTTCAATAGCCCCATGTCACTAGTGGTTACTAGAACATTCCCACCATCACAGAAAGTTCTATTGGAAAACTACTCTAAAAGTGAGGTTCAAGTTTAGGATGAAGATAGAAGTAAATTGGCTGTCAGTCTTTTTCTGAGTTCTGGTACCCATAACAACAACAACAAAAAGAAATATTTGCAAGAAAATATGAAATAAGGAAATCATAGTTAAATTCAGCATATTTTTATGTGCATTGATAACAGGGATAATGAATAAACTGTAAGGAACACTTACTTCTGTACTTGAATTATATTATTTAATTCACATTCACACACGCTTAGCTGATGAGATGCATTGTTTTCTATGTGCATTGACTAGGAGAGTGAGGCACAGAAACATTAAGTAATTTGCCCAAAATACCATCCCAAGAAGGTGAGATAGCTGAGTGTGAACTCAGGGAATTGGACTCCAAAGCCCCAGCAGATAATGGAGTAAATTAAAAGCCTTTAGAAGTAAATTTAAATTCTTCTTATTGCAACCTAATCTGCTTATTCCCTGAAGGGAAAGCGAAGGCACAAAACCATTCTTTTGTACATTAATCATCCGGTCTCTAAGTATTTGGGGGGCCATGAATACATATCCTGAGTTAATCCCACTGAGAGAAAAAAAGGTAAACATTAGACTCTTGATATTAGAAAAATTAATGTGCATCCGTGTGATGGTTTACTAGAAGTCACTTCTCATTTTGCTAACACAAAATATGGAATCCAGACCATGGAGCCTGGGATACAGCAGTGTGACTCTTGCAAGTAAGTGTACCTAAATTTTTACCCAATCTCAGTTCAGCTTGGCGGTTATTCTCAAGTCATCATTCTCTATTCAGTAACTTCCAAAAATAGCTCAAAGTTGTCACTTAAATTTTTCAGTTATACATTTCTTAATTTATGGAAATCGTTTAATATATAAATTATGCTATGAATTTAGTGAATTTTGAAGGCCCTGAAAATGTGTCCCCTGGGAATGTGAAAACTCTAATACAGTGTTTACTCCTGCCCCATGTTGATTACAGTCTAGTTTGTGGAGTCGTCTTACCATTCATGCATGCATTCCTCAGTCAGGTTTTGAGGACATAATATGTAACAGCACTGTCTGGAAAAACTTAGTAAATAACTGAAGATGGTCTATAATTTAAATGCTGTAGGAATTGTTTGAAGAGGTGAGCAGTAAAGGGAAAACTAATAGGGAAGATATATCAGATGAGCCATGTGGGGAAGTTCCCTTTTGAATCTCCAGTTCTTTAGATCAGAAGTCTTCCTCTCCATATCTGTGGTCAATTTTCAGTCTTTCAGGTATACACATCCATCATTACTTAAGGCAGTTCTCTATTCTAAAACTCTCCTTCAAGATTTCCTTGGCGGGCGCCTGGGTGGCTCAGTTGGTTAAGCGACTGCCTTCGGCTCAGGTCATGATCCTGGAGTCCCAGGATCGAGTCCCGCATCGGGCTCCCTGCTCAGCGGGGAGTCTGCTTCTCCCTCTGCCCCTCCCCCCTCTCATGCTCTCTCTATCTCATTCTCTCTCAAATAAATAAATAAAATCTTTAAAAAAAAAAAAAAAAGATTTCCTTGGCAAGGAAATCAACAAGGAAATAGTTGTTATTCAATCTATTGGTTTTTATTTTTATTTAATGATATTAAAGAAGAGATCCAGAGCTATTTTCCCCCCCTAGGATTTTCATGAGAACCGAGAGAAATTAACAATTAAAAAAAATCACAGAGGGGAGGGGGGTGGGGGGATGGGTTAGCTTGTGATGGGTATTAAAGAGAGCATGTACTGAATGGAGCACTGGGTGCTGGGTGTTATATGCAAACAATGAATCATGGAACACTACATCAAAAACTAATGATGTAATGTATGGTGATTAACATAACATAATAAAAAAATTATTAAAAAATCACAGAACTGGAAGCGATCTAATTGCCAAGGTTTTCAGAGCTTTATAAACACATTTGCGTAAAAGATGTCAAAAATACTTTTAAGTTCCAAAGGTATTGAGTGCTGATATTATTGAATCATTTGTTCTTTAATTCAAATGAAATCAAACTTATGCCCTAAGACTCTTCATTATAAATGGCACAGTAACCCTGGAAAGACCTTTGATTTGGAGTCGGTGTTCAACCAGGAAGAATATTAGATCCCACAAGCACGCGACTGCTCTTAGCCATCGCACAGAGATCCTTACACCTGGTTATGCGTGATGACCTATAAATAGGTACTCTGTGTGAGGGCTCAATTCATTAGTCATCTGGACTAATGAGGATGACTTCTTAAAATTTTACCAAGTAAAACATTTCATCTGGATGAGGACTGGAAGCTACCATTCACTCTGTTTACAGTGTCCTAAGTCTTCAGATGACATAGAAGCACTAAATCTGACAGGTCCAGAACAGATACAGATATCCCATAAATCACTTTACTACTGCCTTGTTTGATTGCTGTTACTATTGAATTCCTCTGCATTGGATATCCCCAAGTTATGAAATATCAGTAGCCAGCTTTCATTTTATTTGTCCTAAAATAACTTTCATGTCTTTGAATAAGAATGAATTTAAATACTTATCCTCAGGTATATGTTATGTAAATGACTTTGTAAGGACCAGAACCTTGTAGGGGAAAATGTTGTTTTCACTTCTATACTTGGTGCTTGTCCTTTTAAGTTCTTAAAGAGTAGGTTGACTGATTTCTGAGGGCTTGTTGCTTTTGGGTATTCTCTCAAAATATGTCCCTTGGTAGATTAAGTGTCACATCAATCTCTAGCTTCTCAAGTGCAAAATGGATATTGTATTTATTTCCGCTACACAAGCCTTGAGCCTTATGTCCTTAGGTGTCCTTAGCATTGTCAAATAGTTTATAATTTCTAAGTTATACTTCCTCTATGCAAACTCATTCCTGGGTCTTAAGTGGTTTTCCACATTTTATTATTTCTCTATTCAGGGATAGAGGTGGCAAATCTTAACGTGGCTCTGTATTTGAATCTATTTATGTTCTTTTCTTAGAGATGATCTTTGCTTTAGTCTTATCATAAAAAAGCTTTATAGTCACCTCTTGGAGATTTTTGTTTCCAGCAAATCCTCTTATGTTTTAGCTGACACAATTTACCAACTTTGATTATTTAATCTGAAAATATTGATAAGATGTAAAAGTCATTTAAAATCCTACTTGGGGTGCCTAGGTGACTTGGATGGTTAAGCGTCTGTCTTCGGCTCAAGTCATGATTTCCAGGTCCTGGGATGGAGCCCCATGTCAGGCACCCAGCTCAGCGGGGAGTCTGCTTCTCCCACTCCCTCTGCCTCTCCCCTTGTTTGTGCTCTCTCTGTCTCTCTCTCTTTCAAATGAATAAATAAAATAAAATAAAAAATAAAATAAAATCCTCCTACTTATTTTAAAATTATGTAATGAAGTAAATGAAACTATGCATCAATCACCTTCCTCAAAGGTAATTACTATCAATTTTGTGCATGTCCTTCTTAAATTTTCCCTAAACTAACATTATAAAAATGAGTACAATAGGGGTGCCTGGGTGGCTCAGTCGTTAAGCGTCTGCCTTCGGCTCAGGTCATGATCCCAGGGTCCTGGGATCAAGCCCCGCATTGGGCTCCCTGCTCCACGGGGGGCCTGCTTCTCCCTCTCCCACTCCCCCTGCTGTGTTCTCTCCTTGCTGTCTCTCTCTGTCAAACAAATAAAATCTTTAAAAAAAATGAGTACAATATTCATATTTATAATACAACATATTTACATGCACTTTCACCTTATATATGGCCATCTGTGTGTGTGTGTATATATATATATATAGTGTACACATATACACATGATCATAAAATGAAATTGTGGTACACATATCTGTTTGCAAATTATTTGTTTCTGCTTACAAGTACATACTGAACATCTGTATGGTTCAACATATATACATTTATCTTACTCTTTTTAAATGCGTAGAATTCCATTGTATGTATACTATGTATTATTCCACCAGCCCTCTTTTGGCATATTCTTATTTCTATATTTTCTTATTCAATCACTGTTGCAACAAATATATAGATATAGATATATTTTAAGCACTAATGCTATCATATCTTTAAGATATATACTTAGAAGTGAATTGCTAGATTTAAGGATTTTTTTTATTTTAATAAATACTGAGTGATGTTTGCAAATATTTTATAAAGGAGATATTACACTATGCTATTTATGATTGGTTTTACAACTTATATAGAAAATAATTTCCTTGAAAACTTTTACTTAACCAAAATGGTACAGGGGGTATTGCTACACAAGTAACCTCATATATATTTATATCAGTAATGCCTAAAATATATAGCTATATAAATATTTGTGTATTCATGCAAAAATCTTCATTATGTCTCCTCTAAATTAAATTCAATCAGCAAGAAAGAGATGGACCTTTGAGAGTGGACAGACACAGACTTTGAGTGATGTAGTAACTGAATATTTTAGTTATGTGGGCCATAAAAGCCTCAGACATGAAGAACTCTAGTAATAGTATGATGTTAGTAGAACTTCACCAATCCTCTAAGGCTACTATCTCATTTTTTATAACCATTCTTGCAAATGAGTTGAACAATCAACAACATTTTGCTTTTATTTGTGGTTCCCAGTGAATGAAGGAAACATTCTATTTATGAACTTAAATCACAAAGTGTTTCTCCCTTGATCTTTTCTCTCTTTGAGGTGAAGTTCTATGTAGCCCACATCATCCAAATCCATTGTTCAGTTTTTCATGTCACAGAGAATTGCATTCTGTGACTTCCTGGAATGCCATGGACACTGGTTATGTTCTAGTAAAGAAAATAAGACCACACACCTCTCTAACACTTGGTATGGTGTCAGTAGAAGTTTGCTGGCTAAAATTTTATGGCAGACTGTTAATAAGAAAGTCTGTCCAGGTTCATACCCTCCCTTATCTTAAGCATTTTCTTTTCTTTTCTTTAAAGTTTTTATTTATTTGAGAGAGAGAGCATGAGCAGGAGGAAGGGCGGAGGGAGAAGCAGGCTCCCGCCTGAGCAGGCAGCCCTACAAGGGGCTCGATCTCAGGACCCCGAGATCATGACCTCAGCTGAAGGCGGCCGCTTAACCGACTGAGCCACCCAGGCACCCCTTAAGCATTTTCTTATCCCATAAGAAAAATGATGCATAATGTCAATATGTTTCAGGGTCAGATAGCAGAAATCCAACAGAATTATTTTTATACTATTATGTATATTATTAATAATATAATATATTGATATGTGTGTGTGTGCATATAAGAATGCAGGTTTGTGTGTTACATATTGTTTATATTCATGTAGCATATTTGTGTTTCATTCTTCTTTCACAAATGGAAAATACATTTATGAATAATTTTTGAGAAATAATGATAGAATATTGGATGGAACATAAGGCCAAAAAAAAAAAAAAACCTAAAATAGAAGAGAAAGAAAAAAGGCAATGTGAGCCAGGGAAGGAACTTGCTTGTATTACTACAAGATGGTAAAAAAGAAAAAGTCCAAGATTTGTTTATACGCACAGATTTTTTTATAGTTTCTTAAAGACAACTAAGTTTCATGTGCATTTTACTTCCTTTTCTATACCTCTTCAAAACCTATTTATTGATATGCAGTCATTCCAAAACGTTTTGTTGAAAACATGAATGTATATTTAATTGGTTGCTGTGATGACTTTGCCGGATATTCCACCAGAGTGAGATTTCTTTGTTTTTCAGAATCTGCCCTTGAAGAAGATTCCGTGCAAAGCCACTGCACCCTCAGGCTCCTTTTTTGCCCGAGACAATACAGCAAATTTCTTATCCTGGTGCCGAGATTTAGGGGTAGATGAAACGTGTCTATTTGAATCGGAAGGTTTGGGTATGTATTTCCTTCAGAATTCTAGCTGATAAAATTATTATGTATCTTTGTCAGTCTAACTATCAAAAGTTTTTTTGTGTGATGTCATTTCATAGATTGTTAACTTGAAAAAAATTCAAAGTTTGATGTCAATTGCAGGTTTGTTGTAAATATGAATCTTTGAAGGTAGAAAATGCATGGCTTTTACTGTTGGTACTTCGTGCGTGAAAGGGTAGGAATATAAGTAGCACAATTCCAAGCTAAAATCAAGTATATACAATGCCAAATGGGGGATATTTGGAAAATGGAGGCTTACATTTTGCCACCGGACTCTAACCTGGACTAGAAAGAGAGGTGTATATGATCCAGCCATAAAGGCACTATTGTTTTTTACCTCCACCAAAGGCTGAAACACCATTTCCTGTAAAGTCTATCTTTGTTGAAACAGTTTATCTATTTTTAGTGAGTTAAAAATCAGGTATGCAAGCAGGAGATTGGAATAATTGAAAATGGTGAAATAAAAGATAGATACCTTAGTGTCTAAACCTACCCAGATAATTGTGGGGTTCTTGTCTTATTTTGCCTTATGATTGAATTTTGGCAAATCCATGTCCAGACCACAGAACAAGCTTTTGCATTTCCTTGGGAGAAAACGGATATTGTTCAGCGTTTCGATATTACTTGATATGCTACCGTTAAATGTTCAATCCTCCTGTACCAGCTTTGCCCAGAACAGCTCTCATATGGAGAGTATTAGAATTAAAGCCCCCTTCTAATGAAAACAGAACTGAGTGAAGAAAGGAGGGGGGAGCCTTGGTTCTTTTGCCTGAGGCTTTAAACAATCAATCCACAAAAATCACATAATACCAAATATTAGCATCAAAGTAAGCTGAGCATCCATCAGAGAGAACAAGCATACAAATTGCCTTCCACACAGAATACCCTTTGCCCCTAGGCCTCACAAAACAACATTTCCCTGCTGAACCTAGGAAATTGACAGTAACAGCTAAAATCTTACCATTTTATATGCTTACGGAAATTTGTATTTGCACTAAGAGGAGTGAATGTGATATGGAAAAGATTGCCATCAGATTTCTGAGGATTCTCTCAACAGAGAAGAAAATTATGTGAATTTAGACTAGGAGAACATTTTATACCTGAAGGAAAAAATAAAGAGTAATTGCTCAGGAGCCTAGTATGTACAATAGTGTGCTCCTCAAGTGATCGTTATATAAATGGACTTTGACTGCTCTTACTATTTCCTCTCATTAAAGTAAACCAAACTTGGGGGAAGATGTGTGTGTATGGATATAGCCCTATTTCAGTCTGATGGCAATTTTACAAATAGATTTTAACTTTCAGGTGTCTAGGAAACTGTCTGAGTGAAGACTTCTAGGAAGGGAGTGTGGTGGAATTATTTGCAAAAAATATCTTTGAAAGATCAAATGAATCAATGAATTAATGAATGAATAATAAATAAATAAGTTCAGATCTTAGTCACAAGGAGTATATTTTTCATGTGTGGACAAACAACATCATGATTTAAAGTTCTCAAGTGCCCCTGCATTGCTTAAGGAACTGCCGCATGGGGAAACTGCCCTATTTGTAAATTTATCGAACAGGTTTTCATTTAAGAAGCATCTTTTAAGAAACAAAACAGATGAACATAGGGGGAAGGGGAAAAAAAGAGAGAGGGAAGCATAAGAGACTTTTAACCACAGAGAACAAGAGGTGAGCAGGGGATGGGCTCAGTGGGTGATGGGCATTAAGGAGGGCACTTTTGTTGAGTACTGGGAGTTATATGTAAGTGATAATCACTAAATTCTACTCCTGAAACCAATATTACATTATATATTAACTAACTAGAATTTAAATAAAAATTTGAAAAGAGAAAAAAATAAGCATCTTTTTCAGTGACTACCATAGGCCAAGGTGGATGACTACCATAGGACAAGCTGTCAATGGGAATACCTTGTCTCAATTTCCACCCTGCCTCTGAGTTCTTTTGTTAGTTGAACTAATAAAACTTTCAGTTGGAAACCAGGAAGCTTGGATGGCTTTTTAAAACCCCATTCAGATAAGTAATACATTTTATCTTGAAACAATAAAGCCTAAAGCAACTGTATAATAAAGGTCCTGGTATATAAATACATACTCTGCAGAATATAAAATAATGTCAAGATAAATTTTGAGATGGCCTAGTTCTTCACTCTGTTTGAAAAAAACTTGACTTTATAAAAAGAAAGTCCCAGGTAATTTATACATGATAGCTACTGAGTATTTTGTTCAAACATCTTTCATTTTGATTATCTTCTATATTATAACTTAGCTTATAACTGGCAATGAAACCAAGTTTTCAAGCAATTTTTAATCCTCTCAGCACCAAACGAAAGCAGATAGTTAGGCTTTCTGGTTTGCTGCTCAATGAAAAGACAAATTTGAAATTTCTGCTGCTCAGAATAGGACATGAGGTGAAGTATAATACGCCCCATGAAGACAGAAGAAGGGAGCCAATATTATAGCATTGACTTCAGGATTATTCAGAGAAAGGAAACAGCTGTGCCCATAGATGTTAATGATAATCAAGAGGAAGGACAATGAGAAATTCCATTTCCCCAAGGGGAACCCTTTCTTCTTGGATTTTTCTTATGATTCACTGGGGGTAAGGAAGTGATTGAGCCACGGCTGATGGCCTTGGTCTCTGTATTGTCGAATTGACTTTCTCGCAACAGTAACAGTGTACCCTGCTTGATGTCTTTTCACACTTCACTTTTGAAAGGGAATTTAGGGCAAGGGTTTTTCTTTTTTTTCCTCCCTCAAGATTTCATTTCAGTAGCACACAAGATGAAGTGCATCCTTTGTGTCCCAGTGTTTTGAATAGCAAATAAAATGAAAAGATGCCCTGATGAAGGGGGAAAATCTGTTTGAATGAATGATAAAGTAGATCACTGTCCTGATTGTGTATCAAGAGGCTTCTGTCTTTAGCTGTTCAAAGGTCTTTGCCTGCATAAAGCGTTCTTATCTTTGTGGCAACTGATATGCTACCCTCTGTTGCAGAGTTTTTTTGGGCAGTTATTTGCAAGGGGATCTTGATTCACAACTCGCTCAATCTGTTCTCTTTCCACAACAGCTAATGACAAGAAAGCTCCGTAGTGGGGAAGGTATGCTGGGGATGAACTGGGGAGCATGGATAGCAGCTTATCCCATATGCTTCCCTCATGTTTCTTGCCTTTTTGATTCTTGACAGATGATTTTCCGTGCCACACAACACCATCACATACAGAGTATAACCTGTAGCTTATCTTCAATGAAATTCTTGGTAATTTTTCCTCTGTGAAATGTCAATTCTCAGATCATAAATTCACTATATCTTGAATAGTGTTTCAAAAAAGAGTCAAGAGAAAAATGAACAAAGGTCATGAACAGCCTCATCATAGAAGACAAAAAAAAAATCTAGGAGGGCACATGATGTGGTGAGCTCTGGGTGTTATACGCAACTGATGAATTATTGAGCTCTGCATCTGAAACAGAAGGATGTACTCTATGTTGGCTAATTGAATTTAAATGAAAAAAATCTAATAAAGATATAAAAATGTTGGACAGCTTAGCAATAAGGTAAATGCAAATAAAAACTAGGAAAAAGTAGTAAAGATTGACAAAATTATACATTTAGTGTTGAGTATGTAGAAAAATAGGATCTATCATTGCTGAAGAAAACTAGAAATTGGTATGCCTTCTTTAGAGGGCAATTTGACATTATATATCAAAGACCTCACAAGTGTTTATGTTCTTTTGTCAAATTGGTGTACTTCTAAAAGTTTATCCAAAGGAAGTAAGTAGAGGTAGGCACCAGAATGTTCACTGAAATGTTTTTTGTAATAGTAAAACAAATGGAAATGAATGGAATCTGTGACAGTTAGTGATATCTTAAACCAACTAGAGTCATCATCCATAGATACCAACCAAAAATAATAGTCTTGAGACTATTTAAGAATATAGGAAACTTACAATATGCTATGAACATGAGGTCACCCATTTATATCTAGTAAATAACAGTAAAATATATCCAGAATTTGAAGGAAAGATAAATAGTAATTACGTTGTAAGTGATACCATTTTCTTTTTCAGTTACCTATTAACAAAATTAGAGAGTAAACAAGTATGGCATGTAATCTGAAGGATGAACAATTAATTTTATTTATATTAAGATACAATTTGAACATTTTAATTTATATTTTATATATTATTTATATATATTTATATTTACTTACATATAAAAATATATTAATATGTATATTAAATATATGCTTATATTTACATTAAGATACAATTTGAACCAGTTTGCATAGAGCATTATTTGTTGCCATAAAATTTTACACATTGAAATTATAATGGCAATTTTGTATTATGGAGGTTAAACTGACATTTCAAGTGATAATAGAATTTTACACGGCTATACAAACAGATGACATAGATCTTTGTGCGCTCTGTGGAACATGCTTTAACACTACGGGTCTACACATGCTCAGCTATAACCCCCACTGTTCAAATCAGGCTGATATATAGGTCAGTGACTAGAGGAGATCGGTTTTTTTCATGTCTCATAATTGATTTCATTTGGATTCCTTAAAAATATTTAAGATTGTGCTTCAGGTTAAAAAGATGAACATGAATGTTTCCTTAAACTTAATAGTATATAGTTTATCAGCCTAAAGACAAAATATTCCTCCAATAAATATTTTAAAAGAAGTGAACTTTACTTCTAATGGTGGAGTAAAGAAAAAATATTTAGAAGATTTCTAGGTGTGAAAGCATTTCTGTTTTCAGTTTGACAGAGGTATAAAAGTTAATAGAATGTATTGATATTCCCCCTAATAGTAAGTGTAATATTTTTTTCCAAGGTTAAATACTTTAATAACCTTTTCTCTCATAATGCTATTTTGATATGGCTCATTTTTATCATTTAAATTAAGACCAAAAGTCTGTGATTTATTCTCAATCTTAAAAAGTTTTAAGTTATGAATCCTAAAATTGATGCACTTATATGAATTTTTCTAAGATATTTTAAGTAAGAAACTATTTCCATCAATTAGTGATATTCTTGTATAGGGGATTTATTATTTGTAATTTATTTTAGTATACTAATTTAGAAATTGTCAAGTGTCATTATTTTTCCCAGAGCCTTGTTTATGTTGCTTAATTTGTATGCATTCTGGTGAGCTGGAAGATGGGGGGAGAAAGGATGGGGGGAATACTTTAAAAATGCATCATTTTTGTTTGCTATAATTGTGTCAATATCATTCTGTTATTGGATGATTGTAGGATTTGGAGGCCAGTGACTATTCTTCATCTATTTCTCAGAGAAAGAATCTACTCAACAAGAAAAGGGTTTGCTATCTGCTGTGCTAGCATGCAAATGTGTGTGATTTGCTCTTTGTTTTTATTTTCTGTGTTTGTGTTTGCTGTGTGGCACTGTCTTCTGTTGATGCATGACTCTGATGAGCAGTTTTACAAAATCCTTTGTTTTCTTGAACACTGGTCAAGCACAGATCTATCTGCAGTATTAGTTTGATGTTGCTGCAGAAAATTAAAAAGGATTCTGTGTGGATTTGTAAACATTGTTTTCCATTTTATACTTTAAAGTCACCTGTTACATCGGGAAAAGAATCTGTGTCTACCTTCCAGTGTTTGATAAGTCATCTCTTGTCTGTATTGAGGGCTCTAAGAGTATTTCTGTGGGAAAAAAGCTATAATTACTTTTATCAGTATAGGGCAACAATTTCAAGATACTCATTCAGCACTTGGGTTATTTGTATTCAGTTTCTTTGCCAGGGACAATTTATTTTAGACTTTTGGTTTTTTAACACCTGTTCTTATACTTACTTGATTAGCATCTCAATTCCCTTTTTTACTTTTGAATTCAGATATTCTCTCCAAATTTAGCCATTTGCCCTATGCCAGAGCAAATGTAAGAGAAAACAGTACAGAATCTGATTGAGAGAACTAAATGTCTCCCTGGAATGAGAATTATATCAAGACTCAGTGGAGTCAGGGTTGAATTAGGGAAGTGAATGGCTTTCTAGCTTTCCCAGAATCACATTTTTGCTGCACAATATTCAGTAATGATAACCATGTGCTCCATACTGGTAGCTAAGTAGTACACATGTTACCATATCCACTCCTCCAACAACCAAAGTTTTATAAATGAGAATGCTGGAAACCAAAGAATTAAATAACTTGCCCCATGTACATTTCTCAACGGCCCAGCTGGAATTTGAATTCCACTCCATTTACCTCCAGAGATCATGCCCCTGTGTTATAGAAAGTGATGCTCTGTTTGATTAATTTTAGAAGTTCATATGATTATTTCAAGTAGGGGGGAAAATAAAACATAAATATAGACCAAATTAGAAAAGATTCTTGCCTCTTGTTGCTGTTCTGAAGGTTAGTGACTTAATCAATTAATTTCGCATATTTCACATAAGGTTTGGGTACTGAAGAAAGGAAGGGCAATACTAGTTCTAGGACATTTCTCAACTTAGTCACAAAGGCAATTAATTAGGTTTTATTCTATATATCGTCCATAGTGATGAGATTATGAATGAATTATCCCAGTTTGTATGAATATAAGGATGTCATAGCCTATTCTAAATGTGAATAGTGATTCTGAGACATCTGGATAGACACAAACTCAGCATTCATGAGCTGGTGAGAGTCTTAGTCTTTTCTTTAGCCTCCCTGAGATCATTTGAAGGCATTTAAATTGCTGTGCTACTCCTAATTGCCTCTTACCTTTACTCTCAATGGTTTCTGCGTGGGTCTTACCAGGAGTGACATGATACAGGGAACGGTTTGTGACTAGCCCTTCACTTTTTGGGAAGCATCTTTTGTACTTTAATCCTGGCAGGAGAGAAATACCCATAATACATATAAAGGGCTAATCCAAAGCATGAATAATTTTCCTTTAATTCATCATTGTCATCACTGTTATCTGAAACATTTGTAGAGCATATATATATATATATATATATATATATATATATATATATATATATATATATATCAAAGCACATTTGAATGTTTCTAGCAAAACAGAGGAATTATAACTATTGTTTATTATAATACACAGCATTGGTTAATACAGTGCTTCTTCAAAATTAAAGTGCATACCCATCACCTGGAGAGCTTGTTTAAATGTAGGTTCTGATCAATAAGTCTGGGGTGGGACCCAATAATTTGTGTGCATACCCATCACCTGGAGAGCTTGTTTAAATGTAGGTTCTGATCAATAAGTCTGGGGTGGGACCCAATAATTTGTATTTTTATCCAGCTCCCAGCTGATGCCAATGCTGCTGGTCTGTGGACCCTACTTAAGTAGCAAGGGAGTAACCTTTATTGAGTGCTTGCCATATGTACCAAGTGCTTTTAACCATAAAATCACCTCATAAGGAAGAGCAAGTAGAAGGCAAGATGTCTGTTTGAGAGATGAAAAAATTATGCAGCCTAGACTAGAACCCAATCCTTCTGACTTCTAATTTATTGTATTTTCTATCATACCACTCTTTCTGAGTATTAGAACTTGTTATTCTCTATTCTGGGAAGGTGGACAATATTAATTTATGACATTTTCACAATTAAATGATATTCAACCAAAATGTGTTTTTTTTCAAGTTTCCTTCCTAAATATAAATCTAAAAACCAGTTTCCTTCAAAACCAGTGTGAATATTATAGTCTCTAGTGTATAGACACCAAATAGACAACACAATTTTTCATGCTTCCATTTCTTTGCCCATGTGTTAAAACTTAATATATTTAGCTAAACTATACATTTATGGTTGAATGCATTTTATCCTTGCAGATTCTGTGACATTGAAACTCTACCCTTTGCTTTAGTGGAAGACCTCATTTTCTATTCCTGGAGCTAGCAGCACTCCATTTGACATTTGATGCCCATGAGATTTTTATAGAATCTAGGTTATACGCCTGAGTCTCTTGCCACAATTTTTTTGAATAGGGATCCGTGTTACTTTTCCCAGAGGTGTTCTGCATTATGCTTTTCTTTGAGATGGTTTTGATTATTTTTTTAAAATCCAATGATAAAACTTTTTGCATAATAATTACCATTGACTGGAGAGCTTTTTATTTGTTTTAAAAAAAAATTTTTAGAGGAAAGAAGCAATAGTGATCCCTTCTTCTAACTCAAAGCAAAAACCCATATGAATGTTTCAGTGATAGAGTGAAAAAAATGTTTTCTACTGTAAACTTTAGTATAAGTAGAAGCTTTCTTGTTTTTTTGCAAAGATGAATCATTAAAATCATTTGTTTAAGATGAGTATCCTTATGACTCAATACAAAAGCTTTCGTTCAAATGCAATATGCTAAAAGTTGTCTTTTTAATCATCCTGACAAAGACTAGCTAGCACTCGATTATTTGATCTTCTAAAATATATGATACATAATCAATTTGGGTAATTTACTAAAAATGGACTCATCGAAATTATTTTATTCTCAGAGGAAGAAAATTTAATGATAAGGTGTTTGCTGTTTCACAAAATGACACATTTCACTCAAGCTTTATACTTAGCACAAACTTGTAATAGCTATAGGATTATTGGCTTTATATTTCTGTATATGCTGACCAAACTGACCTACTTAACCTGACATTTGATTTAGATTGATTTATAATTAGTGGTCTCTGATATAATATAAATGATAAAATATTCAGTATATAGTCACTATAATAGGACCACTTTAAATTATATATATTATACCAATGGTAATTTTTTTATAAAATTTTATAGTGCTTAGCATAGTGACTGATACCTGATCGATGCACACACAAAAAAATGTTTTTAGAAAAAAAATAAGTGAATTATTGTTGACTAAGCCAAATGAAGACAATCTTTGAACAAGTAATTTATAACAAAAATTTTAAGAAATAATAAAGCTAGCTTTGGGCGAGTCTTTCCTTTTTTTTTTTTTAAGATTTTATTTATTTATTTGAGAGAGAGAGAATGAGAGAGAGCAAGCACATGAGAGGGGGGAGGGTCAGAGGGAGAAGCAGACTCCCTGCCGAGCAGGGAGCCCGATGCGGGACTCGATCCAGGGACTCCAGGATCATGACCTGAGCCGAAGGCAGTTGCTTAACCAACTGAGCCACCCAGGCGCCCTGGGCGAGCCTTTCCTATGTGCCACACATTGAGCTAAGAATAACAATAAATATTACTTTGTTTGATCCTCCCAAAATATTGCAAGGTATACACTTTTGTTTTTCCTCAGAAAAATTAGATTTTATAGAATAACCTCCCAAGATCATGCAGGCAGTAAGCCTTAGAGTTGATACTCACACACAGATCTTTGTGGTTTGAATCCCATGGCCACTGTATTCTATTAACTTACTTTAAAACTTGCTTGAGTGCAAAAACCAAACAGTCACCTCTTTGACAAATTTAGATACTATTTAAAGACTCTTGAATTTAATTGTATAGCCATAAAGCAAGAGTATTTGTTTTTACAGTTAAATAAACATTGACATCATTTGCATTTTCTGAAGACGCCAGGTAAGATGTTAGTCTTTAGTTTGTTCATTGTCAAAACCACTATCATCACCAGATGATTGTCATCATCCTTGATTTTTGAGATGTATTACTTAGTAATTACTGTTTTGTGCTAAATTATGCACCTCTACAGCTTCATCTCACTCATTGCTCACTAGTCATCAGACATGGTTTTTCTGTTTTGTTTTTTTTTGTGGGGTTTTTTGGTCATTATAGGCCAGGCATAATATACCTGCTATTTAAAAAGCCCTTAATATGTGAAACAATAACACGGTGGTGTTTTTTGAGGCAAGTTTTTTCCTTTATGAAAAATAACATTTCCAAGAAAATTGGGAAGTAAAATAATCATTCTACTCGTTTTTCCTAAGAAATGATGCTGAGGGAGAGGTTAATTTGTCTTAAATTTTATAGGCTGGTTCTTTTAAGGATATAAAATGAAGAATCATGCTGTTACTTTGTAGTTTGCCAAAAGTGATTTCCTAATGAGTCCATGGTAGATTCAGTGTTTTGGCTTGGGCATGCCAAAGCTGTTTTAAGTTGATAGCTCAATTGAAGAAGCAAAGAAGCACACAATAGTAATGTGTCTCACATATCACATTGTCTTTATTACCCACATTATTGTTTTTCTTCAGGATGAATTTTATTTTCCATAAAATGTATCTATTCCAATGCTTATAGAGTCCTCAAACTATGTATAATAAGTTGGTTAAGGAATCATTATAGTTGGGTCAGGTACTTTTATAATTGGTTATTGACTGCACATTGACACAATTGGGTCAGTTCACTAGTAATTTTTACAATTTGATACTGTTTCCATCAAGAAATACATGAGATTGTGTCCACGTCTTTTGGAGCTGTAGCCACTTGCTTTGCATAGCTTTCACTGAAGATGAGGGTATTAACAGGGCCTAAAAAAATCTTCCTCTCCTCAGTTTTTATATATTCCTTTTTCCACTCAAAAACTCCTGTTTATTATTTTGTTCCATGGATAGGATTTTTTTTTAAAGCCTGAGTCAGAAAGAATTGATTATCTAGACAGAAAGATTGATTTTCATTTGTTTGCTTCTGTTTGGTGATGTTTGTGATTGTTCTCTTTTTGAAATTGTTGCCTATGTGATATTACCGTCCATATGTTATATTGCACTGAAGTTGATTTAGTAAAGTTGTGAAGTTTGTATCATTCTAGCCAGAGTCAACCAGTGGTGCTTTTGAAATTGGAGTTATTAACTATCCTTATTTTTAGATTGTTTAATTAGAAATAATTTTAGGCTTCCTGATTAGGGGAATTCACTCAGGGTCAGCTAAAACTAAACTTTATGTTACCAAGAATTGAAATATTCTATAATTGAGATTTTCCATAATTCTATTTTAATGAACATTGTTAAGGGGAATAGAAGTTATTTTGTGAGCTTCAAGGGTGACATCTTATAACAAGATAATAAAATTGTGTCTGTTTAAAGCCAATTATATACTTTTACAATCCAAGTAAATGTTCTCTTTCTATTCACCACAAACTCCTAGTAAATTCCATTCTGATGTCAGTGGACCAAATATTGCCACTACCATAATCTGTGGAGTGAAAGAATTAGATATTAAAGTTAAAGGAATAGAATAATGCTGGGAAATAGAATTATTATAAAACTCTATGTTTAAGAATTAAAGCAATATTATTCTTTTTCTTAAAATTTATCAATAAGCTATCAGTAAGCTAATATTTTCTTCTATCAAGATATTGTCTATGTAAAGACCATTCTCAATACATTATATTTTTTCAATATCTGTTGGCTTTATTAGGTGCGGTATATAACAATATTGTTAAAATTCTCTAATCTTGTTAAAAAGAGAGCAATATAAGCGGGACATACACTTTTGGTAGGCTCAACAAATCCAAGTATGATTTGTCAGCATTACTGAATGTGTCCAAAGCAATTCATAAAGCAAGATTTATTAAGTAATCAGATTATATTAGAATCTGATCAATACAAAGAACAGTCTTCTAATTTGCTCATTTTATGGGCAAAGTTAGCTATTGGTATATATTGATACATATTTACAAATCCATTCAGTTGGAAGTATATCTTTCTAAAGTATCATTTAATCAGACTTGATTAGGAGAGGACATCAAGTTTCAGAGTCTCATTGATGTCACTGCTTGGAGGATAACAATGGCCTGTGGTGTATCATTTTTATCCTTATTCATTGTATTATTTCGCTCAAATCACTGGTGAAGATAGACTCAGGATTTTTAAGAGTTCAGCCTTGCTCCATAGTCTTCTGTGTGCTATATATTTTTAAATATCAACTATTTATATCATAATGACAGCTACCTATATTTCCAAGATTGACTTACTAATATTACCTAATAAAAGAAAAACACTTTCAGGATGGGATTTACTCAGGGTAAGATTTTCTGAGACTCATGACTTTGAGAAGGGAGGTTAGGCAGAGAGTTTTGAAAGCTGCTTTAAGACTTCAGTAGAGCTAAGTGTACCGTGGGATGGGATGGTTTCTGTGAAAGTGAGAATGAAGACTAGCTCATTTACAGGAAGCATGAGGGATGAGAGGTCATTGGCAAGCCTGTTCACGATTGAGCTGTTTTACAATTCCTTCTATTATAAAGGTGTCCACCTCTGTCTTGTCTTTCAGTCCTCCACAAGCAACCCAGAGAAGTATGTCTCTGTTTGCTAGAGCTTGGCCGGATTGCAGCCAGGTAGGTCAAACTGCTGCCACTATGTTAAGATGTGGACCATCTCAGCATTGAAGCAACTGAGAAGCTTGCTGGCTTTTCATTGTTAATTTAACCTGGGTATTGAGAAGCTAATTTTTCAAATATAATCAGTACAAACATCTCAAGAGCAGTTGTTCAAACTAAAAGCATGCTACCAATATTCCTAGCCCCACGATCATGTCAAAGCCACTACGTCTAATAAGCATTTACTAAAAGCATATCCTCTCATCCAATACATTTTCCCTCGATCCTTTTCTTGGGGGGTGGGGGAGGGTCTTGTACATGAAGTTGTGTGTGACTATTACTCTTTCCACTAAAGTCTGTTCCTGTTATGTCTCTCTCTCCCAATTCCTTCACCTCCTCTCTCCCTGTTTATTCTTTATAATAATTATTAATTCTTAATGTAATCCCTAAAATCATCTAATATTTAATGAATTTATTAAAATTTAATAATTTTAATACCTGTCTCCTCTTTTGTTCCTTTTTTCTCATTTTCTCTCATTCAACATCCCATCTCTCAGGTCTTTTAGCTTCTACTTCTAAGTGGGGGGATAGTTTTTCAATTATTCTCCCTATTTTGATTAGAGAAAGGCATAGAATACTATCCTTCATAGGTGAAGATATGTATGGAATCATTTTCTTCTAGGAAAAGAGAATTAATTGTAAAAGTCATAATCATAGCTAAATAGACAAAGAAAGGGACTTTATTACCTCAGCTGACTTGCTTTGGTTTCATATCTTATCTATCATTATCTTGCAAATGACCAAACAGATCTTCTGACAGTTCTGTGAAGCTGAAAGAATTAGAAATGAGGATGTAAGTGGTTGAAGAAGTCTTGATTCAAAATTAAATTAAGAATTAATTAGATGTTTTTTTCATCAAGATCTGAGTACACTTTCAGGATAGAGATCAGATGAGCCAATGAGATAAAGGGAGAGCTAGCTCTGGGTGAAAGTTCTCAAAGAGAAATTTATAAAGATAATCAGGGTAAAGAAGATACAAGGTGTACACATCAGCAAATTACAGCAACAGGGAGAAAGGTTGCTGCCAGCGAATAGACCTGGGTTTTTTGTTTGTTTTTGTTTTTGATCCAATTGAAAGTTAATCTGCAATCAGAAGTAACTCCAAATTCCATAAAACATGATAGCCAACATAATCTCAACAAATTGTATGTCAGGTATGAATTTTACTTTACCACAATAAGTGTGTACGAGGAAGATTCTTTAATTTAAAAAAAAAATTCAAATTAAATATGACTGAGACTCCACTCAAAGTGAAAAAGCCAATTTGAGACGTTTGGAGTTTTCCCCATTCTCTCCCATACTGCTCCAGATACTGTGTGAAGGCCTTGTGAGAGGGTCCCCTAGTCCTCTGTCCACTCAAGTCTCTACTGCTGGGACTTAGTTTGAGCTTGTAGTGTCCAACTCCTCCTTTGGACCCCACTCACCTACAGAGCCGTCACCTTCCTGGGTTCTATGAGGGAGCGAGACAAATGTATCAGTTGCTTCTAGGACTCTGCTAAGCCACCCAGTCTTGGGCAAACAACCTTGAGTCAGAGGAATAGATATCCTTTGGACTCTACAGATAGCCCCTAAAAAGGGGGAAATTAAAAATACGGGGGAAGGAAGACACACAAAGTAAAATCTCAATAAATGAGCAGTTGCCATGAAATGTTAGAGAGAAACATGGATGGCTCCTACTTAACAGATTAGGCAGAACACTTTTTGTTCAGTTGTTTATTTTAATTATACTGCAAGAATATTCTAAAGTGCCAGATTCCATTTTGTAGTTTTAATAATCTAAATATATGAATCAAATCAGCATCATGATTCTGAAAGCCGTGATATGCAGGTAAAGAGAAGGAGTTACACCATCTGCAGAATTAGCCATGAGATGTCATTATCCTCTTGTTTAGTTTGTATTATTTGCCTGTTTTCTGGGTTTATTTTATTTTTTGTAATTATACTTTTTATTACTGGAACACTGTGATTAGGAATCCAGCTGAACCAGACTTTTTAACTATGACAGAGTTATCAAAGGAGACATGCTACCCAGTGACAAAATCCCTTTAGAAATCCCCATTCCTTCAGCTTCAAGTCTGGCATAAATTGCCCCTTGCCATAGTATATAAAAAAAATTAAAATCTTAATTTTAATGACAGAGAATTATAATGGCCTGGTCAATTTCATGGGGAAGGATCATTTCAAGTTTTGTGGGGTTTTTTTTCCCCCAATTACTTTGAAATTGAGATTCTGGGTTGCTCCATTTCTTTATTCTTTTTTTTTTTTTAACCAGTTTATTGGGTGACATACAAAATGCTGTACATATTTAATGACAGGTTGATGAGTTTGGAGATAAGTGTATATCTGTGAAACCATATTGCAATCTATGCCATCAATCTATCCATCACCCCTCAAATTTTCATCCTGCTGTTATTATTATTATTATTATTATTATCATCATCATCATCGTCACCATCATCGTTACTGATGATAAGAATGGGTTGCTCCATTTCTGACCACACTTATAACCATGTAAGCTGGTGAAAGCAGTAATTATTCATATTACAAAAATATTACTAATTTCACAAAGGAATTATCTAAGGATTAAGATAAGCTTTATGTTACAATACTCAATTTATAAACCTTGTTATTTATTTTCTTCACTTACTTGAGTGATGTGAAATACTGCACTTACACAGAAAACCAGAAAATATGCTGAGATCATTCAAGGTGTTACTTTTGTTGTGTGCAGCATAAGGTAAAACAGTTGAATACCAACTGGATAGATTGAGCATTTAAATATAAATGTCTACTTAAGTTTCTATCTGTACACATTTGAAGATTTTTTTTTTTATCGAATGGAAGTTCATTTGTGCTTTAGAGACAGCAACCCAATAAACCCAAATTTCACTCCCTACACTGTATGTTGGAGCATATTAGTTAAAGGGAAAAAAGCAAAATTCATCCACCTGATCTAATTTGACTCCTAAATTTTTCTTTGAACGTATTAAAACTATGTCTGCATCTTTATTTTGTGCTTCCTCCTCGCCCCACGCCTCCATAGAGGATTACATAAATTATTGAGTTAAGACATCTTTAGCCAAAACTAGAACTGATTTGGGGAGAGCTCTTAGGAATCAGTACATTAATCTGTACACACACTAGATGAGTTTTGACCATAATGGAGTTCCCGGTATAATCTTATGAGTTGTGAGCATTCTTTTAATAATCACTGACAGATGATGCTTTTGTATATTTGATTCAAACATTAACTCCTTAAAATTACACAAATGTCATCTTAAAAACATCAACATCACTTCAGGTATGATTCTCAAAATGTTTCTGATTCTCTGCCATGTTTTCCTGCCTGGGGACACTCAGTGAAGCTCCTTTGAGAGCTGTGTGGGCTTCTCTGAAATCTGAGATGGGAGAATGAGACCACTTATTTTTGTTCTCATGGGTAAAACTTCCTTTTATTTTCGACTAAATAGAGCTATCATCACTGGAGAGTGAAATCCCGTTGTTAATATTTCAGAAACCATGTCAGTTTCTGAGTGTAAAATATGCTTGTTCTCATTTTGAAAAGTAAAACGCTCAGCAAAAGCAGGTCAATAAAACCTGAAAGATCTCTTTAATGACAATGCTTTGACATTCATTGCTGAAATATGTTCCTATGAAGTCAGCCTTTTTACAGACTACAGAATTAAGATTAGCTTTATGCTAAAAGTTAAAAACTTCTGATATTTTGGTTTGGGGCCATAATCAATAATTAATATCTTAGTGGAGGTTTTTATATTATTATTTTTGAGTGCTTCCTTAATTTTGAACAAAATTTATGACCATTTGAAAGAAATATACTTGGTGAACATTTTTGTTAGTCTATTTCAATCCATGGCCTACTGAAGTGTTGCTTAAAATAAAAATATTCTTATACAAGGTTTATTAATTAACACATCCTATTTAAAGCACTTGACTCTGACTGCTAAGAATATCACATGTGTTCACGTGGGTGAAATTTCCTTCCAAATGTAAACCTCTCTTTAAATTACTTCAAAACAGAATAAAAATAGGGCAAAACTATCTTGCAAGAATCTATAAACTGTTAACTATAAACTCATCTGTTTATCTATAAATTTATCTGCCTTAAGAAGGGGGAGTTTCTAAAATGTGTCCCCCTAACTCTACTGAAATAGGTCCCAGATGTCTTTTGTTTGAAAACTCTAGTCTACTAAATAGTTTGAATAAATTCTCTAGTTCAGGGCTCAGTTTGAAAGCTCAATTATGTCATCTAGACCAATCTCAAAAATCATGTCATGTGCCAGAAAAATGAAAAAGCCATTCCTAGAACCTCTTCATAAAGTCATTAACCAGAAGACACTTTCCCTGGCACTTTGCTTTTTTTTTTTCAATGAGACAAAACCAAATTTCTTGCCCTTTCATTATTCACTCTACTCTCCTGTTACTGGGGTATACAGATGTGAGGGTTTGGTTTTAGTGGATTCAACCTTCTTGCTATCTTTAGTTTGACTCTTATTCAGTGTGAAAACAACAAACTCTCTCTCCCAAAACTCAAAAATCTTGTAGCTGGAAAGGAGTAGAAAATAGTATAGATTTGTGAAAACCTTACAGACAAAGTAGAAACATGAAGTGGTATAGAACTTAATCATGGAAATCAGAATAAAGCAACCTTTTGGAGAGTAGAAAAAAAGACCTATTTGGTGACTAAGTTGGTTTGCAGGTGTGAGCCCCCAGGCCCAGGGGAATGTCATGATTTACAGTCTGTTGACATCTCCAGACAGACAGGAAGCCAATGAATCGTATTTAAGTGTGCATTTTGGGGCTGGCTGACTCTACCCTAGGCAGCTTGAAGTATTTAAAAGCCAATATAAGCAGAGATTTGGAGCTTAGTGTTGATTCCCTGTGTTCAGTGGCAAAGCTAATTTTCAGCATTCCCAGATAAAGAAAAATCTCAGGGCAAGGCTTTTCATGCATGACTTTGTTACCAACTTCATTCAAACTTAGTCTACTTTGTATCAGACATGGCAAAACCTGTTGTTCCTCTCGTAACATATTATTATTTTACTTTGTAAAAAAAAAGAGAGAGAGAGAGAGAGAGAGAAAGAGAGAAAGAAAAAAAAGAAAAGTAAAAAATTATGGAGCCTATTCCTGAAAGGTGGCCTGAATCCACCGACAATTACAAGTGAAATCATATTTTCCAACTGGCTTAATTTATACATTTGAATATGATGTTTTAACTTATGATTAACTTTTAATTGGCCGTGAATTCTAGTGTGTTAAATTCCTCTAGCTTCACTGTCCAGTTTGTGTTATTCTCTTAAGAACATTAAATATAACAAAATTTTGTACCTTGATGGACTAAGTATTCAAAGAAGTCTAGGCAGATTAAAAAGAGTTGCCTACTGAAGAAGTTCAGCCAGCGAGTTAGGAGCAAAGCTGAGTTTCTAACTTGCTCTGCTATATCCAGCACTGAGATATTTCTGCTGTTTCATAATTCTAGGAAAACTGATATAAAGAAAGCCTAGAATAAGTTCCTTTGTAAAGGATACAAACAATAGTAATAATATAAACAGTAGTAATAATACTACCTTACATCTTAATTTTCAGGCCCTTATATTATTTCATTTGGTGGTATAATATATTTTTCAAAAAGCTTGGGCAAAAGCATCTTTGTGCTGCAGGTTCCTAGTGGTAAAACCTTTGATACATCCATTATCAACACAATTTCAGAGGCTGTGCCGTGTGTTAGCCACTGTACTGAGCATGTAATGGATACTTTTTTTAAGGTTGTATTCATTCATTTGAGAGACAGAGAGAGAGAGTGAGCTCACAAGCAGGGGAGAGGCAGAGAGAGAAGCAGACTCCCCTCTGAGCAGGGACCCAACATGGGGCTCCATCCCAGGACCTGGAGATCATGACCTGAGCTGAAGGCAGACGCTTAACCATCTGAGCCACCCAGGCGCCCACAACATTAAAACACAGGAGTTAGAATTTCCATTTTACATTGAACTTTCAAGGAGGCTCAGAAATAATGTGTGTCAGGATGCCCAGCTGTGCTGGGTACATTGAAGATGTTCAATAGCAGCCACTGTTCCACCATCCTCCCTCCCTCCCCACACCATGACATCAGACCTCTGGGGCAGGCCATTTTCATTTCTACTTTCCTGATAGAAAACAGACTTTTAGAGGTTAAGTGATTTGCTACATTTAAAAAGTAGGTTAATGGCACAGTGAGCTCAAGTCTACTTCAGGGAAGAATGATACACAAATCTCCATGTGAGTGTTGTTAGTACTTGTCAACAGTAATGAGATGCTGGGTTGACTTCAGTGTAATTAATGAAGTACTAGAAAGAAAAAAAATGTATTTGGTTTAGTTTTGGATAGGGTTTAAAATCTTCTGGAAAAACTTTTGGTAAAGCATTTATGTGCACTTAATATTGACATGTTTTATTAAAGTGATATGCAATTGGGGTACCTCGATGGCTCAGTTAATTGTCGGACTCCTGGTTTCAGCTCACCTCATGATCTTAGGGTCGTGAGATCAAGCCCCTCCACCAGCTCTGTACTCATCTGGGGAGTCTGCTTAAGATTCTCCCTCCCTCTCCCTCTGCCCTTCCCCCTGTTCATGTGCACTCTAAATAAATAAATTAATAAATAAATAAATTAATTAATTTAAAAAACCTTAAAAAAATAAAGTGACATGCAACTAAAGATCCAGAACAATGAAATCAAATTCATATTTGGAACCGAAAATTATTCTTATATGATACTATGGTATTTTTTTTCCATTCACATGGCAACTCTTTAAGTACGTACTGTGTGCCAGGATCTACGCTAGCTCTTGGAATGCTATGAATTAGACACTGGTCTCTACTGATACAGATTTGCAGTCTAGTGCATGTTTCCATTATATCTCATTAACTGGATAATATATATAAAACATTAGAAATATGAATGGTGCCTAGGTCTTTTAGCTAATGATTTATTTAACTAAAAATTATTCTGTTCATTAGTGACGGTTCTCAAAAAAGCAGTTGTTCAGTTGAGTTATGATAGCCTAAACCGTTTTGTACTAAATTCTAAGTTTTCAGCTCTTAAAGAGCTTCTGACACAGCATGCATCCTTACCCTCTAAATTCTGAAAAAAAATTGAAAATGAAATAAAAGAGTTGCAGATGGAACATCAAATATCTACTGGTAAGATCCAAATTGACAAAACCAGAGAGGGAGACCAACCATAAAAGACTCTTAATCTCAGGAAACAAACTGAGGGTTGTTGGAGTGGAGGGGGGTGAGAGGGATGGGGTGGCTGGGTGATGGACATTGGGGAGGGTATGTACTATGGTGAGCACTGTGAATTGTGTAAGACTGATGAACCACAGACCTGTACCTCTGAAACAAACAATATATTATATGTTAATTTAAAAAAATAAAAAATAAATAAAAAAAGATCCAAGTTGGGAGACATGTTTAGTGTCTTTAATTGACCTCCAGAAATAGGCCAATTAACTACCTAATTACAAACAAAGATGGATAGGGTGGAGTTTTCTATGGAGGTCTTTCTGGGGGTAGCTTCTTCCCTAGAAGAAGGGTGAACTGAGTCAAGCATGCTCAGCTGATTCTTAGATTTTACAATTTGATAAATCCCTTCATCTTGTTGGAGAAGAGTGAGTAATGAAAGAGAGAGGCCGGCAATTGAACTAATTTAGCACCCTCGACAAGAACAAAACATCAAGAGTGGAGAAATTGCTTCCTCTGGAAGTGTATCCTGAACACATGTGTGATGATGTGAGTTAAAATTACAAGCCATTAGAACAGGACAATAATCTAAGCTTTTGCATTTAATGATCTTTTAAATGTATTATTCACTCTGAGGTAGTAGACATACTGTTTACATATTTATTCTCTCTGTGTAGATTATTTTCTTTGTAGATTATCCATAACCTATTTTTCAACTTTCCAAATGACTTTTTCCTCTCCTTTCTAACATGTAATCACCTGATTAAAAGGTCAGAGAAAAAGAGCTTCCGCCCTACACTGAGAAAATCTGGATTTGCATCTTTGTCTTGCTCCTAGCTAATTCTGTACCCTTTCTGGATATTTATTCTTTATTCTGTAAAAATGTAAGAGTGTAACTAGATGATCCCAAAGGTCCTTCACACTCTCAAATTCTGGAATTATCTTTGGTCTTCTCCACCTAGGTAGACTGATATGCATCTAAGAAACCAAACCAATTTAAAATTTAGCCTAAGAAAAATATGATTATGGGAGATAAGAATGACAATAACAATGACATCTTTTTGAACTTCTATAATATTGATAATTTACAACACATAATTTTTAACATTGTTATTCTAAACTATTTCTCTATTCGCTCTTATTCATTTTCTTTCACTGTACCCCCATACATGCTTTCATTACATTGTTTTTAAGTGTATAACCTATGACACAGTATAACCCCACACTACATCATTCTGGGCTCGGAGGAGGTGTACAATTAACAGTGAATTTCTTCTCTGTTAAATCATTTAAGGATGTTCATTTTGGGGATTGCTATTTTCATCTTTAACAAGCTTGTGTTCAAAATAGGAATTCGGGGCTCCTGGGTGGCTCAGTCATTAAGCGTCTGCCTTCGGCTCAGGTCATGATCCCGGGGTCCTGGGATCGAGCCCAGCATCGGGCTCCCTGCTCAGCGGGAAGCCTGCTTCTCCCTCTCCTCCTCCCCCTTCTTGTGTTCCCTCTCTCGCTCTGTCTCTCTCTGTCAAATCAATCATCAATCAATCTTAAAAAAATAGGAATTCAATTACAAACCTCTAAGCTAGTAAATTTAAAAGCTGAAGACTAAATTTTACATGATAATTCATGTTATTGCCTCAATATATTACATGGAGTATTTTTATTCTTAATATGTCAGGTGTCTATTCATGTGTCTATATACATATCTAAACATAAGTGTATATGTATGTATCTATATCAAAATCAGATATATGTGTTTTTTCCTGCTTAAAAGGAGGCCAGTTTAAGAACTTACCATTTCAGTGCCAGAGAAAGTTAGTTTTGAAAAGTCAGCAATTTGGTCCTATGGCATTTATGATCAAATGTAACATATGGTAAGTGTGTTATTATAAGTTATGCGTGTGTATTGATCTGGTGTCTTTTAAAAGGTATGGTGTGGAACCTCCTGGTTTGATAAAATTGGAAAAAGAGATTGAACAAGAAGAAACATTTTCTGCTCCTTCTCCTTCACCTTCTCCTTCATCAAAATCTTCTGGAAAAAAGAGTACAGGAAACTTACTGGATGATGCAGTAAGTGAAATTGGTTGGATTTCTTACCAGCCCTTTGTCTTTTTTGAATTTCAAAACTCATTCTGTACAATCTCTTGTCAATCTAACCTTTACCTATTTCAATTTCATTGAAATTCATTTTTAAATCCTATGAAAAAGTTTGTAGTCCTACAACAGTAGTAGTAGTCATTTGAGATTCGAACCTGAGCCAGTCATTTAAAATAATGCGTCACTGAATTCTACTGAGTAGTATCTAAAATTTTAGGATAATAAGTTAACTTCCTAAAAATTATCTTTGCAAACATTCAACCTTGATCGTTTTGGTTCATGGTTCTTTGTTTCACAAATAAGAAGCCAGAGGCAGGAGAAGAGAACACCAACATACCACAGAGAACAGAGTTGCCCTTTGCTACATGCCTGCTCTGGGCCAGGATCTATCATTGTTTTTCAAGGGCTCTTGTTATCATAAGGCTCCTTTCTTGTTGGAGAAACTGAAGCAGGAATTGAATCACCTGCTGAGGGGAGAGGAGCTTAGATTCCAACTCAGTTTTGCTAACTATCTGGGGTCCCCACCTCTCTCCTTAGCAGGTTACTATCTTTGGCAGATTAGGGAATGTTTTCATAGACCCTCATAATCACAGCAAACAGATTCTGGGAGGAAGAGTAACCTGGATGAATTAAAACTCTCTGGCTCCTCTGCTGTCTGTTAAAAGTAGTTCTTGGTTATAAGAAGTGTGTTTGATTGTGTGCATGCATTCACCTCCCAGCACACAGACTGAGTGCAAATCTCAAAAGTACTTGGGCAATTGTTCAAAAAATAGTTACCTCAGGGATGATAGACTGAAGTATGTCTCCTACATGGAAAGGTCCTCAGAAACTAGCACCAACCATAATGCACTTATATGGAATAGGCAGGACTGAAAAGCAATGCTGGCCCATAGCTGAGAGTTTCCTTCTCTAGGGTCTGAGCTGCAAAGAGCTGGGAAAATGGCTGACTGACACTATAGGATGTGGAAGACAGATTGCCTCATCTTTTGCTTTTCCCCATGTGACACTATGGCCTATACTGCAGATTCAGAGAAGCAGAAGTACAACAATTTGACAGATTGAGAATTTCCATTTCTAAGGGCAGCCAAGTTAAAACTTACCTTGCCAAGGTATTTTAGCCAATATCAGTTTAATTTCATTTCTTTTGTTCAATCCACTCAGGAATTAAAGACTAGGAAGGGCATTTTAATCCAATGCCGTCTAAAAGGATTTTAAAATCACAGGATTGTTTTTAGGATTGGTCACATCCCTTCCTTGTCATAGTATTTCATTTTTACTGTGTAAGGAAATTGAACAACATATTGTATTAACAGTAGGCAATGACATATTATTTATATATTGATGAGAATAATGTTCCTTCTCTCCTGGTTATACTTTTCCGATTAAGCTTACTTTAGAGTAGGATGTTCCTTTAGACTTTCTTATGAATGTGTTTCTCTGGGGCTACTGTACTTGATTTTTGTTCTTTTCCTCTTAGATGTCACCTCCGTTCACTTTCTCCGATGCATTAGAGGCAGAGTTTTGGCCAACTTCACCCTTAGCCTTTCAATGAATGAATCACTGAATCAAATGAATTTCTTTAAAAGATTTTATTTTTATTTATTTATTCTAGCTGGAGAGAGAGAGAGAGAGATAGCACATGCGGGGAAGAGGAAGAGAAGGGGAGGGAGAGGGACAAACAGAATTGGAACTGAGCCTGGATCCCGAGGCTGGGCTGGATCTCAAGACCCTGAGATCATGACCTGACCTGAAATCAAGAGTCAGACACTTCACCGACTGAGCCACCCAGGCGCCTCTCAAATGAATTTTTTAGTTTGCAAATTATGAGACCACTTTTTGGTGTTTGATACTGTTTACCATTCTCTTCTTGAAATTCTCCCCCTTAACATTATTGCTACCAGAATGATCAGCAAAAAATGCAACTCAGATTTGATTAAAATTATATAGGGGTTCCCTTTCACATTCCAGGGTAACGCCCAAACTCATTGACATGCCACATAAGCCCTCCATGTTCTGGCCCATTTTGTCTTTCCTGGACTTTTTACCCTGTGGACTTATTCTTGCATTCTGATGTATCCATTGTAAACATGTCTGCTAATCCCAGATTTCTAAGGTAATTTTATATCCTATGTTTTTCCTCACTTGCCTTCCTCATCAGCCTTCTGCTTACTCAGCCTTTGAATATTCATATAAGTGCTTTTTCATCTTTTAAAATTCAGATTGCACAGCCTCCTGTATAAAGTTTTTATCAGTAGCTCTTATCCCAGGCAAAATTGACAAATTAGTTCTTGATGCCCCAAAGTTTTGTGTATATTTAATGAGGTATGTGCCTTCTTGGGCATAAATGCCCATTCTTCTCTAGGTGTGGTTCTTGGTCTCGATGACAGTATCAGATTTTATTCATCTATATCTATCCAGTGGCATGCATACTGGATAAATTACCAATGTAGGTAATAAAAGTTTAAAAAAGCTTCTGCCTTTACCTGTTTATCAAGAAAAGCCATGTGCTCTGGAAGTACGTGTACTCCTCAGCCTTGCTGTAGCTTGGCAGACGGTGGAGAGATTGCCACTTGACGCCATTTACATGAACCTGGGAGAAGTAGCTAGAAGCAACTGGGTCCTTTTCTTCACCAGCTTGTCCCACGTGTGGCCATCTCTCATCCCCCTTCCCTTGAGTAGGGGAGTGAAAGGACGGGAGAGAGAAGGTGGTGCAAAAAGTATGGAAGGGATTTTGGAAAAGTCTTGCCGGTACTCCAGTTGAGGAGTAGAATGAGATGGGTACTCTCTTTAAAATGGCATGACTGTTGGGGCGCCTGGGTGGCTCAGTTGGTTAAGCGACTGCCTTCGGCTCAGGTCATGATCCTGGAGTCCCGGGATCGAGTCCCGCATCGGGCTCCCTGCTCGGCAGGGAGTCTGCTTCTCCCTCTGACCCTCCTCCCTCTCAGGCTATCTGTCTCTCATTCTCTCTGTCGCAAATAAATAAATAAAATCTTAAAAAAAAAATAAAAATAAAAATAAAATGGCATGACTGTTGGGGCGCCTGGGTGGCTCAGTCGGTTAAGCGTCTGCCTTCGGCTCAGGTCATGATTCCAGGGTCCTGGGATCGAGTCCCGCATCGGGCTCTCTGCTCCTTGGGAGCCTGCTTCTCCCTCTGCCTCTGCCTCTCCCCCAGCTCATGCTCTCTCTCACTCTCTCTTGCTCTCTCTCAAATAAATAAAATCTTTAATAAATAAACAAACAAACAAACAAATAAATAAAATGGCATGACTGTTGCTCTGTGGTGGTTCTTTCTACTCCAAGTTCTGTTATCTCACCTGCAAACCATGAAGGGCATTTTGGGAGAGCTTCAAACCCCCTGTAAGCTTTACTAAGTGGAGTTTGGGAACATAACCATCTGTTTAGCTAAGGGGTTTTAATTGAATGTAGGAAATGTGTCAAATGGATATTTCTGTACTATTGCCAGCTAGAATACTCTGTTCTGAAAGTCTTTAAACCAGCATTTCTCAAATAATGTTTAATCAAACACACCGCCAGAGGCCCCATGGGGAAAAGAATTCCGTGGTTATGTTAGTTTGAGAAATATAGCTTACCATAGTCCCTGTCTAGAGTTTGGCAATGCACGCTGGCATATCAAAGGCAATAATGAGTTCTCTGAGAGGGTCTTGTTTAACCTGGAGTTTTCCAGATTTATCTGGCCACAGCAGTCTCTTGCAGGCTCCTTCACTCTACGTTTGGGGAAATTGCATTGAAATATTCACATTCTGGTTAAGTGATAGTTTTTCATTGGTGTGTTTTGTTTCAGGGACAGCGGAACAAAGAGAAAAATAACTTGGGCCTCACCCATGGTTTAAATCAGAGCTTCATATGTCAAATATAAAAAGGAAAGAGTTCCTGTGGCGAGTGCTTCGCTCTGTGTGAGGCATAAACAGCCATTGGGGAGTTGAAATTCTTGAGCGGCAGTGTGTGCTATAGAATAGGGGTATAAGATAGAGATTGCTTGCAAAGTCCCTGTGTTTTGTTAATAATATTAGCTATTTTTACTCTTTTATTTCATCAAAAAAAAAAAAAGAAAGGAAAAGAAGGAGAATAAAGAGGGGGAGCAAAAGAAGAAGAAGGGGAAAAGAAGAGAAAAGAATAAAGAGAAAGAAAAGCTGACCTAAGATATCATATTCCATGAACTGTTTCAACAATAACTACCAGTTTGAAACTTTCGGTGTATCCTCAAATTTCCTTAGGGAAATTGTGGAAAATTGAAAAAAAAAATAGGTGACCCTTTTTGCAGATAATCCATGCCACATTTTTTAATCAAGATAGCATCAGAGACACACACTGAATGTGGAGTCCATTCAGATTAATATATTCTCCAGATGTCCTGATAGAGGGAATCAGCTGTGATTTAAAAAAACAGGGTTGTGTTGAGTTCTCTGTTTGCCTTTACTCACGGTGAGCGCAGTCCCACACAATGAATTGAATACAGTTCTAAGAAACCATTCTTACTTTCTTCCTCTTCTCCATCAACTTCCTCAGTCTGGGGATGAGAGATAGTATAATTCTGAGTAATCAGGCTCCTCTTGAAATCCTATTTCAGCAGAAAATTGGCTGAGTTCCTGGCCAAAAACAGAACACCTGCCAGACTGACTTATCCCAAGGTAATATAAGAAGCACAGATGTCTTCTGTCACTGTTGACTTAACAATATATTTCCACTACCCACAGTCTGGCCTTGTCTCTTCCATTTCTGCCTCCACCTCTCACACAACTACAAAAAAGCCCTTGATTTTAAAAAGCCAGTCCATTTTCAAAGCTAGGAAGGCAATGGAGAAGGGCAGGTCACTTGAGAATAGGTTTCTTGTATTTTCTTTCATTTAATACCAATAGTTTCTGTGTTTCATCTAAGAACACTTCAAGATGGAAACACTTACCATACATAATCATGATTGTCTTGTCTTAGCAGAGGAACTACTTGAACACCAATTTACTGCCTTGCCCAGTTCCTATGTGGCAGTGAAGGTGTGCCAAGCATGGGTCTCTTAAAATGTGCCACGTCTGGGTCTCTTAAAATGTGTTTTTATGATGCTGACTGATTTTCTGCTGGATGGCCAAAGTCCTTTCTCCATCCCTCCCTTCCTTTCCTCTCTCCCTTCTTTCCATCCTCCTTTTTCATGGAAGCCCTTATTGTGGTGAAAAGATATGGTATAAATTAGCAATGGTATAAACTGAATATAATTTATATATATATATTTATATGTACATACACTTTTACTTTAAAAACATTTTTACAAATACATTTAGAAAGAAATACACATAGAGGAACTCTGAGAACCGCCCACATTCACTGAACCCACCCTACCCCAGAATGTGGTTCATATCACTTAGACTATGTATTTTTTAAGGAGTACGGAGATAGATAAAATAGAGATGAAATCTGATATTCAGACATGGATTCCAAATGACATGTAAATTTTAAGATACTGCCACAAAAGTAGGTTTTGGTAGGTGAGAATTATTGACATGGAGTGAATTGCTGGGTGACTCTGGGTGAAGTAGGGATCATTTCCTAAAGGAAATCTTAGAATTCAAAATAATATGAAACAGTAGGCTTGTTTTTTTAAAAAATAACAATTTAATTCTCACTTATTTTGAAAATGGTAAAATTAATATCATTAAAATTATAATGAGGAAATTTTGCCCTGTTAACATACATTCTATTCTAGCTTTCAATATGTTTATCTTGGCAACACAATGTACACAATCTTTTTAATTCTCCCCAAATGAGAACCTAGCTCATTATTCCTACACTGCCAATTGATTTGTTCATCATTATCCTCAAGTCCATAGTTTGATACAGAACAAATCTAAAAACATTAATGGTCCAGGGGCCTTTGAACTCACGGAACAAATTAATCTAAATGGAACCTGATTAAGGAAAATTGAACTTGCCTGCCTTCTTTTTCAGGTGAAGCGAATTTCTGAAGATCCTCCTTGCAAATGCCCAAACAAATTCTGTGTGGAGAGGCTCTCTCAAGGAAGATACCGAGTGGGAGAAAAGATCCTCTTCATTAGGGTAAAGTTTTACTTTTCACTTGATATCTTGTCCTTTCTGAGACTATTCAGGACTTGAGTTGGGAATTACAGGGGAAATATGACCTGTAACTAAGCAGGAACTTTCCTTATGCTGCATACAGTTGGATTTGAAGATAGGAGGTATGAACATTGTTAATATATTATACATAATTACTACTGAGGGCTAAATAAATAGAACTATCTTTCTCTTTCTACATATAAACAAACACACACACCAAACAGATCATAGAGATCGAATACAATGAGAAAAAGAAAAGTCAAATTCCTTTTTTTATTTATAAATTTAGTTTCAAAGGAACTAAACACCGCGCCCCCTGCCCCCAGGCTCCAAACCCCATGGGAAAAAGAAAGAGTATTCTGCCCTGGTCTTCCATATCCCAAGTTTGGGAAATGATCGTCCTATTGGTCCTGGTAACTTTTCAAATGCCTTGAATATGATTTTTTCAAGAAGTTTGGGTCATGAACCAGAGTGAGAATGCAAACTCATTACAATGGCATGGTTAACTAATGACTGCCATTTCTTATTTCGTTCTCTGGGTTAGAATAAGGAAGCATGAATGTGTGCCAATGAATGTTCTGGTAGTATGTGTCCACTTTACAATCATTTATGATCAGTAATGTCCACTTTACTAATGAAAAATCGGACAAGATATCATGAGCAGTTTTAGGTTGTTATTAGTGGCTCAAAGTAACATTTCATGCTTTTCACTTGTGATCTTTTTTTGTGAATAATCAAGATAATTTCATCTCAAAATAAGTTTGTGACATTTCCTAAGACCAAGATTCTTCTTTTCAAAATTAAGAAAGATGAAAATATAGCACTCATATATTCCTAGAAATTAATAGTATTTTTCTTCCATATTTTTTAGTCATTTTTTAAAGAACAGAGGTTATGATTCAAAGGAACTGTATTCTCTCATTTGAATAAGTTAAAATATCTTGCTTGTTATTTGTTTTGTGGAGCAGAAGGAATGTGTACAGCAAGTACCATCAATGAAAATTCATAACAATACTCAACATCAGTGATAACCCAGTATAAATTTTGTCAGTGTAAAGTTTTCTTAATGTCAACTTTTGACTGAAAGTTATTCATATGACAAATTTTTTTGAGGCTCTACAACATGTTATTTGAAGAAAAGTTTGATCATAATTAGCCTTCAAAAATAATGTTGATCATTTTGTTTTTTAATCTAACTTTAGGGCCATGTTTATTGATTTTTTAAAAATTTCCAGGTAGTAATTGCTATTTTGCTTTGTAATGACAATGAGAAAAATATAATGATATATGACAATTAGGTTTTTGAGAACAAATCTGGAAGAATGGCCTCACTAAGAGAGTTGCCCTAGTATTTGCTTATTGTTCTCTTGGTCTTATTACAAAAATAACATATGCTGCCTTCTTTCGTTTTAGTACATTAAAAAAATAATAATTTGGCATCTCTACAGATGTGTTTAAATTTTACTAGGTTGGGGGCGCCTGGGTGGCTCAGTCGTTAAGCGTCTGCCTTCGGCTCAGGTCATGATCCCAGGGTCCTGGGATCAAGCCCCGCATCGGGCTCCTTGCTCCGCGGGAAGCCTGCTTCTCCCTCTCCCATTCCCCCTGCTTGTGTTCCCTCTCGCTGTGTCTCTCTCTGTCAAATAAATAAATAAAATCTTTAAAAAAAAAAAAAACCCATAAATTTTACTAGGTTGACCTTTCTCAGGATAGCCTTTCTTGAGACTCAGACTTCTTGAGAGTGTTAGTTCCTAGAGCCTAGAATCAAAACCTAGGGCTTCATTTATTTACATAATTATTGCTTTTTATTTTAGAAGTGTTGGCAAACACATGATTAATAAATTAGATACTTTTCCCTATAATGTAGCCTAAAATCTTTAAGCAAAAATATGTATCACATATGTCTATTTGTGTCAGGTCTTCCATATTTAGTCATTGGTCAGAGAATTTGATATCCATATTTATGAATAAGATAAATTTATATCACATTGGACATTTAAGGTATTTTTTGATGTTCTGTTTTTCTATTCAGAAAATAGTTTCCTTTTGGTGAAAGTCTTTTCATGTATTGTTTATGGAGGAAATGAGATTTGCTTTACTGAAAAGAATTACATCGAAGTCCTGAGTGATAGCATTTGAATTTAATACCAGTGAACACAGCATACACATATTGGACACATTCAGTTTCATGCTTCTGATGTTCTGAGTGAGGCTGCAATAAGAGAATATGGTCATTCCTGATTGGCCCAGCAAGTTATGGCATCACTCAGCTATAACACGTGCTGTAGAACAGTGTTGTAATTAACTACACTAATCTCCTTCTCTTTTTACACTGTCCACAGGTAATTTACACTGTTTTTTTTTTACAACAGGTTTTACTTTATTTTTAATTTTTATTTATTTTTATTATTATGTTCAATTAGCTAGCATATAGTACATAATTAGTTTTTGATGTAGTGTTCAACGATTCATTAGGTGCGTATAACAGGTTTTACTTTAAAAGTGGCCCATTTTTTTCAAATCCTTTTGAAAACAAACTTACTATCACTGCATAAATTGGAAACTAAAACTATTTGTCAGAAAAGGAAAATATCCATTAATATGTTTTCATTGAAATTCTTATCCTTCAGCTTGCTAGGGGTCCATTTCCACCCTGATGGAGTAAACTGATTTTAAAAAGGCCGCTCTCCTTGTCTCTGTTTTCCCTAGAAGCCTTCACCTCCCATTCTACTGAGTTTAGGAACTGAAATTTCACATGAAGACCATATGCACCTTTCGTTACATGTTATCTCCCTATTTATTCTTCTAAACTGAATGGACAAGCTAAAAAAAGTCTTATTGATATGTATACACTTTGGCTAGTACTTTTTGATTTGTGGCTTGGACTATAATTAATTGTCATTCTGCACTCACTCACTATAAGGAGCTGAGAGTTATGACTCAAAAATGCTTAGAGGTATTGGTTTTCAAGTGATCATATGGTTGTTGCTGCTAATATTTTAACTTTAGTTTGCTCTGAACACCTGGATTAAGTACTAAGTGCTTATAGTCAGAATCTCAAACACACTAGGGGAGTGATTGCCTGACTGTCTCTGCATTGCCGTCTTGTGTTTCTTATGTTTGTATTTTTAACATTGGCATATTTTAAAATTTGCCATATCTCTTTTGAGGCTGCAAGGGGGGGTCATATTTACTACATAAGTAGATGCATTTATGCATATGATTCTATAAAACATACAGTGAAATATACATAGTATATTAATTATATTAGTGTTTATCCCTTAGTTTTCTGTCCATTCAGAGAGCAGCGGTGTTTTCATATGGCCATAATGAACCTGTCCACGCAAAGAACAATTTTGAGTCACTTGAGGCTCGTTAGGACTATTGACTTAGCTCTTACTTAAAGATAACACAATTACTAAAACACTAACTGAGAAAAAACCCTTCCTTAGAAGGTCATAAATACAAGATTATCTTAATCTTAAAAGATTCTCATATTTTTATTCTTCTCAATATAAAGCAGAGTTAATAAGTTCATTGCCAACTAGATTTCAAGGTTTGTTGACAACACCCAATCACTTTACTTATGTATGGTTTTATTATTATTATGTATCTGAACACAACGCCTCTTTCTACACTCAAAGAGATACAATAACAACAAATAAGAATGAAAAATACAAGAATGTTTGCAGATGACAGAGAAAGAGCCGGGAAGACATCTTCTGCAGAAGATATCTTTGCTAAGCATATGTCTTATTTGTGGGTTTCTAGAAACGAGTGTATGAATAGCTACTTTGCATATCTGGCTATCTAATGCTTCCTTATATACACGCATCTATATGCTTATGTGAGCATGTTTATTTATATGTATATGTCTCCGTTTAAGGGTGAGGGATTAATCTCTACCCAAATATGAAGAATCCTTTAATACAAGGGAGAACCTCTGAGATTTTTGACGGTGGCTTTTAGGCAAACAGCTAATAATCCCCTGCCAAAGTCAGAATGCTCTTGTTTCTAACTTATCAAAAACAATCTTTTAAGCCAGAGTTTTGCCCTACATCTTCCAATGACTGACATTGTTTTTGAACTGTCTGTTGGACAAGCAAGCTACGTGCAGCTAATTTGTATCTGCATAGTGCAGATACGCATTTACCCTGCTCCAAGGTATAAATATGTCAGTTAGTTTTCAGTGACTTTTGAAATTGGACAATGATGATAAAAGCTTCTTGTTGATTTCTGTGGTTAACAGATGTTTGGATCTTACCCTTTAGCCATGGTGTCTGTATCCTTGAAATATAAATAGATGGACCTGAGGCCTCGAGTTGTGATTTTGAGGAGAAAAGTATGAATTTTCCATTGTCAATTTTTTCAGTTAGCTGGTTTCTATCCAGGCTTCAAGTATCAAGAAGTCAGGTGGCAATATAAATTTGTATAAGCTTGTAGGAAAGGTTTTCAGAAACATGTCTTAGATGCCATAAAAAGGTACTATTTGATTTGTCAGTCCCAACTCGATGATAATGTTCTATTTAAATAAAAATAACTATTTAAAGTGATCTCCCTGAGGGGCACCTGGCTGGCTCAGTTGGTAGAGCATGCGACTCCTAATCTTGGGGTCATGAGTTCAAGCCCCACATTGGGCGTAGAGCTTACTTAACAAAAGAAAAAATACACTAAAAAAAAAAAAAAAAAAAAGCTCTCCCAGATAAGCAGCATTCGCATCATCTGGGAACTTGGTGGAATTGCAAATTCCTGGGCCTCACCTGAGTTGGGGCCCAGCCACTGTACTTTAACAAGCTGTCCGGGTAATTGTGCCGCGTGCTGAAATTTGAAACGACTAACCCAAAAGATGGGAAGAACTATAGGAAGGAGACTTGTTGTACCACAGCACAATTAGAAGTACTTTGCATGTCTGATCATGCCAAAATATTGGTTGTTCAGATACCAGAAAGGATCATTTTGAAGACTTCTATGTATCATTGTGAGGAAATACTGAAGATACGATGTTAACTAGAAAAAAACTAGACTTTGGGCGCCTGGGTGGCTCAGTCGTTAAGCGTCTGCCTTCAGCTCAGGTCATGATCCCAGGGTCCTGGAATCGAGCCCCGCATCGGGCTCCCTGCTCCGCGGGAAGCCTGCTTCTCCCTCTCCCGCTCCCCCTGCTTGTGTTGCCTCTCTCGCTGTCTCTCTCTCTCTGTTGAAAAATAAATAAAATCTTAAAAAAAAAAAGAAAAAACTAGACTTTTAAATTGTATTTACATATAAAATATCTCTGTAAACATTATATATAATTATGATTAAGGCTTGAAGGGAACAAAAATAATTATTAAACATTTTTTAATTTTTGAGGGCATAGAATTATGAATAAACTAATTTTTGGTTCTGCATTTATTCCTGATGATGACGTTAAAAATATGAACTCTTTAAAAGAAGAAAAGTCAGCAACCTGATACAATTGCAAATTTGAAAAGAAATAAAGAGACTTCTAAAGGGTGTCAGATTAATTAGCTGATTGTTCCTTTTTCTGGTCATTGGCTAAGCTTCCCATGTTCTGGAAAAGGGTAAGGAGGTTTATTGGAATCGTGGTGTTATTTAGATGAGGGAGGACTTTGCATTTTGTGGCAAACTTGCAGCATATTGTTTCCTTGGATGAAGCCCTCACCTTTTCTTATCTCTCTTTACTATTTTATCTCTCCATTTTGAAAACTGACTCAAATTATTTTGGGTTAGCACAAGGAAACATGCAAACATCTGGATAATGTCCCTTCTTGCAGACCCCATCTGTGAGCCATATACTCAGTTTTCTCTCTCCTACTCATTAAAGCTTTAATCCTTTGATATCCCTTTCCTTTCTGACTCAATTTTCAGTGACATGCAAATGGCCTAATGCAACAAACTGAACTCTGTTAATGCATGAAATAGATGTAAATGGTTCTAATGAGTAGAACATCCATGGGGCAGGACCTTTACACTTAACATAGTTGCTCTAATATCCTGGTAGTAGGACATTCTGGCAAGAAATAGCAAGCCAGTGGGATCCATTGTGAGGTAGCTGACTTTCTGTGCTACTTGATTTGGGCACTAATATGCTGAATAGTCTTTTACTTAATTACAATTTGTCACTACCCTAACGTTGTACTTTAGCATGGTTCGAAGTGTGTTCCAGGGAAAGGTGTTCAGAGAAATTATTTGTAAATAACAGTTCTCATGCTAAAGAGTTTAAACAGGTGTCTTTAAGCACTCTTGTTATTGAACTGACTCTATTAGCCTCTGAGCACCTGATGGATCTCATTTTAACCTCTCATCCTGGGGTGGTAGAGACTCTTGCTGTTCCCACTTGACAGATGATGAAGCTGAAACACGGAGGTTGAATAACTTCCCAAAGTGATAAGCTAATGAGCGGCAAAAGTGGCATTCACAGCCCTAATTCCCGGTCAGTGCTCTTGACCACAAAGCACTATTGATTTATGTATCTGGGATTATCTGGGATTTCTTGGAGGATTGAATTGCTCATGTGATCTACTAAGTCCTAGAGTGAGATGTACTATGTAGCATTTTCTAAATGTATCTGACCATAGAAATGTTCCCTCTCCTGGCTTTTTTTTCCCCCCAGAGCATCATCCTGGGCTAGGAGGCCATGAAAACATACTTTGGGAAAACTATTATCAATTGAAGCAAGTGAAAAAAAAAGAATTTGTAACATAGAATTATATTGAAAGTTTTCTACCTTTTGCCAGAGTTAAAATCTGTCTATCTTAAAGTACTGCTAAGAATTATTGAATTTATAGTCATTTTTACCTCAAGTTCCATTTGGAAACCATGATTCAAGGAAATGACTGGAAGATCCTTAAAGGAAAAACAGCTAAAATGTAAGAAGTATCATTTGTACTAGGCATTTCAGCAGGGGCTTTCTATGCATTGTCTCACTGGATTCTCTCCACCCCACAGTTGGTTTTGAAATTGCTTTTATCTTTTTGTTACAGATGAAATACAAAGTCTTAGAGGGCTTAAGGTCTCAAGTAAGTAGTATGATGAACAAATTGAAGTCCCAACTGCCAAACACATAACACACTCCACTCCAAGCTGCCTCCCTGGGGCATGTCCATTAAATGCAAATATTTTATTCACAAAGCTAGTCCTCTAAAAAGGACCTGCACCTTTTACAATATATTTAAGGCTCAGCTACATAGTAGTGTATTCCTTATATCATTTTTACTTTAAAAATGCTCCAAATTCAGAGGTCATTACAATTGCATAATCAATAGTGCCTGCTATAAAGAAAGGCATATAATGTGTTTGTCTGACTGTATTATGATAGTGATAAAAATTATAACAATATTTATTAGGATTAGGTGTTTACTTGTATGCCAGATGCTGTTCAAAATACTTTATATGGCCTATGTTGTTTAATAGGTGAAACTAAGCAGAATTCTCTATAAAATATATTATCTGTCCTGATATCTTTTTCATAGAAGTCAGAATTTAATTCTTCTAGGTTACCAGTAGAGTCTTGTGGAATCTTCTTGCTAATTGTAGATTATTTTTAAAGTGGATTAATATTATTTCAAGACATTTTTATAGCAGACCTTCACAGTTGGGTAAAACCTTCATATGAGGTTCCATGCTAACACTCTAATGGTTCAAGGTATTTTACCCCCACATTTTGAGAAATGTGACTACTTGAGGAGCCTAAAGAAAAGACAATGAATAATTTAGTTGGAAGTCAGCAAAGGAATTTGAAATCTTATGGAGTCACCTTCTTAATACTACTTTTGAATTAGATCATCTCCGATCAATGGAAATGTCAAACACCTTGTTATTGATTCTTTGTAATTTCTTATTTACCATATAAATTCTTCAGGTTTATACCTGTGTGGTAAAGATCAATTCACTGTAACAAACCAGGCAAGAGAGGAACACAAGCTCGGTTGCCATAGCAACCCAACCTGGCAATGTCTTCTGGGACTGGCTCTAAGGGAAGGTCCGATGATAGCAAGTGATATTACTTTCTTTAGTGTTCTTATGACACATATTGATTTACTGTGAGTAAAAAGTAGCTGGGTTCAAATTGCATACCTTTCCTGGTAATGAAAAATGGCCTGTTGGGTAAAAATGCAAAGGAGTTTTAAACAAGTAGCAGGGAAAATAAAACTTTCATTTATCTTAGTGGAAACATTGCACAAACAGCCATTACTCAGCAGCTGGATGTTGAAAATTCATTTTTTTGAGAAACATGAATATAAACCTTTTATCTAATTTAGTGATTTATGTAAGCAGTGATTATGATTTCAAAACTATCTCATGGCTTATATTCTTTTCAATGAAAATAATCTGGCTGTGTTTGCCTCTGATACATGTAAAATGTTAGGCAGCATTTATAGTGCTCTAATCTATGGTGAGAGAAGCCTGGCTGTTATTAGAACACGAATATTTCCAAATTGGGTCCCTTTCTTTGCCCAACTGCCTCAAAACTGAACACTAATTCAGGAAAAGCAAGCAACAGTATTTAAAATGTATTCAAACACTGTAATTTCAGATTTTAAATTCTTTTTTTTTTTTTTTTTTTGTAGTATTTTACTCCATTAAAGGCACTTCCATTTGTCTGTAATTTATTCATGTTCAATGAGGCTGGGCTAATAACACAGATATAATTTACACTTTGGTAACTCATCTCTCAAAGGACTTTGCAAATGTTAATAAGTCCTCTTCACCTCTTTTTCCTCAGAAAAGCATAGATCTTGGATGAATGCAAAATAAATAGTGATTAACCATTGCTGTAAAAAATTTAGCTGATGGAGTACTGTCTTTCTGAGATTTATCACTTGAGTTTGAAAACCTTTAAGCATGGAGAAATTCAAACTTGACTTTGTCCAATATGACACCACTTTTGAAAGCAAGAAAAAATAATGCAATTTGATAACTCTTACAAGACTGGAAAGATTAGCTAATATATTGGGACAGTTCTCTATATTCTTATTGGAGAATTCACTGCTCCTTTCATTGAAATGTTGAAAGGTATATCAAGTGTGAAGAACAATAAATAAATGAGAACTCAAAACCGAAGGCCCCTTTCCCCTGAGAATTTGTCACTATTGGCCACTTAGCATTGAGAAGGTTTTTAAAAATTGTGTGTACTTTTCAGCTGACTTGATAAGCATTTTTTTTAAAGACTTTATTTATTTATTTGACAGAGAGAGACACAGTAAGAGAGGGAACACAGCAGGGGGAGTGGGAGAGGGAGAAGCAGGCTCCCTGCCGAGCAGGGAGCCCAATGCGGGACTTGATCCCAGGACCCTGGGATCGTGACCTGAGCTGAAGGCAGATGCTTAAAAGCTGAGCCACCCAGGCGCCCCAACATGATAAGCATTTTTATTCATCTCCAATGAGATTTACCATAGATTTACCATGCCTTTAAGTTGTACAATACATGTGTGACTCTCTTTCACCTTGAATCACTTTCTTTTGCCATTGTACTGCATCTAAACAAATGGACGATTTTTTTCCACTGGCCACAAATCAAAATTATTTAAACTTACAGAAGGATGGGAAAATTAAATGGCTTCATTGAAGAAAAGCTCAGATCCTATGATCTACATTTCCAATTTCTGTATCACTGTAGCCTTCCTGCTATTAAGATAAATTTGCATGTGTGTATGTCTTATATAGTAATACGTGTGTGTATATGTGTATATACACATACATGTATGTATATGTAATGAAAAGGCGCACTATTGAGTTGAATTTGTTCAATGATTTGGCATTTTGATTGTTAAAAAGTTCTCAAGCTGATTTTTCAAGTCAAGGATTTTGTGAAAAAAAAAAAAAAACACCTTTTTTGGGGTCTATATTTCCTTACATATACTATTTACCACTCGCTGAATGTTTTCTGCGTGTCAGTTGGTTTTCTAAGTACTTTCCCTGGATTCTTTTATTTAGCCCTCATAACTGTTTGAGATAGGCACTACTGTTATCTCTGCTTGAACAGTAAGGAAACCAAGCATTAGTGAGTTAATTACTTGCCAAAAGTCACAAAGCTCTAACAGTCAAACTGTCTTTGAGTTCAACATATCCGATTTCAGGGCCCATGGTTTTAACTGTACATTACTCATTCTCCTTCAGATCATCTAGTCTTTAGGCAAGTGATGTTGTGAGTATTGCTGCTCAACTTTTCAGCATCCACTGCTAAAGTGACCCACACTTCATGTGCGGCTCCTAATTTGCTTAGGCCTTTGTGGGTGTGCTCTGACAAATGGAATTGAATAGTTAACCCCTGTTGGAGTGTCAGAAGAGTACCCAGGAAACAAAGAGTCTTATAAAAAAATCAGAAAAACCAGCCAGAATGGTTTTCACATTGTTCAACATATTCATTGATTTTCTTTTCAATATATTGATCAGATTTGTAAAGTCTTCCAGAAGCCAAAGTTTATTCTGGAAATGAAGATACTAAGGAACATTTTGAAGTTACCGTAATTGTATATTTCCATATTTCCAATTCCCATTTGCTTTTATGCAGTTAAGATTAAGGCCCTTAATCTGATTATGTATGAAAGGATTTCCTACACATGCTATGGTGGAGTAGGGAGGTGAAATTGTCTTTTGTATCTTTTTATATTCTTATTAAAGGGTCTATATTAGACTTATGATGAAGTGCAACCTGAACATTTTTGGTATAGAGATTGATGCTTTTGAAAGCAAGTTCCCTAGAAATGGATACCATTTTAAAATAACATTTGTTCCTAACTTTTTATCCTGGTACTTCATGGTGGTTGAGTATAGCTTACTTCTGTACGATTTGTAAAGTACATTCGCCTATAGATCATCTCATTTTATTTTCATTACTACTCTGTGAGAAAAATCAGTGTGATTGTTAATTTATACATCCTACTGATGAGGAAACTATAAGTAATAGAGATTTAATAACTTTCCCAAGGTAATCTAGCTAGCAAGTGATTGATCCAGGGTTAAATAATATATATTTTTATATATTAAATTCCATGTATTTTAAGTTTCACACAATAAAATTTCCCTTTGAGTTTTTTTTTAATTTTAACATAAGTTAAAATGCTTAGTTGTTCACTGTTTTTTTTAATTTAAGGATCATTGGCCTTGCTTGCAAAGTAGACATTTCATAGTAATGAGATTGTAAAGTTTGTAAGATTTTTATCTTCCTTCCTTTTGTCATCATCCCAACAAAAACATTTCTTGGCTTATATGTTCTATGCTGATATAAATATGAGTGATTTTTGGTGACTACTATCAATTATTTTTGCAAAGGGGAAAGAAATGAAACAATTATACCCAATGTGTCATGTTCTTGAGTTATTGATGAGCCTTCTAGAAGTCAAAGAACAAACCAGTGAAATATCTGACCTGGCTGGCTCAGTAAGTCGGTAGAGCATGGAACTCTTAATCCCAGTGTCATAAGTTCGAGCTCCATGTTGGGCATGGAGCCTACCTAAAAATTAAATAAATAAATAAATAAATAAATAAATAAATAGTACACAATTATTCCATGGGTTCAAGTTGCATAAACAGTTTGTAGCAAGATTCATTAAGAGACACTTTGCAAATGTGGCCATCCTGAGTTTGTATTGAATGTAGTCAAGATGGCGGAAGTTTTTTATTACAACATTGACTATAATAAATTAGGACTCGTTTATTTAGTATTACCTTTTTCATAAAATCAGTTAGTTAAGTGTATGCATGACTCGGTCCTTTTAGACTGCCTTGCATTTCTCCTCTAAACTTGGCCTTTTGAATTTCAGTTCCTCACTAAAAACATGAACTCTCAGTCCTGGACCCAAAGGTGCCATCATCACCTAACTGCCAAGCCTTTCATTGCAAGAGCCTTACTGGTTCACATCAAATTTTAGTTCACTGGAATGGTGTGTTCCAATTTTATTAGTATTAACATTTTCATTTGAAGCTGGGTTGTGTGTTGTTTTAGAATATATTCTGCCAATTCCTGCCATCTTGTTAGAAGCAGACTAAGATCTTGAGGAAATCTTTGCATAGATTTTGGGAAGAACAAGGTATAAGAATTTGATTTTAACATTGGCCTTAGGATATATACTCAATTTGCTTTATAGCAAAAATCCTGATATTACCAAAAAAATCCAAATCCTGGTGAGTTACTTAGCAATATTTTCCCTGTTTCCCTAAAAGAACACCAGCAAGAAATCATTACATTATGACATTAGTCTTCTAGTTATAGCTTTCTTTTACATTGTCATTTCTTCCACACACTTGCTTCTCTTACCAACTTCGAATCTTCCTGCACTACACTCACACATTGTTCTTCTAATGCTCTTGGCTATTATAAAGAAATGCGTTCTTTTTACCCCAGAGTTCTTATAATCTACTTTGTGTTATAGAAAAATTTTAGGGGATTATAAACTCTGTGGGAAAAAAATTATAATTACTCAAGATATCTCCATATAAAGGGCATTTTCATCCTCTTTTTAAACCAACCCATCCAATGTTAGATCCATTGTTTCCCTTGGTTAATAGTCTCTTTTATTCTGAACATGCCATTTGTCTTTTTTTTTTTTCTTTTTGAAATCCAGCCTCAGAGAATATGTGAGGCAGAAATAATTAAGTAGTCTGTCTGAAGCCTCATTTGAAGGCAGGTAAAGGGCAAGGATGATTTCAAATCTCTCTTCCAACTTTGGCATTAGGCGTAAGGTCTCCAAGAATCACAGTCTAAAATGGCAACACCCAGACAAATAGTTATCCATTAATTTGTCATCATCCACCAGTGTGTTAGCCATGATAATGTTATTCAGTCCATGATTTTGTTTTGAAATAATCATGGTGTTTTGAAGTCCTGGGATGACAGAAAAATGATGGAAACTTATATGGCACACAGAACCTTAGGAGTATTATTAATGTCTCATTGCCTGCCCACCTGATAGGACTAAGGCTAAGGTGGGCTTCAGCCTTGCACAGAGAGGCACTTTGGACCCCAAAGTATATGTCACCAAATTCCTTTCCCATCATGATGTCCACAAAATGCCTTTCTACCTCTTCTATATCTGCAGTCAACATGACAAGGAATTAGAAGTGTACTTGGAAGCTAAGAGAGGAATGTCTCTCATAATCAACCTTGAAAATCTTATCTATCTCCTGTATTTACTCAATATCTTAAAACAAAAAGAAATTTCCCAGTGAGCACTAAAAGAATTCCAGATAAACTTGAATTTTAATTGATATCTTGGCACCAAAGTTTGAACAGGATCTTCCTTCATGTATAGCATTCTTAGATCTGATGGATAACACACTGGCATATACCAACTAGAGGAAAAGTAAGGATGGAATATTCTAGACATAAGAGTTCCCTCTTTTAATAATAAAAAAGTTACAGCCAAGATAGTATCCAATCATGGGAAGGGAAACAAATATTTCCCAAGAATGACTTTACTTTGGAACTCTGATGCTTAGGCAGAGAATCTGGATATGTCCTTCAATTCTGATTAAAGAATTTTCAGTAAATGACTTTCCAGGTAAGCTAGGTGTCTCCTTGTGAGTATGTGACAATTGTGAGATTAGAATTCTACATACATTTAAAATTACAACAGAAGGAAGTGGTAGAGTATCTTGTGTGTCACACAATTTTCTGAGGGTGAACAAAATGGTAGGGCCTTGAGTAAAAGCAAGAGGCCCAAATGAATAAGGAGAATGGGCACCAGTGAAGTCAAAAGAAGATGGCAGGACTTTCCCCTAAAATAGGAATTTTCATGCAGAAAATACATACTTCACTTATTTAATTTTCTCTAGGATTTCATTAGATCTTCTCTAGAGTGTGGTATGCTTTTCTTATGGAATCGAGACCCAGACTTGATGTCTGTTTCCCCGGCAAAATTATTTCCTTGCACGTATCTCATGTTTATAATAAGAGCTCTGAGCAAGGAGCAGAAGACCGAAGGACTCCAGAAAATAGATCGTTCCAACGTGTGTGTTTTAAAATGTCAATGGCCAGCACAGTCTACAATTCCCAGTCCGTGTATGCTTCTGTTATCACTGACCGTGGATTATTAGGCAAGAAAACGTCCCTTCACTCTAGGATACAGGGCAATAGAAGAATCGTTCTTACTGCAACTTGACAAGAAAGGTTTTCACTAATCTTGTCACAAAAGATCCCAGTTTGCATTTTCAGGTGATGTTCGTGTCCTTCTCTGCAACGGAGGCGAAGAGCATTTTATGAACTTCGTATCTTCTTGTTTCAGTAGGGTCTTCATGGTTGTGACTATGTCTCCACAGCCAAAGCAAGGCAGACATTTAAGGTAATTACTTAGATAATTAAGGGGGAAACCTCTCCACTTTGCTTTCACTTTGGAGCCTTGGCCTCCAATCAAAGAAGGGAAGTTGGGCACCCAAGCATGAATATTGTACCCGCTTGAAAATTTTCAGCAAGGTCTTGAAATGCTGTTTCTTCTTTGGTTTTCCCATTATTCTTTGTAAAAATAGCAACGTGGGGCTTATTGTGCGTGGGTCGCAGGCAGTAACCTAGCGATTTCTGTCTTTTCTTAGTACAGTTTTCACGCTCCAGTGTGTTCCTTCACTGAGCTTATTATTAGAATTATTTGAAAATACAAACCTGGACTTGGCTTCTGTATCAGCTTAGTCTTTGCTTTAAAATATTTAAAAGAATACACTTGTGGGATAAAAATGAAACACAATATCATTTCATAATATTTCCATGCTATTCCCATTGCACAAATTGCCCTTTGTGGTTTAACACATGGAACCTCATGGACCCCTGCCAAATTTTTGCTTCTGACATCACACCTAACCTCCCGATGTATCAGCAGTTCTTTAATGAACACATGTGATTTACCACTTTAGTACAATAAAAGCTAAAGAGTTTGGGAATGGGATAGGGCGTGAGTTTGATGCCTTGAGGTTGCCAGTGTAAATAGAAATGTTGGCTCATTTTTAATTTTTAAGTATCAACAATTATGATCTAGAAAAAACAGATTACTCAAGTAACTCTTATCTATTCCACAAAACCATAAAATGGTTGTTAGAAAAGCCCCATTTTTTAAATACTCCTTTAAACCCGATGACTATATCTTGAAGCTAGTTTTGAGAATTAGTCTAGATTTCTAAAGTATTGTTAAATGCATTTCTTTATCCATAATTTGTCCCATGATTCATTTACCAAACTCATGAGGGTGTGCTGTGTGCAAAGAACTACCAGAAATCCTGAGGATACACTTGCTCTATATATAAGCTTTGTTTCTTTGTAAGAATCGTGCTTAACAATGTAAATAATGGTCATATACTGCTAATAATTTTGATGATGAAATAGAATTTAATTGGTTATCCTTATTAATAATTGACAAGTAAGAGAGAGAGATGAGTTCCCATAAAGTCACTTCTAAAATCCTCTCAATTAACCTGAGAATGTTATTGAACATCAGAGTGCGGGACCGAGTTGGGGGACAGAAACACCGGGTGTAACCTTTTTTTGGACCTGTTGCAAGATGTTGCATAAGGACTTTGTGACGCAAATTGCTACTAAGTGAAGGTGAAATCCAAATCGGGTGTGCCAATCTGGCTGTGACAACCTTGTCTCCCATCTATCACCAAAGATGATTGAACCACTCTTGCTGTCTGGGGGCAGTTTCCCTCATCGCTGTTCAGATGTCACTTAGTTAAAGAAGAAGATGTTGTCCTACAGGTTTTCTTCATTCAAAGAATATGAGTGACTATGCTCTTTTCACTACTTCACCTTTTCAGCTACACCTCTCCTTGCTTCCCTGAAAATTAATTTTTTAAAAAGTTTAAAAAAATCCATGGTGCCTCCTGAGATCACACTAACTTCAAAGATTTTTAAAGGGGCATGTAGATTGCACTAAAAGTCAGGAATGTGATTACCTGCTAGCCCACATCATGATTCTTCCTATTTTAAGGGTGAGTCTCTATAGAATATCTTTGAAGTTAGTGTGATCTCAGAAGGCACTGTGGATTTTATAGGGGAGTTTTGTAGTGAAGCTGGTATGCCAGTTCTTTGGGGGGAAATTCACATCTCCCTTTGGGGAGGCTCAAACCTGTGCAGGGTTCTCTTCTCCCTTTTTCTCTGTCTTCTTGTCTTTCCCCAGAGAAGATGCGTAGAGGAAGGGAGTATAATTTGCCAGGTTTTTTAAGGTGGCATCCCTATCCTGGTTCCTTGTTCTTCTTTCTCTGTAAGTACAGACATAGAATGACAACACTGGCATTGTCCTCACTGGAGTGAAAGGAGCTAACATCAACATCTAGACTTGCTTCCTGGAGGCATTTCTCAGAGATCCTATAATGCCCAAAGAAAGAGTTTGGAGCTAAGCTTTATCATTTGGTAGGTATGGTCCTTTCAGGAGTTATTTCTCCTTTGACTCTTGGGCCCAGGAGGTTCTCGGAAAGTACTAAGAGCTTTCTAGACAGTGGCAAACAGGATTTAGGAAGCTTTGTCACAGCTTAGACCCAAGGGCTGACATCCCTGGAGGCCAGCAGAGGCCAACCCCCTAATTCTTCCTCCTCCTGGAGGTTGTAATCTGTAATATGCCTCTTGTGGTTCCACTTTGCTTTCACACTGTTCCCTGGAGGGAGCTCAAGCTGTAGCCTTTTTGATTCCTGCAGGGGAGGCTGTCAAGCTATCCTCTTTCTTGAGTCTCATTAGCCAAGTCTGCACCCAGTTTCCAGTTTTCCCTGTCTCGTTTCAGACACCTTTCCACAGGTGGGACTTATGCTCTAATCCTCTTCCCTCTTCATATCCAGGGCCACACCCCAATCCTCGTCTCTCCAATTTAGACCACCTTGGAATCTGGCCAGGTCTATATAGGCCTAGAATTGGCCACCTGCCTTGGAACTTACTTGGTATGAACTATTGTTCTCTCTGAAGCAAGGTTATCTTTTCTGCCTGTTGTTGCTCGCACTTACTACATCAATTCTTTTTTACCCCCAAAATGTCACTTGCTACAGCAGGTTATAAAAAAGATGCCAGGCATCCTTTTAATCATTTAGATCACAGCACTTTCCACATAACCAGAGGCTTGTGCAGGAGGTGTTGAGATACTTAAAAGACCTCCACCCAGGACATTGCCAGTTAAATACATCAAATTTCCATTTTCATTTTATGCACAATTTCATATTCAATGATCTTCAAACCAATTTACTCTGTAACAAGTGTCTCTCCAGAATAACCCAGTGCTTTCTCATATTACCAGGTGTTGGAGCTGCTTATCTTCATCCGTGTTCTCTCCCTGACTTCTTTAAAGTGAAGGATTTCAAAACAAGAGTTCTGTCTGGGATTAAAATATATTTAGTGTGCCATTTTGAACAGAACACTGCTACCATGTTTTAGAAGAACAATTCCTGGACTGTTTGTTTGTTTGTTTGTTTGATAGCAAAGCATTTGAACATTTATCTAAGAGACTCATAGTTGAATTGCTTTGGGAGAGTGCTTAAGGCACTCTTAAGAATTTAGACCGTGTTGGGGGTGACATCAGAATAAGTCAGAAATCTACCTTTCATTAATCTTTCATGTGATACATTTCTTGGGGTTAGATCTGGAGTTGGAGTTCCCAATAGAGTGTTACCTATCCTAGGGTTTTTCTGTTAATCTGGACTTTGGGAATCCAGAAAGGCTATCAGGTGAAAGAGAAATCTGAGATCAGACTCAGGGAATAAGCTGAGGTAGCCAAACAAGAGTAGAAGGAAAAGTGTTTCAAGCAGAATTAGAAAGGAAAGAGCATGCACAAAGGCTCAGAAGCACCAGAGGGAAGAGAAAAGGAGAAAGAGAAAGGGACAAAAAGGAGAAAGAAAGAATGAGACATCAAAACTCCTAGAAGTGCCACCTTTAGACCAGAAGGCAAGGGGAGGAGAGGGTAAAGAGAGGCATATGGGCAAGGGGAGAGATGGTGAAGGCAGGTACACAAAGCCAACTCATGAAGACCTGCCTGTGTTATGAGAGCTTTGGTTTTCTCCTGAAGGCGGTACAGAGATGTGAAGCATTTTTCAATGGGGAGAGATATGAATAGATTACATTTTAAATCACTCAGGCTGTAGTGCAGAGATTGAATAGAAAGGGGGTAACACTGGACCAATACCATCCAACCATGTTGGCTTGGGAAGTAGGCGGGTCATGACCGTGGCAGCTCAGCCTGGAGACCTATCTGATAAAAACCTGAAATATAATGCATATTATGGTCTACTGGCTGAGGCTCTCTATCTTGGTATATAGGTTACTCAGAATTGAAACACTGTCCTTTAAACAGAATATCTAAAAAGGAGCATGTTGATTTTGGCTTGTTCTGACACATCTGCCTGGCATTGGCAGGGTTTCAGCAGGTCAGAATTTCCGCTTGTTAATAAAGAGTGTCTTTGGTGAGAATTTTACATAGAATAAAATTGTAAGTTACTCGGAGAAACTAAAAAAGAATGATGGGAAGTGGTGTTTTTAGATCTTACAACTGTGGTGTTTTCTTTTTTTTTAAACCTCTGGGTACTATCAATCGACAGGAGTCAAGTAATTAATAAAAAGGCACAAGTTGTTTCTCCTATCAACAAGTTTTTAGAAATTTGTTACCCTAAGCTCTTATTTTCCAGATGTTATCTGGTGTCTCAGTTCCAGGTCTGCCTGGTGATTTAGTGCGTATTTCATTTAGCATAGCAGGGCTATAAAAAATACAGTGCTCTGCCCCCAATAAGCCCAGCAGTCAGACCAAGGCCTTTTCAATGAAAACTATTCCTTGGGCCAAGAATCCTCCCCAGAGTATTCTTTGGCCATTTACAAATTTCTTTACATGAGTTCATTACATATATACCCAGAAAGCAGTGATTCCAGATGTGTGGCCAAGTTCAGAGGTACATGTTAATGCAACGTATCCTCTCCGGTTAAGGCTATGAGTGGTCAGCAACAGATACGAAGGGCCTACTAAGTCTCAGATACAAGTTTCATGGTTAGAACAGTGGACAAAACTGTCTCCCTTCACATTCTGTTGTGGGGAGATAGACAGTAAACAGGTAGGCCATGGGTCAGATAGTAAAAAGCCAGATATAAATATCTTAGGCTTTGGGGGCCATACGGTTTCTGTCACAACTACTCAACTCTATTGTTTTAGCACAAAAGCTGTTTAAGACAAGGCAAAATGAATGAGCATGGCTGTATTCCAATAAAACTTTATTTATAAAAGTAACATGAGTGCTAGATTTGTCCCATGGGCCCTATTTTGCTGACCCCAACATAGATCAATAAATAAGTAGGCTGTTCTCATGTACTAATAAGAAAAAGAACAGAAGAGGATAATATAGAAGAGAGGGACTGGATGTGGCTGTTTTGGCATCAGTGATGCTTTATGATTGGATGAAATTGGGATCCAAACAATTAAGGAGCAATTTGATGACATCATCTATCTTTCTCTTAAAATATATATAAAGCTATTCAAGTGAAGTTACAGATCACAAAGGTATAGAAGGTAGGGACTGTCTAGAACAGCCTGTCATTTACAGGGAATTAATAATTGTTCCACTCTTGTTGAAGAGAGTTTCAGATATCTTCCCATGATGTCCTCATCATTAATTTGAATTTCCTCTGAATTTCCATGGCATATATTAAATGATGGTACTAACTGAACACTAAGAAAATACCACATTGGCCAGTATGTCTTTTGTGGATGTTGCTTTTTGCTGCTCTGAAGTGTATGAACCCTGTTTTATACTAGTTTCTATCTTAAGTGCCTAGTTTGGTGTCCTTATGTTGTTGGCACACGATTAGGTTATCATATCATGAGGATTGGAAAAGGAATGCAGTGGGGCGCCTGGGTGGCTCAGTCGTTGAGTGTCTGCCTTTGGCTCAGGTCATGATCCCAGGGTCCTGGTATCGAGCCCCGCATTGGGCTCCCCACTCGGCGGGAAGCCTGCTTCTCTCTCTCCCACTCCCCCTGCTTGTGTTCCCTCTCTTGCTGTGTCTCTCTCTGTCAAATAAATAAATAAAATCTCAAAAAAAAAAAAAAGGAATGCAGCTAGATATTCCAACAAGAAATGGCCCCACTTGATAATTTACTTTCACAATGTATCAATGATGGTAAAACATTAATTGAAGAAAAAGGAGGGACATAATTTTGAATCTCTCTGTGGTCTCTCAGTTGTCTCTCTGATAAGGTCTGTAGGATTTATTGTTTTCTGTGCAGTTATTGTTAATTTCTGAGCCATACCAGAAATCAGAGAGTACAAGCTTATCAATAAGATTATTGACAGTTAAAGCATGTGGAGTAATCTGTCAGACAAAAGCTATAAGGAGCTGAATAGAAGTTATGACTCAGACCTCAAAGATCCAGTTGGGAAGGGATCCAAGAATTAATAATACAAATAAAATCAAAAAGACAAAATAAAGATTGTCATAAGACAGGGTATGATTTCAACTACAGATTCAGCAGTTCATTTGACAAAAATTTGCTAAGTACCAACAAAGAGCTGGACACTATTCTAGGCACTGATGAATTTAGAGAAAGGTAGATCCATGTGCATTGGATATATCTGGAAAGCTTTCAAAGAGAAGGTGGAAATTCACCAGTGTTCTGAGAAATGAATGGGATTTGGATGTCGGAGAGCATTTTTGGAGGACAATAGGGTCAGCATGGTGGAAGAATAGGAAGAACTCAAAAGATGTTTAAATAGTGAATGGGCCAGGTTAGCTGGAGCTCATGTAGAGAGTTTAAGTAGGGAATAATGTGATAAAGGTACACTGGGGGCAACTGTGGAGGACCTTGAAAATAAAGCCAAAAACTGTCCATTTTGATCTGAAGGCACTAGACAGCAACAGAAAGTATTGATCAGTAGCATGATAAAATTGATATGTAAGGCAATTAATTTGGGAGAGGTTTATATAGAGAATTATTGATTGCTGCAGGAAGAAACCAAAGGCAAATGCAGCTAAGTAAGAGGTTATTCATAAGATATGAACATTAATTAAAATTGTGGCAGAAAGAATGGAAAGAAAAATATGAATAGTATTTTGAGGGTAAGCTTCATTTGATATTAATAGAATAGAAGAAAGAGGCAAAGAAGAAGCTAGATTTTTGAAAATAATGATTTTCTTGTGAGAAATTACCTTTTTCCCCAAAAAAAAATCATAAAAAGAAACATAGCTGACAAGAGTCCCTGAGGTCAATGTGATTCTGCCATCAACTTGCTGCATAACTTTGACCAAGTTTTTAAAAATCTCTGGAAGCTGTCTGTAATGTGAATTGTAACAGTACTCATTTCAAAGAACTGAGTATTCATTCATTTATTCAGCAGATACCACACAAATTATCTTCTAGCTTCTGAGAGTAGAGTGGTGAGTAAGACACAGTCCCTCACTGCCTTTAAGGAGAATACTCTGTAGTAGAGACAGATTATCTTCAAGTAAGCAAATACACAAGGTAATTGGGGGTCTGGTAAATGTCAGAAGGAAACGTTTTATGCAATAGAGAATAATGGGATTCAGGAGGGGTTACTTAGGTAAAGCTCTAAAGGATGGCTTCTCCAAGGACGTGATCTTTGAAGTAAGACCTAAACCATGAGAAGTAGCCCGGCTTGAGAAGAGCAGGGAAGGATGACAGGGAGAGCAAGTACAAAGCTCAGCTTATTTGAGGAGAAATGTAGCAGGTTTTTCTTTTTTACCTTATATTTGAACAGTTCTGGAAAATGAGACCAATTAAAATGTGCATCCCTAGAGTCCTAGTGGTGGGTCGTCAGTCTGTGGGCAGAAATTGTAACAGATGTAAAGGGGACACCTGCCCTCTAGTGTCCTCCCGGGTTATTTAATCCTTTCATAGGATTTTCCCACCTCAGTGTCGGGGGATGTTAAAAGTGGTTATGCATTCACTGGTTCAGTGAAAGGCATTAATGTATGTAGGAAACAAAGGAAAAAAATTCTGAGAAGCCAGCTTCTGTCAAAGAGCAGATTTATATTTATTTCTTTATATTTGCAAATGAGAAGGCTTGGAGACAGAGGGGAACAAGAAGTGTTCTGTTGAGAGGGATGACTTGCATATTTTGGTCTGGTCTGTTCATTCTTATATAAACTAGAGCAAAACAATGGTCCCATTAAATGTTGTCTTTTCTCACTTCAGTATTTTTCCTTTTTGGGTGGGGGAACAAGAATCTGGGAATACTTTGATTCTGTGGTGTAGGTGTAAATTCTAACTCCTCACCCACAAGAAAAATTGTGAAAAAATGGGCCCTAGAATTTTCTTCCTGATGAACTCTTGTCCTCTTTCTCATTTTTTGGTCCATTTCCCTATTTTAAAAAGTGACAGGGAGACAATGGAGAATAAAGTGGAAGGTTCTGGACCCTGACTTCCTCTAACCTTACCTCTGGTGTCTTTCTTGCTCTGCCCCAACTACTGGACTTCTCTTCTTTCAGCACATGTGTTGTTTCCTGAAAGGGCTTTGGAAATATTGTTCTTTTTTCTGGAATGCACCTCCTCTCTCTGCCCATTGCCTAACATCTCATTGTTTAGTCATTATTCCTAATGTCTTGCCGTCCAACGGAACTTCCTTCCCCATCATGTTGGGCCCCTGTTAAATTCAGTTTCTCTGTTAAGTTGCACAGATCCCAAGCACCCTATACTTCTCTTTCTTCACCAGAAAGGACTGTAGGAGTAAGACTCGTGTTGTAGTTGCTCACGGATTTCTCTCAGTACGGACTCTCCACTACTTGGTCTTGCATATGAGAGTTGCCTAATATTTTCAACTGTATTGCACTGAAATAAACAGATATTGTTGAGACATAATGCAGAATTCTTGAAAGCTGAGGGACTCTGACAACAAAGATGTGGATTTTTTTATATTAATTTTTATATTAATTTCCTTTGTTGGCTGTGAGTAATAGAAACAAACAAAACATTTGTGACTTAAAGAAGATAGATGTGTATTTCTCTACTGTCAAAGTCCAGTGCTGGTTGGATGACTCTGCTCCTCCAAGTCCTCAGGGACTCAGGGTCTCTCCAGCTCAAGACTCTGCCATCAGACACATGGTCTAAGATGTCTCTGTGCCCCAGGCAGAAACATGGAGGAAAGAATGATGAAAGGACACATGTCTGTACCATTTAAGTAAAGTTCCGGACTTGACTCATCTCCCTGCAGGAGAGACGAGGTAGGCGACCTTTATACTGGGCAGATGTGTGCCAACTACATTTCTACCACTCTAAAGGAAGATATGAAGTACTATAGGTGGACTGTATCTTTCTCAGGAGGTCAGAGTAAACATCACGGAGATCAGGTGTGAGCTGAGTGACCACACGGCTGATCATCAAGCATTCATTGTGGCCTTGGATTCAAGGCTTTGATTCTTTTTTTTTTTTTTTTAAGATTTTATTTATTTATTTGACACAGAGAGAGATAGCGAGAGCAGTAACACAAGCAGGGGGAATGGGAGAGGGAGAAGCAGGCTTCTTGCCGAGCAGGGAGCCCGATGCGGGACCCGATCCCAGGACCCTGGGATCATGACCTAAGCTGAAGGCAGACGCTTAACGACTGAGCCACCCAGGCGCCCTTAAGGCTTTGATTCTGTAATTTGTAATAAAAATTAAAGAGACAAGAGTTATGGATACTAAAACCATCTCTTCTTCTGAGCTGTGGCTTTTGTTTTTGTTGTACTGTAATCCATACAGGAGACATACACATCAAGGTAGGTTTTTAAAAAGAAATAGCACACTTTTCTCATGAAACGTGTTGACTTGCAAGCAGTGTAATTGTAACTTGGATTCAAGATTGAATTTAATCAACCATGTTAGGTCTCTTAAGTTCCAAAAAGTAGGATAAAGGAGAGCAAGTGAAGTTTAGAAACAAAGGAAAAAAATAGTCAAGGTACTTTATGTTTTTTATTTAATGCATGACGATTGATAAAGCCCTTTGAATTAAGGACATTTGACCTTCTGAGAGCCCCCAAAGCTAGATAGATCTATGGGTAAGAACCATAGAAATTAACAGACCAGGCCAGTGTCAGGAAACTTGTAAGAGATGGAAGTATGGATGAGAAAAGATCCACCCCCTAAATGCCCTTTTGGTAGAGCAAGCAATAGGAGAGGGAACCTTCACTATGATCTTTATATGGAGAGTGGTTATACTTTAATCATAGTTCTTGGAGAAATTATGGCATCTTCCATGGTCAGGGCTTTTCGTTACTTAATTACTGCAGCAAGGGCAGCAATGCAGACTGCCAGGGTACACAGCCTTTCAACAAACAAGGGGCAACATGCACACACACACACACACACAGAAGATGCTGGGGTCTACACTCCACTGTCACTAAGCAACCAAGAGCAGATTTCTTTGTATTTGGAGTTATTCACTCAGCCTGGGCGGGGCGGGGGGGTCTCCCAGAGGGCCCTTCAGAGCTAGACCTTGTGGAGCGCTGGATTAAATGAAATTCAAGGATATTATGGCTGTTCTCGCAGGATCTCCATTTCCTGATGTGGGTCCCGCCTCTGCTTTTCTAGCAGGTCACATCTGAGTGCAGCTGACCCTTGGCCTGATTCAGAATTTTTCACTCACAGGTTTAATTAAAATTTCTAGCAAGCACCATCTATCATTTCTCTTTTGTAATTTTTCCCTCTCAGAGAGAAAAGCTTGGTGCTCATTACCTCTCGTGTGTTTATGGTGCTCGTGTTTCTGTAGGAAGAGATTCATAACCCCTTTAACAACTCACAGATTTTCACTGGGAACCTTAATGGAAAGCCAATCTTCACGGCTGGTCTGTGCTTTTAATTAAAGATGTATGTGTAAACTCCCGGAGGTTTATTATTTGACTCAGTGTAAAATATTATCAAATATAATATCGATGGGAATTATTTTTTATATTAATGTAACAAAGTAGTTCCCACCTTGAGCTATCTAGATCCCCAGGCCTTTGCTTGTAGACATGGGGGCCCATAGGCTAATTTCAGCATCTCAGACAGCAAAATGGAACTTGCATCTTCACCAAAGGTATCTTCACCAGGGATGCCTGGGCTCACCAAAATATCAGGACCTAGGTCAAATTAGTATAATAATTGTTTCTTTATACTAATCAATTTGTGTTCTATATAGCACAGCTTTGTTTTTGATTAATTAGAACGGGACTAAGTTATTTCTTAATGAATACGTTTTGCAGACAGACTTTCTCAGCATGAGATGTATAAAGAATGTAGATTTTAGAATAAAATATATTGCTGCAGCCTTGGTACTTCTATGTCCCTTTGAGGAAGCCATGCAACTACTGGGAGAAGGGATTCTCTCATCTGTACAAAGGGGATTCGTGGCATCTGTGACAGATTTGCTGGGAGAACTAGAGACCATACTTGACCCAGTAACTAGCACACCGTAGCCTCTGTTTGAAGGCTCAACAAAGTTAAGACTCAGTCAATCTGGGTAAAGCCAGCTTGGGCAAGCCATGAGATCATTCCAGAGCTCCTTCTCATCTGTGGGAAAAAATGGGGAATGCATTGGATTGCTCATCTCTAAGATATACTTTCTAGCTTAGATCATGTATATTCCTCACCACCCAGTCTAGACTTTCCCTCCCCAGCTCCGCCAAATTTAAACAGTGTTGAATGGAACATCGCCGCTCTTCTGTGAGCCTATTTCCTTGTCTATAAAATGGAGATAGAAATATCTCCTTTCCGGAGTATACAGGAAAAGCCTGGCATATATAAAATTTGTTTAGGTTAAGTGGCAGCTGATAACTCAAAGGAGTTCACTCAGCCCTTCCCGCAAGCAAGGTTTCCTGGGTTTTTCACCATCCTGGCCATGCTCTCTGGGTATGGGCCACGTGACCCGTATCTTTCCTCCAGGGCCTGGAAACCCAAACCCGGTCCTGCACACATGTTCTCATAAATCATCTTCTAGCTCTACTCTGATATAAGGACATTTAACCTTCATCTCTGAGACATCTCTCTTGGTACTCTTTCTACCTGGTTTTCTCAACTGGTGGTTGATTCTAGAAGGTCTGAAGTCATGGGTTAGATTCCTTTGTAGACCATTTTGCATTTTCTGGCATGGCCCCAGAAAGCTCTGGTAAGTCTGACATAGGCAAAAGCCTGTGGTTCCATTCGTGGTTCCATTTCAATGGCATCCTCTCTCTTAGCAAAAAAGAGCAAAAAATTTAAGAAAACTCCAAAGTTCCTCTATCACACTCTACGTGCTTCATCTCCGTGGGTTCTGAATGCCGGGGACAGCTGGTTTGATCTGTGTGGGCTGTTGTCCTGTTGTCATCTCAGTGCAACCTCCTCTATGTATCACAGGCCCATGCTTCACAATGTCGTTGCTGAGAGAAACAACAAAAAACCCACAGCACTCAGAAAGTACATCCTTATAGGCTGTATGGACAAAGAAGGTCAGGGGCACAAAGCATTTGGTAGCCTACCACCCCTCTTTTTCTATTCATCCTGAGTGAGTGGGTCTTCCAGCTTCTCCCACACTCTCACCCAGCTTCGCTGACTTATCCTGACACATTATCCTCCTGGGGAACTATTTTCCCTTACTCCCGACACATTTGTACTGTATCAGAGCTGCGCTTACCCAGGAAGTGCCAGATGGCACTGAATCACCAGCTGCTTAATATTCGAGAATAATATTATAGACAGAACAGAACAATGTACATGCTGATTAAAGGACTTTGCTGATGTCTTGGGAATCAGGGAATGCCCCAGTCACCTCCACAGCTGAGCCTTGACAATCTGTATGGATTACAAGCTTCTTTGGGGACTCTTTGCCACGCATGTCTCCACTTTACTTTTGTTAGCGCACCTGCAGGCAGCACTTGGATTTTTTGCTTTGAGCTTTCTGCCATTCAAAGTCCTGGATGATGTGTTACCTTCACGGGAAGAGATGTTAGCCTCCCAGGTGCCAAGTGCCCGCTCCTCAGGATGGAGTCTACAGGAAGATAAATACAAAAACAAACTATTAACATAGATGATTTTACTTCGATGGAGAAATTGGCATTGTACTTCTGGAAGATGTCAACATGCTAGCACGTCCATGAATTGCTTTTACGTTTATGCTGTGAGTTATAGGTAGTGACCTGGATTGATTCTGAACACAAAGGAGTACAATACATAACAAGGCAGACCTCCTCTTGTGTAAGTCCTGCAAAAGGACTTCGTTTTCTATGGAAGTTTTGGCTAAAACCAAAGCAAAGCAAACCAACCGAGCAAACAACAACAAAAAGCCCCCACTCGCTTATTATTTTATCTTTCCAAGAGCAAACCACTTTTGCTGTGGCAACTTCAGAATAGCATAAAGTGGTCCTGATTATATCTGACAGTTAGGTTAAAACAATCACAGAGCTTTGCCAGACCCTCATTTCCGGAAACGGATCTGCATTTAAATCAGTTGGTTTAAAAAAGTGTGAAAAGGAGAATCTTATTGGAGGTGTCAGCATCAATCTTTATTATTTTTTAAACAACTGGCTGGATAGAGATACTGGTAGAGATTACTGAGGATGCCCTGAAGTGGGTTTTGAAGATTAACCGAGAAGACCAGCCTCGAATCTCCTCACTTAACAAGTCACTCTCTGTCCATTTATCCACCTACTCATATAGCAATAGGTCATCTCTTGCCCAATATGTGCAAGGATCTGTGTTCAATAATTGTAATTTGGAGTTGGTATTAATAATAAATCACATCTCAAGATACATCTTGAACATCTTGCTGAAATCCTAGAAGGTAATCAGTAGTGTAGGACAAAGAGGATTCTAACTGTAGGTACCACTAACTTCTGTGAAGGTTGGCCTTGCATGGAAATGTTGTTTATGAAAATAGACAAAAAAAGATTCCCATGTTTGTCACTGAAGTCACAAGATCGATCACACAATAGAAGACAAGTGGGTGGGATGTTCTCAGTGTTGGTGGGCTGCAAACTTGTATCTCCTTTAGTGCCAAACATCATTTTCATAACCTTCTCCATGCTCTCTCTCATTTTCCATTCTGTATTTGAGGGCTCATCAAAAAGAAGCAAGAAATGCCTTCCAAAACTACTCAAAACCTTACTCTCATAGTCACGACTCTATAGAGTCTCAACAATAGCTGCATCTTAGAATCACCTGGAGACCTTTAAGAAAATTACTCTCATAAGAAATTCTAGTTTAATTAGTCTGGGGTGGGACTTAGTAATCTGCATTTTTTAAAAAAGATTTTATTTATTGGGGCACCTGGGTGGCTCAGTCGGTTAAGCATCTGCCTTCAGCTCAGGTCACGATCCCAGAGTTCTGGGATTGAACCCCACATCGGGTTCCCTGCTCGTCCCCCTGCTGTTCCCTCTCTCTCTCTCTTTCTCTGTCGAATAAATAAATATTTATTAAAAAGATTTTATTTATTTATTTTTAGAGGGGGCAGGGAGAGGGGCAAAGGGAGAGGGAGAGAGAAACCCAAGCAGACTCTGTGTTGAGCACAGAGCCTGGCATGGGGATTGATCTCACAACTCTGAAATCAAGACCTGAGCCGAAACCAAAAGTTGGGCGCTTAACCCACTGTGCCACCCGGGTGCCCGGGTAATCTGCATTTTAACATGCATCCCAGTAACTGCTTTCATTCTCCCACATGAATTATATTTCCTTAACACCATCAAATAGGCACAAGTTATTCTTACCACTGATATACTACATTTGTCCATGTTTGGTGAGGGAGAACAGAAATTAAGATGAGATTCCTGATCGCAAAAAACCTGCAGACTTGGAGCTCTCTGAAATGTACAACATGAATCCCACTTCTGTAGCTATTATACTGTGTGAGTCTGGCCAAGTTTTCCAGTCTCTCTGATCTTTGACAATTAAACTGCAAAGGGAGAAAGCTAATCCTTCCCATAAGGTTATTAGAAGTATTAAATGAGAGAAAATGCTCAATAGAAAGTGACTGACATTATCATTTCATGTTCACTCTCACTGTTATTATGAATTGAATGTCTATCATTTATGCAATTACATACAATATATGCAACTTATAATTATACGTATAATTATACATATAGTAATATAATTATACGTATATAGAGTATGTATATAGAGAGTGTATGTACACATGCACACCTAACATTTTTTACTCTCACGTAAATATTCTAGAGTGAAAAGTAGATTTATTTGGAAAAAAAGCTACTTCATAATTTTCAGTCCAATAAATGAAATAAAAGGCAATGGTGAGAAACATTGGGAAAAAACATGTTTACCTCTCTTTGTCCAATGGGATTTAAACAATAGCACTAAATTTTTAAGGTGGGGATGATCACGCACCTGTGCGCTGCTGCCACCTAGTGCCAAGATTCATAACTGCAATTCTGCTACATGTTTGACGGTATTCGAGGTTGAAAAACAGCTTGAAACAGATGTTAAATAATGTTGAGATGTGTCTGTGAGAATTTATTTGCTCCCCTCCGCCTTTTCAATTATGTAATGGGGAATAGCTGCTGGCCCAAGTGGAAAGGGTTCCCGACTTCTTGCTCGTCACGTGGTTTGTCGGTGTGTAAGGGGTCCGAGCGCCTCTCCAATGTGAAATGGTGCACGTTGCCTCCTCAGGTCTGCGCTTTAGCAAGGCTCTGCTGCCCTGCGAGAAAAATGAATGTTGCTGCCACCATTCTCTCTTCTCTTCTTCCTGTAGTCAGTATTATTTTGTGAGTCTTGCTTGTTAATCTCATGTGAGTGAGACAGCAGGAGAAACAAGAAATTATGGCTGAGGTTGGATAAATGATTGAAACGTGTGTGTGTGTGTGTGTGTGTTACAGGAATGGTTTCAGTATGATTTGACTTCACGTGAGCAGTCATATCATAGAACAAGGTTTCTCAAATTTGGCACTATTGACTTATAAACCTGATAATTCCTTGTTATGGGGGGGCTGTCATGTGCATTGTAGGGGGGTAGCAGCCCCCTGGGGCCTCTACCCACTAGACACCAGTGCAACTCCCCCTCCCAGTTGTGAAAGCCAAAAATGTCTCCAGAAATTGCCAAATGTCCCCTGGGTTGAGAACAACTAATGTAAAAGCGTGCTATGGTAACTACATATAAACACAGGATTTTCATACTTGTTCATTAGTCTAGGGTTTGTACCAATTGGGGATAGATTTATAATGCCTGGTGAATCATCAGCAAATTCAATCAATCTATTCATTAATTTATTTGCTCATTCATATATTCAATAGAGGCAGTATCATATATATATATATTTTAAAGATTTTATTTGTTTATTTGGCAGAGAGAGACAAAGCGAGAGAGGGAACACAAGCAGGGGGAGTGGGAGAGGGAGAAGCAGGCTTCCCGCTGAGCAGGGAGCCCAATGTGGGGCTCGATCCCAGGACCCTGGGATCATGACCTGAGCTGAAGGCAGATGCTTAACGACTGAGCCACCCAGGCGCCCCGAGGCAGTATCATATATTAATAAGTGCTCTGAGTTCGAATCCCAGCTCTGCGACTTACTAAATATTGTGATTAAATAAATAACATCTCTCAGTTTCATTTTCATCGACTCTAAACTGGTAATTATACCTGCTTCATAAGATTAATGTGAAAATTAAATGAGATGTTCCATTTAAAGTCCTTAGCACAATGTTTACTAATTGGTAATTACATGATAATTATTGGTTATTGCTTAATAGATATTTTTCATTAATGCTATATGCTGGGGATTGTGCCAATCACTAGGCAGATAATGCTCCAAAATAGATTAAGTTGTACTGGAGAAAGTAGTTAAATAAAGGTATACCTAATTATTTTGATTACTCTTGTGATAGATGAAGAAGTACAGGGCCTTGTTAGGTATCATTTTTATTGAGATTGCCAGTAACATGACACAGATGCTTTTAGAGAATCACCTGCTAGTCAATAATTAATCAACTGAAGTAGAGAAAAATTTGACATCCTGGAGCAGTATTATAACCCATAGATTTAAGAAAATTATATTACTTTACATACTTTGCAATTAATTAGCAGATAAGAAATATGCTTTATGTCTGAAATATGTTTTATCTGTGTTTATAGCTCAGTTTTAGGATGAGTTATAAAATATGAAGCAATTTAAAGTAAAGGTTGATTGGGGCATCTGGGTGGCTCAGTTGGTTAAGTGTTCAGCTCTAGATTTCGGCTCAGGTCATGATCTCAGGGTTTCTCGTGTCAGGCTCCCTCTAAAAAAATAAAAATTAAAGAAAATAAAAAATAAAGTGAAAGTTGATTACAATACATTAGTTATGACAAAGTGTTTTTCTTACTTGACTTAAAAAAAAAAGATTTATTTATGGGGCGCCTGGGTGTCTTAGTTGGTTAAGCATCTGCCTTTGGTTCAGGTCGTGATCCCAGGATCCCTGCTCAGCGGGAAGCCTGCTTCTCCCTCTCCCTCTGCCTGCCACTCCCCCTTCTTGTGCACTCTCTTTCTCTCTGCCAAATCAATCAATCAATAAGATGTATTTATTTTAGAGAGAGAGCACAAGCGAGAGCAGGGGAGGAACGGAGGGAGAGAGAGAAAATCTCAAGCAGCCTGAGTGCAGAGCCTGACATGGGGCTCAATCTCATGACCCTGAGACCATGACCTGAGCCCAAATCAAAAGTCACACACTTAACTGACTGAGGCACTCAAGCACCGTCAAGTTAGAAAACTTGACGTTTTTCTAACATGATATACAGACATGGATCTGAGAGCCTGTTCTGGAAGTTGCTTTAAAGTCATGAAGTGTTTGGTAAGGCATATTACATTCTGTGTCTCACTTTTCTCCATCGAATGGGGAATGTGCACCCTCCTCCCTCCACCTTCCTCACATCACATGAGGGAGGATGACATAATTCCCACCTGTGCATCAGTGGTACATTCTGGGAAGAAGATAATGTCAACCCTGGGGGGAAATGAGCTGAGAATGAGGTCATTGGGATACTCTAAGACATATTGCGGCAGGCATCCACCACCTTGCCCAGGCAACCATCTTCAGCCTAGATCACTGCTCTGGCCTCCAGACTGGCCTACTGCCTCCGCTTTGTCTATGCAGTGCAGCTAGAATGAGCTAGTAAAAGTGTAAACACATTATTTCCCCCCTCAGAGTCCTTAAAAGGTTTTGCATTGGGGCGCCTGGGTGGCTCAGTTGGTTAAGCGACTGCCTTCGGCTCAGGTCATGATCCCGGAGTCCTGGGATTGAGTCCCACATCGGGCTCCCGGCTCGGTGGGGAGCCTGCTTCTCCCTCTGACCCTATCCCCTCTCATGCTGTTTCTCTCTCTCTCTCTCAAATAAATAAATAAATAAAATCTTTAAAAAAAAAAAAAAAGGTTTTGCATTGAATTTAGATACCAGAATCCTTAAATGGCTCAACAGGACTCCTGCCTGGTTCTTCAGGCCAGCTTGCTGACGCTCTCTTCCTTGTTTTCTTCACCATCATCACCCCATATGCTTCTGTAGCATCTTCAGTGAGCCAAGTGCTCCACATCAGGGCCCACTTTGATTCCTGTGGCTGGAATGTTCTCTGTCTGCTGCTGCCCCCAACTTCCTTGGACAGATTAACGCACATACATCCCTCAAGGCTCATCTTCCAGGCAGCCTTCTTGGACTTCCCAACACTCTTAGTTTCCCTTTGGGGCCATTTGGATTGCCTTTCATTTGATGTAACAAAAAACTGTGTTGACATGGCTTGAACTTCACACAGACTGAGGTTCAGAGATTGGTTACTCCGGCTGTTCATTTACCAACACACTGATCCCATTAGGGGACAAGGGCTTTTCTCATCTTCAGCTCTGCTGCCCTTTGTGTGTCAGCTTCCTTATTCACGTTTCATCCCTTGTGGTTCTAAGATGGCTGCTGTGAGCTGGAGACAGTGAGTCTGAGGTTAAGGCGGGAAGAAGGTGGGAGGAGTGGTGCCAGTCGTGGTCTCTTTTTGTAGATCTCCTTACCGCTTGTTGGCCAGTAGAGTTATAGCCACCCCAACTGCAAGGAAAGCAGAGAACGTGAGTATTTTGATTTATTAGTCTCTAGCATGGAAGCAAAAAGAGAGGGGATTGAGAATGGCCACTGAGTCCGTTAATCTAAATTGACCTTCAGAACATGTGTTTCGATCCCTTAGCTCCCTGGAATTGTCCTCTGTGGCACACATCACATTTGCATTTATTGGTTTAGTGTCTATTTCTTCAGTAGACTGTAAGCCCCGTGAAGGCAGGGAAATGTTGGATTTATTCTGTATGATATGTTCCCAGTGGTTAATATATTATCTGTCATATGGTAGTTTCTTAGTGAGTATTTTGTGGAAGAAAGAATAAAGAGTATGAAGGACCTAGTGTTACCACTGTGGAGGATAAGATGTTGGGTGAGACGCCATGTTCACAATAAGCATTTCTCTTTTCCTCTTCTTCATTTTATAGGAGATGAAAGAAATAAATAAGTAACTATAATTTTAAAAATTCCAAGAGAGTGATTCAGAGGAGGGGCAAATGGCATCTGATTTGGAGACAGGAAGGTATGAAAGCCATGAAAACATCCAGGAAAGAAACAGATTTAGGATGACTTTCTACATGTTATCAAGGAGAACGTATTGTATGTAAAGAAAATGATAACATCCAGGAAACAGTAATGTTGTTTGGCTGATGACTGAGAAGGTAGGATTCTAAGAGGAAGAAAGCTAAAGAGTTGAATTCAGGCCAAATTTGAAAAGAACCTAGAACGTATATGTCAAAGATTCTCAAGTAAAGAGTAAGTTCAGTCTTGGAGTAGTGTGTACATGGGCCCTGAAAAGAAAGGCAGAACAACCAGAGCAATTATTGCTTGTTCAAGAAAGACAACAAAGACCTGATAATGGCCGATGAGAGTAGGAAAGCATGGAATCGATTTAAGAAACAGCAGAAGTGGGGCTCCTGGGTGACTCAGTCAGTTAAGCCTCTGCCTTCAGCTCAGGTCATGATCGATCGGGCTCTCTGCTCAGCGGAGAGCCTGCTTCTCTCTCTCCCTCTGCGATCTCTCTCACTCTTGCTCTCTCTCAAATAAATAAAAATCTTTTAAAAAAAGAAAAAGAAAGAAAGAAACAGCAGAAGTTCAAGCCTATTGGGCTTGGCAACTTCTTAGTGTAGGCTGGCTTTTCAGTTTATTGGTCCTGTTTTGAGTCTGTTCTACCCATCCTCTGTCCAGAGCCATGTGTCCTGACACATTCCCTAAATCATCTTTACCTCCTGAGATTTCTTCTAGTTCATCTCTATGAACAAACTTTTGAATTCTGGGATCCTGTAACCATGTGGTGTCCAGCCCCAGGCCAGAAGATACTTCAAGGTAAAGCATTGAAACATAATGTTCATAATCTTATGTTGTTTCCCATAAAGCGGAATGAAGGTCAGGAGCTGGAATGGATAACTTATAATGTTACTTGCTGGTGAAAGTACAACAGGAAGTTCAACTCAAGGGACCCCTCTCTCCTCATCTCAATCAAAATCTCAGTCATTTTCACCTCTTTCCTATATACTGTGAAAGTCTCTAATCTCTTTTGCTCCAAGCAAATTCTGACTCTTCTGTGGGTCTGTGGGAGATCTTTGCGCAGTAGACATCTTGTCATGCCAATCCCTTGCCTAAAACCTGTCAGGGACCTTTGTTATCTCGTGTGCTTAGAAAAAGATTCATGGTCATCTTACGCTTGGTCATTTTTTGCGTCATTGGCCATATCTCCTAGCTGTCTCTCCTCATCCCTCTCGCATCTCAGCTGTGGAAGTAGTGAACTACTCACTGTTATACATAGACTGTGCTGTTTTATGTTCCTGTCCCTTTGCACATGCTTTTCCTACAGACTGGGATGTCCTTCTAATTGCTCCTTTATCCAGCAAAATCTCAAGAGAGCACTCTTGGAGACTCAGATGACTTCCTCCAAGAAATAGTCACAAGAACACTTACCCCTCAAGGTATTTCCAGAAGGTTTTCATAGCATCCTTTGCAAACCTTTAACGGAGCAAGCTTGACGAAGGTATGTGGGAGATGATTCAAATTATGTTAGAATAAAAAGAAATTTAAAACATGGTATACACAGAGAAGACCTGTTTTTGCTCCAGAGTGTCAAAGACCACAGAAATAAAACAGCCTACAAAAATCTACCTCAGGGGAGGAGTAAAAACAACATGAGGACATAGACAACAAGACTCCTACAAAGGTGAAAACATTCTAGCAGGAATAGCTTCCATCAAAGATCAAATAATCTCTGAATGAAAAGCAAACACAGATCAGGTGAGATTAACTCCCCTTCCTGGAAACCTCTTAGGACTTGGGAGAGACAGAGAAGAAAGGGGGGTAGGTTTGAGATGTAAGAATGAATGGATGGTGAAGGTCTGAGAGGCTGGATAATGGAGTTTTGTGAAGCTGTGTAAAGGGCTAGAAAAGAGAGAGAGGGAAGGAGCATCCTCCAAATGAACTAGGCAAGAAGGGACGTCAGGGCAGGAAGGGGAGAGGGTTACATCCTGATGTCACACTTCAAAGATAATGGATGGATAATACATTCCAGCGGGAAGGCCCTATGCTGAGGCTTCAAGACCTCAGACAGCCGTGCTTTTAATAAGTACTTTAGAAGCTAATGGGCAAAATATGGACTATCCACTTCCATTGAATTATTTGTATGAATTCTATTATGCACAAAAGGAAAGAGGAGAGATCCAAAATCTGGAGGCCACGGATGTGACTTTAACATTAATTACAAAATGTTTGTTTTCATCTTGCCACAGAAGTTTGTTAGATGCTAGGGAACATGAAGCACAAAGTGACAGGGAAGAGCTCTGGCCTTCAAAGGTAGGAGAACAAACAAAAGAGGACATTGAAAACAGAAGAAGGAAGGAGCAGAAGCAGAGCGAGTTATACTATTGCCGGCTCAGTTGCCCTGGACCCATACTTCAGAGAAGAGGATGGCTTCAGTCTGTCAGCTGTGGTGATATTTCTGTTAGCAGGTAGGGATGGAATCTGTGTATGAGGCTCTGACATAGACGAGCACTTTATTGGACGTTTAGCTGAATCTGAACCAAGGTATTGGGAAGCATAGATTCTACTTGTCAGTGAGGAGTAGATACTGTTGTTCCCCCATCATAATTTAACTTAGAATTAAAGGGACACAGGGAAGTGTTTATCAGAAAAAGACCATAGTTTCTTGTTGACATGCAGAGATATAGCGATGCTGGAAAATTCCTGAAATATATGAAGATGTTTGTACAAACAGGAACATGCCATCACATGCCATGGGTTGTTGAGAGGAAAGGAGGTGGTCAGGGGACCCACATGGCTGAGGATGTGTTCTGTGGATTTTGTGTGAGAAAATGCACATTCTTAGAGTAGGACTAAACAAAGAGATAGTTATTCCATTGCGCCAGCCAGGCCCTCATTAGGCAGACAATACCCCTCTAATAATAGTTGAGGAGAAAAAAATACATGGGGCTGGGGATGCATGTGTATCTATTTATATGACATGGAATAAATTTATTTCTCTAACTGTGTGTGTGTATATAACACACCCATGTCCCCCACAACACAGGCACTGACGAAAGACTTCAAAAAGCAAAAGTACAGAAATGAGAGAATAGGGCTATAAAATTATAGAAACATAAAAGTAAAAGATGAGCTGGTGAAAATTTTAGTGTAAACTCTGACATGAAAGGTACCAGCATTCTGGGAGGTGAAAGTAAATTTAAGAGAAAGAAAGCCAACATGGGAGCTTGGGGAATTCATGTCTGAAAACGGTGAATTTGAGCACGCAGTTTCTGGTGATAATTTTTTAAGGCATGAGTTATGTGTGGCTTTTATCAAGAGAGTTTGTGTCATCCTCCCTACTGGGACCTTTGGGTGGCCCCATGGAACAATAGGCTCATTGGTAAGTGAGCATGTGACCTGCCCCTGAAGCAAGAATGGATAGACAGTCTGTGAGGAATTGTTTAATTCTTCTGGACTTCATTTCGAAGAAGACCGGATAATTGGAAGTGAGCTTCAAACTTCACCTACTCATTTTGAAAAAGGAAAGATGGAAATAGAATATTCAGCAAAGAAAAATTTTTGAATCAGAATAGCACGCCTATTTAAAAGATGTGGCCGCCAAGAGGATGGCTGTGTGAAAAATAAAGGCAGAGGTTTTTTAAAAGCCATAACAAAAGTAATATTTTATGTATATACTGATAAGTGAGATTGGTTTAAATTATTCTTCTATATTCTCGAATTGTTTAAATAGCATAAGAAACTGAGTTAGAAGGATGCCTGGGTGGCTCAGATGGTTAAGCGTCTGCCTTCGGCTCAGGTCATGATCCCAGTCCTGGAATCAAGCCCCTCTTTGGAGTCCCTGCTCAGTGGGAAGCCTGCTTTTCCCTCTCCCTCTACTGTTCCCCTGTTTGTGCTCTCTTGCTCTCTCTGTCAAATAAATTTAAAAAATGTTTTTTAAAAATGTTAGAAATCATATTTGAGCTTAGGTAACAAGAGTAGGAAGATGATGATTGAGTAGTCTCAGGCGCCACCCCCCTTCCTTACCCCACCACACACGTGGACTTTCCTTCCTCTTGTTTGCCCGGCATCATTGGTGATACCAATGTTGGTCAAATCAGTATTCAGTGTTTACTTCCTGACAATCATGTAAATATTGTAGTATGCCGTGATTACTTTTCCTTTTTGTAGCCATTTCTCTCTTCCTAAGTCGGACTGAGAAGCTCTTACCAGATCCCCTTAGAGAACTCTAAAACCTGTCACAGTGGCATCATAGGCAGGTATACCAACTAACCTAGGGGTTTCATTTCTGTCCCTCCTTGTCTCCCCTTCCCCAGGTTGGCCTCAAGTGTCAACTGAGACTCTAACTTGTTCTTATGTGGGATCCCCTGTTTCCTGGATCATATGCCTTCTGTGGATTACTCCCTTGTTTTCTTAGGGGTCATCCTGAGAAAATGAGTGATCATCATTCATTCAACATATATTGACTGAACATATATTATGAAATAAGCACTGGTCGAAGAACTAAAGATATATCAGAGAAAAACACAGATAAACCCTGACTTCCTTGAGGACCTTTTTGTTCCTCTGTGTGTGTTTGTGTGTTGGGGAGAGAGGGTGTAGGGTTGCCAGACTCAACACAGATAATGTATATAATTTCAGGTAAACAACAAATACTTTTTAATATGTTATGTTCCAAATATTGCAGGGGACATACTTAAACTAAGAGAATGTTTTTCATCTGCCATTCAAGTTTAACTGGGTTTCCTGTATTTTTATGTGATAAATATGGCACTCTTAATTTGGAGGGATTATATTGTATAGACAAGGAACATAATAAATATGTAAACACTTGCTAGAAAGTGATAAAATCCATGCTAAGGTAGGAAAGGAAAAGTAGGGCAGGGTAAGGCAGGTTGGGAGTGCCAGAAGCAGAGACTACAATTTTAAAAGTGTGGTTAGGGTAGCCTCCTTGAGAAAGTGAGAGATTGTCAAGGGCATGAAGGAGGTGAGGGGTTAGCTTTGCAGTTATGGGGCAAAATCTTCTAAATGGGAGGAGCACCAAGTTAAGAGTGTGACTGAAGTAGCCTTGGAGTATTTGAGAAATAGCAAGGAGGCCAATATGGCTGTAACAGAGCATGGGAGAGGCTCTGTGGTAGAATGTGAAGTCAGAGGTAACAGGAGTCCAGATCATCCGGGAATGTAGAGGCCTTTAGAAGGCTGGGTGATGGACACTGGAGAGGGTATGTGTTGTGGTGAGTGCTGTGTGTTGTGTAAGACTGATGAATCACAGACCTGTACCCCTGAAACAAATAATACATTATATGTTAATAATAATAATAATAATAATAAACAATAAAAAAAGGACTCTGTAGTTTACTCTTAATGAAATGGGGAGTCACACAAGGTTTTGAGCGGAGTTGTAGCATGAGGTAACTTCTGTTTTAACAAGATCCCTCTAGTTTCTCTGTTGAGAATTTACTAAGGGCCAGGGGGGAGCAGTTGAAGGGTTATTACAGTAATCCAGGTAAAATGGAGGGAATTTGGACCTAAGGAGATTAAGAGTGGAGATGGGGAGAACAGATGGGATTCAGGATGAATTTTTCCTCTAACATTGTCTTGTGAAAATTTTCAAACATATGGAGAATACCCACAGAACTACCATCTGGGTTCTATAATGAACACTTTGCTGTATTTGCTTTATCATGTATTTATCCATCTCTCCATCCGGCTCCTGTATCATCCCCTTGTTTGGAGCATCTCTGATTCAATTCCTGCAAAGATAAACCTTTGGTGTCCTGCTGGGATAACAGAGTCATTTGTACTCTGGGATACCCACAGGCAGAGCAAATGGGGAGTGGGGTGCAGGAAATCTGAGGGGCTAGCCAGTCCTTAGACTCTCAACAAATTCTCCTTTCTTCAGCTGCACGTCTCTCCTCGCCTGATGGAAGTGCCTGGTGATTCTAAAACCTGAATTTCTTATAATTTCAAGGTATGATCTGACTTGCTTCTTTTCGACAAGCTGTCATTTCAGGCTTCGAGTTTCAACTCTCTCCACCCTTAGTTGGTTACAATTCATCCCTCTGTTGTCCATCTTCTAAAACTGTCTTGACCTTTCAGATCTACCATCATCTCCTCTCAATTTCCCTTTGTCCTGTGATTTTAGAATACTTTTATTCCTGGCCTTTCACTTGAATGGGACTTTGAGAAGAAAGAGACTCATGTTTTCAAATATTTTATCGATATAAAAGATCTAACTGTATTTATTCATACTTTGTTTTCCATTTTGATGGATCTCCCCATATGCTAAAGATACATTAAAAACAGTAGCAAAGTAATCGTTTTTCCAGTGTCTGCATTACAGACACTGTTGTTGCCTTTCAGGACCTGGGAGGACACCAGGTTGGGAACCACTGATGTGCATCATTGTCATGAAAAGTTAGCCTTTGGCTGTCTCAGTGCTCTTGGGGTTTGGTATTGGTGTTTAGATGAGAGAATGGGAGCTCAGATGGAGTCAGACAAAGGTGACCCCATTTGATGAGCGGAAGGAATGGTTTTAATTGCCTCTTGGGGCCCAGCTCCCTTTGCTGAAGTTGTTACGTCTTTGGGGTGGATGAAGCCTAGTTTCAATCGAGCTGTACCACCTACAGATCCTTCCTCTTAGTCAGCTCTCCTCTTGTAGCCACCAGTATGTTCACCTCATTGCTTTCACTCTGCTGAGTGTTCTGTGAAATATTTATCATACTTGCCTTTCCTTCCTGAAATGGTGCCGTACACTGGTAATTAGACTGCAGCTAAGGCTTCTTCATTTCATTTGGTGCAGATCTGGGAAAATGGAGCCCTTGCATAACAAGTCGATAAGAACTGAGGCAGTTGGCGTTAAGTGCTCCTACACATATTTCCAAGCAGATGCAAATGGAACGTTTTGCCAGTTGATCATTACATTCATCTGCAAGCTGCTCTTCTCATGTTTGCTTCCAGAAAGAAGCTACTGAGAGTCGTTTGTCTACAATGAGCCTGGGAAGTGAACTATTCCCTCCCCCTCTCCCAAGAAAAAGCAGGCTAGGAATTTTTTTTGGCCAGCCTCAATAGCCAGATTTCTGACTCAAGGCTCTGTTCGTGTTGGAGGATTGTTTGTCATCATTTAGGGCACTGCGATAGTTCGGCCTTCACGTGAGGGTTTGAGGATTACATTCTCCCTAATGTACGATTTTATTACTGAAGACAACAAATCACAAAACTGGGAATCAAAACACCAAGGCTATGTTCTTGGCTGTGTGTCTGTGAGCCACCTATTTAACCTCTCTGAGCCTCAATTTCTCCATCTGTGCAATGGCAACAGTAATACTAGCCTGCTGAACGACTGGGCAGGTGTGATAACAAAATGAAATAATCTAAGAGAAAGTACTTTGCAGACTGTCCGGGGTCTCTCCTCTACAGTTTCCTTTTAGAGTGTGAGACCCACAGCCAAGCACTTTGGGGGTACCTAATTTCAACATTTCTGTATGGGTGAAACATCAGGTTCAAATTCAAGTAAGTCCTTCCAAGCACGTATTAAAACACCTTTTTTCTGGGTCCAGGGCACATTTAGAGCTGAGCAATATGATCATCTGTGGAGACACCATAAAATGACAAGACATATTCCTAGAAAAAAGAGTCATTGTCCATGGAGATAGTCTAGATAAGAAATCAAACAACCATAACCCCTGGCAAAGTCCCTTTAGGGTATATAGTTAAGTGATAATGAGTATTATCTTTGAAGTGGGAGAGACTCAGGTCAAATCTAAACTTTGTCACTTCCTAGTTATGTGACTTGGAGCAATTTACTTCCCCTTTCTGGAGCTGCCATTTTCTCATCTGTCAATGCGGATAACAGTGCAATCCACTTAGAATTGCTTCAAGAATTAACTGAAATAAAATCTGTAAGAAGCTTACCACCATCATCACAATAACAATATTATTATTGTAATAATAATAACAACAACAACAACAACAACAAAACAACAGTGGCAGACGACTGTTGGGTATCATGTGCCAGGCAATATTACTACATGCTTACACATTCTTTGTTCAAAAAACTCTATGTTATAAACATTCTGCAGATGAGAAAGTGAGGCACAGACAGATTAAATCGTATCTTAGGGCTATCCAGATAGTTAGTGGTGACTGTGTCTAGGCAGTCTGGTGGGGTCAAAGCAAATGGCAGCTTCTGCTCTGTTGACTGTTACTCATCTCTCTGAAGCTTCATCTAAGAAAAGGGCAGAAAGGACTATTAGGAAGATAAAAGTGAAACAACAAATGTGAAAAGTGTTTGGCAAACAGTGATAATTCTACAAGCTTGTCTATTGGGGTAGTATTTAACCATTTATAATTTCAAACAGCTAGAGAGGTTGAGCTGAATCTCCAACCTTTGACAAAGAAGCCTTCACGCGGCATCTGTGGCCAACAGAACCTCACTTGCCCTGTTAACAGGTGACCTTATCTCTTACCTTGAAGATGCAGGGAGCAGGCTTTTAACATGGCAGACTAGTGACTGAACACCTGCCACCTTACTCCTCCATGTGTCCACGTACCTTAGGCAGCCAGCTGAATTCCCAGTCGCCCAATTTTGAGCATATGACATTTCAGGATAATATCAGTTGATGACAGAGTCTGTTGTCCTATAAATTAATTTAACACTCTCTGGAGAGCAGATGACTGCGTTCTAAAAACAATATTTTCACTCAAGTTATGATGGCTTGTAAAAACACACAGTGAATGGGGTTGACGAGGAGGTGTTAGGAAGCATATGATATCCCAGGAGCCTGCACTGATTTAAATTTAGGTGGCTTGCTCCTCGAGGCAGTCAGTGTCAGAGAGAGTTGTCTCTTAAAAGGATGGCTGTGGTGGAGAGCAGTTCACAGACTGGGAAGAAATAGGAGGTGTTGTGGTCAGTGACACGGGGAAGGGCTTAATGAGAGCCAGGGTTATGCTGAGGGACGCAAGACACTTGAGCATTAAAAGAGAAAAAGGATTGTGGATCTGTTCAAATTTTCTATTTCTTCCTGTTTCAGTTTTGGTAGTTTATATGTTTCTGGAATTTCTCCATTTCTTCCAGATTGCCCAATTTGTTGGCATATAATTGTTCATAATATTCTCTTATAATTGTATTTCTGCGGTGTTGGTTTTGATCTCTCCTCTTTCATTTGTGATATTATTTATTTGGATCCTTTCTTTTCTTTTTGATAAGTCTGGCTAAGGATTTATCAATTTTGTTAATTCTTTCAAAGAACCAGCTTCTAGTTTCATTGATCTGTTCTACTGTATTTTTTATTTCTGCTCTAATCTTAATTATTTCCCTTCTTCTGCTGTTAGGTTGCGTATTTGGAGGGAGTGAAATTTTTATTAAGTAATTTTCTACTATAGTGAATGGTATATTCTAAAAACTGCATTCCAGATGTAATGAGACTCTGTGAAGGGAGGTAATGAAGAGAATAATATACTTGATTCTGGATCCATTTGGGATATTTTCTTCTTCTCTCCTCCCTTCCTCCTTCTTCTTTCTGTCTCTCCTGCTCATTGCTCTACTGATTGTTAATTCAATCTCACTCTCTCCTGTATGATTCCTGTTACTTTGTTTTTTGACCCAAAATTCATCTTTCTCTCAAAGGAATCCTCTAAGCAGTGGTCAATGTGGATTTTCATTCACATCCTGGTTTTTTCAGACTCTCCCTCATAAAGACAAATCATTTCATCTTTTCCTTTTTCTTTTCTGTAAATAAGTAATGTCTTCTACATATCACACATTGTAATTGTTGCCAGGTATACAAAGCTGAGTAGAATGTGACCCTTTAAAGAGGTGAGAGGAAATTAGAGAAAGATGGACAAGAAAATAAGACAACAAAATATGATAGGTACTCTGCTTGAGGTCTGTGCAGGAAAATCTCAAGGTCCCCTCAGAAATAATCTAAAGGTTGGAGAGTACAAAAATATTCCATAAAGGCAGTGATGCCTGGGTGGAGCATTAGTAGGAGTTAACATTGTTTCTTCATTCATTTAAACAAGCATTTATTGAGTGCCCATTGTGTACTTGAAACTGTACTAGGCCCCCAGGGCCTCAAATTTACTAAGGAATAACCTTGCCTGGCACTCAATAAATATTTGTCGAATGGCCAAAGAAAGGGACTCACTTTAATTTACCTGGTGAATACAGAACAATTCTCTGCCTTCTCTGTAGATAGTTATGAAACTTTTAGGGGATTCCAAGGAGTCCAAAATATTTGTGGGTTAGGTAATTTGGAGTATAGGCGTGGGCACTGACAGGTAGGGCCACACAATAGCTGCATCATTGTGCAATGCACAACTTGGACAACATTAAGGCATAGTGAGGAAGAAGGTGGGGAAGGAATAGTAGCTGAACCATGAAATGCTTTGTGTGTCAGGCAAGTTGTTCTCATGGCTGGCAGAGGACAGACAGAGATAGGAGAGGGGGTACCAGAATCACTAGCAAGTTGGTTCTTCAAATTACGTGTACTTCTACCCACCCTTGAGATGCAGATTCTGCCCTGTCCCTACACACATACATACGCGCTCATGTGTGTTCACACCACTGCTCTTCCAGAATCTTTGCCGCAGGCTTCTTGTGCTGATGAGTATGAGTCATATTCCTCAGGTGGGCTGGAGCTGAAAATGGCTAAGAAACACTACAGACAATGGAGACCCATGCACGGTTTTTAAGCAAGGCGGTGGCCTGATCAGATTTTCCTTTTAGAAAGAGCGCTGGGGCACTGGAGTAGAGCGGGCAGTGGCGAAGTGTGAGAGATGATGAGGGCATCCTGCTTGGAAGCTTTCACAGCCTCAGGGGCTACTGATATCAGTTTTCAGACAATTTGACAGATACTCCTGTTTCCCTCAGTTTTCAAGGTCACAAACACAAGATTCAAATCGGAATGAAAGAGATTTGTCAGTATTTTGCTAAGAAAGTGGTGACACCTAAAACTTTTCATAGGAATTATAGTTTAGGACAGATGCAAATATTCACGCATATCTGTACTGGGGAATTGATAAGATAATGCTACCAAATATGAATATGAAGCTTATAAATTATGTTTACCCAAAGACATTTCTTTCACTTATTGTTTATTTTTGTTGATGCTATTTTTGTTTATTGCTTGTATAATATAGCTTAAAAATAAATACATCACCAATAAACCCATAATATTTTTTTGGCTCTCTTAGGTGACCCTTTTTTTTTCATTTAGTAAAACATATGATTTTGTGTGATTTACATAGATTTCAGCTGTGCCTTGTCAACAAAAACTGAGCTGATGTATTTCTGTTTCTAAAGACTAATGTTCCCAAGAAGAAGAAAAATTCATACTGTCCTTGCTTGAAGCTCCTTAATACCAACACATAATGTGATTCCAGTCTGTCTCTCCAAGCTACAAAATTAAGGGGAAAAAAAAATCTCCTTTCTGAAATCCTATTATATCGTAAGAGCCAGAGCTCTGGACCCCTGATACCACAGTGACCCCGGCATTGGTAGGGAGCTGTTGGTGAATCATTTCTATAACTTTAAAATTTTCCGTTGTGTTCTAACTTGATATGGGAGAATTACCTTATTTCCTTTCCATTTTTTCCCCTTTGAATTAAGTATCTGGATGAGTTACAGAACTGGTTGGTTATGAGATAATTTTTTACCTTATAATGTTAGGAAAATAAGATTGAAAGGTGGTGCTAAGAAAGCAGGCTTTAGATTGCACATTGTAACCTAACAAAACGTGCATTGTATCTAGTAAAACAGAGTTAGGACTTACTGGACATGTTATTAACACCTGCTGGGTCAATATATTAAGTGATTCACCCATCTTTAAATATTGGATTCTTTTTTAGAATAATAATTTCTGGAAGAGTACAACTCCTTAATTGTAAGGCCCTGCACTAGGTGGGGGATAAAGGAGATGTGATTTCTAGTGTGGCTCTGGGGAGCCCCCTGTGTGCCCCTTTCTTCTCCTGTTCGTACACCTGTGAAATGAGAGAATTGCCAATGGCCTCAGTGTTGTTTTTACTCTCTTTATTTTAATAAGGCATATCTGTAGGTTACCAGGCACCTAGTAGGTGCTCTAATACTAAGACTCTATTTCATCTAAGATAAAGGGTTCCCTGTTGCTGATGCATACAATAGAGGCCTCCTTGGAAAACAACACATAATTGCATCAGAATAGGACAAGGCATAAAGCAAATGCCCTTGATAAGAATGAGAATTTTTTCCCCCATTACTGAAAGAAATTATTAAAAAACAAAACATGACTTTGAGGCATACTGGTTCTCTTCTTGGGCAAGGAATATATACCACTCATAGCCACCAAAAAAGAAAATATTTGCAGTGTCTCCAACAACCCAGATCTGCTTAAACTTCATCAAGGCCATTGGGAGAAACGTGGAGACAGATTTTTGTTATTGTTTTGTTTTGTTTTTTTCCTTTCAGTATTGAGAGATGTTGCTAAGTCAGTAATGAATCTTCTTCCTTTTGGTAGGATCAAAGGCACCGTGAGGAATGAGGCCCCCTGTAAAAACTAGCAACAGAAGGGGTAGGCCTAAGCTGCAAGCAAACACTACCACTTTGCAACATGCAGTCTTGGAGAAGATTTGTAGCAATTCTAACTTATTTTTCTTTGCTTGAGAAGAAATGCACCAAACAACAGCACAAAAAACCAATACTAAATACTCAGTTGCCATGTGCATGGATGCTACCAGTCAAGATGAGTTATCTTTTGGAATGGAGAACACAAAATTGTTCAATATTGTGAAGCATTAAAAATAAAGGCACTGTAACTAAACAGAGAATCAAAGCCTAGTCCTACTTAGACCGACAGCTATCTGGCTATAAATATATTCTGTCCTATTACCTGCACTTGACACATGTTTATTTCTGAAGTAATTGGGACCACTACAAGATAATCTTCTGAAATGAAATTCGATGTGTATATGGGGTTTATTAGAACATAGCACCATAAATCATTTTACATGGGCATTTAATTTGCTTAAGCTGCTTATTACTGTTTCTGACATTGATAGTTCCTTGTCTGTGCAAATTTCACTAGTAAGCAACTAAGCAGATATGAAAATCCAAGTCTAAGAGTTTCACAGAATCAGTGGGTGTGGCCTAATGGGAAAAAAAACCGATTCTCGTTCAGTTCTTCCATTGATTTGTGCCACAGGTTGCTTAAGGGCATCAGTTCTTCTAAAAGCATCAGTTTTCCCATCTAAAAATGGAGTAATGCTGAAAATGACATCATCAGTTAAGCAAAGTTAGGTAGAGCCTGTGGAAATATACACAAGAAAGAGTATTAATATGATTATAATATTGATACTGCTCTGAGCTCGCATATGGGAGATTTAAGAAAGAAGAAATCTATCATCACTCTCTTCAGAGATCTCACATGTTATTAAAAGAGGCAGGCAGGTAAATTGGCAATTACAGTAGATTGAGTGAAACAATGAAATCACGTGTAATCTAAACAGCATACAGCAAGGAAGCATTCACTTATCTGGTAAGGAAGGTGATCGTGGAGAATTTTTCAGGCAGAGGTGATGTTTGAATTAATGTTTGTGGTCCTGTTAAGTAGGGAGGGCAAAGCAGAAAAGACACTCTACATTTAGGGGCAAACATGCAAAAGCATGAAAGGCTGTGTTATCTGGGAACATAGAACTAAAATAATTCATGTGTCCCAGAGCTCAAGGAAGGGCGGGTGAGGCTGGCAGGAGTGGTCTTGGTGAATAATGTATGCAAATAAAGGGAACTGAATATTAGCCTATAGGGGAGAGGGAGCTAGTGAAGGCATTTAGGCAGGAGACAATCAAACAGGCATTTATGGAATTCCCTTTGGTGGGAATGGATTTGCTAAATTCAGACAGGCTAGAGGCAGTGAGATCCTTACAGTGGCCCACGGAAAAAGTTGAGGTGCTGAAATGAATGGCAGCAACAATAACATAGATGCTGAGAATCATTCTGGGGAGAAATGAATGTTTTTGGTGTCTGACTAGTTACGGAGAATGCTCATCCTACCGACTCTTTTAGGAAAGGCCTGTGGAGCCTTCAGTTGAAGGGGGAAGGTGGTGGACTGGTTATGCCCTTGCATTTGGAAGCTCAGGGAAGAGGCAAGGGCCAGAACTATAATTTGAGAGACTAAAGCAGATAGTAGAGAAAGCTGCGAGGTTCCAGATACAGCGTGGTCAGAGTGAGAAAAGCAGTGGAGAAAGGACAGAATCCTTCAGAATCATTTGCAACAGCAAAGCTTAAAAGTAGGCAGAAGAAATAGAACCTATGAAAGAGGCAGAGAAAGTACAAAGAGAGAGGTAGGAGGAAGTCCAGGAGAGGGAGTCTTGTCAGAGAGAATAAAGGAGTAGGGAGTCTCACGGAAGGAGTGGTCAATACTATCAGATACCTTACTTGAGTGATCAAGAAAGACAAGGATTAAGGACCATCCATTGGATTTGACAATTCTAGAAACCATCTGATTCCCTTCAATGTGTAGTCAGTTAACAGGTGGCGGCAGAAGCAATGTGTAGTGGGCTGGACAGTGAATAGAATGTTGGAAGCGAAGACATCACGTGTAAGCTTACCAGAAAGCTCAGATGTAAGGAAAAGGTGTGAGAACAAAGAAGCCTGGGATGGAAGGAGCAGAGTTTTGCTTTGGACAAGAGTGAGAAAGGCTTGGGTATGTTTATCCCCTGAAGGATAAGGACTATTGTACAATAAGTTGGAGAGAGAGAGTAGAGAGATGGGATGTTTGATGCAGGAACTTCTGCATGGTGGTAATGGGAATTAGGACATATGGGGAGGAGTTGACTTTGGATGAAGGACTTCTTTCTGTGATGAAGAAAGTGGAGAAATGGATAAGTACAGATTGGAGTAAATTAGCCAGTGGAGATGCTAAGAGAGAAAGCCATGCTTGATGGTGAAGCCAACAGCAGAATGAGGATGACAGAGATGGGTAGTGTGTTTGAGAATAGGGAGAAGCAGGAAATGGAACTGACCAAAACCAAAAGGATCAATTAGGGCAATTGGCCTAATGTCACTAATCCCTGAGATGAAAAGAGTTCTTCCAGTGGGAGCTCAGCTTCTCTCCTGTGATTTAGAAGATTATACACTTAATCCAAGGCTGGGGTTTTGTAGGGCAAGCACTGTGGCAGGGAGAGAGGGTAGAGTTGAGAGTAGTGTGGTTTATAGCAGGTTAATTTTCTTTTAGGTTCAACAGTAGGGGTTTAGTTTAAGGAGATGGGGATGGGTGTTACTATTTTTTGAGACTTAGCACATACTAAGATAAGGCATGGAATTTAAATCTCTACAGTCAAGGATGTAAATGCTTATGGCTGTGAAATCTTAATCCCATGCTTGAAACTGTTGTTCAGTTTGACCACTGACCTTCTTAGCAAATTATAGGTTGTTGATTCACTATTGAAAGGATATGGAAGAGAAGGTGGGCAGAAATTTAATTTCCCATGTTATTCACATTCAGCATAACTCTGTTTCATGCTGGATCCACTTCGCATGCGTGGATTCATTAAAGAATCTGCAGGAAGAGTTTGTACCTAAATGATCGTATATGCCAAGCAGAAAAACATTTCTTTCACTGTTTTCCAGAGTTAACGAATTGTCTAAAAATTGTACTGACTGGTGATTCCTTCTGGTTGAAATAGCCTGCTCATAGTCAAGTGAATTTGGGCACTCTGCCAGGCATTCATAGCTAGGATGTTTAGAGGCAACTCTTAAATGTAATTTACAGGGCTAGGAGGTGCCAGAACATCAACAAGAGGCACAGCTGTTTTCTAGAACAGAGGGAGAAAGGGGCAGGGTACTGTTTGGGTGCCCGCCTTTGCAGTTTTTGTCCCGGTAACTCCAAGTTTTGGAAGTAAGCGGTAGAGGCACACACAGGAGCTTGTGGGGACGGAAGTAGGTCAGTCAAATTAGCAAAAGCCTTGATGGATTTCGCTTTACAAAGAACTGTTGTGGGACAAGGATTAGACTGCAGTCAGGAAATCTGGGTACTAGTCTCAGCAAATCACACCAAAGATCTGGGCCTCAGGATCTTCATCTGAAAAACAAGATCACGGTACCGTTGGCAGAACCAGGGGAGGCAAAAGAGTTACAGCTGAATCCTGACTCCTTTTGCCTGCTTTATATGACAGGGTTTTCCGCTGAGATTTTGTTTCACGAGTAGATTCTGGTGCCAAAATAAGTCTAAAAACTTCTAGTTAGATGTTTCTGAAGGTCCTTTCTAGTCTAATTCTAATTTTTATTCTCGAAATGAGAATAACAAGTAGAGTAAAATTTAACTCCAATTTCTTCATGAGTCTTGGTTTTTATTGATGTCCAGCACATTTTTGTTACTTTGCACAACATCTGAAACTGCTTCGCATCAACCACATGCATCAGGATTTAACTTGAGTCCATGGATGTATTTCTGGGAGTCTGCGAAACCCCTAAACACACATGCAAAATTTCGTGGATACAGGCATTCGAAAAAAGTCCAGAATTTCCATCAGATTCTCCACATGTAAATGAAAGCAGTGAGCACAAATCATCTTCCACTTGATGGGAGTAAGAAAAAAGCCTCCAGATCTTAAACTGCACAGCAAGAGAAATTCAAGTAGATTTGGTGAAAATGACTCCCAAATCCCCTCACACCACTCTATGTCCTTCCCAAGATTATAGTGCCAGTGTGGATTCATAATATTGTGGGCAGGGAACAGAGTCGGCAGGGTCTTTGATGATGGAGCAACATCTCCCCCTAACCTTACATTTTCTGATATTTGAAAAAAGCCAAGATCAAATTCTTTGGCTCTCCATGCCAAACCTCTACAGCTCTGGCATGTTTTTACTAGATAAAAAGAACCATATATTCTTCACTTTTTAAATCTGTAGCCTTGTTAATCTGGAACTCTACATGGCCCATAGGCCTGAAGGTAAGTGATTTTTTTAAGTAATTAGAAAAAATAAGAGTAAAGGGAAACATAAACGTTTGGCCATTCAACAACATCTGGCCTTGAAGGGCTCAGTGACTGGGGAAGACTTAAAATTTTTTGAGTGCATTTCTCTTCTATTTCATATTGAGTATTTGTGTGATTATTCACATTATATTCAATGGCAGACATTTCCATGGTCTTTTGAGTCCTGGTTCAGAGGGGAATAACTTGGTGGGAATAATGGAACACTTATCTGAGGCAGTGGGCAGAAAATGGGGGCAGTGATGAGGCTATAACGGAACATCAGAGAGAAGCTTCTGGACACATTCAACCAAACAAGGGATTATACATAGATCCGGATTCCCGTAGCAGGGTGAAGCTGAATTCTGGGGATGTGTACCCGTGATCCACTTGCATGGGAAAGACAAAGCTTCTTTCACAAACTCTATGCTAACTCAGACACTATCCACCAAGTAGGAAAACAATGGGGCATGAAAAACAAGACAGACAAAAAAACAGTAACAGGGCTAGAAATGAAGGTTGATTTGAGATACTGTAAGAATTCGCAGAATGTAATCCTTTTGTTCTCCTTTCATTTCAGATGCTGCATAACAAACATGTCATGGTCCGTGTGGGAGGAGGATGGGAAACGTTTGCAGGGTATTTGTTGAAACACGACCCCTGCCGCATGCTGCAGATCTCCCGTGTGGATGGCAAAACATCCCCCATCCAGAGCAAATCTCCAACCCTTAAGGACATGAATCCGGATAATTACCTGGTGGTCTCTGCCAATTATAAGGCTAAGAAGGAGGTTAAATGAAACTAGTTGGTCGCTGCAAGGGGACTCTCATAATGGCCTGTACCCACTTCTCCAGTGTAGTCAGTTTAGTTCACACGCTCTGAAAATTACTTTGGAAAAAGGCGTTAACAGACAGAAAAATGTCGTTATCATTGAAAAGCGTTCAGAGAGTAGCACTATTTATTTTGATGCTTCTGTAGAAAACGACCAATTAAAAGAAATTCTAAACTCAGATTTAAATTAGAAAAAGTGTAGGCAAATTATTATTTCTCAATATGTGAACACAGTCTTTAGTACATTATTAGAAATACAATTTTAGCTAGAGATAAAAACTGCTCTTAGAAGAAAATATTTAGGATTTCTACATCAGCCAACAGGAATTACCTGCCTTATGTCTACAAAAAGCACCCCAGACACTTTTATAATTGCAGGATTTTTAAGCTAATTTTTTTTAAAAAGTGACAATTAGTGTGATAATGTGCTACTAAAAAATACTCAACAGCACTATAAATAAGTAGAGTGTTAACAACAGTAATACTTTACTGGAAAGGCCACTTCAGAAAAGTTTACATTCGCTTGGAAGATTGCCTTAAAGTTTATTCCTTATCTATGGCCAAATATCTGGGGTACTTTTGGAAGTTTTCAGTACACCCCTTAAAGAATTGCTCATGAAGTGTTTCACACATTCCTTAGCACATGGCTGTGTTGAGACTGACTTAGTATAATTCACACACATAAGCTGACATACATTTATATTTTGACAGAGGAAATTGTACAGTCAAATGTTCATTGACTTCATGTTATTTTAAAGCATTTTCATATGAAAATATATCTTTAGTTAATCCTACTTTGCTATGCTGTCTAGTAAAGTAAATTTACTGTAGCTGATGATGTTACAGACTTACGTATACCCTTGTATACCTAGGACAGGGCTGTTTTGTACCCATAAACAGCAAACTATTGTCCTCACTGATTCAAGAATTAAAAAAGATAAATTAAAAAATATTATCTGTCTCTATATCAATGCTTCATTCTCAAATAAAGATCATCTTCAAATGGCGACTTTCCCTGAGAGTTCTAGGAAGGGTCAAATTAGGGTTAGCTAGTGCTTCTTCACTTTGGGCAGCTGGGTGATGGCATGGTTTGTGCACCTCAGCAGAAAATCTAGATACTATCATAGGTAAATCCCTTAAGTGCTAGCCTAGGTATCATAAATATAGGCAGAGTTAATTTGTCATTTCCTCATTTTTTAACAACAACCAAAAATCCACCTTTCTGCCTCCAGAAAGGGAGGAAGTATCTCAGTTTGTCACTGGACTGATTTAGTCAAAGTACACACAACCTGTTATTTGTGAAGTTTTTAAACAACAGGCATTGTATAATTTGGTGGTGCTGGAAGTGGGAGAATCATTCTGGGGAAAAAAATTTAAAGTTCTGTCAGAAATTAAATCACCTTGGAACAGTAATAATTGTAATATCTTTTAAAATACATTGAGTGATTTGATTTTTATGTTACTTAAATTAATATTAGCATTGAATTTCTCTGTATCCGCAATGTTTTCATCAAAACTTTCTCCTGTGCTTACATTTTTCCATAAACATATCTGTCTTTAATAATTAAAATGTCATTAATTTAGTTTAAAAATGTATAGGTTAACAAAAATAATATTAATCCCTTCATCTATTGTGTTTTCTATGCTAATGTACCAAATTACCAGAAACTTAGTGGCTTAAACAACACAAATTTATTGTTATAGATTCATAGGTGAGAAATTTGAGATGGTTTCACTGGGCTAAAATCAAGATGTCAGCAGGACTGTGATCTCTTCTGAGGAGCCTAGGAGAGAATCCGTTTCTTTGCTTTTTCCGCTTTCTAGAGGCTGCCTGATTTCCTTGGCTCATGTCCTTCCTCTGTCTTCAAAGCCAGCAATATGGTATCTCAATGATACTTGTTTATTCACATCTCTTTGGAACCACAGGTTGGAAAGATTTTCTGCTTTTAAGGATCCATGTGATTAGATTGGGTCCACCTAGATAATACAATATAAAATCTCCCCCATTTTAAGGGCATTAACTGAATCACATTTGCAAAATACCTTTTGCCATAAACATGCTATGGTCCCAACCATTTAGATTTTTTTTTTAACTTCTCAACTGTGCTTTGTAGGTTTTAGTTCAGATCTTTTACTTCCTTTCTCCTAAGTATTTTATTCTATGTGATACTATCATTGAAATTATTGTTTTTTTAATTATTGTTATGTTAATCACCATACATTACATCATTAGTTTTTGATGTAGTGTTCCATGATTCATTGTTTGCGTATAACACCCAGTGCTCCATGCAGAACGTGCCCTCTTTAATACCCATCAGCAGGCTAACCCATCCTCCCACCCCCCTCCCCTCTAGAATCCTCAGTTTGTTTCTCAGAGTCTATCGTCTCTCATGGTTCGTCTCCCCCTCCGATTTCCCCCCTTCATTCTTCCCCTCCTGCTATCTTTTTTTTTTTAACATATAATGTATTATTTGTTTCAGAGGTACAGATCTGTGATTCAACAGTCTTGCACAATTCACAGTGCTCACCATAGCTTAATTTTAAGATTTATTACTTGCATATAGAAATAGAAATGACATTTTCATATATTTAGTATTCTGGAACCTTTCCAAACTCATTAGTTCTACAGATTTGTGTGTACTTAAGAATTGTCTACATGAGATGCATGGTATTTTTTAACCTACTTTAAGTATGTCTGTTACTTATAACCTAGCTATCTGAGAAATGTAAAATGAGAAAAGAGCACCTTAGGAATTAGGTAGAGTAAGGAGTTAGGATAACTGGACTTCTGATTTATGTGACAAAACAGATTTCAGAAAAATAGCCTAGAAAGAGTCAGTCTGTGTGCAAAATTAATCTGTTCCATTTGAGGTATGTTTGAAAATGTTGAAAGTGCTAAGTGGGCTCAAACCTGTCTGTGACTAGAGGACATTAATTTGAAACTTAAGTATGGTGCTATAAAAATAGGCAATACAATCAGGGATATAATAAAGTGTCATATCCAGGTCAAGTAATTTATGAATATTCAGTTCTCAGACAATAATAATCATATTTAGAGGCAATATTTGCAAGATGAAACATATCTAGAATAAGGAGAACAGGATAATAAAAAGTTATGTCATATGAGAAAGTTAAACTGTTTGAGTTGTTGAAACAAATCTCTCTGAATCAACCCAAAACTCGTTCAAAGTCTGTGAAATACACAAATGCCTTCTTAGTGGCTTTTGAGAATGTCAAAGAAAATGGCTATGGAGCCACATTTGAATCAACTTAAAGCACATGTGGTCATGGGAATTTGAGATGCTTGTTTGAAAATGTTAAAAAAAACACCGCACACCTTAAATGTCAACACAGATAGGGATGCCTATCTACCTACCTGTCTCTTACTGACCTATTTATGCAGATATTATTTGAAACTAAAACTGACAAGTTACTTTTTCTTCAAAGGGCACAGGATAATTCTTAGTGAAGATAAACAAGTTGAACTGTTGGAGGAGAAAAGGAAAATTCAAAGCTGACATCAATTCTCCTGGGGTATCAAGGATGATAGCTAGAACCTTTATATTATTTTGCTCTCTCTCTAGAAAACAGGACACTAACAATATCATTCCTCCTTTTGAGTATAGAAAAAGAAGCATGCCTTGCTATAAATTCAGGGATTTTATGATCATACCAATAGCCTTTAGCTCTGTTGTTCTCATTCATCCCAAAGAGATGAAAGTGTCATGGTTTCCTTAACCATTTACCCAAGTTCTAATTATTTAATACATAGTAAAGATAAAATTTTGTTAAAGAGATGGCCAAAGTCAATTTTTATATAGGAAAAATGTATATTTGTGTCCGCATAAGGCAATACAGATTTATAACAAACCATGTGTGTGAAAACTATTAATTACATTCCAAATACAATCGGTGGAACCATAGCAGCACATATAGATGTTTAAAAAAAAACATGCAGCATGTCAACAAAGGGGCTGTGTGATAATATACAACTTTTTGTTACCAGTCATATTAGTTTGATGATTAGAATTAAGAAGCAGTAGTTTTAGCATTTTACATCTTAACATGATAGTTAACAAATATGTATTTTACTGTTTCAGTTATATTTTAGTAATTTGTTGGAGGGTTTGGGTGACATATTAAGCATTACACCATGTTTTCCTATTTAAATTATGATTTATGGGAAATTGGTTCCAAGTTAAGGTTTCCATCAGGAACTGATTCATAACTTGATGAGGGAGATGCTTGGATGTCTATGTACAATTTTTTTTTAAGTAGTCACTTACTAGTTTCTTACCAAGCATCTCATCTCCTCTTTTCCCTTCCCCTTCCTAAAACTACTCTTAACGTTTTAGTATTATCACTTAGCCCATGTATCCCATGTGGTTTTGGGGAAAGCTGATTATAACCCATGGAGGCAGGCCATGCATGATTGGCTGGAGCAGCATATCCCATTGTTCCCAGAAGGCAATACACCACCAAATCATTCATGGTTCAATAGTAAATAAGCATGGTATTTGGATATAAACTCCATTAGAAATAGGGCATTATCCCCTGGATATAAACCTTTGTTTACACCAACCCAAGCTGTAATTCTTAAGATGTAGTACAGATAAAATTATTCTTTCTATATTAAAGCAGAAGAAAGGATTTGCACAGTTCAAGGATAATATGCTCTGGTTCTATATCTATTCAGCTATTGAGGATCTTTTTTCCTTTCTGCCTTGGAAAAATTAATCATGTTCATAAAGTCAAGAATTTTATTTCTATAATACAATTTAATGATTTCACTATCCTTTGTGAACAAAAATACCACTAATCTTCTAAAGGATGAAGAAAATTGAGCCTGTATAAATGTATGTCTCGACTGGATATTCATAAACTATTTTATACCACAATAGAAAAAAGTAATTTTTCCAATCAAGAGTCAAGACTTAGAGTTCAAACTCTTTAAAATTAACATATACAATATACTGCTATATGACGTAAGTCTTGTGGGAAGGATGAGCACAATAATGGCTTGATTTTCTTTTTGTAAATCAAGTGAGCTGGTCTATTTAATTTATAATTCCTATTGGCACTTACTATGTATGAATTCTAATTTAGGACTCAGATTGTGGCCCTGTCATCCAAAAGAGCAACCAAATTAAAAGATACAGCAATTCTTCTATTTTAGCTTATTATATACTAGAAACACTCAAAAAACAAAAATGCTATAAACTCATGTTACTAATAAACACAAATCTGAAAAATTTATGACTCTGAATCCCATAGAATTACCTCATAGTATTTTTATGTTTAAAGTAGACCTTTTAAAATACAGTACCTACATGTTTCTATTTCAATACATTCACATTTGCATTGGCAATTTCATATCTGTACAAATCTTATGATCATTCTTTAATAAATATAAAAGAATAAAAACACCTGTGAAATTTGGACAAATATACTACTACTCAGTATAGCCCATCCAGATTCTTAGTTTAATTCATTCCGTTTCTACAAAGATCTTTAGAGCTGAATCTGATATTGTGTAATAGTACATCACTGCCCTCTGATGGTACTACTAATATATAATTTTAGATTCAGCAAGCAAAAAAACAAATTTATTGCAATGTAAAACACCAAATGTTAATTTTATAAGCCACAGAAATAGAAAATAAATAAGGAGAAATTCATAATTTTCTACAAATTTTCATTACTTAGCAAGTTATAAAAATTTACATTGTTCCTTCACATAAGCCCTTCAAATGATTTTTCAAAATTTTCCCTGATGACCAGTTTAAAGGCACAAAGTCCATAAGTTTAAGCGAAAGCCTTCACAGATAATGAAATAAAGAGATACAAGGCTAAGCAGAAAACTATAGACTGCGAGGTCATTTTATAAAGGAGAGAAAATACAATGGCAAATTTTAATGTCTGAGATGTATGCAGACTTTTTACATGCGATATATATTTATTCACTATTTAGGTCCATGTTTTAACTACTAAAAAATGGCAAATTGCCTACTGCCTGCAGAAGAGCAAATATAAGAAAATAAGTATTTAATGAAAGGTCTGGCATTTTCTAAGTTTGAAAATCAAAAGCATTTTCAGTATATCAATATTGAAAAAGCACTGACTGCATTTCATGGCACTCAAATTGCAAAGTCTGAATCTTCGTTTATTCAGAGAAGAAAGTAAGCTGAGGACGTCCACTTGATTGCAGATATTAGTTATTGGCAGTAGACTTTTCCACTCATGTTATGCTTATGAAACTGTCCACTAGAAAAGATAAAAATATATGGGGAAAAAGTAAATTTTTTTAAAGTTATGTGAAAATATCCTTGTGAACAAAAATAGGAATGTGGGCTATACAAATGCAAAATGATTTCTGTGTGTGGCAGTGAGAAGTATAATTTTACAATATGGTCAAACTTCTGAAATAAGACATATGATTGTTTAAAAACATAAAGAAGTAAAACAAAATATCTGGGCAGATTAATGGGTGGCTAAATCCCAAATATCCAATAATCAGTTCAGGAAAAATAAAACAAAACACCACAAAATAAAAACAATGAAACCTATAAAATAAAAATAGAGGAATTCTTGTTTGAGGCAGGGAGGCAAGAACTAGCAGAAATTAAGCAATGGTTTGGCAAAGTCTTTTCCTTGCTTGACCTGAGAAACTTTGTTGTTCTATTCAATCAACTCTATCAAATCTGCAGTAGTAAATTCTGAAAAGAGCCCCTGGGATGGTACCAGGTATTTACCAGTCTCTTGAGCAGTGGTTTTCATGTACATCCAAGGAATTTTATTGGGTGTTACATATTTTTTTAAAATCTGTATTTAAGTTTTGAAAATTCAGGGTTAATCCAAGTAAAGTTGCTTTTGTTTATTTTAGGACCTCTTAGAGACTTGAACACTGTGCCTTTTTTAATCTCTAAGAAAAGGATTCAGGATACAAGATGGGATCCAGGATTTTAAAATAGATTTTTTTTAAACATAGGACTCTTATTTCCCACAATATATCTCTGAAGACACTAGAGTAGTGATTCTCAATCTGGTTTGGCTTAGGCTACCTTGAGGGGCTCAAAAGAGTCTTGATGACTAAACTCCACTCTCAGAGATTCTGATTGGTATGAGGTGGGACCCAAGAGTCAACCTTGTTAGGAAGTTCCTCCTGAGATCCTACCATGCAGCCAGGGTTGAGAGCCACTGCCCGAGAGGTCTGCCATTAGTCCTGTACTGTTATATCCTGTACTGGTATTAGTGTGCACCCGGATGCCAGCATCACACTCACCTCTTAAAATAAGCCTTGCCACGGTGGAAGACAGTATGGGGGGCATCCCTCAAAAAATTAAAAATGAAATAACATATGATCCAGTAATTCCACTACTGGGTATTCACCCAAAGAAAATGAAAACACTAATTTGAAGAGATCTATGCACCTGTATGTTTACTGCAACACTCTTTACAATAACCAAGATATGAAAGCAATCTAAGTGTCCATCGCTAGATGAATGGATAAAATGTGCTGTGTGTGCCCTTCCCCCACACACAATGCGGACTATTACTCAGCCATTATAAAAAAAGGATGAGATCTTGCCATTTGCAACAACATGGATGGAATTAGTATTACGCTAAGTGAAATAAGTCAGACAGAGAAAGACAAAACAAAAAAAATTAAAAAGCAGAAACAGAGTCATAAATACAGAGACAAACTGATGGTTGCTGGTGGGGAGGGGGTGGGAGGATGGGCAAAATGGGTGAAGGGTAGTGGGAGATACAGGCTTCCAATTATGGAATGATAAGTCATGGGGAAAAAAGGTAGAGCTTGGAGAATACAGTCGATGGTACTGTAATAGGGCTGTATGGTGACAGATGGTAGCTACACTTGTGGTGAGCACAGCATAGTGTATAGACTTGTGGATCACTATGTTGTATACCTGAAACTAATGTAACATTGTGTATCAATAAAAAGAAATTAAAAAGATAAAAAATAAGGCTGCCTTTCCAGAAGATAGTGAGCATTGCCAATGCCAATTATCCTAGGCAGAGCTAGTCAGGAGATGAGTATGTGGAGTTCATGAAGACAGGGAAAGGACATGTTTTCCTCAGTCTATGGAGTCCAGTTGGGAAGAATCTAGCTACATAATAGGACCCTCCAGGCTAGCCTGCAGAACAGGCCCGGCAGCAGTCTTTAAAGGACCCTAGGCCAAGGGGTTTGAAAATTAAAGTCACACTCTGTCTTATGTTCCCCCTTCTGTTAGCTCTGAGCCTCTAAAAATTGATTTTGAACTTCACTGTATGCTTTTGATGATCTATGCAGATGGGTCAAGGAGAAAGGAGGACATCCCTTAAAGCTAGTGTATTAATGGTAGAAGTGATTAGGCATATTCCAAGGGAAAATGACACAGTGTGTAACAGGTGTGGTTTCTAAGAATGAGCCACTGTCCAACTTTGATGGCCTTGAGGGTGATTTTTATTAGTGGATCCAGAGAGCTTTCTTGTAAGAACAGTACACAAAGAAAATAGGTACTAAATTTAAAATTGGGATGATTTTATTCTGAGCACTTCTGAAGGGATCAGAAGCAGTACATGGCCTAATTTATTTCTAATCTATAGGCTTCAGGCTATGTTTCAGGTTTAATTAAGAAAGCTGCTTTCTTTCCTAGAGTTTAAAAGCTAATGTGAAATTTGTTAGTTTAGAATATGTCAAATAAGTACCCTCTTAATTCTGGCTACATATAAAGTATCTTTTTCTTACAACATTATATGTGATTTTGATTGTCGCACAGTCCCTCCATTTCTTCTATTATGAAAACACTGAAACTCAGCATCATTTCCAGTCCTACAATTTAATTTTCATAATTTTTTGTTTGTTTTTGAGAACCTTCTATTAAGTAAACCTGGTGGCACAGACCTATATCTTAGTGGAATAATTAAACATCTATATTTCTGATAAATATTTGGCTTTGTATCAACCGTTTTACTTTACAGATTTATTCTATTCTATTGTGGAGGCATATAAAAAAATATAAGCACAAAGGTCACAGTTATTTACCTTAACATTGAAACCAATTATTCTACACATTGTTAAAAATTAATGATAAAAAATTTGTTTTCTCTTAATTTCCTTTATTAAACAAAATTAGATGAATATACAATGGTGAAATACACACAGATAAATCTTATCCCTATGTGATATTCCTGAGCCAGAATCACCTCTGATCAGGAGGCTCCTAAATGGCCTGCCCCACAGGTTAGGAGGATATATACATGTATGTTTTTTTATATATAGTTTATATATAGTTTTAGAAGCAAAAAAAAAAAAAAGTATTGTGATAGTGATAGTGTTGTATGGTGACAGAGGGTAGCTACACTTGAAGTGAGCATAGCAAAACGTATTGAGAAGCTGCATCACTATGTGGTACACCTGAAACTAAGGTAACATTGTGTATTAACTAGACTTAAAAAAATTAAAAATTAAAAAAACAAATTGAGAAGCCAGTAAATCAGCTAAATAAGTGCTAATAAATCATTGACAAGTTAAATATAAACAACTGAAATTCAGGACACTGTCTTTTCACAAATATACTTAAGAAATTTATTTCCTTTAAAAATGGACCAAAGAATAAAATCTTAATATCTGGACAATTATTTTATTGAGTTTTAACAAGTAAAATAGAACCTTTATAGTCCTGCAGCCTGTAAAGCTCCCCACGTTCAGGGACCTGTTTAACTTGTCTATCATTATATTTCCCGTGTCAAGAACTGCAATTGCTACATTGGGAGGTGGGAGGTACATGTATCACACTTACCCTCCCATACACCCTATTATCCAAATTGACATTTACTTAACTATGATAATGAGTGACAATGGAAAGCTCAAAAACTTCAAATCACTGAGTGAAAAAATGTAGGTTATATTAAAAAAAAAGAATCCATAGTGTAATCCAATTTAGTAAGATTAATGTATAATGGATATTAAAAATGATGCCTGTCAAAATGACTTGGGGTGATTTTTATGTTCTTTATATTCCTCATATTAAGTTTCCTATATATTAATATTAATTATATAAAGTACTAAGACATAGCGTTAAGATAATCAGGAAAAACAATCTTTTTTCCTTTTGGGAAAAAGAAGGCAAATCTATTACAATGAATATTGGAATGTCCAAATAAATTGGCACTTCTTCCAATATCTATTATTCATGTTTTTAAATTAATTCAAAATTTCCTGATAATCCATTGCAAGAGGAAATTATCGAACAGACTGCTACTGAAGTTTTTAAAAACTCCAGGTAAATTAAACCTTAAGTAAATTTTAATACTTACCCTAAGCCCACCTTTTGGTGGGGGCCCAGATTCAGCCATTTGTTTTTCTATTTTTTCCTTTTTCTTTCTTTTTTCTTCCACAGACCGAACATCCAGAATGCCCCGGGATGCAGCCTTTAGAAAATTTATTAAGTGGTACAGAAAAACAACAAAAATCAGTATTTGGTATCCAAAAGGCATCTGTTGCTTTTTAGGTTTTTCTTTGGAGGTGAGGGGTTTTATCTTTGGTTATAAAGAACTAGACTATTTCTACAATGGCTTTATATGAAACATATTATCATTTTTTCATTGGGTATTTTTTCCTTAAATTTCACATCTGTCAGTGTTTTATAAGGCATCGTCATATTATCCCAAGGAAGAAGGGTATTTTTTTTCTTTTTCTTTTTTTTTATTATTATTTTTTATTGTTATGTTAATCCCCATACATTACATCATCAGTTTTAGATGTAGTGTTCCATGATTCATTGTTTGTGCATAACACCCAGTGCTCCATGCAGAACGTGCCCTCAATACCCATCACCAGGCTAACCCATCCTCCCACCCCTCTCCCCTCTAGAACCCTCAGTTTGTTTTTCAGAGTCCATCATCTCTCATGGTTCATCCACCCCTCTGATTTCCCCCACTTCATTCTTCCCCTCCTGCTATCTTCTTTTTTTTTTTTCTTAACATACATTGCATTATTTGTTTCAGAGGTACAGATCTGAGATTCAACAGTCTTGCACAATTCACAGCGCTTACCAGAGCACATACCCTCCCCAGTGTCTATCACCCAGTCACCCCATCCCTCCCACCCCACCCCCCACTCCAGCAACCCTCAGTTTGTTTCCTGCGATTAAGAATTCCTCATATCAGTGAGGTCATATGATACATGTCTTTCTCTGTTTGACTTATTTCGCTCAGCATAATACCCTCCAGTTCCATCCACGTCGTTGCAAATGGCAAGATCTCATTCCTTTTGATGGCTGCATAATATTCCATTGTATATATATACCACATCTTCTTTATCCATTCATCTGTCAATGGACATCTTGGCTCTTTCCACAGTTTGGCTATTGTGGACATTGCTGCTATAAACATCGGGGTGCACATACCCTTTCGGATCCCTACTTTTGTATCTTTGGGGTAAATACCCAGTAGTGCAATTGCTGGATCATATGGTAGCCCAAGGAAGAAGGGTATTAAAGGGGAATCTCACATTACAGAAGACATCTGTAATTTTCATGCATTAAATGATATAAATGCATTAATGTAACCTACAGAAATACAGAAATCATTCTGAAAAACGATTACATGTAAATTTACAGGTTATCAGACACCATTTTCATTAGAGATACTAGTAATAACTAGAATAAAGTATACAATTATCTACATGGGCAGAATTTTATTTCTACTCTTACCTCCTTCTGTCTTCTCTCTGCAGCCTCTGCAAGCTTTGCTCTTTTCTCTTCCTAAAGAAAATGTGTAAAAAAATGTTTTAAAATAAAATGAAACATTATCATGGATAATTTATATCTTAGAGATAATATAACCAATTTACAAAAATATTTAGTACTTGTTCAAAATGTCCCACTAAGACTGCCACTGTTTACAATGTTTATGAAATACCCAACTTCCTGAATTTCATTCTTCCAATCAATATATCTTCAAATAAGTACATAAGACACATATACATATTATATATGCATATATATATTCAGGTTGGCCTATAAAATAATTCATTTGCTTTTTTTAAAAAAAAAGAGGGGCTTACAAGCTAGTCAGGGCAATAATAAAACAAATGACATTTAATAAGACAAGGAAGGAAATACGTGGTTTGAAGTAGCCTGGTATTTTCAGGAAATGTTCATCAATGAAGTGAGCTAATCTCATTTTGTAGGACAGGAAGCCCTGAAGGAAATTAGTAAGAGGTACCGCTCCATGTTGGGAAACGGTGGATATTACTTTTTATATCATGTACTATTATTAATAATTATAAATTATAAATTCTTTAAATATATAAGACAGTAAATAGAATTCTCTTGGCAGCTGTGTTAATAGTTCCTTTGTTTTTCATACCACAATACATACATTTATTCATTCAACAGACAAATAGTTACTGAGCAACTATCATGCCTCTGGAACTTTTCTAGGTACTGAGGATGCAGCAGTGAAAAAACACAAACACTTCTACACAGATGGAACTTACATTCCAACGAGGGGACGCAGGTAAATATAATCAAGTAAATACATGTCTGTTAAATAGTAGTAAGTGTTTTGAGAAAATATAAAGAAGAGTATGGTGGGTAAGAAATGGAATGATGAGTGGCTGGTTTAGTTAGGGTGGCCCCCAATAAACTCCAAAGATAAAGTGACATTCAAGTAGTGCTCCATGTGTTTATCTGTGGGGAAGAGGGGGAGGGCTTAAAAAATGCTGGCATATTGGTATTTTCTCAACAGTCATAAAAACAAAATTAACAACACTTAAAAGCAACCGTAGCAAGAAAGACAAGGTAAACTTTCCCATATCGACTTCCAGGTCATTTTTAGTACCCATAATCAAATGGCTGAAGAGTTAATGTACTTCCCGAAACAACTCATTTCCTTCAACGAATTTTTAGATAGGAGAACAGAGGAATTTAGCTCTTCTGTTAGCAACAACCTGTAAGGACTATTAATGTAAAGATACTGTTGTAAATAGGAAGGTACAAAAGTATAAATGAATTGTACCACAAACCACCTAAGTGGGAATTCCAGCTACACAATGAATAATTTCTAGTATAAATATGTCCCAAATACTGCATGAGGCACATCTATTTTTAAAATGTATTCTTTTTTATCTAAAATTTATCGAAAAATTCTAATTTAAATACGTGAAAAATACTGGGCACCCGGTATTTTTATTTGCTGTACGTGGCAACGTTACAAATTGTACGCCCTTTACAAAGTAAAATCCGTACTGTTTTAAAAGAAGGAAGAACTCGAAAGAGAGGGAAATAGTAATGGGAAATCACTGATTACTACAATATCCAATAAAGCACAGGAGTGTAAGAGACTTTACTGAGCACCTTCTTTAAACAGTTGGTACAGACACAGGAAAACGCACATCTCCTAGAAGATTAAACACCCCCGCTGACGAAGAGAGCAATCCTTTTTGCACCCTGACTCCATCCACCGCATCGCCAAGAATGGCCCCCACACCGCACCGTCCGCGTACGCCTGCGTCCTACCAACTCCCAATTTCGCCCAAGTCTGCGAAAGGTAAACGCCCCGGAGCCGCCTTTGGACGATTTTTTGTAACGGAAGTGGAGAGAGCGACACGGAGGCGTCGGCGGCTCAGGTCCCAACGCCGGACCCAAGGTTCCTCGGAGCGCTTCCACGCGTCTTCGCCACCAGACACCCACCGGCAAGCTCTCCAGCCCGCGCCCCCGCTTCCAACGGCCCGGCCCGGGGCCCACAGCTCGGGGCCTCCCGGGGCGCCCCTCCGGAGAACAGGTGCGCGCGGCGCGGGTCCGCCGACTCGGGAACCGGGGGACGTGGGGACGCGGCCTTACTCACCAGGTCCGGCGAGGGAGGCGCGGTCTCCCCAGGACAGGGAAAACAGAGCCCCATCAGGAGAGCGGCTGGGGGTCCCTTTGGGGCCCGCCGCAGACCCGGCAGTGCGACCTGCGCGGTCAGACAGGCTTCCCAGGTTCGCCGCGCTCGCCCCGCCCCCACCCGGGACCGGCGCCTCGGCTCCGCCCCGCCCCTCTGCGGCAACGCCCCACCCCCGGCCCCGCCCTGTTCCACCCCTTTCCCGCGGCTCCACCCCTTTCCCGCGGCTCCGCCCCCCAACTCGTCACTCCGCCCCGCCCCCGCCTCTCGCCACCGCCCTCAAGAGGGGATTCCCCATCGCGCCCCGCCCAGCCCTGCCCTGCCAGGCGGCCGTACAAGGCCTCCGTGTGCGGAAAAGCCTGCTGCATTTGGGCAGAGAGAAGGGGAGAGAGAAATAGATACCACATTTTCTTTATTCATTTGTCAATGGACAGATTAAGTTGTTTCCATACGTTGCTATTGCAGTACTGGAATGAACATGAGGTTGCAGATACCTCTTCATGATAATGCTCTGGCTTCCTTTTGTCCATTACCCAAAAATGGGATTCCTGGATCATATATACGGTAGTTTTAATTTTAATTTCTAAGGATCTCCATAATATTTTCCATGGTGGCTGTACCAGTTGACAATCCCAGCAACAGCGCACAGGGTTCCCTTTTCTTCACATCCTCGCCAGCAATTCTCTCTTTTGTCTTTTTGGAAATAGACATCGTGGCAGGTGTGACTTGATACCTCATTGTGGTTTTGATTTGCATTTCCTTGATAATTGATGTTGAGCACCATTTCAGGGACCTGTTGGCTGTTAGTATGTTGTTGAAAAAACGTCCACTTAGGTGCTCGCTTCGGCAGCACATGTCCATTTAGGTTCTTGGCCCATTTTTTTAATTGGGTCATTTGTTTTTTTGCTCTTGAGTTGTAGGATTTACTTGTGTTATTTTAGGTATTAACCCATTATCGGTTGTGTGATTTGCAAATATTTTCTCCCATTCCATACGTTGCCTTTTCGTTTTGTTTGTAGTTTTCTTTGCTGTGCAGGTTTTTTAGTTTGATGTAGTCCCACTTGTTTTTGCTTTTGTTGCCTTTGCTGTTGGTGTCAGATCCAAAATATCACTAAGACCAGTGTCAAGGAGCTTACTGTTTATGTTTTCTTCTACTTTTATGGTTTCTGGCCTTATGTTCAAGTTTTTAATCCATTTGACTTGATTTTTGTGTACAGTGTTAAGAAGTCCATTTTTGTTCTTTTGCATGTGGCTGTGCAGTTTTCCAAACACCATTTACTGAAGAGACTAACCTTTCCCCATTGTGTATTCTAGGATCCTTTGTGACCTGACCATATGTATATGGATTTATTTCTGGGCTTTCTGTTCTGCTCCATTGATCTTTATGTCTGTTTTTATGCCAAACTGTACTGCTTTGATTACAATAGCTTTGTAATATAGTTTGAAATCAGGAAATGTGATGATTCTATCCTTGTTCTTAAGATTGCTTTGGCAATTCAGGGTCTTTGTGGTTTCATACAAATTTTAAGATGTTTTTCTGTTTCTGTGAAAAATGACATTGGAATTTTGATAGGGATTGCATTGTATCTGTAGATTGCTTTTGGTAGTGTGGACATTTTAACAATATTAATTCTGATCTATGAACATGAGATATTTTCCCATCTATTTATTTCCCATTTATTTCCCCATATATTCCCATTTCCCATAAACACTGATTGCTTTCTATCCCTATAGATTGATTATTTTCTAGAGTTCCAGATAAATGGAATATCATATGTGCTTTATCTTTCCATTAAGATAAAGTTTTTAAAGTTCATTAGTGTTATTGTGTGTAAGTTCCTTCAATAATATTCCATTGTTGTAGATATACCTTTATTTTATTTTAAATCCAGTGTAGTTAATATACAGTATTAGTTTCTATAGTGTACAATATAATGATTCAACAATTCTATACAATACTCAGTGCTCATCATATAAGTAACTATACATTTTATTTTTAGTTTTTTTAAAGATTTTTTCATTTACTTTGGTGGGGGGAGCAGAGGGAGAGGAAGAGAGAGAATCCCAAGCAGACTCCATGCTGAGCATGGAGCCCAATGCAGGGCTGGATCCCACAACCCCAGAATCATGACCCAAGCTGAAACCAAGAGCCAATGCTGAACCGACTGAGCCACCCAGGCACCCTGATACACATTTTAAAAATCAGTTTTCCTATCCATGGACTTAATGGGCTGTTTGCACTTTCAGGCTGTTATGAACAAAGCTCTGTATATTCATGTACAATTCTTTGTGTGAACATGTTTATTTCTCTCCAGTGAACACCTGAGTGGAATAACTGAGTCATATATATATTTCACATATATGGAAAGCTGTCAGGGATTTTTTTTTTTTTTTGTAAGTTACAGTGCTTATACCATTTCCATAGCAATGATGTAAGTAAGCGAGTACCAGTTGTTTCTTATCCTAACCAAAGTTGGTACAGTCAGCTTTTTAAGTTTTACTAATTCAAATAGGTGTATAGTGGTATTTTCATTAATTAATTTCCCACATTTTCATGTACATCTTGGCTATTTGTATATCTTTTTAGAAATAGTTGAAATCTTTTGTCCACTTTATGGAATGTTTATGTTCTTTAATTAGTTCTAAAAGGTTTTTTTGTGTTTTTGTTGTTTCTGTGTGTGTGTGTGTGTGTGTGTGTGACCAAAGTACATATTATCACTTCAATCCTATGAATCCACTTAGAGTTACTTTATGGCCCAGCAGATGGTCTATTTTATTGTTTCATGGTATACTTTAAAGAATATGTGTTCTGTTTATATTGGGGTATTCTTTAAATATCAGTAAGATAATTGGCTGGTAATGTCATTTAAGTCTTCTATCTCTTTACTGATTTTCTCGTCCATTTCTAAGAGAGGAATGTTTATATTTCAGTTATAATTGTGGATTTGTCTGTTCTTTGAATTCTTTGGTTAACATATTTTGATGCATATGTTTATGATTATTTTGTGTGAACCTTTTATCATTATAAAATATTTAGCACCAATAATATGACTTGTTCTGACAACCACCTTATGTTATTAATATAGCCATTTTAGTTTTCTTAAGATTTTTGTTTTCATTGTATATATTTAATTTTTAAACCTGTTAACATTTATATACAAAGTGTGTTTCTAATAGTTCATAGCTCTTTTTGCATTTTTAAAAATCCAGGTTAATAGTCTCTGCCTGTTGGGGGAAAATTCTCTATGGGTCTTTCATGTTTCTGTTTTCTAAGCAAAGGTTTTAATATTTTTTGTTCTAGACTATCTTTTCAAGGATGTTTGTGTAGTAAGCAAACTTGGAAGATATAGTCTCCTCTAGAGCAGATTTGTTTACTGTCTAGCATAATGGAGATAATGTCTCCTCAAAAGCAAAAGCTGGGTAGGTTTGCTAGTAACCTCTTATGGAAGATTGGGACTTCCTTTAGCTAGGATACAAACCCACTGTGTGCACAGCATCCACCTGGGCATATCTGCCCCCCCCCCCCCCCCCCGTGGGGCTTGGGAGTCAAGGGAAACCAATGTAAACATGCACTTGAAGTAACAAAGGCTTTTGTTTTCTGCCAGCCTCTATGAAACTATGGTAGTCTAACCTGCTATCTTGTAAAAGTAAAATCTAAAATCCTTACAGTTCTTGCTACTTCCTTTTAGTTGGAGTGTTTAGACCATTTGCATTTAATGTAGCTATTGATCAGTTTGGGATGGATCATCTTGCCATTTATTTTTTTTTCAAATCTTTTCTTTTTTCTTCTTCTTTTTCTATCTTCTTTGGATGGATTTTTAGCATTCCATTTTTATCTCCACAAATAGCTGTATCTCTTTGTGTGTGTTAGTTTCTCTAGTATTTACAATATGTATCCTTAACATCTGAGTCTCCCTTCAAACAATATACTTCTTTGTGTAAAATATAAGCTTTCAGTGAATTGTACTTCCATTAACCCTCTCCCACCCCTTGTTATTGTTGTCATACATTTTATCCCTGCATGTTATTAATACCAAAATACATTAGTTTTGCTTAAAACAGTCAATTATTTTTTAAGTTAAAAATTAGAATTCTCTTATATTTACACATATATGTATTTCCAGAGCTCTTCATTGTTTCTTGAAGATCCAAAAATTTATCTGAAAAATTTTTCTTCCACCTAAAGAACTTTTCCTGCAAGTCTGCTAAAGAAAATATTCTGTGTTTTTGCTTTCAGTTTTGAAGGATATTTTTGCTCCATATAAAACTTAAGTTGACTTTTTTTTTCTTTAAAGAAGTCATTCTGGTTTACTTCGTTTCTAATGCTGATGTACCCCAGTCCCCCATGATGTTTCCTTTCTCTTTTCGATGTTTTTCAGCAGTTTGAGCATCAGGTACTTTGGTAAGGTTTGGTCTTTATCTTGCTTGTTGTTCATTAAAATTTCTGGGTTTGTGGGATTCATTTTCATCAAATTTGGAAACATTTTGGGAATTTTTTTTACTCCCATCCTCCTGCATTCAGACATTCCTAATATTTCATACATTAGACCACTTGATATTATCTCACAATTCAGCTAGGAGCTAATCATTTTCCTAGTTTTTTTCTCTTTGCCTCAGTTTGAACTATTTCTATTGCTATATCTTAAATTTCAGTTATTTCTTTTTTTACATCAAATATACTGTTAATATCACTTGGTGAAATTCAAACTTTCAGATATTTTTCAGTTCTAAAAGTTCAATTTAGTCCTTTTTAATCTTTCATTTCTGTCCTGTTGCATTCACATTTTTCTTTAAATTGCTAAGCATAACCAACATATTGATAATAGATGTTTAATCCTTCTAAGTCTGTTATCTCTTCATTTTGATCTTTTTTTTTTTAAGATTTTATTTATTTATTTCAGAGAGAGAGAATGAGAGAGAGCACATGAGAGGGGGGAGGGGCAGAGGGAGAAGCAGGCTCCCTGCCGAGCAGGGAGCCCGATGCGGGACTTGATCCTGGGACTCCAGGATCATGACCTGAGCCGAAGGCAGTCGCTTAACCAACTGAGCCACCCAGGCGCCCCAATTTTGTATCTCTTTCTATTGACCTGATTTCCTTTTTTTTTTTTTTAAATTTTTTTTTTTTTGATTTTTTTATTAGAGAGAGAGAGTACAAGCAGGGGAAGCGGCAGGTAGAGGGAGAGGGAGAAGCAGGCTCCCAGGGAGCCCGACGTGGGGCTCGATCTCAGGACCCTGAGATCACGACCTGGGCCGGAGGCAGCTGCTTAACCGACTGAGCCACCCAGGCACCCCTGACCTGATTTCCTTTTGATTACATGTTACAATTTTCTATTTCTTGGCATGCCTAAGAATTTTGATTTGGTATTAGACATTGGATATTGATAATAGACAAAGAGTAAACAGATCTGTCCAGATCTGGAATACTCCTCCAGGCAATAAATCATTTTGTTTCTCCTCTCTTTATTTTGGAATCTGCAAATCAGTCACTGAACATAATATCTTTGTTAATTCAGTAGTCAATAATTTATTTATAAAATAATCATGATAATTGCATTTACATGTTAGAAATTACTTATGTAGTTAAGACAGCATCTTACAAAGACAGATGTGATCATTATTTTATATGTAAAAGTAAAATGTAATTCAATATTCAAATTTTACCTTAAATGAAAATTTTAATTACATGATAGCTTATTTGCAATATCAAGATATAACATAGCCTTTAGTTATAACTCTTTCCTAGGACTCTGTAAAGATTTTAAACATTTTATTTAAACATATGTCATTATAAATATATAGCAAAGGAAATCTGTTTTCCCATACTATTTTTTTGGTTTTTTTTCAGATTTTATTTAAATTTAAGTTAGTTAACTTATAGTGTATTATTAGTTTCATGGGTAGAATTAAGTGATTCATCACTTGCATATAACACCCAGTGCTAATTACAAGTGCCCTCCATAATGCCATCACCCATTTAACCCATCCCCCCACCTTCCTCCCCTCCAGCAAGCCTCAGTTTGTTTCCTATAGTTAAGAGTCTCTTACGGTTTCCCTCCCTCCCTGTTTTTATCTTATTTTTCCTTCCCTTCTCTATGATGTTCATCGATTTTGTTTCTTAAATTCCATGTATGAGTGAAATTATATGGTATTTGTCTCTGATTATCTTATTTTGCTTAGCATAATACACTCTAGCTCCATTCATGTCATTGCAAATGGCAAGATTTCATTCTTTTTGATGGCTGAGTAATATTCCACTATATATATATGGTCATATTCCATTATATATATAAATCTCACAGATTTTATGTATATATACACATCACATATGTAAATATTATATTACATGTAACATATATAATAATGTATATAATATATATACATTATATACATATGTATTATAATTGTTTATATACATATATATGTATATGTATATTATATATACATATATGCTATACATGTATATATACATATATATAGTGGAATATTATTCAGCCATCAAAAAGAATGAAATCTTGCCATTACATACATTATATGTATATAATATATACATATGTATATACACACACACACACACATACACACCACGTCTTTATCCATTCATCAGTCGATGGACATCTGGGCTCGTTCCATATTTTGGCTATTGTTGATAATGCTGCTATAAATATTGGGCTGCATGTGCCCCTTCGAATCACTGTTTGTATCTTTTGGATAAATGCCTACTAGTGCAGTTGCTGGGTCATAGGGTAGTTCTATTTTTAATTTTTTGAGGAGTCTCCATACTGTTTTCCAGAGTGGCTCTACCAGTTTGCTTTCCCACCAACAGTGTAAGAGGGTTCCCCTTTCTCCACATCCTTGCCAACATCTGTTGTTTCCTGAGTTGTTAACTTTAGCCATTTTGACTAGTGTGAGGTGGTATCTCATTGTGGTTTTGATTTGTATTCCCCTGATGCCAAGTGATGTTGTGCATCTTTTCATGTGTCTGCTAGCCATTTGTATCTCTTCTTTAGAGAAATGTCTGTTCATGTCTTCTGCCCATTTCTTAACTGGATTTTTAATTTTTTTGGAGTAATGAGTTTGATAAGTTCTTTATAGATTTTGGATCCTAGCCCTTTATCCAATATGTCATTTGCACATATCTTCTCCTATTCCATAGGTTGCCTTTTCGTTTTATTGATTTTTTCCTTTGCTTTGCAGAACCTTTTTATCTTGAGGAAGTCCCAATAGTTTATTTTTGCTTTTGTTTCCCTTGCCTCCTAGAGACATGTCTAGTAAGAAGTTGCTGTGCCTAAGGTCGAAGAGGTTGCTGTCTGTGTTCTCCTCTAGGATTTTGATGGATTCCTGTCTTACATTTAGGTCTTTCATCCATTTGGAGTTTATTTTTGTGTATGATGTAAGAAAGTGGTCCAGTTTCATTCTTCTGCATGTGGCTGTCCAATTTTACCAACACCATTTATTGAAGAGACTGTCCTTTCTCCACTGGATATTCTTTCCTGCTTTGTCGAAGATTAGTTGACCAGATAGTTGAGGGTCCATTTCTGAGTTCTCTATTCTGTTCCATTGATCATGTGTGTTTTTGTGCCAGTACCATATTGTCTGGATAATTACAGCTTTGTAATACAGCTTAAAGTTCAGAATTGTGATGCCTCCAGCTTTAGTTTTCTTTTTCAACTTTACTTTGGCTATTTGGGGTCTTTTCTGGTTTCATACAAATTTTAGAATTTTTTGTTCCAGCTCTGTGAAAAATGCTGGTGGTATTTTCATAGGGATTGCATTGAATGTGTAGATTGCTTTGGGAGGTGTAGACATTTTAACAGTATTTGTTCTTCCAATCCATGATCAAGGAATGTTTTTCCATTTCTTTGCGTCTTCTTCAATTTCTTTCATAAGTGTTCTATAGCTTTCAGAGTACAGATCTTTTACCTCTTTGGTTAGGTTTATTCTTAGGTATCTTATGGTTTTTGGTGCAGTTGTAAATGGGATCAATTCCTTGATTTCCCTTTCTGCTGCTTCATTATTGGTGTGTAAAAATGCAACAGACTTCTGTGCATTGATTTTATATCCTGTGACTTTGCTGAATTCCTGTATAAGTTCTAACAATTTTTTGGCAGAGTCTTTTAGGTTTTCTACAGAGTATCATGTCTGCAAAGAGTGAAAGTTTGACTTCTTCCTTGCCGATTTGGATGCCTTCTATTTCTTTTTGTTGTCTGACTCCTGAGGTTAGGACTTCCAGTACTATGTTGAATGACAGTGGTGAGAGTGGACATCCCTGTCGTGTTCCTGACCTTATGGGAAAAGCTCTCAGTTTTTCCCCATTGATGATGATATAAGCTGTGGGTCTTTCATATATTGCCTTTATGATGTGGAGGTATATTCCTTTTATCCCTACTTTCTTAAGGGTTTTTATCAAGAAAATATGCTATATTTTGTCAAATGCTTTTTCTGTATCTGTTGAAAGGATCATATGGTTATCATCCTTTCTTGAATTAATGTGGTATATCACATTGATTGATTTATGGATACTGAACCACTCCTGCAGCCCAGGAATAAATCCCACGTGGTCATGGTGAACAATTCTTTTAATGTACTGTTGGATTAGAATAGCTAGTATCTTGTTGAGAATTTTTGCATCCATGTTCACCAGGGATATTGATCTGTAATTCTCCTTTTATAGTGGGGTCTTTGTTTGGTTTTGGGGTCAAGGTAATGCTGGCTTCATAGAATGAGTTTGGAAGTTTTCCTTCCAATTCTATTTTTTGAAACAGTTTCAGGAGAATAGGTATTATTTCTTCTTTAAATATTTGATAGAGGGGCGCCTGGGTGGCTCAGCTGTTAAGCATCGCCTTCGGCTCAGGTCATGATCCCAGGTCCTGGGATCGAGCCCCACATCAGGCTCTCTGCTCGGCGGGAAGCCTGGTTCTCCCTCTCCTGCTCCCGCTGCTTGTGTTCCCTCTCTCGCTGTGCCTCTGTCTGTCAAATAAATAAATAAAATCTTAAAAAAAAAAAAAAGTTTGATAGGATTCCCCCCTGGGAAGCCATCAGGCCCTGGACTCTTGTTTGTTGGGAAATTCAATTTTTGATTCAATTTCTTTGCTGGTTATGGGTCTCTTCAGGTTTTCTCTTCCTGTTTCAGTTTTGGTAGTTTATGTTTCTAGGAATTCATCCATTTCTTCCAGATTGCCTAATTCGTTGGCATATAATTGCTCTTATAATTGTGTTTCTGTGTTGTTGATTGTGATCTCTCTTCTTTCATTCATGATTTTATTTATTTGGGTCCTTTCTTTTTTTGGTAAGTCTGGTTAGGGGTTTTTCAATTTTGTTAATTCTTTCAAAGAAACAGCTCCTACTTCCGTTGATCTGTTCTGTTTTTTTTTTTTTTTTAATTTCTGTATCATTTATTTCTGCTCTAATCTTTATTATTTCCCTTCTCCTGCAGGATTTAGGCTTTATTTGCTGTTCTTTTTCCTAGTTCGTTCAGGTGTAAAGTTTCTGTATTTGAGACTTTTCTTGCTTCTTGAAGAAGGCCTGTATGGCTGTGTACTGCTTTGTTAGGACCACCTTTTCTTCATCTCAGAAGTTTTAGACTGTCATATTTTCATTTTCATTTGCCTCCATGTATTTTTTTTTAATTCTTCTTTAATATCCTGGTTAACCCATTCTTTAGTAGGATGGTCTTTAACCTCCATGTATTTGCGGTCTTTCCAAATTTTTTCTCGTGATTGACTTCATGTTTCATAGCATTATGGTCTGAAAATATGCATGGTATGACCTCAATCTTTTTGTACAGGCTTAGGCCTGACTTGTGACCCAGTATGTGATCTATTCTTGAGACTGTACCATGTATACTGGAAAAGAATGTATATTGTGCTGCTTTAGGATGGAATGCTCTGAATATATCTGTGAAGTCCATCTGGTCCAGTGTGTCATTCAAAGCCCTGGTTTCCTCATTGATCTTCTGCTTAGATGATCTATCCTTTGCTGTGAATGGGGTGTTAAAATCACCTACTATTATTATATTATTATCAATGAATTTCTTTAAGTTTATTATTAACTAACTTATGTATTTGGCTGCTCCCAAGTTAGGGGCATTTCCCCTATTATTAAAGCATAATTCTAAATTTTTAGATAAGTCATAAATTTAATTGCCAAAGCTTAAAGAGGAGTATATCATTTTTAAAGGTCTGTACATATTATTGTTTGTTGAACAATCTCAACAAACAAATCTCAAATTTACCACAGAAAAGAGAGTGGTAATGAGTTACGGTATTTAATAAAATTCTGGACCCTGTGGCTTGGATGTTAGATGGTTGCACTGCGTTTATTTTGTTGAAATGGCAGAGTATGGCTTTTATTTTTCAAATGAAGTCAAATTACGAAATGCCACTTGATGTTATAAATCCGCATATTTTTGTCTGGCATGATTTCTTCCATACAGACTCCAGCTTTATGTCCACTAGAAGAAATAAAAGTACATAAAGAAAAATAAATTCAATTAAAATATATATAAGGAAAAATTAATACAAAGTTATAAATTATCTGGGAAAGATCTCAAAGGGAGTAGACTTTCTTACACAAAAAGAATTTCATAAAGAGCTAGAAATGTTATTCTAAGTTATTGCAACATCACATTCAGATAGTAGCCAGATATGAAAAGCACTATTATGAAAGAATTCATATCTGGGAATGAATATGATATAAAGTATTTTTTTTTCTTCTCTGAGTCAGATAACAAAAAATACAAGCAGGAAGAATTCGTAGAAACCAAAAATAACAGGTTTGAGAAAGGGTTAAAGTCATTTCTAACCATTATGGATGTGATAGAGATGTTAAACATAGGGGCTTTCTTTTCCCGTCTTATGGTCTGTGGTTGGCCAAGAAAGCATCTTGAATTGAAGTGAGCAACAGGGACAAATAAGTAAATATAGAAAGGGTATGTATATCAGTATTGGCAGGAATTTAACCATAAAATAATATTCCATGATTATTTAAATATACGTGATTATGATTATTAATAAAATAATTAGGAGACAGTTTTATTATAGAGACTTTAAACAGACAAAAATCAAAATAAAAATATTTTTTCAAACTTTTTATAACTAGGTGCTCTAGCCTAATCATGCATCCTCTGTTCTACTGGGCACAACCCATATATTAAAAATACGTGTATGTATGGACTCATGTTTTTATTTTCATCCCAAACCATTTAAGTTGTACAAATACTGTTGTTATAGCCAAAAATCAATTTAAGAAGAAAGAAAAAGAGAAGAGGGTATTAGTGGGGATGCTGCTTATAACCCAACAATTTGCAAAAGATATAAGAGGAAAAAAGTGAAAGGATAAGTACAATTTAAAGATGTGTTATTCTGTGTGGTCTGGTTTAAGTGCTAGCCTAATAGTCATTATAACTTTGTAACAAGATTAGAAAAATTGAGAATAAATACTTATGTTCATTTATAATAATTTGATACTATGGCATTTTGATCATATGATACAAAATGATAGTCCACAATGATTTGGAAATTAAACCAAACCAAACCAAACCAAATCAAACAAAATTGGTCCTGACCACATTTGAGAAACACTGAGAGTTCAAGCTTAAATATGATACACTATATATCTTGGTCAATATATAGAAAAAACGCTAGAATAGGGTTTTCACAGTACCTCCTTGCTATTATTACTCTTTGGTGAGTCCTGAGAAGCCCTTTAGTGTAGTGTATACTTTGGGGCTTTGAGCCCCCTGATGTTCTTTCTTGGGTGGAGGGTGTATTTTCTCTTTTACAGGATATTATAACTTTCATGACTGCCTAATACTGCCAGAGGAGAAATATCTAGATGTTTTGAAGACAATTCTAAGAATCCTTGTAGTAAGGAGAATAAGTACTAAGTACCAGATTGAACTCGGGCTTCTCATATATCATGCATTTTGTTTTTTATATTCTTATTTATTTGGAGACATTTTACTTGTCTCTAAAAGCTCAAGTGTGTTGGTTGGATAATTGATATAGAACAAGTCTGTAGGCATTTCTATAAAAAAAAATCTGGTAGATCAAGAAAAAAAAGGGGGGGAGTGTTTTTAATGGAAAAGTCCTAAATGGTTTGGTGTTGAGGGGCAAGTCATGAGGGAGAAGATTGATGGCACAAGATATCTGAACTTGCAATGAGATAGAAAAATTAGCCAAACTGATGTGTGGAAATGAATCAAAAGTTAAAGGACTCAGAAGTGGTGGTAAATGCCATACCTTATAAAAGGGTGGTCTCAGGAATCACTGTTTTCTTCTCCCCCATATCCCATATAATTACACTTTACTAAGGGATCACTGTACAGATGTAAAATATGTTGTGCAAACATATTTTAATGCATATCTGAGAGGCCATGATTATGTGGGTGGTATTTCAAACACTAGCATATCTGCAAGGGAAGAACTCTGTAGATATTTAAGACAGTGCAGTAACTCTATAAGCTTGAGGATCCTGAGTTTCTGGGTGGCAATGCATAACATAAGCTCCCTTGACTATGCAGACAAATAGAAAAAAAAAAAGCTTAAGGGCTGAACTGTTACTCATAATCTGTATTTACTCCAAAACTAAAGGAAGATGGTGAATTATAGAAGGAGGACCATCACAGCCTGAGAAAAGAAAGTACTTTCATCCACACTAATGGAACCTCAATTCTCTTCAGAGCAGCAGAGAAGCCAGTTCAGCTTTTCACCACTCTAAACATACTTGCAGCTTGGGGTGGCTAGTGACTCAGTTTTGAGCAAAGAAATATAAGTGGGGGTTTCCAGTCTGACATGTAAAAGAACTTGGAAATCATCAGTCCCATCCTCACAAGAAAAAAGTTGAACAAACTAAAAAACAACTCTTCTTAGATCCATCAGAGAATTGAGGTCATGGGACAAATGAGACACAAACAATGCTTCTGGAGCCAATACTGTTCCAACAGGAACACTCAAACTTTAATGGATGAATTGCTGAACCTCACTGTGGATTAGCTTCAAAGTTACAAACTTAGGGTGGGGGAGCACTTAGCGAGACCCTCATATTTCCTTGAGTTTTACCTCTAGGAGCCCCACCAGGTCTTCTTGTGATAATCAGGGGGAAAATCTCCTTTTGCTTCCAGCAGTGGGAGGGGAAAAGCAACTATTTTGAAATTCTCCTGAGCTCTCTCTCCTCTTTAATAGGACGTGCCCTCAAAGGAAACTATTTTATCACAACCTAACCAATCTGAGTTTTATTAAACCCTTACTGACCTAGGGAAGGGAAATAGCAAAATCCAGACTCTTCTACATAGCAGAGGGAAATACCCAACTCCAATCCCCTATAGCTTTCCTGTTTCACTTAAGGGTAAGGGTAGCTAAGTAGTTTTGGGGAAAATCATGTCCTAGGGACACAGGCTCACTAAAAGACTGAGATCTATTCATAGGCCTATAATGTGCTTCTCTCCCCCCCCAACAACTTAACCACCACATTAATAAGGCTCCTCCATAACATCAGGGAAGTTAGCTTAAAGAACTACAAGCCTCAGATCTTATTTAAGAAATAGGCTCGAGGGGAACTCAAATACTAGAGAAGACACAAAAATAAAGAGTAAATTTTCACCTCTTACACCACAGCTATAGCAAACAGAAAACACAGCCTAAATCCTAGCCAGATAAACAGAAAACCTCACACCTAAAGGCTTATCTGTCTCAGTTTCTAACTTACTCAATATATCACGTCTGACTCTTAATGTCAACAAAAGTATAAGACATGCTAAAAAGTAAAAACAAAAACAAAAGAACAGTCTGAAGAGACAAAGCAAGCATCAGATCCAGACTCAGTTATGGTAGAGATTTGGGAATGATCAGACTGGGAATTCAAAGTAATTATCATCAATATGCTAAGGGCTCTAATGGAAAAGTGGGCAAAATGCAAGAATAGATTGATAACGTAAGGAGAAAAGGAAACTCTAAGAATCAAAAACAAATGCTAAAAATCTAAAACATTGTAGCATAAATTAAGCATGCCATTGATGGGCTCATAAGTAGACTGACACAGTAGAGAAAAAAAAAATCAAAGCTTGACAACCGTCTAAACTAAAAACAAAAAGAAAAAAGGATGAGGAAAAAAATGGAATAGAATAACTAAGAACTGTGGGACAATTAAAAAGTGTAAGAAATTTTATCAATAATTAAATTCCAAAATAGAAAGCACTAGGCCCAGATCAGTTCACTGGTGAATTCTACCAAACATTTAAAAAGGAAATTATACCAGTTCTCTACAATCTCTTGCAGAAAGTAGAAGCGGAGGGAAAACTTCCTAACTTATTCTGTAAGGCCAGCATTACTTTAATACCCAAACCAAAGACATTACAAGAAAGAAAATGACAGACTACTATCTCTCAAGCATAGATACAAAGATCCTCAACAAAATATTAACAAATTGAATCCAACAATACATATAAAGAAGCATACACCTGATCAAGTGGGATTTAATCCAGATATGCAAGGCTGGCTCAACATCTGAAAATCAATTAATGTAATCCATCACAACAGGCTAAAGAGGAAAAATCATGTGATCATACCAATAGATGTAGAAAAAGCATTTAACAAAATCCAACAGCGATTTATGATACAAAAAAAAAAAAAAAAAGCTCTTAGCACAGTAGGAATACAGGGGAACTGTCTCAACTTGATAAAAACACATCTACAGGGCATCTACATAATATTTAATGGTGAGTAACTAGATGATTTCCAGCTAAGATCAGGAACAAGTCAAGGATGTCCTCTTTCACCATTTCTATTCAACATCACACTGGAAGTCCTAGCTAATGGCAATATAAAAGAGGAGGAAATAAAAGAGTATACAGATTGGAAAGGAATAAATAAAACTGTCATTCACAGATGACTCTATTTGTTTATATAGAAAATCCCAATGAATCAACAATAAGAAGAACAAAAAATTCCTGGAACTATTAGGCAAGTTTGCAGGATATAAGTTTAATATAGAAGAGTCATTTGACTTCCTATGTACTAGTAATGAACAACTGGAATTTGAAGTTAAAAACAGAATACCATTTACATTAATACCAAAAAAAGGAAATACTTAGGTATAAGTCTAACAAAATATGTACAGAGTCTGAATGAGGAAAACTGTAAAACTCTGATGAAAAAAGTCAATGATGATCTAAATAAATGGGAGAAGCCCAGTGTTCACTTATAAGAAGACTTAATATTGTTAAGAGGTCAGTTCCTTCCAAATTGATCTGTAGATTCAACACAATTTCAATCATTCCAGCGAGTTACTTTGTGGATTTTGACAAATTGAGTCTAAATTTTATATAGAAAAGCAAAAAGATCCAGTGTTTCTAACACAACATTGAAAAGAAAGAACCAAGATGGAAGACTGACACTACCTGACTTCAAGACTTACAATAAAGTTACAGTAATCAATACAGTGTAGTAATGGTGAAAGAACAGATAAATATTTTATTCAATGGAATAGAATAGACAGCCCAGAAATAGACCTTAACAGTTAGTCAACAAATCTTTGACAAAAGAGCAAAGGCAATACAATAGAGAAAGGACGGTCTTTTCAACAAATGGTGCAAAACAACTGGGACAACATCCACATGCAAAAAAAGAAAAAAATCTAGACACCTTGCACTTTTCAAAAATTAACTCAAAATGTATCATAAACCTAAATATAAAATGCAAAATTGTGCAACTCTTAGATAACACAAGAGAAAAATCTATGTGACCTTGGGAGTGTTTAGATACAACAGCCAAAGGCATGATCCATGAAAGAAATAATAAATTAGACTTCATTAAAATTAAAAACTTCTACTTTGGGAAAGACACTATTAGAAGAATGAAAACAGGCAGCGACCAGGGGAAAATATTTGCAAAAATGCATATCTTGTAAAGAATGGGTATCCAAAATATACAAATGGCTATTAAAACTCAACAGGAAAGTGACCTCAATTAAAAAGTGGGCAAAATATTGAAACAGACACTGTGCCAAAGAAGTTATACAGATAGCAGATAAACATATGAAAATATTATTAATAGTATATGTCAAGAGGGAATTGCAAATTAAAACAATGAGGTATCGCTACACACCTGTCAGAATGGCTAAAGTCCAAAACCCTGATAACATCAAAGTTTAGCAAGGCGGTGGAACAGCCTGAACTCTCATTCATTGCTGGTGGGGATGCAAAATTATACAGCTACTTTGGAAGACAATTTTCCAGTTTCTTATAAAACTCAACATAGTGTTACCATATTATCCAGTAATTGTACTCCTAAATATTTACCCAAATGTGTTGAAAATTTATGTTCATGCAAAAACCTGCACACGAATGTTCATAGCAGCTTTATTCATGATTACCAAAAATTGGAAGCAACCATGGTGTCTTTCAATAGGTGCATGAATAAACTGTGACACATGAACATAATGGAATATTACTTAGTGATAAAAAGAAATGGGTTATCAAGCTGTGAAAAGATATGGGGGAACCTTAAATGCATATTGCTGAGTGAAAGAAGCCAATCTGAAAGGCTACATACTGTAAGATTCCAACTATATGACTTTCTGGAAAAGGCACAACTATAGAGACAGTAAGAAGTTCAGTAATTGAAAAAAAGGGGGGGGGAGGTTTGCCTGGGTGGCTCCGACAGCTAAGGATCTGCTTTCAGCTCAGGTCCTGATCTCCAGGTCCTGGGATCAAGCCCCAGGGCAGGCTGCCTCCTCAGTGGGGAGAGTCTGCAAGTCCACTTCTCCCTCTGTCCCTCCCCCTGCTTGTGCTCTCTCTCTCACTCAGATAAATAAATCTTTAAAAAAAGAAGTACAGTGATTGCTAGTGGCTTGAGGCAAGTGAGGGAAGTGTGTTTAATTTTAAACACAGGATGTTTAGGGCAGTGAAACTATTCTGTATGGTACTGTCATGGTGGATAAAGACATGCTTTGTCAAAACTCACAGAATTATACAACTCAAAGAGTAAGTACAACATAACATATAAATATATATATTATCAGCTTTATTGAAGTACACTTGACATACAATAAATTGTGCATATTTAAAGTACACATTTTTAGGGGCGCCTGGGTCAGTTACGTGTCTACCTTTGCCTCAAGTCATGATTTCAGGGTCCTGGGATCAAGGCCTGCGTCATGCTCCCTGCTCAGTGGGGAGCCTGCTTCTCCCTCCCTTCTCCCCCTCCCTCAAATAAATAAATAAATAAAATCTTCAAAACAATAAAAATGAAGTGCACATTTTAAAATATTTTGGCACATGTACATCCCTGAGACCATTACCACAACCAAGATTTTACTTATAAATATATTTTATATATATATTTCATATATAAGCATATGAAGGAGGCTCTTTTCCTGATCAAAGGGGAGTTGACTCAGCTGCTGGCATATGCTTTGTGCCCTTTGTTCTATACTGTTTTCTACTGGAATGTAGACACAATGTCTACTATTGTAGCAGCCTTTTTGAGACAAAGCCATCAAAAAGAATAAAATTTTGCCATTTGCAACGACGTGCGTGGATGGAGCTAGAGTGTATTATGCTAAGTGAAATAAGTCAGTCAGAGAAAGACATATACCATATGATTTCACTCATGTGGAATTTAAGAAACAAAACAGATAAATGTATGGGAGGGGCTAGATGGGTGATGAGTATTAAAGAGGGCACTTGTTGTGATGTGCACTGGGTGTTGTATGTAAATGATGAATCACTGAATTCTGTTCCTGAAAGCAATATTGCACTGTATGTTAACTAAAACTTAAATTTAAAAAAAGATGTGCAAAGAGGGAATAAGCTGTGATTGGTGCAGACTTTTATGATGTTGGAAGTGATCAAGCCTAGGTTGAATAACTATTTGCCAGGAGATTTTATAATTTATTTTCCAGATAATATAATCCAAAAGGTTTAAGTAATGACTTTGGGCAGTCAAGATCATATATGGTAAAGCAAAAACTGGGAACCAGAATAATGTGGTTTCTTAATATCTTACTCTTTTCATTAAACCACATCTCCAGGAGACAGTTGCAAAGGAGATTTAAATAGGCTCTCTCCTCCTCCCCATTCAACACCCAGCCGCATCTTTTTGTGCAGTGCCACCTGGGTCCCTGAGACACAATGGCAAAGGTTAAAGTAAATGGATCTGGCTGTAATGGGTTCCTGGTCATCAGGGCTGCTTTTAACTCTGAAAAACTGGATATTGTCACCATCCATGACCCTTTCATTGATCTCAACTACATGGTCTGCATGTTCCAGTATGATTCCACCCTGACAAATTCAATGGTACAGTCAAGGCTGAGAACTGGAAATGTGTCATCAATGGAAAGCCCATCTCCATCTTGCAGGAGCAAAAGCCCACTGGCATCAAATGGGATGATGTTCTTGCTGAATCTGTTGTGGAGTGCACTGGTGTCTTCACTACTATGGAGAAGTCTGGTGCTCACTTGAAGGTTTGAGCGAAGAAGGTCATTATCCCTATCCCTTTTGCTAATGCTCCCATGTTTGTGATGGGTGTGAAACATGAGAAGTATGACAACTCCCTGAAGATTATCAGCAATGCCTTGTGCATCACTGGCTGCTTGGCCACTTTGGCTAAGGCCATCCATGACAACTTTGGCATTATGACCACAGTCCATGCCATCACTGCCATCCAGAAGACCGTGGATGAGCTTTTTGGGAAGCTGTAGCATGATGGCCAAGGGGCTGCCCAGAACATCATTCCTGCTTCTATTGGTATCTCCAAGGCTATGGGCAAGGCCGTTCCTGAGCCGAATGGGAAGCTCACTGGCATGGTGTTCCATATCTCCACCCCCAAGGTGTTAGTTATGGATCTGATCTGCTGTCTGGAGAAAGCTCCCTGGAGAAGGTAGTGAAGCAGGCATCAGAGGGCCCCCTCAATGGCACTCTGGGCTACACTGACCAGGTTGTCTCCTGCAACTTTAACAGTGACACTCACTCTTCCATCTTTGATGCTGGGGCTGGCATTGCTCTCAATGACCACTTTGTCAAGCTTATTTCCTGGTATGACAATGAATTGGCTACAGCATGTGGGTGGTGGACCTTATGGTCCACATGCCCTCCAAAGAGTAAGAGTCCCCAAACCCAGGGAGAGCACAAGAGGAAGAGAGGAGCCCTCAGCTGCTAGGGAGTCCTTGTCCCAACTCATTCACCCACACACTGAGAATCTCTTGGTCTGACATCTGTCTCAGACTCCCTGAAGAAGAGGAGCTTAGAGAGCCCTACCTTGTCATGTATCATCAATAAAGTACACTTTACCCAGACAAAAAGAGCGAGAGGGAGAGAGAGAGAAAAAAAGATTTAAATAATAGATGAGAATTTGATTGGAGGAGTTTTAAGGTAATTTCCCAGACCACAATTACACATTTTTCAAAGGAAAGAGAAAAAACAAAATTTAGAGTACTACATAAATTAAAAATGAGGATATCTTTTGCACTTAAGGACCTGTTAATTTTAGTGAAGTCTCTATATTATACTTACCAGGAGTCCTGGTTCTGGAAGAGGAGCAGGTCTTGCAAACCGTTTATTAAATTTCCTCTTCTCTTTCCTTAGGTTTTTCATATTCTCAATACGTTTATCTCTGGACTTTTGGAAAATTAAAAGGAAGGAAAACAAATCATACTTTTTATAACATAAAAAGTTAACATGCTTATTATATTTTGGGTCAGTGTCAATAAAAAAAATAAACACAATCAGTGGGTATGCTTTACATAGCTACATAAAAGTAGGAAAAATCTTTTTTCAAATATGTGGTTCATAGATGAAGAAAACACACTGGAGCATCTCTAGAGTTTTCGAATGAGACTATTTACTCTTGATTCCCACTTCAACTATGGGATCTAAGGCTCATGGATATATATGTTTACTTTTATTTTAAAAGTAATGTTCATTAAAAACCCCAAAGGAATTTTCTTTGTAGAAATAAGAAAACAAAATTCATGCACATTCTTTAGTTCCTTTAAATGCTACATATGTCAAGCAGTGATTTTTATGTCCCTATTGTATAGCATCTATAAGTAGCAGAGACCTAAGGGCTCAAACTAGAATGCTTTGAAGATAATGGAGTATTAGGGTACAGAATATATGAATAATAGAAACTTTTATCCACTTCCAGTGGGAGTGCAGTTGGTATAATTGCTTTGAAAACTATGTGGTATTACTTTATAGCAATGAAAAAATTGCTTTCTCTATGATCCATCCGTTCTATTCTTATTACACTAAAAAACAAAATATAAAGCATTTAATAATAGTCACATTATTCTAATAGTAGTCACAAGGTCCCAGAGTCCCATGAAAGATAACACTGAAGTGTCTAGATAATAGAACTTCTATCATATCAGAGACCACCACACATAAAGGAATAAGACAAAGTTACAATTTTGAAATACCCAGAATTATTTATTTAAAAATTACCTGCCTTGCAGTGACGTCTGAAGGATGTTGCCATCTTGGCCCTTCCTATATAATATGTAAAATTAAAACAAAACAAACCATAAAAAACCATGAGCAAACAAATACTAGTTATTATAATAGGAAGCCTATGCTACTGTTTTTAATTTATGTAATATATGCACATTATCTCAATTGCAGGAGGCAGGATCAGAATGAGAACATTAAGGTAAAAGTCAGGGGGGAGGATGGCAATAGTATGAGAAAAAAGAACCAGGCTTGAACCACATTACAGGGAGCATGTAGAGTACTGAGATTTATCATGAAAAGAAAGGGTATACAAGAAATCAAAAAATTATGTTTCTGCTGGTGTTTGGGGAGATTGAGGAATCCCAGCAAGTGGTATGATTTTCTGAGACACAGGGATCTTGGCTGTTCCCATAGTTTCTAAATTGTACCTTAAATACCTCCCCCTCCCCTCATTTTGATCCAGTTGTTTAACCCAAAGACCCAGAAGCAGTCTCCTCCCCCATCCTCCCCAAAGTTGAGAAACTTATTCTGCCCCCCACTTCTGTAAACCCCATCCCACCTCTGGGGCGTATTAATGGGTCAGTCGACAGATGGTTGACTGTGCCTGGCTTCTAGAAGGCGCGTGGTGGGGCTTTTCCTCCTCCTGGGTGGGTCTTGCAGTCCAGGATCTAGTCTGTCTACTTCACCCTGGATTCCCAACCCTCAGCACCCCAACCGCCCGCATTGGCCACGATCGCGAGCGACCCTAATCGCAAGTGTCCCCAGTGCAAGGCCCCGGGCAGGGGTCGCCGAAGCGGCGTTAGGGCCGCGGAGAACTCACGGCGCTGACTTGGATGGCTTCGTCCTCCGTACAGCACAGGCACATGCTGCTTATGCTGCAGAGCCCCCCGGCGCCCCCCGCACGCACTGCGGGACCCGGACCAAGTGATGGAGGGGCACACCCCCAGCGCCCGGAGCCCCGCCCCGTCCCATCACAATTCTCTTTATCCTCCCCCTTGGGGCCCGCCCTTTCCCTTTGCGGTCTTCCAATCCCGTGCGGGGAGGGTCAAGTCCTTGCGGTCCTGAGCGCAACTGTAGCATCAGGGCAGGCGGGTTGCCACAATTCTAACAGCGCTCTGGCTCCAGCAAGTACAGAATACATTTCCATCGTTTCCATCGTCTCTGCCCTCTTTCAGTGCAGCCCCCTTCACTTATTAAGACTTCTCGCGTGGTTCCGCGGCCCTTCACTTCAGCCTGTCGTTCAGGGTTCCCAGTTCCGTCCCCTCATTGTTCTTCCATCACCGCTGTCGGTTGGATCCATCTATCTCTCTGCCTTCTCCCTGTCAACACCTGGGCTGCGGAAGGGGGTTTGGGGAACTGCCCCAGTGACATGTTGTACATGATCTCCAACTTAAACCGGGTCTTCACCACTGCTTCCCACCTCTTCTGTGTTTGCCTAGCTCTTTCTTTTTTGTACTCTGCAGCACTCCCTTCAAACTGTCTCTGTTGAAATCTCTGAGCCCACAGCTCTGACTCACACGCTGAGGATGGCTCACACTTCAGGCGAGCTTATGCTCCACACTGTTCGCTGCATGTGTGTATATGAAGTCATGAACTCCTTACAACAACCCAGGAGAGAAAGAGCATGGTTATTATCGTCGGGAAAATCAGGCATTAGTATGTTAAATATCTTGCCCGAGGTTACACAATTAGAAGGTATTCTGGGACTTAAATCCACAAAGTCTGTTTCCAGGGCCTATGCTCTTTGATCTCTGTGCTCTACCACCAATTGCTTCCAGAAGCCCAGACTGGAGCTACCTCACTTCCTTCCCACCTCCAAGTTTATTGCCTTGTTTGTATCCACATTATCCTTTTCCCTGTAATCCTGTTAAATTGAAAAAGTTGTTGCCCCTCTTTTTGTCTGGAATAAATCTGTTCATTTTTGTTCCCAGGTCGTTTTCCTCCTAGAAGACTCCTCAGAGATCTTGCTCCAGATTATTCCCTCCCCTTGTTAACCTCTCTATATTCTGTTTTCTTTAAACAATTAAATACAGTGTGTTCAAATCATTCCCTCATTAAACTAATAAACCAAAGCCCTTTGAACAACTAATTTTAACTCTTCCCCATCCCCTGTATTTACAGTAAATAATCAAAAGCCCATGTCCTCTTCCTTATATCCAGTGCAGTATTTGGCTCACTGCAATCTGCTTCAATGCTTACTATCCCCATTGGTACTTGTTTCAACGTGGTCACTGGTGATCTTCCTACTAAATTCAATGGACACTTTTTACCATGTGACTTTTGCATAGTGTTAGGAACTGCAGTGAGTTCTTTTGGAAGAGTTAGGCTTAGGAAAATTAAATAATTTTGCCCACCGCTGGTGCTTGAAACCATTGACCACTTCCTTCCTGAAACTCTTCTCTCTGGGAAGAACACAACTTAGAAAAATTATGTAATCTTGCTCATGATCACAACCCAGGAACTGAATTGAAATCCTGTGCTTTCTCCACTCTCCCATGTTGCCTCAAGAACATATGTTTTGGATACTTACTATTATATATCTTGCTAGGTCCTGGGAATACAAAGATGAATAAACTGAATTACTGCCCTCAAGGAAAGTCAGATAAAAAAGCAACAATAAAATAATAAAACAGTGTGTTGGGAGTAGTAATAGGACACGTGTTGTGCAGAAATGCAGGAGCCTCTAATTCTGTCTAAAGATGAAGCTTCAAGGTAATGCCAGAATCCTTACCAGTGGAGTAGTCAAATTGGCCGCTGATATTGGTTCCATTCTTCTGATTTTCTCATCTACCTTTGCCTTCCCGGAATGATGCTTCCATGGGTGGATTCACCTGTTAACCACCCCTAGTTTGTGTAATACCTCTAAAGCAGGTGCTTTAGCTTAAGGACAGAACCTGAAAGTGCATCTGGAAGTGTCTGGGCTGTACTTTAAAGGATGTACAGGAGTTTATCTGGTAGCTAAAGACGGAACAGTCCTGATGGAGGTAGCAAGCATGTCCACATGGTAGGGGGTAGGGCTTGTGGGTTTGATGAATAAGGAACTATTGTCAAATTGTTATCACTCTTCATTCATCACTTCTCATTGCCTTTCCTCCTCCTTTATCTGCAAAACAGACAAACAAAGCAATCCACCAGGGCTGATGTTGAAAAAAAAACAATGATTAGCTGGATTCAGGCACCGTGAGACTGCTCTAACACAGTGTTTCAGTGTTATGTCTGAGGCTTATTAGGAAGCAGGTGGTGGGACTCACAAAGCGTCCACATTCTGCCTTCACTGCCTTCACTTGAAAACTTTGTGATCCTGGCCTATTAATGATCTTACATCAGCTTCCATTCTCCTTTCTATGTTTATAAAATGGGAATGATAATATCTAACAACATAGGTATTGGTTCAAAAACTCGGGAATTTCCCAGGTGAAATCTGAAACTGACCCCTGTTCATGGGGGCAAGGAGAGACAGAAGAAAGAGGCAGGCCACTCCAAGTTGATAGATGGCAGGTTTAATATGCAAGGAAACTTACATATGAGGCTTGTCTTGGGCATTCAAAAGATGAGTAGATCTCTGCACCTGCCCACTTGAATCTTAGAAGTTTATATAGAGGCCTTACCTGGGTTTAGTTACCTTAAATTAAGTCCATATGATCTCGACAACACCTTACTCTATCAACCTGTGTCCTTGAAGATGGCTCCCACTGGGGAAATAGTAGGCAGAACATACATTCCAAGGACAAGGGAGGGGGTGAGAAGCCTCTGACATTTTCAGGGTCCAGCTCTTAGGTCAGCTGCAGTCGCATCCTTTCTGTGACCTCCAACAATAGGGTTGTGTATGAGCATTAAGAATAATAGATGTAAGGAATTGGGGAGTTAATTCCTTACTAATTGAGGAATTACTCAATAATTGTAGTTGTAGTTACATTTTACTATAGAATCACCCAGACGGAAAGAACCTTGAATCTCATCCAGTCCAATCTTCCATCTGATACTTGAAGTCCTATCAGTATGTTAGTTTTGTGGCAGATCCTTCTTTTGATTAAATTAATGGATAGGAAATTCAGTGCAATCCATTCAGTTTTTTTTGGCATCTCTAATTATTGGAACCTGTTACTTCAACCCACGAGTTCTAGTTCTGTCCTCACGGGCCTCACAAAAGCAACTAATTCTCCTCTATCTGATGATAAGGTTGGGGAAGAGGCTGAGATTGTCAGAATCTACAGGCTTGGAGCAGGGACCCCACAAGTTGGGAAATAGCTCTCTGAGGAGGGGAATATTGCCAGGCTGAACTGCTCAGAGCTGGGGATCAGGGATCTTGTAGGAGGGGGCGTTGTCTGGCAGGTGCTGTAGGATTAAGGACGAGCAATAAAACCAATTCTGGGTGTGTAGGAAAAATAGGAACTGAGAACAGCTGCTGCTGGAGACAAATGCTACCACCAGGTGACGACGCGTTACTTCCGGAGTGACACTGAGAGCAAGGAAACAGGCACGAGTAAGATCCTTCTCCACTCCACTCACCTTCCAGGCTTCCTCCAGCACCCTCAGCACCCCCATCCCTGCCATTGGCTAAACCTGCCAGGACTTGAGCTGGCTAAATTTCCAACTTTTTATTTCTAAAGAGAAATAAACTGTTACAAAGTCCCAGCCCTGGCTTTACAAGGTAGAATACGGAAGAGCAGGTTTAGAGCTGGAAGACAACAGCAACCATCATGCCCCAAATCACCCGCGGCCCTTCATTTAGACGTGCTCGAGGATGGTTTCAGATCTCCCCACTATCCAGGTTGACAACCCGTATTACCCTACAGCCAGACAATGTCCTGCACCGGGCACAGAGCTCAGAGTGTGATATGACCAGGAGTGAAGGGGCAAGAACATTAACTTCCCAAGTCTGGATAGTACATTTGCATAAACATTGTCTTTGCAAAAATGGATAAAACTTAACTATAAAATAAATTATGAAAACTCCAGAATACTAAATGCAAGCATAGTCAATATTCACGTGTGTCATGTTTGATTGGTATAGAGCTATATTTCTCAAAATAAACCCCAGAAACTACTGGCATTCCAAAATGTTTATAATTTTATGTGAAAAACACAGCAAGTAAATCAACCACCCTTTCCCTTTGTGTAAAAAAAAAAAAAAAGGATACCAAGTTCAAATAAGTTTGGGACATTCTAGGTTAAACAAAGTTAAACACCTATCTTTATTGTCAGACAACTCAGAACCTATAATATGCAAAAGTGATTATGAACTTCTAGAAGGGTATATATTATATGGTGTCTCTCCAATTTACTTACTTCTGGGACCCTCTTTTCAGGGGCCATCTGTAATCTCTCTCATATGGAGACGCTTCTAGATTAAAGATAGCTGTTATTTCTGAATAAGTATTATTTTATATTACTTTAAGCATGACCTTGTTAGGTCATTAAACTACATTGACAACTCTGGAGATCATTATTTAAATCACAATTTTTTTCACATCCAATTATCTTTCTCATTTTCTGTCTAAGGAATGTGTGCTGATTTTTTAGATCTTAAATGTCTGTTTCATAATGCAAGTCAGATTAGCTGTTAGAGTGTTCCCATAATGTAGCTGGTGTTTTTATTCTCTTTCTCTGGGTATTTGATAAATAGATATCCACTGATGAAATCAGTTAAAGCAGCATGGTGCTAATAGACCTGGGTAGATAAATAAGATAGGATTTGTGAAAATGAATAGTCACACATTTTTCCTTAGTCTAAATATTATTTTCCTTCTTTTTTGCAAATGAAAACATTTGAGGTTCATGTCTCTTCAGCTTTTCTTCTGCCATCCCCAGTATTTTAAAACTTGGATATTTAGCAACAGAATTTATTTAAATAAATTTAAATATTTCATTTACATCTTAGGAAAAAATAGCTCATCCTGTTTGTTTAATGTTTCCATAATTAGATTTTATTTTGTAAATTTGTACAAAAACAGTGAAAGTTCTCAAAGAATTAACTTACAGGCTTTTCCCCACAAATGAAACAACTTATGCAGAAATGCAAATGGAATATCAACATTGGTTTATTTTACCATTACTGACAGATTCTCTGTTTTGTTCATTTTCTGGGTTTCCAAAGGGTCATGGAATCTATTTTTGGGCATTGAGAAACTTTAATTATTTACTTTGATTTCAATGCAACCATTTATCTTTTGATCTGAAACTATTTAACAAAGTAAATGGGACATGTGTGACTAATTTTTGTATTTAGGGTTTCCCTGTGACTTTATTTTTTTTTTTTAATAGAGTTTGAGGGAGCAAATTCTTTTCAAGTCCTAAGAGTCCTTAAACACTGAAAACATTTCTTATGGTTAAAGTCTGTTCCCTTTCCACGATAAAATGCTATTTATCTGTTTAGTAAATAGGATGTGGACAGATTCATTACTCTTTCTTTTGGACCATTCTTTCATTCAACTGATATCTGTATCCACCGAGTCCCTCTTTTGTTCCAAAGATCTGTGCCTTGTGCTGAGGTTTTTGTACTGAGCAGGCAGACATGAGTCTTTTGTGAATGGGTCCCCTTTAAAAGAATACCAGTGCAGGTCCAGCTTCATGGTCGTAGGGTCTGTGCAGATACATAGGGAGTCATGCTTAGAAAGATTAATGCTCTGTTCTTGCTGTCTTAAACCTCTTAATTTTTAAGTAGCTCTGCATTTTTATTTGACACTATGACCTGCAAGTTGCATAAGTGGTCTTGAATCTACCCTCCAAAGTTTGTGAGAAATTATCTATCTACCTATCACTGCCATGTATGAGTTTTTAACAGATTTTCTTTTTTCCGTGCTTGGGCAATTATATTGTGAAATCTAGGTGATAGACTTTAAATTTGTCTATATAGCAAGTTACATGTTTTTTGATTCAACTTATTCCATCCTGTCAAGAGCATTTTTTGTTCTTCTTTATAGCACAACACCTCCATGTCATGTGCCATGAACCCTGCAATTAACCCTCAGTTAAACTTTCTCCTAAGTTGTTTTGCATCTGATCTGCCTTTCAGCCTCCTTACCTTTGCTAACTCTGCACCTATCATGACTGCCCCCATATAAAGCCAGGTCTTTTTCTCAAAAGTATTCCTCAGAAAAGAGTAAGTCACTTTCTACCAGAACCCTTATGAAGTCTCTGTATTTTAGAACTCTTTTTCAATTACTTGAGTTTGAAAAAAAGGTTTTTCAGAAAATGTATTAGTTGGGAATGGCCTTAATGAATGCCAGTTATCAAGGTGACCTTAGACTTTGGGTAAATTTCCAGTAACAATGTAACAGGACCAAACTAGAATTTAGAAAGGGATGTGTTTTTGAGGCATTGAGATGGGAATGAAAATTAATGTCTTTGAAAACAGCTCAAAAAGTGGCTCTGGCAACAATTAAGCCAGGGCCATTCAAAATGCATGTAAATAGGGGCGCCTGGGTGGCTCAGTTGGTTAAGCGACTGCCTTCAGCTCAGGTCATGATCCTGGAGTCCCTGGATCGAGTCCCGCATCGGGCTCCCTGCTCGGCAGGGAGTCTGCTTCTCCCTCTGACCCTCCCCCCTCTCATGTGCTTGCTCTCTCTCATTCTCTCTCTCTCAAATAAATAAATAAAATCTTAAAAAAAAAAAAAAAAAATTTAAAAAAAAAAAAATGCATGTAAATAGGTTGAATAAAACTGTTTAATGAAATGTGGGTATGGAAATAAACAATATTTTTAAATGAACATATTGTTTATATAATGTGGTTTAAAATATGGGTGTGTAAGAAAATTAACAAATTAAATATTACAAGTACACGTTTGGCTATTATTGCTACATCTCTAAAAGTTTAAATAGTTAAGTTGACCAAAACAAAAACAAAAAAACTGGGGTTTGCTTGCCCTCCTAAAATGTCTCTTTCTCTTATTTGAAATATTTTATCTTTTTATCAATCCTTTATTATGATTCAAAATATTTGAAAAAGACTGTAATCACAATTTCTTATTAGAAAGAACCCAGTCTTACTATTAGATCATCAGACACACCCTCTCTCTCCCTCCAAAGAATGGTGCTGTTAAAAGATAAACTGAGGCATATTGAAATTTTTAAAAGTTCATTTGAGCAAGAATCAATTCAAATGAGACAGTGGTTAGGAAGGGGTTAGTGGGATGCCAGCTTACAGGAGCAGGAGTAAGGGGAAAGACTTTTTATAGAGAAAATGCAGAAGCAAAGAAAGGAAATTATTTGAATGGTTATAGTGGTTTGTGATTGGTTGTCCTTAGAGTCTTGACGTTGTAAATTTGAGGCATTTACAGGGTTAGATTTTGGGTTGCTTAGGTAGGTCACTATGGCATTAGAGCCCCCTCAGTCTAATGGCCTCCTTGTTTATTTAATTAATTTAACAGAATGTAAAACATTTTCTCATCCCTCAAGTCTATGAGCAGACTTGCCTTTCATTACATTCAGCCAGCCTAGAGAACAATGTAGGAGCCTGCTCTTTGTGGCTTCTTCTCCTTTTTTTTTTAAAGAATTTATTTATTTATTTGACACAGAGAGAGACAGCGAGAGAAGGAACACAAGCAGGGGGAGTGGGAGAGGGAGAAGCAGGCTTCCCGCCAAGCAGGGAGCCCGATGTGGGACTCGATCCCAGGACCCTGGGATCGTGACCTGAACCGAAGGCAGACGCTTAATGACTGAGCCACCCACGCGCCCCTTTTCGTGGCTTCTTATCTATGCTCTGGTTTATGGAAGTCTAGGTCATAGGATCCTTCGTCCTTGCCTCCATCACCCTGAAAGGCAGATCTTAACACCCAAGAATAGGCTGATCTTCAGTGTTTTCCAAACGCTGCATCAACACAAAAAAGACTTGTCATGCTAATGGTGATCAACTTGCACAGCAAAATTTAAAGGATCTTTTCCCTACTAAGGGGGGTTTTTAAGGAAGGGGCAGAAAAACCCCTTGTGGCCTAATTTCTCTCTGGAGAAACCTTCCAAAAGTGCTGATATTTTCATGTTTCCTCCTGGAAATGTTATGAATCTAAAGATGACCTATTAGTGGATTATTTAGCTGGATTGGCAGTTAACTCTCTATTGGGAAAAGCAACCCTGAATTTAAGAATCTAACACTAACTTTTAGGCAGTTATCAAGGCAAAGATGAAATGAATGATTTATAGTCATACTTTTTAATGTTGGGTACTTAACTTTTAATCTTAATAGGGCATGACTTAAATGGCTATACTGGATGCATCTTTATTAGATAAATGCATTTCTAGGAATTGTCTATTGAAGGTAACTCAGTGTGAGGGTCAGTGTTGTTCAAGACTCATGATTTGTTATAGGAAGTCATAGCTCCTCATTACTGTCCATTTCCTCTATGTTCACACTGTTTTATTTGAATTTACAGGGACAAAAAAGAAAAGACTCATTTGAAGACTCTTCTTATTCAATTCTTTTTTTCTTTTTGCAGTCTTTGGTTTATTTAGGTTATACTTATTGGGAAAAAGCACAAGCAATTTTTTTTTTTTTAGAGCAAAGATTAATTAAGAGTTAAGTTTTAGTGGTAAAGAGAGCTCCTCTTACAGTATTTAAAAAGTCTTAAAATTTCAAATGGTGGGGAAAGTTGGATGGAAAGATGAGTATGCTAACACTGTCATCCTGTGTAAGAGGAGATAACTATTCAGGTCACAGAGATAATAAATCTCTTCTTCATATATTCTCTAGTTTTGGCTATCATACAATTTTCTAGACTAAGTTGCCATTTTGAGAACACATGAAAATACATAGTATAGAATTAGAGATTCAAATAGAACACAGACCTATTTGTTAAGCAAGAGAAATGTAATCTTATTTAAGTTATGCTCATCTTTACTGAAGACATAGTTCTTTTAAGATGTCTAATTCCATCTTATCTTAGATCTTTAATTAGTCTACCAAAACTGCCTTGGGTACTTAACATCATAGGAATAAATATGAATTGCTCTTGTAATTCCTTATACAATCACAGGAACATAAAGAGTTGAATCAGTATTTCATAGACGATGTCTTCCAGTGTCTTCCAGGTAGCAGGAACTGAAAAATCAGTGTGGGAAATGATCCTGACTTTGTATTGACAGACACAATGACTTTACTTTTCTACAAAAGAGAAAAAAATGTAAATGCAATGTTGTTTCTTATAAAACATTTTCTCTTAAGTGCCTATTGTATGACAAATACAGATGTCAGTGATCATCATACTGATACACTAACTTAATCAACTTACTTTATCATAACATTGAGTGACAGTGCTATATTGAATAATAAGTCCTTTGGAAAGCTCCCCATGCCTATCTTCACGTGTTAGAATGGACATAATGAGCAGATTAAACTTTATTGAACATATACCATGTTTAAGAGGCACTATTCTGGGCACATGGATTGATTTCTTCAACAATATGGCAGGTTTATACTTACATAGCACATTTATAATAAGTTTCTAAGTTTTTCAATTGGAACTCTTTCCATTTCACGTGGTGTTCATTTTATTTGACCTCCAATAACTTTGGGAGGAAAGTAAAGTATATAGGAATCCCTTTATTTTAGAATTGAATTTATTTATTTATTAATTATTATTATTATTTATTTTTTTAGAGAATATGTGAGTGTGAGTGTGGGAGCAGAGGGAGAGGGAGAGAGAGAATCTTAAGCAGGCTCCATGTTCGGTGTGGAGCCCCACGCTGGGCTCCATCTCATGACCCTGAGATCACGACCTCAGCCAAAATCAAGAGTTGGATGCTCAAACACTTAGCCACTCAGGTGCCCCTATAGTTGAATTTTTAAAAAAGGAAGCTCAGAGGGCTTAGGAGAACTAAAGAAGGTCATTCCATTCAACATTTATTAAGTCAATAAGTATGTCTGGAGTATTGTATTATTTAGTATTTCTTTAGTTGCAAGAACAGAAACAAAGTGAAAGGGATTCTTTTTCAGTTTACATGACTGAGAAATACAGGAGGAGATTTCCTTCAGTCGAATAATTATTCATTTCTATTAGCATTGCTTCCCTCTGTAGATTGGCCTTTGTCTTGCTGCAAATGGGTTTTTCTGCAGGTAATAGGGACCTCTACCATCCTTTACAATTTGACCCACAACCTGGGAGAAAGTCCTCATTCTCAGCTTTTGGGGAGGACTCCGATTGGCATATGTTACCAGTTAAGAGAACATTTGAAATGCATAACTAAAAAGCTCAGGTTAAATACATGGCTAGTGTTAGCAAAGTAACAGAGCATCTGTTTTTTTTTAACTCAGAAATTTTAGCATTCTTATTTTTAGGTTGAATCTAATCAACACTTTAGAAAAAGTGACAAATTATTATTTCTTTCTTTGGACTTTTCTGTCCAAATACCAATATGGACGATTTGAATTCACGGTTGGTTTTAGAGATACCCAGGCAGAAAGAAGCCCATGGTGACAAATAGAAAGTGTGTTATTCAGCCTGTGGAAAAGTTAATAAAAGGATATAAAGTGATCTTGACTGAAAGCTGTAAAGTTCTGACAAGGAAACATGTTAAGGGAGATTAGAAAACCTTTAAATAGGCTTTAAATATCATATTTATACACAATCTACGTTTACCTGAACCTCGTTAAGTAGCAGTAAAAACAGGTGGGGTAGAAAAAAACAGAGGCTTCAGTGTAAACAGGTCTTGGTTCAAAACTCTCTGTGTTTCATTTTGATACAAGATCTTTTAGATGAGGCTAAACTACATCTCTGTTTTCCAGTGGGGCTAATGGGCCTAATACTATTTCTTAGAGTTATAAAATTTAAGGAATAATGTATTCAGGTGTGCTGAAGTATTATTTTATTTTCCTCTTAACTAATAGGTGGGTAATTTTGCATGGGTCTAAAGGTTGTATGGGGACAGCAAAAGAGGAACTAGAGAATGAGTTACCAAAGGGATATATAATCTCTTTGTCCATATTGTTTAGAATATTATGTGTGGGTAGTTTATAATAATTCTTAGAATCAGGAGGTCTAGTTATTTGCAAGTATCATTCTTTTCTAGGATGAGTAGAAGTCATGCCCTTGCAGGTAATTATTTAATGTCTCAGCAACTCTTCAGGGTCACGTTTGTTTTTAGACAAAAAAATCCAGCAGGTGGCGCCACAATCACAATATTTACACAGTAACTGTTTGAAGGGAGCCGGAAAACAAAAATCATCCTGTAGCCAGAAGATGGTGCTAGGTGACCAATCTTTAAAAAAAAAAAACAATGTCTACATTTGAAATAGGCAACTTCAATTTTACTGATTTCCAGGATTTATAATGAGGGTATTGTTGACATCATTGTTTGGGATTCTTCAGTAGCTTCTTCAGTAGCTTCAGATTTAAACCTCCAATGTATTACTTTTATGATAAAAGAACCACCCTGACCAGCTCATGAAAGGAAGAAATACTCTCCAGCTCTACTTTTTATCACTCACAGTCTTTACAAAGAAAGAAGATTATATTTAACATGTTTTACTTTTTTGCTGTTCTTCTATTTTGTATGTTTCATGATAATACCTTTTTTAAAAATATAAGGACTTATCCACCTCTAAATTCCTTGTTGTTTTCCTTTTATTCTTCCTCTAAGATTCTTTCAAGAAGATGAAACATTAAATTAAAATCTGCAGATACACTTTCTGACGTGTCCAAATTAGGAAAAAAGAAATGCATTGAAATGTTTCTTTTGTTGTACTTTGTGGACTTTTAAAAAACTACAGTTTAATTTTCATATCATCTTTGTATATTCAGTATTCAAGTTTTTAATCCTCCAAAATAATAGGAAATTAAAATTAAACTGCTTCATAACTTTGTTTTAAACTTTTGTATTAGCAAAAACTTCTAAAAATTGTTACTGGTTCATTTGGCATTCTGAACAGTTCTCTGTTAAATATCTCAAGTGCATCTATTTCTTGCCAGCCATTCTGTCTCCTTCATCCTCTAGCCTTTGCTATCAGACCATTAAAATAGCCTGCCAATAGTTGACTTTCCTTCCTTCCTGCTATCCTCAGATCTCTTTTCTCTCGTGGGATCAGAGCCATATTTTATAAATGCAAATTTGGTTATTTCATTCCTGTTCTTAAAACCTTTCAATAACTTGCCATGGCTCCTAAACACCCAAACAAACCTTAACCACACCATTCTTTCCAGTCATTTTCTATGCACTTGCTATACCACTTTCCTTAGATTATGCTCCTTCCTCCTAAAACTCTGGTACAAGTCTTCTTTCAGTCAGGAAAGCTACTCTCCTGCATCTCTACCTATGTGTCTGAGTGTTCTTAGGATCAGAACTCAACCATCACTTTCTCCAGGAAGCCCACCTGATCACCGAGGTCTAGGTCAAGGCTCTCTACTGTGTGCTCCCACACAGCTGAATCCTTCTCCTTTGTGGCACTGCCTTCTGTACCTGGACATGATTTATGGCAGATACATCGATCAATGTCTTTTTTTGCCCTAACTCTCATGTAAGCTTCATGAAGACAGAGGAGTGTTCGCTTTTCTTACTGTTGTATTCCCAGAGAGTAAGAGTGTCATACTTGACATGTGGGATGCTCTCAACCAGTACTAGTAGATTGATAAAATTAATGATCAGTGATAAAAATCAGAGCTTCTGGAAAGTGTAATTGACTTGATGGGTTCGGAATAGTTTCCATTGGCAAGATGTTTACCCTTAAGAGAATGTCAGGATGCAGGTCATTACTATCTTTCAGTTAATCTACAAGGCTGTTGGTGTGAAGGAGGGTCTCCAAAGTTGATTCAAAACCAAAAGCTTACAGGAGGACCTAAATCCGAGATTTTTTTTTTTTAAAGATTTTATTTATTTATTTGAGAGAGAGAGAATGAGAGACAGAGAGCACGAGAGGGAAGAGGGCAGAGGGAGAAGCAGACCCCCTGCTGTGCAGGGAGCCCGATGCGGGACTCGATCCCGGGACTCCAGGATCATGACCTGAGCCGAAGGCAGTCGCTTAACCAACTGAGCCACCCAGGCGCCTAAATCCAAGATTTTAAAAACAGAGTATCTGAAAGTAGAACCAATTTCTGTGGTAGGTAAGGAACGGCCTGCAACATAAGCTAGTAGTCCTTTGTTGGGGGGCAGAAAAGGGAATTCCAAGGTCAACAGGTTAGGTGGCCTTTGAAGTCCCTTTGAGCTTTGAGATTCTCTGGAAGTCTGATTTGTTATAAAGACGATTTGTCTTTCCCCCTGCTGATTGCATTCTGAGGCCAGTGTTGACGGGGTTGGGGCGTAGAGTTCTCTTTAGAGTCTTGGGATTAAGTGTTTAGGACTTTAAAGAATAAGTGATTTCCTAGCATGATCTGTACCATCAATTTCACCTTAAACTCTTATTTTCAACCTCTTCTTGGGATACACTTCATACAAAATATAACTAGAATTTATTTCAGACATATTACCTTCTCTGATAACTGAAATGTCTATGCCAAATTACATTTTTAATCTTTTACTTAATCACTGATAATATTTACTGATAAATTTTTTAGAATAGGCTTGGCTTTTGACTTTGTTCAATTTCCTTTTGGGGGGGGATACGTTCTGTATTTTAAATATATGAATCTTCTTAATTTCATCTATGAACATAAGTGGTTAATGAGATCTTTTGTTTGGTGAATTTATTTTCAGTCTACTGCAGGGAAAAGATTCAAGATCTTTACGTTTAATATACTAACTCATCACTTTTTTGCCTACCCAGATTTTATATCAAACTATAGACAAAAATATTAATTTACCCTCAGGCCTCATAAAATATAAATTAAGTAGTTCTTAACATTTTTCTTGGTAGATAACACATGAAACCTACATTTTAGGAGGTTTTTTTTCAATCAAGTGAAGTCAAACTACACTAAGATACACACTGCCTCCATGTTTTCATTAATCAAAATGAGGAAACAATCTCAAGGTCAATTAATAGGATGAGAGTTAAATCACGTAAAGTGGGCCACATGCAGCCTTTTAAAAGAAAGAAGTGTAATTGATACTGACATGGAAATATGTCTATGATATATTGTTAAGAGAAAATACAAGGTAGCAAGCAGTATGTACAGTAAGTTCACATTAAAAAAAACAGTAATGTATCTAATTGCATCAAAAGAGGTCACAAAGGTTTTATCCAAACTGGTAGTGGTAGTTATCCCTGGACAGACGGATTGCCTGGGATGGCTAAAAAGCTGAAGGGTCAGAAACTCCCTTTTTACACATTTGATTTACTTCCTGGTGGGCCAGATTTTCCCCATATGCATTTACCTTTAAAAAAAAAAAAAAAAAAAAACTTAAGAAGGACACAAAATAATACTGTCTCATGTTAACTTTCTTCTATCCGAAGTAAGAGGGGGAAATGAATCAAAGCCAAACAGACATGGATGATTTTCATTTCCCGGGTGCACTGTCAAAATTCAGAGTTCTGTTGGGAGAAGAAGAATAATGAAATCATACGTACAGATCAAAATATACAAGCACATGCTTCTGAATCATCCTTGCTCTTGTTTTTATCTGCTCAAGGATAAGCTCGAGACTTCTGAAAAGTCTCTTTCCACCTCAACTTTTTATGGGCTCGGGATTGCCTACCACTCCATCTCACTCTGTCGTTGTCCCGTCGGATTGAACGCTACAGTGTCCCTATGTGGCAGGAATGTTAGAACACTTTGCTGACATACGACGTGCCTTGGTTTCTTTCAGCTCAAACAGACCAAAGCAAGACACAGACCATGCAAATGCATACATAGAAGAATGAACAAAGGGCATTTCTGATATGGTCTCTGGTAAAGAGACCAACTTAAATGAGAAGTTTGTCTTGAAGAGGCATGGAATGAGATTTTAAATATTTTTGTTATACAAGACAGGTATATACTTATGGTAGAGTGAAAAATGTAGGTGAATCAGTAGGGTTGCGTGCAGGAAACAGGAAAAGTAAGCAGAAAGGCATTTAATACAAGATATTAGGGACTTACACAATTGTTGGAAGGGCTGAAAGAACAGTTTCTGGGCCAGACTTTCTGGACTGGTTTCCAGAATAATACAGAGCTGATCCACAAGGGGAGCTCTAGTCCCTGAAGCAACCACTACCACGTGCTGGGACAACTGCCTCTCACACTGGAGAAAAAGCAGCTGAAGCTGCGATCCAGATATTAGCAAGTGAGACTGGGAAGTCACTTAGTGTTTATACCGGAGTAGTGGGACAAGGACACGAGCGCAGCTGCAGGAAAATCTCCTGTTTCTACATCACCACTAACAACAGCCAACAGTTGGGGGGGGGGGGGGGATGGTCATTTCTTCATTCTGCCTTCCAAATCTCTCCCAAGTACTAGTGGCACATAATTTGCATCCAGAATGCTAGCAGCATGATACTGGGGGATCAAGAATATTGGGGGATCGAGATGATCGCTTTCCAGACCCTCCAAATTGAAAAAGAGTGGAATGGGGATTGAGAGTCAAATATCCACCACACATAGAGAACTTCCAAGAAAGAAAAAAGTCACCAATCATATGACCATCCAGATAAAATAGCTGTTAATATTCTGTCACATATCTGTTATTTTTTCCATGTGTGCTCATCTATTTATCTAACCATCTATCTATCTCATCTATGCAATTGGAACTAGTTACTATTTTTCTGGCTGGTTCAGCAGAACTTTCTACTCTTTTTCAGGTAAAAACAGTATCCCTTTTTCTTTTAAGAAACTCTACTTCAATCCATCTATGTTTTTCTGGCCAACAAATCTTACCGCCTCCAACCCTAGTACCCCTAAGTCCCATTTATAGGTTATAGGAACCAAAAAGTTCATTTTTTCCTTCTCATTATTCACCTCAGTTTTTGTAAATGATATCTGACAACTGATGTGTGTGTGTATGTGTGTGTATCATGTATATGATCATAGACTAGGACATACTTTGCAACCTGTGCTTTTCATGTATAAATATGGGAAGAGAGAGAGAGAAGAAAGAGAGCGGGGAGGGAGAGAGAGAAGTGTTTATTATGAAGAATTGGCTCATGTAATGATGAAAGCTGAGAATCCTAGATCTGTGATTTGTGAACTGTAGACCTGGGAGAGTTGATGGTATAATTCAGTCCCAGTCTGGAGGCCTGAGAACTAGGGGCCAATGGCTTAAATCCCAGTCTGAGATCCAGAGAAGATAAAATGAGATGTCCCAAACTCAATCAGGCAGGCAGGCAGCAAAGACATGAATTCCTCCTTCCTCCATCTTTTATTCCATTCAGGGCCTCAACAGATTGGATGATGCCCGTCCTCCCTGGGTAGGCCAGCCTACTGAGTCCACTGATTCAAATGCTACTCTCATCTGAAAACACCCTCACAGGCACATCCAGAAATATCCTTGAGATATTTCTATTCGTTAATTGGACTGAGGAAAATCTAGAACTTAAAGGTAATGATATGAATTGCTTCATGAATATTGCCAATATTAAGATTCAGCAGCAAAAATATTACATGTTGTTTCCATTTTCCTGATTTACTTTTTCCCACTATTTAAAGCAGCATTTCTCAATAGTTAGTCCTCCTGTTGTGGGGACTTTTTATCAGTCTTTTACCCCTGTGTCTTTCTGTGCCCCTCACAGGACAAGTTTCAACTCCTCTTCTTTGTGGCTCTCTCCTCTTTCCCTCATCCTCACCCTTGACGTTTTTGATGGCCTGAAGTGTCGTTGGTTTTATGGGAAATACTAGCACATATGAAATAGTGTATTAGGAGATAGCAAATGTAAAGGCTCTAGCATGAGACACACTTGGGTTTGAAGACCAGCCCCATCTCTTATTAGTTGCATAATCCTGGGAAGATTTCTCTGAATCTCATTTAGTTATTGGTGAGGATTTTTACCAGAGATCATCTATAAAAGCAAGGTGTTTAGCACACAAGAGGTTAACATTCAAAAGACAGATTATCAATATGATTAGTATCCATTTTCTGCAGTCTGACGAATAAAACATTAATGAAAGCTTGTCTTACACATTACTATAATATTACTACTGCCGTCATGTTCTGTCTTAAAAGAGCAATCGCTACTCACAGTGCTGAGCTGGTTTTTTTTACGTGAGGATTTATAAAATGTACTTATTTGAGATGAAATAAGGCTGGCGACTCAGGTTCAAGTTTTCTGGCGTAGATGATCCCAAGAAAAGTAAAGCTTCACAGAGAAGTTTCTATTGTGTGGGGGTGATTTCAGTCCGACCTATTCCATTCACACAGACAATGGCCAAGTGTGTTATGTGGGCAGGATATTGACTGAGGACTGTCGGTGCTGTGATAAATGCTGTTTTAGATGTCTATCCTAAAGCCTTCTATTTTAGCAGATATTCCCAGCAAGTCAGCAGCATTTTTTTATGGTGCAGTCAGAATAGTTTTCAGCTGAGTCCGTCTTTCTTCTTCCACATTTCTCGCCATGGGTTCCTCAGAGTTGCGCGGCCCATACAAAACAACGTTTACATCCGCCTGTGGCTCATTTCTGTCCACGTGCAGCCTTCTCCCCAGAATGGGCCGTGCTGTGCTCCAGGATCCTGCAGAGAAAGCACTGGTATGCTTCACCTCCTTCCTGTGGGTGTCTCAGCTCTGCGGCCGCTTTGTCACCCCTGCCTTTTATTGCAGCCCAAACGTGGTGAGAGGAAATAAGAGCAGTCATGTTGTTTCAAGTAGCTGAACATGATTTCTCATGGGAGAGTAACCAAAGGACTCCTTCTGTAGGCAGGAGATTGCTATTTTAGACTGCATATGCAATTTGCAAAGGTATGAATACTAACTGTCCTCTTTGGATTAGACGCAAATTGTTTCCACACTTCTTTCTGTGGTTATTTTGTGAGAAAAAGGTGGAAAGAACAAGGCTAGCACGTACACTGCCATGCTTTTCTCTACTCCTGAGCAGTGCTGGGGTGGCAGACTTGTTTGGTTGCACATCCAAATGCATCTCTTCCTTTCTTGCCAACAGGATTCCAAATGGGTTTGGGTGGTAGGGAGCCCAGCACCGTGATAGTTTTTGGTGTGGGAGTTGGAGGCCAGTGAGATGTAAGGTAAGTCTGCAGAGGATATCCTGGGAATAATTTGCCTTCCTGGGAAAAGCTATGTAAGCAGAAACCTATTTTGTCCATGCTGCTTTTTTCTCTTTTGTCAGGGTCAAACATTTTTTTAATTCATTTTAATTACAGCATAGTTAACAAGCAATGACATACTGTTATTCAACAATTCCATATATTACCTGTTGCTCATCAAGTTAAGTGTACTCTTAATCCCCTTTGCCTATTTCAACCATTTCCCCCACCCACCACCCCTCTGATAACCCTCTATTTGTTTGCTGCAGTTGAGTCTGTCTTTTGGTTTGTCTCCTTGTTTTCCCATTGTTCATCTGTTTTGTTTCTTAAATTCCACAAAAGAGTGAAATCACATGGTACTCGTCTTTCTCTGACTGACTTACTTTGCTTAGAATTATATACTCTAGGTCAATCCATGTAGTTGCAAATGGCAAGATTTTATTCCTTTTTATGGCTGAGTAATATTCCACTGTGTGTGTGTGTGTGCATGTGTGTACCTCTTCTTTATCCATTCATCTATCAGTGGATACTTGGGCTGCTTACATATTTGGCTCTGGTAAATAATGCTGCTATAAACATAGGAATGCATATATCCCTTCAAATTAATGTTTTTGTATTCTTTGGATAAATAGCCAGTAGAGCAATTACTGGATCTTAGGGTAGTTCTATTTTTAACTGTTTGAGGAAACTCCATACTGTTTTCCACAGTGGCTGCACCAGTTTGCATTCCCAACAGTGCTTGAGGGTTCCTTTTTCTCCACATCCTCACCAACACTTTTTGTTTCTTGAGTTTTTGATTTTAGCCTTCTGACAGGTGTGGGGTGATATCTCATTGTAATTTTCATTTACATTTCCCTGATGATCAGTGATGTTGAGCATCTTTTCATGTATCCATTGGCATCTGTATGTTTTTGGAGAAGTGTCTGTTCATGTTTTCTGCCAATTTTTTAATTGTATTATTGGGGTTTTTGGGTGTTGTGTTGTATAAGTTCTTTATATATTTTGGATACTAACCGTTTATCTGATATGTTATTTGCAAATATCTTCTCCCATTCTGCAGGTTGTATTTTAGTTTTGTTGGTTGTATCCTTCACTGTATAGAAGCTTTTTATTTTGATGTAGTCTCAATAGGTTATTTTTGCTTTTATTTCCCTTGCCTCAGGAGACATTATCTAGAAAGATGTTGTAATGGCCAATGTCAGAGAAATTACTCCTTGTGCTCTCTTCTAGGATTTCCATGGTTTCAGATCTCACAATTAGGTCCTTACTCTATTTTCAGTTTATTTTTGTGTGTGGTGTAACAAAGTGGTCAAACAGTTTCATTCTTTTGCATGTAGCTATCCAGTTTTTCCAACACCATTTGTTGAAGGGACTTCTTTTTCCCATTGGATATTCTTTTGTCTTTTGTTGAAGATTAATTGACCATATACTGAGGGTTTATTTCTGGGCTTTCTATTCTGTTCCATTGATCTAGGTGTCTGTTTTTGTGCCAGTACCATACTGTTTTGATTACTGTAGCTTTTTAACATAACTTGAAGTCTAGAATTCTGGTACCTCCATTTTTTTTTTCTTTTTCAAGATTGTGTTGGCTATTCAGGGTCTTTGTGGTTCCAAACAAATGTTAGGATTGTTTATTCTAGTTCTGTGAAAAATATTGTTGGTATTTTGATTTGATTGTATTAAATGTGTAGATTGTGTTGGGTAGTACAGACATTTTAATATTTGTTCTTCCAATCCATGAGTATAGAATATCTTTTCATTTCTTGGTGTTATCTTCAGTTTCTTTCATCAGTGTTTTCAGTGTGTAGGTCTTAACTTGGTTAAGTTTAATCCTAGATACTTTATTCTTTTTAGTGCAATTGTAAATGGGATTGTTTTCTTAACTTCATTTCTGCTGCTTGATTATCAGTGTTTAGAAATGGAACAGATTTCTGTACACTGATTTTGAATCCTGTGACGTTAGGGAATTCATTTATCAATTCTAGTAGTTTTGTGGTGGAGTCTTTTGGGTTGTCTATATACAGAACCATGTCATCTGCAAGTAGTGAAAGTTGTACTTCTTCCTTACCAATTTGGATGCCTTTTATTCCTTTTTCTTGTCTGATTGCTGTGGTTAGGACTTCCAGTGCTATGTTGAATAAAAGTGGTGAGAGTGGACAGCCATGTTTTGTTCCTGACTTTGGGGGAAAAGCTGTCATTTTTTCCCCATTGAGTATGATGTTAGCTGTGGGTTTTTCATGAAGGCCTTTATTATGTAGAGTTGTTTCTTCTAAACCAACTTTGCTGAGAGTTTTTATCATGAATAGATGTACTTTGTCAAATGCTTTTTCTGCATCTGTTGAAATGACCATATGGTTTTTATCCTTTCTTTTATTGATGTGATGTCTCATGTTGATTGATTTGCAAATACTGAACTACTCTTGCATCCCAGGAATAAATCCCACTTGATCACTGTGAGTGATTTTTGTTTTTAAGATTTTATTTATTTGACACAGAGACAGCCAGAGAGGGAACACAGCCAGGGGGAGTAGGAGAGGGAGAAGCAGGCTTCCCGCGGAGCAGGGAGCCCAATGCGGGGCTCGATGCCAGGACCCTGGGATCATGACTTGAGCCGAAGGCAGATGCTTAACAACTGAACCACCCAGGCGCCCCCTGTGAGTGATTTTTTAAAATGTATTTTTGGATTCAGTTTGATAAGATTTTGTTGAGGATGTTTGCATCTATATTTATCAGGGATGTTGTCCTGTAGTTTTCTTTTTTTGTGGTGTCTTTATCTGGTTTTGGCTTCAAGGTAATGCTGGCTTCATAGAATTTGGGTTTTCTTTCCTCTTCTATTTTTTGGAAAGTTTGAAAAGAATAGGTATTAACTCTTTAAATGTTTGGTAGAATTCACCTGTGAAGCCATCTGGCCTTGAACTTTTATTTGTTCGGAGTTTTTTGATTGCTGATTCAGTTTCATTGCTGATGTTCAGTCTGTTCAAATTTTATATTTCTTCCTGCTTCAGTTTTGTTAGGTTATATGTTTCTAGGTATTTATCCATTTCTTCTAGGTTGTCCAATTTTTGGCATGTAGTTTTTCATTATATTTTCTTACAATCATTTGTATTTCTGTGGTGTCTGGTTGTTATTTCTTTCATTTCTGATTTTGTTTATTTGAGTCCCCCCTCTTTTTTTATTTTTTTTTGATGATTCTGGCTACAGGTTTATCAATTTTGTTGATCTTTTCAAAGAACAAGCTCCTGGTTTCTTTAGTCTGTTCTATTGGTTTGTTGTTGTTGTTGTGTTTTTGGTTTCTATATCATTTGTTTCTGCTCTAAACTTCATTTTATCCTTCCTTCTGCTGGTTTTGAGTTTTGTTTTTTTTTTTCTCTTTCTAGTAAATAAAGGTTAGGTTGTTTATTTGAGAATTTTCTTGCTTCTTGAGGTAGGCCTGTATTGCTATAAACTTCTCTCTTAGAACTATCTTTGCCACATCCTAAAGTTTTGGACTGTTATGTTTTCATTTTCATTTGTTTCCATGTATTTTTTAATTTCTTCTTTAATTTCTTGGTTCATTGTTTAGTAGCATGTTATTTAAACCTCCATATATTTGTCCTCTTTCCAGATTTTTTTCTTGTGGTTGATTTCTAGTTTCATAGAGTTGTGGTCAGAAAAAATACATGGTATGACTTCAATCTTTTTGAATTTGTTGAAACTTATTTTGTGGCCTAATATGTGATCTATTCTGAAGAATGTTCCATGTTCACTTGAAAAGAATATGTATTCTGCTGTTTTAGGATGGAATGTTCTGAACATATTTGTTAAATCCATCCAGTCCAGTGTGTTATTCAAAGCCATTGTTTTCTTGTTGATTTTCAGTCAACATAGTTGACTTTGCCTTCAGTCAGGTCATCTGCAGTGGCTCTCTTTGCCTGTTGGGGGCAGTGTTTGGTCCCTGAGGTGTTAGTGGGCTAGTCTGGGACTGCCTTGGGCTTGAGTTGAGTCAGACCAGGCATTTACCAGAAATGCAGTAGCACCATACTTTAGGGTGCTTTCCCTGTGTTATTCCCTGAGAAGCTTTTGGTGGGCAGGGCCTAGAATCAGAAAAGCTGTCTGCCCCCCAGTCCACTGCTGAAGCCACAGTCTGACTGATGTGTGTGGTTATCTTTCCTTCTCCTCATGGCAGGAGTCACTTTGGAATGGTGCTAGCCCCTGTTGGGGCTGTTTGCACATTGCCAGGCTTGTGGCCCTGATTTGAATGGGCTCTGGCCAAGGGCATATTGGAGGGGGAAGATCCAAATGTGCTGGGGGGTGGGGCACACAGTGACTGCAGGGTTTGTGCATCAGGGAGAGGGGATGTGCAACCATTGCTGAGACCAGGGCCAGCTGTTTAGATCCACAAAGTGTGTGTGGGCAGGGTGTGCAATTTTAACAAGGTGCATGCCTGTCCTCCATGGGAGGGGATCCACTGTTGCAGCAGCTAGAATGAGGTTTTGAAAAGTATGCAGGTGGTAAGGTATGATGTTTGCAAGGTTTATCCTGGTCTTCTGAGGGAGGGGACTCATACAGCTGGGACTGAGGCAAGTGTGAGTGGAAAGGGTGGATCTACGGCGGGGGGCTGGGGATGGGAGCGTAGGCGGGTGGGGGTGGTAGCAAGTTAGGTAGTGAGTATCAGCACTAGGCTGTTTTTCACAGGTTGCTGAGTGTTTATGCTTTAGGGCGGGGGAGGGAAATGGTGCCTTCCAGCTCCTTTGTTCCTGAAGAGTCTCCCAGGGATCTCTGTCCCTCTGGGACATGCTCTGAGATTAGTAAACAACTTTCCTTCCTGTATGCCCCAGACATATTTCAAACTGCTGCTTCTATGCTCTATCTCCATAGACTGTTGTGCTGTCTCTTGAAGGGTGGGGACTCAGAAAATAACCCAAAGCCTAGCAGAACAAGCTCTTCCAGAAGCAAGCTTGATCATTTTTAACATTTCAGACTTTAAGTCACTCTGGTTGTAAGAAATCAAGAAATTCAGCCCCTCTGGTTTTCAAAGCCAAATGTTACAGGGATTCATCTTCTCTGTGTGGGCTCCCCAGCGTGATCATCTTTTTCTCTCCCTTCTCCATGCCTGTGGGTCCCTCCCTCCAGTGGACAGTCCCATGGTCTGTTTAGCTCCCCACTGTGTCTCTGCCCTTCCTACCCTCTTTGATGTGGCCTCTTCTCTAAATTTAGTTGTGGAGTTTGTTCTGCTAGTCTTTGGGTTATTTTCTGGGTTATTTACACTGATGTAAGTGTTATCTAGTGGTATCATTGGGAGGATGTGGGCTTAGGGTCCTCCTACTCCTTCATCTTCCCAGCCACCAATTCACCAGGCTTCTTTTTTCTGCTTCAAAGGCTGTTGTGCCCAAGCTGTGGCAGCAACCTCCCTGCCATATTGGGATTCATTGCCAACACAGGGATGGCAGAGAGAAAATTTGGAAAGAGTTTGGATCTTTGATAATAGTGCTGAATATCTGCTCCAACACTAGCACCTCCTACCTCTAGGCTTCTGATTTGGTATGATAGAAAGTGCCAGTGTTGTTTTAACTGGTTTTAGTTGGAGATTTTGTTCTTTCAGGGGCAGGCCTTCTCACTGATGAACGTGGTATTTGATATCCTTTTTGATTTTTGGAGCAGGCTGGGTCATCATTTCCCTGAATTTGTGCCCAGATGTAGTGGAATAAAACTGAGTCAGGAGGGATGGGCATCTGAAGCATCCAGATGAGGAAAAAAGTGTTCACATGAGTTCAAGTCAATTTCCAAGAAGCTTAGAGATTCAAAGCCAAGGAAAATCCTAACATCCAAGTACACCTGAAGCTGAAAATAAAACATAAAACACAGAAGATCAGAAGTCCCTGGATGGGATAGCAGAAGTAAGAGTTGGGTCAAGTGAGATAATTAAGTGTATTTCCATGAAAAAGATAGGATGCCCAAGGCTGGTAGTCATTGGATGCTTTCTTGCCCCCTAAGGAGTGTGTGATCTTGGCTTAAAAGCACAACTTCAGAGAGATAAATGAGTCTTCTTTCTAATATCCCAGCATCTTTTCAATTCCCCTCTCCCTGAGCTCTGAACTACAGAAGGCATCTTGTGTTAAGAAGTGGATTTCTAGGTTTCTGAATGAAAAGTTCTGCTATGTGATTTTCTTCAGAATAGCTCTTATTCTAAAATCACCAGCCAAAGCAACATTCTGTTCAGAAACTGGTAAAAATATGATTAGGGAATGTTCATATACTGTGCTTCATATAGTCAAATTAAGAAGTCTTTCCCAAGAGCCTTTTATGAGTTTGGCACTGGACCAGTTACCATCTTTCAAGGATAACACCCAGCGCCATATTGTACAGGAACCTTATAAAATTCACATCAAAATATAGCAAAGGGCACACTTTCTTTTTCTGTCAAGCTAGCTTTTCCCTTTAAAGGCAATCTTTATCTGTCAGAATCAGTAGAATCTGTTTCTCTAATACAACATGAAATACCTATCTATGATGTTTCTCTTCCAACAAGTAGATGTCAGTAAGGGGTTAGCCAGTCTCTCTACAGGACAGAGCAAAAACACTCACCTGGAAACAAATTATATGTATTTCCTAGTCATTTGTCAAGGCTTCCTGAAACATCTGAATTTATGCATCAGCTACTGTATCAGTCAGGACAATTAAGTACAAGCAACAGTAATAACTAACTACTCTAAGCAGAAGATTTATGGAAAGCTTATTGGCAGCTGTCAGAATCTCTAAAAATGATACAAAATCAAGGTTAGAAACTATGTAGCCAATAACAGTTCCCCAAATGACACTGAAGAACTGGTCTAGATACCACAGCACTGACTTGGTCATAGTTACCACAGTTTACTCTGCAGACACAGTTAACACTGATCCATGGCACTATCTTTAGATCTGCAGTGTAGCTTACCAATGATGGAACCTATCTGCTGATGGCACCCTCTGCAGAATAGACTCCGTAGTTAGTGGGTTTTGCACTACTAATACATGATTCAAAATCTAGGATGTGTATATGTGATTGGGGGAGAAGGGGCTACATCCCTGAGCCTCAGTTGCAAGAAAGGCCAGCAAAACAAGCATTTGAAATTTTCTTTTGTTATAATAGAAAATGGGATTTGTCTCATTAGGTAGGGATCTCCTAAACCAGTGATTTAAGGAGTCATTTAGTCATGCCTATAGACACTTTTTTTTTTTTTTTAATTGTTTATGCTTTGGCTTGTAAGACATCTGGTATTTTTTCCAGTTAATCTCTAAATCCTTATACCAGTAAAGAGCTGGGTATTTGTCCCTTTGAGAGTTCTAATAGAGAATATGCACCTACTGTGGCCAAAACTTGGATTTGAACCAAGTCTACCTGACTGTAAAGTTTGTGACTTTTCACTGGAACAGTTTATAGTATTTTACATGTACATAGGCTGCTGGAAATATTTTTGGCTACCATAGTTTGTTCCTGGATTGCTAAATTCTTAGATCTTTCATTGCTAGTCCATATCCTGTTATTAAGTAGGTAGACTTGATCAAATTACCTATCTTCTTTTTGTCTTCTTTTGCTTATCTATAAAGTGTAGATAATTATTCCTTTCACAGAGTTTGCTGTGAAAATTAATGAATGCATAAGAAGCACTCAGAATAGTGTCTAGAATGTAATAAATACTCAAAGAATGTTGATTATTATTATTTTCTTAAAATCTTGATTTTCATCTTTTTTTTTTTCATAGTGAAAATTTCTCTTCAAATAGAATCTGCACTGAAAACCCAAAATGGAAACTGAGTAATAGCAGAGCTGCTTTGGGAGGTAAGATGGGAGGGAGTCCTCATTTCACTCAGTCTCGGGTCTCCTTTAAGGCATGTCCAATAGATGATAATAGTTCAGATTTGTCAAACTTTTACTCTGTACCAGGTTCTGTGCTCAGTTTGCTTGCGTTTTTTCACTTATAAGTACAGTGACCCTGTGGGGTAGGTATTGTCTCCATATACAGATTTGCTTGTATATGGGTGATGAAACTGGGGCTTCTTGAATATCAGTAACCTGCAAAGAGTCACACATCCAGTAACTGTCAAAGTCAAGACGGGAGCCAGATCTGCCTGATGGCCCTGAATTAAATGTCCTTAACCATCTCATTGCACTGCCTACCCTTATAGTTCAGATATCTGGTTTTAAAACCACTGTTTTGATGAATTGGGTCATTCTTGCACCTTGCAATGATGAAATATTGGTTGGACTCCTGGATTTTAACCAGGAATCAATTTGGAGAACACTTATTTTTTAATGTAAATTTGGAAATCTCTATAGTATTAAATTATGTGAGATATGAATCCAAAGAAGCTGGATCCACTGGGATGAGTATAAGTAGTAGGCATGAAAGTGAAACAAACACTATGCATGATTATAAAAGATATCTAATTAACAAAGAAGCAATAAAATGCTCAGTTTAGAGGAGTAAAGTTTTATTGAAGCTTATTTTTTGGGGGTCAGTGTTCAGCATCATAAAAACTGCAGGAAGCTACTGGAAACTTTTGTGTGGAGAAATTTCTATTTGTCTGAAAGCCAGAAACTTTGTGATATCTGGTGATGGGCAACCTCCTGCTCAGAGCAAATGTTTTCATGGTATTCCCCTTGATAATCATTTATCTCCTTTCTATAATGAATCCTTCAGCAAGAATGGACTCCCTTAATCCTAGGTGTTGCCATCTTGTATTCTCTTTCCCACTGATACCTGGAAACTTGTCAGGGGAAGGCACTGTTTTTCCTTTACTCCTCCTTCCTCCTGCTACTTAGGTGGCAGGAAAGAAACTCCCAGATTTCCTGCATCATAAAGATCACAAAGTGTATGGCCATCTCCCATCTCCCTGACCCAGGCCTAAAGGGAGAACTGGAAGAAATTGTTGGAAGAAATTGTTTCAGGACCATGGACAGAGTAAACAAGATGTTCATTGTGCCAGGAGAAAAGATCTTTTAAGAGATACAAGTTACTTAAAGAAGATAGCTAGTGGAATAAGTGCCGTGATCTTACTCTCCTTTGGCAACTGCTGGGGATACCCTTTGGGTAAATCCAAGTGGAAGCCAGAAAGTACCAAAAGCTGTTGATGTAGCTCATATGAGTCAGCCTCTGAAGGCAGCAATCAAGAAGATGGGTAAAAAATAGACTGAATGAAGGAATGCGTGTGCATGCACACCATACACACTTAGTGAAAATCCACTTCATGCCAGTTATTAGTGCAAAACCCACTCCTTGGCTACAATAAAATAATTTTTTTTTTTTTATTTTCAGTGGAGCTAGCCTTGGCAAAAAGTTTCTTGCATTTCATTGCAATTTGTTATAGCTCTAAATCAGCCAGGTAGAAAAATTGAAAAGTAAGCTAATTTATGTCTCAAAGTTTGCAAGTAATTGTATCAGATGCAATTTTGGAACAAAAATCTCAGTAGTCTCCCAGGAGACAGTTTTTGTAATAACATAATTAAAGCTGGAAGTCATAGGTACTGGAGCAAATGATCAGAAATATATTATCCCTCTAGTCCTTCAGCATGGATGGTTTTCAGACTGACCTATACCTTTTGCATAGATTGGGTACATTTTTCTTCCACATACTAACTTTAGTGATCTACAGTGGGTCTAGCTGTATAGTGAACCAGTGAATTTTCATCATGAGGAGTAGTCCAGCTAATTTAAATGCACTTCCAAGGGAATTCAAGCACATTGTCCCTAAGGCTGGGAAAATGTGTTCCTTTCTGGATATCATGTATATATAGCTGCAGGTTTGCACTGAAGGAGATTTTCAAGGTTCCTGCTAAAGGGACCTAAGTTTCAAAAGTTACATAATTACAGTGAATTCAGCTTCACTATCCCTGAAGCTTTTAACATTTTCCAGTTTTTAAAATGGTCCTTAATGGATGTGCATGGAACTTGTTACATGGATTATGAGATAACCTTGCCCCTGACTTTGAGGGTGTCAGGGATAATTTGGTGACTTGTTTATTGTGGTGACTGTAATGTAAGTTATCATATTCCCTGAAACCATGCCCTCCCCTGGTCAACTCTTGGAGGGAGACTGAACCAAGGGGAATTCTCAAAGGACTTTCAGATCTGCCTTCCAGCTCAGACTCCCAGCTTTCAGATAATATAGGCATCTCACCAGGCTCCAGTCCCTGAAGGACATAACCCTGCTCATTATAACCAGTAGCACTATATGTGGTCAGAAACAGGAAAGGGACTCTTTGACCCAGAGGAGCTGATCTATCAGAGAAGTTCAAATAGGAAGTACAAGGTATTTGTTACAACAGCACCCCAACTTCTCAGAACCAGCTTTCTTAGTCTATTTGGGCTGCTATAACAAAATACCATAGATTGGGTAGCTCAGAAACAGCAGTGAGAACTAACTGTGACAAAAATGTCTTTCTCACTGTTCTAGAGGCTGGAAGTCCAAGATCAAACACCTGTTATGTTAAGTAATTATTTGTTAAGATTTCAGGTGTCTATAGCTAAATAAATTCTTAAATTTCCATGAGTCTCATAAGATCACTTATTCTTTACTTTAAAAAAAAGTCACATAAAGATGATTGTGCACCCCAAATGATCACTTCTACTAACTGTAAGAAATATTTCATTGATAAGTATCAATGTAATTGACAATTTACATTGAAAAAAATTTTTTTGGTGTTGAAGGCTATCTCAACGTCTCCCAACTGATAGAAGATGACTACAGTAAGAGATTTTCCACAGGCATATTTTGGAAATTTCATTGATATGTACCCCTTTATGAATGAATAAAATGGTGATAAATGTAACTATAGAATTTACCAAAACAAAGTTAGAAATATCCAAGAAACAGTTAGATACTTGAGAAGGAAATGAACAGAGATATAATCCCTAGGCATATGGGGACTGAGAGACAACAATCTAAAAAAAAATCTAATATTGGTCATTGATTTGAGAGTTGCTTTTTTGGATATCCGTATGTTAATGCACCTGGCCATTGTGGTATGTAATAAAATGAGGGACTAAAACTCTTTGGACTATATGGTCATTTGAGTGCTTTGGTTTTAATTAATCAGATTAAAAAGTACATAATTTATTTATGACATGTTATGACCTGTGCTTATAACAAAAGCACCATTTCCCAAACAATATATTAAGAATAAAATAAATGATTAGAATATTTTGACCATTAGTGTACTTAAAATTATTTCTCCAAGCTTTATTTACATTTTAATTTGATAATGAACAAATAAGGAAAGCAGACCTATGCTGCACCTGCTAAGGAAGTCTCAACTGTGAGCACCAAGACATGTTGTTCAGTCAGCTGCAGCTGCCAAGAATATGGGGATAGAAATGATTCTCTTTGGCTTTAAGTCTGGTTTATACCTTTCATTTTGCCTTCTATCTCCAAACATGAGTATGCTCCACAGTTGGATATACTTTTTCTACAGAATGTCTACATTGTGCCCTATATGCTATGGCTTCTCGCCATCTTTACTACTCCGTTGTTTACCAAAGCTGTAACATGAGGCTGCCTTTTTGGTTTTGCCCAGTGGAAACTCAGGTATCACATTCTGATATTTATTGGGATTCTAATAACAAATGCCTACGGGAAATTGAATGCTTGAGTGACAATATTATTTTATTCCTTTAAATGGATTCAGTTTTTCATCTCTTCATTGTTTTTATGTAAGGCAGGAGAACAAAGAGGGAAAGAGAGAGAAAGAGGGAGAGAAAAGTGAAATAATTAGGAGGGAGAAAGCCAGTTTTATTCCCTTGTGAGCAAGTGAACTTGGGAAATGTCAGAAACAGAGCCCCACTGTCCTCATCTGAGAAATGGAGAATATTGTAGTTACCTCAGAGTGGTTGTTTAGAAACATTGGTATCATGTATTCAATATAGAAGGCTCAAAATGGGCACTCAAAAATTAATCACTTCCTTTCTCTCTCCTGTGAGGGGCCAAAATGCACACAAGCAGACAATACTTCTCCCTCTGCTTCTCCCTCTGACCCTCCTCCCTCTCATGCTCTTTGTCTCTCATTCTCTCTGTCTCAAATAAATAAATAAAATCTTAAAAAAAAAAAAAGAAAAGAACTTTGTGCTCAAGTTTATAAATTAGTCAGCCATATATATTCTTTTTTTTTTTTAAAGATTTTATTTATTTATTCATGAGAGACAGAGAGAGAGAGAGAGAGGCAGAGGGAGAAGCAGGCTCCCAAGGAGCAGGGAGGCCGATGCGGGACTCAATCCCAGGACCCTGAGATCATGACCTGAACCGAAGGCAGACGCTTAACCATCTGAGCCACCCAGGCGCCCCAGTCAGCCATATATATTCTAAATTGAAGTGCTTTCTTTTATCATTGAAGATAGAAATATAGCAAATTGAATAATATTTTCAAAAAGAAGAAAAAAAGCTTCCATAATTTTGCTCTCCTGATGACATTCTCACTTTCACAGAGGAAAGTTGATTTCCAATCCACATACATGTGCATATTTTAAATAGTTGCAGTCATCATGTCTGCAGCATTTCTGATTTTGAAATTTTATTATACTTTCTCCTGGGTCTTAAGAGACTTCATAATTATGAATGATTATGTTATATTACACTCTGTTGATTTAGCATATCAACTTTTTCTTTTTTATCGGACATTTATGTGGCTTTTTGTTTTAGTTCATCCCTCCCTCACTCCCCCCTTCCTCCCTTCCATCTATTAATTAATTAGTTAATTAATTTTTACAGTTTATACCTTTACAAGTCATTGAGAAATGAAATATTTGTACTTTTTTTTAATGCTTCATGGTATTTTATTCCCATAAGCTTCAGTTCGGAGTGCTTTAACAGAATACCATAAACTGGGAAGCTTATAAACAACAGAAATTTATTTTTCATAGTTATGGAGGCTGGGAAGTCCAAGATGAAGGCACCGGCAGAGTTAGTGTCTGCTGAGGACCTGCTTCTTGGTTCATAAGCAGCCCCCTTGTTGCTCTGTCCTCACGTGGCAGAAGGGAGTGAAGAGAGCTCTTTGGGGTCTCTGTTATAAGGACACTAATCTATTCATGACAGCTCCACCCGCAGGACCAGTTATCTCCCAAAAGGCCCCATCTCCAAATACCATCACTTGGGATTTGATTTCAACATATGAATTTAGGGAGGGAACACAACCATTCCGCCTATAGCACTTTATGAAGAAGTCTCATGAGTGGAATTACAGCATCAAAGAGTTGGAATGCCTACATGGTTCTTTCTGTGTTTTGCCGTATTTTTTCTAAATTAGGAATAGTGCTTTTGAAAATCTTTTAAGTTTGGAGAGGGCAGTGAATATACAGAAATAGTCTTGGTTTTCACATCTAATGTGCTAGTCTGGCTCACCTGTCCGTAAGAAACTCACGTGTCAGTAAATAAGAAACTCACGAAATGCTGGTCTTTGCACCTGAATATTACCACAGTTTTTATTCATGTTGTTAATGTTATTGTCATTTTGTTGTTAATTTTAACATTTAAAAGAAGACTTAAGTCCTGGAGGCATTCGCAGTGGTTTGGCAACATCTCTGTGGACTGATTCACGAATCTGGGAACAAAAAATTCCCCTTGTCTAAAAAGATGTGCTTTCAGTACATTACTATAGATTATATTCTCTCTTTTTTCAATGGTCTTAAATTTTATTTTTAGAAATTTAGATACAGTAAACGTGATCTTTTTGTTCGTACAGTTCTAGAAATTTCACTGTATAGATAGATAGATAGATTTGTATAACTACAACCACTATCAGGATACAGGAAAATTGCATCACCTCCCCAAATGTCCTTGTGCTGTAACTTTTTATTTACACTCCCCTGTCAACTTTAACTCCAGATGATGACAGGTGTTCTCTGGCACTGCAGTTTTGTTAGCTCAAGAATATCATAAAAATGTAATCATATAAAATGTAACCTTGGAGACCGACTTCTTCTATTCAGCGTTAGATTTCCTGTTTTTTTCCTCTGTTTCATTTGTCTGTATCCCTTTTCTTTTTCTTTCAATTTGAGCATCTTTAATATCATATTTAAATTTGTCAGTATATTTGATATATGATATAGGTCTTTGTTAGGGTTCGAAGCCGATGGCCAAGAAAGAATTCTTGAGACGTCTTTGGAGCAAAAAGGTGATTTTATTACAGCACAGGGACAGGACCCATGGGCAGAAAGCTACACTGGGGTCATGAGGAGTGGCTCGTTATATACTTTCAAGTTGGGAGGTGTTAGGGATAGCGTGAGTCTCTAAGGAATTTTGGAAGCAAGGTTTCCAGGACCTCGAGAGGGCTAGCTATTATGGCTGGGAAGAGGTCATTCATTACCGTCTAATAAAACCTTAGTCATGACACCCTTCAGATGTATGTTGGTGGGCCATATACTTGAGGGGTGATTGCCAACGTGTACCTTGGGGGGTTTAGAGATAAAGGAAGCTTCCAAAGGAATTTTTATGTGTTAAAGTAGACTTACAGGATTGGGTGAGGGGGTCAGGCTAGGATTGCCTTTTGCCCTTAACGGAGTGCTAACGTCGAGGCAGTTGAGTCCCTAGAGGAAGGTCACTCTTCCTGTTTCAAGGACTTGTCAGTGGGCTCTAGGTAGTAAGGAAATTTAATAATTTTTCTTCTGCCTTTGTTTCCCACATCAATATATGTATTTTGACACAGTTTTTGTTTTTTTTTTTGTTTTGTTTTTTTTTTGAGAAAGAAAGGGAGCACATGTGAGTGGGGGGTAAGGAAGGGCAGAGGGAGCGGGAGAAAGAGAGAGAATCTTAAGCAGGCTCCACACACAGCGTAGAGCCCTGTGCCCAGAGCAGAGCCCTATGCAGGGCTTGATCTCGCGACTCTGAGGTCATGACCTGAGCCGAACATCAGATGCTTAACTGACTGAACCACCCAGGCACCCCTTGACACAGTTTTTTAAAAGAGCAGGTCTGCTGGAAAAAATTCTTACTATTTTCTCATTTGGGAATGTCTTTATTTCATCTTCATTTCTTTTTTCTTTTTTTTTTTTTTAAAGATTTATTTATTCATTTGAGAGAGTGAGAATGAGAGAGAGAGCACATGAGAGGGGGGAGGCTCAGAGGGAGAGGCAGACTCCCTGCCGAGCAGGGAGCCCGATGCGGGATTCGATCCTGGGACTCCAGGATCATGACCTGAGCCGAAGGCAGTCGCCTAACCAACTGAGCCACCCAGGCGCCCCTCATCTTCATTTCTGGTGGATGTTTTCACTGAATATAGAATTCTGGGTCGACATTTCTTTGCATTTAAAATTGTTTCCCTCCCTTCTGGCCTCCATGGTTTCTGATGAGAAATTCTCAGTCATTTGAATAGGTTTTCCCCTGTGAGCAGGATTTCTCAACTCTAGCATTATTGATACTTTGGGGCCTAACTATTCTTTGTTTTGGGAGGCTGTCCTGTGCATTGCAAGAAATTTAGTAGCATCCCCTGCCTCTACCCACTAGATGACAGTAGTACCTCTCCCCCTGTCGTGACTATTAAAACTGGCTCTCGACTTTGCCTAGAGTTCCCTGGGTGGGTGGGAGGACAGAGTCACCCCAGGGGAGAACCACTGCCCCTAAGTAATATGTCATTTATCTCTGGTGACTTTCAAACATTTTTTCTTTGTCTTTAGTTTTTGGCGGTTTGATTGCTGTGTGTCTGGATATGGATTTTTGTTTTTTTTCTTTTGCCTTTCCTGTTTGGATTTGCTGAGTTCTTGTCTATTGCCAAATTTGGGCAGTTTTCACAAATTATTTCTTAGAATATATTTTTCTGCACTATACAGTCTCCTGGGACTCCAATAACATGAATGTTATTTTCTCCCAGGTTGCTGAGTCTCTTTATTTAATTTTTTTCACTCTTTTTTTTCTCCTTGTTGTTGAGCTCACATAATTTCTATTATCTATCTTCAAGCTCACTATTTCCTCCGTAATGTCCATTCTGCTATTGAGACTATTGAATGAGTTCCTATTTCAGTTATTGTATTTAGTATTCTAAAATTTTCATTTTGCCTTTTATATCCTACATTTATTGCTGGTGTTTTCGGTTCTTCCATTTATTTCAAGGGTTTTTACCTTTAATTCTTAGAGAATTTTTATAAAAGCTAATTTAAAGTCTTTTTGTGATAATTTCAATATTGATGTCATCCAGACATTGGTGTAATTTTCCTGGCTCTTGGCATGGCAAGTGATTTTAAGTTGTATCTTGGACATTTTAAATATGACATGAAACTTAGGCTTTTGTTTATATCCCATGTTTTAGCAGGTAATTGACCCAGTTGGATTCAGGCTACAAGTTCTAATCAGCTTTCTGTGAGTTTTAGTGTCATTGCCACTTATGTTTTCAAAGCTTTAGTGATCTGTCTCCTGTATGCACACCACCCAACACCTAGTTGGAATCTTGGCAGTGATCTACCCTGTAATTCACTTCTTAATGTCTTTGGTATGTTATTTAGTATCTGACCCATGCATGCACACCTCACAACTTGATGAGGTGCTTTTCTGAACTCCTCTCTCTCAGTGATGTCTCCAGTCCTTTCTGTTTCTCTGGGCTTCCCTTTTCTGTCCTCTGGCCTCAAGCTATACACTTTCCATAGCTACACCCCCTGTTCAGTGTCAAACAACAGGAAGATAGAGAGAAATGGGGGCTTGTCCTACCCTGTTAGGGACCTACAATCAGGGAGAAAATGTCCCTTTCCTTAAAGATTTAGTCCTGTGGGCTCCATTGTCACCACTGTTGCGGCAGGATTGCTTGGGAGTTGGGAGACACTAGAGGATGAGAAAAGAAAGAAACAAACAAAAAACACAAATAAGGGATTCTTACCCCCACCCACACCTCTGCCTGTACAGCCACCTTTCCCACGCAGCATGAAGAAACGTGGTTCCAGCTCACAGAGTCAGACCCAGAGAGTGTCTTGTGGAGCTCTCACTATCGACATCATTGCCCACTTCCATGTTTAAGATTCAGTTGGGTCTAGATTGGGAATAGACCGAAGGGGGAATAAATGGTAAACTGCCTCATGGTTCCATGGTACTTTAAATACGGATCTTCTTCCTCAGTCCACCTGCTACTGTTTCCTTTCAGAGTCCTCAAATAGCTGTTCCACACATTCTGTACATATTTTATAATTTCAGTCAGTGTGAGTGATAGGGTGGGGCATGTTACTCCATTTTACTAGGAACAGGAGCACATGTTCTCTCAGTAATTTTGATGTAAATAATCTTTCTGAAATAGGTTTTTAGAGTAGACTGGTGAACTAATTTTATACCCGTCAGATAAATTGCAGTCTCTTTCTGCCAGAGAATAAAGCCATTGGTACTGTTGTTCTTTACTCACATTTCAGTGATTCCAGAATGCCTGGACCTGAGGTAGCATTTCTTGTAGAGATGTTTAAGACTTAACAAATGAACATAAAAATCTTTATTTACATTAGTGCCTCATTAATAGCTCATTAATCTTTATCTGCATGAGGGATGGCAAACAAATTTCATCTCATGTTCTACTCAGCTCACCTAGTTGTAGCTACCTGGAATGTGGGTCTGAGAACAGGAGGACTCATATTGCTTAGCAGGAAGGTATGCTGGGACTGAATAGTTTCTCACATCTTCCACGAGGAGAGTTGTGGCATATATCTTTCACATTCTTGCCTTATTGGATCTACATGATAGATCAACATACATAAACTGGTGAAGTAATAATAATAATGATTAATGAATCATTGGTACTTTGTGGTTTTTTTTTTTTTTTTAAGATTTATTTATTCATTAGAGAGAGGGGGCAGGGCAGAGGGAGAGGGAGAGAGAAACTTCAGCAGACTCCATGATGAACAGGAAGTCAGATGCAGGGCTCAATGATCTCATGACTCTGAGATCAGACCTGAGCTGAAACCAAGAATCAGGCACTTAACCAACTACACCACCCAGGCGCCCCTGAATCATTGGTACTTTGTAATCCCACTGAAAATGAAGTTCTGCTTGGTTAGAGGGAAGCATGCCCTGATCACCAGTAGCTCCTTTGTTGTGTAAAAGTGTTGATAACTATTTCTGACATTCTTAGAGGTGTAACTCAATTACTTTGTCTTACTAGCTTAAATTTAAATGAAGCCATATTAATGTTAGTGTCTAAATTTTATTTTTTAAAAGATTTAATTAATTAATTAATTTGAGAGTAAGAGACAGAGAGAGCAGGGGGAGGAGCAGGGGGAGAAGGAGAAAGAATCTCAAGCAGACTTCACGCTGAGCACGGAGCCCAAGTTGGGGATCCATCTCACAACCCTGAGATCATGGCCTGAGCCCAAACCAAGAGTCAGACACTCAACCAGTTGAGCCACCCAGGCGCCCCTAAATTTTACTAGTTCTTTTTTTTTTTTTAAGAATTTATTTATTTATTTGACAGAGAGAGACACAGTGAGAGAGGGAACACAAGCAGGGAGAGTGGGAGAGAGAGAAGCAGGCTTCCCGCTGAGCAGGGAGCCCGATGTGGGGCTCGATCCTAGGACTCTGGGATCATGACCTGAGCCGAAGGTAGATGCTTAATGACTGAACCACCCAGGCGCCCCAATTTTAATAGTTCTTAGCTCTAACTTCACTCACTCTAGGGGACAGCACTTTTCAATGCAGACTGTAAGACCAAGTGGGAATGTTTAGGGAATTTGTGGGAATCTGTGTGATTGCCCAAATGATTGGAGGTGCCTCTGTCATTGGGTCGGTAGGTTTTAGGAATTCTAGAAGGTCTTTAATGTGAGGGTAGACCTGGTTAAAAAAGAGTATTATTCTGTTCAGCAGGACTCTAATATCCAGTGAAAGAAAATTTACAGACACCCTTAGGTTGGTGCAAGAGGTATTCATATGCCTGGCACTTGTGAATACCCATAGGTCCTACAGAATTTTTTTTTTAATCATTTGCCTTATGTCCCTGGAATAAGATTATAGCTTTCATGCTGTGAACATACATAGCTTGTGCCACTGCTGCTGTTAAGAACACATTGTTTTGGAGGGCAAGAATGATTTGAGAGGCAGAAATCTTGCTTAAGAAAAAAGACAAATTAAACTTCTCTCCTTTTTTTTTCTTTTTTGATCACTTTTGCCAGAATTTTTGTTATTGTTTGTCTATAATAAGAATCAACTTTTGGTTTTAGTGATCCGACTGGATCGTTAGGCTTTCCACTGCTTTATTATATACTTTCTTTCAGTTTCTTTAAATATGTTTAGTGTTCTTTTTCCACCTACTTAAGTTGGATGCTAAGCTCATTTTCTATCGTATCAGTTTATTTTTTTTTCTGATCTATTTGAGACAATACACTAAAAAAAAAAGAAAAGAAAAAAGACAAATTAATTAACCTATCAAATTATTTTTCTAAGATAGCATTAATGCAAGCAATTCTTGCATACATAAGTACGGTTTCACAGTAGTGCTCAATGTCCATTTTTTGCTTCTGTTTGTGTTCTAATTTATGATTACTTACAATCTAATACAGTATTGACAACCATTGTACATGGAAACAAGGACTATTTTGCAATATTAAGGAATTCATACCACTCTTAAATTTGCATATAGCTATAGAAACAATGCACATGCAATGACATATATGTATTGTTTACATTGGCAACAAGACAATGAACACTGTAATTGTGAATAGTTTTAGTTTTTAAAAAATACTTAGTAAGATTTTAAATTTAAAAAAACAATTTTACCTTTACTCAGTTTTTGTTTAAAATTTTAAAGTTACTAATCACAATTAGTATATCATATCAATTTTATTAGTTTAAATATTTTAGAAAACAGTAACTTTTTGTTCTATTTAGGTTTCCTTCTTCATAGTGATTTTCTTCTAAATTACTGTTTTTTCTAGTTAATTCATAGAAAGACTCTTGATTATTACTACATACTAAAGTACTAAAAATTTATATTTATAGTGGAATCCCCCAAAGAACAGAATGATGTGCTTGTTGTGATGATGCAACTTCACAACTTTTCTCCTAAGTTTGGCATCTCCCATGTCTCACCAGATTGCCACCTCAGAGCCTCTCTGACAAGGAAATTCTGGGGCCATCAGTAGACCCTGAACTATTTCAGGCCACTGTAGCTGCTTCCCAAAGTGGCAGATTGTCAGGAACATTCTGATTTGAAAAAGCCAGTAAGAAAGAAAATCATTTGAATTCCAGATCTCTGTGTGAGGTTTTGTGAAAAGTTTGGAAATATATTTATGTATTTTTGGGTCTCACAATATTTAAATTGAGGGAAGTGAGGAAAATTCACTATAATAAACATTCTATGAGCTCAGACACCGTGTTGGTTCTGGGAACACACAGAGAAATCAGATTCCTTATCCTGACAGATCATATGATCTAGGGTCATGTATCTTAAATGTTCTGTCTAAAAAAAAATTCTTTTTTGGTAGAGAAAAGTAAATGTGGGGCACCTGGGGGTGCAGTCAGTAGGTTAAGCATCCGACTCTTGGTTTCAGCTCAGGTTGTGATCTCAGGGTCATGAGATTAAGCCCTGCATGGGGATCCACGCTCAGCACGTTGTTTGCTTGAGTTACTTTCTCCTTCTGCCACTACCTCCCAAGTGTGTGCGCTCTCTCTTTCTCTAAAAAGATTTATTTTATTTTTAAAAAGATTTTATATTTATTTTTTTAAAAGATTTACTTATTTATTTGAGAGAGAGAGAACATGCAAGTGCACACAAATGGGGGGAGGGGCAGAGGTAGAGGGAGAAGCAGACTCCCTGCTGAGCAGAGAGCTGGGCAGGGGGCTGGATCCCAGGACCCTGAGATCATGACCTGAATTGAAGGCAGATGTTTAATTGACTGAGCCACCCAGGTGCCCCTAAATAAATAAATTAAAAAGAAAGAAAAAGAAAAAGAGCAGGGGCTTCTCCAGAGTATCTGTATATGGGGGGCTTAGGGAAACAATCTTAGTTGGAAGAAGGTTAGAAGATATTTCTTGTTTTCATTTCAGTTATGTGTTAAAGGCAGTGAAAATAGTAGTTTCCATTCATCTTTAACACATAATCTTCATTAAGTAGTAACATTATTTTTATTTTCTCTGTTTGGGGAAGAGGGGAAAGGGACATTACGCCATTGTGGAAAGATCTCCAATCCTCCTGAGTCATTCCTCAAGGCTACAGTTTTCTGGGATGGTTTCAGTTGCCCCATCAATGGCACGGCTGTCCTTTGAAGTCTAGAACTTTACTTTAGAAGACCATGCAGATTTTTCATTCTACTTTAAAATATATCTTGTTTTAATATAAAATTAATTGTTCTGAAATTTTCCAGAAAAATTTATTCTGCAGGTATATTCCCTGGTTTTGTTGTTGCTTCACATATCCTGTATATTGTGGGGTATTTGGACAGTAACTTGAAAGTCAAGCAGTGGGAACATGGAAATATGAAGGCTATTCAATGATATAAGTAAATATGAAATGATCTTTCTTTCCTTCATTAATCATATTGGGAAAAAAGTACTTTTACTAAAATTACTTTGATGTAAAAGTACTTGTTTCAGTGCTTTTCATTATTCATATTATACAACATTTTGATAACCACTCAACGAAACACTTTTTTTCAGAGAAACATGGAAATAGTCTTGCCTTACAAATTTTCTCCACCCCAGTAAAATTTTAACCAATTAGCCTCATTTTCTACCCAGACTAGTGATCTCAACTTCTGCATCTCAAGACTTATTTAAAAAAAAAAAAAAGAAACTGACCTCTGAAGTTTTTTGACAAAATAAAGACAGAATAGAAATAATCAAAATTGACTCGAATGTCCCCAAACTTATTACACCTATATGTAGTACTCATAGATATTTCAAAGGATAGAGTCAAAACTCATATGCCAAAACAATGTTATACAGATAATTCCCAATATTAATTATAAAATAAAGGGAATTTCTGTATCAGTGACTCTGCCCTTACCTCACTGAAAGCACATGATTATATTCATCATTTTTGTCATGCTTACTTGGAAACTTATGGTTAAATTTTTGCACACAATTACTTTGTCCTAGGAAAAAGAAACTAATATCATTTTTCTCCACATCTCCCCACCTCCAGTTTTATAGTCTTTATTTTTTTTATATCCATTGTTCAGGTCTGTCGTACTGTGTTTTTATTTTGAACATCAGTCTCTTGGAATTGGACAGGATAAAAATTACTTTATCACTAATTAATTATCTAATTCTACATATTACCTCACACCTTAATGCTTATGACGTGAGAGGCACATGCACACAGGAAATCTGGCAGGACATTCGGCAGCAGACATTTCAGAATTAGACTCACTAAACCTGCCTACTCTGGCTTTAAAGCTTTAGCTGCAGAATTGAGAAGAATTCTGCATGATGCACATAAATGTAAAGATTCTTCAGTTCAGGCTTTACTAATGATTGTCTCAACTCCCACTCTAGATTGAGGACATTATGCTGGTTACTAGAGAGTTGACTTACAAATATTCATACATTCAGAACTATAACATATAGAATAGGGTAATAATTTTAATTTCCAGTCATTCTTCTCCCCTGAAAAGTTGATGAAATCCATTCACTCAAGTGGTTAAGAAAATTATTTTTCTTTCAGTTTTCTAGATTTTGCTGATTGTCTTGTGTGTGTCCCTGGCTGTGTTAGTCCTAGGGCATTCTGTGCACTTGCTTAAGATTCCCTTTAAGAAGAGAAATGATCTTTTACAGTTTTATTAACCAGAAGGTTTAAGTTCTTTTCAGTGTGCAAATCATTACTAATGAATGATTCATTTTCTTTTACATGACCCTGAGATTTCCTTTATCTCTTTAACTAAGTGTTCTGTGCTTTTGTTCAGCTAACTAAGCATTCTGTCTCAAGGTGGTATGCATTCATAACTCCATATCTACAATTTTGAAAAGCATCAGAAAATTAAACAATTTCATGGCAGAACCTGAAATGAATCAATCTGAATCTGTTAATGACCTTTATTTTTTCCCATTTATTGTGAATGGTCACACGTCTCACTGCAGTAATATTTATGTGTTTGGTAGAGGATGCTGCCTCAGAAACCTCTGGGGTAGAATGTAATACCCAGGGGCGCCTGGGTGGCTCAGTCGTTAAGCGTCTGCTTTCGGCTCGGGTCATGATCCCGGGGTCCTGGTATCGAGCCCCGCATCGGGCTCTCTGCTCGGCCGGGAGCCTGCTTCTCCCTCTCCCACTCCCCCTGCTTGTGTTCCCTCTCTAGCTGTCTCTCTCTCTCTCTCTCTGCCAAATAAAAAAAATAAAATCTTAAAAAAAAAAAAAAAAGAATGGAATACCCAGATTATGCACTTTACTACTTTTCTAAAATCATAAAAGATCCAACTCCAAAACAATCTGTCCTCAAGAATTTCAGATAAGGGATTTCAAATCCATAAAAGAAAGAACCTCTGTTTTCCAAATCAAATTTGAACTACTAAATATCTTAATGGCTATAGTTTTACTCTTCAACTATTTCAGTGTCACTGTTAGGTGACTTATGATGACTTTAAATAACATGGACCAGCCTTCACTAGAAACTATTATAAGACAATCTTAGCAAAACTATACTAAGAGAAAAACATTGATATCCTGGGTCTCTTCTTGCTCTATGACTCGTCTATAAACATGCTTTTGCTTTATAAGTTTTTTATGCAATTGACTTCAAAAAATTACTTTGGATTTTTTTATCCTACTGGGTACAAAAAGGGGGGGGGGGTAGATCCCAGTGCTGATATTTAAAAGAACAGCTCTGAAAAATGTTTTATTTTATTAACTTTAATGTTGTTTGAATAATCTAACAATGTCTGAAATTTATGACATACATGTTTAAATTCATATTGTTTGGATTTAATGTCAAATTCTTACGCAATAACGTGCTTGAAAGGAATTCCTCTGGGCTCAGTTTTAGATATTTTAAGGATAACAAAAGTGAGTGTCAGACCAAATGCATCCCCTTCACCCATAGATCTTTTACAAAGGGAATGGAGACAAACTGTTCTATAGCATGTGAAAACCTTCACCCACTTCTAAGATTGAAAAAGATCAAGAGAGGAGAGGTTACTGGTGAGAAGCTTTCCCTGGAGAGCTGTGGGTGTATTACAAGTGTCCATATGGTGGTGGGTAGGGGTGGGCGGTTTTCTGACTCTGCATTTGATCAAAAGTTCCTCTTGGAGAACTTTAAAATATGATTCCTGTGGTGGAAGTCATAGAGAATGGATGCCTGACTCACTTCTGGAAACCAGCCTGATCTGACTTGCACTTCTGGGAAAGCAAAGCAGCAAGACAGGGGACTACCAAGAGCTTTGTGTATGTGTGATGGGGGGTGGGTCATGGAGATGACTGCTGTGTTGAGATTAGCCTGAATTGCCTGAATGAATGAAACAAGGTCTCTTATTCCAACACTTGTGATCCTGAATGCTGTACTATAGAGTAATACTTAACTCCATGTGAAAGAATACTGTTAATAGTTGGATTGAGTAAAAATAAATATAAATTATTATACAAGGTGATAGATTTTGTCTAACAGTGGAAGCATATCTATATCTGCTATTGGTAACCAGAAGAGACAGTTAGGAAAAGAATACATTTATTCAGACTTGAGGGAATTAGATGCTAACAAGCTAGCAGATTGGAGAAGTGAGTTTACTCTCAACAAGAATCTCCAAGATGAGTGGTTGGAAGACCTTTATGTATCCCTTAATTCATAAATAGTTGCAAACCTTCCTATCTTTCTCCAGAATCTTTTTCTGTCTCCCCTGTCTCTCCACCTCTTGTTCTCTCTTCAAGAGTTAGATTTCCAGGGTATATAGTCACAAAATCAATAATCATAACTTTTATTATGTTTATCCTAAACTCCTAAAATGTATTTTTATTTCACAAGGAAATTTATGATCAACTAGATAACTATGGACAAAAATAATAGGAGATATGACTGTTGGGCAGTAAGCTGAACTCTCCCACTAGCTAAGCAACTGCCACTCCACACCCCCCACCTGCTTTTTGTTGAAAAGTTCCATCTCGTCAGAATTCCATTTTGCCACAGGTCAAACTTTTTCTTACAAATAACCCAAATCATTGCTCCACATACTGTTTCCTCTTCCTGGAGTGCCAAGTACTACACCTACACCCTCACAGAAATTCTGTCCCTCACCACACTTTTCTCCAGTTAACTAGTCTTTCTAAATTCATGTTAAGTGTTCCTTATACAAGAAAGCCTTCTAGATCCTCCTGGTCTGATTCAGGTGGCCCCCCTTTGACACTAAGGACCCCTCTGCGTGTGTCTATTGGAATTTATCCTGTGGCTGGTGGTTTGTCAGCCTCCCCCACTAGATTTTACTGTGTGTGAAGGTGTTAGCTAGGTTGCCACAGGGAGTTACTCAGATCAGAGGCCTGAAAGCTCTCAGCAAAAGGGAGGAGGGGGAAGGGACACAAACTAGGGAAGAATGTGTCTGTTTTGCAGAACAAGCATATCTAGCAAGGAGAGAGGTGTGGCCGGGTGTTCCACCAGGTGTCTCCTTGGGTGAGCCGGTTTGAGCCGGATTGGAGCTGAGGTGCTGAAGTGCCCTGACTTGCCCTAAAGTTACCTTTTGGTCATTATAAGACTAAGATCTCCTCCTATGGGCAGGGTTTAATGCCATTTTTTGGAATAGGAGGTATGCCCTAGCATGTTGACCATTAAGCGTGCAGGGTTAAACTTAAGTACCTAAGTAATAGAATATGTATAAGCTTCTTAATGTATATGTAAGCTCCCTGCCCCCGCCCCCTAACCTCCTGAGTAAAAGCTCCCTAAGGGGAGACAGTGCTTCCAGAGGCATCTCCCTTTCTCCTTACTTGTAACAAGTAATACAATTACTTGCTTTTAACACTTTCTTGGGTTGAGTTCAACTTAAGGCAATGAAGCCCTTGAGTTTGTTTACAAAGGAAGAGGGTATGTGTATTTGTTGTTTTTCCTTTAGTGCCCAGTACAGTGCCTTGCACAAAGCAGAGGCTCACCAAGTATTTGCTGAATGAATACATAATTGAATTAAATGTGAAGTAACTAACAAGGACAACAGAACAAAGAACCCATCTGTAAAAATGAAGAATACCACCTACCTCATAGGGTTCTTATACCTTAAAGGAGTTAAAATGCTTAAGTAGTGCCGGGCACATAGCAAGCTCTGTGTAAGTGTTAGCTATTACTATTAACAGAAAATGTAGTGAGTTGAGACATTGAGAAATATCACAGCATCCAAGTTTAGATATAATAGGGAGTTAGAGTTGAGGATGCCACTGTGTGGCAAGAAAGAACATGAGAAATTAGGGGTATGAACGTAACCTGCTCTCTACTTCTGTGATCTTTGTTTCAAGCCTCATCCAAAGTGGCTTTGGAATCCATCAGTGGAGCACAAATACTGGATACTGTGATAAAGCTGTTAACTTTAATAAGTGGAATAGTAAAAGCAAAATTTGAAACTGTGGGCCCAGGTCCAAGGATGCCTTTCAAACTCAATAACCTGAACTTAACTCAATAGAATAAGGATGAGTGATGATGTCTTGTTACAAAGACCCAGACTTAGGAGGACAGGTGTTGTTCAGTATCAATGCATCTGTCCCTAACTAGACAGTTGAACTGGACCATGAAATAGCAGCATGCCCAGAAAGCAGGCTGTAAGGAGAGAACAAGCGGAAATCTGATTTAGCATTCTAGTTGGACCTCTCCCTACATAATTTGGAATGTTTTTAAAGAACTAGATATGACCATCACTTCCATTTCACCTTCATAAAATAAAAGTCTTCCAATAGAAAAGCTATTAAAAATGATCAGATAGAAAACTTTTTAATGGAGTACTTAAAGTTTCTAAACTTTTTCAATAATTGCTCTTTCCTTTCCAAAGTGAACGACTTTAATCTCCTGGGTTGGCTATAAGCATCGTTTTACTCATGCGTGACCAGCTGTTTCAAAGTCCATTTTTCAAAATGGAGGTATATTAACTTACAATGGAAAGACTAATTTTTTTTATTGGGGATTCTGTCTCTAATAAGAAAGTTTGACCTTGCATAATTGTCTTTTCTTCTGTATTCTTTGTGGCCAGTCTTAGTATGTTTGACTCCTTCGTATATTCTTGCTAAACCCTGAGCTAATATAATATTGATTTTTCTCTGAAGTTACATTTTGTTGCACATTGTAAGCATTTTTCAGATCAACTTATATACGATTTCTTTACTATTACTAAAAGATTTTGAATAAGATGGATTGCTACCATAATGGGGTAACTAGAAAAAGTTTTGATACCTTCCAGAAAAACATAGTATCACAGAAATTTGTAGGGAGGGCATTTTAATTGCCGAACTTCCCAAATACTACTTTGTGAAACCATGAAAAAAGGAGCAGAATAGCATAAAGATGAGAAATGTGTGTTTATAGGAATTAGATAGATAGGTCCACTACTAAAATTTGTGGGGCCCAGGCAAGAATTCACATATAGGTCATGTATCTAAATAGGTAAATGTTACAAAATTAAGAAATTGATAAAACATGTCTTATTTTCTGACTTACATAACTATTCCTCATAATGACCTAGATGACCATATTTTTAAATTTAGAATGCTCAAACTCTTATTGAGTTTTGCCCTGAAACATGGCAGCATGGAGAGAGGAGGCTGTTGGCTTGTGGACCACGGCTTATCCCCTTTACTTCTCATCCCTGAATGTGTTCTGAACTTCAAGGTGTCTCTTGTACACATATGTGGAAGTCCTGAGCTTTCATGTCCAAGCTATGCCTATATTTCTTTCAAACTAGGGGGTTCACTTCTAATAGTACAGAAAGATCTTAGGAGACACCGAAGCAGGAGTAGACATGCTAGGGCTGGAAATGGCAATTCTGGGTGCTAATTGCTAGTAATATGGTTCTGAAAGGTGGAGTAGGATCAGGATGCATGGATGGGAGCCTAGTCAGAGGAGGTCCAGAGAGGAAGCCCTCCAAAGTACAGGACCCAGGATAGAAGCTTCTCTTACTTGAGTCTAATGGTGATACTTACACTTAGACCTTGGTTTAAATCTTGTTCATCCATTATCAGCTGTACATTCTTACACAAGTCACGGAACCTGTGTTTGTCTGGCATCAGAAAGCCACAGTTTAAATTCCATCTCCACCAATAACTAACAGTATGCCCTTCTGTGAAATAATTAACTTCTCTGCCTCTCAGTTTCCTCATCTGAAAATTGAGGATAATCATAGTCTCTATCTCAGAGAGCTGATATGAGGTTTAAGAAAGTCAATATTTCTAAAGTGTTTAGTATGCTTTCTAGCACTAATAAGCACTGTGCATTTGTTGAAAAAGTAAAACAAATGGCTTCCTCATTTTTAAAAAATAGGAATATGCATATGCTTATGCATAGAATCATTGCAATGATTAAATAAGATAATAACTATAAAGTACTTACTTAGTGTCTGGAACCTGGTTATAATATGTGTTCCAAAGTGCTATATAATAAGAAAAAGTAAAGAGAATGGAACAATTGGTTATCCACATGCAAAAAAAAAAAAAAAAAAGAATCTAGACACAGACTTTACATACTTCAAAAATAATCACTCAAAATGGATCACAGAACTAATTATAAAAGGCAAAACTATAAAACTCCTAGAAGATGACATAGGAGAAAATCTTAACTTACCATGGACATGGCAATAACTTTTTAGAAACAACACAAAATGATAAATAAAAGAAAGAATTGATAAGCTGGATTTAATTAAAATTAAAAACTTCTGCTGTCAAGATAATGAGAAGACAAGCCATAGACTCGGAGAAAATATTTGCAAAAGTTATATGTGATTAAGGACTACTATCCACAATATACAAAGAATTCTTAAAACACAGCAATAAGAGAACAAGCAACCTCAAGAAACAACAAATGTTGGCAAGGATGTGGAGGAAAAGTAACTGTTACACTATTGGTGGGAATGCAAACTGGGGAAGCCACTGTGGAAAACAGTATGGAGGTTCCTCAAAAAATTAAAAATAGAACTACCCTATGACCCAGCAGTTGCAGTACTGGGTATTAACCCCAAAAATACGAAAATACTAATTCAAAGGGGTACATGCACCCCTGTGTTTATTGCAGCATTCGTTACAATAGTCACACTGTGGAAGCAGCCCAACTGTCCATTGACAGATGAATGGATGAAGAAGGGGTGATATATGTATAACGGAATATTATTTAGCCATAAAAAAAAAAACAATGAAATCTTGCCATTTGCAACAACATGGATAGAGCTGGAGAGCATAATGTGAAGCGAAATAAGTCAGTCAGAGAAAGACAAATACTGTATGACCTCACTCATAGGTGGAATTTAAGAAATAAAGAAAAGGGAAAGAGAGAGAGAGAGGGAAACCAAGAAATAGACTCTTAACTATAGAGAAGAAACTGATGGTTACCAGAGGGCAGGTGGTGAGGGGATTGGGGAAATAGAGGATGCGGATTTTAAAAAGTACACTTATCATGATGAAAAAAATAAAATAATTAAACAAATGAAAACAACCTGATTAGAAAATGGGCTAAAGATACCTTAAGATACCTTAACAGATACCTCACCAAAGAAGATTTACAGATCAAAATAAGCATTTGAAAAGACAATCCACATCATATGGCATGAGGGAACTGCAGATTAAAAAAAACAATGAGATACCACGGCATCCTATTGGATTGGCCAAAATATGGAATACTGACAATACCAAATGCCAGCGAGGATGTGGAGCAACAAGAAATGTCATTTATTGATGGTAGAAATGCAAAACGGTACTGCAATGCGGAAGATGATTTGGTGGTTTCTTACAAAACTAAACATACTCTTAATATACAACCCAGCAATTACGCTTTTTGATATTTATTCAAGGGAGTTGAAAACTTATATCTGCACAAAAACCTTCACACAGATGTTTATAGTAGCTATATTCCTAAGTTCCAAAACCTGGAAGCAATTAAGGTTTCCTTCAGATAAATAAACAGATAATAGAATATTATTTAACACTAAAAAACAAAAACAAAAAATGAGCTATCAAGCCATGAAAAGACATGGCAAAAACTTAAATGCATATTATTGCTAAGTAAAAGAAACAAACTTAAAAAAGGTTATATACCGTATGATTCCAACTATGTGATATTCTGGAAAAGGCAAAACTATGGAGACAGTGAAAAAGGTCAGAAGTTGTTATAGATCAGTCGGGAGGAAGGAATGAATAGGTGGAGCGTGAAGAATTTAAAGGGCAGTGACTACTCTGTATGATACTATAATGGTGGATACATGTTATTACACATTTGTCCAAACCTATAGAATGTACAACACCAAGAGTAAACCCTAATGTGAACTATGGACTTTGAGTGATAATGATGGGTTACTGTAGGTTTACAGTTTTAACAAATGCACCGCTCTTGTGAGAGGTGATAATATTGGGGGAGGCTAGGCATGAGTGGGGCAAGGATTATATGGAAAATCTCTGTCTTCCTTTCATTTTTTCTGTGAACCTAAAACCATTCTAAAAAATAACGTCCATTATAATTAATGAGAATATAGCTCCAGAAACATATCAAGATACCAAAATTATAATATTTTCAGTTTTTCATTATGTATTATATGTGTATATGTGGTCTTTTCACTGACAAGCAATACTATTGCTGGAAAGTTTATTTGGTTTTGCTTAAAAGTTAAAAATGGAATTTCCTTTTAAAGATTTATAGGATTTTTCATCAACAACAATCTTTTTTTTTTTTTAAAGATTTTATTTATTTATTTGACAGAGACAGAGACAGCGAGAGAGGGAACACAAATAGGGGGAGTGGGAGAGGGAGAAGCAGGCTTCCTGCGGAGCAAGGAGCCTGATGCGGGGCTCGATCCCAGGACCCTGGGATCGTGACCTGAGCTGAAGGCAGACGCTTAACGACTGAGCCACCCAGGTGCCCCTCAACAACAATCTTAATAGCTGTAAAGTCTCATTTAATTCCTGTCATTGGAAACAAAGTCATCTAGTCCGTTATCATTAGTCCATGGATACTTGTTATATGTCCAGCATACTGGGAAAACATTGGGCGTGTTGCTTTATAGCAAAATGCAGTGAACTGGTAAAATACATGAACCCACATTAATTATCTCCAAAGCAGTCCTTTACCCAGTAGAACAAATATCCTAAGACATTAATTTTATCCTAGAGAAAAAGAGTCCGTGGATTAAAAGGGTACATGAGAATACATATTTTCTCTGTTCTTCTGGAAGTTGTTTTACAGAAGAACCTTGAAAACTGAGCATTTTCTTGACTCCACTATATGTTTTTATAAAAAAATTTTTTAAAAAAGACAGAATTTAGCAAGTACTTAATGCCCACAAATGGCAGATGTGATTCCTGATTTTAGATAATGAAAACTGACAATCTGTCTTTCTAAAGTTTCTAACATTGTCCATATCTTTAAATCAGGCACATGTATATAATAATTCATAAAGTCATTTGTGACCTTGAAAATACTGTTCTTATATTATTGACAAGTTTAAAATATCATTCATAATTTATTAGATGAAGGTAGAAATGTTATGTAATCTTTTAAAACCTATTTTTTGAGAAAAGACCCGACTGTGGAAATAAATTATTCAGATTTGAAATGTATGCTGACGTGTTTAAATGATTCAGGTTTTCAGCCTTATAAACTATTAGTAAGGTTATTTTAAATAATACATATATGTATCTCTAAGCACTCAATTTTTATAATTTCTCTGAACTTAATACTCTTGTGGGCAACTATGATCTGAAGACTGTTACCTCTCTGTCCTCAAAACAGAGAATGTCTATACATTTCAAACTAAACTCCAGTTTCTTTGAAAAGCCATCAACTAAAGATCACATATGGAGCACAATGAAGATACAAAGATTGACAAAGTCAACATAGATATATTTGGGACAAAGGATCTATTTTTCACACCAAGAGTTGACTTGAATCTAAAGGCTATAGTATATGAAAAGTTAATCTTTCAAAGATTCATAAGACATTTCAACATAAACTTTTCAGTTTTAACCTTTTGGTATCTTGAAATTTAAAATAGCTCCCAAATTTTCAGTTTTGTGTTGCATAGCATTTCTAACTAGAATGGAATCAATAACATCTGACATTTCCCAATTAAAAAACAAAACCAAAAACACCGCTCTCATTTGTAATAATAATACCCAAAAAGAGGAGGACAGAATATAATAATTTAAAGTACCTAAACATAATATAGTGCCTAGCAAAATGTTAATCCAATTTTTCTACCCCCACTTTACCTGCATTCAAGGTCTTGTCTTCTCTCTCTCTCTGTATCTCTGTCTCTGGTTCTGGGTCTCTGTCTCTTTCACACACACACACACACACACACACACACACACATTCTACCTTCTTTTCTTTTTTGTTCTTTGTTTTGTTTAACCAAAACCTTCTGACCATATTAACCATTTAGTTAATTTATAGCATCATTTATTTTCAAAGACCTTAGGTCTTAATCTTTTAAAACACCCGGTTTAGGCCTGAAGGGAATTTACTTTTCCTGGCCAGAGGAATATTTAAAATTTGTTTTGTAATCTTTCTAAAAGTTTAGGAGACTCATTTATTTCCTTTAATATAAACTATTTGAAGCTCAAATCTTTTCAGAAATACTATATAAGTTTGTAAAATTGGAAATACGGACTTAATGTGTGCATTAGTCAACTCCTACAATTAGAAGACATATGAATGTTTTGTCATGCAATCTTTATTCAAGTCTAAAGATCTTCCTTTTTTTTTTTTTAACCTGAATGAATCTACTAATATTCATTGTCTTGATGACTTCAGGACATCAAAGCTAGACCTAATTGATGTCTTGTATATTCAAATCTCTGGTTATGGATAGACAAAAACAAAAAAGATATTCAATAATTTTGTTTGTTCTTCTTTAACTAAAAAAAATAACATGTCAAGAACAGGGTTGGCAGATTAGAGTTGGCAAATATTTGAAACATTTGGGACATACTCAGAGTAAAAAAATATTTGTTGTTTATCTGAAACTCAAATTTAACTGGGCACCCTTTATTTTCTTTATTGAATCTGACAACCCTAGTCAAAAAGAAGCTTGGGATCTTGAAATTATGAAAGATTACAAAGTGAAGTAAGCATTGCTTAAGAGCGTCATTCAAAAAATAAGGCTGGGAGGATCTGAGGAAGAAGGGGCACATATCCTGTTTCAGTTCTTGCAACACCATGGACTTTGACTTTCGTCAGTCACAACTTGTCAGTTGCACCTTGGCCACCTTCTGGAACACATCTGTCCACTTTAGACTGAAATAAGATAATGTAACATCTATTAGCTAAACACCTGTTTGTGTATTAGATAGTATAACTGTCTAAGGAATCATAATTCCTTCAAAACAAGTTATGTACCATTGTGGGTTTTGCCTTTGTAAGCCTGCACTCCCCGCTTACAATTCCAAGCACACTTTCAGTTTTGGTCCATTCTGTGTCTCCATGATTGCGAACTCTAAGACCCCCAATAAACACTTTGGATTGCTTTACAGCCTCTTCTTCTTTGTCAACAAAGTTAATGAATGAACGATCAGTTTTTAATAAACTTCGGATATTTGAAATGTTAGTACACAAATGAAACCAACCATCCCATATTTTAATTATAATTTCTTAGAATTCTTTCTTCTCCCCCGCCCCACTGCTCAGTGAAGGGTTAAAAAAAAAGGATTGTATTCAAGAACAGCAGTTTTTCTGAGTATTTAATAGTTGATAAAAGGCAAACGTTGTGAAACCACATGACATTTGCAATGTAAAAATTAAACATCTGTTGCAGTGCAATAAATAGCAAATTATAGAACATATATCAAAACATGAAAATAGGGGCACCTGGGTGGCTCAGTCAGTTAAGTGTCTGACTCTTGGTTTCAGCTCAGGTCATGATCTCAGAGTTGTGGGATCAAGCCCCATGTCAGGCTCCACACTTGGTGGGAAGTCTGCTTGAGATTCTCTCTTTCCCTCTTCCTCTGCGCCTCCCCCCTACACACACACACACACTCTCTCTCTCTCTCTCACTCTCTCTCAAATAAATAAATAAAAATCTTTAAAAAAAACATGAAAATATTCATTTTTCACAACCTTATGAAATATACACATATTTTCAGGATCAGTATCATGACATTATCTTTAATTTCTCTCTGTTATTTTGAAAATATCAAGTATATTTAGACTTCCTTTAAAGTGTATCTTTTCATAATTATCTTTTTGTCCCCCTCATTGCTCTCATCATGAAAAATTGCCTTTATTTGGATTAGCCATGCTTCTTACCTTTAGGCTTTTAGCCTCTTCTTCTCAAATATATTCTATTAAACCACTGTAGTTAACCTTCCTTAGGACTTATATTTATCATTCTGCTTCTCCAACTGATGGTTATCAGTAGCTTCCCAGTTCCTTAGCTTCTCTTCCAACCATATCACCTTCCAAAAAATTTTGACTTTTTTGTACTTGACCAATATTATTTCCAGTTGCTCTACAACACGTATTATTCCCATACTTCCTGTGATGCTGATTTTAAGCTCCATCCAGTTCTGTCTCTAGTGCAGGCATCCCTTCCCTGAAGGACTGCTTGACTCTCACAACATCTGCTAAGCAACACTAATAAACATCACAGATCTAGGGAGGAAGCTATGAGAACTGAATCTATTTCTGCTGTCTAATCTTGTCTCTTTGTCTTCGTCCAGGCTTTTGTTCATTTCCTCCATGACCACTCTCCTCACCTTTCTTAGATTCTACTGATATTTTGTCCTAGAGCGAAGTTCAAAATTTCAATTTTCCTTTCCTAGAGCTCCTTCCTCTTCAACAACAGGGCTTGTAGTTTGTGCCACTGGATTCAACATTTAGTAGGATTAAATACTTCTCTCTCCTCTTTCCACCCACTCTATATTTTGACAGTGTCCCTTGTCCTTAGTTCTAGCTCTTACCCACTTTTCTTGTTGTCCTCCCAAACAGATTAAGCTTTTTGTTTCTACTTTGTGAGGAATCACTCTGTAAACCTTAAAAATACTACAGTTATAGGACACTCTGAATACATACCGTTGTGCTGTGGTCCCTGATGCATTGTTTTGAAATATGCCTGAGATGGTAACTAGATGGTAACTAAGTAACTGAACCTCTGGTGACAAACACTTCTATTTATTTTTTAAGAAATATTTATCAACCATCTAGTATTATCAAGCTTTTTGAATTTGACAATGATCTGTGCCTGGTGGGGATTAAAAGTGGTGTGGCTTTCCAGCCACCTGTGACTCTTCCTGGAGTACTCTGTCTCCGTAATAGCAACACTCCTTACTTGCCTAGAGACTTCAATAGGAGGTCTATTGATATAAATAGGAGATTTGTATATCTGAAGGTCACAAGAGTGGGTGATACCAATTTCACTGTCTTGCTGCCCAGTGCTTTGATGCTCAGTGGGTGTTTTAAGATAGAGTACAATAAGGTATGTAGTAATAATCTGATCTTTGCATCAGAGAGGAAGCAGTGTACCCAGAGAGGTTCGTGAGCCCAAGTTCAATTTGCCCTTGACATTATATATTGGCTATATAGACCCAGCTCTTCTAACTCAGAATTCCCTATCCTTTGTCCTCAACCATGTTTTGAGCTGTCCATTTTTTAAATTTAGCTATTAAACCTGGCAAGACTAGGGATTATCTCCCATACTTCTGCATTATTCATATACACATTTTGAGGGATCAGAATGTAGTATCTGCTCATGAATGCATATGATTATCCTTTTGCAATTTTTTAAACAGAGAATGCTTTCAGGGCATAGGAATTACGCTTAGGTAGCAGGGAAAGTTTGCATATTGTGTAGTATCAAAGGTAAATCTTCAAGAGACAGATGTTACCATTTCTCTACTATCTCCCTTTCCATTAACCAGCTCATTTGGATCTGCAGATGTTCACTGAACAAAATAGCTGCTTACATGTACAATGACCAATTCTGTATGTGCCAATGAATGCTCCAACTTTAGAAAAAGTTGACTAAATACATTTGATTTCACTGAACTGTATTTTCTATAAGGGACTAGAAGTCTTCATCTTGCTCTCTCGTGTATTAAATAGATAAATTGCTTCCAATTCATCTCTTGGATTGGCGTGCAGCTGTAAATTATCTGTTGAAATGGGATAGATCTGCTGAAGACTCTTGGGCATATCTTCACTGTCTCTCATAGTTAAAGACACCAAATTTTCTTTCCATACTAAGAAGAGAGTACAGTTGCAGCCAGAAATAATTTCATTTGCACATTTTTTTTTGTTTTTGTTTTGTTTTGTTTGCATTTCATTTTTTATTATGTTCAGTTAGCCAACATATAGTACATCATTAGTTTTTGATGTTATGTTCAACAATTCATTAGTTGCATATAACACCCAGTGCTCATCACAACACGTGCTCATTTGCACATTTTACCTACTATGGTGTTTTTTTTTCGATGAAGAGAACAGTTTTAGGACACCAGAGGCAGAAATGGAAAGCATCAATTCACCCATCCATTCTGCCTCTCCTAACCTATCCAAAGAGTCACTGAAATAGTCAGGCTTTGGCAGTCATTTCATCACATTTGTGTAAGACTAAATTTTAATATAAATTATAATTTCTAATCATTCTTAGAGAATTTTTCATCTTGACAACTTAGAGAAAACCTGGCTAAAACAATGTACATGGGTGGGGCTTTAGAGAAGAACTACACCTAACATCAATAGTGTTAAAAATTGGACTCTAACGTTTGTTAGTGTTAAATTAGCTTTCATTTAACTATTCTTTAAAAAATATTTTACAAAACAGTTTACTTCTTCCGAGCTGACTATAGATAGACACACAAAAGAACTTTCAAAACACCTAGACTGAAAACAGAATTGGACATAGGATATATTTTTTGAGTCAGTTTTGATTTTGATTTGGTATTTTTGAGCCAGTTTGCATATGAAGATGTGCTAAAACATTTATAATCTTTCAGAAAGAAAAAGAAGGCATTTCAGTCAATGAACTAATGAATTTGCCAACTGTAATTATTGCAAAGCTATTACCTAAGAATAGCCAATTACTGTAAGCTCTCAGAAAATATTAAGCTCTGGTTATATTTTAGATTGATATGAAACAATATACAGTCCAGATGGTAATTAATAAGATCTAAAGAAAAAAATGGTGGGCGTTCTGATTAAGAGATCTGCAAATAGTACCTATAGCTGCTTTAAATAGAACCTCTGATAGAGTAGGATGGTGGCTACCAGGGGCGGGGAGCAGGAGAGAGAAATGAGGAGATGCTAGTCAAAGAGTAGTACGTCTTCCAGTTATAAGATGAATACGTTCTGGGGATCTAATGCATAGCATGGCATTGGAGTTAACAATACCATGTTACATACTTGAAAGTTGCTGTGAGAGTATGTATATCTTGTATGTTCTCACTACAAAAAGAAATGGTAATTATGTTAGGTGATAGAGGTGTTAACTAACGCTATGGTGGTAACCACTTCCCAATATATAAATGTATCAAATCAATATATTGCTTACCTTAAACTTAGTAAGTAAATAGATAGATAAAACCACTGGTAAAGATATATCTTTTTTCCTTAGAAATGATAGCACTAACAAAACAAGTTTAAAATAAACTCAAACAAAATAAATACGAGGTCATTACTTTGTTTGGAAGTATAGATCCAAAGGCCTCATTTTTATTTTTAGTTTTAATTTTTTAATTTTTTATTTTTTTTAAAGATTTCATCTTTAAGAAACAAAATTTATTTTAGAAAAGTTTTGTGTTTACAAAGATAGTACAGAGAGTTTTCATATATGCCACACCCAGTTTCTCCTATTATTAACACCTTACATGTGGTACATACTAAGAACCATAGTTTGGTACATTTACCAAAATTAATGAACCAATACTAATATTTAATTACTAACTAAAATCTATATATTATTTACATTTCTTTAGATTTTACCTATGTCCTTTTTATGTCTCAGGATGCTATCCAGGATGTCATATTACATTTAGTCTTCATGTCTTCTTAGGCTCTTCTTGACTTGAGAAACACAATGGGAAATTTGTTCCCATCACTGACCATTCATTGACTTGTTCAGTTTCCATTTACATGTATGGTAATATCAGAATGTTTAACCCACACTTCAGTTTGAAGCAACCTCATCAATTAGAGTACAATGTCTTATGTGCATTTTTTTTTTTACTTTTACTCTCACAGACTTTACGTATTTCCAAAGTTACTTAGATAAGAACGTTTTCCCCACCCCCTTCAATAATGTTTCAAGTGTTTATAATACAATTAGAGTATTTTTTCACGATATACATCCCAGCTAAGGCTCTCTGGATCTCCCAAATGATTTTTTAGATTTGCCTACATTAAGATTCACTTTTAAGCTGTAAAGTTGACTGCGTTTTGGTAAAAGTTGAGTGGGTTTTGGTAAATGTATAATGTCATATAACTGCTGTTAAAGTATCACACAGAGTGGTTTCACCACCCTAAAATATCCCCTGTGATTCCTCTATTCAACACAGCACCCATCTACTTGATAGTAACTAATGTTTACTCTATGATTTTTCTTTTTGTATAAAAAAAATACAAATAAATGGAATCATACAATATGTAGCATTTTCAAACTGGCTCTTTTCATTCGGAAATAGGAAGTGAAGGTTCTTCCATGTCTTTTCATTGTTTAATAGCTCATTTATTATCATGGAAAATATCCCAATTTATGAATGTTAATATATTTTACCTATTCATATATTGAAGGTTGTCTTTGATGTTTCCAGTTTTTTGTGATTATGGATAAAGCTGCTGTAAGGTATTCATGTGCTGGTTTTGTGTGGACATTAATGTTCTTATCAGTTGGATAAATATCTAAGAGCACAATTGCTGGGTCTTAACTGTGAGACTGTTCAGCATTGTAAGAAACTGCCACACTGTCTTCCAGAGTGGCTGTGCCAATTCACGTTCCCACCAGACTAAGTGAGAGTTCCTGTTGCTCTGCATTCCTGCTAGCAGTTGGTAATGTCAGTTTTGGAGGATGTACCCATTAGTAGATTTGTTGTGGTATCTCGTGGTTTCATTTGGATTCCCTGAATGACAAATGATGTGGAACATCTTTTTATATGCTTATTTGCTATCTGTATATCTTTTGAGGAGAGATGTCTTTTCATACCTTTTGTCTATTTTTTAAATTGAGTTGATTTCAAATATTGTTTTTTTTTTTTCAAATATTGGGGTTTAAATGGTCTTTTTTTTTTTTTTTTTTTGGTTTTGGATTCAAGTCTTTTATCACTTATATATTTTGAAAATAGTTTCTCCCAGTCCATTTGGGATCCTTTTATTCTTCTAACAGTTATTTTTTTTTCATAAAACAGACATCTTAAATTTTAATAGATTCAGTTTTTTTCTTTCACGGATCATGCTTTTGGTGTTATATACAAAAACTCATTACCAAATCTAAGTTTATGTAGATTTTCTCCCATATTTTCTTCTAGAAGTTTTAGAGTTTTACATTCTATCTTTACACCTAGAATCCATTTTGAGTTCATTTTTTTGTCATTGGTGTCAGTTGTGTGTCTAGGTTCATATTTTTACATTTGGATGTCCATTGTATCAGCACCATTTTTTTAAAAAAGATGATCCTTTCTCCATTAAAGTGACTTTGTACCTTTGTCAAAAATCAGTTGAGTCCTTTCATGTTGGTCTATCTGTGGGCTCTTTATTCTGTTCCATTTATCTATGTGTCTATTCTTTTGTCAATACCACTCTGTCTTGATTAAACTCTACATAAGTCTAAAAATATAAGTCCTCCAAATTTGTTGTTTTTCTTCAGTATTGTTAGGGTATTCTAGAATCTCTTATCTTTCCAGATAAATTTTAGAATAAGTTTGTTGATATCTAACAAATAGCCTGCTAAGGTTTTGATTCAGATTGTTTTGAATCTATAGATTAGGTTAGGAAGAATTGACATCACCTGGGATGCCAAGGTACAAATTCTACTGAATGAGGTTAGTTTATGGATGATTTTGCCATCTCAAAGGAATTTTGGCTGTTCCACTTGCTTTATCTTCACTAGATATTCACCTTAATCTCACTATTCCCCGGGACATGTTCAGCATTAAGTAGGGCAGATTATACAGCATTAACAAGTACACCCTGAAATTACTGGTTTAACACAAAGAGTCTTAAGTTTTGCTCAATCAAAGGTAGTCGTGGTTCAGGCAGCTCTCCTCTTTCCTGCAGTAACACTGTCTGGAATATGAAATTGGACACGGGGCATCCACGTTCATCCTCGGCTTCTGCCAGGATCTTTGTCTCCACTTTTCTTTCTCCACCCAGGGTTCCTGATAATCCTTCCTCTTCTCCAAACAGCCAATCACTCAATCACTCTTACATCCCTTTTTGTTTGGTTGTTTGTTTCATTCACACCTCTGCTTTACTGGCCATGCCTTGAGGTCTGCGTATGTGTTTTGCTTCAAAGTGGAAGCTATCTATATCATGAAGAATATATACCATTGATATCAGAAGTGGAAGGAGGTGCAATCACATCGATTGTTTTTTTCTCCTGAAAATGCACTAATATTGTAGAGCTTCTTTATTTTACTGATGTAGAAATATAAAACTGACTTCAGTAATTTTTTTCAGGGATGTTATGCTAAATTCATCATATGCTAAGTAAGGACTCTAAAAGTAAAATATAATAATTGTTATATTTGAAGTTACTCCTGCTTTATTCAGTAGCAAAAACATTCAAATATTTAACCCACTCTAAATTTAAGACTAGTCACAGCTTTATTAACTAATTTTGAATGTGTTAAAATAACTACAACTGAATGGAAATGAAGTAATTAAAATGTAAAGTAAAAAAGCAGGAAGCAATTCTGAAATCTAATTATGTTAATGTTCATATGTTATACATTGGTATCTAAAATCTACATATATTTTGTGCTTCCCTTTCTCTTATACCCCTACTGCTTTCTCAGAAAAAAAGCTTAAATAGCATTTAAAAAAAAACAAACACTATTTTTTAGAGAAGTTTTAGGTTCAAGGCAAAATTTAAGAAATACAGAAATCTCTTATATGCTCCCTACCCCCATATATGCATAGCTTTCCCCATTATCAACATCCCTTACCAGAGTGGTACATTTGTTACAATTGATGAACCTACATTGGCACTCTATAATCACCCAAAGCCCATAGTTTACATTAGGGTTCACTCTTGGTGTTCTATATTCTATGAGTTGGGACAAATATGCAATGATGTATATTCATCATTATGATAATCACTGCCCTAAAAGTCGTTTGTGCCCTGAATATTCATCTTTGTCCTCCCCAATCCAAATCCTGGAAACCACTGTTTTTTTTTTACTGTCTCCATAGTTTTACCTTTTTCAGTATCATATAGTTGGAATCATACAGTCTGTAAACTTTACAGACTGGCTTCTATCACTTAGTAATAAGCATTTAATTTTCTTCCATGCCTTTCATGGATTGATAGCTCATTTCTTTTTAGTGCTGAATAATATTCCATTGTCTAGATGTGCTATAGTTTATTTATCCATTAAACTATGGACATCCTGGTTGCTTCCAAGTTTTGGCAATTTTGAATAAGGCTGCTATAAATATCTGTGTGCTGGTTTTTATGTGGACCTAGTTTTCAGTTCCTCTGGGTATCAAGGAGCACAATTGCTGGATCGTATGTAAGGGTATGTTTAGTTTTATAACAAACTACCAAACTGTTTTCCAAATTGGCCGTACCATTTTGCATTCCCATCAGCAAGGTATGAGAGTTCCTGTTGCTCCACATCCTTGTCAGCATTTGATGTTGTCAGTGTTTTGGATTTTGACCACTCTAACAGGTTTGTAGTGGTACCATTTTGGTTTTTTGCAGTTCCCTGGTAACATATAATGTGGATCATCTTTTTATATGCTTATTTGCCATCTCTGTATCTTCTTTGATGAGATGTCTGTTAAGATTTTTGTCTCATTTTTTAATCAGATTGTTTCTTATTTTTGAGTTTTAAGAGTTCTTTGTATATATTATGTAATAGTCCTGTATCAGATATGTCTTTTGCAAATATTTTCTCCTAATCTGTGGCTTAACTTCTCATCTTTTGACATTGTCCTTCATACAAGAGGAAAAAAAAACAAACAGAAACAAAACAAAAAGATAACAAATGTTGATGAGGATGTAGAGAAACTATAACTCTTCTACATTATTGGGAATGTAAAATGGTGTAACCACTATAGGAAACAGTCAAGAAATTTAAAATAGAACTACCATATAATCCACTAATCCCACTTCTGGGTATATACTCAAAAGAACTGAAATCAGGACCCCTAAAAAAGTATCTGTGCTTTCATGTTCACTGCAACACTATTCCCAATAGCCAAGTTATGGAAACAACCCATATATCCATTGACAAATGAATGGATAAGGAAAATGTGGGGTATATCAAACAATGGAATATTATTCTGCCTTTAAAAAGAAGGAAATTCTGTCATCTGCAACAACATGGATGAACCTGGAGGACATTATGCTAAGCAAAATAAGCAATATGAAGATTGTAGGAGTCCACTTACATGAGTTATCGAAAACAGTCAAAATCGAAGAAACAAAGAATATAATAGTAGTTACCAGGGGTTGGGGCAGGGGGTAGAGATGGGGAGTTGTTCAACTGGTATTAAGTTGCAGTTATGCAGGATGAATTCATTCTAGAGATCTACTGTACAAGGGGCTTATAGTCAACAATACTATATTGTGTACTTAAAAATTAGTTTGTTAAGAGGGTAAATATCATGTTCAGTGTTCTTATCACAAAGAACACAAAAACAAAAATGGATATAAGGAAACTTTTGCGGGTGATGGGTATGTCTGTTACCTTGATTGTGGTGGTAGTATCATGGCTGCCTGTGTATGTCCAGGCTCATTAAATTGTATTTATTAAATATGTATAGTTTTTTACATACCAATTAAATCTCAATAAAGCTATTTTAAAAAAGAATCCAAGAAAAAGAAAGACATTTGATCCAATAATCAATATTCTTAACCTAGGAGTTCAGGTGTCCAATATTTCTCATGAAGGCTTCTCCCTCTCTAAGGCTGTAGTTCTTATTGTTTGTACCATTCATTTTGTTTTGCAGTTACAGATGCTCTTTCTATATTGTTGATTACATTCATTGTTGATTAACATTTAAATTTTAAGAGATTTTTATCTTGGATTCTTCAAGCTACATATATTCTTTGTAGTTATGTGGTCTTTTATGTATTTCTACTGCAGAGAGTAAAAAGAAGTAATTACTGTTTACTTAAAGAGGGTTTTTTTGGATTGGATTGAAGTGTTATCCAGTCTGTTCTCAATTTATTTGTTTTTTGAAACTCAAATCTAGCTAAAAAATTTGTTTTACAGTGAAAATTGTTAGATTGTTTCACAGTAACTAAGTGTTAATGAGATTTTTTCTGGGTATAAAACAAATCCAAAACAGTGAATCAGAGATCTTCAACTCTTTCATATAATCCAGGTCACTTAGAGGAAAATTTCCTGAAATGCCAATAGAAAGCAACATTACTAATGACATTCCCCAGTCCTTTCTTTTATGGAGAGATGTTATCTTTCTAACACATTATTTATTTAAAAACAATCATAAATATGCTCTGTTGTGATGCTTTTAAATTATTTATTGTAGCATTGCAAGTGTAATCTCTATTTTACCCTTATTTATTTTGATACTTAAAGCAAACAAATTTATTTGTTTAGTGTAAGTAGGGATTTATCGATTTACAAAGCAGGATTTTATGTTAATCTCTAAGACTGATTAAAAAGAAACCAACATTTTTCATCAGTGGCTATGTCTGTCTAAATGGGCTTTATTTTTAGTTCCATAAGAAATTCATCAAAATTTCTGAATGTTCTAGAATGAAAAATGAACTCAGAAAAGCTGACATAGATGGGTGGTGAGTGAATGTCCAAGCTATAACACACCTAATTTTGTGTCCTTGGGAGGACAGGAGTGAGGAGACATTACATTTACAGCTGCTATTGTTGTTTTGGACTGGAGAAATATGTAAACACAGACAGAACAAAGTAGCAGAATCTCCTTGCTCATCAGCCAAGGAGAATAGATCTGACTCAAAACATGAGAACATAACTTTAAAATCCACACCGTTGGTGGGAAAAGAAATGATAGAAATGGATGAGTCGGGTTGAGGAGTGGGAAAAGAGATGCAGTCCGTCATTGCTCCCAACACACAAACCTACAGAAATAGTGACAAATATGTGTTGATAAAACAAATGCTTATTGCTTCTTCATAAACACATTTTTCATAAACTCATCTGGATTCATGCATCCAATTAGTTGATGCCTCAAAAAGACCATAAACAGCATCTGGAAAAAATTACACCACAAAACGTGGCCTGCTCATTTCAGTAGCTGAACCTGAAACAACAGTGGATTGTGAATAATTACACGCCTCTGGGCATGCAGTTATTGGATTGGAGGTGCAGACAGGGATCGATGTTAAATTCTCACACAGAGTTGTAAGTCTTCCTTTACTGTGCTTTGATGTCAAGAGAAAGACCCCAAAATCTATAAATGTACTGTCAAAAAAAGGCTGCAGTATGTGCAAAGCAGTGTAGAAATCATTTTCCCAAGAGAGAATGCAGCCATAACAAAAAGAACGCATTTTCTTCCTTAGAAACAGAACTGCTCTTCTGGGAAATTTAGACTGTTTGGTTAATGATTTGCTATAGAATATTTTTATCAAAATGCTGTGATTAGCAACAATTCATTCTAGGAAATAAAGTCCTTAAATAGATGGAGGGTTCCAGATTCCATGATAGCAACTACATTGCCTATAAATGAAGTGATAGATTAAAGATGGAGAGAGAAAGAGGGACAGAGAGAGGCAGAATTCAGGAAAGCTCCTGATTGAGTAATGGAGGGAATTGGTTGTTCAACCTTGTCCTGGGAGTCCTGGGAAACTTACAGTAATACACGCAGCTCAGGATTCTGAAGTTTTGTCACTTAACTCGTGGTGTTTTCTGTTGTTTGGATAAAGATTACCTTTATCTTCAATACTCCTTGCCAGTTAGGGTTGAGAATAAGAATGGTACAAACATTTGTATCTTTGTTTGATATTGTTGTACTTACGTAATGCAAATGAGGACAAGGGGATAAACACATCAAGCCTGATGGAACTATATTCCTAAGGGAGAACTCATGTGATAGCATCAGTAGCATGTGACTGTGTGGCAGCCCACCTCACCCTCTCCTTTTAGGGCAATGCACAGATATCTAGCAGGGCCAGATGTCATGGTCTAGGAAAAAACCTTGACCCTTTGAGTTCTGTGGCTTTTAAACTGCATGAAAAGACAAAGTCCAGACCCTTCCCTGTGTAATTAGAGCAGGGATTAAGTAGCAATTTTACTGGTAGAACATGGACTCCAGCTCTACCTAACCAGCTCACATTCATAGCTGTTCTTAGCACCAGCTGTTCCTTTGGAGTGAGGGCAGGAAGGCCATGGTTCAAGACTCGTAGTTAACCAGGATCACAATTGCTTCCAACACCGATCTCCATGGATCTCTGCAAGGAGAGGCCAGCATCCAGGGAATCAATCCTGATAAGTTAAATCTACCTCTCATCTTCTGAGAGGCCTGCAGCCAGGGAATCAATCCTGATAAGTTAAATCTACCTCTCATCTTATAAATTTTATGTAAATTTTTATGTAAATTAGGTAGATCTCTTCACCCATTCATGACATTTTTGAGGCACATGATCTGGATTTAGGATTTTATTAATATAAAACACAATTTTGGGCAGCATTGATTCAATGGTTTCTAGATAGAACTGGCAAGATTTCTTCCTTCGGCTACCATCTTGCTTAAAGATGAGCATCCACTTGTATCTCTTTGTCTTTGGGGGCAAAGCCTCCTTATCACTTTGTTTGTTCCAACCAAACAAAGGGTCAAAATTGTATTCTCTTCCTCCTCCCATTCATGACTTGAACATTGTTTATTTTTAAATTTCCCTTATTTTCTCTCTAATCCTTAAAAGCATAGAGAATATACACAAATTTTATGAATTTAGGTATGTAAAGTTGTTTCTCTGATTGTGATTATTTTCTTTCTTCTTTCTCAACTGTCCTTTCCACTGTAGCTGGTAGACAGTCAGGGAGTAACTTCCTGCCTCCTGACAACTTGGCTTTCACTGTGCACCTTGATACTTCCCAGAGTATCGCTCATGAATATGCTGGGCTGTGTCTGCATGAAAATATGGTAGGCATGAGTTTTGGGACAGGGCTAGATAGAAGCTTTGAAATCCATTAGTTATGTGATCTTGAACAAATCCCTTCACTGCTTTGTAACAATTTCCTTTCATATCAAATAGAAGTAATCATATGTATTTCTAGGGATTTCTGTGAGAATTATATGAGATACATAATACATGGACTTTTCCTACCACAGTGCCTGGCCCTTAGTAGATACTGCGAAAATGTGAATTTCTTCTTTATGTTCGCATTATAAATGTACCATAATGACTATCTTTACATTTTCTGCAAAGTCCACAGCAAAGACATAGGGAATGAAAGATTAAAATGTAGGAACATGGAGAGCATCAGTAGAATTCCAAGAAACAATGGGAATTTTAATCTCATGCTTATCAGAATTTCCCAGCTAGTCTTCATCAAATAATAATCCACATTCAAGATGTCCATTAAACCACAGTGCTAGAAGAGTATTTTAAAACCTTTATTTGTAACATGAATTTCGAACACGTCAAAATAAAAGACAGAAATATATTCTGATTTTTCCTAAAAAAATAAAAAGACATATATACGTATCAAAGTTTAAACTCTTCAAGAGTAGGAACTATGTGATGTTCACCTTTGTTCCCTGAGTCAATATCTCTGGAAGAACATGTGACTCCCTACTGATTTCTTTTATGTTCAGAAACTACTAGGGATAGAAAGTAAATGGCCCCTAGTCTCTATTACTGGCCTTCTTGAGAATCATTATAATGTCTCTGTTCTTTTTCAATTTAAATAAAACCGAGGCTCTGAACCCTAAGTTTAAAAAATGCCTTTTTTTGAATCTTTTTTAGAATGTTCATGCCACCAGTAAACTAGAGAGTGCATCAATGGGAAGAGGTAAAAGAGATTTAAATGGTAATTTCTTTATCAATTTTTTATCTTTGCATTTTAGTCATAACATTTTATTGAGCAATAGTAATTGCTATTTAGAAATACTACCCTCAGTTGCGATCCCTTGATCATTTTCTGTAATGCTCGCATAACTAATACATTGAGTCAAGAGTTAAAATTCCGTTTTATACCTGCTTTCTCCTGGTAGATCTTAAAGTAGAGAAACAACATACTGGAGAGACACCGTATGGTTTTATTTCTGGGGTAAAGGTTGTCCAGATAATATTGTGCAGGAAATTAGTCATTTTTCCCTTTTATGGCAAAAGGCTTCATTGGAGAAATATTTAGGCCACTCCAACTGTGATAAAACCATATATGAAAATAATTGCCAACAGAGATGGCACTAGGCTGAGGCCAGTGAGACACACTCACTCAGACACAAGATTTAAGGGGTGCCTCAAAACTCAGTAACTGAGATAATATTTTAATGCACAATTTTTAAAAATAAAAATGAATGCAGAAACTCCATGGTGAATGTCAGTATTTCTGATTTGTTCTTTTGTCTCAAGCTCTAATGTAGCACTTACTGATCTTGTCTTTATTTAAAAGTTTTATATTTTTGTTCATTGTGGAGTTTTTGCATTCATATTTATTTATTTATTTATTTATTTATTTTTAGATTTTATTTATTTATTTGAGAGAGAGAGAATGAGAGAGAGCACATGAGAGGGGGGAGGGTCAGAGGGAGAAGCAGACTCCCTGCTGAGCAGGGAGCCTGATGTGGGACTCGATCCCGGGACTCCAGGATCATGACCTGAGCCGAAGGCAGTCGCTTAACCAACTGAGCCACCCAGGCGCCCGCATTCATTTTTATTTTTAAAAATTGTGCATTAAAACGCAATTTGTCGTGAGTGAGCTTTTTGGTGCTCCCTTACATTTATGCCTGAGGTGAGTGCTTCACTTACCTCACCCTATCTCCAGCCTTTCTGCTTCCTACAATATGCAGAATGCTCTGAATGTGAATGCTGATTGAATAAAAATTGAGTGAAGCTTGGAGGAAATAAACCCAGAGTTGCACCCATCAAGCTGCACAAACCTATAACAGTAGCAGGAAATTGTTAAAGATTACCTAGCTCAAAATGGAAATTAAAATAACTTAATTTGAAGTAATACACGTAGGGGCGCCTGGGTGGCTCAGTTGGTTGGGCGACTGCCTTCGGCTCGGGTCATGATCCTAGAGTCCCAGGATGGAGTCCTGCATCGGACTCCCTGCTCAGCGGGGAATCTGCTTCTCCCTCTGACCCTCCCCCTCTCATGCTCTCTCTCTCTATCTCATTCTCTCTCTCAAATAAATAAATGAAATCTTGAAGTAATACATGTAAATGCTAGAACAATGCAGGTGCATTGTAAACTCTTTGTACTTTGTACATTGTAAGCTTTTGTTAGCTATTACTATTATCATCTTTAGCATTATTATTAGTGGTTATATGGCTGATTTGTAAGTTCTTGTGCTTTATTACTAAACCTGCACTGTCTCCAACATGTCCAGTAATCTTTGCTGGCCCAAGTTATAAAAGTTCAGTGTCTTTAATATTTGGTTAACAGAATTGCCTTCATAATTTATGTTGCTAATTGCTGCATGAGTTGCTTTAGAGAGAATTGTGTCAAAATAGTTTTCTCTCATCGTCCCCTATTTAGTGTTCACTTGATCGTTTGGAGAATGGCTGATATCCGCATTTCATTAAATTCCATAAAATTTAAGAATTATCAAAAACTATCAGAAATAATATAAAGTGATATAGCTTATTTTTCTTATTCTAAATTTTTAAAATACAAAGCAAATATTTTGGAAAATGAAATGGGTATTTTCATGCTTTTGATAAAGGTGTTTTGGATTTAAACGAGAGTAAGGGCTAAATTAAGTTAAATTTAAGCACCTAACACTAAGAATTACCACAATTTGTGTTTAATAATTAAAGCCTGCATTTTTAACTTCCAGAACTTTTTTCATTGTACAAGATAATAGTTCTTCTAGTACTATTACACTTTCTGAAATTCACCTTTAAACTAATGTTACCAAGAAAATTGAGAGCCTGGTCCAGAGAAAGGTGACTGTGACAGAAAATCTATAAGAGAAGAGAATTCATCCAACCTTGCCAGCCTTTGAGCATATTTTTTCTTAGATGAATAAATATCAGCCAGACAAAGTAGAAACTAAATTGTTTATTAATTTAAACTCAGATTGTAAACCTAGAGTGGCTCAAAAAACCAGTTGCTTTTCTTCTTCAATACTGTCTCCTTTCAAAAGTATATACTTTATGAAAGACCCAACACAATATCCAATTTACATGAAGAAAGGAAAAAATAATATTTTGTTGTTACTGGACACTGTGCGAGGCACATCTGGCCAGGCAAAGGGCTGAGTACTTTCAAGGCAGGACACTAAAGTGGGTGCTGTATCCCCAGATATGCTTTTATCAGAACTCTGGGGATCAAAAATGCTACATGTCTTACCCAAGTTAGTAAATAATAGAGGAGAAATTCAGAGACTCATGCTTGCTTCCATCAGGATCATGACCCAACTGAATTAATTCTAATTACTTGTTCTGAAAACACTTCTTTGTTTAAACCTTCTTTGTATCAAAGTCAATAATTTACAAACAATACGACTTGAAACAGGACAGTAACTGTGTAACCATGCCCTGATAATATCTATTTCCACTACATATTTCATAGTGTTCTCTGTGTGCTAAGTTCACAATAAATAACACTTTTTTCACTTCTGCTCACACTTTTTTTTTTACAAATGCAAACTATATTTTATTTATTATGATATGATTCCAGCCATCAGGAAGACAAGACTTCTAATTTGAGTTCAGGCTGCAACTATGTTTTCATTCACACATACAATAAAATTATGGGAAACCTAGTAAGAGCCAGGTGCTATTCTCTTCTGTTCCCTCACACCCGAGAGTCATTACTCTGTAAATTCTGCCTCTCCTCCTAGAATCTCCTAAACTCTTTTCTTTCTCTGGCACTCAGCCTAGGGAAGAGGCAGTTACTGCAAAAAAAAAATCTTAGGACTCAGAAACTCTATTTCCTATGACAATAAAATATATGGGTGATAAGGACAACCTACACACAGGCAGGAACTCTGCCTCTCTGGGGACATCTTTGAGCTCCACATGGGGCCTGAGCCCTGGGGGTCATTGCATACTAGACAGGAAATAAGCGCTCTCAGCCCTGACTCAGTAAGATATCTACCTTTCTTTAATGTATTTGCAAAAATGAATTCCAGATACTTTACTGTTAAGAATATCTGGGGGTGGGGGGCACCTGGGTGGCTCAGTCAATTGAGCATCTGACTCTTGATTTTACCTCAGATCATGATCTCAGGGTCCTGGGATGGAGCCCCACATCAGTCTCCATGCTCAGCGGGGAGTCTGCTTGATGATTCCCTCCCTCTGCCCCTACTCCCACTCTCACGCACTCTCTGTCTCTAAAATAAATAAATCTTAAAAAAAAAAAAAAAAAAAAAAAGAATGTCTGTGAGGGAACTTCAGAATCTCTGGGCCAAACACACAGAGATGCTAAATGGAGGGGAAAGCATTGCCCAATGGCTTGGCACAGCTTCTCAGACAGAGAAAAAAAAAATGAGGATGTGGTAACGTAAAGTAACAGATGCCTCACTGAAAATATAGTAATTTCTCATTTAGCCATCTGTGCCCCAACTTGCTTAGCAGGAAACTGGCATTTACAAAAGGGTTTACTCCATTTCCTAAGGACTGGCCTCAAGGAGCTTGCATTTATGCTGCCATATGGGTCTCAGGCTTCTACCTGTTTTTCACTGAGCTAGCATGGGTCAACATGACTTAGTTTAAAATAGGTTGCTTCAATAAGATCAGACAGAGCATCTTGGCTTCCCCAGCTCTCTCCATTCTTGCAATCAGAGCTCTTATTCATTGCATATAACCTCAGTTTGCATGCCAGCTCTAAATGATGCACAAGCCAGGTTGGGCCACAGTGTTGAGAAAGATTGGGAGAGCAGGTCCTGACTCAGCAGAGAAAAGAGCCCCATGAAAGACTGATGTCTTTTGAGGGCCTGGAATCAGCATGATTGCATCTTAGAATCATTTGTTTACATATCTATCACCCCACAAGTATAAGCTTCTGCAACACAGAAATAATACCTTATTCATCACCAGATATTTACAAGCACAGTGCCTGGCCTCTAGTTGCTGGTTAATATATGGTGAATGACTCTTGTTTACTACCTAGTGGATAGTATCACAGAGTGGCAAGAACTATAAGCAGTAATTAAGGTGTATTTCTGTTCCTTCAGAAGGTAAGGTCTATTGTGATGACTGATCCTAGTCACTGCCATGTTCATCTCTACCCAACGTTCTGCCTCTGACTGGAAACCAAGGGCTATTCGAAATTTCTTTATCAGCTCCATATTTTTCTAAATGACCTGTTACAAATTCCTATCAGCTCCATATTTTTCTAAATGACCTGTTACAAATTCCTATCAAGAATTAATATAACCAGGGATGCCTGGGTGGCTCAGTCAATTGAGCATCCATCTCTTAATCTCAGCTCAGGTCTTGATCTCAGGTCGTGAGTTCAAGCCATGCATTGAGCTCCATGCTAGGCATGGAACCTACTAAAACAAAAACAGACAAATAAAAGGATTACTATACCCATTCAGCAATAAAAAAGAATGAAATCTTGCCAATTGCAACAACATGGATGGGTCTAAAGAGTATAATGCTAAGCAAAATAAGCCAGTTGGAGAAAGACAAATACCATATGATTTCATTCATATATGGAATTTAAGAAACAAAGCAAACAAGCAAAGAAAAGAAAAGAGAAAGACCAAAAACAGACTCTTAACTATAGAGAACAAATATGATTATCATAGGGGAAGTGGGTAGGGGGGATGGGTGAAATAGGTGAAGGGGATTAAGAGGACACTTATCTTGATGAGCACTGAGTAATATATGGAACTGTTGAATCACTGTATTGTATACCTGAAACTAATATAATTGTATGTTAACTACACTAAAATTAAAATTTTTTTAAATTATGTGTAGCTGAAAAAAAAAGAATTAATATACCTATATTTTTAGTCTTTTAGCTTCTCTCACAGTAAAACACTATAGAAAACAAAATAATTCTAGTACTTGAAATCAAGTACTCCTTCAAACCCCAGATAAATCACATAAGTTTGCAACTTAATTAGTAGTTTAAATACTACACAGTATTAATAAACAAAAACTAATTAGTAGTTTAAGTAATATACATGTATTTATTTTGTATGTGTATGTGCATACAGTTATATATATATGAATTAAAAGGCCTTGTTAAACATTTATAGTTTATTATAAAATGTTATTAAATTTATAATGTGATTTTTCCTTATATAAACAGTTTCTTGGATTTTCTTCTTCCTCATACCTGCATACATTTTGATTTTTTTTTCAGTTTGCCACTATTAAGAAAACAAACAAACAAAAAACTCAAGTCATCCATTTTTGCTTTTTAACAGCTCCAGGAGATGGAATTAAAATGACTAACATAAGATGTGTGAATCTTTCAAAGTTTGTTAAAAGTAACTCTATTCACCATAGAAGTGAGTACTTATCTTGGTATCCTTTCATGTGATTGAATTGATTAATAGCAAGGAGAGGCACTGATCCCTGGCAGACCTCATTCACCCCCAAATTGCTCTCTTCTCTACAAACATTTACTCCATTAATCATTCATTGAGTGTCTGTTTTCTATACAGAGCACTTTGGCGGATTTAAGCAATTCTATGCCATGGTATTGTGAGCTTAAGAAACTTCTAATCCATTTAAGGGAAGGGGTCATCTAACAGAAAGAGGGAGATATTATGAAAAAAAAAAAAGAGAAGAATTGCTATCTAACCACTGATTTGATCTATAAACCTGGGATTTTCCTTTACTCTGTCCTCTCCTTTAATTATCCTCACACCTCCATTCAATCACCAAGCCTTGTAGACTCAACCAACTATATATTTCATAAATCCACATCTCCTTATGTAGGTTTCTATTGCCCTGTCTTTATGTTCTTTACACTGAACTCTTTGAGGACAATAACACTGTCTGTTTTGTATATCCCTCACAGACATTGATAGTATACATAGTGCACAGTAGGTGTTCAGGAAAAAAATATATATATTATATATATTTAAATCTATCTGTATATATATATATATATTAGGCAAAATAGAGGAAGGCTTAAAAATAAGGCTAAGGCCTGCATGCCTTGATGGCTCAGTTGGTTAAGCATCTGCCTTTGGCTTGGGTCATGATCTCAGGGTCCTGGGATGGAGCCCTGCTTCTCCCTCTCCCTCTGCCTGCCGCTCCCCCTGCTTGTGCTTTCTCTCTCAAATAAATAAATAAAATCTAAAAAAAATAAAGCTAAGGAAATGCAGGAAGCACTTATTTTGCACCTACTGTTTTCCAGGAACTGGGCACATACTAAATTAGTTTTCTCAGTACCTTCGAAGGATAGTCAAATTTGTCAACAAAGGAAATGACTTGCAATAGCCTTCAAATCACAAAATTGCAAAGTGACAGAGTAGGGATCGAAACTTGTGTCTCTATAAATTACTCTCGCATTAAATATTGCCTAAGTTATTTTACTTTTGTCTTAAAGGAAATGGGGAGCCAGTAAAGATTTTTGACCCAGGAAAAGCATGGTAATTGTTGTATTTTAGAAAACTTAGAATGGCAACATTGTGCATGATTTTGAACAGAGACACTGAATTCAGGAGCTATAGGATTAATTCAGTGACTAAGGGGATTGTAAATAGTGTTCAGGTTAGAAGAGAGCCAGTGGAAATTAAAGGAAGAAACAACTTTTGCCATAAATTATATTGCAGCTTATGATATATTTATGAGAAACTGCTAGTTCTTTTTCCACTGCAGAGGAAGAAAATATTTTTTTAAAGAAAAGAATCACCTTCTAGAAAACACAGGTCAGACTTGAGGGTATTTCAAAAAATTCATGGTGCTGTTTTTCTTCTAGTTTAGGAAATGTGCTGCATGCCAAGCCAATTTCTAATAGTGCTGTAGCTCTTCTCCTGTGTCTTGGAGTAATCTATCAAAGTAACTATGCAAAGGAACTTAAAAATTTGGTGTTTTTTAATTGCATCAGCTGGCAACAAACCCCACAGCAAACTTTAAGGAAATGCAAGTTAAAAAGTTAAGAGATATGGCTCCTTGAGAAGATACTCCATAGGTATCTGTGAAGAACTACTGAGGAGGGCACAGCTAGAAGGCAGTTGTTGCAAGGCAGAGAAAAACATGTCAAATAAAAGGTTGATAAAGAGTTGTTTATAAGCCAGTCATTTTCTCTTGAGTTCAAGTGAAACCTTTACATAGGGAAGGCGCTCATTGCTAGGCTATCAATGGCCTTTATGAGAATGATAGACAAAAAGCTAAGAACAAGATCATGCAATTATAAAACAGGAGCCAAAAATTCCAGGCAAAATAGATATTGTCATCAATACAATCAGAGCAACTGTGGAAAGAAGAGAAGAAACACCTTTCATAATGTTGCATGGCCAGAGTTAGAATGAATGCTATAATTTACCACTTTTGATATCCAAGAATTACTAAAATTAAATGATGAAATTTTGTCCCTATTTTACATTACTAGAAACTCTTTTGATATAAAAGCATAACTCTGTAAATATAGTAAAAACCATTGAAATGTGTATTTTAAATGCCCCAAGTTTATGGCATATAACATATTCCAATAAAGCTATTAAAAAACAACAAACAACAACTGATACAGACCAAAAAATATATAAAGATACATGACAATGAAAGCCAAAAAAAAAAAAAAACTGAAAGTTGGTGAGAAAACTTGGTGTTACAATAAGAGAAATTTTCATGTGAGAATTGGTTTCATGAGAAATAAGATATTTATAGCCAAGAAGAGCCAAATTACGAATATTCATTTCAGGATTATCCCTAATAGCAGAAAATTAGGAACAACCTAAATATTCAAAACTGAAAGATTAAGTGAGGATATTATTGTATATATACTAAATGACTTCTCAGAGTTAGTCCCCAAGACTATCCTCAATTCTGATACCAACTGTAAATTCAGGGTGTTCCCAGAATACCCATTCACTCACTAATTGACTAGACGGACTCATAGAACTCACTGTGAAAGCTATTATCCTCCGGGCGCCTGGGTGGCTCAGTCAGCGTCTGCCTTTGGGTCAGGTCATGATCCCAGGGTCCTGAGATCAAGCCCTGCATCAGGCTCCCTGCTCAGTGGGGAGCCTGCTTCTCCCTCTCCCTCTGCCGCTCTCCCTGCTTGTGCTCTCTCTCTCTCAAATAAGTAAGTAAAATCTTAAAGAAAGAAAGAAAGAAAGGAAGGAAGAAAGAAAGGAAAGAAAGAAAGAAAGCTGCTCATAGTTATGGTTTGTTACAGGGAAAGGATATGTATCAAAATCAGCCAAAGGAAAAGATGCATAGAGTAGGGTCTGTGAAGGTTACAAATACAAACTTTTTGTTGTGTTAACCTCCTGACATTGATCTGTGATAATATGCATACAATATTGCCACCCAGGGAAGCTCATGAGAGCATTAGTGGCCACAGTTTTTATTTGGGCTTATTGTGTAAACATCATTGATTGATTGCCTAAATGCTTGATCTCAGAATCCAGGTCGAATGATACTGCTTGACCCAATACCTCCACCCTAAGTCACATGGTTGGTGTTTCTTGTCTGGCCAGTACCCATTCTACGATGATGGGATGTCACCAGCTCCACTTAAAGATCTAGTGTGAGCAGCCCCCACACAAGCAAAGACACTCCTATCATGCCTGGTATCAATTACCTTCCAGAAGCTGAGGGCAAAAGCCAGACTGATTTCTCTTTGCTAAGGCCAATTCTTTACTACACGATGATGACAGGAATCCAGGGTAAGATATAACTAATATGAAATAACTACAAATAATTTTTGAAAGCCATAAAAACAGCAACACAAAATAGTGGCTATGTGGATGTTGCCAGTATTTATGAGGAAAAGAAGTAGTTTGCTTCATGAAATCAAGGTCATTAAACTTTCATCTTCAGGTCAAATAAAAGCACAAAAAGAATGATTCTCTTTTCCAGATGGTCAATTCAAAAGACTGAATTTACAGAAGCAGAAGAAAAAAGTACACAATTGAGATCCCCTGTAGTAAATCCACCTTGACTCTTTTGGCTGTGAGAAGTTATTATTTGTGGTGGACAGGATTTGTAGTTTTGATCCCTCTAGGATATTCTGTAAATGAAAGACAATTTGGCATATCCCTTTGGGGCTTGCAATGGAAATGAAGTAGGAAAAAAAATAAGTTTTTGCTCTCTTGCTGTCTAATTCAGTTTCAACACAAAAACCTGGAACTGTAGTAACTCATTATATGCATTTTTAAGAAGTTCACAAATAGTGGGCTGAGTGATATGGATTTTTTACATTCAGTAGAATTGTACTGAAAGAGAAATGATAGTTATTCAAATGTACAGTGATTACATTTTCTCAAAACATAATTTTCCACCAGGAAATAAAAGATCTAAATAATTTCTGCAGGGGATGAGGAACACAGAGCAACATGTTAACATGAGCTATGTTCTCCAATCACTCTCAAATTATATTATCGAATTTTCTAATATCATTCACAATTTCAGCATAAAGGCTTTTTCTTCTCGCCCCATTCATCAGATTTAAGTTTATGTAGAAAATGTGATCTATCTCAAAGTGTGATAGATCTATCTTAAGTAGAAAATGTAATCCAGTTAAGATATTGGTAGAAGACAACAATAGACATTTTTCCAAAGAAGACATACAGCTGGCTAACAGACACATGAAAAGATGCTCAACATCATTCATCATCAGGGAAATACACATCAAACCCACAATGAGATACCACTTCACACCTGTCAGAATGGCTAAAATTAACAATTTAGGAAACAACAGATGTTGGTGAGGATGCAGAGAAAGGGGAACCCTGTTGCACTGTTGGTGGGCATGCAAACTGGTGCAGTCACTCTGGAAAACAGTATGGAGGTTCCTCAGAAAGTTAAAAATAGAACTACCCTATGACCCAGCAATTGCACTACTAGGCATTTACCCAAAGGATGCAAAAATACTGATTTGAAGGGGCACACGCACCCTGATGTTTCTGGCAGAATTATCAACAATAGCCAAATTATGGAAAGAGCCCAAATGTCCATCAATGGATGAATGGATAATGAAGATGTGGTACAAACACACACACACACACACACACACACGCACGCACAAGGGAATATTACTCAGCTATCAAAAAGAATGAAATCTTGCCATTTGCAATGATGTGGATGGAGCTAGAGTGTATTATTATGCTAAGCAAACTAAGTCACTCAGAGAAAGACAAACACCATATAATTTCACTCCCGTGGAATTTAAGAAACAAAACAGATGAACATAGGGGAAGGGGGGAAAAAAAGGAGGGAAGCAAACCATAAGAGACTCTTAACTGTGGAGAACAAACTGAGGGTTGCTGCAGGGGAGGTAGGCAGGGGATGGGTTCAATGAGTGATGGGTATTAAGGAGGGCACTTGTGATGAGCACTGGGTGTTATATGTAAGTGATGAATCACTAAATTCTACTCCTGAAACTAATATTACACTATATGTTAATCAACTAGAATTTAAATGAAAACTTGAAAACAAACAAAAATGTAATCTATCTCAAAGGGAAAGAACTTTGTGTGTGTCCTATTAAAACTTCTAAAATTTCACCCCATGTGCTAAAACTTCAAATGTAGGATTGTTCTTCAGCCCATATTTGATTTCACCCATCTATATGAATTTGGCTACAATTACTGTTTTTTTCCCTTCTCCTTGCTCCATTCCTTCTAATTGCCTAGCATCAGAGAAAAGAGGTCTGTACATACCTCTAATATATTTTATTTAAAAATTTACTTTTCAGGGCACCTGGGTGGCTCAGTGGGTTAAGCATCTGCCTTTGGCTCAGGTCATGATCCCAGGGTCATGGGATCAAGTCCTACATCAGGCTCCCTGCTCAGTGGGGAGCCTGCTTCTTCCTTTCCCTCCACTGCTCCCCCCTGCTTGTGCTCTCTCACTCTCTCTGTCAAATAAATGAAATCTTAAAAATCAGAAAGGATGAATACTACCATTTGCATCAACATGGACGGAACTGGAGGGGATTATGCTAAGTGAAATAAGTCAAGCAGAGAAAGACAATTATCATATGGTTTCACTCATGTGTGGAACATAGGGAATAGCGCAGAGGACCATAGGGGAAGGGAGGGAAAACTGAAGGGGGAGAAATCAGAGAGGGGGACAAACCATGAGAGACTCTGGAAACAAACAGGGTTACAGAAGAGAGGGGGTTGAAGGGATGGGGAAGGTGATGGGTATTAAGGAGGGCACGTGTTGCGATGAGCACTGGGTGTTATATGCAACTAATGAATGGTTGAATACTACATCAAAAACTAATGATGTATTATATATATGTTGGCTAATTGAACATAATAAAAAACTTTTAAAATATAAAAAAATCTTAAAATAAATAAATAAAAATTTACTTTTCAAGTAATAATATAAATATCTGTACTTAACTTTTCCAACAGTGGCTTTCTTTGGGATTAATCTTTAAATAGCATCTCTTAAATATGAACTTTCTTCTCATAATCATCACAGCTAACATTTATTGGACATTTACTGTGGCAAACATTGAGTAAATATAGTACATGAAATATCTTGTTTAATTGTTACCAAAAACAAATGAGCCTAGGTACTGTTATTATCTTCTTTTTCTAAGGAACAGAGGCACAAAGATTTATATTTGAAACCCAGGCAGTCTGAATCCAGAGTCTGTCTATGTCCTTTACTACATTATGCCCACCCACATAGCATAATATATACAGAAAGGGCTCTTGCTAGAAGTACAGTGAGGTTAAATTGAAATTCAAGGTTAGTGAAGGACCCTTTTATTTTGGAAACTCAGTTCTTCACAGGAAAGCAAGAAAAAAAAACAAAACTTAGTTTGTCATTTTAATCATAAGCATCAGTCATTTTTTTAAAAATTTTATTTATTTATTTGACAGAGAGAGACACAGCGAGAAAGGGAACACAAGCAAGGGGAGTGGGAGAGGGAGAAGCAGGCTTCCCGCGGAGCAGGGAGCCCGATGCGGGGCTTGATCCCAGGACCCTGGGATCATGACCTGAGCCGAAGGCAGACGCTTAACAACTGAGCCACCCAGGCGCCCGAGCATCAGTCATTTCTTAAGAAGTCTAGGATTTACCCAGATAATATTTACTGAATATCTACCAGGTGAAAATTATACAGTGTTGGGGAATATTTAATTCTTGTTATTACGGAGGGGAAGAGGACCAAGAATTGCAGAACTTCCCTAAATTTGCTTGCATAAATCTGACTTCAGGTATATATGTGTATTTCTCTGAGTAAGATGCTAAAAGCTGTCATCAGAGTTTCCAAGAATTAATGACATTCACTAAAGGATTAATAATAACTGCTGTCCTGGGGATGATGGGCCAAAGAAGACTGGTTTTGGAACAGGCCACGTAGTTCTAGGTGTGAAGAATCCTCTTCACATACATGGCCTGAGCCAGCACAGTAATAACCAGGACCCACGTGGGGAGGGGGTTTCAAACTCTGTAGTGTTGTAATGTGTGATTTTTGCCCAGAGCCCTTTTGGACAGATGAGCATTCCAGAGACTGAGTCCAGCCATCTCTCTAACTCATTCCACTAAGAAGACTCATCTAGCATTGAGTACAACTGCAACCCCAGGAATGATCAAGTGACAGGAAAACCACAGGCATCAGCATGGTTAGCACTGCTGATACCATAGTTTCATTTTATATTTTTATTTATAACGGAAACTTGTTTGGCATGTTGGAGAAAACTTGACAAAATCCCCTGTCAACCTAGAAAAACTGTTCCTCAAATGTAAATAAGAAAGAAAACATTAAGTCAGACTGAGATGTACATCACAGGTAATCTGCTAATGATATTATAAAGACAGGGAAAATCCCATTCTTTGTATCCTGCCACACATATATGATCCCTTGTATACATGTTCTCAAGATTAACTTGTCGTCGTGGAAGAAAACTTGACAGAACTTCCGGCTGCATATTCTTTCACAGATCATCCCAAATTCACCTGCTGATTGGAGTAGCTGGCTGGGCTAACTAATTGCTTTTATCCAAGAAAGTAATAAAATTTCTGTATCTCTGTGACAAGCAGGTGGTTACAGCTTGGAGAGGCCTCCAGGCTAAGAGTCTGACAACAAGGAGACGGGGACTCCAGCTTCCTTGAGGTTTATGTTTCAAAGAAATAGATCCTAGACCTTTAAGAAAAACCTTCCTAGATTGTAACACTAATTTATTTATCCTTTAACAATATTTATGTACAAATCAAAGGGACACAGAAAGGATTTACAAATACTAGGTTTCTCAAGGATAGGTTCTAAGAAAGGGAGTGGAGAACATGCCTTTTTGACTTGTGGCATCAGGGAAAATGTAAAAAAAAAAAATTTACTCTTACAATATTAAAATAATTTCTTTCCAGAATTACAATGTAAGGACAAGGTGAGACATTGGCTCCACATTTGATCTTTAAAATGAGATTTTTTCCCCCCATCCCTTGAGATAACAGTTTTAAGAGCTAATGAGTTAGATAGATATTTCCAGTTCTGTTCTACAGAAAGCAGATTTTGAGAGGGAAGTTCATGCTCAGGGTATTTAATGGGGAATTCTTAGGCTCAACACCTGTGGAGGAATCATGGGAGCAGTATCCAGCAAAGGGAGAGAGTGAAGAGTAGTCAGCTCTGTTGCTGAGAAGGCCCTGCATCGTTGGGATGCACTGAGGTAAGGAGGATGGGCCTTTATAAGGGGACATGTATTAACTAATTGTATGTTGACTGCCCCTGGGAAGGAGGTGTAACCCGTTCTGAAAAGGGCAATTCCCAGAGGATCCAGCCACCAACCATCTGGGGAGATGAGTGCTTCGAGAGGGGGACCTGGGTGGCACACCACATTCACTACGGTGTCTGACTTTTTTTTTTAAAGATTTATTTATTTATTAGAGAGAGAGCAAATGGGGGAGGGGCAGAGGGAGAGGGGGAGAGAGAGAATCTGAAGCAGACCCCCTGATGAGCATGGAGCCCAATGTAGGGCTCAGTCCCACCACCCTGAGATCATGACCTGAACTGGAATCAAGAGTCGGATGCTTAACTGACTGAGCCACCCACGTGCCCCATCTGAGGTTTTTTTTTTTTAATCTAAATTCTACTATATTTCAACAACATTTTTATAAATAGTATGAGTCATTGTGTGGGCAAACAATTTTTTTTGAAGATTTTATTCATTTATCAGAGAGTGAGCACGTGCAAGGGGAGGGGCAAAGGGAGAGGGACAAGTAGACTCCCCGCTGAGTGGGGAGCCTGACTCAGGGCTCCATCCCAGGACCCCTGACATCATGACCTAAGCGGAAGTTAGATGCTTAAACAACTGAGCCACCCAGGCGCCCCATGGGCGAACAATATTTAGCAAAGAATTAGCAGAGGATTTGTGAATAGTCTTGTGTACTTAAGGAATAAATGCAGAAAAAATAGGGTTAGGCTGTTTGAAAACTCGACTACCTAGATTCAGCTGCCAAGTGTGCATCTTTCAAACTCTGCCTCTTTCCTTTCTCCTGTCCCTCCTAAGGAGGCTGTGAAGCTCACCTGGACATTTACAAATCTCCTTTCTGGGAAATCTATTACTCTTAGTGCTCTGAGTGAACATTATCAGGATTAAATCCCCAGCTTGGCATGGTTATTGAGGGTTTTTTAAATAATAAAGCATCACGTGATAAATAGCAATGTATACTTTAATTATGTAGTTACCAATTCTGTGTATTGTGTAGCAGCTTAATAAATGGGTTCTCTCCAAGAAGGTTACAGTATGTGTATAGCATTACTTTACCTTGAAAAGAAAATTTTCCTGCCTGTGACCTTTACTAATTTGTAGTTATGCAAATAGTAAAAATGTTATCTAAGACATTCACTACTGAAAAGCCTTTGATGACTCTCCTTAGGCTGCAAAAAAAGTCCAAGCTTTTTGTGTAGCTTATAAGGCTGCGGGTCTTAGACCCAAGCAAAGGGAAGCCCTGCCAGTGTCCCTGAGCTTTGGAGGTATCATGTAGCCCTCCTCTGCTTCCCCACAGGGTGACAGTCTCTGGGGCCAAGGAGCTATGCCTGCTTGCAGTCCTTGCTCCTGCATTCCCTACCTTTCAGATCTTGCTTTAGAACTTCTTGCCCAGCAGTGACCTGTTTTCAGGGACTAGGCAAGGCCTGACCAGGGTCAGCTCTTCACAGCAGGCGGCACCACAGGTGTGTGTACACCTTTGTTGTAAGTAAGCTTATAAAAAGCTTGACTTACAACTTCTAAAATTTTTAATATGTGATCTGTACATCATTTGTATTCTTCCCTCATGTTTCACCAATACTGAAAGCAGGCCTGCTCCGTGACCTAACCCCTAATTTTCAGCCCCATCTTTTTGCAACTCAGTCTCTACGTAATGTGCACTTGGACATACTCAACGTCCTTAACTACTGACAGTTTCCTAAACAAATCATTGTTTCTTATCTCTCTCTGCTTGCATTTGCCTCTGTGACCGCCCCATACCCCAAACTCTATTCTGCCATGTCCACCGGGCCAATTTTCATTGAAGGGGCAGTTTAAATACTGCTTCTTGGTGAATCTTCCCCTTGTGTCCCTGTCCTCTGGTTCTCCCTTACCCAGCTGCACTTACATACTCATTTCTCTCCACTCTAGGTCAGAAATATTGGCATCAGTGAAACTATATTCCAGTTGTTAGTTGAGGACAGGTACTATTTCTTAGACATCCTTCTAACAACAGAGTCTATCATAGTATTTCATGATGAGTAAACACTTCAAAAATACCTGCTGATTGAACAAATCTATATTCAATAATGTGATGTTAACATTTTAAAAATGAGAAAAAAATAGGTCATAGAAGTACTATCATGTGAATTTGAATGTTAAACATAGTCTCTCTCTCTCTAATTTTAGTAGTTCTAGGTTGATGAATATCTGGATTTTATATATACAGCTCATATACATGAGTAGCTGTTGAGGCATAGAAAATAAGTCTAAAGAGATAAAATTTATAGCAATGAATCAAGGAAAGGGTTAGTGTTTATTTCATTCTATCAGTGACTAAGAGGTTTGGTTTGTTGTTGTTTTGATGAACTTAAAAATACATGTTCTTCATTTTATGAGGGTGTGAGGGATTAAGGACGCAGGGGTACAAAAGGTGATTAGGGGATATACAGTGTGAATGGAATTGGATGATATCTATTTCATGGCTGCCAAAGATAATGCTTAAAACCTCACAAAATTAAAGAGTGTTGTCTACATTTATTCTACAACCTTATATCATTTCCTTAGAGAAATTGCAAGATTATTGCCTCAGACTTACCTATTAGTGAGTAAGTACACAGAGCTCAATCAATACAGACAGTTCACACACTTAGATAGTTACATTCCTGGGAATAAATGATGCTGCTAAAAATGGTGTCAATATGGGGTGCCTGGGTGGCTCAGTCGTTAAGCATCTGCCTTCGGCTCAGGTCATGATCCCAGGGTCCTGGGATCGAGTCCCACATCGGGCTCCTTGCTTGGCAGGAAGCCTGCTTCTCCCTCTCCCATTCCCCCTGCTTGTGTTCCTGCTCTCGCTATCTCTCTCTCTGTCAAATAAATAAATAAAAATCTTTAAAAAATAAAAAAATAAAAAAAATGGTGTCAATATGTTTCTTATAATAGTAATAATAAGAATGCAATAAGGATATAATGCCAAAGTTTTTATAGACTTATAATTAAATGTCCTCTAAATTATAACATATATGAAAGTCTTCTCGATTATGTTTAAATTTAAGAAACAAGACAACACAGTAACAATCACCAATCACACACACACCTGGTCTACCTATCTAGGTATCCATCGGTCAATAGGTATGGATATAACAATAATATCCTCTTCATTATTCCTATTTTCATTTCACAGTACAAAATGTGAAGTAATAAAAAAATTCATTAAAATCACAAATTTCAGAAAGGCTTTATTTTTAAATATCTTCACTGGCACCTTTGAAAAATAAACCTTTGGAGAAACAGTGGATACATGACAATTTTTGAAATAGGAAAGAGACTGTTTTGCTGCCTTCCTTTACTTTCTATCATTTTATATTTTATAGATGAAAAAAATCCTGTGACTCGAAAAGATTGGTAACTTGCCCAGATTTCCAGCTAGAAAGCTTTAGATCCAGGAATTGAACCTAGCAGGCTGGTTCTGAACTTGCCCTCTGAACTACAATGACATACAGAGTTAATGCTTAAAGTCATTGATAAAAATGCAAAAAGATGATAACTAGAAATGGTTAACAATCCAATATTGTTAAACTCAGCATATGCATTAGAGGTGCAGAGATGTTCTGATTTTAAGGACCGAAGATTAAATAAATTTCAGGTCCCTCCTTTTGCTCCCTATGTAAGTCAAAGTCTGTGGGTGAGATCAGGGTGCAGGAAGCTAGCTCATACAGGCCTGCTTTGCTCCTCAGTTTCCCAGTTTGTAAAACAGGGATCATAATAGCATCTACCTCAAAAGGAGCTGTATCAGATTAGCTAATTCATTTAAAGTGCTTAAAGCAAAGTCAACCTCATGAAGAACACTCAATTAATGAAGGTGTTGTTTTCATTGTTATTACTAATGCTATGTAGTGGTGCTGATTTTTAGAGGTAATCCAGTTAAGTGATAAAAAACACAAAAGACTGGAATTTGTTTCTGTGTTCTGTCCCTACTTGTGGAATTTTGAATAAGTCTTAGTTTCTTTGAGCCTCAGTTTTCTGACCTGTCAAACTGGGATAATGAAAGCACTCCTGACCAGTTTTCCAAATGGATTTAAAAAGCAAATAAGAATATTACAAATTTTTTAAAAAATAGGCGATACTAATTTTAATAATATATGAAAACAATTATATCCAAAACATGACAACCTGTAAAAATAGAAGCTATAGAGAAAATTACTAACACATTATTTTATATTCTTTTTTCATACCAAGTCTCAAAAATTCAGTGTGCATTTTACAATCACAGCATGCCTCATGTTGGACCAGCCACATTTTCAGTGCTTGATAACCACAAGTGGGCGGTGGCTACCATCTTGGACAATGCAGCATCATATCCTATAATCCTCATTATAACCAGTGAAGTAGATATTAATTTTATTCTTCTCATTTTTAACTTTGGTGGGAATCCTGCTACCATCAGGTGTTGCTGGGCTTCAGAGGAAAAATGGAGGGTGTGACTAAGCTGAAGTTTGTAGCCTCATGAAGCATATCACAAACATGAACTCAAACATATAATCTCATACCCTTCCTTGAATCATAATTACAAATGTTTTCATAGAAGTCACACTAATGTCACAAGAGTAAATTGGTACTCATGAAAGACTAAGAGCAAAGCCAATTTCCTGCTGCAAATAGGGAGCAAAATTTCCTTAAACTCCCATGTTTTTTCTTTCCTTTTTTTGTAGGGAGGGGAGGTTATGCTAATTGTGCATACTATTCCTTATAGCCAAGTTTGTTTTAATATAGAATTAATATTCTACTAATAGAACAGTGGGGGTTCCTGCATGTCGCCATCGGTTTAGCGTCCAACTCTTGGTTTTGGCTTAGGTCATGATCTCAGGGCGCTGAGATTGAGTCTGGCGTGGGGCTCTGCGCTCAGCGGGGAGTCTGCTTAGATATTCTTTCCCTCTGCCCCTTCCCTTGCTCGTGCGCACACACACTCTCTCAAATAAATAAATAAATAAATCTTTTAAAAATAAATAAAATGACTCAGCATTGAGTAAAGTGGGATTTTGAATACCCCTGTACACTTCCACGTATCTTCGGGTATGTTCTTAACACAGTTTGAAAAGCATACTATCCAGATGGTCTAAATTTTATCTCTGAAACATTCAGATTACCAAAAAGCTGCCAACGCAGAATGACTGTTTTTGGTACTTCCAAAAATTACATTGGTTGAATCATTCATTCATACTAAATAACCATGGGAACATCATTGATATATATTGTGCTGCTTTCCACTACAAACATGATGCCTTCTTTTATAGAAACAAAGGGAAATTTTTTTCAGGCCTCATCATTCCTGATTTCATTTTTAATACTGTGGTTTTGATATTAATTTCCTCTCTGCCTTTGTCAAAAGCCACATTTTGGCCTATTTCTAGAAACTAGTTAGGGCTTTATGGTATAGATATACTGGAAATTCTATTTTCCTCCCTCTCTCCCTTTTTTTTTTTTTTTGTTGAGAACTTGATTTTTTTTTATTTTATTATGTTATGTTAATCACCATACATTACATCATTAGTTTTTTATGTAGTGTTCCATGATTCATTGTTTGCATATAACACCCAATGCTCCATTCAGTATGTGACCTCTTTAATACCCATCACCAGGCTAACCCATCCTCCCACCCCCCTCCCCTCTAGAACCCTCAGTTTGTTTCTCAGAGTCCATAGTCTCTCATGGTTCATCTCCCACTCCAATTTCCCCCCCCCTTCATTTTTCCCTTCCTGCTATCTCTTTTTTTTTTTTTTAACATATAATGTATTATTTGTTTCAGAGGTACAGGTCTGTGATTCAACAGTCTTAACACAATTCACAGCGCTCACCATAGCGCATACCCTCCCCAATGTCTATCACCCAGCCACCCCATCCCTCCCACCCCCCACCACTCCAGCAACCCTCAGTTTGTTTCCTGAGATTAAGAATTCCTCATATCAGTGAGGTCATATGATACATGTCTTTCTCTGATTGACTTATTTCGCTCAGCATAATACCCTCCAGTTCCATCCACATCATTACAAATGGCAAGATTTCATTCCTTTTGATGGCTGCATAATATTCCATTGTATATATGTATACACCACATCTTCTTTATACATTCATCTGTCAATGGACATCTTGGCTCTTTCCATAGTTTGGCTATTGTGGACATAGCTGCTATAAACATTGGGGTGCACGTACCCCTTCGGATCCCTACATTTGTATCTTTGGGGTAAATACCCAGTAGTGCAATTGCTGGGTCATAGGGTTTGCTCTGTTTCCAACTTTTTGAGGGACCTCCATACTGTTTTCCAGAGTCGCTGCACCAGCTTGCATTCCCACCAACAGTGTAGGAGGGTTCCCCTTTCTCCGCATCCCTGCCAACATCTGTCATTTCCTGACTTGTTAATTTTAGCCATTCTGACTGGTGTGAGGTGGTATCTCATTGAGGTTTTGATTTGGATTTCCCTGATGCTGAGCGATGTTGAGCACTTTTTCATGTGTCTGTTGGCCATTTGGATGTCTTCTTTGGAAAAATGTCTCTTCGTGTCTTCTGCCCATTTCTTGATTGGATCATTTGTTCTTTGGGTGTTGAGTTGATAAGTTCTTTATAGATTTTGGATACTAGCCCTTTACTGATATGTCATTTGCAAAAATCTTCTCCCATTCTGTCAGTTGTCTTTTGGTTTTGCTGACTGTTTCTTTTGCTGTGCAAAAGATTTTTATCTTGATGAAGTCCCAATAGTTCATTTTTGCCCTTGCTTCCCTTGCCTTTGGCAATGTTTCTAGGAAGAAGTTGCTGCGGCTGAGGTCGAAGAGGTTGTCGCCTGTGTTCTCCTTTAGGATGTTGATGGACTCCTGTCTCACACTGAGGTCTTTCAACCATTTTGAGCCTATTTTTGTGTGTGGTGTAAGGAAATGGTCCAGTTTCATTCTTCTGCATGTGGCTGTCCAATTTTCCCAACACCATTTGTTGAGGAGACTGTCTTTTTTCCATTGGACATTCTTTCCTGCTTTGTCAAAGATGAGTTGACCATACAGTTGAGGGTCCATTTCTGGGCTCTCTATTCTGTTCCATTGATCTATATGCCTGGTTTTATGCCAGTACCATACTGTCTTGATGATGACAGCTTTGTAATAGAGCTTGAAGTCCAGAATTGTGATGCCACTGGCTTTGCTTTTCTTTTTCAACATCCCTCTGGCTATTCGGGGTCTTTTCTGGTTTCATACAAATTTTAGGATTATTTGCTCCATTTCTTTGAAAAAAGTGGATGGTATTTTGATGGGGATTGCATTGAATGTGTAGATTGCTCTAGGTAGCATTGACATCTTCACAATATTTGTTCTTCCAATCCATGAGCATGGAATGTTTTTCCATTTCTTTCCATTTGTTTTTTTTTTTAATTTAAACACATTTTATATTTTAGAGAAATCTTAGGGTCATAACAAAATTAAGAGGTAGATACAGAGATTTCTTGTGTGCTCACCCCTCCCACATACATACAACCTCCCCCACTATCAAAGTCTCCCTCTAGAATGCTACATTTGTTGTGATCAGTGAACCTGCATGGACACATCATCCTCAGCAAAATCTGTAGTTTACATTCGGACTCACCCTTGCTGTTGTACATTCTGTTTCGGCAAATGTCTAATGATATGTATCTACCAGTAAGGTGACATATAGATTAGCTTAATCACACTAAAAATCCTATGTGCTCTGCATATTACTTTTCTACAATAGAAATTCTTTATTTCTGTTGTATCATACATACCATACTTAAAGTCACATTTAAATGAGGCAAGATATAAATAAGAGAGAAGAAATAATTTCAGTTTGCTCTAATATTTATAATAGTTATCTAATCTTTATAATAATATTCTAATTTCCTTTTCTAAATTGTAAACTCTTTGGTGCCAACATCCATGCTGTTTTCACTTTGACATCCAGCCTGTGCCTTTCATGAAGCCATGATACAGTCAGTGCTCAATAGATATTTTCAAAACGCATGTAATTGGCCACTAACCACAAGATAGAGGAATAGTGTGATTTCCTGATCTGTGGCCTTCACAATGCCATATACCCACAATAAATACTCTGTAAAAGAGTCATTAAATTAAATCTGGAAACATACCAGTAATATATTTATTCATTGTATTCATACTTCTGTTGACTAGAATGTTGAGTATATCAGTATTTAAAGGATCTTGTGTATATGTACAACAATCATGTCTTCCAATTCATGTCTAAGTTGAATTATATTAACTCCTGTAACTCCTAAGCTACACAGAAAACAACTATAAACATACTTTGTATAAATTTTTATAGTAAGGGGATTTTCTGATTTTATTAGAGGTTGAAAATCAAGGTTGGGGGAGCTGGGGTGGCTCAGTCTGTTAAGCATCTGCCTTCAACTCAGGTCATGATCTCAGGGTACTGGGACTGAGTCCAGCATTGGCCCCCTTGCTCAGTGGAGAGTCTCCCTCTCCCTCCCCCTCTCCCTGTGCTCTCTCTCTCTCTCTCTCTCTCTCTCTCTCATAAATAAATAAATAAATCTTGGTGGGGGGAGAGAAAATCAAGGTTAGGCTGACAAAAAAGCATCTATCTAAAAGCTTCTAGCTTACATACTCATCACTTATCTGAAAGATAGTCAAGGATTTATTACTATATTCAAAAGGTTTTAAAAGTAGAGGTGATTATGATGTACTTTGTGATTCTAAAAAAAAAAAAACCTTTGAACATTCAAAACAGATTTTTTTCTCTTCCCTAGAAGCAAAGGGTTATTAATTTCCCTTCTGAATTTTACTTCCTTTTTTTAAATGGATAAAGGCAAAACATGCTAACTATAAATTATCAGTCTCCTGACATGCTCTTATCCTATTTACGAAGTTTGAAATCTCATTAATTTAAGATCTGATAGCAAAAACTGAAGCAAATTTACATGGCATATGCCAGAATCAATATTAAATTTATGTTCTTTAAAAAGCTCTCTGACTTTTACTTTTTAAAAAAGTTAAATAAACTTGTTAATGGAAACCTTTTCTGTGGAAGATAGTAAGAGAATATCATTGAGTAGAGCTTATTCTAATCCTTCTTTAAGTTGTCATTATTTTGAATAACAATGTGAAGGGGAAATTCAAGAGCAAATACATTTTTACATATCTATACCTCTATACTTACTTGTCACTTGTAACTAATATGTAAATAATAATAGCCAGTCTTTTATAGAAAAGGAAATTAGTGAATATGGTGCTGTACAATGAATACATTCACTGAAGCTTTTGAATGTCCCTTCCTAAGGGAGGCCTACACTGAGCCCATGTCTAAGTTAGGTGTCCCTACTGTGTGTTTCTGTAGTCAACTATACTGTTCTTTCTCATAGCAATTATCATTTCTGTAGTTATGAGCTTATTTGCACAATAACTGTTCATTAATATCTGCTGTTGTCACTAGATTATCAATTCCAAGAGAGGCAAAGTTTGTTTTCTTCCTCCCTGCTGAATCCCTAGCACCTGGGAGGAGGTGTCCAGTAAATGTTTGTAAAATTAGCATTAATAAGTAACTGATCCAAATGATGCATCTACATATAGTTGGGGGATTCAGGCATAGCACTTGGACATATCTTTCTCTTTTTCAATAAAGACCTAATCCATATATGTTTGCACTGTATTAGAAATTTAATGAATTAGAGCAAATTATGGTCGAAACTTTGAAAAATCTTCCTCTTTCCTCCCTCTCATTGGCAATCAATCCATTATAGATGTGCAGATCCAGAGGCAAGGGACTTCTCTGTTCTTTCCCTCCTTTCTCAGATTTCAAAGACCCATCAACAAGTGCAGGATGGTAGTTTACTTTATATCAACTATAAAAAATTTCATACTCTTTGTTCATGTAATATATATTTTTTAAGATTTATTTATTTTAGAGAGTGAGTGGGGGGAGGGGCCGAGGGAGAGGAGAGAGGGAATCCTCAAGCAGACTCCTCCCTGAGTGCGGAGCCTCAGGACCCTGACCTGAGCCGAAATCAAGAGTTGGACACTCAACCGAATGAGCCGCCCAGGTGCCCCTCATGTATTATATTTTTAAAGGACTACAGTCAAGTACTATTATTGAAAAGAAGGTTTTCATTCATATGTATGCTAAGTAAATAATTTAAAGGCTTTGACAGACTTGGAAGACTCTTTATGATAATTCATGAGCCTGAGATATATAACCTTATAAATCACTTTTCACCATTGGCTAATTTTATTTTCTAACTTCATCTGTTTAAAGAGAAAACAATTTTATAAAACACTGTATTTTTATTTTAAAATTAGAAGTTATTAAATCCTAATTTAATGCTTGTATTAATGATTGCCTATTTATTAAAAAAAGTCAGATGACACTGAAAAGCCTAAATAAGAATTAGTCTCAAAGTATATGATAAAATAGCTAAATTGAATAGATAAGAAATTTCAACCTGAGTTTCCTACATGTTCCCCCATTTTACAATGAAACCAAATAAATACATATATATACCAAAATTGCCATATTGTAGAGTTAAAGTATGATCAATTTAAATATGTCTTTAATCCAAAATAACAAGACTAGAGCAGCAATGCAATACACTAGTCTCTTTCTTGAAAATTCACAATGCACGTAGGTATATTAAATCTACTAAAGAAAAAAAACCTGCAAAACTTTTTGAAAAGTGTTTTCTGAGCATCTACTAATTTTAGTGATGTTAATAAAATCATTTCTGTGTCAATCATTAATATTCTGTTATTTCGTGAAATATGCTTTGGGAGGTACTCCTCTAAGTACGTATTTTTAATCAATTGGTCAGCACATGTTTATTGAGCATAATATGTGCAAGAATAAGAAAATTAGGACCTCTGTCCTCCTAGACTTTTCTTTTTAGGTGAGAGAAAATAAATAATCAAGTAAAATAATTAGGTATGATGTAAGTGCTTTGATGAAATTTGAGAAGGCAATATGACAAAAATAATGAGGTCTGATTTTTTTTTTAAGATTTTATTTATTTATTTGACAGAGAGATAGACAGAAGAGCACAAGCAGAGGGAGTGGCAGAGGGAGAGGGAGAAGCAGGCTCTGCACTGAGCAGGGAGCCCGATGCGGGACTCCACCCCAGGACCCTGAGATCATGACCTGAGCCGAAGGCAGACGCTTAACCATCTGAGCCACCCAGGCGCCCCAAGGTCTGATTTCTGATAGGAAAGTTGGGAAAGATCATTCTGAGGAGGGGATATTAAAGCTGAAATCTGAAATAGAGAAGGATCCAGTTGTGGGAAGAGCCAAGAAAGATCAGGACAGACACAGAGAATCAAAAATGTAAAGCTCTTTAGATAAGAACAGCATTATATTTGAGGAACTGGAAATTCTGTGTGTCTGTAGTATATATTTTAAATGCCATCAGAGTACCAGATACCATTGAAGAGATAGTTCATGAAGAGCCTTATAGATCCATAGTGAGTGATTTGTCTTTAATTCTGTGGGAATGCACTAAAGGGTTTTAACCTTCATAATAATATAATCTGGTTTACATTCACAAAGAGTGTTCTGGCTGCTTGCTGTCAGGAGAATGGAAGGGAGAAGTACAGGAATAGAAAAAGGAAAAGGACTTTTTTTTTTTTTAAAGATTTTATTTATTTACTTGAGAGAGAGAGAATGAGAGAGAGAGAACACATGAGAGGGGATAGGGTCAGAGGACGAAACAGACTCCCTGCCGAGCAGGGAGCCCGACGCGGAACTCGATCCTGGGACTCCAGGATCATGACCTGAGCCGAAGGCAGTCGCTTAACCAACTGAGCCACCCAGGCGCCCGGAAAAGGACTTTCTATGTTATTGAAACTGTCAACTGAGAGACAAAAATGGTTCAAACAACAGTGATGGCAATGGAGAGGGACATGAGTGAACAAATAGAAATGTAGTTTGGAGGTAAAGCTGACAGATTTGCTAATGGATTTCTTGAGGAGACTGATGGAATAAAGAGAATCTATGGGACTACTTAAGTTTCTGGGTTTGAGTCATTGGACAGATAGTGATGTCATTTCCTGTGTTAGTGAAAATTAGAGGAATAGGTTCAATGGCCAAAAGTCACTAATTTTTTAATGTTAGGTTTAAGATGCTTTTTAGACATTCAAGTGGAAATGTCAAGTAGGTAAGAATATGGAAAAAATGTTGACTGGAGGTATACATTTCTAAGTCATTAGAGTATAATTTATATGACACCAGTGATCTATGACACAGTATCAGGAAAAATTGTGAAAGATTTTAAAAATGACTGGATCAAGAAGATTACCGGGTAAATCAGTGGAAAACTATGTCTTGTTTACAGCACATCCTTTTTGGTTATTTGATTTTGGAGGAATTGTGCCTTTCATTGTCTTTGAGCTATTTTGCAGTTATAGACATTGTAGGTAACTGATGAATGAAAATGATTCTTATCTGGAGATATGCAAATAAATTTTATCTGGTAGAGGGACAACTGAATCTCCTGTTCCCAAAGCCAGTTTTGCATATATTTGTAAATTTCTGTCCACTTCTAGTTACTCCCATCAAAGAAACCTTTTATCTTCTTCATGATTCGTATTTCCTCTTTGAAATAAACTTGCTTATTGAATGGTTTAATTATATATTCCCTACCTTGTCTAACTAGAAAATGAGGTCCAGAAGGGCAGAGTTGTTACCTATCTTTAGGTAACACTGCATCCCAAGCAGCTAGCAAATGCCTACTATTAAAAAAAAAAAAAAAATTAACAAAATTTCTCTATATAAGTAAATAATGACATTTTTTAAAAGATTTTATTTATTTATTTGAAAGAGAGAAAGAGAGAGAGAGCACAAGGAGGGGGAGCTGCAGAGGGATATGGAGAAGCTGTGGGGCTCAATCTCAAGACACTGAGATCATGACCTGAGCCGAAAGCAGACGCTTAACCCCCTGAGCCACCCAGGCGCCCCACAAATAATGACATTTTTGATAACTTTTGGAAAAGAATCTGCAAAGAAAGAGAAGAGGACATAGTGTAATAGTTATGTACATAGACCCTGGCTCTGCCCCTAATAATAGATGTGATTTTCTGCATGATATTTAATATACTTTAGTTTTCTCATTTGTAAAATGATAATAACACCCATGCCGACCTCTTAAGATTGTTACAAGAATTAAATGTTACAAATTGTTAAATGCCTAAAAAAGTACCTTTTATCTAGTAAGCAAGGCATGTGTTTATTGGACAAATAACGGCAAAGTAGATGACTCAAATGGTATTTTAAAGCTTTCCTTTCCAGTTTTAATTCTTCCCTACTCAATGACAAATCCTTTTTTTTTTTTTTTAAGATTTTATTTATTTATTTGAGAGAGAGAATGAGATAGAGCATGAGAGTGGGGAGGGTCAGGGGGAGAAGCAGACTCCCTGCTGAGCAGAGAGCCCGATGCGGGACTCGATCCCAGGACTCCAGGATCATGACCTGAGCCGAAGGCAGTCGCTTAACCAACTGAGCCACCCAGGCGCCCAATGACAAGTCCTTTTAATCAAGGAGTATACAGTTGGGTCAGATCATTTAGTCAATTCTTTTCTTTTTGAATGTTCAATTTATTTCTTATAGTCTTATTTATTTATTTATTTATTTATTTTTGTTATGTTAATCACCATACATGACATCATTAGTTTTTGATGTAGTGCTCCATGATTCATTGTTTGCATATAACACCCAGTGCTCCATGCAGAATGTGCCCTCTTTAATACCCATCACCAGGCTAACCCATCCCCCCACCCCTCTCCCCTCTAGAACCCTCCGTTTGTTTCTCAGAGTCCATAGTCTCTCATGGTTCATCTCCCCCTCCGATTTCCCCCCCTTCATTCTTCCCTTCCTGCTGTCTTAATCTCAGGAAACAAACTGAGGGTTGCTGGAGTGGTGGGGGGTGGGAGGGTTGGGGTGGCTGGGTGATAGACATTGGGGAGGGTATGTGCTATGGTGAGGGCTGTGAATTGTGTAAGACTACTGAATCACAGACCTGTACCTCTGAAACAAATAATACATTATATGTTAAAAAAAAAAAAGATATTTCTTATATTCTTACAGCTTTCATTGTCAAGCTATTTTGAGTGATGTTTGGCATGGGGGGGTGGGGATGCATCCTTCACTTTGCAATTATTTAGGGTCTAAATTATTCATAATGTTTAATGCTCAACCAGAATTTTGAGGCAGCTGACATCTAGATTTAGCTTTTTGTAGATGGAGTGATTGATTTGTAAGTGGGAGAAGGATTCTTTTGGGGATTTTATTGTGCCTTGTCATTCTCTGACTCCTTTCTCCACACATGGCGTTTTCTTAAGGAATTTTGCACTGGAATAATTTAGATTTTGCAGTGTTGTGAACACGTTTGTTTGAATTCTTTGTCATGACATTTCAAATCTTAGGAAGCTGTGTTCAAAGACATATCCAACATTTGAGAAGATGAGAACATCTTTAAATAAATTGATGAGTTCTTCCTATTTTTCCCATAGTTCTGTTGTCTCTTCTAGATAAAAACAAAAACAAAAACAAAACAAGTTAGTCTAGGGCAGACTTGGGGCAAAAAAAATTAAGTTCAAAACCTCAGCCTGCCTTTAAAAACTCTTCATATTGTGTCCCTTCTCTACCTTTTTAGCCTCACGTCTGACTATATTCCCTACACACCTAGTTTTTTAGTCTGGTTGATTACAAGCTATCTTCCACAGCCCTGATTCCTTTTCTTGCCACTGCTCTTTGCTGAACTGTTCCCTCTGCCTAGAATGTTCTTTGCCACCATATCAACTCAATAAAAATATTTTCTGAAGCCCATTCAAATTTCAAATGCTCCAAGATGCCTCCCCAGATATACCCAGGACATTTTATGCTGTTCTTTCTCTTCTAGAAACTCCATCAGAGCATTTGTTATGGTCTACCTTGAACCACAATTTCTACATTTGTTTCTCTGTGGTTATCTATTTAATTGAAAGCTTCCGAGGCTCATTGTAATTTTTAGTCCTTATGGACTACAGTGTCCTGTAGAATGTGTTGCCAGGGGGAGTTTCAAGTGCATGTGTGCTGCTGAAAGGGGTCATTCTACACTGGCCATGGACTCTATAGTTGAAGCTGAGTTCAGATCTTGTTTATACTCCTCTCGTGGGCAAACCAACCTCTAGTGTTCATTTTCTTCATCTGTAAAAAGATAATAAAACCAACTTCTTTAGAGAACTGTGGTGGAGATCCAGTAGGATACTACTGTGAAGATAGTATGGAAACCATAGGGAGCAATATAAGCACTGATTTCTGTGATCTATTTTCTTCTTTCTTTTCAGGCATTTTCTCTCTTTCCTGTGCCTTCTGGACAGCATTTCATTTACTAAACTTTTTTTTTTTCCCATTCATATACCCCATTGAACAATTTTGCCTCTGTATTTCTTAATTTGTTAATGCATGTCTTCATTTCTAATTTATATATCTTATTTAACATCTAGAAATTCAATACTATTGCTCATACTTGCTTCTTTTAATCAATATGTATCACCAATGTAATGATCAGGGTAGTGTGATGGTTACACATGATAGTGATCAGAACAGTGGAGAGATGCTCAAAAGGCAGCAGGTGTATGCTGGTAATAACTATAGAAAGTTGAATTTTTATAGTCTCAGTCATGAAGATACAGGCTATAATTTTAAGAAGAGAAGATGATTTTTTTTAAGAAGAGAAGACTATTAAGTATGCATAAATATTGATGCAATTAGAATACCTAAATTTGGTGCATTGTTCATTTTACTATTTTAGCACTGCTCCAGAAAGAAATAGGAGATGCAGAAACATAAAAGGAAATGGTAAAATGTAGACTAGCCTATTTGGCTTCTTATTATATAATTTAGTAAAAAAGTATTTGGGCCATAATGAGGAGAATGGAGATAGATTGCTAAAAAGGATAATAATTAAGAGTAGATTATAATTCTCTAGATTAGGCTTGTTTCCTTTTGAGTTCTCTTTCCATTGAGACCAAAAGCATCTGGTTTGCTGAATACCACTGAGTACTTGTGGTGTCTCACAGATCATAGCTCTGTATAGTTCTCACTACTCCACTTTTTTTTTTTTTTTTTTTTTGTGGAAACCTGAAACCTCATTTTGCCCTGGTCTGAACTGTTTTCCGGAGAAGTTGTCTTGATCCTCAGTTGTTGGAAATAAACTGCCAGGCTTTTGTTCAATACTGCCTCCAAGCCCCACTTCCTTCTTGTCCTGGGTGCTAGTTCTCTTCACTCTGGCTGAGGTTACTCAAAAAACATTTTGCTTAACACTTCAATGCTATAATGTTTTCATATACAATGTTGTATTATCCAAACACCGCCCTGTAACCATTGCCCAAATCTTAATTGTGCATAAGCAAATATCCAAGAGGAATTTTAGTGTTCATAATTCTGTAGAATCTTTCATTCGGTTGGTTTCATCTTCTCTGGAAGAAATGCATTGGGATTTAGAATCTGCATTTTTAGCAGATTTTGCAAATTAAATAAATTCTCCTTTTTAAATTTACCCAACTATACTTCCATGGCCATATCCTGGTCCTTATGTGGGTTATGAATATTCAGTGTATTGTCTGAATATACAGGCTACTAGCAAAGTGAAATTAAGATTACTTCGCTGAAGCAGTAAGACAGCAGTAAAGGAGCCCCAGGAGTTTACTTTAGTGCTAACAAAGTGCTGTTAAAGCAGTGGCCTCTAGCCCCACTTACATGTTTTTGAAAAGTAACACTCACTGAACCATGTAAGAACTTGCTATATTGAAGATTTGCAGCAAATTTTGGTACCAAATCTTTATTTCTGAACATATTTTCTCCCCACTGACCCCAAGATATCACTGACAGGAAAGGGAATAAACAGCTTTTCATTTTTTCCTTTTAGAATTGTTAATAAGTGGATCAAAAATCAGACATTGAGGCAATTACCAAGTGTTTGGTGCTCTAGGGTGTATGTCCTTAGAAACTGATTGAATTCGAGAAGTAAATTGATAAAAGCAAAATCTAATTAAGTTTATGAAATCTGTGCTATTGGGCAGAGCAGAGAGAACTAAAACTATCACTTAGCATCAAGTATTCACACCGCTTCAAAGGTCTTGCGGAGGGTAAAGAGAATGAATCAAGACATAAAATACTTCCAGAGAAGAAATAATCTCTATCAAATGAGAAAAAAAAAGGGGTGTAATGTCAGGCAATATTAAACAATCCTGGTCTATATTGTCTGAGAGCATGTTATCTTGAATTTCTATCTATTATTCAGAATATTGCTTCCACAATACACAAGGCATCAGCTAGGATTATGAGAAATTTCCAAAGGGATGGATTCTTTTGCAAAACCCTTCAATGCTCTTGGACTTTTTTAAATCTTACGGAGATGGGGCACCTGGGTGGCTCAGTTGGTTGAGCGTCTGCCTTCTGCTTGGGTCATGATCTCAGGGTCCTGGGATCGAGCCCCATATCGGGCTCCCTGCTCAGTGGGGAGTCTGCTTCTCCCTCTCCCTCTCCCTCTCCCTCTCCCTCTGCCCCTCCCCACCACTTGGGCTGTCTTTCTCTCTCTCTCAAATGAATAAAATCTTAAAAAAAAAAATCTTACGGAGATGAAGGGATATCTTATAGACACTACAGAATTAATCCGGAGAAGAAAACTGTTGGGAAAGCGAGTCTTGCACCTGCTGTCTATCCATCCCCACTCCACCACGTAGGAGTGGTTGTTGAGGGTGGCACACTTCTTTACCTAGAGAGAAAGAGCCTACACAGCCTGTGCCAAGCTTATCACATAGTCTTTGCTTAAAGCATGTGGGTCATATGGTACCTGGCCAGCCCCACTGTGGGGAGGGGATGAGGTCTCTCTACTGAGGCACAAGAGGGGTACATGGAAAACTCAGGGAGAAAACCATTGGCCACCACAGAAGCACACCAACTATTGAAGCTGATCTTACTCTGTCTCTTCTCTATTTAAGTAAAGCGTTATTCCATCCAGTGCTTGACTGTGTTGTATTCTCCTTGGCAACTCTGATACCAAGGCACAGTGGGCAGAAGTGTTTGGAGTTCTGTTCCTGCCATTATGTTGAGATTTCCTATCCTCCATGTAGCAAACCCCTGAGATTGGTAACCTGTGCGTGATAATCCACTCTCAAATAATCACCGTGATTTCTCAAGAACATACGTTTTATGGAGGGGAAGAAAAAATCGGACTCCGTTTACCTATTTTCAAAAATGATGTATGCTATTGAGATAAAACGGACATGTCCCCTGAAAATGAAAGAATGAAAAAAGAAAAAGGGGGCTTTTTTCTTTTAATAAAATCTCATACTAATTTTTTTATTACCCCAAATTTTGTTCTTATCCTTATGTCTAAGGATGGATTTGATAGACCATAAAATGAAACATGAAAATGTTTTCTTGTTCTATAGTCATGAGTAACTGATAAAATATCTTCTCTGAGACAGGCATTTACCCAACTAAAGTTTATTGCTTTATTTGCCAGCAAATTGTGTATCATGCACTCATTTTGGCCTAATGTTTCTGTATGCAAAGAAATCATTGCATAACTGTATATCTTTTTTTTTAACACTGGTTTTTATAGAGCTAAGTTTACCATCTACTAGAATATTTAATGACAAATATTTAGTGTTTATTCTTTTTGATTTTCTATGGCATTTGGAATGTAAACTGTTCCTTTTTATCCCAACTTCAATAATTCAGTCCCTTATCATCTTCTGTCTGAAATTTTCTCCTCAATAAATTTTGAAAACATTATATCATAATTATCAACAGTTTAAGCTCTGAAATTAGGTTTTGTTTTTGATTCTGTCACTTGCTACAGAGGTTATGAACTTTTATAAGAACCTCCTTTACTCATATATAAAATTAGAGGATTTTTGATTCTCCTCTCTCTTTCATTGGATTTCCTGGTAGTTAGATTTCATGTTCCATGTTGGTTTCATTAGCTATAACGTATGTATTTCACATTTGTAATTTTATTTCCATTATATCCTATAAAATATTGTAGAAATCATTAGGTAATTTGAAATTTGAAATACTGTAATAATAAAAAAAGTTGGTAATTTGTGCTTATAAATAAAAAATATAACAAAATTAATGATTTTGTGACAACTTAGCATACTAGTATATTTACATCAAATAAAAAATGTAAATAAATAATTTTAAAATTCAAAATACATACAAGCATATCCACACACAAACACAGTCAAGCTTTGAGATCCTGTACTAGTTATTTAAGGTCTCTGTACTTCAGTTTCACTATTTATGAAACGTGTTATTAGCAGAACTGCCACATACTTCTCTCTTATAAGTTGAATGAATGAATGCAAGTAGAATGCTCAAAAGAGTAAATGACATATAGTGAGGAAACATTATTTATTATTATTTTGTGAGTCTTCCTGTTCTTGATTCTCAGGGTGGAGTTCAGTATGCCTCCATGCCAACGTTATCTGCAAGGGAAAAGAGAGCTTTGTTGTGTATGAAATGTCACCTTATTGAAACAAGCATTCAAGGACAACTTTGTAGAATACGATACCATTTCTCCAAACTTGCTTATTACAAACGGCTTACTCTGAATTATTTATTATGTTACTATTTTTCTCAAACTACAGACATACATCTGTTTTTAGGTTTGATCTTTCAACTATTAAAACAAGAGATTTCTAATTTATTAATGTCAAGTTGGAAGTTCTTGACTTGTCATGTTGCTTACATTTGTATTTTAAACTTAATTTACTTATATATTTTTCAAGAGGTATTTCTGCACCTGGGAGGCTCAGATGGTTAAGCATCTGCCTTGGCTCAGGTCATGATCCCAGGGTCCTGGGATCGAGCCCCACATTGGGCTCCCAGCTCAGTGGGGAGCCTACTTCTCCCTCTCCCTCTGCCTCTCCCCCTGCTGTGCTCTCTCTGTCTGTCTCTCTCTCAAATGAATAAATAAAATCTTAAAAAAAATAATTGGTTGACAAACTTGAAGCATCAGATGAGTACTTTAAGATTAGAAATATTAGCTGAAAGAGTAACAAAGCCAGTTTTTCCAGCTTTATTTTCAAATTTTTAAGACACCATGTAATGATTATCTCACATAAATAACATTGTAGTTACTATTGTTTTCTTGGTAGCAAGCTATTCTTTATCAGATCATAATTTCTGAAGAAGAAACGGCTGCAAAATAATTTTTGAGAAATATTACCACATCTCTTTTAGAATTAGATAATCCAGTTTTATGGCTATGATGATTAGGTAAGTATCGATCATTTTTCAGCCACGGGGAAATGATGAAAATTTGTCATTAGTTTTGAAGTCCTGAAAGAGGAGCTTGTATTCTTGATTAGCAATTACAGTTCTGCCTTATGTTCTTTAAATCAAAGACAATTTCTGTGGGGAATATGAGGACATTTTCAACTCCCTCTTTTGACATCTTACTCTACATGGGGGGAGAAATAAATCAGGAACATGAAGCATATTTTTAAATATGGTCTTCACTCAAGGACAATAGGATGCTATTGTCATAATTCTGTTAACTTGTGTCTTCCCAGAACCTGAAAAGGTAACAAAAGGTAGACACATCCAAAATAGAAAAATAGCCAGAAACTGTTGATGAATATTGTACTTGAAGGATTTTTTGCAGTGCTATTTGCAATAGATAATTTTAGAAATCTTAGGGTATATGTTATATTGGGCTCTCATATATTTTCATCCTCAGTTAATCAGTTTTGTTCTTACATATTTATGATGGCACACAAATGCCAGATTCTTTTCCCATCATAGAATGGTTATATGATGACTTTAGAATAAATAATTGCTACACAGAAATGACAGACTTGTTGGGAAAATAACTTAAGAATATGCCTGAATATGAATTTTGCACGTGGCAAGAGAGCTCTAATTAGTGAACATGTATAGGTAACCAAGTCAGATGGGAAAGATGTGGTACTAGTTACCCATTTGAGACCAACCCTTCTTTTTAATCTTAATGCTCCTAAAAACCTCTGAAGAAGTTCAATGACAAATGTGGGGAATAGAAGTTCTACTTTGGCACACTCTTATTCCCTGGGTAATAACAATTGCAAATACTACATATAACCATTAAATGTAATGTTAGATTTTATATCTGAGACATAGTCTTGAAATTGAATGGGCTGCTAAAAGACAGTTCTCTGCAGAGCAATTTTCCCGACTCCTTAAGTGCATTAACAATTACTGCCTTGGAAAGAAGACACACCCTTTATGTTGTTTACATGTAGCCATGACTTTTACATCACTAGTGGCCAGTCACTTATAAGCTTAGCTTCCCATGCATAAGTGAAGCCGTATTTCTTTCAAATTATATCACAAAAAGCCTATTACGGGTTTACAATTAAAACATAGATTTACACCTAAATTTGAACTATTGTATTAAAAAATTTGCATCATTGTGGTTATAATTTAAGATATGGTGATTAGAAAGGGAAGGTCTTGTTAAAGTCTGGCATTAGCTTAGGGAGTTCAGATTTTACACAATTAGGATTTTCCTAAGGACCCCTACCAATATACATGAAAAAGATACATGAGCACAACCAAAACACTGAAGCACACCAACTTTTCTATTCTCTTATATATTACTTTATTTCCCTCATTGAGTGTACTCATTTGCTCTTCAATTCTTGGGAGAAAGGAAATCCCAATTCCCATAAGATAATTACCACCCTGGGAACAGCTGTTATCAACAGCAGGAGTCTCAAGCCTCTGAGAGTGTGGTAAACCATTGGTTAAAACATAACTTTACATTTTCATATTAGAGAAGCTAAAACATTCACTCACATTTAGACATTTGTTATTTACTCTTTTTGGGGGGTTATTTACTCTTATTATTGTTTGTTCATGTGAATGTATATATGTTGTGTTTTCACAATAGTTCATATAGAAGGATAAGTCTTCTGATAAATCCCTAAATGTAATTTGAATCTATGGCATTTATACATTCAAAATGGTTTTCCTGTTGCCTCTCTGGTCTCTTTGAATAGCAGATGGAACCAAGGTAGCTAGTTGCTTACTGCTGCATGCAGTGATTTTTCCCTAAGTAACTTCGAAGTTACTTCCTAGAAGGTTGAAGTACATTCATAGTAGTCTTTCTTCTCTCTCTCTCTCTCTCCTAAGGCCATAGTAGTCTTGGGCACTGAGGTATCTCAGTATACTGACATGATACACATGGGCTAGAGGTGTGCCAGTATGTTGAGCTGCTTAGTCTTTGGAACAGGCAAGTAGGGCCTTGAGGCAGCTAAATCCCTTATGGCTTTTTGCTTTTCCTGGTGGGTTCCCCATGGAGATTGGAGAGCAAGTCCTTATTAGGGATTGCTCTTGGTGTTGATACTTAATGGATGGAGTAGAAAGGAAGCAGGACTGGGGAGATGGAGAATTCCACTGAAGTCCTGAGCTGGCCTTAAAGGGAGATTTAGACTTGGAAGGCCTTTCATATTTGTCCAAAATTGGATATAGGGGACTGGACTTTTATATACCTCAGACACTGAATACGTAAATGGACAATGGCTAGACTATACATAAAAATACAACACTGGTCCACAGTCTGCAGCAGTCACCCAAAGGAGTGAACCCTCTATCTATAGCAACCAGTCCAGGAAGTCAAATAACAACCTCTGTAGCAATGGGCTTCTGCAGCAAGTGACAAGAAGTTGATTCTCGTAAAAAAAAAAATGGAACACATTGTTAGCATTCATTGTTCAAGTTCTGACATAAATCTTGCATTAGACTGAATGTAGAAAAACGTAGCTAAATGAAGGTGAAAGGAACCACTCTCATGTTAAATATTTTAGCTTTAATATGTTTAATATGTTTAATATTTTCTTCTTGCTATTTTCTGAGTAGCTTCCTCCCAACATATATTCAAGTTTAATTCTTTGCCCATTATGCACCCACTTTTCTCTTGGATGATTTGCATAGTTAGGTTGGGGTTTGAAAACAAACACGGTATATAAACATTGTAGACCCAGGAATAATATATATATGTTTTACTTCACATTTGATCTGATTTTTAAAACCAAGCTTATACTGAATTCCTCCTTTAGGGAAACAATTTATTGGAAGAACATTTATAGTGTGTGGAGATACTAGTTCAAAGAATTATCAGCTGAGTGACTGTCAGCAGGAGGGAAGGTGTGCATCTTTTCACATGAGCCTCTCTTTCCATTTCTATTGAGCCTGGAAATATGAAGCAAGAATATTGAATACTTGAATATAATTCTAAAAAATAGGTGACTTCTTAAATTTTTTAATAATTCAAAATAAAATTGCCAGAAGTAAAGCTCTGACTTACAAAGTCTGTCACTTTAACCTATTCTTTGTGAAATATTCCCAACTCACAAGTTATCACTTTATATGCATATTCCTTATTAATGCAAAGGAAATTATGTGAATATAATACATTCTGGGAACATTATGCATCCTAAAAATTTTATACTCTCACGGTATTCTCCAGATTGTTAATTAGTGATTAAATATTATATTAGAGAAAAGGAATTAATAGCGTTGAGTATAGTGCAATGATTAAAGTAAGAATTGGAATACCAGACCGTCTGGGTTCAAATCCTTGCCCACCAGTTTTAGCTGTGTGACTCTGGGCAAGTTATTCTATCAGTCTATCTGTTCTTCAAGCATAAGTCTTCTGATAAAACCATTTAAAATGGATTTCAAAATTCATTTTAAAATCCATTGACAAGAATTTCAGAGGTTTTGAACAATAAGTAAGTTAATATGGCTCAAGCCCTTAGGAAATTGCCTGGCTTAGAGTAAGGACCAGGACCACCATTTACACAGCTCCAGGGGCACTATTCACAGTGATTTCTATGTGACTGGTGCCTTCTGGAGCACAGCATAGTATGTGTATGGTGCCTCTTGAAGCTGTGTTTCACGAAAGTGTTGGCAGTATCAGGGAGAGTGTAGCTTTTCTATTATTGTGATTAACGCAGGATGACTATATGCTGCAGTTCACTCAGGAAAATACTGGTTTTTGCCTGTCATTTATGCATTATTTGTGCCAAGTCCCTATCCCAGAAGTGTTCCCTTTTGGACAATAAATTATATGGCCATTGTATTCATGCCTATTTAGGTGAAACTTACTGGTTTATCTCTTGAGCTTTGATGAAGGATCTTTTTCATCTATTCAAATCTCAAAGTATATTACCTCAGATTCTATTAGGTAATCTCTATGGCTTATTCATTAATATAGTTTTCCAAAACAAGGTCATCGATTTAGTTCAGAAGAAATTCAAAGGCTTCCTTTCATTGTTTTGTTTTGTTTTGTTTTTGTTAGTTTTTCTGATGATTTACAGTCTTATTTTTTCAACTCTCCATAAAATAGTATTTTGGCATGTTTCTTAATGTTGTTATTGCCTGTAGTTTATTTGACTGAGATTTTAGCTTTTCAGTGTTAACTAGTCAACTGTGGAACCAGATCTGCTTCTCTTTTCAAGACAAGCCAAGAAGAGTCTATAAGACTTCGGCATTGATTTCCATGTCATAGTCTATATAGAAAAATATATTTGCATTTAAACTTAGGCCAAATGAGAGTGGATTTGGGTCTGTTTACATGGGGTGTTGAAATAAGCCATCACATTTTCTTTAGATTTTAAAATGGCAAAGAAAATAAATTTTTCCGTTTTTGAAAATGAGCTTGCTTCTGTGGATTTATTTATTAAATCAGATTTTATGCTCAAAATGACTAAACACAATTCTTAATTTTTGATAGTTGCCATCTGTGATGAAGATGGTACAAATATTTGGTAACAAATGGAAGAATATTTGTCACTTTGGTTTTTTTATTGGCAGGAACACTTTTCTTGGCACTAACAAAAATTCACATAATTTTCTTTAAGTTGAATTTCAAGGGTGACATTATTTTTCAAGTCAGACAGGGCTTTCTTCTTTAAACAACAAAGTTATATTAACATCTTTTGACAAACAAATGGATTTTTTCAAATTGAACTTTTTGATATAAAAACTAGTTAAAATTGTTGATGAAAATGTCCCTTAAATATTCACTGATGTTGCTCATCTAGTCCAACATTTTGTCTGTTGTATTTTATTTTATTTAACTTTATTTTTTTACATTGATTTAGTTCAGTTCCTCCCTATACTTCCCACGAGGTCTTCTGTAGCCCTTAGTTTATTTCTAACATTATTAAATGAAATTTTTTACATTTTCTCCACTCGGTACAATGTCATCTCGATTTGCTTGTTTTATCCCAAACCTAGACTATCTTGGAATACTTCACTTCCCATATGTCTCATGGAAGCTCTTTTCTGTTTTCTCTGACTTTATTGAGAATTTAATGATTCCATTTTATCTCTTCTCTCTGAATATCAATTCTATTTCTTATTTTAAAGTTTTCTTTGTACTATTGCCCTAGAATTTACAATATACATTTTAAACTAAACTAAGTCCATTTTCAAATAGCACTGTACAGTCCATGTGCAGTGCAGGTACCTTGTAACAGCATTCCCCCTTCCTTTCTCTGGTCCCTTGTGACATTGCTGGCATCCATTTCTCCTATCCATATAGTATAATGACCCAATACATTGTTATTCTTAGTACTTCCTTTAAAAAAAAAAGTATTTTCAATTAAGAATAAGAAGAAACAGGGGCTCCTGGCTGGCTCAGTTGGTAGAGCATGCAACTCTTGATCTTGGGGTTGTGGGTTTGAGCCCCATGTTGGGTATAGAGATTACTTAAAAATAAAATCTTTTTAAAAAGAATAAGAAAAAACAATTTTTTGCCTCATTTATTCATTATTCAGTGCTCTTCATTTCTTTATGTAGATTTAAGTTTCTGACCCGTATCAAAATTTCTTTTAACATTTCTTTTGGGACAGAACTGGTGGCAATGAATTCCCTGATTTTGTTTTTCTGAGATAGTCTATTTCTCCTTCACTTTTTAAAAATTGTTTTTTATTTTTATTTCAGTACAGTTAACATACAGTGTTATATTAGTTTCAGATGTACAATATAGTGATTCAACAATTCTCTCCTTCACTTTTGAAGGACAATTTCACTGAATATAGAATTCTAGATAGGCTTCCCCTCTTCTTTCAATCCCTTATTTATTTCACTCCACTCTCTTCTTAATTTCATGATTTTTAAGAACAAGTCAAAGATTATTTATTTATTTATTTGTTTGTTTGAGAGAGAGTGAGAACTCAAGAGATCACAGAGGGAGAAGGAGAAGCAGACTCTCTGCTGAGCAGGGAGCCTGATGTGGGGCTGATCATGACCTGAGCCGAAGGCAGACGCTTACCTGACTGAACCACCCAGGCACCCCTCTGAGAACAAGTCAAATATAAAGTTTATAATTGTATTTGTAGGTACTCTCTACACTTCCTCTGGCTTCTTGCAACATTTTCATGTTGTCTTTGATTTTCTGGAGTTTGAGGATGATATATCTGGGGAGTGGGAAGGGGAGGAGCGTGGGGGGGTTGTCTTCCTTGGTTTTCTTTGAGCTTCCTGTCCCTTGAGTTGGTTTCTTATAATTATTTTGGAAAATTCCCAGCTATTAGTACTTCTGATACATACATATATATATATATATATATATATATATATATATATTGCTCCATATTCTCTTTCTTCTCCTCCTGCAATTCTAATTACATGTATGTTCTTCTATGTGCAATTTCAGATGCTTTGTTCTAGTTTTATTTTTATTATTGTTCTGCATTTTTTTTTTAAAGATTTTATTTATTTGACAGAGAGAGACACAGGGAGAGAGGGAACACAAGCAGGGGGAGCGGGAGAGGGAGAAGCAGGCTCCCCGCTGAGCAGGGAGCCTGATGTGGGACTTGATCTCAGGACCCTGGGATCATGACCTGAGCCGAAGGCAGACGGTTAACAACTGAGCCACCCAGGCGTCCCTCTTTTGCATTTTCATTTGTGAAATGTGTATTGAACTATTTTCAAGCTCAGTGATTCTTTCCTTAGCAATATCAGTCCGATAAGGAGCTCATCAAAGGCATTCTTCATTTCTGTTACACTGTTTTTGACTGCTATCTTTTACCTTTGTTTCTTTCTTGGGGATTCCACATTTCTGCTTACATAACTCATCTATTCTGTTATATTGTCTACATATTGATTATAATTATTTTAAATTCCCTCTCTACTAATTCCAACATCTGCGTCTTATTTGATACTGGCTCTGATGCTTTTTTGTCTCTTCAGAGTGTTTTTTTCTTGCATTTTCATATGCCTTGTAATTCTTTTTTGAAGGCCAGACAAGGTTGCACTGGATTTTAGTGATTGAGGTATATATAAACCCTTAGTGTGAGGATTTATGTTAATCAGGCTAGGAATCGGGATATGCTTAATATTTGTCATGACTAAGGTGCCTTAGGCTTCAGATTTCTCTAGTGCCCTTGTTATTGGCTCACATGTTTACTTTGGACTTCTCTAAGTACTCCTCAGAGACAGTTTGTGTCGTGTAATTCTTCTGGATGTAATACACTGTTATAGAACCCACTTGATAGGGTGCAGAGTAGGCCTTTGTCATGGAGAAGGTTCTGGGTATGTATCCTAAATGACTGCTCTTCACCTTTCCCAGCCAGTACCATAAAAGGCTTTCTTGGATCTTTAAGAACCTGGTGTACTTTCTGAGAGTAAAGATCATAAAGTAAGGGGTTCCCACTGATATTATGGCCCCTTGAAGTTTCTCATGATAGTCTGCACTCAGCCTCCATCACTTAGTCAAAATTAGCATTTAAATCATACCAGTTTATTGCTTCAGGGATTTCTGTTACAAAAATCAGAAATTAGCTGTGATTCTCTATATATGCTTGTGTCTCCAGATATCAGGGTAGTGGTTTGTTCTTTGACCTCAGTTTTCTGATATATCCAAAAGAAGTCATTTATTTTTAATTTGTCCAGTTTTTTTCTTGTCGTAAGCACAGGAGTGACAATTACAAGTTCTTTACATGCAGGAACTAAAATCAGAATGAAGGCTATACATTTTCACTTTCTTGAAACAAATAAGCAAATAAAAAAGTCTTCATTAACATTCTTGACCTTTCCTCACACCCCTTTGTAATACTTTTTGTATGTGCCTCTTTGTTATTGTCACACAAAGACTTCTCATCACCTACAGTCATTGAAGATTTGGTAATTGAATCATAGATTCTTTCCATGCCTCAAATTCTGTTATTGTCAGAGTGATTTTATTATTCATGTAGTTGGATATTAACTATAAAATAAAGAAGTCTTAGTGATCAATGTCATTATTCAAGCCAATAATCTCTGACCTATTTTCTTTTCTTTTACATATCCAGCTCTCTTTGTCACATAGTACAACTCTCCAGTTACTGTGTTGTGGCAAATGTTAATACTCATAAAGAGGCCAATTAAGAAAAATCAAAATTGGAAATGAAGTGAGAATGAAAACATCAAATCCATCATCTTTCCCTAATATCTGTACAAGCCCTTCAAAGTAGGGAGTCTTTGAGAGACATTTAATAAACATTGGCCGTAGATTCTCTTATGTATTGATAATGGTATTTATTAATCAGTATTTTCTTCAAAAAAATTAAAATTTTCATATGAAATCATAATCTAGTTGAGAGATCTGCGAAGTTGGCAAGCAAGGAAATAAATGTTTAAGGACAGAAAACATTATTAAATACCTAAATAATTCAAGTTTATATCCGTTAATGAATAAGGATGAAGGAAACAGAAATAATGTGCCAACAAACATAAATGTAGTCATTTTATGTAAGTTCCCAATGATTTTACTAACTTCATCAACACCCTTATATAGAAAGTGTTTACTTCTGGGATGGATTCTTATTTATGGATAATATTTATGATTTCACATAATTGATAAAAGATCTCAACCATGAAAACTAGAGATTTTAATTAAAAGTGAGCTTGTGAAAATGAAGTTCATGTTTAGTAGGCAAGAAATTAGACATAACGTTAAAGATACTAGGGACAGTAAATTACATGAAATGGAAAATAAAAGTGTTTTCTTTCAGGTGATACAGTAGGTTATAAAGTCTGCACTTCTGATTTCTGAATAAGATATGGATAAAGGGCATAGAGAGGTCCTATAAATTGGGCTTTACATAATCTGTAGAAACTCAAAGACTTGAATTGATTTTTTTAAAAATGACATTGTTCTTTTCGGGCTACTTCTCTAACAATATAAGCGAGAGCAGGAAGAAGAATAGAGTTGCACTCTGTTTTGTCCAAAGAGAAGGCAAGTTAGGTGACCCCACACACAGAAATAAAAGGATAAGCAACACAACATATGAAATGTGCTCAACTTTGCCAATATCCAGAGGATATTAGGAATCGCATATTAAAGTTGTATGGCAAACCATGATAATGTTCCATTATACATTCAGCATGTTGGCAAATTCTCTCATAGTAGCCTACCAACCAGTCACCATTTGAAAGCTTCAAAGTAGTAATTGTTTTAGGCAGGAGGCTTCAATGTTTTCTAAAACTAATTTGTGAAAGTTTAATGAAGAATAGAAAATTTTAATATTCTCAAAGTATCTTCTAAGACATTATTAATTATAGAGTGAAATTTATAGTGGAATTCTATCTTATCTATGTGATCAAAGTCAACATGACCAAAAATGGAAAAAAATTGACTTCAATGTTCTATAAAAATTCTACAATCATAGTTTAACTTGACTAACATCAGCAAACTAAAACTAAGAAACATTATACAAAATACATGTTCAAAGTAATCCTATTAACCACTCTAAAATGAAATCTGACTCTCAAAGTGTATTGTTTTGGGGAACATCTTTCTCATGTAGAGCATTTATGACATATTGTTAACTATGTGCAAAATAATCCTGTTCTTATGGTTGTGTGTTGTTTTGCCTTCTACTGTTGACCCAACAGATAATGCTGTCCACAGTAAATTCCCAGAGTATAATAGTTCTTTCCCTTTCAAGCTATTGTAGATAATCCAGCATTATTTTACTTTCACTGAAACATTGATTTTAAATTTCTGCTAGGCTCCTTCAAATTCTGTTTGTTTGTTTATATCATTTATGTATTCATTTTTACTTTTCTTTTTTCAGAAGACTTTAAAAAGGTCTATAAATGGTTTTTCTTCAATTTTACATTCTTACAGCTTTACTTTGGAAGTAATAAGAATAATAAAGTAAGCTTTAGTGGGTATTTGTGACTGAAAAAAAGTCCTTATTCTGCATAAAAATTGAAAATAGCCACAGAATTTGTCTCATATTTACATGGTTACATTATTTCCTTGACAATGATTAAATATTAAATTGAAAGCTTATGTGTGTTTGTACATTGGAGACAATTTGGATTTCTCTTAAAGTCAGTTTCTTTCATTATGTGAGAATGCTTCTAATGTGCATTTCTGCTTAACATAAAAAGATTTGGTATTCTGGGCATTTAGTTCTTACATAAAGATAAGACAAGTTGAACTTTTAATATTAACTACATATCCTCTAGTATCTGGGAATATGAGATTTATTTAGAGTGTATAGTTCATGCTCTTTTGCATTCAATTTCATAGGAATATTTAATATTGTATAACCTTTGAGCTAATGTTTTAAATGTTAGAGGAAAAAGTAATGTAGAATACTTAAGTCTATTTTGGAAAATGTTGCCTTTCTTAAACAGACCAATACAATGAAAAAATAACTTTAAAAGTTATTGGACCCAAATAATATATGCAATATACTAAGGTGTAACTTGGTCTCTCCTTTCTCCTTTTTGTGTGGGCTAGACTTAATGACTCACTTCCAACTAATAGAATATGATAAAGAAAATATTAACATTGTAGTAGATAAACCTGGTAAACAGTACTTTAACTGAATGATCATGGTTGACATCATCAATAATATTATGTAAACTCTGTTATGGTGTCACGAGAAGGGCACTTTATTTCTGGTGTTCTTTCCAAAAACCCATAACCCTAGTCTAATTATGAGAAAAACATCGAACAATTTGAAGGACATTCTGTAAAATCCTTTACTATTCTTTCTCAAAATAGTCAAGGTCATGAACAAGAAAAGACAAAGAAACTGTCAAATACTAGGGGACACTAAGGAGACATGATGACTAAATGCACTGTGTTATCCTAGATTGAGTTCAGTACAAAACAGGGGCATTGACAGAAAAACTGGTCAAATCCAAATAAAATTTGAAGTTTAGTTTATAATAATGTACCAATGTTTCTTAGTCTCAACACATGTAATGTATATAATGTAAGATGTTAACAATGGGAAGAACCCAAACTGTTCATATGGCGTATATGTGAACTAACTACAATCTTTGCAGTATTTCTGTAAATCTATGAATATGCCCAAATTTTAATTTAAAAAAATGAAAAAGAAATGGAGTAGATCCAGTAATGGCTACCACAAAACTCCTTATACTTATAAAAATTTTTCATTAATTCTAGGAAAGATTTTGGATCTAGGTTAATAGTACCTTTTATTTCAAGTCAGGAAGTCTTAAATTCCTAGTGTCTAATTATATCACATTAAATATGTACTGGTTAAGGTCCCAATAAATCTAAGTTTAAACATCAAACCTAGTTGTCAACTTAAGCTGAATCCTTATTCATTCAGCTTATACAGTGATTATTCTCATGAAATGTGACATTTCATGTAGAAATAAGTAAATATGAATATCCTACTTAGAATTTCATTCTCCTCTTTAAGCAGAAATGATTTTAACAATTTGTTGAAGAATAAAAACATCTTCCTTTTTAATACTTACTAAGAAAAAGGGGAGATCAATGACCTTCAGACACTTTTTAACTTAGAAATATCATTAATAATCATTCTATATGTTCTGGCTGCAGGAAAGACTTTTGAGGGGAAATGAAATGATTTCTGTCTTCAAAACTAGAAAGTATGCTCAGTAGAATAGAAATGAGACTTGTTTTGTGTGGACCCAAAGAGCAGAACTAAGACCAGTTGATAGGAATTATAGGAAAATTGACTTTGCGTTCAATATAAAGAGTGGTGTGAGAATTACAATTATCAAATAAGTTAATGCATTACATTATATGAATGGGAACTTCATTTCCACCGGGGAGTAAGCAAACTGGACAACCATTTTGGAGAAGCAGACCCAGGGAAAGAAAACATTGAAAAGATATTTGGACTAAAAGACCTTTAAAGTTCCAATCTGTTAATGTACTTCTGACCCAACTGATTATAAATCAGAGGTTTTCAGGATCCCTTCCTTGTGTACCATTAATTTGCTAGAACAGTTCACAGAACTTAGGACACTCGTTTATTCACTAGATTACCCATTTATTACAAAGAATATTAACGGGTATGAATTAACAGCCAGATGAAGAGATACATAGGGCAAGGTCCTGAATAAAGGAGTTTCTTTTCTCATGGAGTTTGGGGACCAGTTTGGTGGCATGTGGCATTCTGATTACCCAACCTGGCAGCTCTCTAAACCCCTCCCTTTGGGTTTTTATGGAGGTTTTATTACATAGGCATGATTGATTAATCCATTGGCCGTTGGTGATCTATTCAACTTGTAGTCCCTTTCCCTGCCCAGAAATCAGAGAGTGGGACTGAAAGTTCCCAATAGTTCTCTATTCCTGGTTGGTTCCCCTGGCAAAAATCTCCTAATCATAGTGCTTTCCAAAAGTCACCTCATTAGCATACACCCAATTGTGGTGAAAAAATTGGCTTATTATGAACCACAAGACACCCATTTCACATTTATGGCTCTGAAGGGATTTAAGAAACTAAAGACAAGATATCAAATATTATAACAAAAGATGCTCCCATTGCTCTTAGCCTCAGGAAATTCCAAGAGTTTTAGGAACTGTAAGCTAGGAACTGTGGATGAAGACCAAATATATATGAGAAATACGTTTTGGCCATCTAAATGATCAAAGAAAAAAATATATATATAATGTATATGTAATAAATCACAACTTACAAATCTCAATTATCATATTCTCTGATCAAGCTAAATTCTAAGATTACTTCTTGATTGTTTTTCCCCCTTCCTTCTCTATAACTAATATATAACCAAGTCCTTCAGAGTTAACCTGCAAATATATACTGACCCAATACACTTTTTTCTATCTCTGTTGATAGAATCCTCGTCCAAGCTACCACCATCTCTCACTTCCATTCTGGCCCTGGTACAACAAATTTTTAAAAAACATAAAACATGTAACATCTTTCCTCAGCTTAAAAATATTACTTCTTAGGATAAAAATATAAATTATCAATTGAATCTATAAGACTGTATATGTTTCTATTTCCTATTTACCTCTCCAAAGTTTTTTTAATATATATTTTCCTTTCATCACTTGGCTTCAGATACACAGGCATGTTTTCTGTTTCTGAAATATATCAATTTAATTACCTGACTTAAGGAACTTTGGGGGGTTGTTGAGGATTCTTTTTCCTTATCTACATATGCTTGGTTTCTTCTTGTCGTAATTGTTTCAGCATTTATGTCCTTAAAAACGTATGTGGCCATCCAAACAATCACTATCACAGCACCTTGACTGATTTGCCTCCTTTTTAAATAAGTAAGTTCCATAGGAATGGGACCATGTCTACTGTGTTGCTATTGAATCTCTAAAACTGGGAAGAATATCTGGCACCTTAATAATACTCAGTCATACTGAAACTTAGAGAAAACTGTCTAAAAGTAAAAGGCAAATAATGCAGTGATGGATGTGGCTGTTGTATATATGAATGGAAGTTTGCATTAAACAACCATTAACATTTTATTAAGTTTGAGATTCTGTGGGTCTGTGATTTTAAAACTTTATAATAAAAACGGGTTTGGAAAATAATACATCCTGATGATGTTTGTGGGCTTTAAAAAGCAGACTGACTGGGGTTCTCACATTTACCAATTATATGAGCTTGCGCTATTCACTTAATTTCTCTCTTCTCAGGATTTTGATCTATAACAAGGGAACAACAATAATAGTGCTTATTTCTAATGGCTATTGAGTTGGTTAGATAAGATACTAAATATAATGCAGATAGCATGCCTAGCACAGTGCCTCTCAGATAATGGTGGCAAATATGTAACTCTTTAATTCTTAGATTCATTACTTTATATTGAACTTCATGAATTTCAAGTTTGCATTGTTAAATCATTCTCAGTAATGGTCTTATGTTATCCATGATGGTTAGATAGATTTCCAAATCAACATTATTCTAGGTCTGTGTGGGCTGTAGGGCTCATGTTTGGTCTCTCCCCTCCCTTTTTATGTCACCCAGTTCTCATAAGCATTCAATCTATGCACTGTTTTATATATATATATATAAATGCGGAATGTATCATGTAACACACTTGGGTCTCTCACTTTTAAACCATCCTCCAAAGACTCATTATATTTTTTTTGTATAATTATGACGCTAAGCAACCTTATTGAGATTATATTTGTGCAGTTTAGTACAAATGGGAAAGTGTCTAAGGGACAATGACCCTGGGGCAACAAATGACTAATTTTTTTCCAAATATTTTCCTGAATTGCAAAGACTGGCCCTAAGGACCCTTGAGTCCAGGAATTTAAGGGAGAAAGAAAACATCACATGAATAGATACTTCCTTTTAAGGAATACTTTTTTCCTAATGTTGCTGCATTTTTCTAGATGTACTAATTTGTTTCTGTGGAATGAATTACTTGATATCTTTGCATGATACACATATCAAGACATATTACTAATGAGAGAAGACCTTTACAGGCAGAGGAAGTTTTTATTATTTTCTCAATATGCATTATTAGCTCTATGTACTTCTGTGCTTGACCTTCCAAAGGAAGTCATGTTGGAAAAACTGAAGGAATATGAATACACAGGTGCAGTTGAAATACACTCTTAAGTAGCAGAGCAGTCTACCTTTCTGAAAATATAGAACCAAATGAGTTTTGAAAATAAATAAATCATAATTATGTATTTGATATTGCTCAAATGTATTATTAAACATTTGAATACAGATGACTGGTCTGGGGGAAGATTATTTTTGTATGATTATATAATTAAAGCCATTTACATTTTCTGTTGAATTTTAAAGATGAGCACCAGGTGTTAGATGGAAGTGTTGAATCACTATATTGTACAGCTAAAACTAATATTACACTGTATATTAACTAACTGGAATTTAAATAAAAACTTTAAAAAAAATCAAAGTATTTTTACATGGTTCACATTTTGCTCTGCAAAAAGGGAAAAAATAGTTTTGTTAAATGATGTTGAAAATTAGCTTATTTAGGTGATAGCAAAATGTTTGATACAATTTAAAATATAAAAGTAAAAACAAAAATAAATTTTCTACTTATTCAAATACCTTCCTAAATTATAATGAAAGCAATTAAAATATACATAGAAGACATTTTAAAATATAAAATTCTACAATTATGAATTTCAAAGATTCAAAATTCCCTAAGTATTTTACCTTTTATTATTTTCTTTTAATTCAGGATCACATACAGCCCTGAGAATGTGTATTAATGTCAAGAAAAAAGGGATTCTTAGCAATAAGCCTTCTGAATGGTAAAAGGCTTTCCATACTTGACTTAGTACTTTGGACAGAGCCGAGGGCCTATTTTGTGTATAGTTTCAGGATGAGAATGAAAAAAGATTGAGGACAGGGATATGCCACAATCTTTACATAAACACAGAATTCCTGAAAACACATATATTGGTTTATTGGGCCTGCTTCTTGTTGGGTTCTGCTAAGTGTGTGAAGGCATTGGAGGAAAGTGGTTTTAAGGTTTTTTTTTCTTTTTTCTCCAAAGGTTGGTGTCAGAGTCAGAGTCTCTTCCTATAGATTCTCATGTAGCTCCTAGGCTAGAAATCTTTTGTTTTAAATGTGTACTGTTCAAGCTCCACAATGTTAGATTACTAAATATTTGTGTCAAATTATTCTAGTATATCAATACTGTGATATTTTTAAAGAGTTGAGCTGGTTTTGTAATTAAGCAGTTAAACCATTTTTCTTCATTTTCTGAGAAATTAAAGAAGCTCCTAATAAAGGAAAATTTTATGCAAATTACTGCATTTTTTACAGTATAGTAAATGTCACCAAAATTAAAAATTTATGACTTTAATTAATGAAGATAATAATCCATGATAAAATTGTTAACTTATGAACTAAAATATTTCACTCTGGTAACTTAAGTCTAATTATACGAAGGAAATGTCAACAAACATGATCGTTTTAGATTCCACTGGAAATTGCCTGAACTAGTTAATTGAAGAAAAGCCCAGCTACATAAACACAAACAAATTAACATTATACACCTCAGCTTCTCCTGGGGACACTGCATTTAATTTGAATTTAGAATACTAATTGCTGCAGTTAGAATACTGTTAAAAATGAACTAATAGTAGCTGAAAGTACAAGTGTGGCAGCAATGAGAAATGAGCAAATTAAACAGTATTCAACCATGCGGGCAAATGTCAATGCCTAACTAGTAGTGAGTTAGTATTTAACAAAGAAAGAAGATTCATCATGTAAATGAGTTCCAATACAATAAAGCCGCATCTATAATCGATTATTTGATTATCAGTCATTAAAAACGATTTGGTCTCATTTAAAGATGCATCAGAGAACATACATTTGTTGGGATTAAAAATGTAGAATGGCAAATAGTAAAATTGCACTGTTTTATTTTTTTTTTAAGATTTTGTTTATTTATTTGTCAGAGAGAGAGAGCACAAGCAGGGGGAGCGGCAGGCAGAGGGAGAAGCAGGTCCCCCACTGAGCAAGGAGCCCCACGCGGGGCTCGATCCCAGGACCCTGGGATCATGACCTGAGCCCAAGGTAGATGCTTAACCAACTGAGCCATCCAGGTGTCCCCAAATCGCACTGTTTAAGGAAATGAATAACACAGATAAAATTGGGTGTGGAAATACCTCAGAACTTTATTTCCTGTATCATATAAGTTATTTTTAGAATTGTGAGTGGTTTTTGAGATCATTTATTCTCTTCTCACGGAGTCAATTCCTCCTCGTTGAGCAATTTCATGGCACTGCTCGATGTAAACACAGCTCCCACAGCCCTTTCTCATGAATTTCCCATGGACTACGCTGTGTAGTCTTTCTTTCTGAAAAAATGCTTAATAATTCATTGAATATAATTAAAATATTGTTCTACTTCAGTTGAATTTCATGGTATGTAATATTCATCTTCCGTCCAATCTCCTGAGTTGGTTTTAATTAGAAAGAAAAGCCGTTGAAGAACTTCATTCACATCAAATGCAATATCACAAGGTTTGAACATTCTGTTCTTTCCCTGAAACCTAGAAACCTCTGGGAAAATGACTACCTTCGGTAGATTAAAAAACAGAGTTAGAAAATATGCTTTACTCTTTAGTAATGAATAACAAATCTGTAAAAAGACAATGCAAGGTGAATGGTCAGGTGCAAAGGGTACTTCAATAGAGTGAAATGTACCTTTGCAGACCTTGGCTTCTTTATATTTAGAATAAGCTGGATTAAATGTTTTCTATACCCCCATTTAGCTCTCACCCAGATCTCAGTTTGTTAACAAGTTAAAAGGCTAACAAGACAGGCATGAATTGAGAATTTTCCAGTTATACCCAATAAATTGTCCTGCCTGCATTACAATAAAACCAATGATATCTATGATGCATATTTCACAAGGGAATGATAAGAGATGAAAATATCATCTCGTGTTTCAAGGACACATATACTAGCACGAGCAGTAATAGCAGATGGTAAACAGGGACATTTTTTGAGGTGCTAGAGAAGCGTCTGTGACATTTACAATCAATAAGGGCATCCGTACTTTTTGGAAGATGAATACATAAGCTTGAATGTAAAAAAAAATACATAAATAAAAAAATAAGCTTGAATGTATGAACTCTTTCCATTAGAAACAACAACAAACCCTAGTAAAAACAAACTAAAATAGGAATTCGTTGTAAGGTTTTAAGTACAGGAGGCACTTCATGGGACCCAAGAGTAAGCCTTCTGTTAGTCCTCACAGGAAGATGGGAAGCAGACACTTGAAGGTTTTTTAGTGATTCCTGCAGTCCTCTCTTGCCTTTGCATGCCTCCCTTTCTTCTGCATTGTCTGTCGGGCTTCTTTCTTCGAAGAACTGGCTTTTTTTTTTTTTTTTTTTTTCAAGAGCCAGAAGATACCTGAATTATGGCTCAAAAGGTTCATCACTTTAGTTCTGCTTTTTACAGAGACATTCAATGACCATCTCTGAAGAAAGATACTGTGTGGTTCAATGAGTCAGTTCCCCCCACACACACACATCCTCCATTAATTGCTATGATAAGTGGGGGTGAGATCACGTGGTGAAAACATAACTGCTTGGAGGCTCATCTCTGTGTGGAGTACGTGATTTCTAGAAAAGGGTTAATGGTTCCTGGATTTAATGCAAAAGATGTATTACGAGCATTTTTCCCCTTCAGTTCTGATCATAAAGCTCAGGACAAAGGTGATGCTAAAGAAATAATTTTGAATAGCTAACTCTTCAGATTAATAACTGATTTCTCATGTATCATTCTTTATTTGTGGAAGCATATTTTGCTTAACCACACTCTTTTATGGAGGAACAATAAATAATCAGTCTATTGAATGAACTCTTACTATATGGCAAAATCTATCTTAAATACTTACATGTAATTAATAGAACTATGTATACAATTGTTTTATTGAATGTCTCATTTCTCATCACTATTCTAAAGACTGAAGATTCAGATACATGAAACATTTCATTGCAATTGAGTTGAATGTTCACAAAAGGCAGTAAAGTGTGCTATGGGAAAGTAGAGTCAGGTAATTTATCTCACTTGATGTTCACAGTAGCCCTGTTAGACAGTGTTGCAGATGAGTTATCTGACATTTAGCATTATTAACTTATTTAACAAGTGTCCCAGAAGGGTGGGACAGAGCCTAAATTAGAAGCCAAGCATTTCTGATACAGAAGTCCTTGCTTTGTTACAATGTGGAGATATTAAAACTTGGAAGTTGCCATGATGCAAAACAAAACAAAACAACAACAGAAAAAACCACAAATGGTTATTTGTGGCACAAAGGCTAGAACTCAGGTTTGATGACTGGGAATCACCCTCTTTCCCCTGCTGTGCATTTCCTCTACAGAAGTAGATGAAAAGTGCAAAAAAGAGTAGGTTCAGCTTTCTCATGAATTAAATTACCAAGAAGTGCTAAATCAATTTAGCTTTGTTATCAGCAGTGACATAAAACTTCATACCCACACTATTCTCTAGATTTACTTTTCTGAGAGAAAATCAGTTTCTTTTAAAAGAGGTGCTGGCACAGTTGGAATATTCTGAATTTTACTAATATAGAGATATTTCAGGGAAGAAAAAGTTTGATGTCTTGTGTTTAAAAAATGAGATTGAGGGCGCCTGGGTGGTTCAGTCGTTAAGCATCTGCCTTCGGTTCAGGTCATGATCCCAGGGTCCTGGGATAGAGCCACGCATCGGGCTCCCTGCTCCTCGGGAGGCCTGCTTCTCCCTCTCCCACTCTCCCTGCTTGTGTTCCCTCTCTCGCTGTGTCTCTGTCAAATAAATAAATAAATAAATAAAAATGAGATTGATTTCAGTGCCACGACACAAATAAAAAAATGTCTTTGCTTTAAAAACCTTTGAGTTTGTATGTCTTTTATAATAACAGATTGTTTCACTAATTCCTGCATTTTTTCATTGCTGAATGTGATCTGAAAATCAAATGATTGTCTATGATTGAAGTATGAATCTTATTCTCTGTGAAAGAATTGTGTTGTTAATTAGATGACATGTGCCTTATATAATTGAGAATTTTATACTTTCTCTGTTTATTTTATGCATAAATGTATTTTGCTATAAAATTTTAAGATTACTTATCTTAATAAATCACTTTATATAGTTTGGTAATAGCTACTAATAACAGCTAAAATTTTTGAGAAGTTACCACACCTTCAGTATGCCTCATTAGTAAAACAACAGCTAACAGGACATTCTGAGCCAACATTCTAACAGAATACATATCTGTTTCAAAATATGACTGAATTTATATGTTCAAAATAAGTTTACTTTTTAGTAATAAAAATGAGAAAATGTAGGGATCATTTTTCTCAGTGGTTCATAATTTCTCAGTGCATTTTGCTTTCTGCCTGGCTTGATGCTCTGAGTATAATTACATAATTTATTCTACATTCCCAAAGTTTACTATAGGAGATTAATAAATATTCAGATACTTTGAAGTATAATAATAAAAAGCAGTAAGCCATATTTAGAGCTCTTACAATTTCAAGTTCTCATAATTTTAACTTGAGTATTGAGATTATCTTAATATGTTGTCTTTTTAAATTGGGAGATTTTTAATTGGAATGAAATCTGGATATAGTATGATCAAGAAACTCATATGCCTTCAATTATTCTAACATTAAACAAATTAATGGGGATTGTCACATCATATTTTCCTATGGCATTGCAGAAAGATTGATGCCTTATAGAGACATTAAAAAATAATCAAATATTGAAAACAAATGAAAATAATCCATACTTTTTCTCATGCAGGTTTACTCTTTACCATATTATTTTTTCCAGATAGCACTTTTCTATCTGGACCGAGTTCATAAGTGAATTAGTTAGTGTGAAATAGTAGCTTTTTGAAGGTTAATAATCAACTTTCTTATTTTTTTATATAGCTTTGAACTATGTGCACTGCAAAATGTATTTGCAAAAGTCACTAAGCAAGTTAAATGAACTCTGCTGAGAATGGATGAGAGTAATTAAAAGTGTAGCCACTGAAATTGCTTGGACTGAAAAATCCAGCTTCCACACTTACTGGCACTGCAAATTTGGGCAAGTTACTAACCTCTCAGCAGTTAGTTCCTTCATCTACGAGGTTGGGGTAATAATATTACAGTCTTAGTGGGTTTCTGATGGTTAATTCGATAGTAGGGATTCAATGTTATGATAGCCAAAAGTGTTCATAAATTTTATTTACTGCCATGATTATACATTCCCCAGGACTCATATTTCTCTACAGTTTTGTTTTCTATATTCATTGTTGCATATTTCTTCACTCCTTTCAAAAGATGCAAACTATGGTCCTTTATGAGAAATCTCCAAAACCAGAAGGCAAGTTGTAGAGGTAGTAGTGAATGACTTAATCAGTTCACTCACTATAGTTTCTCTTATCTATTTTGATACAAGTTGTTACAGTTTCGGTTTTACATACTTTCAGTGAGATTTTGATTAACCACCGTGCTGAATTCGCATGACATAAATAATAGCAATAGCCCAAGTGATGATGATAAAAACTATGGCAACTTTTTATAGAAAGACAAATTATGTGATATTACTTTATATTTGTATACATTATTTTGTTAATTGAATGAGGTCTGAACTATAATTATCCCTATTTTATAGAAGAGAAAACTACACTTTGATTAGTGTGACAGAGTAAGAAAAAGTTTTGAAACTTGAAATTATCTGCTAAGAGGCCAAATTACTTTCTCCTTTGCCTTATTGGTATAAGCACATTTCAGAAGTTAGACTTTCATAAATTGCCTAAATCCATTTTTATGTGTTTTAGATGAAAATAACAGAGACAGCATATTTTTTTCATCATTTTTTCTCCAAAAAGAATTCAATATTAAAATTCATATCTGCCATGAAAAGAGAAAGAGAGCTCTGCAGGCAAAACACAGCATCTTTGTAGTAAAATGTATTTAATTCCTTTTGATTTAAAACACTGTCCGTTTTTACAAAATATTTGTTGTTCTTTTCAATTCTTTAAAAACAATAGGGTTTTTATAAAGTGATGGTCATCTTAAGAAATGATGTCTGAATCCAATTCTCTAGAACCCTAAATCTTAAGAACATAAAATAGTGTATCATGTATAGTTCATTCTGAAAGGATTTTTATTTCAGTTAATTTATTTGAATAGGTATCAAATATTAAAAAGCTAGATCCTTTTTATATTAAGTTTCATTTTGTTTTTACTTCAAACTTGTGCAGAAATCTGAGATTATTTTCATATAAATTCAAGTGTTTTCCACATGATTATGAAGATAGATTTTTAGATTAACTCAAAGCTCTTGAATTCTATTTAAATGGAAATGTGCTAATGTACTTTAGCTTTATAGAAATAGACTTTTAGAACTATAATTTCTGTATCTTTTTCATTCTTAAAAGTTATGAATTGACATTTCTTTTACAGATGCTTCAGTTTGGCCTAATAATATCATTTGGCAATAAGAATTATATAAGTATTCTTCAATTTGTTACAACCATTTTATATTGACAGTTATATATATGGTGTTCCCCCTAGTGTATTTCATGCTATGTGATTTAGTTTTATGCAAAAGAGAATAACTTATTAAAAATAAAAATTTTTTCATTTATAATTGTGTTACAGAGTTGGATGGACTAAGCAAGTGGCAGACTATAACTCCCCACCCCAAACAGCAAAACAGAGAAAATTATTTATATGGGTATAATTATAAATTATGTGTATTTATATGTATATATGTATTTATGTATTATAAATTATTTATATGGGTATAATAATAACTCCCACCCCAAACAGCAAAACAGAGAAATTATTTATATGGGTATAATGGTTAGATGCTGAAGAAGTAGAAACTGGGGAGACTAAATCACTGTTGTGGCAAGAATCTTAAAAAGGTATACTTAATTCTGTAGCCATTTTTCCCCAGGGGAATTTGCTGATTCTTCTTATTCCAAGTGGTTGAGATTCAAATTTTGCACTTGTTTAGAGATGTTGAAAGGGACAGAGGAAAAAAGCATTGCTTTTTGAAGACTTTGGCCTTGGTGCATGCTTGGGTTTACTCTCAGGACATTTGCTGAAATCTGGGCTATATTGTATGGAAACTAAAAAATTAAACATAATTCTACTAACATACCAAATAGAATTTCAGCAGTCTCTGGAGATACAAATTAGAGGTTAGAACCTCTTATAGGGAGGAGCCTTATAGACTACACTGGGCTGTCACTTCCATATTATAGATGACTAGGGACAAATCAGTGGTATAACGAAGCTCACAGTACTGTGAAGCATCCTTGCCTCATCATATTCCTGAATTGATGCTCATAATCTTCCACCACTCTATTGGTCTAGCAGAGAGAGTTGCAAACCCTCTCGGGAAGAGTATAGTATCTCTAGCCTTTGTTATTGTTTTATACACCATTTCTGATGTTCAAAAATTACTCTACATGACAAAACACAGGAGAACATAAGTGAAAGCCAAGATTAAAAACAAATGACAAAAACAACTGCAAATGATACAAGTTTAGGTGACGGGTGACAAGGAATTTAAAATAAATTTGACCATAGGAACAAATAGAAGTAAATATATTAAAAGATGAAGAATCAAAATCTCAAATAAGGAATAAAATGCAAAATCTAGAATTAAAAGACACATCATATGACATGAAAATGATCTTTTTTGACAGAAGAATAAATGCAGCACAAAGCAGAAAAAAGTGAACTAAAAGAATTATCAATACAAAATGCCAAACTGAAGCACAGAGATAAAAAATAAAGGAAAACAGGACACCTGGGTGGCTCAGATGGTTAAACGTCTGTCTTTGGCTCAGGTCATGATCTCAGGGTCCTGGGATCGAGTCCCACATCAGGCTCCTTGCTGAGCAGGGAGCCTGCTTCTCCCTCTGCCTCTGCCTCTCCCTCTCTCTCTCTCTGGCAAATAAATAAATAAAATCGTTAAAAAAAATAAAGGAAAACATAAAAATGAGTTTGAGAGATATGTGAGTAAAAGTGTAAAGGCCTAACAAATGTCTAAATGGAATCCCCTCATAAGACAGATGGAAAACAGAGAAGAAATAATACTTGAGGAGATAATACTTGAGGAGGTAATTTTTCTGGAAGCTATGTGAAGTTCAGTACCAACAAATACAAAGACTACAACGCATAGGTGGATCACAGAAGATTGTTGAGAAACCAAGATAAACAATTCTTAAGAGTAATCAGGGTGGGGGTGGGGGTGGGTAAGTAACAACCTGGACTTAACAATTGGCATATGAAGTAGGCGGGGACAGTCTTGGGGAACTGAGCTGTTAACCTGTGGGAGTGATGGTATGTCCAGGAAGATAGTGTCCGAATTAATTTAAATTGTAGAAAACCCAGTTTGCCACAGAGAATTGCTTGGTGTTGGAAAAAACCCTACACATCTGGTTTCAGAAGTGCCAAGTATGGTATTAGTGTAGGAATAAAGGAAAAACAGGAGGAAGAACTGAGTTTCTTCTACACAAATAGCAATGTCTTGTGTATTTTATTTTTTTATCTTTTTAAGATTTTATTTTTAAGTAATTTCTACACCTAACATGGGGCTCAAGCACACAACCTCAAGATCAAGAGTTACATGCTCTTCCAACTGAGTCAGCCAGGAACCCTGTCTTATATGTTTTAAATGCATGTGTACCTATTATATATGTTAACAATAATAAAAAATGTAGGAGAGGTAAATAACATTAAAATGTTTTGATTTTTTGGCATTGCCAGGGAAAAAAGAAAAAATTTTTATTGGATTTAATAAATAAAAGATTCATTTGTAATAATCTTTAGGGCCACTAATAAAAAATTGAACAGATTTTATAGCACACAAATTAATAGAGGGGGGAAACTTTTGATAATTCAAAAGAAGGCAAAGGTAGTAAAAATTAACATAAAATAGTTTTGTCTAGTATAAAATAAGCAAAAGTTGATATTATGAACCCAGCTTTATCTGTAATTGTATTACATGTAAATGGACTATATATACCAGTTGAAAGTAAGTTAGTATAAACAAGTATATGCTGCTTATGAAAGACACATCGTAACTATAAGTTGTAATGTTCAACCTAGAACATCATGTGGTTTGAGATATGTACAATTAAATGTGAGTCTCTCTACCGGAAGTCTACAGAATAGCTTGGAAGTTTCATAAGAGACACATACAATCATAAGGCACAGTAGAGAATAATACAAGCTATGACATGCTTTGGTAAAGTGCTAGAGGATTTCAAAGGAGAGAGAAATTTCCTTCTAGCAGAGTGAAAGGATTTAAAAATATATATATATTTTTTATTACTTGGATATTTTATTTTATTTTTATTTTATTATGTTATGTTAATCACCATACATTGCATCATTAGTTTTTGATATAGTATTCCATGGTTCATTGTTTGCGTATAACACCCAGTGCTCCATGCAGAACGTGCCCTCTCTAATACCCATCACCAGGCTAACCCATCCCCCCACCCTCCTCCCCCCTACAACCCTCAGTTTGTTTCTCAGAGTCCATAGTCTCTCATGGTTTGTCTCCCCATCCGATTTCCCCCCCTTCATTTTTCCCTTCCTATTATCTTCTTTTTTTTTAACATATAATGTATTATTTGTTTCAGAGGTACAGGTCTGTGATTCAACAGTTTTATACAATTCACAGAGCTCACCATAGCACATACCCTCCCCAATGTCTATCACCCAGCCACCCCATCCCTCCCACCCCCCAACACTCCAGCAAACCTCTGTTTATTTCCTGAGATTAAGAATTCCTCATATCAGTGAGATCATATGATAGATGTCTTTCTCAGATTGACTTATTTCGCTCAGCCTAATACCCTCCAGTTCCATCCACATCATCGCAAATGGCAAGATTTCATTCTTTTTGATGGCTGCATAATATTCCATTGTATATATATACATCACATCTTCTTTATCCATTCATCTGTTGATGGACATCTTGGCTCCTTCCATAGTTTGGCTATTGTGGACATTGCTGCTATAAACATCGGGGTGCACATACCCCTTCAGGTCCCTACATTTGTATCTTTGGGGTAAATACCCAGTAGTGCAATTGCTGGGTCATAGGGTTGCTCTGTTTTCAACTTTTTGAGGAACCTCCATACTGTTTTCCAGAGTGGCTGCACCAGCTTGCATTCCCACCAACAGTGTAGGAGGGTTCCCCTTTCTCCTCATCCCCGCCAACATCTGTTGTTTCCTGACTTGTTAATTTTAGCCATTCTGACTGGTGTGAGGTGGTATCCCACTGAGGTTTTGATTTGGATTTCCCTGATGCTGAGCGATGTTGAGCACTTTTTCATGTGTCTGTTGGCCATTTGGATGTCTTCTTTGGAAAAATGTCTGTTCATGTCTTCTGCCCATTTCTTGATTGGATCATTTGCTCTTTGGGTGTTGAGTTTGATAAATTCTTTATAGATTTGGGATACTAGCCCTTTATCTGATATGTCATTTGCAAATATCTTCTCCCATTCTGTCAATTGTCTTTTGGTTTTGTTGACTGTTTCTTTTGCTGTGCAAAAGCTTTTTATCTTGATGAAGGCCCAATAGTTCATTTTTGCCCTTGCTTCCCTTGCTTTTGGCTATGTTTCTAGGAAGAAGTTGCTGTGGCTGAGGTCGAAGAGGTTGCTGCCTGTGTTCTCCTTTAGGATTTTGATGGACTCGTGTCTCACATTGAGGTCTTTCAACCATTTGGAGTCTATTTTTGTGTGTGGTGTAAGGAAATGGTCCAGTGTCATTCTTCTGCATGTGGCTGTCCAATTTTCCCAACACCATTTGTTGAAGAGACTGTCTTTTTTCCACTGGACATTGTTTCCTCCTTTGTTGAAGATTAGTTGACCATACAGTTGAGGGTCCATCTCTGGGCTCTCTATTCTGTTCCATTGATCTATGTGTCTGTTTTTGTGCCAGTACCATACTGTCTTGATGATGACAACTTTGTAATAGAGCTTGAAGTCCAGAATTGTGATGCCACTGGCTTTGCTTTTCTTTTTCAACATTCCTCTGGCTATTCGGGGTCTTTTCTGGTTCCATACAAATTGTAGGATTATTTGTTCCACTTGTTTGAAAAAAGTGGATGGTATTTTGATAGGGATTGTATTGAATGTGTAGATCGCTCTAGGTAGCAGTGACATCTTCACAGTATTTGTTCTTCCAATCCATGAGCATGGAACGTTTTTCCATATTTTTGTGTCTTCCTCAATTTCTTTCATGAGTATTTTATAATTTTCTGAGTACAGATTCTTTGCTTCTTTGGTTAGATTTATTCCTAGGTATCTTATGGTTTTGGATACAATTGTAAATGGGATCGACTCCTTAATTTCTCTTTCTTCTATCTTGTTGATGGTGTATAGAAATGCCACTAATTTCTGTGCATTGATTTTATATCCTGCCACTTTACTGAATTCCTGTGTGAGTTCTAGCAGTTTTGGGGTGGAGTCTTTTGGGTTTTCCACATGAAGTATCCTATCATCTGCAAAGAGTGAGAGTTTGACTTCTTCTTTGCCGATTTGCATGCCTTTGATTTCTTTTTGTTGTCTGATTGCTGTGGCTAGGACTTCTAGTACTATGTTGAAAAGCAATGGTGATAGTGGACATCCCTGCCATGTTCCTGACCTTAGGGGGATATTTTTAAAAAATGTCTCCAATGCCTTACTTAGTGCTGAGCACATAGTAGATTCTCAGTTTTTGTGATATGACTCTGATTTAGGGATATGGATATGTGCAAGAAGAGCATTCATTCAGAGAGAGATACGTCAAAACAATCTCAGAAGCAAAAACGTGTGAGGCAGTAATTGGTGAAAGTGTCTATCTGTTGTAAGTGGGAGAATGAAGGGTATGAAGATATGGTAAGAATGAAGTTCCAGGGGCACCTGGGTGGCTCAGTTTCTTAAGTGTCTGCCTTCAGCTCAGGTCATGATCCTAAAGTCCTGGGATTGATCCCATCATCAGGCTCCCTGCTCAGCTGGGAGTCTGCTTCTCCCTCTCCCTCTGCTGTTCCCCCTGCCTGTGCTTGCTCTCTTACTCTCTCTCTCTCTCTCTCTGTCAAATAAATAAAATCTTAAAAAAAAAAAAAAGAATGAGGATCCAGAGAGAATAGCATTGTGCTAGGATGTTTATGGATTCTCTGCCCAGCAGAGGTAGAAAAGAAAAAATAACTCAAACTGATTTTATAACTGCTTTATTAATAATTCACACTCATATAATTCATCCTATTAAATTGTACAATTCAGTAGTTTTTACTGTATTTACATAATTGTGTAACTGTCACCACAACAAATTTCTACATCATTTAGTCATAATACCAGTGTCTCGAGGTTATTATTATTAAGCAACATGTATACAAATCACTCTATAAAGCATCTGGCTCCTGTTAAACATTGCTTAGTAAATGTCAGCCACATATTGGTATTCAAGTAAATTTTAAGTGACAGAAAAAGTCTATGAACTGTCCTGATAGCGATCTGTCCCTCTGCCAGTCATTAAATTTGGAGAATTGTTGACCCATCTCAAATAATGTTCAGAAAACATCTATAAACCAGCAAGTCAAGTTTGACCAGTCGTTAAAAAGTGAATCTGCAGGAGACAGTAAGTCATCAAATTGAAGGAACTAGACAAATTGACAGCATACCCATGGAAGAAGGGGCTCACCACCAGGAATTGTTCCACCAGCAGAGGTCAAAGATGAGACAGCCTTTCAGGGCTTCCTGTGGCTTCCTAATGGTGCAAGTGCATCTTCTAACCTATCCCTCAACATGCTAGAGATAAAAGCTTTCCCAGTGCTTTTTCTCAGTGAAGCTCTATGGTCTTTGAATTTCAAATATAAGAAGAGACAAGTGCAGCTGTCCACATTCAGTGGCTTATGATTTAAAATGTTTTTGAAGTCTTGGTTAGAACATCAGTGGTTGAAAAATGTCAGTGAAATGAAGGACAGAAAAATTACATAAATTTTAGTTCAGTTGGAACTGTGTGTGTGTGTGTGTGTGTGTGTGTCTGCGCATGTGTGATTGCTTCCACATTGCTTACACAGTGTCTTTTAGGGACATTCATGTTCTTCCAGGGATTGCTAAGAATTTACTGTCCTCTCCACATGGAATACATGCAAATACGGAGTATCGTTTAGAGATCATCTGGTCTAGCCCCACTTTTCAGTGTAACTTTCCAAGGTGGCACAAAGAGAGAAAAAGCAAATATTAAAAATCAATTTAAGGGGGCACCTGGGAGGCTCAGTCATTAAGCGTCTGCCTTTGGCTCAGGTCATGATCCCAGGGTCCTGGGATCAAGCCCGGTGTCAGGCTCCCTGCTCAGCGGGAAGCCTGCTTCTCCCTCTCCCACTCCCCCTGCTTGTGTTCCCTCTCTCACTGTGTCTCTCTCTGTCAAATAAAATCTTTAAAAAAAAAATCAATTTAAGGAAAACTTCTGGAATTGTAGCATAAGGATCTCCATAACCTGTTTTCCCAAGTAAACTACGTAACTATATATTTTATAACTGAAACTTGTAAAAGAACAACATTTAATGTTCTGGAAGTTGTCCTAACGACAGAGTGAAGATGCATTTTATTGATACAGATCACACATGTGGTGCATTGAAGAGATGTATAGGTTTTTTTAGTGACCTGGGAAGAAGAAAAACAAATTACATTTATTGAATACTCACCATATTTTTGGCAGTGTGGTAGGTGTTTTTAATATATATTGCTTTATTGAAATCTCACAAGAGCTCTAACAAGTTACTGTAAGTTAGTTGATTTCATAACTTTCCCTTGAAAGGAAAGATGGATTTATTCACTGACCAGCTGTATTTATTGGACATGGTCTAAATTACAAACAGTGGGTTAGGTCTTGGGGATACTTGCCCAGTAGATGGATACCACTGTTATCTTCATGAATCTTCCTGTGTAGCCAGGGACCAAACATTTAACAAAAACACAACCGGTGATATATTAATAATCGGGCACCTGTTTCATCACAAATGTTAACTAATATATCAAATAAATTATTGACTAATGTATGCCAGGTACTGAGCTACATTCTTACCTATGTAAGAATTTCATATATCTTATATGATAGCTGACATTTATCTGACAGGTACTGTAAGGTACTGACAGGTACTATTAATAACCATATTTTATGGGGTCTCTGGGTGGCACAGTTGGTTAGATGTCCAGCTCTTGGTTTCAGCTCAGGTCCTGATCTCAGGATTGTGAGATCAAGTTCCATGTTGGGCTCTGCACTCAGCAGAGTCTGCTTGAGTTTCTCTCTCCCTCTGCCCCTCCCCTCTGCTCTCGCTTTCTCTCTCACTCTCTCTCAAATAAATAAATAAATCTTAAAAAAAAAAATTTACAGTTGCTGAAACCAAGTCCCATGGAAGTTAATGACTTACCCAAGATCTTACAGAGCCAGTAAATGGAAAAGTAAGGTTTTGATCCTAGATATATAGTCTCTAGAAGCTTAGGTGTGTGTATATTATGCCCTCAACTTTGCAGTTATTGTCCCCACCATCCTTACATCCTTATACAGTTTATAAGCAGTACAGCTGGAATTTAAATCCTGTGTTCTGACTTGAGAACATACACTCTGAGCCTCTCTGCCCTGCTCTCAACGTGTGAACAAGGAACGGAACAAATAGAACTTGGCGCTGTGAGAAATAAGAGATCTAATCCAGAGAAGGTGTCAGTCAAGAAGGGATACTAAGGTTGGGGCAGGTGAGCTGGGTCAGGGTCAGGGCTATTTAACAAAAGGGGAGAAGAAGAGAGACAATGTGCCTGGACAGAGGAAACGGGATGAAAGCCTCAGAAATAATGATGAACTTAAGGCAGGAAAGGAAGGCCAGTGCGGCTGGCAAATGTTAAGTGGAAGGGAAAGGGGAGTAACATGGGTCAGGAGAGAGGGCTTGGGGTCAACTCATGCCTTGAAGATCAAAAAAAATAAAGGGAAAGTTGATCATCAGTTTTCAGTAGTCATTTAAGGATCAGAGTTCAGTTTCTGATTTCTAACTACTGTTGCATTTTTCCAGTAACTCTTGAACTCAGCTTCTTGTTTTTCATAATTCTTCAGGTGCTCTTTCATTTATTAATTGTGAGAAAAATTAGAGAACCGAAGACTTCTGTTTGTTTCTACTCAGTAGCTGTAAGAAATCTGCATATTGGTTTGTATGTTTAGAGGTTTCAGTGAAAAGCCTTTAACTGAAGGTAATTTGTGAATTGGAAAAAAAAAAGGTCTTTGTTCATCTGACAAAAACATTTGGTGAGTAATCAGATATATTCTGCATAAAGACAGATTGCTGGACTTGAAATTAATATTTTATTGCAACTTTATGTAATGAATATATTATTTTATGACCTGTCAACTGTTTAGCCATAATTATAATTCCTACATACAGAACACTCATTTTGTCCTTCCAAAAGAGCATCAGTTATATTTTTTAGACAACTTCACAAGAACTCTAATTAGGAAATGGAACTACTTTTTGTTTGCCTTTATAAAATTCCCTTAAAAGTCAGCAATAAAATAGTTTGTTACAGTATAACTTTTTCTGCAAAGTTATGATATTTATTTATATGCATATTGTCCCTAGTACTACCTTGGAATATAGGGAACATGTTCTATGTTCTTCCTTTCATCCTTCATTTCTAGTGCAATAATTAAAGCTTCGTGTTTACTGTTTGCAGAAGGAAGTTAGGATGAGTACATATTTACAAGCAGATGAAGCAGAGCATGCGTAGTTCCATGAGTAGTGGATGCATTGGCAAAGGGATGCAAGAAAGCACGTTGAGTTCTGTCAGTGACTATTCATCCAATGTGTTAGAGAAAGTTTGGAGCAAGAGTACAGAATCTGGGGCTCTAGATTGTGAAGGGTCTTGTTTGCTTTGTTGAGAAGTTTGTTTGGCGTCCTCTAGACCTAGAGGAAGCCTGGAAAGACTCAACCCAAGAAATGAGATAATTAGATCTTTGTTTTGGTGAGAGAACCAATTGGTGGTATGGATGATGAACTATATTACAAGACTATAGAATTAGAAAGGCTAACTCAAAGTGATATTTTTGTTAAAGAAGAGCAAATTAATTAGGAAGACCTTTGGAGGATGTAGTTCACAAGATCTGAAGGGGATATGTTGCTTACAAATTCAGTGTCATCTTTCTAATGTGGTTGGATGGCGCGTTGTACCGTACCAAGCGATGTCGGCTGTGATGTTCAGTCGAAAAATGTGATGCTGCTGTTGAACAGCACTGTGTGCCTGGCTGGACAGCACAGTTCAAGAGGAAAACCTGTAGTAATTGTCCTTCACCACCAACCACCACTCTCAACACCTGGATCCTATCTTTTTCGGCAAGGCAGTGAGGGAAATTTAGTTTGGTACGAGAGCTTTCAGGTGAATTCAGCTCTCCTTTATTATCAGTGTATGGAGTAATTAAGATGCCATTACTGTTTATAGAACTTTGCTTTGAAACAGTTTCAGCAGACCTTTTTTGTTCACGTATGTAAATTCACCAAATTATTTTTCATCAAAATAAATTATTTCTTGAAAGAATGGCCATCCCTTTATCTCTGTAGTCCTGATAATTGACACACAGGTAAACAATCCCATTCATAATCGTATGCTGAATGAATAAAGGATTGAAAGGCAGGTAGAAAGTTGAATACAGAGTGAAAAAAGAAAGACATGTAAATGCTTTGCGATTTCTTTACAAACACATCTAAAAAAACACCATTTGTTTGATTCTCATTATTTTTCCCAATGTCTCCATTAAAGGTTTCACTTTATTATTATTATTATTATTATTATTATTATTTTCATATAACATTTTGTCAATATTTTTAAATAGAAGGCATGTTCCAAAAATATAATAACTTTCAAAATTTAATGGCTATGTTATTCCAAGTTTAAAATATCTTATTGCTTAAAATAATGGTTGCTTCAAAATTTAAATATTCTTTTCCTCTTATTATTAATTTGACAAATATTTATCAAAGAACGACTGTGTCCCACAGTTGCTGTGGTGATAATGCAAAGTGAGAAGACACGGTAACTATTTCCAAGTAGTATATGACTTTGCAAGGAGGGAGACATGCACATAAAATTTTCATTACCAGTTGGGTAGTAGCTTCATTTCCTAGGACTTCCGTAACAAGATGCCATGGAATGGGTAGCTTAAAGAACGGAAATTTATTTCCTTACAGTTCTGGAGTCTACAAGTCCAAGATCAGGGTGTTGGCAGGTTTGATTTCTCCTAAGGCCTCTCTCGGCTTGCAGATGACTGTCTCCTTACTGTGTTTTCACATTGTTGTTCCTCTGCATGTGTTCATTTCATTTCATTTTGTGTCTAAATTTCCCTTCTTGTAAGGACGCCAGTCATATTGGACTAAAGCCCATCCTAAAAACTTCATTTTAACTTAAAGACCTTAAGCTCCGGCTGCATCTCCCCTTTTAACTTTCTGACTCATGAACCAGGTGCATGTTCTCCTCAGAGCTAAGGACACCAACTTCATCTGCACAACAGGCTCATCATCATATTTGGAGGCTTAGAGGCAGGGATCCATGCAAGTTCCAGTCTGTGCACATGGATTTCACTTACCTCAAAATTTTCCTTTAGTCTTTGCTGTCCCCACTGGGTGTCCATCTTCCTTTCCTTACCGCCTGCCCGGCCAACTTTAGGCTTCAGCACCAGACGGTATAAACAACATCCCAGATCTATTCAACCAGCTTCCTAAATTGTGTGAGATCTAATCCTAATTATCAGTTGTGTGTATTCCAGTAGTTCTGCTTCTGTGATTGAACTCTGAGTGATAAAATTAGTTAGAAATTTTAGAGTCAATAGGAGAGTACTTTCTTATTTTTAGCATATTATATTTTTTGCAATCATGGCAAACTGAAGTTAAATAGCTATACGTGTGTAACAATTTATTATCCTAACACACTATGTAGTTATTTCCCACCCACTGTATTTTATCAGTTTCCAAGACAGCAAAATACTGTGGGTTTTGTCATTATTCAACCAAATATGACATTTGCACAGCTGTAGAAAATACATTTTTTAACTTGAATTGATAGAAGCGAATTACTTCATTTCATTAAAAAACCATAAGTCTTTTCTCAGTAATTTTAAGAATTCAGGGTAAGTCATTTTTGTAATATTCTATGAATGATCAATTCTGCTATTTTAAAATTGTTTCTAATTTTGAAACTTAGTTTAGTCTTTAAATGCTACTTAACTTTTAGACTTCATTTTTGTTCTCATTATTGGTCTTTTCATTTTGTTTTGAAAAATGAATAAGATCTGAAGAATTCTATTCTGACTTTGGTCATTCTTACAACAAAACATTTTCAATATTTTGATTTGTTTTTCCCTCAGTAAGTATGTCCCCTGGGTAAAAGTGCTATTACTGACCAGATTAACGCACAAAAGGAAAAATATGGGTTTGGCACCTGACAGCAGTTTTCTCTTCCAGCTCAGGATTATATTCCCTTCCAGATTTGAATTATTGTTGGAACAGATGGACAGTCAGCCAATAAATGGTCTGCTATTGCATTTATTATCTTATAAAGCACAATGATCTCATAAATATTTTAATTTGAAATTCTTGGGCAATAGCTGAGCTCTACTTGTCCATGGTGCTGTTGATATAGGGGTAGTATACAATTCAGATAAGGAAAAGAAAAAAAGGTAACATACAAAGAGAGTAAAGCCCAGAAGATAATTATAATGCTGCATTTTATGAAAAAAAAAAAAGGAAAATAAATTGCTTAAAAACCACAATCATATATGGCAATGTAACAGTGTACAGAAACCATCTTTATGGATCACAGAAAATTTTATACTGAAGAGCATTCCTTTAAATGTTTTAGAAAATTTATCTTTTGTCATTTGCTTAAGCAGGCAATAATTTAAATTGTATTTGTACTAATTAAAAATGTGGGAGATTAAAACTCAAACTTAGATCTAATGTCTCTTAGTTCATTCACTGAAAGCTATGTTCTCTTTTAATTTGCAAGAATATCACAATGTGGCCAAGGAATGAGAATATGGTCATCAACTGATTCTTTATTTGAATTATGTAACCTGTTTAAAGGTATTTAAGTAATCTTTTCAAAATGACAACCATTCTGCAGTTATCTGCACTTCCAAATACATTGTATGTAGATCCAACTGCAAAATATTAAGAGCCATATTTATGTTTTGACTCAAAGATGCCACATATTGAATATAATTATTAAATCTACTTTTCTAAAGTTGTCCTTTTAAATACACCCAGACTTAATTTATAGAGTGCCTAGGATATTTAGGAAATGAGTAGCAATATGATTTATAGTTCCTTAAATTTATTTTTTTTGACAAAATGGGCCTTACTTCCCTGAACAGTAGTAAATGGGTATGATAGTTCCATCATACGCATACCAAGAAATCTCCCATCTATACTGCAATTAAGAGGAGTTCAATAATAATATTTTTACTACCTTTATATGCAGTTCCTCTTGGACTATCAGAAAAAAGGAGATACTGAATAATTTATTACCAACTGAGAGTATTTTAAAAATGAAAAGAAGTTGGGGAGAGGAGAAACAGATATAACGAGAGAGAGACAGAAAGGAGAATCAAAGTGGAGGCAATGCAAAAGATCAAAGAGAAATAATGCACCTAGAATTTTCTCTCATCTTAGTTTATTGATGTTAAAGGCAGTCATGAAAGGTATAACCAGTTATAAAGTTGAAGCTAAAATATTTCACTTGTAAATCATGCTTGACTTCAGAGTTAGATAATACATTTTCTCATTACATTTATTTTTCTAATTCTATAGTTTGCTTTAAGTTAATAATAGAGGCACCTGGGTGGCTCAGTTAGTTAAGCGTCTCTCTTTTTTTTTTTAAAGATTTTATTTATTAATTTGACAAAGAGAGACAGCAAGAGAGGGAACACAAGCAGGGGGAGGGGAGAGGGAGAAGCAGGCTTCCCACAGAGCGGGGAGCCCAATGCGGGGCTCGATCCCAGGAGCCCGGGATTATGACCCGAGCCGAAGGCAGATGCTTAACGACTGAGCCACCCAGGCACCCCAAGCATCTGACTCTTTATTTCGGCTCAGTCATGATCACAGGGTCGTGAGATGGAACCACAGGTAGGGTCCTTGCGCTCAGCAGGGAGTCTGCTTGAGATTCTCTTTCTCCCTTCCCCCTGCCTCTCCCCACTGTGAGCGCTGTCTCTCTCTCTCTCCCCAAAAATAAATAAATAAATCTTAAAAAAATAAAAAATAAATTGATAGTAAAGTTAATTCTCTTAATCTAGGCTTTTCAAAACATTCCTAACTACTGAATTTCTACTCATTCTACAGATTTGATTAATACATAAAAATTTCTGACCCTTCTCCCTGAAGTCAAAATCAGTTATTATTCTTACTTTACTCTTACCACACTGGGACTGTTTTATTTTCATCCCCTATCATTCTGTCTTGCACAACATTTAGTTAAACAATTGACCCCTGAACAACATGGGTTTGAACTGTGCAGGTCCACTAATACGTGGATTTTTTTTTTCAATATGGTACAGAGGTATAAATGTATTTTCTCTTATGATTTTCTTAAAAACATTTTCTTTCCTCTAGCTTACTTTATTGTAAGAATACAGTATATAATACATACAACATACAAAATATGTGTTAATCTACTGCTTTTTTTAATTGGTAAGGCCTCCAGCCAACAATAGGCTATTAGTAGTTAGGTTTTTGAGGAGTCAGAATTTATTTTCAGTGTTTTGACTGTGCACAGGTTTGGTGCCCCTAATTCCCATGTTGTTCAAGAGTCAACTGTATATATGGCTGTTACTCCCATTAGGAAGGATGTTTCTTCAAGGCAAGTGTTCCTTTCTTCCTTCCTCTCATTATATATGAAACTATAGTGAGAGAGGGGTTCAGACAAAGAATATCCATCACTTTATTCTCTACAACATCTAGTACTATGCAGGGAACCTACTAATAGGCCAAATAACATCACCAGAGCAACATGAAGTGCTTATTCTAAAGTAGTAAAACAAGCTGTTATGTTGATAATGTTGTGGTTCAGCCAATCAATAAATATTTATTATGCTCCTATGAGTATCATGTAAGATTCTGTGGCTAAAATGGTGATCAGGACTGGCTCATGGAACTTGCAGTCAAGTTGGAAAGACAGAGAAACACAAGTAAACATGCAAATATATATAAGTTAAGTTACCTGCAATATACAAAATAAGTAATATGTGTTTTCCTGTTCATTTATATATTAATTTCTAACTCTTGATATTTGTGATGATCAATCTTGTTCAAGAACATTGCACATTAATCCAATTTCCAGTCTTACTTTAAGTAATTTAATACAGTTTTATGTTTTTGTTCCTAATGTCTCTGCATCTTTATTTTATTCTTAATAAAATACAGTTTTCCTCCACTATTATATTTTTTCCCTTAATTCATCTTGTTGCCAGGCACATTAATAATTACCACTTTTTGTTTGACAAAGTATCTTTGATTTTATAGACACAATATCTTTACCAAAGGATGATAATACTATGTATCTTTTTAAATATTCAGGCTGATCAATTTGTTTTCTTAATGTGTTAGCTAGATCTTCTATTGATATATTGCAGGCATCCCTGTTTTATTACTGATTTTCATAGACATAAGGTCATTTTGCTGTTAGTTTTGGCATAAGAGTATTTTTCATATTGGGATGGCATCTCGTTCCCATTTTCTGACTGTCCTTCCTGCAAATAGTATGCATGGCCTCCTCTACGACCATTTGCTTTCCAGTACCTCCCAGTTGAAGGGGTATACTTCTCTCTTTCTTTCATATCAGACTTGACACAGGAGTTGTTTTGGTTAAAGGAGTCACTGAATGTCCTGTTCAACAGAAGCTTTAAGAACCATCTCATGGCTTTGCCAGTTCTACTGCTATGAGAACAGCACATTGCAGATAAAGATTACTACATTAGCCAGGATCCAAGAATGAAGAGGCTATATGGAACAAAATTGAATAAAAACAAGCAGAGCCAAAGTTATGCCCTGAATACATTTAACTGGAAAGAAGTAATTATTTCTTGCTGTATGATGGTTACTAAATCATTTGCTTCCAGACATTCCTATTTTATTTAAATTTTCATTAGAGTCCCTGGTCAGTTTTATCTAATGTCCTTTTGTCATCTGTTTCTATAGTTGTATGATTTTTTTCTTTTAATGTATTAATTGAATGGGTTATGTTGATATAGTTCCTGAATTATGATAGTATTCCTGGAATAAACACTACCTGATTATAGCATATTAGTTTTTTAAAATATAATACTAGATTTTGTGTACAGCAGTCCTCTTTATCTGCACTTTTCCCTTTCTGTGGTTTCAGTTACCTGTGGTCAACCAAGGTCTGGAAGCAGATGGTCCTCCTTCTGACCTATCACCAAGTCAGTAGCACTCTGACACTGCATCACTGTGCCTGCATTGCTCACCTCACTTCATCTTGTGAAGTAGACACTTTCTCATCTGACATCATCATGAGAAGACAAAGGGTGAGTACAGTACAAAAAGATATTTTGAGACAGGCCTCATTCACATAATTTATTATACAATATATGTCATAATTGTTCTATTTTTTTATTAGTTATTGTTAATCTCTTGCTGTGCCTAATTTATAAATTAAACTTTATCATAGGTATATATGTATAGGAAAAAAACACAGAGTGTATATGTAGTATATGTAGGGTTCACTACAATCTGCAGTTTCAGGCATCCACTGGAGGTCTTGGAACATCCCCCCCATGGACCAGCAGGGACTACCGTATGTAGTAATAAGTTAAATTAGGTCTGTGCCATAATATTTATCAAGAAATACTTTTTAGTATTGTATGACCTGAATAATTTTAATTCCACAGGTATTAGTTTTGCAAAGGTTCCTAAGAACTTTACTCTAAAATTTTCTGTACTAAATTCTCATTGAAGATGGCAGTCTGAGCACAGGCTACAATCTTCTGTACCCTCCAAATTCATAAAAATTATAAAAAAACAAGGAAAGCCAACAGAGAAGCACTTAAGATATAAAAAGGGAACATTTCACCCCCACTTCACTGCCCATAAAAGAGAGCAACATCTCTCAGAGATGGGCACTATATAGGATGATACAGGAAAGTCACAAAAAATAGGACCAACACAGAAGGCAAAAGCAGCTCCAAGACTGTTGTATACATGGAGGTGGTGGATACTAAAAGCTGGATGGAGCTGGAGAGACCAAAACAGTATTAGCCAAGCAAGTGAACTCCTAGTTTATGTTTCCAAACTGGAGCAATGAGTGAGTGCTATCAGGCAGGAGAAGCAGGGTGTTGTGGATGGTAGAGGATGGGAAGAATAGGGAGGACCCATATGTAGAAGGCTAGCAGTGAAAATACCATTAAGATACTTCCTTCTTACTTTTTCTGAAACTGTGCTAAGATTCAAGACACATTTTACTCTCTAAGCAGTCTGCACAAACAGATACAAAAGATAGTTGAAATGGAAACTTATTCCCAAAGATACACAGTCATACAGTCAAGATGTCTAACAGATCAAAGAAATCCAAGACAAATACAAAACTCAACATAGGGAAGAATTTAAACATCAGGAAAATGTTAATAGAGGTAGAACTGGACTTTCAAATAAACATGAAAACATTAATCATAATAGCTAACATTATTTACTAGATGGCTAACACCTTTTTATGTCTTTGTGCGTTCTACCATTAAATGGATAAAGGAATAAAGGAATAAATCATAATCAAAGAATAAGAATGATTACCAATAAAGGAATAAAAGTGATAAACCTCAAAAATGAAAATTGTTGTTGAAATTAAAAACAGAAGTCCAGAATGTACTGAGAAGAAGCATAAATTAGGTTCTGGAAGATCTTGTTAAAGAGTTAAGCCAGAAGGCACAACAGTTGGAGAGAGACAAGAAGTGTGAAAGAAAACCTGCAAAACATGGAGGATGCTTCCAGTAGTTTTGACATCTAACTGGAAACCCAGAAGTACATGGGATATATGTATGGACAAGACCATAGACGATCTGTAGACTAAAGAGTTGATGAAAAGAACCCACTTCAGTCTTGAAGAGGATGAATTAAAAAAAAAAAAGCAAATTTAGACATGGTGACAAAGAGTAAAAATGAAATCTTAAAAGCTTCTAGGAAAATATGAAGATAGGGCTACTGAAGGCAAGATAGCAATAGAACAACATCTTCGGGCAGAAAGAGTGCAAAGGCCCTGACACGGGAAGGGAACAAATTTACACCCTTATATTAATGTATTAATAATAAAAAGATTACATATCAGTGAACCATGCTTTCATATTAGGAAACAAACAAAATTAACCTATCAAAGCATAAGACAGGATTAATAGAGGGAAAGTAGAAGTTAATGTAATAGACATAAAAGAATAGAGTTAATAGAAAAAGATTTTAAAATAATATAATAACATACACAAACTTTTTGAAGTATGACCAAGAAAAAAGAGATAAAAAGCTAGTAATTTTAGAACTAAGGTATGAAATAAATACAGATACCAAGATGATTAAAATAATTGTGAGAAAATACTATGGACAATTTAACCTAATTTTGGGGGGGGGGATATATGTAAGAAAAGTGGCTCTAAAAGCAGAGAAGTAGAATGAAGGTGGAATCAGACATTGACATGCTCTATGAAGATCCACCAGCCTGGAATGCTTGTCCCTCCAGTCATTCAGATTTCAACTCAAATATCAGGTTTTTTGAGACTTTCTGACCATCCTAATGAAATCAGTTTCCTAGTCTTATATCTTTAGCCCACTTATTTTTCTCATGGCTCTTATCAGTGCTTGGGAATTTGTTATGTTGCTGTGTAATGTTGGACCTGAGAGTAACTACTCAATAAATGATCATCTGATTAATTGATTGATGGACTGATTAATTAATCCTATCTTATTTTCTCTGATTCTTTTTGTTATTTTTTCTTTCTACCACTTCTTACCTTTTGTTTATGTTTTTCCTTCATTTTCTTCTATTGGATTGCAGAATAAGCTATGACACTTTTTTTCAGTGACAATTTTAAAGATGAATTCTATCAAATCTTTAAAAAACCAAAATTTCCATCTTATGCTTGCTCTTTCAGCATTGGAAAAAGAGGAAGAGATGATGAATCACCCTTCTCCATCTGGCATCATGTTTCCTTTATCTTAATTGAAGAGAACCCAGAATCATCGCATGATGATTAGGCTCAAAATCAATAAAATTTCAAATAGGCACCACATGAGCTGTTATAAATAGATGAATGCCAGTCTAAGAGACAGCATCTACACATACACAGACAGCAATAAGTTCTGGGGAATGTCAGTGGGGAATAACATGGCTGGTCCTGTGGATTCCTCAGAAACTGTTAAATAGTCCCAACAAAATTGTCGTGAGACCAGGGCTAAGGTCGGATGCAGTCATAGAAACAGCAGAAAGGTGAATCATCAGAGGCTTGATTGTTGAGGTATATTTGGAGTTTAGGAGTGACAGAAACACCAAGGTGGTGGAAGAGGCCACTGGAGGAACAAACTCACCTACGCTGGAATATAGTGAAACATGATAGGCTCCCTGACCTGAAACTTTGACACTCAGGCCCTTTGCCCTGTGGTTGTCACATAGTGTTACTTTATCAATTAATCATTGGTTAATGAATTTTCTAAAAGCACAAGACAATGGGATCAGAATTGAGAAAGAATTGAGAAAGAATTCCATGAATCATGTACTCTGTAATCCTTCAAAACTCTCATTTTGTCAAGGCAGTAATTATATCACATTTTTTAAAACCAATATTTCTATAATCAGAGGTATCCATATTCTTTTCCCATTCATAAAGTTAGTGATCTTCATGGCCAACTTGATTCCCTAGAAGAGTTCAATACCTTTTTTTTAAAAGATTATTTACTTGTTTTAGAGAGAGTGTGCACGTGAGTGGGGGTGGGGCAGAGGGAGCCAGAAGGAGAGAGAAGCAGACTCCCTCCTGAGCATGGAGCCCAACTCAGGGCTTGATCCCACAATCCTGAGATCACAACCTGAGCTGCAATCAAGGGTCGGATGCCCAAACAACCAAGCTACCCAGGCTCCCCAAGAGTTAAGTACTTTTAACTTTTTAGACCACAGGCACAAATTTAATGTGCGGGAGAATGGAATGGCTCTTATTCTTGCTGTAGGTATAAACATCTTTAAGTAGGTATGTTTTGTATTTAATTTTGGATTTTTGCATAAAATACAGATGATATGCTGTAATCTTAGAGATACAGAGTGGGCATGGAAATGAGCCACCTACCGGCTGGGAGAGTGACTGACTTAAGATTTAAGACTGAATCCACCAGCACCCAGTTCAGGTTCATACTTCCAAAGGCTGCTCACAGTGAAGAGGAGCAGAAAACATGGCCCCAAAATATGCCACCTTGGCATGTAGATTATTTTGAGCTAAAGGTGTTACAGAATTCCCGCCCCACCCTTCGGTGCCCACGGTTCTTGGTCACTCAGCTTCGAAGAATTAAGAGGTAGACCAGATGAAGAGTGGTGGGCAGCAAATCAAAGTTCATTGAGCAATAGTAAAGTGATCATACAAAACTCCTGAAGAGGGAGGGAACCAAGAGAGTTGCCACCAGAATTTCTAAGTCTAGGGGCTTTTATGGGCTTGTTGGTGGTCTGTTTTAATCTGATTAACTCAACATGAGCCTGTCACCCAATCAGGTTTTGGCATCTACCTATCACTGGAAAAGGGTGGAGGGCTCCTTCCAGGGTGATGTAAAATCCTTTTAAGGGTGGTTTCCCTTGTCCCTGCCTGCCTTTCTTCCAACTATTCTTCATCAAAGGCAGTCAAGACCCAGCTGACTCAAGAAAAACTTCTGCCTTTCCCCTAACTAAAAGAATTTAGACTGGGAGCCTGGTCCAGAAAAAGAGTTATTACCAGAGATAAATTTTTATCTGAAAGATCTATCTGTCTGACAGGGCAAATATCTAATTACCAAACATCTGGTCTTCTTATTTTCCCATAAATTACCCTCCTCCCCTTGGCAGCCCCAGGCCTCAGTCCCATCCCTTGGTTCACGATGACATATAAGCCTCAACTGACTGACTTGTCCTTGGGTCTCATCTTCTTACAGGGCTTCCATATGTATGTAATTAAATTTGTTTTTCTCCTGTTAATCTGTCTTATGTCAATTTAATTAACAGACCAGCCAAAAAAAAAAAAAAAAAAACCTAGAAGGGTAGAGGAAAAAAAATGTCCTCTCCTACACAGGCAATGACTGAGCACAGCAGACCTGTTCCTGGAGGGTGACTTTGGCTGAAGGACTCTGTGAAAGCCTTGATGAAATGTCTGAGAACTATAGCAGAAGGAGGTACTTCTGCCCAAGCCTCCTTTTTTTCCCTCTCTCTTCCACCTGCATTGATCACTTCCCTTGACTCTGTCCCCATTTATTCTCACGAGCAGTTTACCAAATAAATCTCTTGCACATTTAATTACATGTTGATGTCAGCTTCCCAGAGGACCTAGACTGAAACACGTACTAAGATTGCTTTAAAAATAGAGGCTTCCAACTTGTTTTTGGTAATACTTCTGAAAAAAAAATTCCCTCTTTTGCTTTTGAAACTAAAATAAGAAATGAATAACACCAAAAAAAGAAAACTCTGTATTGTCATTGACTTGATATGCTGCATGTTAGCACATCAGTTAGCATGTTTTGCTTTTCTGGGCTAGAGCTGGACCATTACTACTGAAGGCGAGCAGAATTTGCCACCTCAGAATAAGCCTCTTTGGCATAAGAGTTAGGCTCATTTAAAAAAAAAATATTGAAAACTGAGTAAAAGTTATCCTTTGTAAGAGACATTTACATTCATAAGAGAAATCTTCATTGGTAAGGATGTCTCCCTCTCTGTACCAGGAAGAGGAAGTTGACCAAATCTCTAGAAATTCTTATTAGTGGGGAAGGCAAAGACCTACATCTGTGTAACAACCTTACCTTTGTTTACTGTACTCTTCCTGGTAATCTCCCCAAACTGGCTTTCCCCACCCACCCAACAGCTTTCTTTTGTCTTTAGCTGGAGATGGTGGCTTGGGCCACATGGGGGAGTTATTCAGTTTTTCTGGGTCTTTCCCAGGAGGTATTTTTATACTATGAAGCTTATGTTTTTCTCCTCTTAATCTGTCCCTTGTTACAGATTGTATCTCAGCCAAGAACCTAGAAGAGTAGAGGGAAGTTTGTTCTTCCTACCTTGTACTAATTTTTAATCATTTAGGAAATCCAGAAACAAACATCTTAAAAAGTATATGCAAGGACTAGAATTATTTTTTAATTGTAATGTCATCATTTCAACATCAAATGGGTTTCGATATTCCCTTAGTACATACATTTTCTTTAGAAATATGAGAATATTTTCTGAGAATTGTGAATTCATTTAGATCACTGAATTAAGGGGCCAACTTCAAAACCTTGTTCTAGATGTTAGAAATACCTGTTGATGTATTTGGAATGTAGGTGAGGTTCAGAGCCCACGACCAAGAAAGAATTCTTGAGATGCCTTTGGTGCAAAAAGGTGATTTTTATGAAAGCATGGGGACAGGACCCCTGGGCAGAAAGAGCTGCTGCTGGGGTTGTGAGGCGTGACTGATTATATACTTGGGAGTTGGGGGTAAGGAAAAAGGGAGGTTTTCAAAAGAACTTTTGTATGCTAAAGAGGACCTACAAGATACCAGAGGACTTGCCATTGTCAAGTTAAGTTGTTTTTCCGTCTAGTAAAGCATTACATTAAGACAGTTGAGAGTTTTTCCTTCTGGAAGTTAGGTTATTGATAAGAATGCTTTTTTTTCTTGTAAATCACTAAGACATTTTGCCAACTGAGGGGACTCAGGTCTTGCTGGACTGTGATCTCTATTAGTTAACCATTTGTTTTTTTTTCCTTTGCTTTAGGGCAGCCAGGAGTCCTTGAGGAATGTCACGTATATCCCACCTGGGAGTGGGGGTGTGGGGTTTGAGGGGTGTCAGCTTGTGCTTTGTTCTTAGCTTGCCTTTTGCGCCCTCATCACTGTCACTCCCTGAGTCTACTTCAATGCCCAGCACTTTTCTCCCTACTTTGTAGACATTTAGCATACTTAACAGAGTTGAGGGCACTTTGCTTTAGATGGTCGCTCTGCAGGAAATATCTAAAATAAAAGCAGAGTGTTTTCCACTTCTTAGCTTAACTCTGACTCAGGCAGCAGGTATGACTTTACTCTAGTTGTTGATCCTTCAGCTGGCTTCTACATTTCCCTGCATAGTTTATGTGGAAGGGATAGGAGGGAAATAGCTCTAAATAGCAAAGTCTGGAGAAATCCTTGGGAGTTGTATATTCCTATAGCAGCATGGTTGCAGCTTTGACCAATTCCCTCACATTTTCTCTTTAAAAATACTACAAAACAAAACAAAAAACCCTTTAAGCAATCCTACTGACTACTACGACTACTAACAAACCAATCAGTACCTCCAAGAGAGAAAACTCACATTCATTGCCTTTCCTCCCCCATAAAAAAAAAAAAAAAAAGTGTGTCAGTAAGGGGACAGGGATGTGCTTGAGGCAACAAAATTAGAGTGGAAGTTACACCTGTGAGGCAGGCCGGGCGGCGGGGGGGGGGGGGGTGCGGGCACTGAACAGCTGATGTGGTGAGTGGGGGGAAACACAGTAGCAGAGCCTGGAAAACCCAGCAAATACAGTGTCCCTCAGAGAGGGGAGCACCGTCCTTAGGATAACCGCTGGGAGGAAGTCTAAGAATAAAAATGAGCAGGACAGGAAAACTGGGAATGAAAGAAAGGAAAAAAAAAAAAGACTTAAAATTTGAAGAACAAAGCACATTTATTAAATAAACTTCCAGATGCTTAACAGAAGAGGGAGCCCTTGAGCTGAGAAACCCAGACAGCTTCTCCAAATATGACTCCCTCTCACCTCACTTCTCACATGTTAATAGTGGGTCCATGGGGAAATTTACTAATAAAGGAGGGAGGGAAAGAACAGGGTAATTAGGGCAGGGATGTAAACAAGAAAAAGGAATCTCTCTATATACCTATCTATATAGTTTAGACTCTTGGATCCTACAAATGTGTTACTACTCAAAAACAAACGACAAAATAATTTCTTGAGATTAAAAATAAATGGAAACAAGTTAACCCAATTGCATATCAGTTTTTAAGGGTAACCATGCAAAGTGTGGAACTTCACAGCATGTAATTTTGACTGTGTATCCTTAGTGAAATGTACTATAAGCACAGATAAGGTTGATTTCATCTCATTCAGTGATTTAATTAATAGTACTAATATTAGTAATTGTATATTGAAACTGTTTCTTTTATATAATGAGATAAAACAATTAAGTGTATTAATTATTTTGAGTCCTGACTTTCAGTGCCAGTGAAGGTAGATATGATTCAAAGATAGAAAGCTCAAAGAATTCAAGTGAACCCACTGTTACGTTAAAATCGAACTGGATTTATCAATGTGAATTTTGTTATTTTAAAACATACCTTCTAAGAATCTTCTAACTGTGCACCCAGAATGGTCTGAAGACCATGTCATTCCAGTGGTGAGCATCTCTAAGCCTAGTGTTTGGCTCCCTCGTGCCATTTTGCACTAAAGGAATGACAGTTCTTTAGAAAAATAACTGATTCCCACTCTGAGGCAAGGAGAGGATAAAGGTTTTGGGGATGTTTTTTGTGAAAGGACATTTCCAAAAAATTTGTAGGGTTGTGTCAGAAATTACACCAGAGACTACTTGAAATCCTCTGCACTGACCAACACTGTGATGATTTGAGCATTAAGATAACAATTGCAGTTAATAAAAATATATTATATCTCTATACAAATCCAATAGTCAGTGAGGATTTCGGGAGAAAGAATGAGAGAGTAAGGGAGGAGAGAGAGAGAGGATAAGCCAGAAATAAAATTTGTCAGTTGGAGTTGGGTATTTGTGTCAGTCCCCTATGATGTGTCAACTCTGGTCTTCTCAGTTGTCTAAATATCTGAGGCCCTTGTCCACTTGTTTTGCCTCAGCCACATTGGTGACCAACTCCATGGGCACACAAGCCAAAAGCAACTCAGTTTTCTTGTGTTTTGTTCCTCTTGCCTCCCACCCTGGAGCTTTTCTATTGGCACAGAATCATTAAGCACTGCAAGACTTGCCTGGTCTCATGTAAGCAGTAAGCTTTAACTGATGAGAGATGGAAGCTGCTGGATAGATTTCTTTCACCCCATGGGCAGAAGTTCCTGAGACAAAGCAGTTCATACAGCAACTCAAAAACCAAACAAACTAGCAGTCAGCTTGCTCATTCCAAGAAGTAGCCAGATTGATAATGCACATACTGTGCTCTCCCTCTTTCCCTACCTAAGTCCCCTTTTCCGATACCCCTGCCTCTCTCTAAGGTGGCACGTCATAGTAAACTAGCAAGCCATTAACTGTTGTGTAAGACTTTGTTTTCTAGAATCTAGATTGAGACACCTTTAAACAAACTCCTGTCCTTCTAATTTGGTTATAAAGAGAAATGATTTCGAATTTTTACTGCTTTTTGTAATGGGAACTGTATTTCTCACAAGTAAATAGCCCGATTAATGAGAAAAAGCTTAATATGATAAAACAATATCAGTAAATGTAAAGAAATTATAAACATTAGAAAATTATGATGTAACCCAGGTGAAAATTACAATTGATGTTAAAACCATTAGCTGAATTGTTGGTGGGGATTTAGAAATTGACAAAGTGGGGGCGCCTGGGTGTCTCAATCATTAAGCGCCTGCCTTTGGCTCAGGTCATAGATCCTGGGATCTAGCCCCACATCGGGCTCCCTGCTCCACGGGAAGCCGGCTTCCCCCCTCTCCCACTCCTCCTGCTTGTGTTCCCTCTCTCGCTATGTCTCTCTCTGTCAAATAAATAAATAAAAAAATCTTTAAAAAATATATAAATAGAAATTGACAAAGTGACACCATGGGGATTTTTTTTCAGAAGGGGAAAATATAACTGTATAATGAACAAATCATTTAGTTACCACTTCAATCCAGTGATCAATGTTAGCAATGCAAATGTTTTGTTCAAGCCAGGTATAAAATATATTTTTGAGATAAGTGCTGAGTTTTTTATATCAACAGGCTATTAGATAATATTAGGGAATTAATATTGTTAATACATTTTACCCAAAATAACACATTCATGCCCTTTCACAAGACCTAGTCATGTGGACTTATTCTGTGTTTCTAGGAAAAAGAAAAGAAAGAATATTGATCACTAGTAATGTCTTCCACAATGATATCAAGGGTCTCTATCAATAAATATGGATATAACCATTTAATTTGGTCTTCTTTAATGTACTCTGGTAAATTGCATGGGGATGTCTCAGGGTGTTGGCAGGCATAGACCAGGTGACTATAATGTATAGCAATGAACCACTAATTTAAGAATCACAAATAGCGAAGACTAATTAGTTTTCTAATGAGGGTAGCCAGTCCCATACAAACTTTGCCAACATGTAATCTGGGCACACTGCTATTCAAAGTGAGGGATGAATGTGTAGTCCAATCCTGTGTGATGGCAACATGGCTCATAATCCTTATCCTTTCTGCAAACAACAAACAAGCATTGTGAACCTGGCCCACAGCATCCCAGAGTCAAGGCCAAGGTGACCAAAAGTGAGAACAGAAGAACTGACAGTGAGATCCTTGTAGGTAGGGCCTGGACCACTGACATACAAGTCCACAAAAATGGGCAGCCTATGTGGTGTCAGAGTAGCTGGGAATCCAGAGCCAGATGCCCATGGATAGCACAGATAAATAAATAAATTGTTAGTGTCATGCACTGGAATGTCATAAACCAGAGGCAGATATGAAATACTGTGGATGAATCTCAGTAACATAATGTTGAGGGAAAAAAGCAAATTCCCCAATACTGCAGGTAGCATGACACTCTATGATAAAACACAAAGTCAAGAGAACCCAAGAAAAATATTGTTTCTATAAAAATAAATATATGTTTCCATATATATATATATATATACACACACACACACACATATATATATATATATATATGATAAACACAGATAGTTATTTGTGGGGGATGCAGTAAGATGAGACAAGGAGGAATAGTGGGTAGATTTAGGTAATTAGTAATGATTGTCTCAAGTTGTGTTCATTTATTAAGCAAAATAAAACAATGTCATGCAAGAACTAAAGAACCAAGGATAAAACTTAATCCAATTCTATGCACCTGGGGTCTAAAAGATTAACTTACCTCTCACTTTGAAGATCTTATTAAGTAAATAATTTGTTTCCAAATTTAAAAAAAAGTATTATTGATCTAAATGTTAATTCCTGCAACATTCTTGCAGCACAACAAAATGTTAACATGTGAACCAATTCTTAACCTGAAGGAGATGATTAAGGAGATTTTCAGAACCCTACATCTCTATGGAAACAATTAAAGCAGGGAAAAGAAATCTATGTAGCTGCTTTTTTGCTTTGTTGAGAAATGACTTCATTGAAATAAACAATACTAAAAATATTTAAAAAGGGTGTTATGCTTTTGAATGAAAATGTTTGAATGAAATTAATATTACTATCTTTCTAAAAAATAGCTGTGTATTAGTTAAGTTGCTCTTTTCCTCTTTTTTTTTTCCATGTTGGCTAAATTACCAGAGTCTAAAATGAAAATGTGTATATGTATATATATATAGTGAGCATGGTTTTCATTTTAATATGGACTGATCTGTGTCTCCTCAAAATTCATACTGGAAACCCTAACCCCCATTGTGACTGTATTTGGGAATAGGACTTATAAGAGGTAATTAAAGTTAGATGAGGTCGTAACAGTGAGGCCCTAATCCAATAGGGACGGTGTCCTTATAAGAAGAGGACGAGACACAGAGCTCTCTCTCTGCCAAGTGAGGACACAGTAGGCAGACAGCCCTCCGCAAGCCAGGAAGAGAGATTTCAACAGGACCTGACCATGTTGGCACTCTGATCTTAGAATCTCAGCCTCTAGAATTGTAAGAAAATAAATTTTCTGTTATGGCAGCCTAGCTAACTAATACACATATTCATAATAATCTAAATATTATATACTTATTTAACTGAAATTATGCTGTAGTTCTTTGAAATATGGGAGAGTGTTTTTACTAGCAATAAAAGGAGGTGAGAAGAGCTGTATAATCATAATAATGATCAATCCAAAGCCTTTGCTTATTGGTGTAAAATCAAGAAGTAACAATATAGGCTAATTATTGAGAAACATGAAGTAAATTCCAAACAAAATTCAGAATAGAAGTGAAAATGTTGCATCTGGGGAGATGGAAATGAGTGGGAAGATGGGAATAGAAAAAGTTGTAGGACTATGTTGGGGAGTAAGAATTTACTCTGCCCTTCAAGGTTTTTCTAGCTGGATTTAGAATCAAATTGACATAAGGCAGATTAACAGAAGGAAATCAAATTTAATAGCATACGTAAAGGGAATCCACACAGACATGGAAATTCTAAAGACAGTCAGGCAAATGATGCTTATTTGAGCTAAAGAAAGGGTAGGAGTCTGAGGTAGATACAAAGAAGAGAAAGATCATTAGCATGCACTTGAAAGGAGATGTTTGGAAAACAAACGTGCCCTAGGATGCAGATAGGTTTCTTAGATAAAGAGGCGTCTCTGTTAACTGCTCTCTCCCGGGTAAAGAAAGCAAGCCAATGAGGGAGAGGTAAAGGGCTTTTTCTCAATCTGCTGGGTTTGGATTGCTTTTAACTCAACATAATGTTCATGCCAAAGTTGTCCCATCTTGGGGGGCCTGTCCCTGGCCCCTACAACTGCAAGTTTTGAAATAAAACAGAAAACTACTTTAATTTCCAAGTTATATGTATGTGAAATTTTAAACATAAATAATACAAATAAAGTAAATGTATGTTCATGTGTGTGTGTGTGTGTGTGTGTGTGAAGCCTGAATTTCAGTAGTTTATTTTGGAGGTGTGAATAATCTGGATCTTAGGAAGTAAGTAAAAACAAAATGCCACAAAAACTGCAGTTCCTTTTTCCTAAAACTTAACTTACAAAAATCTAAACACTGGATCCAGAAGCTTTGTCACCTGCCTTCTCCAAGTTTAAGATCTAGTGGAAAAAGTGAATCTGCTTCCCGTTTGACTTCAGTTGTCCTCCCCGCAGTGTAGTAAGAGGATAGAAAGTCCTAATTACCTCAGGCCTTGGTCACATACTTTGTTTTGGAGCTGTGTATGGTGGCATCCTTGCCAGAAACCAGGGACCAAGAGTGAGTAGGAAATGTATCTCCAAGAGAAAACAGGGATGAATGGATACGAGTGACCCAAATAAAAAATAAAATATAACCGAATGTCGGCTCTAAAATCCAAATTCCCTATGTTCACAATCAAATGTCAGCTGTCTCTCTGTCCCGTGTGATAGGGGTACCATCACCATAAGGCATGCAGCTTTAGTATTTCTCAATTGTCTTCAACTCTTCTGGTTTTTATTTTTTATAACATTTGTTAAATCCAATCACATCTACTGCTTAAGTGACTCTCAATTATTTCAGCATTATTATAGTTCAGTATATCACTGCTGCCTGCTTAAATTATCGAAGTATTCCATTATTTAACTCAAAGTTTTTTGTATTTTTTCAACCTGGCCCAAGTCCCATTATCAGATATTTCTGATAATTTACTGCTTTTCTTAACTAATTCAAATATTTTTCCAGCATTTTTTTTTATTTATGTGAGAGAGAGAGAGAGAGAGACCCAGTGAGAGAGTAAGAGAGAGCATGATGAGCAGGGGGAAGGGCAGAGGGAGAAGCAGACTCCCCCGCCCTCCAAGCTGGGAGCCCGATGGGGGACTCAATCCCAGGACCCCGGGGCCATGACCTGAGCCTAAGGCAAGACGCTTAATGACTGAGCCACCCAGGCACCCCTAGCACTTAAATAGGTTAAAACTAGAAACAAACTAAATGCTTAGATTTAGTAGTCTTTGGTATTTTAACTTAATGGAATATTATACAACTCTTAGAATTATAATTCTGAAGATTTTAGGGGATATATGCACATATTATGGTCTAACATTAAAGAAAGAAAGAAGTATGCAGCATAGCGCTCACAACATTACCCAGGTGTGCTATATACACCTCGATGAAGGGAGAAATTAATTCACAAAACAAGCAGACAAAATGTCTTGATGGATGCTAAAATTAAAAGAAATGTTTATAGTTTTCTTCACTATTGATGATAACACATCTATGCTGGAGACCCCTAATGCTCACACATACTGATTATCTGTTCCTATGGGACATTTGAGAGGCTAATAGTCCACACTTTCTGTAGCTAGGGATCATACGATTGGTTTTGGCTAATGGCCTATGATAGAAATGACATGGGACATTTCCATGCCGAAGCATTTCTTCGCTGGGGTGAGCCCTGCCAGCTATCTTTCTTCCCTTATAATGATCAGAGAAGAATTCTCGTGTTCAGACAGAGCCAGGGGATCTAAGCAGCCTGGGTTACACCGTTACTTTATGGACGACAGGACAGTTACCCTGCTGAGTCACCCAGACCCACTGTGCACTTTGTATGCATGACAAGGAAATCTTTGTTGGGGTGTGTTTTTGTTTAAGCAGTATAAGCTAGCCTATCCTGATTAACACATGTTTTAAAACAGAAAATTTACAATGACAAAAATGATACCGAAATGAAACAAGAAAGACGACATGCTTAACTCAAATGAATAGAAATCGCAATTAAAATTGTCCCGAGGCTTAATATACATTTAGAAATGAAATGGATTAATTTTCCACTGAATAATATTAATTTGAATTTATTCTGTGGTTTCTCCCGAAGTCTGGCTTGATTGCTCCCTGGCACACTCTGTGTTTATCAGCCCTTCTTGCGACTCATATGATTATTTATAATAAGTAACCATACTTTTATTTAATTCCAACTGAAATTCAGTTCTTGATGTTTTTGCTCATTCATTTATTCTTTTGTAAATGTATCAACATATTTTGATTGAAAACCCTCCATATATTAGATACTCTTCTGAGTACTAAGAATATAAATGATAATAATAAGTACATTTAATAACTATATTTTTTATTTTAGACATTATTTTAAGCCCTTTATCTAATTTAATCCTCACATATTATGATAAGCTTGAATACTATTCTAATTTTATTTTATTTTATTAAAGATTTTATTTTCAAATAATCTGTGCACCCAACATGGGGCTTGAACTCACAACTCCGAGATTAAGAGTCACATGCTCCACTGACTGGGCCAGCCAGGTGCCCCACTATTCTAATTTTAGATAAATAACCTGAGGTCCATAGAGTTCAAGTAACTTGCATGAGGTCATGCAGACAATAAAAAGCAGAACTAGGATTCAAATCCATGTCTGAACTCAACATCTGGACTCTTTCCCTTATCCTGAGTATGACCATACACCCCAGTTTGCAGTTTGCATTTATTGTTTTACCATAGTTTCAAATAGAATACTCTGTCCTCTTCCAGAGTATCCTGGTTTAGAAGATAAAATACATGGTCACCTTCTCATGCCCTACAGCTTCACATGGCCCCTGCTCACAGGGTGGACAGAGTGTAACTACGTTCAGAGGTGTTGTAAAGGGTGATCACATGTGAAAGTGAAATTCCAAGTCCAATAAACCTTCCTAGCTCATCATTGTCCTTTGTAGCAGATAGAATCTAAACAGAAAAGGGCATTTTAGGAAGAGCAAAAAAAAGGGAAGTGGGGAGCTACATATGTAGAAAGTCATTGTCAGTCAGGTAATGCCAATAAGGAGAAAAACCAAGTTATTTTGCTGTTAAGGCAAACAACTGGACTCCATAATATTCAACTATTTATGGCTTTCCCCAGCTTGTTTTTGTGGGTTTTTTTAAGATTTTATTTATTTGACAGAGAGAGACACAGCAAGAGAGGAAACACAAGCAGGGGGAGTGGGAGAGGGAGAAGCAGGCCTCCTGCCGAGCGGAAGCCCAGGACCCTGGGACCATGACCTGAGCCAAAGGCAGACGCTTAATGACTGAGCCACGCAGGCGCCCCCCAGCTTGTTTATTCACTAGATTATGCAGGAGTACTCAGATGATCAGTCAGGGTAATACAGGTAAGTAGGAAAGTACAAGATACTGCCTAAGAAGGATAATGTGACTGCTAAATAAGGATAATGGTCTTTGAATATCACAGTCAGTGCATTTGTGAACCAACATGGGGATCAAGAATGAAATGCAGCCCAAGTTTATTTTGTGGCTCTGGGCATCAGTCATGGTGGGCTTCTTTGTCAGATTATAGATCAATTCCATAGCACTAGCCTGAGATTAATGAATGTTTCATAGAAAATGACTGAGATTTATGTAGATTTATGAAATACTGGAATCTACCTTATTCATATGGCTATTCCTATCTCTTTGGACATCTAGTATGAGCATAGAACTACAGGAGGGGAAGTGTACTAACCAGAAATAGTTCATGAAAAAAATTGTTTCGAAAGCAATTTATCCAGTGACTTTCAAATGAAGTTTGTTCCTTGATAGCATTATTCAGAAAATATATATCTCAATCTGTCTGATCACTTTATGTCAGTTTTGAAGTGCAGGAACCCTTTGTATCGTTTAAAGACTTTGAATCCCTTTCCTTCTGAGATTTGAGAAGGATGCAAAGCACTATTCCATATAATGAGAACAAATTATGTTACTATCAGGTAGTATTTGAAAATGTGAAGTAACTCATGCTTAAAATTGGTGAATTAAACATAAGTAGCATTTTTCTAAACTGTTTGTAATTAAACTATCCAATAAAAGCACTATAATTAAAGACAAGAAAGACATATCAGGGGCGCCTGGGTGGCTCAGTTGGTTAAGCGACTGCCTTCGGCTCAGGTCAGGATCCTGGAGTCCCGGGATCGAGTCCTGCATCGGGCTCCTTGCTCAGCGAGGAGTCTGCTTCTCCCTCTGATCCTCCCCACCTCATGCTTTCTCTCTCTCTCAAATAAATAAATAAAATCTTTAAAAAAAAAAAAAGACATATCATAAGGTCATATAGTTTATTAATCTATCTGAACTACTGAGATGAATTCTCATATCTCTAGAGATATATACAGAAGAAAACTGCATAATTTTCATTTCAGAAAGTTGGAAAGATACTTTATATTTTACTTGACTGAACTCTAGTCTGATCTAACTTACGCTCACAATTTTGCTGGATGAATGAAAGAATGAAGGGAGAAAGAAAGGGAAGGAGGAAAGACTGTAAAAATAGTTTATAGTGCAAAGATGCAAACAAATCTGATTTCATATCTTGGATATTCTTAGAAGTTATGGCACATGGAGAAAAAATGTTTAACATCATTAATAGTGATCTCATCTATAAAGTAGGGGACATATCATTTAGAGCTGTTAGGATGACAGGAGGAACATCTATGAAAACATAAACTAATATTCAAAATGCATCAACAATACAATGAATTCATATAAAATTTTAATATTTGGATGGAGTTCTTTTATTTTTATTGTTATTTTTTTTGAGAGAGAGAGTCAGAGAGAGCATGAGCAGGGGGAGGGGCAGAGGGAGAAGCAGACTCCCCTCTGAGCAGGGAGCCCGATGCAGGACTCAATCCCAGGACCCTGGGATCATGACCTGAGCTGAAGGCAAACACTTAACCAACTGAGCCACCTAGGCGCCCTGGATGGAGTTCTTTTAAGTATGATATCTCATGCAAAGGAGGAAATAGTCCTAAATAAGTCACAGAAATGAAAAGTACAGTATAGGGAAATAGTTCATAATATTGTAAGAATGTTACATTAATAACATGATAGTATTATTAATACTGATTGTAATGTATTAATATTATGTATAATAATGTTATCTGTATGGTGACTGTGCTTATCTTGGTGAGTATTGAGTAATGTATAAAATTGTCCAATCGATATACTGTACACCTAAAATTAATATAACATTGTATGTTAATTATTATTTCAATTTAAAAAAAAAAAGAAATAGAGTGTCCTGTACTTTTACACCAAGGTCAGCCCACATCTGGAGGATTGACACTTACGTTTATTTGCCAGCAAACAGTAAGTGGAATGTTGTTAGTAAGGAATGTACTTATTACCACAAAGGATAGTGAGGGCCATCACACACCTGACATTTGAAAATAGTCAGAAGAAATACGGATACTTAGATGTTATCCGACATAACTTAGAGAGAACACATCTCTCTTTAAATACTTAAACGGCTTTTACAATCAACACAAGTGAAATCAGTCAATGGTGAATGTTCTGGGAGTAAGATTTGGTTAAATCGTTGTAACATCATTATTATTCTTTGATCCATTAGAATTTCTCTAAATTATTCCAGACACATACTTCCAATTTTTTAATGTCTTTGAAAGATACGGAAGGCTTTCTCAGAGCATAGGTGGAGGTGTGTCCAAATGTTTACAGATGGGAAAATGGTATCTTGAACAACAGAGTAAGCTTAACCTTTTTTCTTTAGAAGTTACAGAAAAACCAATTGTCAAAATGATATATAGGTTAAGACACAACAAAGCAATAAAATCTGATCAGCTACTCAGTAGGATCAAATTCCCCTCTGCTCTTGTATCCTTTGGCATGTCACAAAGGGGATCTAATTCCTTTGTTTTCCATTTCCACATGAAATTTAGACTTTAAAATAAAGCCACATCAGTTGCGCTTGTGTGGAAAAGGGGCTTGAAGTTAGCTTGCCAGGAGCAATGATGATGGCAGCTTTAGTAAAATACCTAGTGTTGATGCTGGTTGTATGGTAGTCACCAAATGATACTGGTTCAATGACGAGAGGGAGAACAAAGTGGCATGTGGTCAATAACATTCTACACTGTTAGCAACAGAGAAGAAGGTCTTCATAGAGCACTGTCAGCTCATTTGGTTCATTTTGCACAGCACAAATGTCCTCTCCTACTTCTTTTCTCCTAAGTTATTCCCTCTTAAAAACAAACTTCCAAAGCTCCACTTGGCTTATCCAGTTACACACGTGTACTTCAACATAATACATTCATTCTCCCTTGCACTCTAGTGTATAGCTGACTCGATTTCCAACTCTTTCAGTTAGGAGTGGTGGCCTATGCCTCAGTTCTGACTGCTGGAATGGAGTGGGAGTGACAGAGCTCTGGGTTTTTGTGGAGTCAAAAAACCACGTAAGGACGACCTTGCTCATCTGAATCACACTTATTCAAACTGTATGTGAACAACAAACAGATTTCTGTTGTACTGAGATATTAAATAATAAGCCCAATTTTCTAGCAGCTGAGCTCTAACGAGTCCTCATGACATTCAACACCACTTACAGTGTATCCAACTAGTCTCCTCTTGTATAGCATTTCGTTTTGCAGCACTTTTTCTAGCCGTAATAGTCTATTCTTTATTTCTAATTCTCCAAAGTGATTTAACCCTCCCTGTTCTTATGTTGCCTTTTGTCAAAGATACCTTTTCTTGGACTCTGCTTAACTGCTTGGAAAACTCCTACTCAGTCTTAGAAACATTCCAGCATTAGTAGTGAAAATCATTATTTCCCTGCAAATACTCCCACAGCGCCTTTCACACACCTATTATGGATCTTATATCTAGTCACCAGTAGTTTTCGGGTGAAGATCCAGCAGTTAGTATGTCAATTAAAACTTGAGAAATGCGAGTGTACAGGGAACTCTCTTCTCTTCCATTTTTATTTTAAGCTTACCTATTGGTTTTCTGTTGTCTGAAATTTCATCCATCGAGATTCTGATACTGTGCTCCTTCCTTATGTCTAGAAAGTCCAGGACAATAGAAAGTACATTATTGCCTAGGCCCAGAGAAAGAGAGAGAAAGCAAATATTAAACAAAATCAGGATCTCAAAGAAATATTTGTACACCCATATTCATGGCAGCATTTTTCACGATAACCAAAAGGTGTAAGCTGCCCAAGTATCCATCGATGGGTGGATGGAAGGGAAAAATGTGATCTATATGTATGATGGAATATTACTTAATCTTAAACAAGAAGGAAATTCTAACACATATATATTACAAAATGGATGAACTTTGAGGACATTAATCAAAGTGAAATAAGCCAATCACAAAGGACAAATACGGTATGATTCTACTTATACAAGGTACCCAGAGTAGTCAAGGTTATAGAAACAGAAAGTAGAATAGTGATTATCAGAGGCAGGGGTAGGGGAGAATGGGGAGTTATTGTCTGATGGGTACAGAGTTTTAGCTTTACAAGATGACAAGAGTTATGGGGATGGATGGTGGTGATGGTTGTACAACAATGTGAATGTACTTATTACCACAGAACTGTGCATTTGCAAATGATTAAGATGGTAAATTTTATGTTATGTATATTTTATTTTATTTTCATGGAGTTTTTAATTCTAGTAGAGTTAACATACAGTGTTATATTAGTTTCAGGTGTACAATATGGTATTCAACACTTCCATACATCACAAGGACACTCCTTAATCCCTAGCACCTATTTCATCCATTCCCCTATCTACCTCCCCTTTGGTAACCATCAGTTTGCTCTCTATAGTTAAGAGTCTGTTTTTGGGTTTGTCTCTCTCTCTCTTTTTTCCTTTGTTCTTTTTTGTTTCTTAAATTCTACATATGAGTGAAATCATATGGTATTATTTGTCTTTCTTTGACTGACTTATTTCACTTAGCATTATACTCTCTAGCTCCATCCATGTTGTTGCAAATGGCAAGATTTCATTCCTTTTTATGGCTGAATAATATTCCATTGTGTATATATATACATATATACACATATATACACACACACACATATGTATACATATACAAGAAGAGGTTTTATATATATAATCTCCTCTTTAGCAATTCATCTATTGATGGACACTTGGGCTGCTTCCATAGGTTGGCTATTGTAAATAGCAATATTGCAATAGCAATAAACATAGGGGTGCATGTATCCCTTTGAATTAGTGTTTTCTATTTTGGGGGTAATTCCTGGATTTAGGGTAGTTTTATTTTTAATTTTTTGAGGAACCTCTATACTGTCTTCCACAGTGGCTGCACAAGATTGTGTTTCCACCAACAGTGCATGAGGGTTCCTTTTTTTCCACATCCTCACCAACAGTTGTTGTTTCTTGTATTTTTAATTTAAGCAATTCTGACAAGTGCAAGGTGATAACTTATTGCATTTCCCTGATGGGAGTGATGCTGAGCATCTTTTCATGTGTCTGTTAACCATCTGTATGTCTTCTTTATAAAAATGTGCATGTCTTCTGCCAATTTTTTAATTTGATTATTTGGGTTTATGGTGTTGAGTTATATCAGTTTTTATATATTTTGGATACTAAGCATTTATCAGATATGTCATTTGCAAACATCTCCCATTCAGCAGGTTGTTGCCTTTTAGTTTTGTTGATTGTTTCCTTCACTGTGCAGAAGCTTTTTATCTTGGTGCCATCCCAGTAGTTTATTTTTGCTTTTGTTTCCCTTGTCTCAGAAGACATACCTAGAAAAATGTTGGTGTGTCCCATATCAGGGAAATTACTGCCTCTGCTCTCTTCAAAGATTTTTATGGTTTCAGGTCTTTAATCTATTTTGAGTTTATTTTGTGTATGGTGAAAGAAAGTGGTTCAGTTTCATTCTTTTGCATATAGCTGTCCAGTTTTCCCAACACCATTCGTTGAAGAGAGACTATCTTTTTCCCATTGCATATTCTCGCCTCCTTTGTCAAAGATTAATTGACCATATAATTGTGGGTTTATTTCTGAGCTTTCTATTCTGTTCCATTGATCTATGTGTCTGTTTCTATGCCAGTACTATACTGTTTTGATTACTACAGCTTTGTAGTATATCTTGAAATCTGGGATTATGATACCTCCAGTTTTTTCTTTTTCAAGATTGCTTTGGCTATTGGAGGTCTTTTGTGGTTCCATACAAATTTTAGGATTGTTTGCTCTAGGTCTGTGAAAAATGCTGTTGGTATTTTGGTAGGGATTGCATTGAGTCTGTAGAATGCTTTGGGTAGTATAGATATTTTAACAATATTTGTTTTTCCAATCCATGAGCATGGAATGTCTTTTCATTTCTTTTTGTCATCTTTAATTGCTTTCATCTTGTTTTATTGTTTTCAGAGTACAGGTCTTTCACCTCCTTGGTTAAGTTCATTCCTAGGTATTTTATTCTTTTTGGTGCAATTGTAAATGGGATTGTTTTCTTAATTTCACTTTCTGCTGCTTCATTATCTTAGTGTATAAGAATACCACAGATTTCTGTACATTGATTTTGTACCTGCAACTTTACTGAATTCATTTATCAGTTCTAGTAGTTTTCTGGTGGGGTCTAGGATTTTCTCTATATAGTATTATGTCAAATAATGAGTTTTACTTCTTCCTTACCAATTTGGATGCCTTTTATTTTTTTATGTTGTCTAACTGCTATGACTAGGACTTCCAGTACTATATTGAATAAAAGTGGTAATAGTGGACATCCTTGTCTTGTTCCTGAGCTTAGGACAGAAGCTCTCAGTTTTTCATCATTGAGTATGATTTTGGCTGTGGGTTTTTCATATATGCCCTTTATTATGTTGGGGTATATTTCCCCTAAGCCTGTTTGGTTGAGGGTTTTTTTATCATGAATGTTGAGGGTCCTGAACTCTGCAGGTGTGCAGATGGACTCATACCCCAAATCCACATACATATGTCCAAAACTTCAGGCCATATTCCAACTTCTGTTCTACCCCAATCAATTCTTCAGAGTCTTAGCTGTGACCTTCTTGGCTTTTCCTACCATTTAAATTGTCTTATTTCTCCTCTAGGTTTTATACTCAGCCCTCTTTCTCTAATGCTTCCCCAAATGCTTTTTCTGCATCTGTTGAAATGATCCATATGACTTTTATCCTTCCTCTTCTTGATGTGACATGTCACATTGATTGTTATGTGAATATTAAACCGCCTTTGTAGCTCAGGAATAAATCCCCCTTAATCATGGCGTATGACTTTTTTAATGTATTATTGGATTAGGTTTGCTACTATTTTGTTGAAGATTTTTACATCTATATTCATGAGAGATATTGGCCTCATTCTGTTTCTTTTTAAACAGGCATCTGCATCCTTATCATTTGGCATTTTCAGTATTCCTTACATTCTCTGCATTCTCCTTTCCAACCTATTTTCATCCTTTTTCTAATTTTTGATTCCATATCAATTAGTGCATGAAAAGAGGAAAAATAATTCATGTTTTTAGAACCTTTTATATACCAGTCCCTACCTACACAGAGCTCTTTTCCCTATAGTAGATAGTATCATTTATATTTTTCAACTTTTCATTTTTTTAAATGAGGTTACTCAGAGCATGTCCCGCAGCTGGATAATGGTGTAGGAGTTTCACCTGGATAAATGGGGTGTCCAGAACTAATAAGTGATAACAATAGTAGAACATTGTAGAACAATAGTAGAACATCCTCATGGGATGTTGTTCCTTTCTCTCAAGCATCATCAGTTTCATATGCAATGATCAAACATATGGCAGCAGCTAGGACAGATGACACAAAGCAGGGCTATGTCAGAGTCAGTCCATGGAAGAATCTTTGAGCTCTGTAGTGATTGTAAGTAACCATCTGCTTTGGTCCTGAACTCTGCAGATGTGCAGACTCACTCATACCCCAAATCCACATATATACCTCCTACAACTTCAGGCCATGTTCAACTTCTATTCCACCCCAATCAGTTCTTCAACTTCTCAGCTGTGACCTTCTTGGCTTTTCCTACCATTTAAATTGTCTTATTTCTTCTCTAGGTTTTATTATCAGCCCTCTTTCTCTAATTTAGACTTTTCACTTCCTACCCCAACCATAATCAAATTCTCCCTGAGCCTATAGTACTTTAACTGCCAGTGGCAACTACTTCATTTATTCCAGACTAGGCTCATAAACCTTACATTTCAGGGCAAGTCTTTGTGAACAGTTCTCCTAAATGTGTTGGCTGTGCATTCAAGAGCATTTCTCAGACTCAGGGAAGAAATCTGATTGCTATGGAACTTTTTTGTCATCGTAAGCAAGTGGCAGAACTAATAGTCGCTGCTGCTCTTGCTCGTTAATTAAACTAGTTTCTACAACACTGCATTAATATTTCATGAACACAGACAGTGCTGAAAAATTCAAGGAGTATTTTTCTCACTCTCATTGGATTGGGGGGGCCGTAAAAAATAAGTTAAATTCATGTATATGTGTGTGTCCCAGGACTATCATTTACTCAAGGATTACTTAGCAATTAAAGAATGGTGAGAAATGTAATTTAAGCCCTTTACAGCATAGTTACATTGAAACACACTTTATTAAAAGGTCATATTTATAAATGATCCAATATATAATGTTCTGTTCCTTTGGGATCCAAAACTGTAATCCTGACATGTTATTCTACTCACGTGGAGTTGAGTGCAAAGGCAGGAGATGATAACAGCATCATTCTACCAGATTTCTGAGAAAGCCCACTGTGGTAGTTGGAGGGAGCATGTGTACATATCTTAGCTGAAAGATGCTTAGAAGACATTTTTTAGTGCATTTGAGAAAACTGGCATCTATGATTATCAGAGTAGCCATTTGAAAAATGAATAAAACAGCCACACCACTTTTGAATCACAGGTCTCAGATTTGCTTTTTAAAACACAAGTTATTTATTTTGAAAAGATGCGAATGGCAGTTCTTATATGTAGTTGTATAGCTTCAACAAATATTTCAGTGTTTCTGCTTTAAAATTTTAATGAATTTTAGTGAGATATGTAAAGATAAATATATTAGAAGGAAAACTTTTTTTTTTTTTTGCAAGTGCCTTCCCCCCAAAAGAAATCCCCAAACACAGAAGTTTAAAATATGTTTACCTACACTAAAGATTATCTGTAGTGGAGAAATGGAAGTATGCACTGTGAACTAGTACAGGATATGTTTTATATTGTATTCATTCAAGAAAACTCATTGAAAACAATGTATAAAACTAATTATTACAGAGGGCGCCTGGGTGGCTCAGATGGTTAAGCGTCTGCCTTCGGCTCAAGTCATGATCCCAGCATCCTGGGATCGAGTCCCGCATAGAGCTCCCTGCTCCTTGGGAGCCTGCTTCTCCCTCTGCCTCTCTCTCTGTCTCTCATGAATAAATAAATAAAATCTTTAAAAAAAAACTAATTATAACAGAGACAAAGAGATTAGGGAGGAGTAAAAGAAAGGACAATAAAACTGAAAGAAGAAAACTCAACAACAGATATTTCAGTAAGATTCAAATAGAAATTTAGGTTAAAGAATGATAATAGGGCAATAGAAGAATTCACTTAGAAACAACAACATCAAAATTTAATTTTTTTAATATTACATTGAGCTAGATAGGAGTTGTTTGATCAAAATGCTTAAAGTAGGATTGTGGCAGAATTAAAAGAACATCCGCAAGTAGATGTTGGGAAGCACATCCCTAAATAGCCAGTGATTGTGTCCAACTAAATTTAAGTATTGTTAACCCATTTTTTATTTCCATGATGAGAGAGCTGGTTCCTTCCGGACCAGTGGTTCCATTTTACCTCCGTTACATATGGAATCTGATACCTGAGAGCTCTAGTCAAGTGATGGAAGTAGCAGCTGAAGAAAGAAGAAGAGGCACAGAGTCAGAGAGATGTTATCCTGTAAAGCCAGCTTTCTTCTTGTGCAGGAAAAAAATCCCACTGGGTAGCTCAAAAGAAAGAGCAGTTCTATACACTCTGTCATAGCAGAATTTTTCTGGAAGGAAAAGATTTTGACTAATCAATTCTGTCAAATTTCACTAAAATCCATCTTGTTGCCCAGAGAGGCCCTTAGAATTTCTGTGGGTTTAGCAGGTTATTGAAACCTGGAATTAATCCGGTGTCTTATAGATAAGCCCTGATTTCCAGATCCATTGATCTCTTTGACAAATATCTCTTGTCAGAATGCTGAGCGAATGATCTTTCTTAAAAATCCCTTTTAAAAAAGATTTAATTTCAGGCAATTAATATAACCCATCTCCAAATATCCTTATGGAAGATATTTGTAACTTTGAGTTGGGAACAGAGACAAGCAGAATACCTGAAAAAGTCAGTTGAGAAAACACAACACTTTGCAATTTCTGAGACCAAGAGTACAGACTTGGCTGTAAAACAAACAAATAAAATCATGGCGTTTTCCTTTGTCACTTAAGCAAGTTGCCTCCTCAGTTTATAGAATGTGCTCCATCATGCATAGCTAAGCCTCATTTCAATTACATGCTTTGTGTTCAGAAGCATATAATATAACAGCCTGGGATGGTGCTACTAATTGGCCATTTTATGAAAGTAATTGTTCATATTATTATTAGGAAAATTCAGACTTAGGGAGAGTCTCCACATTTGATTGAGCCCCCATTCACCCAACTATTGCCACAGGTATGGTAGACATAATTCTCTGTATGGAGTCAGTTCAAATTCCAGCTCTGACACTTGCTGCTGGTGACTTGAGGATATCCTTAGTTCCTCAGTTTGTAGCTGATTCGTATGAAAGATGTTAAAATAATATATAATTCAACATTGGTGAAAGTTTTTTGAAAAGGTATACATCTAAATGATGTCAGTGGTCAGCAAAATTGGACCCCACTGCCCTCAGCGATTCATGAAAAGCCTGTTGGTCATTTGCTGGTTTATTCTTAGATTCATTATCACTATGCTCTGCTCTGGGTAACTGGTACCAATATTACATTATCTCCGTATAAGTGATAGTTTGTTTTTCTGCCTGGACTCTGTCTGATTCAATGGTTTAATCGCCTTTTGAAGGATTATTAGCACAAACTTTTATTTTTATTTGGCTTTACCTTCTGAATTATTCATGGTATATCACATTCCCCTGGTTAGCATAGGTTTATAAAAATTATAATGAACAAAATGATTAGACACTTTTTTTTGTTTGCACTTAGGAAAGGCTTCATAAATCTAATTTTACTGTATTTTAGCTATGCCACATCTCCCTCTAATTTGTATTTACAAGTAATTTCACATGGTGAATAAATACTTGTACTATTTCAAATTGTGCCTGTGAAATCACATTCTCGTTCCATTCTCATTTTTTAAAAAATTATATTTTAATAGCTTCACTGCCCTGAAGTCCTAACAATTTAATTATTTTGAATATATTGTGCGTTGTGCCTGTTTTCTATTCATAATCCATCTGTGTTATCGAAAACCTCGCAATTAATACTTAGAAGTTAATGAATTACTGGATGGAAAAATCCTCTGATGTTGGCCATTGAAGGACTGAATCATTTCCCACCAGTGAAAAGGTAGAATGCAGGTATTGATTTAGGGGCCTATTTAGTTCCATCTTACCCTGTGGTTTACTGGGTTGTAATCACTCTTAATTTGGAACCAATTTTGTTCAACTCCCTGCAGCTTTTGAATGGGAAAGCTACCTGTTCAGCACTGAGGGTAAAGACGAGGGGTATAGAGGGGCTATTTTCGTTAGTCAGGGTAAGTAATACTAACTGTTGCAACACACTGAGATCTCAGTGGCTTAGCCCACGTACACAAAAAATGTTTTTAATTGTTGGTGCAGGGCCTAATGCATGCCAGTGAAGGGTCTCCTCTATTCTGAGACACAGGGATAGAGGCTCCATCAAACCTGTGATTCAACCAGCTCAGCATACAGACTCTAAGATCAACCTGGCAAGGGAAGAAGGAGCTAGAGTTTCACCCAGGATGTCTTCAAGGGGCAGAACTGGGAGTAGCTTGATTCATTGATCAGCACCCAATATCATTTATTTAATGTAATTGAAGGCAAGGTGGGGGAGCACATGGACTATTAGGTGGATGCTTACTGCATCTGCTATGTCCACCAAACAGGTGGGGATGACATCAGTAGGTAAAACTGTGTCCATAACTTTGCCCATCTTCTTCCTGGAATACCTGGACTTCTTGCTTTCCTAAGGAATTCCTATGTAGCCCTTTTACTAGGAGATCTGGAATGTACTTTCTCCTTGAAGCCCTATACAGATACCTTCAGGCAAATGTAATTGCTCCTTTCCCTACATTTTTTCTATTTTATTTTTTTTTTAAGATTTTTTTTATTTATTCATTTGACAGAGAGAGACACAGCAAGAGAGGGAACACAAGCAGGGGGAGCGGGGAGAGGGAGAAGCAGGCCTCCCACAGAACAGGGAGCCCGATGCGGGGCTCGATCCCAGGACCCTGGGACCATGACCTGAGCTGAAGGCAGATGCTTAACAACTGAGCCACCCAGGTGTCCCTCTATTTTATTTTATATTATGACCATCAATGAGAAGTGCTCCTGTTTATTGAGTATTTACTTTGTGGCAGTTTTTGGTACTGGGGGAGATCCCTGTTTGCCCACAGACATCACAATCTCTATTCACCTTCTGGTTCTGTGTTCCCTCCTGATAATTCCTGAAACTACTAAACCAAGAGCATAGTCTTTCCATCACTCTGCATTGTGGAGACCCAGTGGATTTATAACATACTCCTTTTTGGAGTATACTTCAAGAGGCAAATGAGATCTTACCATTTGATATGCTAGATGAAGTAATTCCTTCACTCATGCATTTACTCTTGTGTTCATTAAGCAGTTGGTAGACACCAGTGGTATGGCAGGCACTGTGTTAGACATGGAAGACCAAACATTTTTTTTTCAGGGATTTCATTCTAGTAGTGGAGCCTGGCATATCGTACAATTTCAGTACAATAGGAAAAAGGAGTTAAAGAGAAGGGGTGGCCAGAGTGCCCCAAAAGAGTTCATTGGCTTTATAACTCTAAAACAAAACGTGCTCATGGAAATCCTTTTATGGGTGGAACCATTTTAGAATGTTAATTTTTTTAAGTTGTTTTGAATATGGCCAATATAGGAACCCACTGTGTAACAGCCACTTCTCAGAGAACCAGGTGAAGGTAGGAATTCCAGCTGTGATTTACTTACATACAGGTGAGGCTGTTTAGATTCAGCTGGGCCCTGGAAAGGAGCCAGAATGTTACACATTCTAGTCTCCAAAACACGATTATAAATCCTGAACTCATAGATGTTGCGCTTTGGAAGGCTAAGGTCTATCTTCTACTTTTTTTCTTTCTTTTTAAGAGGTTTTTTTTTCCTTCCTTTTTTTAAGATTTTATTTATTTATTTTTTTGATTGAGAGTGAGAGAGAGCACGAGTATGGAGAGGGGCAGAGGGAGAAGCAGACTCCCTGCTGAGCAGGGAGCCCAATCCGGGACTCGATCCCAGGACCCTGGGACCATGACCTGAACTGAAGGCACACCTTAACCATCTGAGCCACCCAGGTGTCCTCTTTCTTTTTTTAAATTCACAGTGCCCGGCACGGTGCCTGCCTCAAAATACTCAACAACTCAACAACAGTTTTTTGAATAATCCCATGTATGCTAATAACTATTGATGCAGTAGGATAAATTATATCCCTTATAGCTCTGACCAAAAACTTGATTTCATCTCTGCATCTCCAGTAATTAGTATGGGTTCTAGAATACAGTAAGGTTGACTTTAGTTTGATTAGCAAGTTAGTTACATTTACTTTATTGACATTGCCCAATTGTAAAATGTGTTGCAATCTGTTCTTACCAAGTACCAAATTTGCTACATTTGGTTAAGAATTTACATAAAGTAAAAATATTCAAACCTCTTCCACTAAGTTGCTTTTTATTCTTGGGAGAAGCCAGTTGGTTAATCTCTACTCTGGTGATTTATTTTTGGTACATCTGCTCATTACATTTAGTGCAATATAATTACAAACTAGAATTGGCCGCATATGAGCTCAATGTAATGTGCGATTATTTTCCTCATTAGTTATATCCAAAGCTCACTATCTCCTTTACACAGGTTTCTTGAAGTTTAATATTTTCTCAAAATAATTCAAAAGCATCAGTGAAGAGAATGTACTTATTTTTTTTTTACAAAAGACATAATTTGGTTTAATTCACTGTAATTGGTTCCTAAGTGGGTTTTTTTAAAATTTTTTTGTAAGATTTATTTTTTTAAAGAGAGAAAGAGAGAGAGAGCACATGTGTGCACGCATGCAGTGGGGAGGGGCAGAGGAAGAGGAGAGAGAATCCCAAGCAGACTCTGTGTGGAGCGCAGAGCGTGACCTGGGGCTCCATCTCAGGACCCTGAGATCATGACCTGAGCGGAAAGCAAGAGCTGGATTCTTAACTGACTGTGCCACCCAGCCACCCTCCCCAAGTGGGTTTTTAAAAAAATAGTCTACATAGATTTCTGTTTTGTCTTGCTTTATGAGAAATATTGGTTAGTAAATTGCTTCTTTGAAAAGGAGAGTTATATACCCACTTCTTTATGAGAAAGAAACAAAAAGTAATTGAGTTCACTTCATTTATTCATAGTCAGTAGTTCACTTTATTCATTAATATTAGTATTTCTTTATTCATAAGTGTTTGTGAAAAAGTGAAGTCAACATTGAATAATTTCAATACATATTTTTAAAAAATGATTTGATTTAAATTGAAGTGTAATTAACATGCAGTGTTATATTAGTTTCAGGCATACAATATAATGGTTCAACAATTCTATACATGACTCAGAGCTCACCACATAAGTATATTCTTCATTCCCTTTATCTATTTCACCCATCGCCCCCACCTACCTCTCCTCTGGCAAGCACCAGTTAGTTCTCTGTATTTAAGAGTCTTTTTTTTTTTTTAAAGATTTTATTTATTTATTTGAGACAGAGAGAATGAGAGAGAGAGAGCACATGAGAGGGGGGAGGATCAGAGGGAGAAGCAGGCTTCCTGCCGAGCAGGGAGCCCGATGCCGGACTCGATCCAGGGACCAGGATCATGACCTGAGCCGAAGGCAGTCACTTAACCAACTGAGCCACCCAGGCGCCCTTAAGAGTCTTTTTGTCTCTTTTTTTCTTTGTTCATTCACTTGTTGTTGTTTTTTTAAATTTTACATATGAATGAAATCCTATGGTATTTGTCTTTCCCTGTCTTACTTATTGCATATATACTATTTTTTTAAGCATCATTGGATTCATTTAGAAACTTTTTATAGTCTTTATGTTTGAGGACTCTTTTTTTAAGTTCTCATATATGGCATGATAAAATGTGTGCACAGTATTTTAGGAGTAAGTTTTTTTTTATATAATAACACTGTGATTTTCAATTTAAATATAGTTTGATACAAACAATATTAATTGATAATAAAATAGAATGATAATAAAATTTACCATTTTTTGTAAAGAAAATAGATTTTGTAGTGTAGAGGTTTACACTTGATACTATAAAAATATCTGTAAATAGAAATACTTCAAAATAGCATTGATTATGATAATTCTAAAAGCATTAAACATTCAATTCTAGCAACTTAATTTATTTAATGTTCCTCATCCAATTTAGGTTTGCTTGTCCATATATCTTAATTCAATTTTTTTTTTTTCTCTACTTGGACTATTCTGCTCTCTTATCTCCCTACATCGGTCAAGGACTCATCCAGGCTTAGTTCTGATATCTCCTTCTTAATGAAGATTGCATAATTCTTCCTAACCTTTTCCTTGAGTGATCTGTCCTATGCAATTTTTTTTTTCTCTTTTATACTTTCTTTTTACTTATATTTGTGTAACTACATGAATTCCTTTGTTTGGGCAACCATGAGGTCCTTGAGGATAGACTAGGTCCTCGATATATTTTTATTTCCTAAGCAGCTAGTTCTGGCAGAATGGAAAACAAGTCTCACACCTTCACCCAGAAACGAGAACACACAATCCAGCCAAAGTCAGCTTCGAAACACACAGCACATTATACGTCTACCCTTCTACCTTCCCCAGTTTCTATGCTATGTTTTAATACATTATGTAAACTCTGCCACCATATTCCGTCATACATAGTGTATTACGGCTACTACTCTGTGCACCCTGGGTATTTCCAGAGACTCCCTAAGGAGAATATAGTTTTCTTGAGAGAGAAAAAATCCGCCTCTTAGTGCTTCAAGGCTATAGTAATGGAATGTGTCCTATGAGCAAATCAGATTCTACTGAGTCCCTGCTGCCCTTTCTCTTATTTGGTGGTATTTTTATATATTTTGGTTTTTCTATTTATCATTCTCACTGATATTTTTTTTTCTTACGCCCAAAGTATTTTTCACCTTATCATTGTTCTTTTAAATCTCTCTAAAATTTTTCTATAACAGATCTATATAGTGTAAAGATATCTGCATCTTTCTAATACAATCCAAATGGAGTGTATTCTTCAGTACAAGAAAGTTGGCGTTTGTTCTAACCTGTCATCTCTCTGTCTGCAAGTTCATTATGTTAAGGTACTGTTTAATTTAAGTAATTCCTAAAAGTCTTCAATGAGTATTCTCTACCATCTCCCAGTTTCTATTATTTGGATCCTAAAATTGGACTCCTTTATTATTCAATGAAGACAATCTAAAACACAGTTTATTTAAATTTTATTCTAATCTCCTATTATTCCCTTTTTCAACTTGCCGATTAATTATCCCCAGTTAATACCTTGTGGCTCATTTCATGTTACAGAATTTCAGACACTTAATTTGGACAACATAACTCTCACGGTTCTGAACCTGTATTACACATTTCCAGAAAGGTCTGGCCACAGAAGAATCTTTATTTTGTATTAAGATAAACTATTTTCCTCACAAGGTTTCCCACTCACCCTCTAACTGCTAACTATCTAATCCAAGTCCAAATTGAGCGGGCTTATGCTATCTTCACAAATATACAGTTTATCCTTTCCTGTTATTAAAGCTTGCCTTCTCTAAGATAATTCCAGTTACTTCAGCCATGTGGTTCCTAATTTCTGACATTATGTTTTCGTCTGGGTACTCTTTTGTAATGTGATATTCAACTGAACACTGTATTCCAAGGGTGATATGAATACTACCGAATAAAGATACATTGTTGTTCGGTGAATCTCAAGTGGAGGAACATTTCCTTCCCCACTACCAGAATAGCAGAGCCTCTATTACTGTTCTTCTAAATTTTACAGCCACCACCCTGACCCCTCCAGTGTTGAAAATCACTGTAAGTAATGAGAGTCAATACTGACAGAATTGTGTTGCCTGTTGACAAAAGTTAAGTACCACTATTTTACATAAAATATTTTTGTTATTGCTCTTCAAAATCACAAACTCAATTCAGATTGTAATGTACTTAAAATGAATAGGCTCTCAAACTTACTGCATTTAAATCATGGCTATTACCACTTTGCCTTACAGAATTGTTTTGATGGTAAAGATGAGGAATCTCAAATTTATTACCTGGAAAATCAAGTAGAGTTCTCTGGGGGGAAAAAAATGATAGTATGAAAACAGGCTTACAAGTTCTTTTCCTAGAAACTAACAGAAATGACTAAAGAACAGTAAAGACAAAAAACGGGGCATGATGCCAACTACGTTCCATGTGTTTCACGGTATGACTACCAGTAGAGTTGGGATTCAATTGAAGGAAGACATCAGAAACTGACTCAGAGCAGTGAGAAGTGGGAAGGTAGATTCTTGAAAACTCCATGTTTACACTTCAGGTTTGGGGGCAAAAGGTAGAGTTGCAGGTAGGTAGCTTGTGTGTGAGATGTGAGCCACTAAGAATGAAGCCGTTTTCCCTGCCTCAAATGAAAAGCACTTAAAACCTGAACTGACTTTAAAGGAAAGACAAATCCAAGGCCTTTTACGATTATTTTTCTCTGGCCCCTTTGGTAGCAGCAGACTCAGTATAACATGGAGGAAATCCCTCTGGATTTGGCAGAGCAAGGTTTTACATTGGAAGTCTGGGAGAAGTGATAGTTTATTTTACTCCTCCAATTCAATAGATGTAGGCCCTAGTCCATTGTGGTAAACTGGCCAAATGAAATAAAGAAAGATATAAATCAAGTACTTGGGAGATCAAAATTCTCTGATTGTAAATGTCTGGAGACTGAGTTTTCTTCACTCTTATCAGGCTGCTGAAATACAGAATTTTTAAAAGCACATATAAACAACCTCAGTTTAAATTCTGAGGGGAAAATTGTCGTTATGGGCAGAAGGTGGAGAAGGAAGAGACCTGTGTTTCTTCTATAAAGAGAAGTATTGGGTTAGTTGGTGACCAACTGAGATTGTGAAAAGAAGAAAAAACATTAAAACTTTCAAAAACTCTGAAACAAAATATAGGACATAAATATAGAATCCAAAAAATCAAATGGAAAATTACATCTGAAGATTTTCCCAAGGAAGAAGAAAATGGTCTAAAAACTGTTTAGTTTTTTTAAACCATGGTCTTTATAAAACAAGACATACTACAATTAAATTATAAACCAAGAAGAAAACAAACTAGAAGACAAACTAAAAACATTTAATGTAATAATTTATATTATTGGAAATTTAAAATGGCATCAGAAGCAAATAGGATTAGACTCAAACTAGAGAAAATAAAATCAGTGGTTGGGGCGCCTGGGTGGCTCAATCGGTTAAGTGTCTGCCTTCAGCTCAGGTCATGATCCTGGGATGGAGCCCAGCATCGGCTCCCTGCTCTGAGGGGAGCCTGCTTCTCCCTCTCCCTCCAGTTGCTACTCCCCCTACTTGTGCTCTCTCTCTCTCTGTCAAATAAATAAATAAGATCTTTAAAAAAAAGGAAAGAAAATCAAGTGGTGTGAAGAAGAGATTTAAGAAAATTATCCAGAAAGCAAAAGAAGAGGACAAAAAAATGAAGTGATGTAAGGGAAGGATGAAGACATGAAATATAGTTAACAAAAATTCGAAATATAGTTGCAAAAGGAACACAAACAATATTTGGTTTCTGTGTATATCCTAGAAGATATATTGACCTGAATTAATGCTTAATTCTGCACATTCAAAAGACTCATCATATGGTAAGTGAAATGCTAATATAAAGAAATAGATGGTGAATTTCAGAGGTAAATGTTATGTAAATAGATTCATAAGAAGGAAGGGGCAATTTCATATATCAGCCTCCAATCTCTTTCTTGTTCTTTTTTCTCTGGTGTCCAGTACTGTTATCAGTACTCAGTTGAAAACTCAAGAGATGCCCCTGAGTAAACCTCTGGAAAAGCTCCTACTCTGGGCAGCTTTCTCCTTTCCAGCACTCTGCTCTGTGAACTCTAGTTTCTTTGGCTTCTCAGAACTGCGTGCTCTGTCTTCATCATTCAGTTATCTCCCTGGGTTCCCTTTCCTTGTACTGTTGCCTGGAGACTTTTACAGGCAATAGGTTGGAGCAGTCCTGGGGCTCCCTCCATTTAGCTCCCATTTGTCAGGGATCACTGTCCTTTATCGCCTGATACCCAGTATCTAGAAAGCCTTGCCCAAGGTATTTTTTCCAGTGTTTTAGTTGTTTCAAGGTGGGAGGGTATATTCAATCCCTGTTATTGCATCTTGGGTGAAAGTAAGAGTGCACATGGCATTTTGTTAGCTGTCTCTCTTAGTTTGTTCCTCCCACCCCTCAGGTTTTTTAAAAAAAAAATGTTTTAGAATCTGTTTATCATATCATATTTTTATCATTTGTGAGTTTTCTTTCCTTCTTTTTATTTTAACTCCTTAAGTCTAGTGGCTTAGCCGAGAGAAGATTGCCAGTGTCCTGGATTTGAAACTGTTGTTTTCCTCAGCCACTGAAGATGTTGGAAGCTTTAGTCCCAGTGGATTTAAGATACATAACCCAGCAGCTTATTTCAAGCAACATACCGCATACCCACATTTTTATTTCATCACACTAAGACAGTTGAGCTTTGATTACTCTAACCCTGGAACCCAGAGCAGGTATATTTTTCAGCTTTGAGCCTCAGAGATGTTTAATTTGTATTTGTCACTGTTTTAAACTTTTATCTATTTGAATGTTGGAGCAAAAGTTTGAGTTTAAAGTGTAGCTAGGTGATAACAATGAGAACACTTATTCAGAAGTCTCCAGGCTTTTCTGTGTTTTCTTTAATTTATCTGTAATACGTTACTCATCATTTTACTTTCTCGTGTTAATAGTGAATGAGAGGGGCGCCTGGTTGGCCTGGTCGGCCTGGTCGTTAAGCATCTGCCTTCGGCTCAGGTCATGATCCCAGGGTCCTGGGATCGAGCCCCGCGTAGGGCTACCTGCTCTGCGGGGAGCCTGCTTCTCCCTCTCCACTCCCCCTGCTTGTGTTCCCTCTCCTCGCTGTGTCTCTCTCTGTCAAATAAATAAATAAAAATCTTTAAAAAAAATAGTGAATGAGATATGTAATTATTTCCTCCCTACCAATGTGGGTTGTTTAAAGGGAAGGACCATGCCTTATCTATCTCTATATTATTTTCACTCTATATTTAGACCATTAAGATAACTTTGAACCTCTCACTCACCTAATGAACCATATGTGTGAGCCATAAATAGTTATTATTTCAAGGAAATTGTCCATTTATTAGAAAGAAAACACAGTTGTTTTCTGAGTTTACCACAGAAAATGTCTTAGGAAGAGAAACTCATCTTTTTAATGGATATATTCGCTATGACAGTTTGGGTAGTATGGGTTGAGGCCGAATTATAGTCTACTTGCTTTGGATGAAAAAAAAAATGGATAGAGATTTGTGGTAGAGAAAGGAGGAGCAGAAGTCAAACAGGTAAAAGTGAGTCTACTTAAAATGGCAATAGGCCAAGTCTCTATAGGGGAAAAAGGGCAAGAGAGACTTAAAAACAGGCTTAGCTAATAATTCAATGTTAAGTTGTCGACTATGATTCGTGACAATGTAGTTCTTCTTCTGTTCACTCAGACTTTGATAAAGTCTTACTAACACATGACTCTATGACAATGTGTTTGTTTAGTTTTGCTTTGCTTTTTTGATTCAGGAGTGAAAGTTTTTACTTGAAAGGAAAATAAGTGAGAATAGCAGTAGGCAGAAGAGTGAGCAAGGATCAAGAACTCATGAGAAGTAGGACATTGGAGCAACAGATACCCACAAGATCTCCAGAGAGGTCAGTTCCTCAAAAAGTTAAACATAGAGTTATATAACTTAGCAATTCTACTCACATAAATTTGTACACGACTATTCATGGCGGAGTTATTCATTATCGTGAAAAAGTGGAAAAAGCCCAAATGTCCATCAACTAATTAATGAATAAACAGAATGTGATGGATCCATACAATGGAACATTATCAGCAATAAAGTACAATAAGTACTGACATATTGATATACACTGTGTGACATATGCCACATGAAGGAATTTCGAGAACATCGTGCTAACTGAAAGGGGCTAGTTATATAAAACAACATATTTTATTATCCCATTTATGTGATCTATCCAGTAGAGGCAAATCTATATGTGCAATGTAAATTAGTGGTTGCCTTGGGCCAGGGGATGGGATAGGGCTGGGTAGAAATGGGGCGTAACAACTAACGAGTACAGAGTTACAGTTCGTGGTGATACAAATATTCTAAAATTGATTGTGGTAATGATTTTAGAACTCTGAGAGTATCCTAAAGCCCATCAACATGTACACTAAAAATAGGTGAGCTATATGTAAATTATATCTCAGTAAAACATAAAAAAAATATGATTGGCAGGTAAAATATAGTATGCCCAATTAAATTTGAATTTGTTTATATCAAATATTTGTTTATCCCAAATATTACATATTGTAAAATAATTTATATTTTTATTTCATACACAAATTGTTTGTTACAAGTAATTGTTCATTGTTTATCTCAAATTCAAATTTAACTGGGTGTCTTATATTTTTATTCAATAAATCTGATAGCCCTACATTAAGACAAAATAGCCTGGGCCCTAGACAGCACTTCATCTGTCTTTTCTTTCAGTAAGCACCCAAACAAGTCTAAGGGAGTTTCACATTAAGATACTCTTACAGTGTTTAAGAGCATAATAAGTATTACAGCTTGTATAAGCTTAGTACATGTTGGGCATTATCTTGCTGCTCTCATGTTGGTAATATCTGTTTAATATGTGTAAGTAATTTAGCCCTTGCCAAGTATATAATTTTACTAAAAAGACAAGAAATTTTCATATCTTTCCTGATTGTATCTTGGGTATACTGTTGAAGGAGATATTTTCCATATTTGGAATGAAGGGAATCTAAAATATTTTATTGTGGCAACTGGGGACCTAAATCTTCACAGATCAAACAATTTCATAGTGTAGCTGGAGATTTCCACAGTAGTCAGGTTCTTAAAAAACAAAATCAGTCCCTTCAACATCCAAATCGATTTTGCATATATCCAAGTAATCCACCGTCCAAAGTCAAACACTGTTTTTTGTTTAGGATTAAGTCAAAAGCTATAGAAACAGAAAAATCAGCATCTTTATTGTCATGCCTCAAAATTCATTTTAATGATGTATCCAATTTAATCATTTGCTTAGTTTGTAGTGTTAGAGTGTGTTTGCCTATTCTTCATATCAATTCCACACTCATATGATAAACATTTGTCACAAGTGAGGAATGACTTTGAAAATATTGTAAGCAATAGAAGCATCATTGGGATAATTTACATGGATATATGTCTTAATATTTTTAAATTCACAGAATTCCATGAACAGCCCTTACTGAGTTTTTCAAATAATCTCAACCCTATGGAATCCAGTCTAACAAAAGTAGTTATTTTTTTATGTGTGAAACACAAGATCTACAATTTAAAAAACAAACACAACGTGATGTACAGAGTTCTCACTGAGCTTAATGTTTAGCAGGGAAATAATTACATAATTACAAAAAAGTAATTTATCACCATTATAATCATAGTAATGATTTGTGAGTATCCCTCTGAGCATCTCAGAAAGCTTCTAAATCTTTCCCTTGTTTTCTTTAGGAACTTGCTCAGGTATTTGAATTTTAATCAGTAGGTACGCGTATGTGGTTTTCTGTCTCATAGCATTTCAGAATTCACAAATTCAAGAGCAATGTGGAAGGAAAAGCTCTTAATGAGACAGACATCTAACAATAACAGAAGTGGTAACAGACAACTGAGCTCAAGGAAGAAAACAAGATTAAGAGGTATACAGACATATAAATACGGCTTAGCTCCATATTCTGTGTTCTTCATACTTGTATCTTTAGGCATAAAATTCATTCCTTAAAAGAAATCGTATCTGGAAGTTAAAAAAAAGAAACCATAAATTTAGGGCTACTTTTGTTAGGGTAGAAGATCGAGAAGGAGGGTGCTTTTCTTTATAAGCTCTTGACATTTTTTGATATTCAGTGACCCCTCATTAACTGGAAGTATGTAGATTTTACTAAAATTTTGGAACCTTATGTCAAGCCTCAAAAAAAAATTGAAGTACTATAAGCCTTAGTAGAGAAATATAATTTCACCTCCTATCGCATATGTAACATTATTTACATAAAGCATTTGTGTTTTAATAGAAAGATTCTAATTCAAATCTGTGAAAAGAATAAGATTTGAGTGTTATGCAGGTACTTATGTCTTGCCCTATGAAATCACCAAATATCGAATGAGGAAAGGTTAACAGCCTTGGAATTTTGTGAGTTCATTTGCAGATATTAATTTTTTGTAGCATTGATTACCATTATGATGACAATAATACTTAGGGGAGGAAAACTAAATAAAAGCAGAGGGCCATTCTTCTGGTATTTACTAGTGATTCACACTGTCATTTAATTCTCAGAACCTCCAATACAAAGGAGAAAACCAAGACTCAGGTTATAGGACACTCTTATTCTCATACATCTAGTAAATTTTGGACGAAGAGAGAATTCAAATCCTAGATATTCTAAGTGGGGCTCATCACAGGATAATGCTGCTCTTACAGAAGAGACAAAATACATGAGCCACGAATTACTGGGATCTCTTGTTTATGCCAAGATACATGTGAAGGAGAGAAGAAAGCAGATGATTACTGTTAAAATTTATTGAAAGCTTAATTTGTTTAGACAATATAGTAAATATTTTACTAGCATTCATTCAGTTTATTTTCACAACCTGTTCGTAATGGTTGCTGCATTTCTCTGCGTATGACATATTAGAAAGTGATCGTTAGGAGCTGAAGTTTCTTCCCCAAGATCCCAGAACTGCGGAACCAGAATTCAAGCCCCGCAGGCTCAAGTCAAGTACTAAGCGTTAGTCTTAATACTACGCTATACTGCACCCTGGGTCTTGAGGAAAAAAGAGAACTGAACTTTCAGATTTGTTGATAATTGCAGGAAATTATTTCAGTGGGTCCAGCCGTAACTGAATACCAGGCTCTTCAACAAGACATATTCCAAGCATGCCTGACACAATTGCCTTGCTTTTCTGTTCAATTGGCTTTATTCACATAATCAAAGATTATTCATCATCCTAAGTGCAGGCAGCATGGGACACTAGTTTAGGATAAAAGGATTTTAAAAAGACTCATGCCTTTTCTTTTTTCTCTATTCCTTCTCTTTTAGAAAAATAATAATTTATCACAAGGACACTGATGAGCAATTTATAACCTTTCCTGCTCTGAGCAGGAAAAATATACTCAATGGCAACTTTTTAATCAAATGATTTATTTATATATTCATTCAATTAGCTAACTACATAGATCCTCTAAAGCAGTTTTTCTCAGCCTTTATTTGAATTATGCATCATTGGTCAAGATTTCTCTGAGCTCTGCATTCTGTAGTTTACATAATGAGAATAACCATAATTTTTCAGCTATAAAATGATATTCTAATATTGCATATGGTCTTTAAAATATATATATGTCACTCTACCCTGCTCCACCCCAGAATTTCCACCATCTTCTTTTATCCTCTCCTGTTTTTAAGAATCCCCGTTGAAACACTAGAATATTCTTTTTAAGTGACATTGTTACTTTCCCCACCTCTCAGGACCAGATTCTCTGTCTTCCCTCAATTCTGCCCTCTGTACCTGCTCCCGATGGGATGAATCTTTTTTTTTTTTTAAGATTTTTTTATTTGACAGAGAGAGAGCGAGAAAGCACAAGCAGGGGAAACTGCAGAGGGAGAGGGAGAAGCCGACTCCCTGCTGAGCAGAGAGCCCGATGTGGGGCTCCTTCCCAGGACCCTGGGATCGAGACCTGAGCCGAAGGCAGACACTTAACCAACTGAGCCACCCAGACGCCCCATTTGATGAATCTTCTTAAAGTCCTCCAGCATTTAAACATTTTGCTCATAAAAATAGAGCTTATATTTCCATAATTTTATTCTGTCCTGTGATGGACATAGCATGGAAAAAAAGTTATCTTAATCATTAGAGGTATGGGATGCGGGTGAGAAAAGAAAGACAACAGGGCTGTGGTATTCAAACCTTATCCACTTTGCTAGTCTTTCTCCAAGAAAATGAGCAAATTAGGCTTACTGATTCTAAACATGTTTTACTGCACTTCAATCACATATTTTCAAGAGGCAGCAAAAAAAAAAAAAAGCAAACAAGAAAAGAAAACTCATTTCCTTGGTCTACTGTGGCAAAAAAAAGAAAAAGTTTTCCTAAACTTCTAATTTGCAAATACTGTTCTGTACAAATAAACATTAATGGCTGTGGTTTTGTGTTTGAGAGGTTCTGTCAGTGTTCAAGGAATATGGGTTCATGGATGCCAGGATTACCCTATGTAAAGCAAACTAGGGGTCCTGGATATTAGTCTCATAGCTGCGATGCACGGAGAAGGCCCAGAATGGGATGAAATGACGCATTCTCCTTCCAGGGGAAAGGAGAGGGTGACAAGAAAGTCAACCTGTGGGATATCAGAGGCATTGTGGGAAATTCTGCCATAGGGAAAGGGATGGGTAAGGCAGCTGAGAGAAAACACCGGCAGAGGTCTGGACAGGTCAGGGTTGCATGGGGAAACATCACATGAAGGGGGATGTGTTCGTTCTGTTGGACAGAGGGAAGAAATATGTGGCTGTCCATTGCTATGTAAAATACAAGATTTCACAATTAACTAGAGGTGGCCACAGGAGGTGATCAAAACACACTTCTACACTCATATAGTTCTTTATTTTCTCCAAGTTTTTATTTAAATTCTAGTTAATATACAATGTAATATTGGCTTCAGGTGTAGAATTAAATGATTCATCACTTACATACAACACCCGGTGCTCATCACAGCAAGTGCCCTTCTTAATGCCCATCACCCATTTAACCCATCCCTCACCCACCACCCCTCCAGTTTGTTCTCTGTAGTTAAGTGTCTGTCTCTTGGTTTGCCTCTTTCTTTTTTTTCCCCCTCCTATGTTCATTTGTTTTGTTTCTTAAATTCCACATGCGCTCATATAGTTCTGAGGCTAGTCCAAGATCTAATCACTTACTTCCTGAGTCAATTTCCCTTTCTCTCTAAACTTCAAGTTTCTTTTTTTAATTTGTGAAATGGGAATTATAAAACCTATTTCATAGGATTGATGAGATAAATTAATTTAAATGATGTATAAACATTCCTTACTTGCCCAAGGGAATTAACAATTCAGTGCCAGCTATTTTTAGAATTTTTTTTTATTTTTAGAATTAAATTAAAAACCGAGGCTTAAATATCTCTTATAATTTACCCCAAAGCACTCAGATAATACAAGGGAGTTGCAGACTGAATCCACCTTATCTATGTTAAGGCCCTTGGTTTAACCATTTCACTACATTACTTCATGTCTGTGTCAATCAAGTGTATGAATTAAAGTCCTCACAGTTTACTTTTCCAGATCTTAAGAATTTTTGTGCGAGAGGGAGGAGGCAGTAAAGATCACGCTCCAAAAGACTGAATAGCTTTGAGAAGATGAGGGGGTGTTTGTGGTCAATACATGGGATACACTCCCATCCCATGCATGTCCTTGCCTGTGACATCATGATAACTAACCACAACAAACTGGACAGAGCCATTTTCCATAAACCAGATCCCTCCTCTCTTTCCTGTATGTGTGTGCGTGTATACATACATCCATGTGTATAACTTTACACTGATTTCAGTTTAAATCTGAGTGAAAAATAACAGGCATTATGACATAAAAAAAGATGATGTTGGATCCATACAAGGCCAGGGCTCCACTAGATGACTTTAAAATGTGACCTTGCATAAATCACTTCCCCCTGTAGAACCACAGTTTCCCTAGTAGCCCAAGAGGAGGCTGGAGAAGATGATCCCTTAGGCCGTTCTTCAGTTGTGGAAGTGCAGAGAGCATGAAGTGGGCAGGTAGGGCGCGTCAGCTCTGCTCCCCCCGGGGTCCCTGGCATTCCTCACCAGCCTCTCTGCTCACTGGTGCAGCTGTGATCTTTACTTTCATCACAACTTTCATGTACTCTGGGACAACATGTTTGCTCCAATTCTTACCCCTGCCATCTGCTTTTCCCAATTGTTTAAGATTAACTTCGGTTTTGTTAGTTCTTTCAAAATCTTAAGTCAGTTAATTGCAGCTGATGTGATTTTTATAATAACCTTTAAAGACTGCTGCCACACTTCCCTGGGGTTCCTTTCACTACAACCCTTCGCTTTTGTTCTCCAGACACTTCTGTTGGGTCCCTTCCCGTCCTACTGGAATGACTGAGCCTTCCTCACCCCCCTCTCCTCCCCACTTTCTGCCTTCTCTTTTCATCCTCCAGACTCCCTAACAAAGTGAAATGCCCAGTTTGGTTTTCCTCCAGAGTTCATAATTCTCATAATTATTAAGAAATAGTAATCATATCTGACTGCTGCATATATCTTTCTAAAAGTGAATGGTTTGAGCTGTCCTAAGTTAGTGGATACTCTAAAATGAGAAAGCAAAAACAAAACAAACTCAGTTATAAAGGTTGTTTTTTAGTACCCTAAGAGAGGGAGATATTTTATCATAGGACCGAAGATATAAGGACTCTTCTAGATATGTTGCTTACAAGTTCATTCATGATAGAATAATCACAGATTTTAGAGAAAGAAAATCCTTAGTTCAAGTGTCAACCTCACAGCTCACTGTCTGAGACCTTGAGCAAGTTATTGAACCTTTCTAAGCCTTTTATATTCATTCCTCTCAAATGTTGATTCTAACCCACAGATTTCAAAAGATGTTAAGGAATGTAGTCCCAGGACTTTGAAGATCTGCCAGTTGGCTGAGAATAGGAAAAAAAGAAAGAAAGAAAGGAAGGAAGGAAGGAAGGAAGGAAGGAAGGAAGGAAGGAAGGAAGGAAGGAAGGAAGGAAGGAAGGAAGGGAGAGAGAGAGAGAGAGAGAGAGAGAGAGAAAGAAAGAAAGAAAGAAAGAAAGAGAAAAAAGAAAAAGAAAGAAAAAAGAAAGAAAGAAAGAAAGAAAGAAAAAGAAAAAAGAAAGAAAAAAAAGAAAGAAAGAAAAAGAAAGAAAGAAAGAAAGAAAGAAAAAGAAAGAAAGAAAGAAAAGAAAGAGAAATAACATTTTAGCAGCTACTTCTCTGGTGGTATTCTCAAAGAATTGATCCATATGTCTACTCAGAGACATTCTTCCAAGTCTGAAACGAAATTCGCTTTACAGGTACTTTACCACTGGACTGGGAACAGACTGGAGCTCTTTCACATATACCTAGGACTCCCCACGTTTATTTGGTGATAAGTCATTTAAGAACGCATTATTTTAGAGCAGTGCAATGGCATGGTACGAATAAGTAAAAACCAAATAGCCAGGCACTGTTGAGATAAAATCAGGATACATGAAGTTTTGATTTGGGTTTTTTTGGTTTTTGTTTTTTGTTTTTTTACCTCATTAGTTCTCTGGAATATTTGCTTTATACCAGACAGTAAGAGTTCCTGAGGATGCAGTGATGAATAACACAAATTCCTTTCCCTCATGGAGTCTACATTTAAGATCTGCACTGGTTGAAAGGTCAAACCAGACCAGTATAGGTCACAGTGCTTCCAGCTCAGTGCTCATAAACAATGACCAAAAAGTGCCTGAGCGTGAACTTCAGGGACACAGCCTTCCAAGGCATGCTCATGTTATTTTTACTGAAATTTTCATTTGAGATTAATTATGGATTCACACGCAGTTGTAATAAATAATACAGAGAGATCCTGTGCTCCCTTCACCCAGTTTCCTCCAGTGATAACATCTTGCAAAGTGATACTAAAACACCAAAACCAGGAATGTGACATTGATACAATCAATACACCGATCTTATTCAAATTTTACCAGTTGTACATGTGTTCATTTGTGTGTGTGTGTGTGTGCGCGTGCATGAGTTTAGTTCTATGCAATTTTATCACACATGTAGGTTTCTGTATTCACCATCACAGTCAAGATGCAGTTTATAACAATACCCACTTCCCTTCCGTACCCACTCCTGAGAACCATTAATCTGTTCGATGTGTCTATTGTTATTTCAAGATTGTTATACGAATGGAATCATACAGTATGTAACCTGTGGAATCCACTTTCTTTTTCTTTTTAAACTTAGCATAATTCCCTCAATATACATCTAAGTTGTTGCATTATCAACAGCTCATTCCTTCATACTGATGAATGTTGTTGAGTTTTTAGTATTCATCATAATTCTTTTTGTCCTGAATATGCACATGAAGTATTCTGGATCAGAGACAGATTAACGTTATTCACTTAAAAATCAAATAGTGATGATGTGGATGCCACCCACCAATTCTTATTCTTGAGACAGCATGATAGAAGTCAGGTCGAAATTCCTATACATACAAACTTAAAGGTCTGTACCATTGGTGAAGAATGGAATAAAATAGATTTTCTCTGTGTATGTACAAGAGAAAGAGGTAGCTGGCTCCCCCTTTCCTCCCAAAAGGAGAGAGAAAAATCTTTCCTCCTTGGAGAGGGGACATAAAAGTCCCTGGTTTCTCCCTCTAGCTTTTGTAATGTAAATATATCTCTCCAAATGCAGAGAGATATGGTGTCTCTGACTTTTATGACCTAGAGATGCCTTCAAGATCCCCATCTTTATCTTCTTTTGAGATGTAAATGAATACCTCTGGAGTTAGGTAGGTCTCCCTGGGTTTCCCGCACTGTCTTGACAGTTGTAAATTAAGTTCTCATGGCTTGCTCAGCCCCAGATCTTACATTTTCAGTAAAATGTATTCAGAAAGCCCAACTCAGCAGGAACATAAAAATATTTTATCTACAACCCACAGTAGTAGTCCATATTATTAACATTATTAAGATTACTTCAATTTGTTTCACCAAATGAAGGATATTTGGGTTTCCCTTTTTTGGCTATTACAAATGAAGCTGTAATGTACCTTCATGGACAGGTTTTTATGTGAACGTAAGTTTTTATTTCTCTGGTGTAAATGCCCCAGAGTACAATTGCTAGGTCATCTAATAATTGGAGGTTTAGTTTTAGAAGAAACTGCCAAACTGTTTTCCAGAGTGGCTATACATTTTTATAAGATACTTTAACCACATGCAATGTAGACCACTGTCTCCAACTCATGCCTTATCACATGTTCCCCTCATGTTGGGGAGCGCTGGAGCAACTGTAGAGAATTTTGTGATCTCGCTAAGAGGAAAGTGAGTGAGAGATACTTTCAGATTGAGTTTAGTGAAATATAATTATGTAACTCAAAATTATATGCAGAAATAGTGGTATTCCCAGCCCAGGGTATGAATGGTTTCTAGGAATACCTTAACTGCTCTGTATCAACTCCACCGGTGATTGATTGATTGATTGATTGATTTTTAATTTTTTTTTAAGATTTTATTTATTTGCGAGAGAGAGAATGAGAGACAGAGAGCATGAGAGTGAGGAGGGTTAGAGGGAGAAGCAGACTCCCTGCTGAGCAGGGAGCCCGATGTGGGACTCGATTCCGAGACTCCAGGATCATGACCTGAGCCGAAGGCAGTTGCTTAACCAACTGAGCCACCCAGGCGCCCTCCACCGGTGATTTAAAATGAAGGTGCACAGTATGAGCCTATTCTACCCACTGGAAGTATGTGTACAATAGAATAGAACTAAAGTCTGATGCATACATAGAGTCAAGAGTTAGTTTGTAGAAAGTTCTTCCAAATCTTATATCTCATATATACTAAGACATTTTCTATAGACTTTCCTAAAATTATATGGCTGTAAATTTTTTGTCATATAATGAATTGAGAAGGTGAATTATGCTTTTGGAAGTATTAGTAATACAAAAACAAATTCAAATAAAACATGCAAGATAAGACACTATTTTTCTTTTATTATCTCTATAGGAAAATAATAAAATTTTACTCATACCAGGAGGCAATCAAAGGGCTTATAGACACTTACACAGTATAAAGGTATGTCAGGCAGATAATTAATGAAAGTATTATGTTTTATTTGTTTTCAGTGACTTGTGATATTAGCCTTTTCTAATTTGAAATCTGTTCTAAATTATTTTCTCTTTCTAATTGTGTATTAACTTGTATATCTCATTTTGTATTCATAATTGTCTATTCTCTTTCTTAAAAGAGCCCCAAATTGTATAAACTTTAGGCCTCACAAAACCTGAATCCATTCCTTCTTATAACATCCACGTTGTCAGAAATAAATAAATATCCAAATTTGACCCCAAAAATGGCCAACATTAAGTAGGCACACCAATTATTCCAGATTTACTTAATAATTACACAGGTGAGAGATGGGGACCTTAGCATCCGAACCTACTTCTGAGAATAGGTAAACACAGCCACTCCAAAAAATCTAGAGTGGGAATTCCTAAAGAAAGTTCATAAGTTTACAAGAAACAGTATTATTACTACTAGCACTGTTGTTATAAAATACTTTTAATTATTAGCATTTATTGTATTTTTTTAACTTTAAAGATTAGTTTTATTTTTATTTAATTTAATTCTTTAAGAAACTCTCTGGAGTAGTAATAACAGGATATTATAATTAAATTCATTTTACATGTGGGAAAAAGAATTTCAGCATGATTGGTTGACTTTCTGCCAGCCACCCCAGCCCCGCCCTGCTGGTGCTCTCTCTCTTGCTCTATCTCAAATAAACAAAATCTAAAAATCTAAAAATAAATAAATAAGAAGATAGAGGTTAAATAACTTGTTTAAGGTCAAACAACCTAGTGAGTTGCATAGATAGTATTTGAGTTCAGAAGTCCATGCTCTTTTCCAATCCTATCTAAATTAGAGATGACACCGTGAGAACAAAACTTCGTGGTTTTTTTTTTAACATTTATATACTTTAGAGCAAGAGAGCAGAGGTTAGGGAAGGGGCAAAGGGAGAGGGAGAGTGAGTCTCAAGCAGACTCCACACTGAGATCACAACCTGAGTCGAAACCAGGAGTCAGATGCTTAACTGGCACCCCAGAACATCCAGGCACCCCAGAACAAAACTTTTAAATTGTCATTGGTGAAAGGTTTGACCTCAGTGAACATGTGTTACTTAATTTACTAGCCAAAAGGAATTAATATAAGGCCATATATAATAAGGCCACTAGAATTTTAGAAGCTGAATTTGGGAGTATGCATAAGCTGGAGGTCTCAAGCAGGTGGCTATCTATGGGTAAGAGATAATCATAAAATGTTGACATCTGCGTGTAAAACGTCCTATCAGGCATTTCTTTGATCATCCAATTTGCAAAACCTGCCTGTATACTATATTTCCATCTTCCTTCATATTCCAAGATGTTTTCTAATAAGTGTTTATTGTGAAATTCTCAAATACATGTCTGGAAATAAGTTGCCTTTGATAAATGGCTGATGTTGATTTGACTGTGACCTGATTTTTTTAAGCTATAGAATATTTCTATGGGATTTTTTTAAGCAGAAGGTTTCAAGGTGATTCCTGCTGCCAAACTGCTAGCAGCAGTAGGTTCTAATGTCTAACTTTAATTCCAAATCTTCATTAAAACCTCTGAGATTATCCCTTGTCCATTTGATCCCCTTTTCTAGAGTCTCATAGTAATTTTATTGTTGTGGCAACTCCTATTTTTTAATTAAAGCATAGCTGGCACACCACGTTACATTAGTTATATAGTTTCTGTCGTACAACATAGTGATTTGACAATCCTATACATTATGCTATGCTCAGCACAGTGTAGCTGCTATCTGTCTGTGGTAACTCTTGTTGGGCGTTTTTATAGAGTTGACTTTGATTCAATGTCCCGTGAATAGGAGATTCTTGCGTATAGGAACCATATTCCATTAATCTCTCTATTCACAGTGCCCAGCACAGGGGAGATGCTAAAAAAATATATCTACTTAACTAAATTATTGAAAATGCCATCAAAATTGGTAATCATGAAGTCACTAGTGACAAAGAAATGATGGGGTGGTAGGCAAGGAAAAGTAGAAGTTTGGCACTATAATTTTAGAAGTTTAGAGAGTTTTCCCAGAACAACTGTGGAGAGAATTAACATTAGCACTATATAGTGCTCTCACTATAATTGAAAAATGACTGCTTTTTGATTCACTCTGACATTATTGTTATTAGAAGCTTGTGCTACTTCATCATTTAAAGCAATTAAATACCATTAAAGGTTCTGCCCTTTTGGTAGAACAAGTTCTTTTCAATGTTTCTATAATTTATCTTAAGCTTTCCACCAATACAGTTGGTGGGAGGGTATCCCCTTATTCTGGGATTTATTTACCTCAAGGCTGGAACATTTTGTTCAACTAAGAATTTTTACTGGGACTTTGTATCTCAATGTCTTTTTATTCTTATTGTATACTATTCAATATTCAGGGCTCCCTTTTTTTTTTTTCCTGAACCCATATGACCCTTTATCTCTGATTTCTCTCAATTCCCTTTGACCTTTGCTTGAAAACCTACAAAACATTGGCCAGTTCTTTTCTTGCTACAGTCAGGCAAAATAACCAACATATACAAAATTCTCACTCTTTCCAAAAATTTCATCTAGAATCATGGCTCACTGAGAACCTGTTATCTACATTCCATGTAAGCAAAAGTATCTGCTTTACCAAATATTTCCCCAAAGCATAGTTTCTCCCATATTCTACCTTGTTCTTCATCACACACACATATTAAACACTTAAAAAAAGGCAAATATTTTAGTTCATTGTTAAAGTAGAATCCCATTCCAAAGTACTCAATTTTATACTACTCACTGTAGTGCTAGATAAAATGATAAAATGTGAAATCACAGTGACATTACACAGTAGATGATTATCTCTTACTCACATAAAGTCTAAAATGGAAAACTGGATGCCCTTCTGATTTGCAGGTGGCTATTCTCTCTGTCATAATTTATGGAACCGTATATTTTTCTACCCTGTGGCTCTGCCATCCTCAACACGTGAGTTTCAAAGGTATAGTGTCCACCTATATCAAGAGAAAGTGGAAAGAATGTGGAGGGTCACATGTGAGTTCTTTATGAACCAGGCTTGGAAGTGCCTACACATTTCCATTCACGTACAGTTGGTTAGATCTCGGGGCACCTGGCTAGCTCAGTCAGTAGAGCATGCAACTCTTGATCTCAGGGTTTTGAGTTTGAGCCCCATGTTGGGTGTAGAGATTACTTAAAAATAAAAAATCTTTTAAAAAATTGGTTAGATCTCAGTCACATAGTTCCACTATTTGGAAGGCTGAACGAAGAAAGAATGGTATTTGGGGAATTCATGGTCATCTCTGTTGTGGTAATACATAATTAAACTACATAGTTGTGTGCTATTAAATAAATATAACATTACTTAATATCAAAATGGTGATTAATAAGCTGAAACAATCACAGCAGATCCTTGGAGGAGGTGGTATTTGAGCTGTGACTTTGAAGGTAGGTATGGGGGTGCCTGGGTGGCTCAGTCGGTTAAGTGTCTGCCTTTGGCTCAGGTCATGATCTCAGGGTCCTGGGATTGAGCCCAGCGTCAGGCTCCCTGCTTAACAGGGTGTCTGCTTCTCCCTCTGCCTCTGCTCCTCTCCACACCCCCCTGCCCCGGGCTTGTGCTCTCTCTCTCAAATAAGTAAGTAAGTAAGTAAGTATGTAACTAACTAACTAACTAACTAACTAACTAACTAACTAACTAACTAAATAAATAAATAAAATCTTAAGAAAAAAAATAAAAGTAGGCATGAATGGAAGTAATGGGGAAGGTACAGCCATAGTAGGGGTATGAGATAGGGCTGAAAGTAAGCTACTTTTCTCTTCTGAGGGTAATATTATCTTGCCCTGCCTGCCTCACAAATTTATAGATATGAGATCTTTGACCTATTGCCTTGGTAATTTGTCTTACAAAGAAGGACAATATTATTTGGGAATTATGGCTATGTTTTCAGAGAGCAAAAAGTATCCCAGTCTTTGTGACCCACTGTTCAACTAGTTTACAAGTATAAAATAAGAAAAACGTGGTAGAGAAGAATTATTGTATCAAAGTATTAGGCAATTTTAGATACTGAACCTTGGCTTTTGTATTCAAAGAAGAGTTTTGCCACCATATTAATTAATGAATTTTGGAAGGCAGATTATATCAAACAAGTATATAAGCAAGTTCTCATTCTGTTTCCAATAGGAATCACCCTGTAGTCTTCATTGAAGAATAAAGCTTTGGGATCTTGCCTAACTTCTGTTTTTGGCCATTGACAGGGATCTTTTTACTAGTACCATCTACTTCTGATAGCTTCACCCTGAGAGTAGGAGCTCATTCTTGTTAGTTCTTATTTACATTCTGGAAATTGGTCAGAATTTTACAACATCAAAGGGCACAGGAGAATGTCTATTCTAATCTATTCATGTTATACACAAGGATAATTGAAAACAAAGATGTTCAGTGAGTTACTCAAGGTCATTTAGGCCATTACTGGAATAGTTTCCAGTTTTAGAACTCTTGCCAATATATGCTGTATTTAAAAAATCACCTCTTCCTCCAATTTTGTTTATGCCTGATTTTCTCATGACTCAAACTTTTCTACTCAAAAGTAAACTGCCTTTGTTAGCCTGGCAATGTCTTTTCTCTTTAAATTTTAAAGTGGACAGTTGTGATGCCAAGTAGTGTCATAATTCTAAAAATTTATTATTACTGACTGTCTCAGTTTTCATATAGAGAAGAATTGTCATTATTAGAGAGTTGATGCAAAATTTCGTTTTTGAGGTAAATTTTGATAGAAGATAGGTATTCAACATTTCCTGCTGATTAATTTATGAACTATTTGGTTAATAGAAATACTCTACAACTCAGGGACAAAACATCAATAATTTATTCTTACATATGCGTCTGTAGGTCAGCTCATTCTGCCGAACTAGGCTAGGCTCAGGATGTGCTTGGCTCAAAGTCGTAGGTCAATTCTCTGTCTTCTGTATATGTCTTATACTTAGACCAGCAACTGCCTGAAGCATGTTCTTAGAATAAAAGTCAGGAGAACAAGACCAATAGTGCAGTATATTTCAAGCCTCTGCTCACATGTCTCTGTTAATGCCCCCTTGGGCAAATCTCATCATATAGCCAAATCCTGTGTCTCAGGAGTAGGGAGGTATAGTCTGCTAACATGAAGTCATCATCAGATCAGTCAGCATAATATGATAATTAAAAGCTTAGACATTGGAGTGAAACAGACCTAGATATCAATCCTGGCTCTACCATTTACTATGGTGACATTGGATGAGTTTCCTAACTACTCTGGTTCTCAAGTTTCTCTTCTATAAAATGGGCATGATATAACATTTCTCTTGTAGTGAACATCAGTAATACACATAAACTACAGAGTGATGATTCAATAAAGTATAACTGCTATTTTATTACTGCTGCTTTTACTAGTGTCCTATAAGACACATGGATGCTGAATAGTAGGACATTTATGCATTTGGCTGTGGAAACTCTAATTCTTACTATTAACCTACTCAGTAGGGTGATCTCTAGAAAAAAAATCCTGCCTCAAAATGTACTTTATGGGGCGCCTGGGTGGCTCAGTTGGTTAAGCGACTGCCTTCGGCTCAGGTCATGATCCTGGAGTCCCTGGATCGAGTCCCGCATCGGGCTTCCTGCTCAGCAGGGAGTCTGCTTCGTCCTCTGACCCTATCCCCTCTCAGGTATTCTCTCTCATTCTCTCACTCTCAAATAAATAAATAAATAAAAATCTTAAAAAAAAAATGTACTTTATGTACTCTCAAAATTGGCCAAGCTATTGTTCTGGCAGGTCTCTTGAAGCTCTAGAATCCTCGCTTCTACATATTTTCCTAGTTTTATAAAAAGAAGAGAGTGACAACTCTCAAAGAAGATGATTGAAGTTGAGAAGTAATGAATCTACAAATGACTGTGGATCAGTGACCAAACAGAAAAACCCCATACACAGAGATTTAAGAATTCACATCACAGCATTTCTTCTCCCCCAACCCTTTGATAGTATTAATTCCCTATTCCCAAACTCCCCATGGACACACAAAAATATCAACAGCCTACATAAAGACAACAATGATTAAAGTGGCCAATTCTAACACAAACAATTTGAATCATTCCACAAGATGACACTCATACTGGGTGTTAGGCTCTCTTGTGAAAGAAATTGCAAGGTTTTATATGGTTGTAGAATAACCAGAAATATGACTTATGTTTTCCAGCTTCCGTAGCTGACTTCAATGATCTTGTAACAGGCATGAAAAAGGCAAAATGCTGTACTGCCATTTGAACGAAGCCATCACCAAGGCCTCATGGAAAATGCAAAGTAAGTAACCACAAAGGCTTCTATTTTGAATGAACTCGTGGAAATTTTATATGTGAAAATAGTATTAAAATTGTAAAATACATCACTGTGGGTGTGTTAGAAAACAGCTGGTCTTGTTCTTCCCCTTCCCACATTTCTACATTATTCCATATGCTGTGATAACTACACACACACACTGTTGTTATCAGAATTTTATTTTGTTCTTGTTGTTATGTTTAAGAGTTTTCCAAAATAATCTCAAATCTCTTGAATCCATCTGGAACATTATCTGGAATACCAATATATCACAAATATATTAGACTGAACCATATAAGATTTCCATTACTTATGTAAAAATTGCCAAATACCAATAATTTCATGGTGTTGACTACTAGATAACAATGTGGTTGGGGATAGAAATAAAGTGGGGAAGGGACATGCATTGGTTCTTAAATAGTGAACAAGATCCAAGTAGACTATTGGTGGGGAAGTCCTTCTAGGGACCAGCACACCCTGTTTGCACAAAGACTATTCAGAATGGAACAAGTCAGTTGCCCCACCCCTGGTGTTCCCAGTGACAGAGGCAAAAGTTAACCATCCTTGCTAGGCAAAGATGTCCATATTCCAAGAGAGAAGATGACAAGATACTTACCAATAGCTGCTTAAATTACTTTTATTAATTCCAATCCACTTGTGATCAGTCTGGGTACTTGATAGAATAGTGTCAAGTCATTGAGCTCATATTCTTCACAAATAATATTTGTATTCTCTTGACATTCGGTTTATTGAAGGAGACAGTATAGTCTGTTGCCTTATCCCAGTCAAGTTATCCACCACAATTTCCAAGGTATAAAATGTGCTCAAGCATGATATAAGGCTAGTCACTAAGCAACCAAATCAACAATAGAATCACAGACAGAGAATATATTGCAGTAATTCTATGCTGTATTAAATATAAATGATGACAAGCCTTAGATTCCAGGTCTGACAATGGTAGGCAATGAGGAAATCTGCCAGAAGAAAGAAGAATACTATGTTGATAATATTGCCATGTAGAATGGAAGTAGGTGGTTTGAAGTCGGAAGAAACTTCGTACATATGTATTTATATTTTATGTCTTCCACTTAGTGTATTACCACTGAAAGAACAAATCAGCAATAGAATATTTTAAAACCTAATTGAAGATGGGTCTAATCTTGAATCCCCACATGTTTTGATTTTTAGCTTTACCAATACAAGTAATCTTGGATTATAGAATGGACAAGGCACATTTGTTTTTCTGAGTATTTTTGCAAAATATATGATGCATTTATTCAGAAGATCAATTTTTTCCCAAAAAGTTTCTGAATTTATGATACTGAGAAGTCCCCCAAGTGTATATTCTTGTTCATCTCAAAATAAGGCAAAAAAAAAAAAAGTTTGTTTTAAGCTAGATGCATTGAAGTTCCCATGGAGAAAATGAAAAATAAAATAAGCAGTGCAATCTGGGCTTCCTTACCTTATTAATAAATAAAGTCATAATAGTTTGCTTATAAACAAGATTCTACAACTGCATAAGTGATGTCAAGTTAGAAAATAGTTACATTTATTCAGATAAACAGTGACTTTTTTTTAAAGTAAGCTTTATGCCCAACATGGGGCTTAAACTCGTGACCCCGAGAGATCAAGAGTTGTATGCTCGGGGCGCCTGGGTGGCTCAGTCGTTAAGTGTCTGCCTTCGGCTCAGGTCATGATCCCAGGGTCCTGGGATCAAGTCCCACATTGGGCTCCCTCCTCGACGGGAAGCCTGCTTCTCCCTCTCCCACTCCCGCTGCTTGTGTTCCTGCTCTCGCTATCTCTGTCTCTGTCAAATAAATAAATAAAATTTAAAAAAAAAAAAAAAAAAAGGAGTTGTATGCTCTACTGACTGAGCCAAACAGGCACCCCCAGATAAACAGTGACTTGGACAATTACCACAGTAAATTTACTAGTGATTTTCAGAGGTTAAGTAGTCTATCAACTTGAAGAAATAAAAATCAACAACCATAAAATCTTATATAATCTGGGAAAATATGTTGAACCATGCTTATTTCTAGGGATAAATTCTACTTGACCATTTTGTTTGATTCTTTCAATATGCTGTTGAATTTAATTTGCTAGTATTTTGTTGAGAATTTTTGCACCTATATTCATCAGGGATAGTGGCCTGTGGTTTTATTTTCTCATAAGATCTTCATCTGGCTTCGGTACTGAGGTAATGCCAGCATCATAAAATGAGTTTATGAGTTTTCCTTCCTCTTCTATTTTTGGGAGAGTTTGAGCAGAATTCTCCCTAAATGTTTGACAGAATTCACCAGTGAAGTCGTCTGTTTCTCAGCCTTTTTTTTGGTGAGTGGTTTTTGATTACTGATTCAATCTCCTTACTCGTTATTGGTCTTTCAGATTTTTTTATTTCTTCACGTTTCTGTCTTGGGTTGTATGTTTCCAGGAGTTCATCCGTTTCTTCTGGGTTGTCCACTTTGTTGGTGTGTAATTGTTCCACCTTCTCGTGATCCTTTGTATTTCCATTATATCAAGTGTGTCTACTGTATCAGGCTGCTTTCTAGCAGTGGCACAGCTGCAGAGGCCTGGGCTGGCTGCCAGTAAGGGTCCTGGTCTGGGAGTGGGGTAGCAGAAGGGACGGAGGCAGGTGGCAACAGCAAGGACAAGTACCTGCAGGGCAAAGACTGGTGAAATCTGCAGGGAAATGGGTTTCTTCGACCTGGTGAAAGCTGCTGGGATTGTTTGCAGAGCAGGTCGCTGGGAACAGAGGTAGCTCCCACTGTGTGGCTGATACCAGTAGCCCCTGTTTTTCTTTCTTATTCCCAAGATTCTATACATCTGAGGTTGGTTGGTCTCTGGGTGGGGTGAAATTGAAGCAGGTCCTTTGTGGGGTGCTCTAAAAGGGTGGAGAACTTGATTGTTCACTCTGCTCTCCCTTTCCTGCTGAGAACAGCTCTTTCTAGCTGGAGAGTTCCCTTTGGCATTGAACAATGCTTGTTTCAGGGATGAGATAATGTAGGCAAGTGAACCTGTTTTTCTTTTCCTTCTTATGCAGTTACTCTCAAGTTTTTGTTTTCCTGTGTTGCTGAAGTTCTTAAAGGGACTACACAGCTCTTCTAGAACTGTTTCTGTTCATAGATTGCTATTTAATTGTTGATCATTGTGGGGAGATGGAGGCTGGGATCTCCTACTCCACCATCTTGGTGACATTAGAAATTGATTTCTTTTATTCATTGTTTCATTTAAAAATATTTAGTGAATGTCACATATGTATATGGTACTGTGATAAAATGAAGCTTTAGTCTAGGAATTACTTGGGTTTAAGGTCCTGACCCAACTCATCTTTGACTCTTCTAGCCCTTGAATAATATAAGGAAAAAGTAAAAGGAAACATACAGGGGTCTGGAGGTGAAAAGAGAATAAAAGAGGAGAAAGGTAGTAAGGGAAAGGAGCAAAAGGAGGATGAGAGGGCAGAAATGTTCCTTGGTATTTAGAAAAATGGTTTGTGTCAAAAAAAAAAAAAAGACATGATCTCCAAGGCCACTTTTTTGCTCACTACATATGTAATCCTTGGCCTTATTTCCCTCATTTGAATAATGGGGATAATATCCACTTCTTTCTTATGTGGATTAAATGAGATCATTACTACAAAGTGTCTGGCACAAAATCAACACTCAATACATAATAGCTGTTACCTAGTTAGATATATCTTAGGAGTCAACTCTCTTCAGACATTTCTTAATCCAAAATCCTTGATGATACTGTGTGAGGGGGAATCAAGACCAAAACAATCAAGTCTGAGGAAACGGTAAAATTAAGTGAATTCACTATTAGAAGATCAAAATAAGTCACCCACATTACAGAGATAGAATAATAAACTCGAAAAGAGTAAGCAACAATGCCAATAAGACAGAATCTACTAAAGGAATCAAAAGAAAAACAAGTAGGGCCATGAGTGTCAAAATCAAGTAAGGAAGACTCGAATACATAAGGGTCTGAAAATTTGTCTTTCCTTCCATTCCATATTGCTCAAACTCTCATTCCATTAGAACTCTGGGTCCTATTTTGACTACGTTTGTTTAAAAGGATGAAGTGAGGGGTGACTGGGTGGCACAGTTGGCTAATCGTTGGACTCTTGTTTTTGGCTCAGGTAGTGATCTCAGAATTATGAGATCAAACCCCGTGTCGGGCACCATGCTCAGCGAAGCATCTGCTTAAGACTCTTTCCTTATCCCTCTGCCCCTCTCCCCACATCTCTCAAATAAATAAATGAATAATTAAAAAAATAAAATAAAATGAAAATAAGGAGCACCTGGGTGGCTCAGTCAGTTAAGCATTTGACTCTTGGTTTCAGCTCAGGTCGTGAGATCAGATCTTGGGATCCCTGGCATCAGGCTCCATGCTCAGCAGGGAGTCCTCTTGAGTTTCTCTCTCCCTCTCCCTCTGCCCCTCCACTCTGTTTGCATGCTATCTCTAAAATAAATAAATGAATCTTTGAAAAAAAAATAAAATAAAAAAATAAAAATAAAAGGATGAAGTGAAACTGGAAAACTTTAGGAATGAATGATAGCAATGGAAATAAAACCTTATAAAGAAATGATAGAAACAATTTACATCATTTGACTTAGCAAATAGCATTTTACGAAGTGATACAATTAGTACTCAAGATAATTAACTTCACTTTTTTTCCCCTAAACATCAAAGTATTTATTTTCCAAGTCCATGAAAAAACAGAAATAAAAAAGAGGAAGAAAAGAAGTGGGGTGGAGAAAGGTCAAATTAAAACAAGAATTTCAGTTAAAACTAAGAAAGAACTAGATACATAATAAACATGGGAGGAAGTGGCCTGAGGGGTTTTGTTTGGGATTTATTACTTTTGTAGCCTTTAGCATGTTTACAAAGAAACTACTGTTTGTCTTAGACTATTTATATAAATGTTTTTGAAAGGTGGGAAGCTATAATAATGAATCTCTTATTTTGTGCTTAATAATTTAATAAATCACCCAATCATCTCAAATTCACTAATCATGGAAGAAACAAGTAACTGTGTGCTGTAGAAAGAGTTGTGTGGTATAATAGCTATGAAACTAGAGGAGAAATTAAAATCCTAATTAACATGATTATGTGCAACTGCCAGACAATGATAGTAGCTAATATTTTTGAGTACCAATCCCTGTCAAGGATTACGGTAAGCCCTTTAATGCATGTTTTTAATTCACTCTCACAAAAACTTTGAGTCAACCTGTATTAATATTGCCATTTTACAAATGTAGAAGAGTGTTAAAGAAGGGAACACAGACAATAAATATGAGAGCTGGGATGTAGGCCCAAGTCCAAGCCCAGAGCCAAGGTCTTAACATTAAATCATGCTGTGTTAGCCTAAACCAGGGGTACTAGCTTTGATATCCCTTCAAGGCCAAGACTAGTGTAAGAGAAGAATGGCCATTTGCAACATGGAACAGAAACTAGTATAATTTGTTACTTCTTTTAAAATAATCAGCCTGGGAGGAGTTAAGATGGCAGAGGAGTAGGGGGACACTAAATTCATCTGGTCCCTGGAGTTCAGCTAGATAATTATCAAATGTTTCTGAACACCGGCAAAATCAATCAGAGATCTGAGAAAAAGAAATGCTGCAATTCTACAAATAGAAAAGTGACCACTCTTTGGAAGGTAGGAGGTGCAGAGACTTGAATCAGGGGCTGTATATTGGAGGATATATATACAAGGGGAGGGAGCCTGCTTAAGGAGGCTACTGCAAAGTATTATCAGCGGTGGAGTGCAAAATGGAACTTTTAGAAGTCTGCTACAGTGGGGGATGTCCCTGGCTTAAAGGTGCTCAGATGGCAAAGTGGGGTGGAATCCCAAGTGGGATAGTGTGGTCTCAGGATCCCCAGGGTCACAAGAAGAGCAGGAGTTCCTGAGTGCAGCAGAGTTCCCAGGCATCAAAGCAGGGAAGTCAGCTGAACAGCGAGTTTAGGCACCAGTTTTCTGCTCTGCGTTGCCATAAACTGCAAACCGCTGCATGATTGTGCAACCATTCTCTGGGCAGAGGCCCAGCAAAAGACAGAAGCATGGCAAGACCACCTTCCCTCCCCCGGGAGGAATAGCATGAGTCCTAAAGCAGCAGAATACACATTCTTCTTGAGTGTACATGGAACATTCTCCAGAACAGATCACATACTGGGTCACAGATTACGTATCAACAGGTACAAAAGATTGAGATTATTCCATGCATATATTTAGACAACAGTGCTTTAAAACTTGAAGTCAACTACAAGAAAAAATTTGGAAGGACAACAAATATATAAAGGTTAAAAAGCTTCCTACTAAAGAATGAATGGGTCAACCAGAAAATTAAAGAAAAATGTTTAAAAATACATGGAAACAAATGAAAATGAAAACACGACTGTTCAGAAACATTGGGATGCAGCAAAGGCGGTCCTAGGAGGAAAGTATATAGGAAAACAAGCCTTTCTCAAGAAACAAGAAAGGTCTCAAATACACAACCTAACATTATACACCTAAAGGAGCTGGAAAAAGAACAGCAAATAAAGCCTAAACCCAGCAGGAGAAAAGAAATAATAAAGATAGAGCAGAAATCAGTGAAATAGAAACCAAAAGAACAGTAGAATAGATCAGTGAAACTAGGAGCTTGTTCTTTTAAAGAATTAATAAGATCGATAAACCCCTAGCCAGACTTACCAAAAGAAAAGAGAAAGGACCCAAATAAATAAAATCATGAATAAAAGAGGAGAGATCACAACCAAAGAAATACAAACAATTATAAGAACAAATTATAAGCAATTATAAGGCAACAAATTAGGCAATGTGAAAGAAATGGATGCATTCCTACAAACATATAAACTACCAAAACTGAAATAGGAAGAAACAGGAAGCCTGAACAAACCAATAATCAGCAAAGAAATTTAAAGCAGTAATGAAAGATCTCCCAACAAACAAGAGTCCAGGGCCAGATGGCCTCTCAGCAGAATTATACCAAACATTTAAAGAAGAATTAATACTTATTCATCTGAAGCTGTTTCAAAAAAATAGAAAGGGAAGGAAAACTTCCAAACTCGTTCTGTGAGACTAGCATTACCTTGATCCCAAAACCAGACAAAGACCCCACCAAAAATGAAAATTACAAACCAATATCCCTAATGAAAATGGATGCAAAAATTCTCACTATTAAGATACTAACTAATAGGATTCAATAGTATGTTAAAAGGATTATTCACCAGGACCAAGTGGGATTTATTCCTGTGCTGTAAGGGTGGTTAAATATGCACAAATCAATCAGTGTGATATACCACATTAATAAAAGAAAGGACAAGAACCATATGATCCTCTCAATAGATGCAGAAAAAGCATTTGACAAAATACAGCATCCTTTCTCCATTAAAACTCTCCACAGTGTAGGGATAGAAGGAACATACCTCAATATCATAAAAGCCATCTATGAAAAACCCACAGCAAATATCATCCTCAATGAGGAAAAACTGAGAGCTTTTCACCTAAAGTCAGGAACATGACAGTCAACATAGGATTGAAAGTCTTAGCCTCAGCAATCAGACAACAAAAAGAAATAAACGGCATCCAAATCGGCAAAGAAGAAATCAAATTTTCACTCTTCACAGACGACCTGATACTCTATGTAGAAAACCCAAAACACTCCACCAAAAAAATTGCTAGAACTGGTACAGGAATTCAGCAAAGTGTTGGGATATAAAATCAATGCATAGAAGTCAGTTGCATTTCTGTACACTAACAATGAGGCAGAAGAAAGAGAAATCAAGGAATAGATCCCATTTACAATTGTACCAAAAAGCATAAGATACCTAGGAATAAACCTAACCAAAGAAGTTAAGGATCTGTACTCTGAAAACTCTAGAACACTTATGAAAGAAATTGAGGAAGACAAAAAGAAATGGGAAAACATTCCATGCTCATGGATTGGGAGAATAAATATTGGTAAATGTCTATACTAGCCCAAGCAATCTACACATTCAATACAATCCCTATCAAAATACCACTGGCATTTTTCACAGAGCTGGAACAAACAATCCTGAAATTTGTATGGAACCAGAAAAGACCCCGAATAGCCAAAGGAATGTTGAAAAAGAAAATCAAAACTGGTAGCATCACAATTCTGGACTTCAAGCTCTATTACATAGCTGTCATCATCAAGACAGTAAGGTACTGGCACAAAAACAGACACATAGATCAACGGAACAGAATAGAGAACCCAGAAATGGACCCTCACCTCTATGGTCTACTAATCTTCGACAAAGCAGGAAAGAATATCCAACGGAAAAAAAAGACAGTCTCTTCAACAAATGGTGTTGGGAAAATTGGATGGTCACATGCAGAAGAATGAAACTTCTGGAGGGGTGGTGGGTGGGGGGATGGGGTAACTGGGTGATGGGCATTAAGGAGGGCACTGGATGTAATGAGCACTGAGTGTTACATGCAACTGATGAATCACTAAATTCTACCCCTGAAACTAACATAAAAAAATGAAAAAACAAATAACCAGGCCTTTTCCTCAGGAATCCATGTCATGCTCTAAGATGAAAAACTTGGAAATATTGAGGATCTTATTTCATTTTCACCCACCTATCTTGTTATGGTGCTCTTTGTTATTTACAAATTAATTGGAAATGTACCAACAAATAGAATAGTCTGTGGCTTAAGTACTCATCAAAATTTTTAAAAATATGTCTGCTAGCTAAGTCTCAGCATTCTCAAATACAGTTAACCTCCATGTCGTTAAGATGAAATTTTTCCACAAAAAAAATAGAATCTATTCTTTTACTTATATAGAGAAAGAATCTATTCTTTTACTTATAAAGAAAAAAAAAGCATTGTATGTATTATCAAGTTTGAGAAGTAGAACCTATTCTTTTACTTATAGAGAGAGGAAAAAAGAAAAAAAACATTGTATGTATTATCAAGTTTGAGAAGCAGCATATTTTTTTTCTCTTAAGATAAAGGGGAGTTTTGTGTGTGTGTGTGTGTGTGTGTGTGTGAGAGAGAGATAGAGATCTCTTCATTTTTAAAAAAATTTTTATGCTTCTTTTTTTTCTTTCCGACTTTTTATTTAAATTCCAGTAAGTTAACATACAGTATAGAATTGAGTGATCCAGTACTTCCACACAACACCTGGTGCTCATCAAAAGAGGTACAGCCCTTAATCCCCATCACCTATTTCACCCATCCCTCCACCCACCTCTCCCTTGGTAACCACCACTTTGTTCTCTATGGTTGAGAGTCTGTTTCTTTGTTTTCCTGTCTGTTTCCCCCCCTATGTTCATTTGTTTCATTTCTTAAATTCCACATATGAGTGAAATCATATAGTGTTTGTCTTTTTCTGGCTGATTTATTTTGCTTAGCATTATACTCTTTAGCTCCAACCGCATCATTGCAAATGGCAAGATTTCATTCGTTTGATGGCTGAGTAATATTCCATTGTATATATATATATGACCTCTTCTTTATCCATTCATCAGTTGATGGACACTTGGGCTCTTTCCATATCTTGCCTATTGTTGATAATGCTGCTATAAACATCGGGGTGCATGTATCCCTTCAAATCAGTCTTTTTGTATCCTTTGGGTAAATCCCTAGTAGTGCAATTGCTGGATTGTTGGGTAGTTCTATTTTTAACTTTTTGAGGAACCTCCATACTGTTTTCCAGAGTGGCTGCACCAGTTTACATTGAGGGGAGTTATTTTTTTCACTGAATTATTAAACCTCATTCAGAACTACCAAGTCTAAATCTGAATGGTCAAACACACAGGCTATCCTCATCTGAGATCTCTGGCCTGAATCATACACCAAGCTGCTTCACAGTTCCATGCTGAATGTTTTACTTATATATTTTTTCATGGCAACATTTTCATATTTGAAGACTTTTTTCCCATGTGATGATGAACTGTGAAGATAAAATGAACTTTTTGTAGTTTGTTCATTGTCAAGTTTAGAACCAGAGTTCTCCCTTCCCATGCCACATAGACAGTTCCATTTTTCCTTAAAAAGTAAAAAAAAGAACCCCACTGTCAGCAAAGACAAAGCAAGACTCCAATGAGTTTTCAGAATTAAGTCTAGTATACTTTCCCAAAAGGGAAAAAAAATGCTCTGAGTTAAATCTGATTAGTATTTAAGTTACTATGTATTCGATAATACATTGAAAGAGACAAGCAAATGGTAAGGTTTGGATTAATAAATACAATCAATACAGACACTGTACTTTTTATTTTATTTTATTTTTTTTCTAGCACTCTTTTTTTTTTTTTTTTTTAATTTTTTTATTCTTATGTTAATCCCCTTACATTACAACATTAGTTTTAGATGAAGTGTTCCATGATTCATTGTTTGTGCACAACACCCAGTGCTCCATGCAGAATGTGCCCTCCTAAATACCCACCACCAGGCTAACCCATCCTCCCACCCCCCTCCCCTCTAGAACCCTGTTTGTTTTTCAGAGTCCATCGTCTCTCATGGTTCGTCTACCCCTCCGATTTCCCCCGCTTCATTCTTCCCCTCCCGCTACCTTCTTCTTCTTCTTCTTTTTTTTTTTCTTAACATATATTGCATTATTTGTTTCAGAGGTACAGATCTGAGATTCAACAGTCTTGCACAATTCACAGCGCTTACCAGAGCACATACACTCCCCAGTGTCTATCACCCAGTCCCCCCATCCCTCCCACCCCACCCCCCACTCCAACAACACTCAGTTTGTTTCCTGCGATTAAGAATTCCTCATATCAGTGAGATCATATGATACATGTCTTTCTCTGTTTGACTTATTTCACTCAACATAATACCCTCCAGTTCCATCCACGTCGTTGCAAATGGCAAGATCTCATTCCTTTTGATGGCTGCATAATATTCCATTGTATATATATATACCACATCTTCTTTATCCATTCATCTGTCGATGGACATCTTGGCTCTTTCCACAGTTTGGCTATTGTGGACATTGCTGCTATAAACATCGGGGTGCACGTAGCCCTTCGGATCCCTACTTTTGTATCTTTGGGGTAAATACCCAGTAGTGCAATTGCTGGATCATATGGTAGCTCTATTTTCAACTTTTTGAGGAACCTCCATACAGTTTTCCAGAGTGGCTGCACCAGCTTGCATTCCCACCAACAGTGTAGGAGGGTTCCCCTTTCTCCGCATCCCCGCCAACATCTGTCGTTTCCTGACTTGTTAATTTTAGCCATTCTGACTGGTGTGAGGTGATATCTCATTGAGGTTTTGATTTGGATTTCCCTGATGCCGAGCGATATTGAGCACTTTTTCATGTGTCTGTTGGCCATTTGGATGTCTTCTTTGGAAAAATGTCTGTTCATGTCTTCTGCCCATTTCTTAATTGGATTCTTTGTTCTTTGGGTGTTGAGTTTGATGAGTTCTTTATAGATTTTGGATACTAGCCCTTTATCTGATATGTCATTTGCAAATATCTTCTCCCATTCTGTCGGTTGTCTTTTGGTTTTGTTAACTGTTTCCTTTGCTTTGCAAAAGCTTCTTATCTTGATGAAGTCCCAATAGTTCATTTTTGCCCTTGCTTCCCTTGCCTTTGGCGATGTTTCTAGGAAGAAGTTGCTTCGGCTGAGGTCAAAGAGGTTGTTGCCTGTGTTCTCCTTTAGGATTTTGATGGACTCCTGTCTCACATTGAGGTCTTTCAACCATTTGGAGTCTATTTTTGTGTGTGGTGTAAGGAAGTGGTCCAGTTTCATTCTTCTGCATGTGTCTATCCAATTTTCCCAACACCATTTGTTGAAGAGACTGTCTTTGTTCCATTGGACATTCTTTCCTGCTTTGTCGAAGATTAGTTGACCATAGAGTTGAGGGTCCATTTCTGGGCTCTCTATTCTGTTCCATTGATCGATGTGTCTGTTTTTGTGCCAGTACCATGCTGTCTTGATGATGACAGCTTTGTAATAGAGCTTGAAGTCCGGAATTGTGATGCCACCGGCTTTGCTTTTCTTTTTCAATATTCCTCTGGCTATGCGGGGTCTTTTCTGGTTCCATACAAATTTTAGGATTATTTGTTCCATTTCTTTGAAAAAAGTGGATGGTATTTTGATGGGGATTGCATTGAATGTGTAGATTGCTCTAGGTAGCATTGACATCTTCACAATATTTGTTCTTCCAATCCATGAGCATGGAACGTTTTTCCATTTCTTTGTGTCTTCCTCAATTTCTTTCATGAGTATTTTATAGTTTTCTGAGTACAGATCCTTTGTCTCTTTGGTTAGATTTATTCCTAGGTATCTTATGGTTTTGGGTGCAATTGTAAATGGGATCGACTCCTTAATTTCTCTTTCTTCTGTCTTGTTGTTGGTGTATAGGAATGCCACTGACTTCTGTGCATTGATTTTATATCCTGCCACTTTACTGAATTCCTGTATGAGTTCTAGCAGTTTTGGGGTGGAGTCTTTTGGGTTTTCCACATAAAGTATCATATCATCTGCAAAGAGTGAGAGTTTGACTTCTTCTTTGCCAATTTGGATGCGTTTGATTTCTTTTTGTTGTCTGATTGCTGTGGCTAGGACTTCCAATACTATGTTGAATAGCAGTGGTGATAGTGGACATCCCTGCCGCGTTCCTGACCTTAGGGGGAAAGCTCTCAGTTTTTCCCCATTGAGAATAATATTTGCTGTAGGTTTTTCATAGATGGCTTTTATGATATTGAGGTATGTACCCTCTATCCCTATACTCTGAAGAGTTTTGATCAAGAAAGGATGCTGTACTTTGTCAAAAGCTTTTTCGGCATCTATCGAGAGGATCATATGATTCTTGTTCTTTCCTTTGTTAATGTACTGTATCACATTGATTGATTTGCGGATGTTGAACCAACCTTGCAGCCCAGGGATAAATCCCACTTGGTCATGGTGAATAATCCTTTTAATGTACTGTTGGATCCTATTGGCTAGTATTTTGGTGAGAATTTTTGCATCCATGTTCATCAGGGATATTGGTCTGTAATTCTCCTTTTTGATGGGGTCTTTGTCTGGTTTGGGGATCAAGGTAATGCTGGCCTCATAAAATGAGTTTGGAAGTTTTCCTTCCGTTTCAATTTTTTGGAACAGTTTCAGAAGAATAGGTATTAATTCTTCTTGAAATGTTTGGTAGAATTCCCCTGGGAAGCCATCTGGCCCTGGGCTTTTGTTTTTTGGGAGATTTTTGATGACTGCTTCAATTTCCTTAGTGGTTATAGGTCTGTTCAGGTTTTCTATTTCATCCTGGTTCAGTTTTGGTAGTTGATACATCTCTAGGAATGCATCCATCTCTTCCAGGTTATCTAATTTGCTGGCATAGAGTTGCTCATAATATGTTCTTATAATTGTTTGTATTTCTTTGGTGTTGGTTGTGATCTCTCCTCTTTCATTCATGATTTTGTTGATTTGGGTCATTTCTCTTCTCTTTTTGATAAGTCTGGCCAGGGGTTTATCAATCTTGTTAATTCTTTCAAAGAACCAGCTCCTAGTTTCGTTGATCTGTTCTACTGTTCTTTTAGTTTCTATTTCATTGATTTCTGCTCTGATCTTTATGATTTCTCTTCTCCTGCTGGGTTTAGGCTTTATTTGCTGTTCTTTCTCCAGCTCCTTTAGGTGTAGGGTTAGGTTGTGTACTTGAGACCTTTCTTGTTTCTTGAGAAAGGCTTGTATTGCTATATACTTTCCTCTTAGGACTGCCTTTGCTGCATCCCAAAGATTTTGAACAGTTGTGTTTTCATTTTCATTAGTTTCCATGTATTTTTTTAATTCTTCTTTAATTTCCTGGTTGACCCATACATTCTTCAGTAGGATGCTCTTTAGCCTCCATGTATTTGAGTTCTTTCCGACTTTCCTCTTGGGATTGAGTTCTAGTTTCAAAGCATTGTGGTCTGAAAATAGGCAGGGAATGATCCCAATCTTTTGGTACCGGTTGAGACCTGATTTATGACCTAGGATGTGGTCGATTCTGGAGAATGTTCCATGGGCAGTAGAGAAGAATGTGTATTCCGTTGCTTTGGGGTGGAATGTTCTGAATATGTCTGTGAAGTCCATTTGGTCCAGTGTGTCATTTAAAGTCTTTATTTCCTTGTTGATCTTTTGCTTAGATGATCTGTCCATTTCAGTGAGGGGGATGTTAAAGTCCCCCACTATTATTGTATTGTTGTTGATGTGTTTCTTTGCTTTTGTTATTAATTGCCTTATATAATTGGCTGCTCCCATGTTAGGGGCATAGATATTTACAATTGTTAGATCTTCTTGTTGGATAGATCCTTTAAGTATGATATAGTGTCCTTCCTCATCTCTTATTACAGTCTTTGGTTTAAAATCTAATTTGTCTGATATAAGGATTGCCACCCCAGCTTTCTTTTGGTGTCCATTAGCATGGTAAATGGTTTTCCACCCCCTCACTTTCAATCTGGGGGTGTCTTTGGGTCTAAAATGAGTCTCTTGCAGACAGCATATCGATGGATCTTGTTTTTTAATCCAGTCTGTTAGCCTGTGTCTTTTGATTGGGGCATTTAGCCCATTTACATTCAAGGTAACTATTGAAAGATAGGAATTTAGTGCCATTGTATTGCCTGTAAGGTGACTGTTACCATATATTGTCTGTGTTCCTTTCTGGTCTATGTTGCTTTTAGGGTCTCTCTTTGCTTAGAGGACCCCTTTCAAGATTTCCTGTAGGGCTGGTTTTGTGTTTGCAAATTCCTTTAGTTTTTTTTTGTCCTGGAAACTTTTTATCTCTCCTTCAATTTTCAATGACAGCCTAGCTGGATAGAGTATTCTTGGCTGCATATTTTTCTCATTTAGTGCTCTGAATATATCCTGCCAGTCCTTTCTGGCCTGCCAGGTCTCTGTGGATAGGTCTGTTGCCAATCTAATGTTTCTACCATTGTAGGTTACATATCTCTTCTCCCGAGCTGCTTTCAGGATTTTCTCTTTGTCTGTGAGACTTGTAAGTTTTACTATTAGATGTCGGGGAGTTGACCTATTTTTATTGATTTTGAGAGGGGTTCTCTGTGCTTCCTGGATTTTCATGCCTGTTTCTTTCCCCAAATTAGGGAAGTTCTCTGCTATAATTTGCTCCATTATACCTTCTGCCCCCCTCTCTCTTTCTTCTTCTTCTGGGATCCCAATTATTCTAATGTTGTTTCGTCTTATGGTATCACTTATCTCTCGAATTCTGCCCTCATGATCCAGTAGTTGTTTATCTCTCTTTTTCTCAGCTTCTTTATTTTCCAGCATTTCATCTTCTATATTACTGATTCTCTCTTCTGCCTCATTTATTCTAGCAGTTAGTGCCCCCATTTTTGATTGCACCTCATTAATAGCCTTTTTGATTTCTACTTGGTTGGATTTTAGCTCTTTTACTTCTCCAGAAAGAGTTTCTCTAATAACTTCCATATTTTTTTCAAGCCCAGCTAGTATCTTTAAAGTGATGATTCTGAACTCTAGATCTGACATCGTACTAATGTCCGTATTGAGTAGGTCCCTGGCAGTCGGTACTGCCTCTTGTTCTTTTTGTTGAGGTGATTTTTTCCGTCTCGTCATTTTGTGCAGAGGAGAATAGATTAATGAGAGAACAAAATGCTAGCAGAGTAACCACGTCCCCAGAAAATATACTCTAAACAAATCAGAAAAGTCCTGAAGCAGTGGGATAAGAAGGGGAAAGAGAGATAAAAAAAAAAGAAAAAAAAAGAAAAAGATAAAGATAAAAACAACAACAAACAAAACAAAAGAACAACAACAAAAGAAAAACCAGAATGTGATCAAATATGATCTATATGGTATATAGATCAGTGCCACACACTAGATTTGGGGTGTGTTTTGGTCTTTTAGAAGAAAGTGTCTCCCAAAATTTTAAAGAAAGAAAAACTTATATATGTACAAAAATAAGGGTTGATATGATGAAGGGATGGAAAATGACTGTAAAAATGGAAATTATAAAAAATTTTATAAAAGGAATTGATAAGAAGTTGTTTGAAAAAAGAAAGAGGATTTAAAAAAAGAAAAAAGAAAAAGAAAAAAAAAGGGAGAGGATGTGATCAGGCAGGGGAATAGAGAACACCATATACTAGAGATTTAGGGTATATTTTAATCTGTTAGAAGAAACTATCTCAAAATTTTAAAGAGAGAACAACTTATATATATAAGCCAAAAATATGGGTAACTACTATGAAGGGATAGAATATGACTCTAAAAATGAAAAATAAAAATTTTTTTTTAAAAAAAGGGATTGATAAGATGTTGTTTGAAAAAGGGAAAAAGAAAAATTCAAAAAGAAATAAAAAGACAAAAAGACAGTTAAAAAAAAATTAACTTTAAAAGACTAAGGAATCATGGTAAAAAAGCCGTGAATTCTATGTGCAGTAGTCCCTTAGCGCTGGAGTTCTGCTGTTCTCATTGATCGGTAAACTTGGTCTTGGCTGGCTGTTCTCGCTGATCTTCTGGGGAGGGGCCTGTTGCCGTGGTTTCCAAATGTCTCTGCCGGAGGCGGAATAGCCCCGCCCTTGCCCCCTCCCGGCTAAGTCATCTGCTTGGGTTTGCTCTCCGGGGCTTTTGTTCCCTGCGAGCTTTCCGTACAGCTTTGGAGGCGGAGAGTGAAAATGGCGGCCTCCCAATCTCCGCCCCGGAGGAGCCGAGAACTCGGGGCCCCGCTCCTCAGTGAGCCCCCAGAGAAAAGCCGTCAGTCACTCCCGTCTCCCCGGTCTGCAGCTGCACTCCGTGCTCAACCGGCCTGTGACCACGCGCCTCCATCTCTGGCACTGGACCCGGTCTGGAGTCTCCAAACCCAGCAGATCCCTGCGGTGCACTCCCGCGCGGCTCCTCCCGGGGGAGGAAGGTGAGTCTCCCCGGATCTGCCGCTTGTTGGGTCCCTGCTGGAGGAGCAGGGGCCCGACTGTGCCGCGGATCGCGGTTAATGGCAACCCCAGCTGAGAGCCCGCGCCTGGGCTCCGCCTCTGCAGCCGGCTTCCCTGCTCCGATACCTGGGAGCTCTGCCGCCCTCAGGCACCCCCGGTCTTTCTGTGACCCCGAGGGTCCTGAGACCACACTGTCCCGGAGGGTTCCACCCCCCGCTTAGCCACCAGAGTGACGTCCCTCGGCGGAGCAGACTTTTAAAAGTTCCGATTTTGTGCTCCGTGGTTCCATCACTTGCCAGAAGCGGCCGAGGGAGGCCCCTCCCCCGCTGCCTATCCTCCCGAATATCGCCCCGGATTCACTTCTCCGCACATCCTACCTTCCAGAAAGTGGTCGCTTTTCTGTTCAGAGAGTTGTTGCTATTCTTTTCTTCGATCTCCTGTTGAGTTTGTAGGTGTTCAGAATGGTTTGATCCCTATCCAGCTGAATTCCTGAGAGGAGACGAAATCCAGGTCTCCTACTCCTCCGCCATCTTGCTCCGCCCCCCCCAGACACTGTACTTTTTAACTTTATTTATTTACTTGCTTACTTATTTGAGAGAACAGGGGGAGGGGCAGAGGAGAGGGAGAGAACCACCCCCACCCCCCAGCAGACTCTCTGCTGAGGGTAGAGCCCAACTCGGGGCTCTATCACAGGACCCTGAGATCATGACCTGAGCTGAAATCAAGAGTCAGATGCTTAACCAACTGAGCCACCCATCCACCCCTAACTTTATTTTTTAATTATATAAGTATATATATTTAAGATATACAATATCACGATTTGCTGTATGTATATGAAATGATTACTACAGTCAAGCTAATTACCATATCATTTCACATGATGTTTTATGAGCGCACCTGAAATTTACTCTTAGCAAATTTCTAGTATCTAATATAGTATGATTAACTATAATCATTGTGCAATACATTAGCTCTCTAGACTTATTCACCAATACTGATAATGACTTAAACTGTAATAACAAAGAGAAATATAAAGATACTAGAATAATGATTTGAAAAAAATTATTCTGTTTATTACATGATAGTTTCTTTTCATGAGTAAAAATTGCTAGATGCTCTATTTAAGCAGAGAAATCAAAATGAACTGATGTGGCTGGAACATCTCTTATTGCTTCTCTATCATGGCCTTCAGGATCAGTGGTGACTCTCCCATGTTTCATCCCAGGGCTATTTCATGTCACGTAGGAACATACATTTCCTTTATCCAATGGTGCAAATTCACATAGACTTTCCCATTTACTACTCCTGTCCTCTCTCACAGAATAGATGTTGTGACTTAAATCAGAATAGTAGTCCTGGAAATGGACTCTTAGAGGTAATTTGGAAGAAATAGAAGCACATCATTCTGACAAGAACCCTGGGGTTTTTATAGACAATTGGATTCAATCTTTAGAATTGATGAAATTAGTAGAAATCACAGAAGCTGAGCAGTTGCTATACTAGCATGAGTTTTTATTTTGGGTTTTTTTTTTTAAAGGGAATTTCTTTTATTTTTTTAAAGATTTTATTTATTTATTTGAGAGAGAGAGTGAGTGAGAGAGAGAGCACAGAGCCCCAGGTGGGGGTAGGGCAGAGGCAGAGAGAGAGGAAGAAGCAGGCTCCCCGCTGAGCAGGGAACCCGATGCGGGGCTCCATCCGAGGACCATGGGATCATGACCTGAGCTGAAGGCAGGTGCTTAACCGAATGAGCCACCCAGGCACCCCAGGTTTTGTTTTTTTAAGGAAGAATTCCATCATCTAAATAAATAGTGAATGTTTGACTATTTTGAACATCATAATAGAAATGCAACATCTAGAAATCTCTTTCTGTGTTAAAAGACTTTTCAAATCTCTGAAAATTATGTTAGGAATCACTACTACAAAATGGGATCACATGAATTTATGTTTATCCCATGCCATTAATCAAAGAAAGGCACATTCTACATCTTCTAATCTGCAGTTCTGTAAGCAAAGCGCAGGGATGGGTGCTCTAATTTGAGTGGATGGGGCTACACTTGTTTTTCCATTCAAATGGCCTACATTCGACATTTCTAGAAATTCTAATACTAACATTTGGATGCAGAGCCTTCATTCTCTGCTCATTGTTCAGTACTGTTAATAGTCACAGTATAGAGACAGATCTATTAAAATGATCATTTGAATGTTAATGTAGTTTAGAAACATGGGAAGATCATTTTGGAATTTTGAGGGGAAAATGTGTTAAACATCTTATTTGAGTGTAGAATGATACTCTTACGTTTTCTGCTGTCAATAAATAAAAAAAATCCAGCCACTAACATACTACTAAAATTTAAAATGTCTTTATTTTGGGGCACCTGGGTAGCACAATTGGTTGAGCGTCTGTCTCTTGGTTTCAGCTCAGGTCGTGATGTCAGGGTCCTGAGATCAAGCCCCACATTGCTTCAGATTCTCTCTCCCTCTGCCCCCCCCTCTTGTGCTCTATTTCTCTCTCTCTCTCTCAAATAAATAAATAAATCTTAAAAAAAATAAATGTCTTTATTTTGATACAGCTTGCATGCTGATGTTTTCAAATGATGTATATTAGTAGTTTTGATTGTGCACAACATTTTTTTCAGTGTCAGTGTTCAATTTTTATTAATGGGAAGGAATGTGATATTAGAATAATAGCATCTACTATTACCCTCAGAAAATTCCAGGATATGCTTGCTATGTTTTCTGCTGAAACTAAATTTTTTTTTTAAAGATTTTATTTATTTGAGAGAATGAGAGAGAGAGAGAGCATGAGAAGGGGGAGGGTCAGAGGGAGAAGCAGACTCCCTGCTGAGCAGGGAGTCCAATGCGGGACTCGATCCTGGGACTCCAGGATCATGACCTGAGTGGAAGGCAGTGGCTTAACCAACTGAGCCACCCAGGCGCGCTGAAACTAAATTTAATTTAGATGCTTTACCAATACATTTCCTGTTTCAGTTATTATATTGCAAAGTAACATTTTTTTAATTTTCATTGAGGTACAGAAGGTATGTGAGTAGAGGTAACATTATTTATAAAAATATCAGTAGACCGGGCGCCTGGGTGGCTCAGTTGGTTAAGCGACTGCCTTCGGCTCAGGTCATGATCCCAGGGTCCTGGGATCGAGTCCCACATCGGGCTCCCGGCTCAGCGGGGAGCCTGCTTCTCCCTCTGACCCTCTCCTCTCTCATGCTGTTTCTCTCTCACTCGCTCTCTAATAAATAAATAAATAAAATCTTTAAAAAAAATTAAAAAAAAAAGATATCAGTAGACCTACTGTAGAAGACCTAGACTTAATGCCTACCACTAATAGATTGTGCCTTCCTACTTTTGTGAACTTCAAGGTCCTAGAAAGTTCCAAAACTCAATGATTAAGATTTGAGAGAACATGTAAACATATATAATACTACAGATTTTTTCAATGTCAGATTGACATCAAATGAAAGCCAGTAGGAGAACCAAAGTCCTACAGACCTCAGTACAATTCCAGTTATGTACAGTTTAAGTGGCAAGTTGTTAAACAATTGAATAATTTTCTAAGTTTATATATAAAATTAGTCAAAGATTTATTCATGTCAGAGGCATCTGCTTAAATATTTATACTATAGAAAATACTGTCAAATCCTTAAAAATTGCAAATAGTCAGTAAACAAATATTTATTGGAGTCTTGCTATGTGAAGGATGTTTCTATAGCTGGAGATACACTGATGATGAAAATCAATATCCTTGTCCCCAAAGAGGGAAAAGACAAGAACTAAATAAGGTATGTAAGATGAACTCAACTACTGATGAATACTGCAAATAAAATAATGTGGAAAGAGGGACTGGTAGGCATTCTCTGAGGAGGTCCCCTTTGAAATGAGAACTGAACAATGAAAAGGAGGCATCCATGCAATGATTTGGGAGAAGAGTATTCTTGGTATGAGAAACATCACATGTTTAGACTTCGCCTGTTTAAGTATAAAAAGCCAGTATGGGTGGCCATATTGAAAAAAGGAAAGTGGAGGGAGAAGCAACCAGGGAGAGGCAGGGGCAGACAATGCAGGGCTTCTGAGGCCACTGAAAACAGGTTGGTGTTGATTCCTGTGGCTAAAGGAAGCCATTCGAGTGCTGAAGCAAAGCAGCACCATTATCTGCTTTACATTAGTTTCTGAGTATAAGGTAGGTGTGGCAGGGCAAAGAGGAAGCAGAGAAACTGTACAGGAAGGTGTTTCCTTACTGGAGGTGAGCGATAATGGCAGACTGGTCCAGACTTAAACTGTGCAGATGGACGTAAGTACAGTGGTCCCCCTCTTAGCCACAGTTCCACTTTCTGTGGTTTCAGTTACTCCCAGTCAACCATGGTCCTCATTCTGTTGTAGCATCAGAAGGTCAGTAGTAGCCTAACACTAGGTCACGTACCTGTGCCATTCACCTCACTTTATCTCATCCCGTAGGCATTTTATTATCTCACATTATCACAGGAAGAAGAAGGGTGAATATTAGATATTTTAAGAGAAAGAGAGACCACACTCACATAACCTTTATATTGTTATAATTGTTCTATTTTCTTTTTAGCTATTGTTAATAAACTCTGACTACACTTAACTTAAAAATTAAATTTTATCATAGGTATGTATGTATAGGAAAAAACACGGTATATATAGGGTCCAGTACTATTCACAGTTTCAGGCATCCACCAAGGGTCTTATAATGTATCCCCCGCAATAAGAATGGACTACTGTGGTCAGACTCAGGATGTACATTTTAGAGGTAGAGCTGATGGAGTATATAGATGGATTGGAGCTGAGATGAAAGGAGAAGAATCAAGTATGAACTCTAAGTTTTAGTCTGAATTGCTAGATAGATTGCAAATCCATTTACTAAGAGGGGGAAGGTTGTTATTTAAATGGAAACAGATGGTTCTTTAGTGGCTACATTCAGTTGGAAACATCTAGGAGGAATGTATCTAAGGTTCAGGGGTAGAAATATGCATTAGAGAGTCCTTAGTACATGCTTTGTCTCTCTAGCTGGAGCTATGTAAATATACTGATCATAAATATATAGTATATAAAATATAACATATAGAATATCATGTGTATTATATAATATAGTTTTTATACTAACAACAATATAGTATATAGTGCATTTTGTATCTGCTCCCCTGAGTGCCAGCATATGCAGAGGGCCTTTTCTTTGTCCAGTCCTTCATGCCAGGTATACCTGCCATTTTTGAGGAAGAGAAAGAGTGTAGTTACCCTTTCCCATGGATCAGTTGCCCACCACATCAGTGACCACATCATTTCATGACAGGCTAAATTTAGCTGATAGAAATCAGTTATCCTTCTGCCAGACACTTCTTTAAAGGATAATTAGAAACTTTGAAAAAGATGGCCGAGAAAGATGGAAGCAAAGTAGGAGGACCCTAGGCTCACCTTACCCCATGAATACAACTACATAAATATCAAATCATAGTAAATACCCCAGAAATCAATCTGAAGACTGGCAGAGGAAACTCCACAACTAAAGTTAGAGAAGAGGCCACATCAAAGAAGGTAGGAAGTGTGGAGACATGGTTTGGGAGAGAAACAGATCATGGCCGCTATAGTGGGGAGGGAGCCACAGTCATGGAGAAGGGTGAGGGACAGACTAGCACACAGGAGAGTGCATGGGGAAGATAAATCCCTATAGCAATTGGCTTGGAACGTGAGAGGGGCTGAATTTTGTGAGTTCTTGCAACACGGGGGGCTTAAAGCCTGGAGTTCAGAGGTCAATGGACTTGGCTCGGTTAGACCCCAGGGGCACTGGGGCTGCTCTTGGAGAGAAGACAGGGCAAATGACCTGGGGACATACAGTGTGGAAACAGTGATTTGGAGTGCCAGGAACACACAGAATGAAATCTTGCCATTTGCAATGACATGGATGGAGCTAGAGAGTATAATGGTAAGTGAAATAAGTCAGAGAAAGACAAATACCATATGATTTCACTGTTATGTGGAACTTAAGAAATAAAACAAAGGAGCAAAAAGAAAAAAATAAGAGAGAGACAAACCAATAAACAGACTCTTAACTACAGAGATCAAATTGATGGTTACCATCGGGGAGGCGGGTGGGGGGATGGGTTAAGTAAGTGATGGGGATTAAGGAGTGCACTTGTCATAATGAGCATCGGGTAATGTATGGAATTGTGGAATCACTACATTGTATACCTGAAACTAATACAATACTGTATGTTAATTAACTAGAATTAAAATGAAAACTTAAAAAAGTTCAATAAAAACTTCAAAATTTCAAAAAAAAAAAGTAAGTAAAGCCAACAAAACAAAATGAAACAAACAAAAAACCAAAGTAAAATAACCTGCTGAGCTCTCATGATTTGGCATGGTTTCCACCTGTACCTCTGGGCTATCAGTGTCCCCATCACCCCTGTGGAGTTCAACCTGGACTTCATGGTGTGTATGATCTCCAAGTTGGAGTGGGTGGCACTTCTGGAAGCTACTGATACCTTGCATGTGCTTGAGGTGACCAAAGGGCCATTCAGGAGAATTAGAGTGATGGGAAATTTCTAAGGAAGATGAACCGTGGGCTGCTGAAGGTGTCTATGTTGCATACCCTACAATGCCCCAGCATGCTGCTGAGTGATGAGAAATGGAGACTCAACTTGAGTGCCAGACACCAGATTTTGTTCTGTGACCATATGTATATTTACCTATATGCCATTTGCTACTTTGGTCATGTGTATCCCCAACCCTTGACCCAGTGATACACAGAACGCACAGTGTTCTTGAGCTCAATATTATATATTTTTATCATTAAAGGTTCAAAACCAAAACCAAAAACAAACAAACAATAGGGTTTTCCCTCATGACTGCCCTTTCACCAACAGTCAGGTCTCCAAATTAAATGTCGTATTAGGATTTTGCCAAGATTCTTGAAGAAATGAATATTTTCCTTATCGCAAAACCTACAGTCTCTAAAATATAAACATTTGCAAATCTGTAAGAAGTGCCTGGCCATTTTCATTCATTGGTAAATAAAATAAGAAATGAACATTGATTATTTAATTTAAGAGAATATTATTAGCTAAAGAGACTAAAAAGAAATAGAAGAAACTTTGTTTCCACTAGGTCCTAGCCCTGGTATTTCAGTACAAGTAACAATTTACTTTGTATCAAAGAGTAAACTCCTGGGGTGCCTGAGTGGCTCAGTCTCTTAAGTATCTGACTCTTGATTTCAGGTCATGATCTCAGGGGTCCTGAGATGAAGCTCCACATTGGGCTCTGTGCTCAGTGGGAAGTCTGCTTGAGATTCTCTCTCTACCTCTCCCTCTGCCCCTACCCCAGCTCTTGCTCTCAATCTCTCTCTCTTCCTCAAATAAATAAATAATAAATCTTGGGCGCCTGGGTGGCTCAGTTGGTTAAGCGACTGCCTTCAGCTCAGGTCATGATCCTGGAGTCCCAGGATCGAGTCCCGCATCAGGCTCTCTGCTCAGTGGGGAGTCTGCTTCTCCCTCTGGCCCTCTCTCCTCTCATGCTCTCTATCACTCTCTCTCTCTCTCAAATAAATAAATAAAATATTAAAAAATAAATATAAATAAATAAATAAATAAATAAATAATAAATCTTAAACAAAACAAAATAAAAAAAGAGTAAACTCCTGGTTTAGTGACCCAGCTGCAGCTTCCAGAAAAATGGAACCAACTGGATGTGGGTAATGGTTTCCATTGTGCTCAGTCTTCTGGCTTAGGGAAAGCACGATTGCTACTCTTTAGGAAGGCTTTTGCTGGGGAAGTCACCTTAAGAGGTAATATTAGCCTTCTTTTTCAAGATTATTTTACGTTCCTTTATCACTTCAAATAGAATGCAAATGTTTTATTGTGGTGGTCACTTGGTTTCATTTTTTTTTTTTTTAAGATTTTTTATATTTGAGAGAGAGGGAGGGGAGGGGCAGAAGGAAAGAGAGAAGCAGACTCCCCACTGAGTCTGGAAGCCTGATGCAGGCTCGATCCCAGGACTCTGAGATCATGACCTGAGCCAGAGGCAGACGCTTAATGACTGAGCCACGCAGGCGCCCCTGGCTTTTTTTTTTAATTAATTAATTAATTTATTTATTTATTTATTTAGTAATATAAGTCCTAGCTTCAGTGACAGTGAAAACAAACTCTTCCAATGTATCTACTTTGTACTCACATACAATGTGCCTAGATGTCATATGCCACTGGCTTGACTCTTGAAGGAAAAATAGGGAAAATTTTGAAACTTGGGCATTTGCACATTAAAGCCTAAATTCTGCACTGGAGATGTTTACTGCTGCATGCCAGGCATATTTTTGTCTTAATAAATATCTTTGAGAGGGAATTCATACAATCAATGTCATGCCACACACATTTAAATCCTAAAGCAAAATCGAGGGAGAAGAGATCATTGCACTAAAATTTGAGATAACTATAAAATACTCATGAAAGAAATTGAGGAAGACACAAAGAAATGGAAAAACGTTCCATGCTCATGGATTAGAAGAACAAATATTGAGAAGATGTCAATGCTACCTAGAGCAATCTACACATTCAGTGAAATGCCTATCAAAATACCACCCACTTTTTTCAAAGAAATGGAACAAATAATCCTAAAATTTGTATGGAACCAGAAAAGACCCCGAATAGCCAGAAGGATGTTGAAAAAGAAAAGCAAAGCTGGTGGCATCACAATTCTGAACTTCAAGGTCTATTACAAAGCTGTCATCATCAAGACAATATGGTACTGGCACAAAAACAGACACATAGATCAATGGAACAGAATAGAGAGCCCAGAAATGGACCCTCAACTCTATGGTCAACTAATCTTCGACAAAGCAGGAAAGAATGTCCAATGGAAAAAAGACAGTCTCTTCAACAAATGGTGTTGGGAAAATTGGACAGCCACATGCAGAAGAATGAAACTGGACCATTTCCTTACACCACACACAAAAATAGACTCCAAATGGTTGAAAGACCTCAATGTGAGACAGGAGTCCATCAAAATCCTAAAGGAGAACACAGGCAGCAACCTCTTCGACCTCAGCCGCAGCAACTTCTTCCTAGAAACATCGCCAAAGGCAAGGGAAGCAAGGGCAAAAATGAACTCTTAGGACTTCATCAAGATAAGAAGCTTTTGCACAGCCAAAGAAACAGTCAACAAAACCAAAAGACAACTGACAGAATGGGAGAAGATATTTGCAAATGACATATCAGATAAAGGGCTAGTATCCAAAATCTATAAAGAACTTATCAACTCAACACCCAAAGAACAAATGATCCAATCAAGAAATGGGCAGAAGACATGAACAGATATTTTTCCAAAGAAGACATCCAAATGGCCAACAGACACATGAAAAAGTGCTCAACATCGCTCAGCATCAGGGAAATCCAAATCAAAACTTCAGTGGGATACCCCCTCACACCAGTCAGAATGGCTAAAATTAACAAGTCAGGAAACGACAGATGTTGGCGGGGATGTGGAGAAAGGGGAACCCTCCTACACTGTTGGTGGGAATGCAAGTTGGGTGCAGCAACTCTAGAAAACAGTATGGAGGTTCCTCAAAAAGTTGAAAATAGATCTACCGTACAACCCAGCAATTGCACTACTGGGTATTTACCCCAAAGATATAAATGTCGGGATCCAAAGGGGTACATGCACCCTGATGTTTATAGCAGCAATGTCCACGATAGCCAAACTATGGAAAGAGCCAAGATGTCCATCGACAGATGAATGGATAAAGATGTGGTGTATATATATATACAATGGAATATTATGCAGCCATCAAAAGGAATGAAATCTTGCCATTTGCAATGACGTGGATGGAACTGGAGGGTACTATGCTGAGCAAAATAAGTCAATAAGAGAAAGACATGTATCATATGACCTCACTGATATGAGGAATTCTTAATCTCAGGAAACAAACTGAGGGTTGCTGGAGTGGTGGGGGGTGGGAGGGATGGGGTGGCTGGGTGATGGACATTGGGGAGGGTATGTGCTATAGTGAGCGCTGTGAATTGTGCAAGACTGTTGAATCACAGATCTGTATCTCTGAAACAAATAATACATTATATGTTAAAAAAAGAAGAAGATAGTAGGAAGGGAAAAATGAAGGGGGGGAATTGGAGGGGGAGACAAACCATGAGAAACTATGAACTCTGAGAAACAAACTGGGGGTTCCAGAGGGAGGGGGATGGGGGGATGGGTTAGCCTGGTGATGGGTATTAAAGAGGTCATGTACTGCATGGAGCACTGGGTGTTATATGCAAACAATGAATCATGGAACACTACATCAAAAACTAATGATCTAATGTATGGTGATTAACATAACATAATAAAAAAATTAAAATTTGAGATAACTCAGTGGTTTTCTAGGTCCTGTATTAGCTAGCTATGTGACCTTGAGCATGTGATTCATCTTCCCTAGGCTTCCATTTTTTTCTTTCAGTTAAACAAAAAAGAGGTGTTTTTGCTCTTATTTATATTATACTCAGCTTCCAAATGCCCCCAGTTTTAACATAGTTAGGTATATGTGTATACATAACATAGGGAAGAGTTAAAAATACATAGTAGGTATTTAATAGAAGTATAAACACCCTATCCAGATTTATCATTTTGCTAGTCTACTGTGATACACTAGTTGAGGGTTCATCCTGTTTTATGTTTCATGTAATGCACTTAACCAACACAGAAGTTTGTTTTAAAAGTTTTTCAGAAAAACTTATTTTGAGTCCTCTCAACATTATTCTATATCTCCTTCCACTTTGCATTAGTAAACAAAGAAAATTGTTTTCCTTGCAGCTGAAATTGGAATTTGGTGACTAACATAAATATGTGTAATGTCAGTCATGCTGTCAAAATCAAAAGTGTGGGAAGAACTAGAAATAATGATTAAAGGCATGAACTGATAACCGACAATGTACACTTTCAGAGTCTCACTTAATCCTTTTATTACGGCTCTGAAATTATCCTTGATTTCAACAAAAGGATCTTGAAGTGCATTAACTTGCAAGCTCCGTGAGCACAAGATTTCTTTCTTCACTGTTTTCTCCTCAGAACCTAAAGCAGTGCCCGCATATTTTACGTGTTTTATAAATATGTGATTAGACAATGAATTTTTCATTGAGTTTTCTGTCACAGACCATTATAGTCCACCAGGTTCTCCCCCAGTGAAAGAATGCTTGTCCCCCAGTATGAAGTATATTTATGAATTTTGTTTGGATAGTTTGTACTTCTCATTCTCTGCTATGACTTTATGAAACCCCAATGGTCAGAGGGAGTTAGAGTTGAATCTCAGTTTGCTACTTTTAAACTATCTATCCTGTTCCAGAGTATACTCTGAATTTGTTGAAATCTTTGAAAGTAAACTGGACTTCCTTTGTAGGTTTCCTTTAATGGATGTACAATTTGAAGTCACAAGAGGGAGAAAAGTTACTTTTATTAAATATTAAAATTTCAGGTACAGTTAAACATTTTATACAAAGGCTTCAACAACAAAAGAAAAATATAATGTTAAATAAACAGTCTCATTTTAAACCTCAGGAAGGTAACAATCAGGGACGCCTGGGTGGCTCAGTCGGTTAAGCATCTGCCTTCGGCTCAGGTCATGATCCCAGGGTCCTGGGATCGAGTCCCGCTTTGGGTTCCAGTCCCGCTTCGGGCTCCTTGGTTAGTGGGGAGCCTGTTTCTCCCTCTACCTGCCGCTCCCCCTGCTTGTGCACTCTCTCTCTCTCTCTGATAAATAAATAAAATCTTAAAAAAAAATCAAATCTAGCTTCTTTACTCAGAATATTTTGAAGATCACTAAAATTATGAAGATAAAGCAGAGATTTTTGTTAGGAGTCTGCTAAAATAGCCTCTTAATAATATGACTAAAACATTGTACACTTCGATAACAGATATACACTTTCATGTTTTCCAAATTGTACATGGGATTTATACAAATAGTCTTTGATAAGCTGTAAAAAGTGAGCACCTACTTTTCTTTTTTAAAAAAAAAAAGTTTTTATTTAAATTCCAGTTAACATATAGTGTAATGTTAGTTTCAGGTGTACAATTTAGTGATTCAACACTTCTGTACAACACCCGGTGCTCATCATAAGTGCCCTCCTTAATTCCCATCACCTATTTAGCCCATCCTTTCTCCCACCTCCCCTCTCATAAGCATCAGTTTGTTCTCTATATTTAAGAATCTGTTTCTTGGTTTACTGTCTTTTTCCCCACTATGTTTGTTTTGTTTCTTAAATTCCACATATGAGTCAAATCATATAGTACATGTCTTTCTTGGACTGATTTTTTCAGTTAGCATAACACTCTAGCTCCATCCATGTCATTGCAAATGGCAAGATTTCATTCTTTTATATGACTAATATCCTATTGTATATTTATAACACATCTTCTTTATCCATTCATCAGTCAATGGACATTTGGGCTCTTTCCATAATTTGGCTATTGTTGATAATTCTACTATACACATCAGGTGCATGTATCTCTTTGAGTTAGTATTTTTGAATCTTTTGGGTAAATACCTAGTAGTGCAATTGCTGGGTCATAGGGTAGTTCTATTTTTAACTTTTTGAGGACCCTCCATACTGTTCCTCAGAGTGGCTACACCAGTTTGCATTCCCACCAACAGTGTAAGAGGGTTCCTCTTTCTCTGCATCCTTGCCAACATCTGTTGTTTTTTATGTTGTTAATTTTAGCCATTCTGACAGGTATGAGGCGATACCTTTTTGTAGTTTTGATTTGTATTTCCCTAATGAGTGATATTCTATTCTAGAGCAGTTTTATAAAGATTATTCTTGTTTTGCTTTATTTGGTGGGAAATATTGCTAATATAAAACATAGCAATGAACTTTTGGAAATAAATATTGGAATTTGTACATAATTCAGTATAATTTTACAAGCTTTATGCCTATTGATTCCTGAACAAGCTAATAGTACTCTTGGTATGAAGAGGTGCTAAAAGCAGATATGGTCCCTGACTCCCTGGAGCTTAATGTTCATTAGGGAGAGAAGCAAAGGCAGTCAGTTAAATCAAAGAACTGGTAGGGGTTGGGGTTACCAGCTGTAATAGCTGTATATTGCTTGGCCTTCGGTTTGATGGGGAACAAAGAAGGATATTTGAAACTTCTACCTCCATATAATTAAAAAGATCAAATAAGTCCCAGTAGCACTTAATTTTGGCAGGTACCAAATCATAAAATAAAAAGGAAGTTAATGATTGGCTTCTGAACATCAAAATTACCATTAATAACTTATAAATGATGTTAAGAACTAACCATATTGACGGAATGTGACTGAAAATGCATTAAGCATGAACTATTTATCAAGCTCAAGAGGGGCAGAGTCAAAAGTGAGGCATATCAAGATAATCAAGGCAAGGGTGTCGTTGATATTTCTTAAATTTTATTTTAGTTTTGCATGTTTTCTTTCAGAAAGGATAAAATTATATCCAGGATACAAAGTTGATAATTCTCTTTACTTTCATCATAGATACTTTTTTCTAAATTAACAGCATGATAATACAAATATCATAGAATTTTAGTCAATGAATCACTATTCAGGTTTCAGTTAAACATGCTTTGTTAGTGCCAGAGGTAATATAGACTTGTGAATTTGTTTCCTTTTTGTATCATGAATTATAAAGCTGATTAATTGGACCAATTTATTAGCTTTGGAGCCCTACAGGAAGAAAAATGCTTCATAGAAGAATGATTGCTTTAGGAAGCATAAAATTAAGCAGATGAACACATGAACAGTTGAAGATCTTTTCCTTAGAACAATGTTCATCTTCTGATTAAAGGAATCATTTAAAACTGAAAATAATGAATTGTACCCCTAGTATTTTGAAACGTTTATGTTACTGTGGTTATGGTGCTTCATTAAAATGAGGCGTAGAAAGAAAAAGGGCATTTATAGATTGTTGCAAAAGCAAATCTCTAGGGTATAATAGGGCTGGCTCTGTGTACTAGATACCACTTAATTCACATTTTTACTCAATTTGTGTTACAAAATCAAACACAGAATCTCCCAGAGGCCCTTCTTAAATATACACTTAATCCTATGGGGAGGAGGGGGGAGAACCGAGAGCTTCTAAAGCATAGAAAGAAAAGAAAAAAAAAAAACAATATCCTAATACTTCCATAATTATTACCTCTTCCTGGCTTCCACGAACATTAGGCTCAGTCCAAATTTTCCCATACTCTCACCCTAATCTGTCATCTATATCACCTTTATGACTCTTGATATTAAAATCATAATGACCGCATCTTTTTGCCCAACCTGCTCTTTAGAAATTAGTCTTAATAAAATCCACGATGTAAGTGAAGATTACAGGAATGTAGCTGTTACAAGATTATAGTTATCAATTAATCCCACCCCCTGTTCCCCACTAGCATTGTTGCTTTATCTCTGAGGAAGGAAATGTAACATTTCTTTCCAAAACTGTCAATGGTCTTTGTCATTTTCCTCAATGATACTGTTTAAAGAATAAATAAATAAATAACAAGGAGAAATAAGTGAAGAAAATGAGTACTAGGGAAAGAAGTGGAGTAAACAGAAATAACACTTCAGGTAATAGTCAAAACCTGCAAAACATGCTTCTGGAAGAATCTGAACTCTTGTTCAAAGACTGATTAGTTCTACCTGCTTCATGACATGCAACTCATTCCATAAACCTTATAAAGTTTGTAGAGTATTAAAATCTTGGTAATTCACTAATTTGGGGGACATGGTATTGAATTATTGAATTATTTTTAGTCTTATAAATGAACAGGATAGATTCAGACTGCATGATATTTGAGGACAGGAACTTTATTTTCTTCTCACTAGCCCAGCATGTTGCCTCCAACCATTTTACTTTTTTAAATACTAATGTAAATAGCTCATGTTGAGTTGGTTGATTGGTTCAATTTGTGATATCCTGGTGACAACTGAAATCACATTTTCTCTCCATATCTGATGTTAAGGAATAAGAAGCTAATGCGTTAAAATATAAATTATGTTGCTCTCTGCTCAATAAAATATCTGCAGTTCATACTGAATTTTAGGGAAAAGTTTATCATTTGAGCCGTAATTACTTTAACTTTCTATAATTGATTTAAGCTTGGCATTGGAAAGAAACAAATAACTTTTGCAAGACAAATTTTTCAACCAGAAATTGATAGAGTAGAATGTTTCTAAGGAAGCAGTTATGTACTAAAAGCCAAGTCCACTGAAAATCTACCCTGAGCGATTAGGTGAAACTCAATTAAGATAATGTTATTGTCTATGGCTCATTTGTCTGAGATTTCTGGTAACCAGGATCCTGATTTGGAACTAAATTGTCCATCTAAAGGTGCTAAACTGATACGCTGAGTCCCATTACCAACCTCTGCAGTATAATAGACTGTTAAATGTGAATTATGAATTTCACAATGATCAGATGATCCTTTATTGAACCTAACTTCAGTGCCTGATTTATGTTGCTGTAATTGGTGCAATTGTTGATGTTATCATTTACAACTATTTAAGAGAATTAACACATATTTATTCACAAAGCTTTGATAAATTAGTGAGAATTAATTATTATTATTATTATTATTATTATTACCTTATAACATGGGCGACAGTGAAGATTTTGTTACAGGGAGGTAATACATTGACCAGCCCATATTGTGTTTTCAAATCTCATCATTAATGATTAAACTGGCATTCTAGTTTATACTGTAAATCCTTGTGAAGTTACTTAGTATGAACTCTTCTCCTTTCCCTACCCACCTTTATTCCCATCAGGACATGCTAACAAATAAGAAGAGTCTGGACCTATACGTTCTAATCCATGCTAAACTGAGTATGATTTATGCCAAAATAATATCACCATGAATTGTCTCTTTGGAACAGCTGCTTCTCTTCCCTGATAAATCCATTAGATCTTACTCTGAAATATTTTCACTTCTCAAACACAGTCAGACCCAGCCCTTATTTCTTCATGAAATCCATGTGTGTTTTTGTTTTTAATGAAATCCATGTTTTATCATGTCTCCACTCCAACAGAAGGATGATTGATGACAATAACTGGAATGCATATGTGAGGACAGTAAGAGCACATATTCCTCAGCCCATTCCTGTGGTAACTTTAACCCTTATGAAAACCCTCATCCCCTGGAAATTCTTCAAGTTCAGTATCTTCAAAACCCTATATAAAAACACAAAATTCTCACTCACATGTGTTGGCAAAGAGTTCTTCAGTTATTATGACATGCAAACATAGTCAAAAATATTATTTCCACTCATTCCCCAATTCTGCTCTCCTTCTACATTTCCAAACAGCACCATTTCCAAACATTTTCTTTCTCTAGTGAATTTAAAAATATATAACCGTTGTGTAAGGTTTAGCTCTGGTAATATTTCCAAAGAATTTTGACAGCTATACTCACCTTTTGATATACATATCTTCAAAATCCTCCCATTTAAATTCTTCAAAATTAAAGATTCTAGAATTTGAGGATTCTATTTTAAATTTCAGGGCTACTCATTTTCTAATTAAATTGAATTAACTGGCACATATTACTGATTCAATATATATTATGAATGTTATTTTTCTCATCATGATTATTTAGTTTGGAAAGAGATAAAAAGTGCTTCTCACATCTGTAGTACTACTAAGGTTTGGTTGAACTAAAACTGTCCTTCATAATATGTGTAAATTAAAAGAGGGATCTGGATTTGGCTCAGAAATGTAGAGAACTGAAAGGATCATCACTCTCCCACTTAAAAACTGTAAACAAATGATTTTCCCGATTCCAACATAAAGCTCAAGTCAGAAGGCAATCATCTCAACCCAAGTCTGGAAAGAGAGCCTATAGGAAGAAAAACATGACCCAAGAATTAGCTTACCTGACACAGACACTGTGGCTTCCATATAAAGTGGTAAGAAGGATTCAGCTAAGAATATTTTATCAAATTTCTGAATTCCAAGTGTAGGCCACAGTCAGAGTGTGAAGACTATGAAGGCTACGGATATAGGTGGATTTGTATCCCATTATATATACTTTCCTCCATGAGACTCCAGGGACTCATAAGGAAGACTGGAGGAAATGGCAAATAATAGCAACAGACCTCTGTCTTAAAATTTTAGACTTTGTGGGCCAATGTGGTCTCTGTCACAACTTCTTAACTCTTCCATTGTATCAAGAAGATAGTCATAGACTACACATAAAGGAAAGTGACTGTTTAAATAAAACTTCATTTATAGGTATTTAAACTTGAATTTCATGTAATTTAATGTTCTACAAAAGATTTTTAATTTTTTTTTTACCCACTAAAACTTGTAAGGTCATTCATAGTTCTTAGGCTAGGAAGAAACAAGCAGTGGTTAGGATTTGACCCATGGGCTATAGTTTCATAAAGTTTCTCTAACATTTGACATACTTAGTTTGTAAAAAGAAATTAATGAGGTCTCTATTAATTTTCTATTGTTGCTTTAACAAATTACCACAAGTTGAATGGCTTACAGCAACACAAACTCATCATCTCACGTTATATATATCACAAGTCTGGGCACAGTATGGCTCACCTGGTTGTCTGTTCTGGACTTTATTGTGATGAAATAAAGGGGTTGGCAGAACTTCATTTCCTTCTGAAGTCTCTAAGGAGCAATCTTTTTTTCCAGCTTATTTTAATTTTTTGCCAGAATTCAGCTTCAAGTGGTTGTAGGATTTAAGTCCCTATTTCCTAACTGGATATCAGTGGAGAACTTCCCCAGTTTCTAGAGACTGCCCACATTCCCAGGCTTATGGAACCCTTCAGAACTAGTAACAGCAGATAATATTCCCTCACATCTCAAATCTCTCTGACTCTTCTCTTCCTTATCATTCTGATGCATCTCTTCTTTCACATCTCTTCTATTACATTGTTCCAACTTCTTGCGCTTGTTAAGGCCCATGTGATTACACTGGGCCTACTTGAATATTCCAGAAAAATCTCCTTTTCTTAAAGTTGTCTGATTACCAACATTAATTCCATTAGTAAAGTCTCTTTTGCCACATAAAATAACATATGCACAAACATAACACTAGGGTTTAATGAAGATTGTAAGGTGGGGAAGGGCAAAATCCTCAAGGTCCATGCCACCATATGTTATTCTGACCAAAACCATCTAGGTGTAGAGCCTTGCCAAGTTGTTAAAAGATCCAGTCCTTTCACCTCCTCCATTTTTTACAGCACTATCTCTCTGCCTAAGGAGACATAAACATAAACATACAAAAAAAATTAACCCTGTATTAAAGTTGAGCAAGAATGCATTTATTCTTTATTTATTCAAGGATTATTCCATAATCCTTGCCAGATAGGAGGCTGCCTATTGAGCAATCCCACAAATGGGCAGCATGAATTGCATAGGTCAGGGATATAAGCAAATATTTGTGAACTCTTGTTGCAAGAAATAATTTCAGTATTGTACTGGAAATTCTAGCTAATGTGATGAAACAAGAATAGGAAATAAAAACTATACAGATTTGAAAGGAAGACATAAAACCGTCTTTGTTTACAGATGACATGATCATCTACGTAGAAAATCTGAAAGAATCAGTAAAAAAAAATCTCCTGGAACTTATAAGTGATTATAGCAAGGATACAGAATACAAGATTAATATACAAGTCCATTACTTTCCTGTATACCAGCAATGAAAAGGGAGAGTTGGAAATTAAAAACAGTATTATTTACATTAGCATAAAAAAGGAAATACTTAGGTAAAAATTTGTCAAAATATATACAAGATCTGTAAAGGAAAACTACAAAACTCTGATGAATAATATCAAAGAACTAAATAAATGGAGACGTAATCCATGTTCATGAATAGGAATGTTCAGTACTGTCAAGATATCAGTTCTTCCCAAATTGATTTAATGATTCAATGCAGTCCCCATCAAAGCCCTCATAAACAACATTAAATAAATCAGCCATAATTGCAGTGCAGTCAATACTTATAGTAGAATGATGTCTCCTAATGTCTGAAAACATCACATTATTTACTTTGTTGACCTTCAGCTAGTGTCTGTGTAAAATGCTTTGCTCTGCATGTCACAGTCTCACATACTGGTAGAAAAATATTATTTTATGTTCCAGGAAACATGTTTGCTTTTTGATGGCTTAACAGGATGCTATGCCCCTCTTACTTCTTAGTAGTTGCACCCTGTTCTATGACCCACTAAACCCAAATTTTGTTATCCAACATTTGCCATTATAATACTTTGTGTATATTTGAGTGTGTGTGTAACATGCATAACCATGAATAGTTTATGAGACAGAAGTTTGTACATCAGTTGAGATAAAATGGTTCCCAAATATTGGTTCCCCAAACTAATTTAGTATAGTAACCACCAAATAAGGATAATCTTAAGACATATATATTATTGAGCTCTACAAATGAAATTTATTTTTTTTTAAAGATTTTATTTATTTTTTTTATTTTAGAGATAGACAGTGCATGCAAGGGGAGGTGAGGAGCAGAGGGGGAGGGAGAAGAAGGGGGAAAGACTCTAAAGCAGACTCCACACTGAGCACAGAGGCAGATGTGGGGCTCAATCCCATGACTCTGAGATCATGACCTCAGCCAAAACCAAGAGTCAGATGCTTAACCAACTGAGCCAACCAGGCACCCTAGAATTTATGTTTTTTAAGTGTTGGTGATGCCTAGGTAAGTGTATTTATCTTTAAAGCTTTCTAGGTGATTCTAAAGTCATCCAGATTGGAACCACTGTTCCAGGTGTTCTCCTTCTAACTTTAAAGGATATACAAATGCTTGGTGCCACAATCCAGGGCCTTTTATTTTTCCTGAATATAGTTTCAATTTTCTACTGACAATGTGAAGTGACCAACAACAAATGGACTGAAAAGTTTTAAATAAACAAATCAACCAACCTCAGTTTTTCCTTTTTTTAATTGTGACAGACTTATAAGTAATCCATTAAAACAGTCTCCATATTAGACAACTGAAAATTATCAACTGCATGGATGTTTTAGTTTTTATTTATTTGCTTCAGCATTAATTGAATATCGTTGAATTATGAAATACAGATCGTATCTGCTTGACAATTGTGCTCATAAGAAAACTGAGTGTTATTAAACATGCTGTTGGGAAGATGTATCCATAGTCTATCTGGGGTCTATTCAGTTCATAAAGGCAAAGCTGATAGTTGACAAAATCACGAAGTAGATGAAATGTGTCTTTGACACTCATTTATTTCCTGGATCATTACACTTCCATCGCCACCTAAGCCTGACATTTTCCAGATGCTTATCACCTTTACATGTGGTTTTGCCTTCTCATCTGTCATTGTTTCCCTAACTTGAGACCTATCCAAACCCAACAACGGGACTTCAGAATATTGAAAGGGAGAATCTGAAAGAAAACTGTGCCATAATCATGAGATTTTAGGTCCCCAAATGCCAGGGACAGGATGTGGCAATTACAGAGGTTAAAGTTTCTATTCACACAGCTTCTATTATACCAGTATTCTTAAATTTTTATTCCACAATTTTTTAACATTTATGTTTTAGAGGGTTTTTTTCTTAATTTTTCTTAACTTTTGGTGCTTTTAGTGGTTTCTGGCTAATTAAATCAGTGTACAAAACAAATTGTGATAAAAATATAAAAATAGCCTCATTAATTGGGAAAATTATTAATTATTGTCTAATTATTGTTTAGAAGATTCAGAACTGTTAAATTGTCAACCCCCCAAATTTATTTATATATTATATGCCATCCAAATCAAAATCCAAGAATGATATTTTGTAAGAAATGGAGTTGATGCTAAAATTTATATGGAAATACAAAACCAGACTGGTCATCTTGAAAAGGAAGAGCCAAGTTGGAGGATTCATATTTTTCGATCTCAAAAGTTACTCTAAATCTTTATTAATCAAGACAACTGGAGGCATTGCCATGAAGATAAACAAATACATCAATAGAACATAATTGATATTCCAGAAATATGCCCAAAGAAATATTCTAATTAATTTTCAAAGAAATAGTTAAAACTAACTCAATGGGAAAATATTAATTTTTTTCAGCAAATGCTGATGAGACAATTTGATTCCACATGGGAAAAAAGAAAACCATGGAACCCTACATAAAATCATCCATAGAAAGTAATTTGAATTGGATTACATACACCTAAAAGTAAATGCTAAGTCTATAAAGCTTCCAAAAGAAAACATAAAAGTATGTCTTAGTGACTTGCAGTAAATAGCAGTTTTTGGGAAAGGCACAAATAGCAGTAAACATAAAAAGAAAAATGTAAATTGGGCTTAATCAAAATTAAAGGGCTTAATCAAAATTAAAAATTTCTGTTCTTTGAAAGGCATTAAGAAAATGCACAGGTGAGACATAGACTAGAAGAAAATATTCAAAAGTCATGTATCTGATAAGTGACTTTATCCAAAATATATAAAGAACTTCCACTGTTCAATAATAAAAAACAAAGAGTTCAGTAAAAATGCGGGGGGGGGGGCGGAATTTGGAAGTACACCTCAAAAAGAAAGTATAAGCATAAACAATAAACATATGATAGGTGTTCAACATCACTAATCATTGTGGTAATGCAAAATAAAACCACAGTAAGATTCCACCTTGCAGTTAATATAAATGCTAAAAGTAGAAAGAGGCAGGGGGAAGGGAGAGATCTCATACTGTAGAAGATATGGAACAATTAGAACTGGAATGTGAAATAGTACAACTATTGGAAAACAGTTTGATAGTTTCTAATAAAATTACACATGAACCTACCCTACAACTGAGGAATTGAACTCATACATATTCATACAAAGTAATTGAAAACCCGAGTTCACAAAAAACTTATACAAAAATATTCATAGCAACTTTATTTATAATAGCCAACAACTAGAAACAACGAAATGTCTATCAATGGGTGAATAAATAAATTGTTGTGTACCGATACAGTGGAGTACTAACTCAGTGATAAAAAGGAATGAGCGACTTACTGATTTATGCAGCAACACGGATAAATCTAAAAACGTGTTAAAGAAAAATACCAGACATAAAAGAGGACTTATTGCATGATGTAATTTACATGAAGTTCTAGAGCTGGTAAAGAGGATTACTGGGATAAAGAGCAGAAATGATTTTTTTTTTTTTTCAGTTAACTTTAAAGGAACAGTAGAGAATTTTCTGGAAGGGATTTTCATGCTGTGTATCTTGACTGGATTAGTATTATATGGTGTATTTACTTGTCAAAACTCAAATAACCATATACTTAAAATCTGTGCATTTCATTATAGATACATTATTCCTCAAAAACTCTCGTCTCTACCAATGGGAAAAAAATCAGTATTTTGATTGTTTCTGAATGTAAACATCTGCACCAATGCTCTGAAACTGTCTTCAAACTCTTAATTGCCTGTGTGCTATTTAGTGTCTCCCCTGCTCAGGAGACACTGAAATGGAAATGCTTACTTTCCCTCACCAACCCAGGACCTTAAAACAGTCAGTACCAGGGTCTACACCACTCTTTGGCCTCAGCATCCCCCAGGCCAAAAGGCTTTATCTGGTTCTTTGAAGACTAGAATACTTCACTTGTGTGTGGAGCCTGGGTGGGACTGGGCGTGAGGGGGTGGGGTGGGGGGGTGTTCTCTGTGACTAAGGAGACAGTTCTATTGTGAGAACGATGCCTGGTGACAGATCCCCTCCTTGTCTCCCCATTTTTTTTATTTGTTCCATATGTTACCTGCTCGCTACTCCTAGGGCTGGTGGGCCACAGGTCTTTGAAAGGGAAAGTTTTGTTCCTTCACTGGCAGAAGTATTGACTTTTCCCATAAGAGGCTGGGACAAATAAAATGGGCTCAGTTTCCCCAAGGGTCTGATTCTTGGGCAAGAAATGCAAAAAGCTGGAGTGTCTGTCCTTGGCCCCCACAAGTGACCTGCAGTAGGACCAACCTGACCCGGGCAGCGCCCCTGGCTCGGGTCACTCCCGCTCCGGACTCACCTGGTGCTGAGGCCCAGCGCCGGCTGCGGGGGCAGCGGGAAGTGCGCGGGGCTTGCATGCGGTGCCCCGGCCGGGGTCCTCCTTCCCCCGCTGCCTCCGCTCTCCCCCCTCCTGCGGGTCCTGTCGCTCCGCGGCGCCCGGCTCTGTCACCGGCCGCTGCCAGCCCTCTCCCGCGGTGGGCAGACAGGGATGGACGGACGGACAGGCCCCGCTGGAGCGGGAAGTGAGCGCCGAGAGGCTGTGCCGAGAGGCGAGCCCTGCCCGGGACCGTCCGGCGCCGCTGCTCCCGAGCCTGGAGGGCCCGCTGTCACTCGCGCAGGAGGCGGCGCGGGGGGGGGGGGGGGGGGCGATGGCCCCGCGATCGGGTCTGCGCGTGGCGCACCCAGCCCAGGGGCCCCATGGATTCCCGCTTCTCTAGATGATGGGGAGGGGAAGGGGAGAGGAGAGAAATCTAACCTGCCAGTAAAACCCACTTGTTAACCTGGAAGGAGGTGAGACTGGGAAAGACTAGCAAAGGTTTAGAGTGGCAGGCAGGTGTCCCTCACCTGATTAACAAGCGTTTGGAAGAATGGTGGGATTGGAAGGGCAAAGATTTTGTTGTGTTTTTTAAATTGCCCAAGAGAAGGGAGACCTCAATCAGTTGTTTAATGATGATGTCCAGAATGCTGGAGAGGCCAAGTTTCCAGAGAGAAGAGGAGCTTGAGAGGTCAAGAGTCCTTCTGAGGTTGCTTTTCTCTAGGGGCATTTGTTGATTTTGAGTCTGGGCTTCAGCAGGAGGCCGAGAATCTAGGCTTTATGCAAGCAGAGGAATACTGGTAGACAAGAGAAATAGCAAGATTTTAGCAGTCTTGCTGGATTGGGGTGACAAATTGCAGGCTTCCAGGGCCTCAAATACACAGCCAATTATTGATGCTTCAAGATATTTTCTGCATTCTCAACCTGCCTTGGGTGGAAGACTATAGTGCTAATTTGAAAATCTCTGGAATGCAGAAATTCAGTGCATTGAGGACGCAAATATTTGAGCTTAGGACTTCGGGGGAGGGGGCCTGGTGATATATCAGTCTCTCTGTTAAAAGTCTTAGAAGGCTGTACTCTAAGAGGAAGGGCAAACCAGAGGTGGAATCTCACACAGAAAGCCGTTCACACTGAACTCAGTTCCTGATGGGTATGAAGTGATCTCCACTCAATGGAGAAACACGAATGCACTTAAGGAAAAATTACTGAAATTTTAGGACCCAGCAGGGTGGCCTGAATATTTAGCCAGAATAGACCTGCCCTCATAAGCCTAGCTTCCACTGATCTCAATTTCTAATTGGATTAAGATGGATCAGGATTTCATGTGACTCTTCAAACTTCAATACAATCTCAGTAGTTCTCAAATTATCGATTTTTTCCATATTTAATGTGCAGTGCTAAAAGAGAGGACAAAAATAAGTAGAAACGAACCCATAGAGTATGACCCCAACATTTCTACATCATGAACTGACAGCAGAGTGGCACAACATTGGGCTTCCAGGCTTATTGTGTCTTCGAAGTCCAAGATTTCCTCACGCATTGTGTGCCTACTAATTACACTGAGTTGAAGTAGATAAGGTAGAATCCCATAGTGCCTGTGATGAGGTTTGAAGTGAAAGAATTCTTGGGACGTCGTCAGTGCAAAAGGGTGGTTTTATTAAAGCACGGGGCCAGGACCCGTGGGCAGAAAGCTGCACTGGGGTCATGAGGCGTGGCCTGTAATACGCTTTCAAGTTGGGAGGTGGTTAGGGATAGCGTGAGTCTCTATGGAATTTTGGAAACAAGGTTTCCAGAATCTTGAAGGAACTAGCTATTGTTAGGAAAAGGTCGGGCGCCTGGGTGGCTCAGTTGGTTGAGCGACTGCCTTCGGCTCAGGTCATGATCCTGGAGTCCCTGGATCGAGTCCCGCATCGGGCTCCCTGCTCGGCGAGGAGCCTGCTTCTCCCTCTAATCCTCCCCCCTCTCATGTACTCTCTCTCTCTCTCATTCTCGCTCTCTCAAATAAATAAATAAATCTTTAAAAAATAAAAAGAAAAAGGTCATTTATTAACGTCTAAGAAAACCTTAGTCATGAGACCCTTTGGATATTGGTGGGTCATGTGCTTGGAGGATGATTGCCAACATATATCTTGGGGGGTAGAGATAAAGGAAGTTCCCAAAGGAATTTTTGTATGTTAAAGTAGACTAACGGGATCCTGGGGGGTTGAGATAATGTTAAGATAAGATTGCCTTTTGCCCTTAGCGAAGTATTAACATCAAGTTAGCTCAGTTCCTAGAGGAATGTCACTATGTTTCAAAGACTCGTGAATGGGCTGTAAGTAGTGAGGAAATTAAATTTTTTCTTTTGCCTTTGTTTCCCACATCACCTGCAGTGGTTGCTCTTAGTTGTGAAATTTGCAGAAGGAGAGCTCCTACTAGAAACGAAAAGGATAAAAAGATATCTTATAAAAATAACAATATTATTTTCAGTGTAGGAGATACAAGGGATAAGAGAAGAGGGCATATTTTTTGTAGGGCTTTCTTGTTTCTGTATACTAACATCCTTCTACTTGCAATTATCTGATACTCCAGGCCATTAAGTATCTGTCTCTTAAACAAATCCTCCACATTGACATCACGAAACAATCGCAGACAGAAACAGGTCCCCACAAAGATGATATTTAGCTGCAAAACATTTTGACACTCAGTTTTTGAAGTCATATCAACTAGATAAATTTAACTGACAGTAATTTTTTTATTATTATTTTAAATCCCTCCACTGAAAAAGTATCAGTTAGCATTCTCGGGCATCATTACATTATTAACTCACAAAGTGTAGATCAGGTGTACTAAAATTTAAGGGAATGGCAGAGTTTGTTTTTTGTGTCTGACTAGATTCACACCCTCCAAGAAAATAATTTCAGCATTAAATAATGGCACATAGGGGCGCTTGGGTGGCTCAGGTGGTTAAGCGGCTGCCTTCAGCTCAGGTCATGCAGGGTCCTGGGACAGAGCCCTGCATGGTGTCAGGCTCCCTGCTCAGTGGGGAGCTTGCTTTTCCCTCTTTCACTCCCCCTGCTTGTACTCTCTCTCTCTAAATAAAATCTTTAAAAATTAAAAATTAAATAAATAATGGCACATAATATTAATATTAATTTGCATGTATTAAATATCCAAAAATATAGTGTCATACTCTGGAATAAGTCTTTGAACATACAGGTATTTATATCTACTTATATCTACAGCCTATATCTGATCCATCCTTGCTATTCTTTTGGCTGATCTTGCTGTAGAAAGGATGGAACTGTCAAAAGGGAAAGAATTTTCTTAGCTATGTTGAATATAAATGTAGCTAATACTCTCTTACTTTTGAGTAAAAGCTCAGTAATGACAATGAAACTATTATAGACTGAGAACTACTGACTAGGGGTCAAAGAAATGTATATTATACTAAATAGCACCTACTAAACCCTGTGTCTCGCTTTATCTCTAAAATGGAGAAAAAAAAATTTATGACGATAGAAACACTTTGGATCTTTTTCACATTATATCATATTATATTATATATAAATGTTATACGTACACAAATATATAAATATATAACAAATAATATATAAGACATATATAATATGTATATTATTTGTCATGAAAATCATGCTGTTTTGCAAGATTTTTCTTTACTTTGTGAAACTCAGGAAAAGGGGCCACCAGTCAGTGCAGAAACCCTAATGAAGCTGGTGGAACACGTGGTGCGTGCTTTCCCGAACCGGGGTCCCTAATTTGCATAAAATGTTTTGTGGGCTCCATGGTAATGCTGTTGTTGAACCAGTGTTGAGGACAAGGTTATCTTTACACATGGGAGGTGAACCTGGATTGACGCGAAAGACAACACAATCATTGCTGCTGTCCATCATCTGGGTAAGAGGCTCTATTTCATACTTAATAACAGATAGAGAAAACCAGTCTAAAGATTAGGCAGGGTTAGGGGTTGGGATTTCATTATGTGGGTGAGTCTCTTTCCTTCCCTTGAATGACTGTAGAATGGGTTAGCAAGATAGTTGCTATCCCAACTATCCCGAACAAGATAATTGGGATGAGATCATAAATATTTACCATGTTAATGACATGATGCTTCCTTGTGACATACTGTAATCTTGGCATCTCAGGAAATATTTCTGATAGATGCCATTCCCATTGTGCCTCCTAATGCTTGCAAACCAGTAAAGTCAGAGGAATGCAAATTAAAGGAAGAGAATATCACAACAATATGATCAGGGGTTCGAAGTAATCACACTGTCGGATCTCCTTCTCTACCAACACACTGACCACGTTTCATCAGTTTCTTTATTTGTAATGGAATGAATAAAACTGATCAGTGAATTCCAAACATTTGTTTTCAGAAGAGGGCTCTATTAAAGTTAGTGCCCATACAGAATCCCTATGTAAAACACAGACAAAAGTAAAGTTGTTTTTTTGAATCATATGTGAAAGCAATGAGGCTTGATTTGTACCATTAAAGAAACAGGAACAATAGTCAAAATCTAATAGAAATAAAACACCATGTTCTAAGAATTTCATAGGCAAATTTTTCTGTGTGTTCAGGGCATAGAAAGCCCTATTTATATTCAAGATGATAGGAAAAGAGAGAAGGATCCTACACATATTTTATAAAACATAAAATCTTTATATCAACTTGCCCCTACAGAAGAATGTAAGAAAGTAAAATGAGAGATAAATAACATGTTGAGAATAATTGTAAAAATCCTAAATAAAATCCTAAAATAAAATTGGAAAAATCCTATTAAAAGGAATTTTTTTTAAAGATTTTTATTTATTTATTTGAGAGAGACACAGCGAGAGAAGGAACACAAGCAGGGGGAGGGAACACAAGCAGAGGCAGAGGGAGAGGGAGAAGCAGGCTTCCCGGGGAGCAGGGAGCCCGATGCGGGGCTCGATCCCAGGACCCTGGGATCATGACCTGAGCTGAAGGCAGACGCTTAACGACTGAGCCACCCAGGCTCCCCTAAAAGGAATTTTATGGTGTTATACATAGAACACATACACACACACAAAGTATGATTTATCTACAGATCATAAACTTTGGTAAATAAAGTGTTGGTGAAAGGGAAATAGGGGTTCTCACCAATGTTGTGTATATACATTGGTGAAGTAACTTTGTAGGAAAATTTGTCAACATGCATTTCAAAAATGCACAGTGCACTGACCTAATGACCACTCCTTATAAATATCCCTACCTTTGTGAACTTATATAAATAAGGATATTCAGGGGCACCTGGGTGGCTCAGGTGGTTAAGCATCGGACTCCTTGTTTCAGTTCAGGTCATGATCTCAGTGTTGTGAGATGCAGCCCCGCATTGGGCTCCACACTCAGCATGGAGTCTGCTTGAGGATTCTCTGCCTCTCCCTCTGCCTCTCCCCCTGCTTGCATGTGCTCTCTCTCTCTCTCTCTCCAAATGAATAAACAAGATCCTTTAAAAAATTTAAAAAAGAAAAAGAATAGGAATATTCACTGCAATGTTATAGTAGTAGCAAAAAATTGGAAACCATCTAAATATTATGTAGTAGCAGAGTTATTAAGTAATTTACGAAAAATATGTCTAATAGAATTCTATGTAACCGATACAGATATCCATTAGGCTTCAATGAACAACATACAGTTTCCCTTGCCTGTTGGCACCAGCATAAGGTACATTATAACATCCCAGTTAAGAACTTTAACTCCAACATGGGAAATCTTCCAAGCACAACTGGTGTTTACTAATTAATTAACATTATGAATGTTTTGTTAGAATATTTATGAGGCTGAGACTGAGGCTAGATTTACGGGAACACAAATCCTTCTGTGTTCTTGCTTTTTATTTTAAAAGCTTTTATTTAAAAAGCTTTCTACTTTCACTTTTGAAGAGCAAATGTCAGTCAAATATCTACAAATAACCGTCCTCAAAGAATAAGATTCCCTGAAACTCTTATTTAGAATGTACTGCCCCTCCATATTGATTCTGTCTGTAAATAAAACGGTCTTCAGTACAAGAATGGATCAATCACAAAAATCTTTGCACTGCCTGGCTTTATGTTGTTCAAAAAATGTATCAAATTACAATTGTTCAGTTAGAATTGATCTCTCCCAAGTCTGTACCTGCAGTGTAGCTTCCAAATCAGAGTGTGATGGCCTTGATGGAAAGTGCTTTTCTTATAACTTTTCAAATCTCCCATTGATTCATATGGCCCTAAAGAATACATATATCTATATAGATATAGATATAGATATAGATATCCCCATGTATACATGCATATGTGTGTATGTGTATGTAACTAAATTGATTTTTAATGTTCAAAGGAAATTTGGGATATAGATTTCCCATAGCCGTTTTGTCTTATTTCTGACTGTATAGCAAAAGTCTTCTGAGTATCTGTTTTTATTTAATAAATTAAAAGAGAAACTGCCATTTCTTTGCACATCTATGATGTTTTAGGCCAGCACTGAGAGACTGATACACATTATGTTATTTAATTTTCCTGGCAACGCTATGGAGTAGATCTTACTATCTTCAGTTTGTAGTGGAGGAAATAGAAGCTCAGAGAGGTTAAGTATATTGCTCAAACTCATATAGCTAATAATTATTACTGCTGGGATTCAAAACTATTTTTATGATTAAAAACTTTAGCCAACAGGGGAGGCTGGGTAGCTCAGTCGTTAAGCGTCTGCCTTCAGCTCAAGTCATGATCCCAGCATCCTAGGATCGAGCCCCATATCGGGCTCGGGCTCTCTGCTCGGCGGGAAGCCTGCTTCTCCCTCTCCCACTCCCCCTGCTTGTGTTCCTGCTCTCGCTATCTCTCTCTCTCTCTGTCAAATAAATAAATAAAATCCTAATAAATAAATAAATTAATTAATTTAATAAAAATAAAAATAAAAACTTTATCCAACATATCTTAAAAAAAGGTGTATGTGGCATAATTGTATTTACTTGATCTCTACCATTTAAAATACTTTTAATTCTGGGGGTACCTGGATAGCTCAGTCGGTTAAGCATCCAGCTTTTGATTTCAGTTCAGGTGTTGGTCTCAGGGTCGTGGGATGGAGCCTGAAGTAGGGCTCCGCGTTCAGCAAAGGTGTCTGCTTGGGATTCTTTCTTTGCCTCCCTCTGCCCCTTGCCCCTCTCTCTCTCTCTCTCAAATAAATAAATAAATCTTAAAAAAAAATACTTTTAATTCTGGTAAGGCAGGTTATTAGCTTCCCAGGTTATGAACCATTATGCACTTGCCACCTAATTATGGCAATTTTATTTTCTAGACTTCCAAAGTATGTTTTCTTGCTATATCCAGAAGCTTCCAAATCAGTCACAAACATCTTAGAGAGAGCTAAAAACTCTTCTACTTCTCAAGTTAATCAAGCCCTCTGTGTGTTCCTAGAACTGCCTGTCCTTACTAAGTTCATTCCCAGAATCATTTGCAATCAGTTGCTGTGAAATTAAAGATGGAGGTCTAATTATGAAAAAATGGAAATGTGCATGCATTTACCAAGTACATATTTAACACAGGATGGGTATATATGTACATATATATATATATATATATATATATATATATATACACAAACATATATAAATATATGTATATATTTAAAATATATATATAAAATATAAAATATATTTTTATATTGCCTCCTAAAAAGTAATCTGTTTAAATTTTTTATGGGTAAACATCCTAATAAAGTTTCAGATTGTTCTGACGTATCATGAGTAATTAATATTATAATTTCATTCCTATTGTTTGGAAGATCAGACTAAAACTAGCAAAGCTAGTAGTTTTTAAAAAGGCAGATGAGACAAATGTATCATTAATAAATGGTAAGGTTAAAGTATAATTTACTGTATAAAAATTAAGTTTAGGGCACCTGGGTGGCTCAGTCAGTTAAGCCTCTGCCTTCGGCTCACGGTCCTGGGATGAAGTCCTGCATCAGGCTCCCTGCTCAGCAGGGAGTCTGCTTGTCCCTCTCCCTCTGCCCCTGCTCATGCTCTCTCTCTCTCTCTCACATAAATAAGTAAAATCTAAAATAAATAAATAAATATAAAAATTAAGTTTAAATGAACTATTTAACTAGAATTTATATATATACATGTTATGTATACATATATAGAGAGATATATAATATAGTGAGAATTTAAGATTGCAGTGTGTGTGGAGGGGTTTGAGGTTAATCTCTTCTCACTTATCTTTTTCTCTATTTGACTCCTGTTTTAAAAATTTGTTGGAACTAATGAAAATAAACTTCTAGTTACAATGGTGATAAATCTATCCGCTAAGACAACTTTTTCTTTTGGGGAATTTTTTTCTGTTTTGGATTTTCCAATCATTAATTACCATCCAGAAATGGGGAAATTCAAGAAAATAAAGTAATAGAACAAATAGAGCCCTAACAGGACACCTGTGGAGCCTCCAGACTCGCAGCCATGTCTCAGCAGTCTGGCTCTGCTTGGATTCCTGCCCAGGGACCAGCAGGACTGATTGTGCCACTTTGTCCTGAGAGTGGGCTTAGCTGGGCCTATCCACTTAGCAAGGTCCCTTCGACCTTGCTATTTCCATGTTTGGGGGAAGAACTAACAACCTAGGCCTGTGTACCTCAGTGCACGGCAATCACCATTCACGAGGACTGGCTCAGGGTTGTCACTGAGGTCCACCAAGCAGGTGTGAAGCCAGAGATTTCGGTTCAAAGGATATAGTAGGGAATCTTGCAGTCCTTCAGGGTATGGACAATGAAGTATGTTGCTTCAGAAGCTGAAAGCAACCATCATGATAACAAAAGAGCAAACCTTAGCATAATTTGACACTGATGAAAACGAGGAGAGAGAAAGAAACCAACTGGGTCCTTGCTGATTTCAGTGAGTTGCTGAAACAGATTCTGAAGTCCATCTCCTCCTTGCACTTGAGACCTTCTATTCTGTTACATCTACTGAGAGTAGAAGGTTACTGTATCTCAGCAGAAGGAAAAAAAAAATTATTCTTGTTTACAAAAGCATCGCAAAGCACTAATTCACAATCAGTTTTCATTATATCAAGGTGAGGTGATTGATGTTATTTAATTGACTTTAACAGTGCATCTTCTATTGATTTTCTTCTTGATGCTTTGCAGTACAAAACTTGACAAGTGGCAGCTTTTTTTTTTTTTCCAAATTAGGTTGTTGAAGATGGTGATGAAATTCACAAATGGTTTTTCCGCCTTGATTAAGTAGGGGAGATATGCCGGAGGCCAACTTCCTGCCAATCACTCCCACTACACCCAGCTGAAAGCAACCTCCTCTCAAGACAGTCTTGCCAGCCTGAAAATCACCACCAGCGCTAAGTTCAGTTGTTTGGATTCATGACAAAATACTGATTGAGAGGGGTCGAATGCCTACTTACTTAGAAGGAAAGCCAGGCATAAGCCAAGGTGAACCGGACAAAATAAAGTGAAGTAGACAGTGAGGCCATAATTCACCTTAAAAACAGGTTAAAGGAAGCGAAGCTAAAGGCGGAGAATGACTGTGTTGTTCCCTGAAGACACTTAACACCAGGACAAGGAGGAGGACACAGGAACAAGAGGCCATGAAAATGTCAAAATATCAGATTCATCATATGAGATGGAATTAGAATTGTGAAAATTAAGCCACATCAGGCTTTCAAGAACGAAGTCCAAAAAAAGATGAAAAATCTAAGTCGTGATATTCATAAAAATACATATATAATACATATGTAATATATATTCATATATATTTATATATGAATTTGCCAATCACATTGTGCCACACAGTCATCACAGTCATTTTTCAGGGGACCTCAGCCCCACACCTGCCATTATGTTTTTGAGGTTGAGGGTTTAATATGTGGTATTCTATTCCCAGTATCTAATTCCCATGCCACATTCACTCTCCCTCCCTCCCTCCGTCCAGCCCTGCCTGCCTGCCTTCCTTCCCTCCTTCCTTCCTTCTTCCTTCCTTCCTTCCTTCCTTCCTTCCCTCTATCTCTTTACTTTTGCCTAAGTTTTCTATCTGAATTTGGCATTTCCTTTCACCCATTTAGTTGCAATGGCACTGGATCAGACATTAAGGTGACCAAGGGAATGAAGAGGGGCAGTATTATATATATCGGGATAAGCTGCGTTGTTTATAATTTTGGAAGGATTTCTTCTCTGAACACACATTCTGAACATTCCTGAGGGAGCGCTTGTCTGTCTCATTAACAATCATTGACTCGAGGACCTGCGCGCTGCCTCGCCTGCCGTGTCCCTCGCCGCCGCCATGCTCTCCATCTGCGTCCCTCTCGCCACCATCGTGGACCCCCATCATCGCCCCTCAAGGGGCTCAGCCTGGCAGACGACGAGAACAGGCCCCCGAGTCCCAGCGGGACCTGCGTGCTGGCCGGCAAGACGGCCAGGAGGACCTTCCAGGAGCCCGCCGAGCCGAAGGCTAAGGTGCTTGGCCCCCGCGTGGAGGACGAGCCACTACTGAGAGAAAACCCTCGTCGCTTTGTCATCTTCCCTGTCGAGTACCTTGATATTTGGCAGATGGATGAGAAAGCTGAGGCTTGCTTTTGGACAGCTGAAGAGGTGGCTCTTTCCAAGGACATTCAGCACCAGGAATCCCTGAAGCCTGAGGAGAGATACTTTCTATCCCACGTTCTGGCTTTCTTTGCGCGGAGTGATGGCATAGTAAATGAAAACTTGGTGGAGCGGTTTAGCCAAGAAGTTCAGATTACAGAAGCCCACTGTTTCTATGGCTTCCGAATTGCCATGGAAAACATCCATTCTGAGATGCACAGTCTCCTCATTGACACTTATGTTAAAGATTCCGAAGAAAGGGAATTTCTCTTCAACGCCCTCGAGACAATGCCTTGTGTAAAGAAGAAGGCAGACTGGGCCTTGCATTGGACTGGGGACAAAGAGGCTACCTACGGGGAACGGGTTGTGGACTTAGCTGCTGTGGAAGGAATCTTCTTTTCTGGTTCTTTTGCAACGATATTCTGGCTCAAGAAACGCGACCTGATGCCTGGCCCCACGTTTTCCAATGAACTTATTAGCAGAGATGAGGGTTTACACTGTGACTTTGCCTGCCTGATGCATACGGAGAGTGAACAAAATTCATATGTGATAATAAAATAATTTTATTTGGATAGAAAAAATAATTTGCTTTTTGTCTATGTATATCTCTAATTTGTTGTATGTATTCTTAATGATAAAAAAAACTGCTTCACTAATTTTAAATTTGCTTCACAAATATTAAAAATTGACATGCCAAGTAAAAGCAAATATATAAAAAGAAAGCATATATAAACTATGGTCAGACTCTCTGTATGCAAATGCATTTGATGAATTGTAGTCACTGAGCACATGGCTTGTCTGCTTTTGAAATCCTATTACAAACATTTCTCCTTCTCTTGAGAGACTCCATAATTATGAATTCCAATCCTATTCTGTGTTCCTATTCCATAATTTGCTAGGCTATTCCTTCTTTTAAAACATTTGTGTTGTTTTCTATCCATCTGCTACCTACTATCTATATATACCTTTATATTTTTATGCTAAAGATTATATTACTATATGATCCTGTGCATGTATCTGTGAATGTGTGTGTGTGAGTATGTGTGCTTTCTGTTCCGTTATTTCATTATGATGAATTCTTAGTTGTAGAATAATAGAACCAAAAGTTATAAATTCCTGTATAGTTTTGCCTTTTTTCCTAGAAAAGATTGTGTTTTTAAAACTCCCATGATTCTGGAGGTATTGGCAGTATATATAAAAAAATAGTATTGCTTTGCAAATGTAATGTGAGAGTCTGGTCCAGTGTCTGTATATGTGAAGGCCACCCAAATATTTTTCTTTGCATCAGAACATTAATCTTCCAATTTTTATTTTCATTAATCAATCATTATTTAATTTCATGGTTATAAAAATGAATAAATTAAGTTTTAGAAGATTTTGAAGAAGTTTTTCAAATTCTCATTTCTACTTGTTTTATGTCAAGAGATTCACAAGCTTAGGAAGAAAAACAATTTGCTTTTTACAAGGTGTGCTTTTAACACAGTATGTTATTCTGAATATTATTTATCATATCTTAATAATTTTGCTGTAAATAATCTTTTAGAAAGACATTTTTATAGAAGGCTGGCTAACTAAACACATACTAAACATATACACATCAGATAAATTGAGGGCTTCTTCTGCCAGGCCATAATGTCTTTGTTGTTACTGTTCTTTATCTATATTGTAGTGATTAAAGAGTATCTAAAATTATATTTTACCTTTTGTTGAGACTTTGAAGATTATAAAAATGAACCTAACCACAACATGTAATTAAATTGGGGCCTTATTAGTAGTTTCTTAAACTTTATATACAAATAGGTTTCATCTTCTGTACCAAGTTAGCTCACCTAGTGGTGGGTGTCTGGAATGTGTTTTGAGGACAGAGAAGACCCATCTTTTTCAGCAGGAGAGTACTTGGATGCTGACACTCAGTGCTCTGTCTCATGTATCATAGTAATAGGAACAGAGTATATTTGCCACAGTCTTGCTATCCAGTACCTACATATTTTTTTTAAAGATTTTTTTAAAAGATTTTATTTATTTATTTGAGAGAAAGAGAGAGAGCACGAGTGGTGGGGGAGGGAGGTGGGGGTGGGGAAGAGGGGCAGAGGGGGAGGGAGAAGTGGATGCCCCACTGAGCAGGGAACCCACCTGGTTGCGGGGGGGGGGGGGGGCTCGATTCCTGGACCCTGAGCCAAAGGCAGACACTTTACTGACGGAACCACCCTGGCACCCCAGACCTTCATATTTCTTAGTAATCCTTCCTGTTGGCCAATATAGATAAACTGCTGTAAGAATACAAGGAAAGGTGAATGAGCCACTTAATGGTTCTAATTCTCTGGAGAAATTGTTATGTAGGAGAAAAAAAAAGAAAAGAAAGGAAATCAAGCATGGGAGGCTATGCAGCAGAATCCCTTTGTTGTTCAAATATTCTGCTTACTATCTCACTTTTCTAGGGCTATGCACCAAATGCTGCTAAATTAACAAGCCTGTAGGTTCAAATGAAGTCATGTTTAAATTGTGCCAGTTCACCTCTCACGTGTCTGACTCTACGGCAAAATATAACGATAGAAGCAACATCTCCCCGTCCCCCCCAGGAGATGTTTAGGAAATGTGTAAAAGGCTCTGTGGTTCGTACAATGATTGGTGGGTGTTACTGGATTTGGGTAGGTAGGGATCAGATAGTTTAGAAAACTGAAACGCACAGGGTAGTTCTGTATAACAAGAGAAATGTCCACATCTGATGTCCGCAGAAATCTCCAATGACCAGGAAGACAAACCTCACTATGGATACACCCCAAGAACTGGACCAGAAGAGTCCTCCTGCTCCAGCCCCACATATCACAAACACTCAAAACTTATTGAAGAATTTAGAGGTGCCTCTTTCACTTAGGATCCACACAGCTTTTATAACGCTAAACACCTCTTTTTATCAGGCCCCAGGGAAATATTTGTTTAATGTCTTTAAAGCAAAGGATGACTATGTGTGAATATGGTGAAGATTTCTGAGTGGTGTCACTGCTGAAAGGAATGCAAGAAGTATTGGAAAGACATTAGTGCTTACATAGAGAAAAGAAAAATTAACTTGTCAAATTCTGTCTTTCAGGTAGCATGCAATCAATTCCTGCATAATTAAAAACTGCAAGAACTGCTGAATATCCATTTTCTTGTTTCTCTCCATGCTCCAGTTTATGTTTCTAGAGTTATTCACAAATTTATGTTATATTCGAAACACTTGTACTTGGATATATAAGGAACATTTTGCAATATTAAGTAATTCATATTACTCTTATTTTTATTTTATTTTATTAATTTATTTGACAGAGAAAGAGACAGCGAGAAAGGGAACGCAAGCAGGGGGAGTGGGAGAGGGAGAAGCAGGTTTCCCACTGAGCAAGGAGCCTGGCTCAATCCCAGGACCCTGGGATCATGACCTGAGCCGAAGGCAGACGCTTAACAACTGAGCCACCCAGGCGCCCCATGACTCTTTATTTTTCTAATCTATTCTTCAACTCAAGTAATCCCCTAAGAGATAGTCTCCACTGATCTCTAAATACTGAGGAGTGAATGTACACCTCAGCATGTGGAGGGATTTCTAGAAGTATTTTTTCTGTCATACTTTATAAAAGCAAATTATTTTGACATAGGTATAAATATGACCTGGTTCATATGTAGTAATATCACATTTCCTCAGTTTTCCACTTCAACAGCCTAGCTAACAATATGCCTACTTCAGTTAAGATTATTGTTATTTTTTCTTGAGCAACTGGTAGGATGGGGTCGCTATTTATGAATACAGGAAGAATTATAGGATGAATGTATTTGGAGACGGGTAAAAATAAATAATATAGGTTTTAGACATGTTATGATTGAGATGTCTGTTGGGCATTTGATCTGCACAGCTCTAGAGCCCTATCTCACATTCTCTTGGTCTTTCTTTTACTTCAAGCATTGAAATGACAACTAGCTTCATGTAGGGATAACCTGGTAGCCTCTGACACAGATACACCTTGAATTCTTACTTCTGGATTCTCTGATGCTGGATATGCAACATCTACTGAATACCACCCAAGCATGAGAAATTTGAAATTGAAGCTTAACACCTACCTCATGCTGTAACCCTTGACCAATTATGGATGGGAATCAGTGGACTCCTTGTTATTCAGATGGATAATATTGAAGCATAATTTTACTTGTGTAATTTTAAGAACCATAGAAATTCATGGAAGAATTAAAGGCCTAAAGGCCTTGAACTAAACCTATTTGATGGCTAAAACAGACCATAAATGATGTGTAGCTATTTATAATCCTTATTTATCCACTTACTATTCTTGTTGGTACTCCTAAACTGTATTTTTAGATTATATTTAAGCTGAAAACAGTTTTCCCCAATGAGCAGAAATATTGATAACATTATTCTTCACATTAGACTATTAAATAGTCTATGATTATAATATTGCTATTTCCTCACTGTCACTGTTACGTGAATTATAATTACATTATATCTTTTCTCATTCTTTTTCATTAACCTATCTACATCTTTGTATTTAAAATAGGTTTCTTGTAAACATCATAGAGTTGAGTTTTGATTTTTTTTTGTATCCAGTCTGTCAATCTCCAACTTAACGAGAGCGTTTAGACCACTTACATTTAATGTTATCATTGATAGCTTTGGGTTGAAAGACAGATTTTCTCAAATAGACCTTCAATTTGACAACTCATCTACCACTAGTTTGAATTGTTGTGTTAATACTGAGTTAAGTATAAAATCTTTTTATTTCAGTAGGGAAAAAACGTTAGCTAAAATGTTTTAGAGTTAGACTGAACAAAGTAAGTGTAATTTTCCCTTTTTAAACAATTCTGACATTTTGTAATCAGATTACACCATACTACAATAAGAATAGTTTTTTAGAGATCTATGCTAAAATTTTACAACCGTCTATTTTCCTAGATGTTTCTTTGAGTAACAGAATGTAGTTTTATTATGATATATTGCTATGGTTTTCTTCTGGCTTTCATCCGTATTTAAACAAAATCCACCTGAAAATGTATACTATCTAGTATTTATCTACTTATCACAGAAGTATGATTTGCAAGACTGAAACTTAAGAAGAGAGGCATCCTTCCTATCTATAAAGGGGTCTCTAACTAGCCAGTTGAACACTAGATGTATTATTGGCATGCTGATAAAGGCATTAAGGGCAGGAAAAACTGCTGTCTGCTTATACATTCCAGTTGGCCTCCCCTATGTAGAACTGAGAAAGTTTTAAGAGAGTGAGATATGATCAGTATTTCCATTTTAATTTCATAAAATAATTCTCTTTTATTAGAAAAGCTATTAAAAATGACCAAATAGAAAACTTTTTAATTCTGTATTAAGAGTCCTTTAACACTTTCTATATTAGTGTTCCCTGTCCCAAAGGTTACTGCTTTCCTCTACTAGTTTGGCTCTGTATACAATAGTTCATCATTTTTAGTCATGTGTGACTAGGCCTTTCAAAGCTCATTTTTCAAAATGGAGATACATTAACATTTAATGAAAAGATTAATTATTTTTGGTTTGGGAGTTCTAATTTGGCAAGAAATTTTAACTTTGTAAGACTGTTTATTATTCTTTATTTTTTCTGGCTTTTCTTGGTATGTTTGTCCTCTGTTCTGTAACTGTTCTTATTAACCTCAAAGCTAATATAATGTTGATTTTTTTTTTCTAAAGTTATGTTTTGTTGGAAATTGAAAGCATTTTCTGATCAAATGACATACAAATTTTTAATTGTGAGACATTTAATGAGATGAAGTGTTAACATGATGGAATATCTAGGAAAATTTATGATCCCTTCCATTACACTGTAGTAACAGAAAACATGTAAGAAGGGCAATTCAGCTGTCAAAATTTCACATCAATACTTTAAAACCATTCAGGTGACTTGAAATTTTGTGCCAATCGTGTTTTAAAGACGTTCCTTTACCCTTTGATAAATGATTAAAAATGCGGTGGGAGCAGAAGAAAGGCTGGAAATGCTGAAGTGAATTCTTAAGATACCACTTGCAGATGTGCTACCAGTTCAAGAAAAAAAAAAAAAAGAAATTAATAGGGGGAAACCTCACTAAAATGGAGTCTGGAGGTGTCAGCAGGGGGAGCTCTCATGCCCTACCACCTTGTAGTCTACTGCAGACCCAAGAGGAGCATACTTGCCCTTGCTCCTGGACACTCACTACTCTGCTATTCCAGCCAGAGAAAGAGATGCTTTCCTTATCCTGACCACCCCTCCAACCAAAAATTCAGCCAATGAAAAGCTGCCACACTTCGAACTCCCCAATTTACTCCAGTCAACTTTTAATTCATAAAAACCTTCCCAACTTACCCCCTTTCTCCTTAAAAAAGCATACCTCTCCTTCATTCCCCAGAGTTTGCCTATGGTTTTGCAACAGCTTGCTTGTCCTGGATTGCAGTTCTCTTTTATTCCCAAATAAACCCATCTCTTGCTGGTAAAATAACGGGCAGGTTTACTTTTAAAGTTAACCATATCATAATTGCTTAATTTTTTTATATTCAATTATTGGGTTCCTTTCTTAATCTTAAGGATTCCTTGGCATTTCATCAATTCTATAATCAACTTTTGTGCAGCTTCAATTTATAAAGACCTGCCAAATAAAAAACGAAATGCAGTTGAAGAGAGATACTTCTTTCTTTCACCTCAGGAATACTACAGTCATGTACTCTGCTATTTTGGGCCACACATTTTTCATCACTTTTGGAAAAAAAAAAAAGTTGCACAGCATAAGGATTAGGAATGTAAATTTTTTGGAATTAGATAAACAGGTCTACTCCCTATATTTGTTAAGAGTTCTGGATAAGTGGAATCAATGGAGGTACAAATGACATATGTCTAAATATTTGAGTCATAAATTACAAAACTTGTGAGTTGTAAATTATTAAATAAAATATTTCCTTTGCTTCTGTTTTGAAAAAATATGCCTTCATAATGACCTGCAGGAACAGGTTTTTATTGAAAATATTCAGTTATCATAGAGTTCTGCATAAAAAACCAGAGGGATCTGGCCACTGGCTTCTAGACTTTGGCCTCCAGACCAGTCCACCACCTTCTTTCCAAAGTCCCTTCTCTGTCCTGTTACAGGGGAGGGTGCGTGGCTGTCTCAGCCTGCACATCCACACTCAGTCCACATCACTGCAAAGCTGCTCTTGACCATTGTTTGGGTTTAAGGTTGTCTGCGTTGGAAGCATGTGCATAGTTGTGGAGAAGCGGAGATGGGTTGCTAGGAGGGTTCATCCCTCAGCCCCACGGACCTGTGCCCTCTGGAGCAGTGCGCGTCAGGACAAGGCTTAGAGTTCCTCTGAAGTGCATGCCCCCGATCAGGGGCCATACTTGCCTCGTTCCCAGTGTGGTACTGCAGGTAGTCTTATGTTTAGAACTTTCCCCCATCAATTACTAGTTGTGTGTCCTTTACGTTAGAGCCAGAGTGCCTGGGTCTGAATGTCAGCTTCACCGCTCGATAGCTGTGGAACTTTGGGAATATTATATAATCTCTCTCTCAGTTTCCTCATCTGCAAATGGGGATGATAATGATCCCTAACTCAAAGGATTGCTTTGAGAGTTCAATGAGTTAATATTTGTGAAATGCTTAGAAGAGTGCCTGGCACATAGCAAATACTTGAGAGCTATTTTTTAAAGAAGTAAAATAAATAGGTTTCTTATTTGTGAAAATGGTAATTTTAATAATAACTTCATCAGAAGGAGTTGAAAAAATACATAAGTTAATACTTAAGAAGTGTTATTTCAGTGCTTGGCACAGGGTAAGTGTAGCGGATTGTTGAATAATAATAGGGTGTAAAGAAGTAAATAAAGTGTAGGTCTTGATATATACATCATAAGATTAAAAATTAGAGCCTTTTTGCAATGTTATTGTTCTTTGTACATTTTACATTTTCCTTGACAGTCAATGATGCTATAGACATTTGTCTTGGCTTTGTAAGTTTGAAGGCACAAATATTCCCCCTTTTGATAAATTTATATTGTTTTTTATGACCATTAATCTCAGAAATTAGAAAGTCTTATCACATATTTGCTATTTTAAGCTAATCCATTTAGTTGATAGATATTTGTTATATGGTCTAACTGTGCAGAAGTAATAAACACTTAACTTCATGTCTAACACTGGGACTAGTAAGACATTATTGGTCAAAAGCAGGAGTTTACTTTGTTTTTCTTTAAAGCAATCTTTTACCCAGAATGACAAATATATAATGAATTAATTTTAACTTCATAAAAAAGATGTACATAAGGTTAAAACTAAAGTACGTATCTACAGTATCCTTTTAAAAAATTGCTTTAAGTATGGATATAAGAGCTGACAATTTTATTTCCTCCAGTATTTCTTTTTTTTTTGAAGATTTTATTTATTCATTTGAGACACAGAGATACAGAGAGAGAGAGAGAAAGAGAGAGAGAGCATGAGCAGGGAGAGAGGCAGAGGGAGAGGGAGAAGCAGGCTCCCCGCTGAGCCGGGAGCCCGATGTGGGGCTCGATCCCAGGACAATGGGATCATGACCTGAGCCGGAGGCAGACACTTAACCATCTGAGCCACCCAGGCGCCCCTTCCTCCAATATTTCTTAAAAATAAAAGAAAAGAGAAGTTCTTAACATTACTCAATGACAAGAAATAGTTGACGTGATTCTTGAGTTTAGGTAATGGAAGATGGCAATGTCTTCTTAAAGTATCTATTTCCCATTTGCACTAAAGTAAATGGGCACATTCATAAAATGATCTATAAAACTATACTTATAAAAAATACTATACTTATTCTTGAAAGTATTATATTTAGATTATTGACACTTTAAGATTAAAATTCATTCATAATTCATTAGAGAGAGTTAAAATGTAATGCAATCATTTAGAGCTTTTTTTTTTTAGGAAAAGCCTAATTTTGAAATTGAATTACTCAGAAGGATAATAGTTGCTGACATGTTTAAATAATTCAACAGTGTAAATTATTAGTAAGGTTGTTTTAAAATATTTATTCCGTATATATGTGCAAATATATATATGTATATTTATGCTTGCCTTTAAATGTGCCTTTATATATATATATATAAATATATATGTATATATTTATGCTTGCCTTTAAATGTGAAGTGGCTTTAATTATTCATAGTGTAATGGTCTTCCTACAAACTGCTGTACCCAACTAGAAAGCAGGCATTGATTTTCTACAGTTTACCAGCTTCTTTTAGAGTCATCTGAAGTTGAATATAGAATTTAGAAGTATGAAGTTCTCTAAAGGTGATAAAGATAAATTTGAGACAGTAGGTCTGTTTCCTATAACCATGTGTTGACTTGAATCTTAATCAGATACCTTATAAAAAGGTTAATCTTTTAGTTAAAATCTTTTCATTAAAGGATGGACATCTATTTCTGAGTTTAAGCATTTTAGCTATCTCAAAATTTAAAGTATCTGTCTAATTTCAGACTTGTATTGCATAGTATTTCTGAATAGAATGAAATTCAAAAAAATATGCCATCACATTTTTAGTTAGCATAGAAAATATGCTAAATACTACTGTTCTCATTTACACATTTGGGGTAAAAATGTTTTCTCAAAATACATTTTAAGAATAAAATATAGTAGTTTCAAGCACCTAAACCTACCATAGTGCCCAACAAAATGGGTCCAAGTCCCATTCACTATGCAACAACTTCTTGTTTCCAATAAATCTATTTCTTTTTGGTGTTTTAGGGCTTGTTTGTTTCCTCCCTCTTTCTCAAGATTTTTGGTTAAATTAGATAATTTACAAATAATTATAAAATGCAAGATACTTTCAATAAAAGCTTCTTGAGACACATAATTTTGTCTGAGCATTTTAAGAAGTTTCTGTTCGTTTTCTGGAAAGATACTTATCTGATAGTGTAAGTGAAGGTCATGTGTTAGTCAAGTCAATGTTAGCATCAGTAATAAGCATACCTTAAAATATATAGTTTCTCAAACATGGTTAAAGTTGATTTCTTGCTCACACAATATCTAAAACAGGGGCTTCTGGTAGACTGGTGGCTTTCTTCCTATTAGTATGTGATTCTGAAACTCAGGATTTTTCCATCTTGTGTTTCTGCCTTCTTTAAATGGCCTTCAACTTCCCAGTTCTTGCCTGAGTCACATCAGTGAGAAGGAAAGAGCATCAAGGAATGATGAATGGGAGGTTTTTATAGGCCATGTCTGGAAATGGCTCATTTCCCTTCCTTCACCTTCCATTTACCAGAATTTGGTCATGGCCACAGCTAAGTGCAAGGGTGCTATGGAATGTAATGTAGTTGTATTACCTGAAGAAAGGAGAAATGGGTTTAATTTTATAGTTAGCAAAACAGATCCATGCACATGTTGGAATGAGCACTGGGTGTTATATGCAACTAATGAGTCACTGAACACTACAACAAAAACTTATGATGTATTTACTATATGTTGGCTAACTCAACATAATGAAAAAGTTTTTAAAATTAAATTATCTCAATATAAAAAAGATCATTTTAAAGTTATAAACCACTATTATATAAATTCAATTCTCTCCCTTTTTTAAGATTTTTATTTATTTATTTGTCAGAGAGAGAGAGAGCACAAGCAGGGGGAGCGGCAGGCAGAGGGAGAAGCAGGTCCCTGCTGACTAAGGAGCCCGATGCAGGCACTCGATCCCAGGACCCTGGGATCATGACCTGAGCTGAAGGCAGACGCTTAACTGACTGAGTCACCCAGATGTCCCTTAATTCTTTATTTTATAAGCTATTCTAATATGACTTAATAGTTTTCCTGAGCACATACTGAATAACTTTAAGAATAAGAATTAACTGTGTAAGTTATGTCTATGATGTTGATCTGACAATTTCAATTTAATCAAATTGAGATGAATGAAAAAAAGGATAGTATGGATTTGGCCAAAATAATGTGATTGATTGTTAACTCAGTTTAACTACAGGGAGTGAATTTGTTTGCTATATAATTGAATTTTATTTTTGTGGCAGAGGATATCCACGGTCATATCAATGATTGGTGCACATTTAGTTGCAGGACCACTAGGTGCCTGGGAGCTGAGAAAAGGGGAACAGAGATTCCTGTGAGGGTAACTTCACCATTATTAGAAATGCAAGGGGACTGGTGGGTCAACTAGATCAACTCTTGTAAAAACTGTAGGGGCCAAGGGCAAGCTCGCAAAATGTGCCACTTTGGCATGTTGGTTATTTTAAATAAACGTTAAAGAAACAACCCAGAGGCGCCTGGCTGGCTCAGTTGGTGGAGCATGTGATTTTTGATCTCGGGGTTGTAAGTTTGAACCCCATGTTGGGTGTAGAGGTCACTTAAAATAATTAAAAAAAAAAAAGAAAGAATTCATACAAGGACACTCAGACCCTCCTCTAAACCCCTGAAAGCAGGAAACAAATCTTCCATATGAAAAATATCCTTCTTATACTAAGAAGTAAAAAGACATCCTTATCCCCAGAGATGGGGACTTTAAAGTGGAGAAAGCTATAAAAATAACCTTTGTTGCTTTTTACTAATCGACTCTCTCAGCCCAAATTCCGTTTAGAATTCCTTACTAACTAAAGTTCTCAAACACCATTTTCCTTATCCTGTAAAGTCCTCACAAATTTACCATCTCTTTGTCTAAAATGTACAAAAACTGTCTGTGGTCATTTCTTGGGGCCTTAATTTCATGACTGGTCTTCCGTGCACACATAATAAAACTTCGTTTTTTCCTCCTTGTTAACCTGTCTCATGTAAATTTGATTCTCAGTCTACCTAGAAGACCTTGAGGTTAGAGGAAGAGTTCTCCCTCCCCTATGAAACAAAATTAAAGGAAGACACGTGTAAAATAGTCAACAATGAAAGCACAATCATCTTGAATGATTGTGCCTCCTGCACATTGCACTAACTGGCAAGTAGGGGTTGAAATCCTGCCTGTGCTCTGCTGAATAAGACATGTGCCCGGGGGCAGGCCTGGGTAAGCCAGAAAGGAAGGGAGCTATTTGGTTTAAGGAAGAATGTGCTCCAGTACACGTCTGTAGAAGCTCTTAGAGGCCCTGAATAAAAGTGGGCAAACAGAACATTTTTTAAGTTCCTGAACCTAATTCCAGCGGTTCTGTATATGTGGAAGGGCTTCCCACAAAACACCGAGCAATCCTCAGACTTTTTTTTTTAAGATTTTATGTATTAATTTATTTGAGAGAGAGAGAGTATGTAAAGGAGCTAGGGTGGGGAGGCTGGGTGAAGAGGGGCACAGGGAGAAGTATATTCCTTGCTGAGCAAGGAGCCCGATGCAGGGCTCAATCCCAGGACCCCGAGATCATGACCTGAGCCAAAGGCAGAAGCTTAACGAACTGAGCCACCCAGGCGCCCCAATCCTCAGACTTTGGACCAACTCGTTATAGGTCAGAGGTTCCCAAAACCCTCTCCTTGGGTTCAATTAATTTGCTGGAGCAATTCACAGAACTCAGAGAAACATTTTACTTACTAGATCATCAGTTTATTATAAAATGATATAATTCAGGAACAGTCCAATGGAAGAGATATGTAGGGCAGGGTATGGAGAAAGGGCATGGAGCTTCCATGTCTGCCACCCTCCCCAAATCTCCACATGTTCACCAACCCAGATGTTCTCTGAATCTAATCCTTTTGGGTTTTTATGGAGTCTTCATGACGTAGTTTTGGTTGATTAAATCATTGGCCATTGGTGATTTATTTAACCACCAGCCTGTCGCATTCCTGGGAGGTCTGGGGTCGGACTGAAAGTTCCAAACCTCTAATCACTTTGTTGGTTCTCCTGGCAACCAGCCCTCATCCTTGGGTATGGTCCAAAATTCACCTCATAAACATAACAAGACACCTTGACTGTTCTCATCTCTTAGAAAAGTCCAAGGGTTTTAGGAGCTTTGTGCCAGAAACGGGGATGAAGACCAAATGATATTTCTTATAAATCACAGTATCACAGTGTTACATCAAATGTTCAGGTTGATGGGGTAAACCCAAAGGCAGTCAGGGAAAGCGGAGAGTTTTAGGAATTTGGGGCTTGATTTCTTTATTTCTGAAATGACAGTTTGACTAGATCATTTTTATTGTTCTATTTAAATTTAAGAATCTATGACTTTGAAAAATACATTCTACCATGTATTTTCATTGATGCACATTAATATTCATGGGTAAAATATTTCGTTTACTTATAATATCATTTGTTTCAAATACCTTGGGTCCTAATTTTTAACGAAGTCAAATCAAGACCAAAGAAATTTAATTTTCTTGGCCAAAGGTATATTTTTAATTTCTCTTTTAATTTTTCTGAAAGGTTAGGGGTGAGTTTCAGTTATCCTTTATGGTCTGTTTGAAGTTCAAAATCTAATGAGAAGTGTTAAAAGCTTTATTTTATCTTTTCCAAATGAAAGCAGTGTATTTGTAAATGAGTTAGTGACGTCCTGCTGCCAGCAAAGAACGAAAAGAAGTTAAATCATGCTGTCTTTGGTCAAAACCACAGATCACTTTCTTGGCCTCCTTGGAAAGAACTGACCATCATTCTTAGTCAGGTCTAGCATGACACTAGAATGTATTTTACAGGTTTTGTGAGAGATGTCTAAATATTTTTAGCCCTTTGTTCGTTCTGAATCAGAAAACTTTTTTTCATTGCTAAGAGAAATTTGTGATCCTTAGTTTTTTTTAAAGGAGAAATTATTTTTGGATAGGCTCACAAATGTGAAAATTGAGCACTTTAAGTTAACTCTGTAAGCTCTATTTCAACTGTAATTCCTTCACTCTCTACTACCTCTAGGGGGTTGGGTAGTACTGTCTTCAGGATAAGAAGATGTGCATTCTTTTTAATTAATTGATGTTAGAGCAAGAGAGTATCTGTAATGCAAAAATGAGGCATTAGTTACAGTCTCAAGATCAGAAAGACATAAAATGTTGCCTTCTGTCACACTTGAAGATTACACATGCTGCCAGATGAAAACAATACTGACAAAAATGTGACCAATGTGTCACATTTTGAAGTTAATTTTCAGGTTTGTAATTCCAGAACCCTCACTACCATGGGTGGAATCTTCACGTTTTGTGATTCTTAATCAAAATTCTTTCCTTATAACCACTGTATCTTAATTTTTAAAATTGTTTAAGTTTAAACTGCAATATATTTATTTTTTAAAAATTATGGTTCTATTTATTGCTTGGAGATGGTTGTCTTCTAATAAAGAGATTCTCATTTTGATCACAAGGATGTGATCTCCATGTTTAATATGTAATGATTTATGCCAGCAGTTCATTCACTCAACAGTGACTGAGTACCTGTTAACTGGGACAGCAGGATACCTCTTTTTGAAGTCAGGTCGCCTGGGTTCAGATGTCTGTTCTGCGATTTAGTAGCAATGTAAGCATGGTCTGAGTTTCCTTACCCAGGAACTGGAGATAACATAATACCTACTTCTCCGGGCTTTAGGGACTTAAAGTATATATTGTCTTCCAGCATTTAGTACAGTGATTGGTGTCTTAGTTAGTTTGGGCTGTTGTAACAAATATACATTAGACAGGGTGGTTTAAATGACAAACATTTATTAATTTCTTACAGTTCTGGAGGCTGGGAAGTCCAAGATCAGGATCTTGGTAGATCCAATGTCTGGTGAGGGCCTGCTTCCTGGCTTACAAGATGGCTAATTTCTTGTATCCTGAGATGACAGAGAGCAGAGAGGGAGAAAGCAAGCTCTCTCCTGTCTCTTCTTATAAAAACCAATCCCATTTACAAGGGCTCCACCCTTATGACCTAATTACCCCCAAAGACCTCATCTCCTAATACCATCACATCGGGGGTTAAGAGTTCAACATAAACATTTGGGGGGTGCCTGGGTGGCTCAGTTGGTTAAGTGTCTGCCTTCTGCTCAGGTGGAAATCCTGGGGTCCTGGGATCGAGCCCCGCATTGAGCTCCCTGCTCAACAGGGAGTCTACTTCTCTCTCTCCCACTCCCCCTGCTTGTGCGCTCTCTCTCTTTCAAATAAATAAGTAAAATCTTTAAACATAAATAAATAAACATTTGGGAAGGGGGCACATTCTGCCCATAGCAGTTGGCAGATAGTAAATGCTCTATGAATATGTCTGGTTCTTATTCTCATTGTACCTTCTTATCGTGTGTCAGGCATTAGTCTGTATTGGAGATAAATGAGCATAAAGCAGAGTTCTTAGCCTCAAGGATCCTTCCACCCAGTGGATAACTCAACAACTTGATTTTATGAAATAAACCAACAAGCATAATATGGTGTGACGAGCAGTGGTGTGGAGTGATGGAAGTCTGCACACGTGCTACCGGATCACAATGGGAATCATCTGAATGACACTGGAATTAGTTGGTGGAAGAAGAGTTACATCGCGGATCCACCCTAGCATACCCACTGCTCTGAGGCTTTAATCCCCTCTGCCACCTGTCCTAAATCTGACATTCCTTTCTCTTGGCATGGACCATCAGCTTCTCCACCCTTCCAGGAGTCTTCATAGCAGTGTGCTTGCAACGTCTCTCTCCTTGGTCCTTGCCAAGATGATGATGCTATACACCAGGAAGTGCTTCCAAATAGATAGACTTTCCTGAGCCAATTTAATATTCCATCCCCTTGATCTTACACACTCAGAATCAGTCCAATACACACACGTGTGTGTTCTCCCTGCTTTCACTGGTACCTGCGGACCAGGTCTTGCAACTGCCTTAAAGTACAGTCCCTTTCTTTCCTATCAGGCCCAGGATGTGGCTGGCTGGGTTAAGTTGTGACTTAACTCGAGTTTTTAACCTAATGGTCAGCAGGGGAGTTGAGACTTAAGCTTTTGTGTGGTAGCATGACCTTCACGTCCTCTTTAGGACAAGAGGGGAGAACCAGTCCTTGAAGGCTTAGCCACTCTGCTAGCTCAGAACTGAAGAAAAATGAGAATACCCTCTGCTAGATAATGTTTTCCAGAGAAACACGGCTTTGCTCTAGTTTTTCCATAATACTTTCATTCTTTTACATTTTTATATGTGTATAAACGTTAGGGAGGATTTTTAAAAGCATAAACTTGATGATTTTGTCCTTTATCATGTAAGATTTACTTTTCAACTTTTAGAAAAAGATCTGGATATGTATTGGGTTGCTAATTTATATGTAACATGACTTGCCTTTTACAAAAGAACTGATTAGAAAAGAGATGACTATCACTTGATTTTGATAAAACAAATTCTTCCATGGAGGTTAAAAGAAAATCAACAGTTAAGAAAGATTTTGAAGCATAAGAATAATCATCTCTACTCTTAAATGAATAATGAAAATGTGTGTTGAAATGTGTTATGACTCCTGAGAACCTTTCTCATAAGTAGTGATAACATAAGCTCCTGTTGTTTTCATATAGATGTGTGGTTTTGGCAGCCAAACATCAGTTTTTCAGACTTGAAGTAAAAACAGAAAATCGACTTCCTGTGAAAGCAAAACAAAACGGGGTGCCTGGGTGGCTCAGTCGTTAAGCGTCTGCCTTCGGCTCAGGTCATGATCCCAGGGTCCTGGGATCGAGCCCCGCATCGGGCTCCCTGCTCCGTGGGAAGCCTGCTTCTCCCTCTCCCACTCCCCCTGCTTGTGTTCCCTCTCTCGCTGTCTCTCTCTCTCTGTCAAATAAATTTAAAAAAAAAAAAAAAAAAACCTCTTAAAAAAAAAAAAGAAAGCAAAACAAAACGTACTTACTATAGATGCCTATTATAGCTTTTTACCTTTGTTTTTCTTTAAATAGTTTGGAGTTATAGCAGGTGTTTTACGATTTACTGTAACTCAGTTTAACAAATGACGAGAGTTGGGGTTGTGAACATAACACCCAGAACTAAAGCACTATTCCTGGTGAGTGTTGGTGGTGGAGTAAGATGGTTTAGAAGCTGCTGGGATCAGTCACAGCTCACTTTTGTGAACTGGTGGGCAAGCCAGCCAAACTTAATGGCCAAAGAGCAGAAAGCGTGCCTGCTGGATTTTTTAAATTGTTGATAATTTCTGTGATAATACAGTGGTCTCTGATGCAGTGACCTTTTGAAGTAAAGTAGAGCAGATGTAACATAACTACCTCTAGTAACAAAAGCAAAACAGATATAGAAGCAAAAGAAATTAAATCCGTTTTAGGGTGTCAGGCAAGTACAGGCAGGTGGAACCTGATTATAAAAATAGACATGACATTTGAAGAAATACTTTACTAGTTTTAAGTTGCCAGAATATCTTTATTCATATGTCCCCTTCCAAAATTCTATTGACATCTGGAGAATATAGTGACCAATATTAATAACTTGGCACATACATTACTTTCCATTGGTGTAATATTTCCCTTTCAGACTTCCCAACTTGGGTAGGGGGACTGTTATTTGTATTTTTTTGTTTGTAACCAAACCAAACTCATCCATTTTGAAAATATCTGTTGAGCAACTACCATGTAAAGCCTGGGTGTCTCAGTCGGTTAAGTGCCTGACTCTTGGTTTCAGCTCAGGTCGTGATCTCAGGGTTGTGAGCTCAGGGCCCACATCAGGCTCCACGCTCAGCAGGGAGTCTGCTTAAAGACTCCCTCTCCCCCTCCCATGTGTACTTTCTCTCTCTCTAAAATTAATAAATAAATTAAAAAAAACCAAACACTATAAAAGGCATTGGGTTGAATGCCAAAGGGAAATGGACACAGATTTTTGGCCTCAGGGAATTCATAATGCTTTAGAGCACGTAAATGAATAACCAGTATGCAGAATAGGGCAAGTCAGGCTGAGAGCATTTCTTTATTTAATTTTTATAAATATCCTGCCTCGTTTCAAAACTTATTGAAAATGGTTTATTGGAGCTATATATTTTATAACCTAATCGAACTAGAGCAAGTAAGAGATATTTCATGGTAAAAATGTAACTTGAAGTTAAGATAAGGCCTAGGTATCAAACATATGCTTTTTATGGAAGAGAAGAATAAGTTTTATCAGCGACCATCGTATCAGATAAGGACAAGTTTCCTTGATGTTAAGCACTGAGGGAAATGTCCCTTAGGGTTTCCTATAACCAGGCATCATGTATTACAGTGTAATAGATCCTCAATAAATGCAGTAAATACTTCAGTGAATGTTCTACAGCAGTTTCTTATGAGAGGATAGTTCAGGTAGTTCAGTGAAAGCAATTTTGTGAAAAGACAAAACAATGCATTCCTGAGGTTTCTGAGGGTCACATTGTGCCAGAGATAAACTTTAGACCATCTAAATGCTGTGCTTTTCATCCTGTGTTAAAAACATACTTAAAGATGCATGGTGATGCATAAGTCACAGGACACCATAGCACAAATTCAATCAGTGTTGTTATATAAAAAATTATTTTTTAAGTAGTTTTAAAAATTTATACAAGAGAGAGGGAAGAAGGGAGAGTGACGGGAGAAAGAAGGTGGAAGAGGAAGAAGAAGAGGAGGAGGAGGGGGTAGAGGAGAAGAGGAAGAAGAGGAGAAGGAGGAAGACAAAGAAATTTACCATACATTAGGGTTTGAGAATTTCAGCTCTTGAGAAATAGGTTGAAGTTAAATATATGAGTTGAATCTGTTTAGGATATAATCCATGGGGCTCAGACCTCAGGCTGTGTCCTAATCTCTGGGTATCTTCCACAACCCATGACTTTCTCCATCCCACATTAATAATAGTAGAGTTTCTACTGATGTGACAGATGAAGAGACTGGAGAGAAGTAAGGCAGGTTTAGAAGAAGAGAAATTTGCTTAGAGTAATGGTTAAGAACATGGTTTTGGAGTCAGAGAAAAACTGAGGTGAAAATCTCATGCTGCCATTTATTAGCTGTGTGACCTTGATTAAAGTTACTTTATGTCTCTAGCCTCATGTAGTATTCTCATCTCTAAACAGAGATGATAATGATACCAACTTTATAGGTTATTTCAAGGGTTACATTGTGTATATAATTAATTTTTCAATAATAGGTGAATATTAAATACTCAAATGTATACTAGCTTCTGCTGCTGCTTATGACATAGAAGAAATAATGTCTTAGTTATTTAAAACAGTAATTTTAATAGTTGAGTTCCAAGCATGGATGGTAAATTGACTTTGAAGATGATTTCAAAAGAAGAGTTCTAAATATGTTTCATAAATTTGAGAAGCTGACCCAAAACATTGGTATTAAGAATAACATGCATTTGGGGGCACCTGGGTGGCTCAATCAGTTAAACATCCGACTCTTGATTTTGAGTCAGGTCATGATCTCAGGGTTATGAGATGGAGCCTTGCATCGGGCTCTGTGCTGGGCATGGAGCCTGCTTAAGATTTTCTCTCTCTCTCTCTCTCCCTCTGCCCCTACCCCCTTCATTTTCTCTCTCTCTCTCTTTCTCAAAAACCAAACAAACAGAATAAGATGCATTTGGCATATTTATTACTAAAAAATTCTGCCTTAGATTCATATTGTGCATTATAGTTTATTTTGCATTCAATTTTATTTGCTCTTACATAAATTCTAAATTGTTGAAACAATTGAAATTGATGTAACAAGGACAAGGCAGTTCTTTTTTTTATGCAAAGTATCTTCAACTTTCATTTGAGAGAAACATAGTAACATTTATATGTCACTTAAATAAAAAAAGGTTCACCTGGAAGCCCCCAGCTCTCATTTACTTTTCATTTTGTATACGATCTTTAAACTTTGCAGGTACACGTATGTATTTAATTTGTGTTTTGTATCTTTATTAAAAACATTTTGAGCCCCTCCTATGGGCCACACACTGAGCTCCAAGAGTAGGGGTGTCACCTCCTCTTTGCTTGGTCTCCTGGAGGAGGAGGGTAGCTCCTGAGGGCAGCTCTGTCCCTTTCCTGGAGCAAGATCAGCCCCAGCTCCCCGGCTGAGACCTGAGCCTGGCTTCCTCCCCCACTGGCAGCAGTGTCCAGAGCCCAGGAGCTTTGTTGGGCCTTGTCCCTGGGTGCTTGTGAGGTGCTGGAGTTAGGAGGTGGACGGGTGTCTGGGGCACCTGTGGGCTTGGTGATTAAGATGGAGGCCACTTCCTCTCCTTCGTGACAGGAAAACGTCATATCCCAGCTTCCATCCAAGAGGAAGCTCTGTGCCGTTCACTTTCCTGGGCCTTGAGCAAGTCCTCGGCTCCCTCCCGCCAGGCCCGCGTCCTCATCGAGGAAAGTGAGGAGCAAGTGAGGTCTGCTGGGGCCTGACCTGGACAGAGAGCATGCAAGGGAGCCAGCTGATGGCATCACCTTCGCTCCCCCCACAACAAAGACAAAGCAGACATCATGATGCTCATTTATCAGATGGGGAACTTAAAGTTCATAGAGTCTTTGACTTATTAAAGAGCAGGCAGCAGAGACAGAACATGGACATATTCTCAGAGCTTCAGGAATTCTTTCACTGCCCTGTGCTGCCTAAAAAGAAGTCTCAATTCAGCCTTTGCACTTAAAAAAAATTATAATTTCAGGGATTAATTGCTTATTACGGAACAGACTTTATGTATTAAAAATGAACTAATCACTTGGTCTTCACAGTACTCCTAGAGGGATATGCTGCTCTCCTCTCCCTTTTAGAGATGAGAGAAGCAAGGGACCTAGTGGGACATAGTGTTTATTGACTCTGTACTTTGATCTCTTCCCAAAGACTGGCTGAAATAGAGATTGTAGTGTCTCCAAATGCTCTTATATACCAGGGACATCAGAATGTGATCTTATTTTTTTTTCAAAGATTTTATTTATTTATTTGACAGAGAGAGACACAGCGAGAGAGGGAACACAAGAAGGGGGAGTGGGAGAGGGAGAAGCAGGCTTCCCGCCAAGCAGGGAGCCCGATGCGGGGCTCAATCCCAGGACCCTGGGACCATGACCTGAGCTGAAGGCAGATGCTTAACGACTGAGCCACCCAGGCGCCCCAGAATATGATCTTATTTGGAAAGGGGGTCTTTACAGATGTGATTAATTAAAGATTTGGGTATGAAATCCTCTTGGATTTAAGGTGGGCGCTAAACCCAATGACTGTTTGTGTAAGAGGAGAAGAGGACACAGAGACATGCACAGGGAAGAAGGCCCTATGGAGATGAAGGTTCGAAGGGCAAGTTCTGAAGCCAGCCGGTCTGGGTTCAAATCCTGGCCTACCTCTTTCTAGATGTTGGGGCTTGAGCAAGTTACCTAATCTATTCAAGCCTTTATTTTCTCATTTGTAGAATATACATAGAATATGAAGAAAGACAGCAAAACAGATACATTCCTATTTCATATGGCCACTAAGTATGCCAATATTCCAACAGAGATTTTCTTAATGGTACCAGGGAAACTCTCACCAATGAAGCTGTCTGAAATTTATGGTTTTATAAAATTTTTTTAAAAACACTTCCATTTTGGGGGGACCTGGCCAGCTCAGTTGGTAAAGCATGTGACTCTTGATCTCGGGGTTGTAAGTTTGAGCCCCATGTTGGGTGTAGAGATTACTTAAAAATAAAATCTTTTTTTAAAAAAAGCACTTCCATTTTGTGATAAAAATTGGAAAAATAAAGAAGTAACATAGTATCAAATAGATCTGATAGATACTGATAATATAGATATATCTCCTTTTCATTCAATATTTTTTTTCTTCACTCTGGCTATGAGTAATGTACTTACTGATGAGTATGAATTATGTTTGGTACATACATTCCAAATGCTCATAAACCTAGGAATGTAAAAACAAGAGAATAATTATACTTAGTTTTCAAAATCGATTAGATATATAGTATTTATTTTACTTGTGTTCCACCTTATTGAATTACCTACCATCTGTGATTTAGGCATATGGGCTATCAGTAGTATCTCCAAATAGCCCCTGATCCTCCCATCCCCATTGCAAACCTGCCATTGGTGAATCTCATGTTTTCCAAGTCCTTTTATGGATTCATTTAATAAGCAGATATTCTAGATAGATTTTGCTATTAGAAGAATACCTGAAAACATGTAGCTGTATTCAACAACTAACAACCACAACTGGGTCTAGTAAATGAAGCTATTGGAACAACTGACAATATAATGAAAGAAGCACCTAAGTACAGCTCAGAAAATGAAAGCAGAGGGCTGGGACACTAGCAAAGGACTAATCGGAGGTACTCATCAGGGAGGTAGAGCTGCCTCTTGAAAGAAGTGTTTGCCTAATGGACAAGGTGGAATGAAGTCTGGAGGCCTGGGGAAGCCAGTGAACGCCACTCGCAAGGCAAATGCACAGGCAGAACACTTAAAGACAAAATACTGTGTTAGAGAACTTGTCTTCAGTTAAATACATTGCATGTTCCCAACCTAATAGAAGTCACAGTGTTGAAAAGAAATGGTGCTGGGGAGATGGTGAGGCTTTCATTAAGAAGCAACCTGCTTGTAAATGGGACCCAAGGGAAGAGTACACATGGAGGCTCATGTATCATGTGTCTAAAGTTTTAGAAGTTCTAAATTAAGCTAACTGTTAAATAAAATATATATCTTCCTACATTCCATATATACCTTCATATTGGCCTGGCAGATCAGGCTATTATCTAGAAATGTTGGCCTTACTGGATTTCAACAGAATGGCCCAACAACAAAAGAGCTGGTCCACAGTTGACTTTCTTTTCCCCCCACACGTGATTCCACCTTGTGCCAAAAGGGGCCTGTTGTTCATGCATGTGGACACTCCAGCCCACAGCTCTGCCACATCCCTGCAAACAGCAATTTCTTAAACATTCACTGGGACTAGAGATACACCTAGTGGTGACACGGTTCACTCTTAGGAGAAAGGAACTTGGAAGAGGCCATTACAGGCCCTGGAAGAAAGTTCAGTTTCATTTGGTCAACAAATTAGATGAACCTAGGAATCCTGAGAGTAATCTTGAGGGTGTCAGATTGTCTCCTCCCTTTGGCCACACAGTCTCTTCTTCCCTGGAGGGTAAAGGTATGACCAGAGTAGAGCCATTATTGGACCTTCTAAAGTGTGGAAACTGGAGCCTTATATGCTACTTTTAGGGTCCTGCAGACTAAAGAAAGCTACCGAAGACTTTTAAACAGTGGATGTTCTGTATGTGGCTTTGCTTTTTACCTAGCTATAAATTAGGGGAAGAGATGGATAGGAATTCTTTTCCTTTCAAGGAGAGGCAATATTGCATTTTGTCAAACCTCTTCAAAAGGCCTCATTTACTAAAGTGTCTCCTGATAGATAGATTTAGAATGGGCAAACTATTAAAATGTATCCATGACCATTTTCCTATGTAATGTTCCATTTATTTCAAGTACCCCAAACAGTGCTTCCAAGCTGTGGATTTAATCCTTCTAATGAGACACCCTAACCTTGAGAGTAATAGATGTACTTCAAAAGAGATTTGCATATTTCTATGTTAAGCTTCATACTACTGCTCCTGACATTTTCTGTTGACTTTGACATAAAAGAGGCAGAGGGAAGAAGAGAGTCAGACTGTTTAACGAACATAACCTGGAAGTGTTAGACTTCCAAGCTAGGCAGCTTGGTTTAAAATAGCATCACCCAATTGCTCCTCATCTATCCCCTAAGGAAGCAGGCTGAGACTGGGCACCCATCCCCAAGCAATTCATCTTTGAAAACCATTCACCCACATGGTGACCAATATACAAAATAAATATAAGAATAGTGGTGAATGAAAGAATCATTCCAATATAATACAGCAAAATTTTAAACACATTGTACCTATTATCTCTGTGCCTAAGGATTGAAAATAAATCTCATTTAAAAAAGTACACATTACAAGCTAATGCTTTCAACTTCTCTTTAACATTGATCTTCCAGCAAGGAATGATTTGAACCTGAATTGATCTCTGAAATACAAGTAAACAAAACAAAACAAATTGTCTCTGTGGATGCCAGTGGTTTTCCTGTCACTCCATCTCTAGAAATGTAGATGTTGAGTTTGCTGGGTATACATGGTACATGATGGAAAGAGTTCTAGAGATGGCCTGACTCAAGTTCCGGTATCCTCATTTATATAACATGGACACTGAGAAAACTTACACTTTGGACATGATGGAATTTGACCCTTCCACAGGCATGGGAACTCTGGATTTTAATAAGTTCTTTGGGGTATATGTGGACCCAGAACTCACCCAAGCTGCGGATCCTAAGAGGTCTAGCTGAAAAGCAGAGTTTTGGGGTCCATTTTCTCCAAGACACTGGTGATTAACGACTTGGGTTGTCATTGAGCCTTGGAAAAGGTGATGGAAGCCATGAACCCCAGAATCAGAAAAGCACGTGTATCCATATACCCTCAAACTTTTGCAAGTAATTTCAGGGAGGTCCTGTCCTTCTCAGGACTTACTCATGGGACCACTTAGGTTGTCCTGGCCTCTTTATTCCTTCAATTATGATAATCTGCCTATGTTAGGCATTAATAAGTATAGATAGGATAAATCTTTTTCTTTTTCTTTTTTTTGAGAAGTGAATTAGGGAGAGGATATGGTCATAATTATAAAAAAAAGAAAAAACCCTCCTTTCTTCTTTCCATCAAAAAATGAAGTCTCTTGAAGAAAGGAGTCCTTAGCCATCCTAGAATTTCAATTTAATTAGGAGTCACTGTGTTGGGGCACCAGGATGGCTCAGTCGGTTAAGCGTCTGCCTTCAGCTCGAGTCATGGTCCCAGGGTCCTGGGATTGAGCCCTGCATCAGGCTCTGTGCTCAGTGGGGAGTCTGCTTCTCCTTCTCCCTCTGCCCCTCCCCCAACTCCTGTTCTTTCTCACTCGCTCTGCTCTCTCTCTCAAATTAGAAAAAAAATCCTTTAAAAAAAAAAGAGTCATTGTATTTCCATGAAGTGCCCTTCCTTTAGACATGGCTATGAGGATAAGCACGCAGTGCCCTGTAGCCAGGGGTTATTTTTCTTAATCTCTCTGTATCTCAATTTATCTATAAAATACAGAGAATAATGATGTGTGCTTATAAGGTTATTATGAATACTGAATAAAATTAGACTTGTCATACATTTAGCAAAGTATCTGACACAGTAAACAGTAAATGTTAGCCATAATTTTTAATTTTTATAAGAAGAAAATTTATATGCAAAAGTGGTTTTGTGTGTGTGTCTGGGTTTTTTTACACAATGTGTATTTAAAAGAAAGTGACCATCAGAAAAGCAAATATGTAATGTTCTGTGTTGACATTTGCATTTGGACTTCTAAGTACGTTTTTAATAGGGTACTTTAGTAATAGGTACAGACCTCTTTTCTTTGAGGCTGGGCAGGTCACAGGGAGTGGAGTGAGGGAGATCAATGTAGTAATAAATATTTAATGCACATGGATGTAGTAAATGCTCTTATGAGCAATCCTAATTTGGAAGTTGTCATTCTCAAAGAAAAGTTTTGGGATGTTTAATAAGACAAACACAGGTTCTTTCCTTTTAAGAGAGAACACATTTTCAATTCCAGATTTCACAGGTTTAAATTTGATGAATGGAAGAAGAAAATGAATCTTGCCAGTGAAGTCACGGACGATGCAATGAGATTTGAATGCTAGAATCTCAGAGTGTTTGTAACAAAGCTTCTATTGGCATTAACTCTGCTATTTCTTTTCCACAAATCTACTTCTGTTGTCTTGTTTTCCATTTTAAAATTATAATTTGAGGGAAGATTGTCACTACATATTTGAATAGCTAACTATTATTCCTGTTTCAGTGTGATTGCACTGAATATGCAAATCCCTATCATCCAGCCCTGCGTTTGTGAACAGCTTGAAAATGGACATAACGGTGGGCACCTGGGTGGCTCAGTTGGTTAAGCGACTGCCTTCAGCTCAGGTCATGATCCCAGGGTCCTGGGATCGAGTCCCGCATCAGGCTCCCTGCTCTGCGGGGAGCCTGCTTCTCCCTCTCCCACTCCCCCTGCTTGTGTTCCCTCTCTCGCTGTCTCTCTCTCTGTCAAATAAATAAATAAATAAAATCTTTAAAAAAAAAAAAAAGAAAGAAAATGGACATAACGGGGTTAAGGCAGCACCTCGATTTTATTTTGCAATCCCACTACTAGGCATCCAGGGAACGATGCTTACTATTTTTTTAACTTCATTGGTATTTAGGTCTCACAGGGAACGTGCAGTTACTTTCTTCTTCAGGATGTTCTTTTTTTTTTTTTTTTTATGTTATGTTAGTCACCATACATTACATGGTTAGTTTTTGGTGTAGTGTTCCATGATTCATTGTTTGCCTATAACACCCAGTGCTCCATTCAATACGTGCCCTCCTTAATACCCATCACCAGGCTAACCCATCCCCCCCTCCCCTCCCCTCTAGAACCCTCAGTTTGTTTCTCAGAGTCCATAGTCTCTCATGGTTTGTCTCGCCCTCCGATTTCTTCTTCAGGATGTTCTAAGGGATTGAGGCTACAAATCCCACCCACCAGAAAGGAACAATAACTTTCACAGCCAATATATCCAGGTGTATTTATTGCAGGGATGCTTGGCTTTCTATTTCTTTCTACTGCTTCTATAAATCAGTGTCTTTTCTATCTTCTTTCAAGGAAAGGAAATCATTCTCTTTGTGATTCTACTTGGCCTGAAGATGAAATTTTAGCAAACTCTATTTCACATATGACGGTAGCATGCAAGACTATTTCTTCATAAATACCGGTGATGTCCACACAGCCTTTTTTCTTGGTGGCTCCTGAGTAGCTACTTGAAATGGTACTTGGCACTTTCGATTCCTACTTTCATGCTTTTTCTCACATTGTTTTTCATAGTTCTAATGATTTTTCATCTGCCTTTGTTTACATAAACTCTATTTGTGGTTCAAAATTTTATTAAAGCCTCATTTTCCCTACCAAGCTTTCTTTGACCACCCAATGTGAATTGATAGTCCTCCCCTCTCAACAGTATTGACCGTTTGTGACATTTATTTAACATTTATAAATGGCTGCCCACACAAAATCACATTTGGCTATTATATATGCAGGTGTACAAGGTAGATTTGCCAATGAGAATATCAGCTCCTCCAAGACAGAAATTATATTACTTTTTGCATAAACCTTAGGAACTAGTAGTGCTCCATCATCTAAACTGCAGAACCCAGAAATACAGTAAATGAAACTTTAGCTGTAGAGCTTTTTTGCCAGAACCCCTTCCAAGTCTCCATGTGTTCTCTCCCAGATATACAGGAGATAGTGATGCTCCAGTTACAGGCTAGAATCATGGAGGGTTGCCCTAATCAGGGTCATTCTTTGCCCTGGTGTTGATCCTGTGGCTATGGGTAAAATTTATGGGTTGGCTGCCCTTCAAATACCCTTTGTTTTCTTCCAACTCCCAGTGACTTCCTGCCCTTGGTAGAGCTAATCAAACTTCTGGACCCTATCTTTGAGCCCAAGGAGTAAGCTAGACAATGATAATGCTCTGCTCCTTGCTTGGAACCCATAAAATCACCAGATTCATGGCCATTTTCTCTGCCTTCCTCCATTCCAGGACTCACGGTGCAGAGAGGACCTATCTGAGCTGAATGGGGTCCATGTTGGAATTCCTCTAGGACTTTGTTCCTAGCAAAGAAGAAACTCCTGAGTAAGAAACTACAGAGAAAATGACATAGGCAGGATATCGATGAAGAGTTAGAGACTAATTTCTAAACTATTATAAATAAATTTCAATCATATATGCTGGAAGAAAGACTGAATTATCTTTCTGTTCTTTCAATGAAAAATGATTCTGTGAAGTTATTCTTTGTTGAAGTAATTGAAGAGTACTTAGCCAAAAATGGTAAGAAAAAGAGATTATGGAGGTATCACTTAGCATATGAATAATAACAATGGGCTTACATTATTTTTGGCTTTTGTGAGATTTATAATATTTGTCATCTTTTAATTAAATGTAGTATATTGTGATTTCTTTTAAATTCTGTACAAGTACTAAAGCACTCATTCTTGTACCTGGTTTTTATTTAAGGTGGTTTTCTTTTTCTGAGAAGACTTCTCCATTTGTAAAAGCTTCAGATGCCCCAAAACCTTTTTCCATCTCAGCCAGACTTGTGTATCCAACTGCTTCTGATGCGCTTCCATGCATGTTCCCGTGACGCTTCACAACGAAGAGGAATGTGCCTGCTTCTGTGAGCCCCAGGCCTTTGCGTCCTCCTGAGTTCTCTCTCTCCAAATGTGACCAGTTCTACCCACTTGGGCCTCAAAATTCAGGTCAGAAATAATCTCTGACCACACCTCTCGGCTCAGTTACTTCCCCTGCCTTGAGTTTCCATAGTGTCTGGTGCCTTGCTCTATCAGAGGACCCACCTCACTGAACTTTCACCTACTGGTTGTCCATTTTCCTCATTAGTTTCTTACATCCTTGAGCATAGGGACTCCTATCACTCATTTTTCCTCATAGCCTCATTCAGCACAGGGCCTGACTTAGAGTGGTCACTGACATAATACTCTTAAAAAGACGCATGAATTTCTTCCTGACTCACCCACAGAATTTCACTTTTCATTTCACTGATTCATTTTCTTAATAAGCAAGTAGTGGGTTCAAGACTACATGGCAGGGTCATGCTGGGGATGGGTGCACAATGAGGTTTAAGATGCAGAACTTGGGTTTTTTAAAAAGATTTTATTTATTTATTTGACAGAGAGAGAGAGAGCGCACAAGCAGGGGGAGCAGGAGAAGGAGAAACTGAGCGGGGAACCCAATGCGGGGCTCCATCCCAGGATCCTGAGATCATGACCTGAGCCGAAGGCAGACACTTAACCGACTGAGCCACCCAGACGTCCCGATGCAGAAGTTGGTTTAAGTTGCCTTTAAAATTTATTAAGCACTTTCTCTGCACTGGGCACAAAAGCCCTATCAGGTAAATATTATTATTATTGCCATTGCTATTACTATGATGATGATGATGATGATGATGATGATGATGATGATGTCTTCTAGTAGATTAGGAAACCAAGGCATTTGGAAGTTAGTGTTGCGTAGGCAGTAAGCAGCAAAGAGGGTTTGAACTCAGGCAGGCTGGCATCGCTCGGGGGGCCCCTCTGAGCAAGCTCACTCTCTCCTAACTGTCGGTGTCTGATACACACATGCCTTAGAGATAATCCTGGTCTTCCACAGCTCTCTATAAACTAGCCAAGCTGCCACTAAAAGTAAAAGAGGGATATTTAAACAATTAAAAGTTGGTATTAAACTAAAGGAAGACATCTCATATAAATGATCTTTATCATTATGTTGTGAGCCATGCCTTGTTTATAAAATCACACCGTGATCAAAGCGATGCCTGTGATACAGTAGAACAAAAATGTCTGTGTCTTCCCTTCCTGTAGTTTCATGTTCAAGCCTTCCACTATCTTTCTGATTTTTTTAAAGATATTTAGTAAGCATTTCTGCAACACTTATCATGCACTAGATATTGTTCCAACATTTGTGAGGGATATAAGGGGGAAAGGCAACAATGTTCCTGCCCTCAAAAAAGTGTAGGCATAGAAACTACAAAGAAAGGGTAACTGAATCTCAGGGAACAAAGATGAGAGATACACAGGATGAGACTCACTGGGAGGCTAGGGCCATATGGAAAGGGATGTTAAAATTTTCTCAAGAGAAAGGGAAAGCTGTTATTAATGGGATTTCAGCAAAGCCACCAAAGGATCATATGAAATTCTTAAGAGCATCACCCTCACTATGAAAATGATTTAGGGAGACCAGAGACTGACTGAGCAGAAAAGGATCCTGAGACAAATTTAGAGATAACAGATTTGAATTAGTGACAGCCAACCTGGACAGGAGTGGATCAATTCAAGAAATATTTTGCAGGAACACTCAACAATACTTGGTCAACCAATGACCAAGTACATAAAGTAGATGATGTTGCCAAGGATAGCTCCAAGGTTATTCCATGGTGGTACTTATTTTATAATTCCATATTATTTCCTTTTTTCTGTGTGGATGCTCTTTCTTCAAATGAACTGGGAACTCCTTAGGATGATAGGCTACAGCACAGACTTATGTACATTCCCTAAATGAGTAAATGCTTGGGGAAAAACAAAACAAACAAAACTGATTGAGAGACTGGTGTGGTTGTTCAGGGACCAGGTACCCTCTGTGCTATAAGTTAATTATTTCAATCTCATTAAAAAATCCCAAGTCTTAATTACTCACATCCATGGTGATAAGAGTGACTAACAAACCTCTGAAGAATCACACATCTTCATTATACTGAATCTAACTCCTCTTCTGGAATTGTTAACAAGCTGAAAATGAGTAAGTAGAATGTAATTTTTTTTTTCCTTTAGTAGTGACATGAGTGCAAAAACAATGGGCTGTTATTGAGAGCAGGAAGAAAAGAGAAGTCTGGTTTACTTACTAAAAGGACAATCACCTGCAGATTTCTTCAATTCTAAAGCTATATGATAAATGAATGTATTGAAATACCTAAGTTATTTTTTAAACTGAGATGCCTTGATAGTTTGCTATTTAAAATATATATATGAAAAACTGAAAAAAAATATGTGTGAGTGTGTGTATGTATGTATATATATATTTAAAACTATTAATTCAGTCTTTAAATTATTGACACCCTGACCTTGAAAGAAGCTGTTAAAATAAAAATGAGGAGTGGGGTTGGGGGAGAGAGAGAGAGAGAATTGGAGAAAGAGGTGTTATAGAATAATAGTAAATATGAGGAACCAATGGATTAGAAATGCAGATATAGTAACTACTTGATGAGGAAATCACAAAAGTTCATTTCAAAAAGAAATAGAAACACTATTAATTACACTGGGATTTTAAAAAACACAAACATACAGAAACAGAGTTGAGTGAAGAATCAAAACAGTTCCTGGTTCCTTTAAGGCAGGAGGTAGATTGAGTTGAACAGAGGGGAGTATGTGTATTGTAAATCCTGACTATTATTTTTTCTTGTTTGCAATGCAATGCATGACTTATTAAGCTTTGATTGCTAAGACTTTCACTTCAAAGAGCTGCTACTCAAATGATGGCTTAAATAAACACAATGCCAGCCACAGGACTAGATGAAGAGCCATCCCTCTCCCCCACCCCTCCTTTGTTTTAGAGATGTTGGTTGGTTTCCATAACTGACCATTTGGGCCACTTATTTTTTTCCTCTCCTTTCATTTTAAAGGTATGCTCTTTTGTTTAAAACTCACTGATTAAGAGTGAGTCCATGAAACCCCAGCCTCGCACCCTTAAGCCCTATAAAAGCAGAACCCTAGTCCTTCTGCCCACTCCTCTCTCTGCAGACACACCCAGAAGCCATCTCACTGTGTGGTCCTCGGTGTGCCATGTGCTTTCCAAAGCTTGGGAGTAATACCCCCCCACACACATTTTTTTCCCAAAGTTTCCTGATGGCTATTGCTGAGGGCATCTTGCAATCAGTCATAAGTACCACAAGGGCCAGCCCAGCCACAACACTACTGATAACACAACACCAGTTATCAGTAGGCTGAGACTGGCCCACAACAGTGTGGGTTGTATGTAGTTCAGTCATCAACATGTAGAGATGCTTGATCTTACCTTCAGAAAGAACAGAAATCCACCCACGTTACTGCTTGATTTCTGACCTTTCGATCATTCCTCAAACAGAATAGTAAGTAACTATTCTGCTTTGGCTATTGATCATACAAAGATAAATTAAATACAGCCTCTCTCCTGAAGTAGTAAATACCCAGGGGATGACAGGCATATAAACAGATGATTATGATATAATATGATAATGTTGACTTCTGTGCAGGATTGGCATAAATCCAGCCCCATCTGTTGCCCACAGCAGACATCACCATCCTTGCTAGGTACTTCATTCCTGAAAAGTCTGGACATGACTTCACAGTCCTTCACAACACCGTACTCCAGACACCTTCTACCAATTATTTCGTGTTGGCATGTGCATTAAAGTCTATTTGCCATTGATGTCAGGTTCTTATTATAGGTGTTTTGAAGAGTGTTGAGGAAACACGGGGCTTCTAAAATGATTGAGGCTAGCAATTCTGTAGCAAAATATTTTCACTATTGATTCTCCTGTTTTTTAAGTTATTAGTTGAATAAGTAAATAGAGCGAATTCTTAGATACAATAGCATAAATGCCAACCCCATGAGTCTCGTCCTTTGTAAATAGAGGATGTCTGTTTGTTAATGAAGGATTTCTGCTAAGCAAGTTGAGACACAGATGACTGAATGATACGATACTTACTCTATTTACTGAATTCTCTGTTATGTTACACTTAACTTCTTAGTCCCTGAGACTGAATTTTTTCTCTGCCAGAAACTACACTGCTTTTGGCAAATGAACATTTAGCGTTTAGCATCCACTCCGTTTGGCATTTCTGAGTGCTTATTATACTTTTGGATTTTCCTCACAATCATCCTTAACTGTAAAGCATCCAGAAATGATTTTCGCGGATACATGAAGGTAAAGTAAATGCAGTACTGAGCCAGGGAGGAGAGCAGCTCCTGACTCTCTGTTGCCATCTGCTGTGTGGTCCGGGAAGGAGAGGGAGTGTGTGTGTGTGGTGATGCGGGCAGGGCCCAGGCCACAAGTCATGCTTAGAGACGTTCCCAGAGAGACAAGGAAGGCTCCAGCCTGTGAGTATGTTGTCCTCCTTACTCACATTTGTTATCTCATTGAAAATATAATGTTTGAGTTGAAAGGATCACTTGATGTATTCTACATTTCATGAGCTGACTACACATGACTGTTGGAAATGCTAAAAGTCTAAGAATTTGAAGAGCAATTAATTTAGGGGGTCAGAGAGTTGAAAGGAAAGTGCCTGGGACATACTAGATGCTCAATAAATTTTTCTTGACTGTATAAATAAAAATGTAATTGTAGCATGAACTCAAAGAGTTTGTTTTTGTGGAGGGCTGGAATCGAAATTGGCTCATCCGTCAGTAGGATATCAGTAGGAGCAAAGAAACTAATATTCTATATTAATTTTAGCAATACAGCATTTTGTAACTAAGAAAAACCTGTCTAGATCAGTTGTTCTCAAATGTTGTTTACAGACCAGATCAGAATCACATGGGGGGAGGGGGGCCCCATATTTACCAATCCATGTTCCTGGATCACACTCCCTACACACTTGAATTTATTAGATCTTGTTAGATCTAAGTTGGGCCAAGTTATCTGAATTTCTTAAAATCCATTAGATTGTCCTAATTTGTTGCAAGATTGGGAATTTTTATTGTAACTGAATCTGCCAACCCATTCACCACTAGTATCCCAGCAAGGCCATTTGCCACTGCTGGCTGGTATGGCTCTTGTGACAGGGGACTCACTACTTAAAAAAAAATACATATAAGAAAGAAGGGAGGGAGGGAGGAAGGAAGGAAGGAGGTAAAGAAGGAAGAAAGAAAAAAAAGAAAGATGGGGCACCTGGGTGGCTCAGTTGGTGAAGTGTCTGCCCTCGGTTCAGGTCATGATCCCAGGGTCCTGGGGTCGAGCCCCACATTGGGCTCTCTGCTCAGCAGGAAGCCTGCTTCTCCCTCTCCCACTCCCCCTGCTTGTGTTCCCTCTCTCTCTGTGTCTCTCTCTGTCAAATAAATAAATAAAATCTAAAAAGAAAAAAAACTTAACTATGGATTAGGAATTCTGGATAGTCACTTTGCAAGAAAACTTATAGAGAGTAAGAACACTTAGGTGCTAGATCTAAAGTGTTATACAAAGCAAACACATTTGCAATGTCATTTTCAATAAGATTAAGTAGAATATAGAGCCAGCTATTCAAGAGGTGTTCCTGCAATTTCTTTTAAGCTTTCTTTAACACTCAAGCTCCAGGCTGAGACCTTTACATTTATCTCATTTATTTTTTCTAAACTTACCTCTCAGATACGTCTAATAATTTTACATGGCAAAGGAACTAAGTCTCAGAGAAATTAAATAGCTTTTCCAACATCATACAGTTAAGTAAATGGAAAAAGTAGGATATAAAACCAGGCTTCTCTGACTAAATCATTCTTAAATTAACCATTATTTTATCCTATTTTATCATAATAAATAATAATGCAAAAAACTAGCATTATGTATTAGCATGAAAATGTATTATGGCTCAAGTAAGAACTATAGGATGGCCTACAAATCTATACCTACTCAAGTACAAAAAGTCAGCAATTGGATAATAACATTTTTAAAAGTTTTTGAATTTGAAAAGAATGATACTTAGGGTTATAAGAAATCAGTAATTTTCACAGGTCAAATTATTTTTTCATCTTATTTTTGCTATGAATCATGTCTTATTTAACTAATTTGGATGTTGTTGTTAGGCAAGCAGTTTTCTTTCTGAAAGGTTATTGGGTACAACAGAGAACAGTAGCAAAATACTCTATTGTCTAAAAGCAAAGAGCCACATTTCCTATGTTGATACTTATTTTCAGGGTGACATCAGAAAAATTTCTTTAATTTTTATTTTTGTCAATATAAAATAAGAATTCTGTACTATTTTTTTAAAAGATTTATTTAGTTGAGAGAGAGTACAGGGGAGGGGGAGAGAGTCTCAAACTGACACTGCGTTGAATGCAGAGCCGGCTATGGGACCTGAGCCAAAACCAAGAGTTCGACACTTAACCAACTGCGCCACCCAGGTGCCCCGAGAATTCTGTACTTCTTTAAGGAGAATTCCATCTCATCATATTATTTCATTTATATTTCTTAAAAATAATTACAACGTATACTTCCTGAAATTAATCCAGATCCCTGTTCTAATATTTTGATACATCAATATTCATGGATAAGATAGAAAAGTAGGGTAGAAGAAGTTTTAGTTCAATTCATGCCTACTTGTTGAAGTTGACAACTCAAAACTATGTGTCTAGATTTAGTGTACATTTTCTGTCATTTTAAAGTGCATAACCTAATGAAAAAGAGGTTTGAAGAGGATAATATATTTAGTAAATAAATACAGTTGGGCAATTTGCTAATTCCCTTACAGCTGGGGTTGTATTTCTTATGTTGGGCTTATTCAAATAAATGAACCCTAGACACCTAGGTATTGTGATAAATAAAAAGAATTCAAGTAGATTATGCATTAGTCTTTATTTTTCTCTCTGCTTAGGGAAAAACAATTTTTTAGGACTTAAAGAAATTATTTTTTAAATGGCCATTTCCTTACGTGAAGTTCAATTAATTTTTGATGTTCACGTCCATGACACCAATATTTCAGATTTTCTGTTATTCCCCTCATCTGTTCACTCTTAAATTAGTTTGATTAACTGTCAGAGTGCATTTGAATCCAGAGAAAAACTTATCAAAATCCTTCAAAGCAAAATGGCTTTATCTTTGAAGTTACAGAAGTGATTATATTTCATTTTTAAAATTCAAGTGTTTTTTGTTTTAAGAAGGTGAAGGGAAAGGAGAAGAAAGCTCCACATTACTAAATCAGAATTTAAATGAATTTCTTAATTGAGAAAATATGATCTACTAAATTAGAATTTCATAAATCATGGAATAAACTACATTATAGTATAAAAGTTTTTTGAGATAAAAAATGAGCCATGGTAATCATTATAACTGTAGGTTAATAACACCAGTCCCTTGCCACAATAACAGCAATCGTTGGACAAACACTGTTCTTTTCAAATCATGCTTGAAATCTGTGTATTGTCTATTAGGATGAAGGTCTAATTTTATTTTAGGATATCTAGAAAGAAGAAATGATCTATTTCAAGATCACATCCACTTAGATCACATCTATTAAATAAAACTGTCCTTTTTGAATATTGGGAACAAAATGGGTCCCTTTTTCCTTTCATTCACATATTGGTTTTACTACGAAGGTCTTTTTTAGAGAGTCAAAAATCATTTAAGTGCTTGGTTATTTTAATATGGTAGTAACTAAGTTGAAAATTTTAAACTGTGTATTTAATGGAACTTTATTCTCCTCTTTGAACACATGCTTTATCATATTGACTGGGTAAGTGTTTGGAACTAATTGACAATAGGAAATTTGGGGGTGGGAAGAGAAAAGGAATGAGAATGTTAAAAACACAAATGTATGTATTTGCAAGGCAGCCTGTAGAGAGGTAATGTGAGTTTAAGCAAAGTACTTTTGTCACACTAGGAGGAAAGAGTCAAGCATTGTATGTAAGGAGCTGATGCAGAGTCTAGAATGTATTGTCTGGATTTGTGTTCTGCCATGAAGTCATCATGGTTGACCTTAAATTTTTTAAATCTGTCAAGCAGGAAGTGAGGTTGGGATTCACCTCTGGATGCTGGAATCTTTCTCAGTGAACAGGTCCGCTGACTATAGGAAAATTGAAATTGCTCCTGCTTTTTGGATGCACAGTGATAAGATTCTCTAAGTGGAAGCTAATCAGGAAAAAAAATTATTCTGCACTTCTCTTAACTCCTTTAATAGTTAAGATTCAGGAAAGAAAACAGAAATCACTCTAGAATGTCCAAGTAAGAAGAGATGTAACACAGGAATTGGAAGGGCTGGTAGAGTGATTAGAACAAACACCATTGGCCCTCAGTGTCAGTAATAGGATCCAGATGTTGCTAGTGTCAACCAGGTCATGAAAGTATGTTTCAGAGTGACTTGAAGCAGGCAGAAAGGTGAGATTCATGGAGAGGACCCAGAAGCTGGTGCAAAATGCCAGGTGTGATCAGATCTACTGGTGTCTGCCTTTGCTGCAGCAGGAAAGTTCCTACTTCCCAAATCTTGTGAGAATGCCTGAAATTGGTGGATTCTACACTAGAATCTTGCATCAAGGAATGCTGGAAAATGTGTTTTCTGGGTTTCTAGATATTCCTACGAGGGACAATCCTAAAGAGGTAGAAATGATCCAGAGTGTAGAAAATATGACATAGCTCCCTTCCTCAATATTAAAGACGAGGATTTTTTATGTACCTTTGTTACAAATTGGTGTCTCCTAGGATTCTTTCAATACTAAGTATTTACTGACTCAGGAACTAGATATGTTCAGGACACAATCACACCATGTGTTGAGTCCTATTCTATGAAAATGTTTCCCTGTGATACAAAGCAAGTTTAAATGGAGAAGTGATTTGAGAGCAAATAATTAAACAAGGAGAAACCATGAACTTTAAAGACTTGGGTGTAATAATTTACTAGGGCTGTCATAACAGTATCACAGATTGGGAGGCTTAGACAACAGAAATGGAAATTTATTTTCTCTCAGACTAGAATTTCCAGATCAAGGTGTCGCAGGATAAGTTCCCTCTGGAAACCCTAAGGAGAATCTGTTTCATGAGTCTCTCCTGGCTTCTGGTGGGTTGCTATGAAACTTTGGCATCCCTTGGCTTGTAGACACATCACCCCAATGTCTGCCTTCATGTTTCCATGGTATTCTCCCTGTATCTCTTCACGTTATCTTCTCTCCGTGCATGTTTCTTCTATCTCTGTGGCCATATTTTCACTTTGTATAGGGACACCAGTCATACTGGATTAGGGGTGCACACTGCTCCAGTATGACCTCATCTTAACTAATTACTTCTGGCTGTTTCCAAATAAGGTCACATTCTGTGGTGCTGAGGGTTAAGACTTTAGCATTTAGCATTATAGAGGGAACATAGTTCAACCCATAACTCTGGCTCTGAATTCCAGGTCCATTACTTACTAACATGCATAAAACACTTAGCACTCTGTAGCTTCAGTTTTCTCCTACATGGAAAAATAATGATTTATAATCCATTTCAAATGGTTCCATGAAAATACTTTTTTCAAATTAGAACATTTTTTCACATTGTCTGACAGAGCAGGTACCAACTAAATGTGGGGGCTTTTTTTTCTCTTAAAATGGCAATTCAACTGGACTTACATGAACTGGGCCATAAAGGGTAAATGTGCTGTCAATATCAAGGAAATTGAGGAAAGAGAGATATGGTTTCACCAAGCTGCTCTAGGTTTGCAATATGAGTTTAAATTAATGAGCAGTTGAATTTTTTCTTTGTCAGCTGAAGTCTTGGGACCTAAGAAAGAACCAGCTGTTGAGAAGTTTGGCAGATTCTCTTGTCTTACAAGTATGTCACTGTTCTTTAGGTCAGAATCCCAATTTTTAAGGTAGCATAAATATGAAAGGTGAAATTTAGTAACTGTAATACTAGCAGGAAAATCATTCTGTACATCAGAAAAAAATTGTAGAAATTGAAATTTTATGCTGTTTATTACATGGAAAAATTGTTCATAAATTAAAATGTAAGAAAGTTATGTTTAATATCTTCCAGGTTTTGTTCTCCCTTAAAGAAAAAACACTGATTAAAACACGGAAGTGTTCATTTTTCCATAAATAATGACTTTTTCTTAAAGTTAAATAATAAATATAGATTGAGAAGTGAAATTATATATTTTTGAGACTGCTTTTGAAAGGCCAGATGAGGGGCGCCTGGGTGGCTCAGTCATTAAACGTCTGCCTTCAGCTCAGGTCATGATCCCAGGGTCCTGGGATCAAGCCCCACATCGGGCTCCCCACTCAGTGGGAAGCCTGCTTCTCCCTCTCCCACTCCCCCCTGCTTGTGTTCCCTCTCTCGCTATGTCTCTCTCTGTCAAATAAATAAAATCTTTAAAAAAAAAAAAAACACGCCAGATGATTCTTAAATAGTACTGAGTTTACTGAAATGCAGATAATAGCAGTTTTCCAAACTATGAAATTAGTATTGGCTGTAGAGAGAAAGAGGAATCTATTAGTCAAATTGTTCTTTAAAGCAAATTATGCATTTTAACAATATGAATTAATTATGTTAACACTTATGCAAATAAAAATATTGAATTTTTATAAGCAAAGATATCTACGAATAGAAAATATAGTTCAATGTAAGGATTAAGCCTTTAACCCTTCCTACTGGCATCTCAGACCAAAAAGAAAAAAAAATCAATGAAGGATTTACAAATTAATTCTATAAAGAATGATAACAATGATAATAGTAATACATAATATTTATTGATTACTTACGATGTACTCAGCATTACCCTTAGCACTTACACGTGTTATTTCAAATAAAAACCTTTAAATTCTATCTTTGTGTAAACGTCTCACAAATTTCAACTCTTGGAAATGAGGTTTCTCACCTGCAAAATGAGGTGTTGATAGACTGCAATGTATCCAGTCCTCCTATTCTCTCTTCTTTCTCTTGACTCCAGGTAAATCTTTCATTCCCTTTACTGAGTTCTCCTTTTTTTTTTTTTTTTAAGGGTTGTGGTGGTCAAGGGGCTCTAGTAGCTAAGTGGTTTGTTGTTTAATTTTATTTATATGGGGCTTTTGTTGGTTTTTTTTTGTCTTGGTTTGTTTTTTGTTTTGTTTTAAGATTTTATTAAGTAATCGGTACACCCAACATGGGGCTGGACCTCACAACCCCAAGATCAAGAGTCACATGCCCTGCCAACTGAGCCAGCCAGGTGCCCCGTTTATTGAGTTCTTATAATCTCTTTAAAATTCTATTTAGGGGCGCCTGGGTGGCTCAGTCATTAAGCATCTGCCTTCTGCTCAGGTCATGATTCCAGGGTGCTGGGATCAAGCCCCACATCAGGCTCCCTGCTTGGCGGGAAGCCTGCTTCTCCCTCTCCCACTCCCCCTGCTTGTGTTCCTGCTCTTGCTATCTGTCTCTCTGTGTCAAATAAACAAATAAAATCTTTAAAAAAAATAATAAAATAATAAAATAAAATAAAATTCTATTTAACACAGATCAATTATAGTACTTAAAACATGCTACTGTAATTTATCTCTTTGCACTGTGTTCTACTTCAATAGGCAGTATGCTGGTCAAAACCAAAGTCCATCCCAGGAAAAACACTCCACATGTGTTTGTCATTAACTGCTCTGTGCGTGTCTCTCAGCTTCCGTGTAGGCTATTAATGCTCTGTTCCTCTACCCCATCATGATGGTCTGTTTTTCCCCTGATTTCATTAATACTAGAATAATTTGACCATGAATGTAGGAGTTATCTTTTTTATTTTTATTTATTTTATTTTATTTTAAAAGATTTTATTTATTTATTTGACAGAGAGAGACACAGCAAGAGAGGGAACACAAGCAGGGGAAGTGGGAGAGGGAGAAGCAGGCTCCCCGCTGAGCAGGGAGCCCGATGTGGGGCTCGATCCCAGGACCCTGAGCTGAAGGCAGACGCTTAACGACTGAGCCACCCAGGTGCCCCGGAGTTATCTTTTTTAATTGGTAGTTCAATTGCATACTTATTTACAAAGAGCCTGCCATGTACAAAGCACTGTCCTTGGTGCTGCTCATGACAGGAAATTCAGTGAGATAGAATTACATCCTTAACATTTTTTCTGTCTTTTCTTTGTATCTTAAAAAACTTAAATTCCAAGTAATAATTTCAGTTAATCAAGTGCATATGCACTTACCTCGTGCCAGGTTGGTGCTCTAACCCACGTTGTGATCATATAATGACATTGGAGATTGGCACCATTTTATAGATGAGTGAATGGAAATTTAAGTAACTCATTATGCCACCACTATTAAACACTAGAGCTATGTTGTTTGAGTCAAGAGCCGTCCTTTCAATCTACCCACAACATGGCTTTCCCAAAGTAAAGGAAGAATGTGTCAAATACCACAGTGGAGGTATATTCAATGGCTCTGAGAAAGAACAGAAATAGCAGACAAAAGTAAGGGAAAAAGGTCTTCAGCATTAGTTACATAATGCAAATTAAAACAAGAACATTTCTATATACTTAGGTATGTACGTTTGTATCTATGTGTATATTCATCCACTGTGTAAGTATGCATATGTTTGTATATAAGCATGCATGTACATATATACATTTCAATAGTGGATAAAAACACAGTTTCAGGAATCAGGTTAAGCTAGATTTAAGCTCTCCTTCCACCTTTAATAACTGTGTGACTTTGGCACTGTAGGAATAATAACAGAACCTAGTTTCTGGAATCATGCTGAGGATTAAATGAGATAATTCATATAAAGCACTTGGCTTAGTCTTTGATAAGATTAAAAGCCCAGTAAATATTTGTGGAATAAATGAAACAATGAATGTTTTCTAGATGGTCCGCTTTACTAGTATACTAAAGAAATTCTTTTTCTTTTTCGTTTCTCTGTATTTTCTAAATTTAATATCTCTTTCTTTTGTAATAAGAGAATAAAAGGTATATTTACATATCTGTACTTTTATATTTAAGTTAAAATTTAGTTCTAGCTCTCTGAATCAGGATACTGTTTATGACCAGGAAGTATTTCGGAAGGGCTTTAAATGCGCACGAATCAGGGTAGGAAGATTCTTCCCTGTGGAGGGATGTTTGATTGAGTAAACAAAGTTATAGATGTGTGCAAGTTTGGGAAAGGATGATTCATGTAATGTAGCAAAAGTACTTGTGGTATCAGTGAGTGCTCAGGTTCTCACAGGAAGGTAGGCTGGGACCAGAATATCGAGACCATAGAATGTATGCTAAATAGTTTAAACTTACAGTCACGCAAATCGTCTAGAAACTTTAGGAAATCTCAGGCCCAAAGCAAACAGATAATGTCATGAGAAGATGTACAATGGGCGGATGGAATTCACAGAGAAAGAGGGACTTCTCCCTCGTAGATGCTGCGCCTCCCTTCATGTGCTCACTCCATCCTGCTCCTATTTCAGGTCTGGGTTGCTCTAAGTGGGCCACTCCTGTTCTGTGACTGATTTTTTTTCCCTTGTGCTGCACTTCATTTTCTTACTCTTTTTGTTCACATTCAAGGCTTTCGGCAGTTGCTTTTCTGACTGATTTCATCACAGCTGAGAGCTGTTTTTCCCCCCTGAAGAAGCCCCTCTCTGTCATAGGAGGGGAAAATGAGTGTCTTCCCAGCAGAATGACATAAGGGCAATTGATGCCCTGGGAACAAATGCATAAACTCTGTCCAGTGTGTTCTCTTTCTCTACTTTAAAGTACTATTAGGAGAAGGACGTTTTAAAAAAAATGGTCCAATACAGTGTTTGGAGTTTTTAACCATTTATTGAACATACTTAGTTTCACAAGTATTGCAGAGATTATCTTGGGATCAGAGGGAACTCAGCGTGATCAATCTCAACATCCCAATTTGAGAGTACTTAATTTACATGAATAGATCAGAGAAATGGTAAGGTAATTTCAAATTATATCTTTCTTGAATATTGTAAGTCAGTGATATGCTCTTCAAACTTACCAGTGGCACAAACAATCCTAAGGCCCAGAGCAGATCCAGGTGGTAGAAAACTAAGGTTTATGGGACCTGGGATTTTTTTTGCTGAAGAAGAAAAAATGGTTCTCAAAAAATGTTAACAGAGACTGGAGGTCATGAACCTTTTCTCTCTAGTGCTGTTTCTGACCATAAAATACAGTGGCAACTTTGGTGTGCTATGATTTATTTTCCCCATGAGATATACTCAGGGAACAAAGATGAATGTGGCATAGACTCTGCCCTTGAAAACTCAAATTTAGAAAATTGTATATCAAGAGTTACATATAATAAGTATAAATTTTTGTCTTGGATATTTTTCTTTCGATATATTTGCAATTGGTTTCAGATGAAACATTTTAAGAACACCTCCAGTACTCTGGTTTTTTGGAAACTTCATATGTGCATTACTATTTGTTGCAGCCTGATTAAAAAAAAAAAAAAAGAAGTCATTCTTGATAAATCTGAACTGAAAATTCTCAGTGGTTTTATGGAGTTCCCAGAGGGAATGTCTATATTACTATGTTCATCAGAAAAGGCACGAATTCTCTATATTTATACGCACACTTTACGGAGAAAGCACTTAAAGAAAACACTGATGTTTTCTCAATATCTACCCAGGCACTCTCAGGCACTGGAGTAGGAAATTTACAAGCATTGCATACTTAAACCTCACAACAAACCGTGGAGGTAGCTCTTATTATCCCTCCTTTGTAAGTGATGAAGGAGAGGATGCCGCACATTGGATTGGTCCCTAGTGTGATTGCAGAATTAGTTATAACGAAGGACTGCTGCAAGGATCACTGAGCAAATATGGAAAGACTCTCCTTGTCCTTTGGCATGTAGGTTGTAATTTGGCACCAGTAGGAATGTATCATACCACTTTCATCTAGTAATTGCTGTGCATCAATTGCCAAATATTGTTTTATACTAATTGAAACTCTTAACTCTATACCAAGAGTGTTCAAAATATTGAGGACAGGTGAAAACTTTGCCGTGATCGTTGCTATAGCTACTCATGAGTTGAGAGGTACATTTGATTTTTTGTAAAGCCTCATTCTTAGAAATCTGGCCTCCCCAAAAAGGAACTGGACTTCTGCAATGTTCCATGGTAACATATCACAGATTAGTGCCTGTGGTGATCAATCCTGGTCAACCACGGGGTTTGAACCCTGTATCCTTCTCATACCAGTGGAGGAGCTAGTGCTACTCGCAGCTCTGAATGCACATCTTACAGGATGGGGCTAAAGTCAGTGTTCTGACATGACACATTGCCAGTTTTTCCTGGAGGATCACAGTACCTGTAGACATTGACCATCCATAGATATTGTCATCCCTTTAGTAATCGTTAGTAGAAATACTTAAAATTCTAATATGAAAGACTTTCATCCCTGGCTGCCTCTTTAACCCAGTAACTCCGGGTCCACAAGCTTATTATTTAATGAAGACTGGAATTAAATGAATACCTACTGTCTACCATTTATATGGGTATGAACCCTGAAATGTATATACCAACTTTTTGTGTCGGGGGGGAGGGGGGAGGAAGGGCAGAGTGGGAGGGAGAGGGAGAATCCCAAGCAGGCTCCACACCCAGCACAGAGCCTGATGCGGGGCTTGATCTCATAACCCTGAGATCATGACCCGAGCTGAAAATAAGAATTGGACGCTTAAATAACTGAGCCAGCTAGGTGCCCCTGCATGCCACCTTTTGCTAGATTATTTAATCTGGTGTTGTTTATAGTTTTTCTGAGACATCCAATCATGCATAAGTCCCAGTGAAATACTGTGTATGCTTATGAGGAGGCAGTAAACATTTGTGTGTGAGTCTTCTTTCGTCAATACCTTTGTAGATTTTATGGTTTTTGGGGAGGTGACCTAACCTGCTTCCATTCTCTGTCACTTTGCTTCCACTCATCTGACCCCATCTTCATTTTGTTCCCTAATATTAGGGACTTAATATGAACTCTAATATTTTCAGCAAGGATTTTCCTCCAAAGATTGCCCTTTTGTGCTCACCTAGATATTAGCAGGACTTTAATCCAAAATAAGTGGCAGTCAGGGTACCCAGGTGGCTCAGTCGGTTAAGTGTCTGCCTTCGACTTAGGTCATGATCCCAGGGTTCTGGGATCAAGTCCCGCATCAGGCTCCCTGCTCAGCAGGAAGCCTGTCCCTCTACCTGCCACTCCCCCTGCTTGTGCTCTCTTTCTCTCTCTTTCTCTGTCAAATAAATAAATACATAAATCTTAAAAAAAAAAAAGGTGGCAGCTATAAATTTAATAAGTCTTTTCCTACTCATATTATAAGCATGGGCATTTATTCATCACCTCTATGTGCATTCATTGTCCTCTTGCATGAATATAATTTTTATACCAAATATTTAGAGATTTTGATAATTTTTTTGTGAAATTAAATCCTTTATGCAGAGATACAGTCATTGAAGGAAGATGGGCCTTATCTCCATTAAAGATTACTATAATTCAAGCTTTGTAAATCAATTAATACCTTTTTAAAGCGAAACAAATTAAATTGTTTGCTTAAATGCAAAATCAATATAGCTGAAATGGAGGTCACATTTGCAATACACGAATAAATCATTTAAAACCACATGATAGGGGTGCCTGGGTGGCTCAGTCATTAAGCATCTGCCTTCGGCTCAGGTCATGGTCCCAGGGTCCTGGCATCGAGCCCCACATCAGGGTCCCTGCTTGGTGGGAAGCCTGCTTCTCCCTCTCTCACTCCCCCTGCTTGTGTTCCCTCTCTCGCTGTGTCTCTGTCAAATAAACAAATAAAATCTTTAAAAAATATAAAAATAAAACCACATGATAAAGAAAGAATAAATTACTTGCAGTCTATTTTAAAACAAGTAATGAAATAAGAAATTACATATCAAAAGAAGAAAGGACTTCTGACCTTTATTAGCAACTGAACTTTAAAAAAATTTTTTTTATTATGTTATGTTAATCACCATACATTACATCATTAGTTTTTGATGTAGTGTTCCATGATTCATTGTTTGCGTATAACACCCAGTGCTCCATGCAGAACGTGCCCTCTTTAATACCCATCACCAAGCTAACCCATCCCCCACCACCCTCACCTCAGCAATTGAACTTTTAACCAACACTCCTACTTTGGGAAAAACTCTGAAGGTCTCTGAGCTATATGGAAAAATTGAAAATCTCAATTCACTCTTTTAAGTTTATTCTCACTCAGAAAAAAATGTCAACAACTCCCCACTGAGCAGGGAGCCCGATGTGGGGCTTCATCACAGGAGCCCGGGATCATGACCTGAGCCGAAGGCAGATCCTTAGCTGAATGAGCCTCCCAGGCGCCCCATGACTGACATAGTTATTTTAAAAAACCTAGTGATTTTCACTTGAGAAATGGAGATTTTACTTGGATTAGATTTTTTTAAAATAAAGGAGTTGAGGATTGGAGAAACAAGAAAATTCAGTTGAAGTTCATGTTTCTCCTAAGTACTGTTCCAGGTACTCTCAATAATAGAGAAACATAAAAGATGGTATGAATCCATCCAGAACTTATCTAAATGAGAAGAACCAAGGTATAAATTCATTACAGTGTAACTAGTAAGATTTTGAAACTGTAAGCAATGTAGGCAATGGCATTTTTAATCCTAACAAGAATGAACAGATAATAGGAACTATAACTTCAGAGTGGGGGAAATCTCTCTGAGAACATTGGGCCACTTTATTTATTTATTTATTTATTTATCTATTTATTTATTTATTTAACAGATTTATTTATTTGAGAGAGAGAAAGCAGGGTGGGGGGTGGAAGGGACAGAGGGAGAGGGAGAGAGAATCAGAAGCCGACTGTGCGCTGAGCATGGATCCCAGTGCATGGCTCCATCTCATGACCCTGAGATCACGACCTGAGGCAAAAGCAAGAGTCTGACGCTTAACTGACTTTGCCACCCAGGTGTCCCCACTTAATCTATGTTGACTGTCTACTGTCTTTGGTAAGAAACAAGATCAAATAATATTATCTTAGAAATCAACTTTCATTTGAATGGGTCTCTCTGCCCCAGGAAAAATATATGTTAGCATTATTTTAAGAAAAAAGAAAGAATCACAAAATTCTTTAGACATGGTAATTAAAAGAACTGTATTAAGAAAGAGAAAAAAATGGAAAGATGAAGTACTCTTAAAATGCCACTAACTATATCCTACCCAATAAACTCTCCATTAAGATTTTGTTTGCTTGTTAATATTGATGGGACAGAAGTGATGAGGTAAACAATACTCCACAAGTAGGAGAAAGAATTTATTATAGGATAATAAACTAAAATTAGAAATTTAGCCAAAGTAAATAAAAATAATATCTCAAGTTATGTCTTGAGATCAACAGTGTTTGAGTTCTGTATCCTTGTAGTTCTTTCTTACTAGAAATAGTAGTCAGAGTTGTCATAATCAGAAGTTTAAAGAAGAAATCTTGATGAAGCATATAATGCTAGCTAAGACTTATACAGCACTTATACTATATGAGAGGCCCTGTCCTAAGTGACTGACATTTAAAAAAAATTTTTTTTAAAGATTTTATTTATTTATTTGACAGAGATAGAGAGGACAAGCAGCGGGGAGGAGCAGAGAGAGAGGGAGAAGCAGACTCCCCACTGAGCAGGGAGCCCGATGCGGGGCTCGATCCCAGGAGCCCGAGATCATGACCTGAGCTGAAGGCAGATGCTTAGCTGAATGAGCTTCCCAGGCGCCCCATGACTGGCATTTTTAATTAATTCAGTCTTCTCAACAGTCCTGTGAAAGAAGTAACATCACTACCCTCAATTATATTATGCAAACCAGGAAACAACTACAGAGCACAAATTAGAAAATCTGATTTTTCCAAAATAACTGGGTGGTTTGGCCTCCTCCATAACTAAACCCTCTCGTTCACTTAACATTTTAGATCATTTTTATTATTTATGTAAATTTGGGCCAAAAAGTACTTTTGTGGGGAGATGTTAGGATCTAACATTGCTCTCTCTTGGAGAGAATCTTGCTATGGTATTACAAGCTATAGACTGTTTTGTGATTATTGTTTTGAGTTTATCCCATGACCATCATTGGAGAGGGTCTCAGATTAACACTAGGTATTTTTTTTTGAAGATTTTATTTATTTTTCGATGAGAGAGACACAGCGAGAGAGGGAACATAAGCAGGGGGAGTGGGAGAGGGAGAAGCAGGCTCCCCTCTGAGCAAGGAGCCCGATGCGGGGCTCGATCCCAGGACCCTGGGATCACTATCTGAGCCGAAGGCAGACGCTTAACGACTGAGCCACCCAGGCGCCCAACACTAAGTATTGTCATTCATAGCATACGTAACATACCTATGGATGTATGTAGCATAGCACTAGTTTAATGTAAAGTTGTGGAGGGTGTAGTATATTTGGCAAATGATGTGCTAAGAATGCAAAGGTGGGGAAGCTTGCAGTAGATAGAATTCTAATATGGCCTCAGAGACTTCTGGCCCCTGTTGTATACACACCTTCTCCCAGTTATTTAATCAAAACACTAACTCAGGTATTTATTTGAAGGGATTTTGCAGATGTAATTAAGATCCCAAATCATTTTACTTTAATATAGGGAGATTATGTGGGTGAGTCTGAATGAATCACATGAGCCCTTTAAGTCTGGATACAAAAGTCAGAGGGAAGTCAGAGATTTGCAGCTTGAAAGGGATTCAGGGAATACTTTCTGGCTTGAAGGTGGATGGGGCATGGGGCAAGGAATCCAGTGGCTTCTAAGAGGTGAAAGAGGACCCCAAAAGACAGTCAAAAAAACATACCGGAACCTCAATCCTACACCTGCAAGAAAGTGAAACTTACCAAACTTACCCCAAGAAAGAACTTAGAAGTAGATTTTTATCCAGAGCTTCCCCATGAGAATTCAGCCTGGCAGAAACTTTGATTTTATCCTTGTAACACCCTGACTGGGGAACCCAGCCATGCCCTGCCAGACTTCTGACCTCCACAAAGATGAGACCTCCCTGATTTGTAAGTTTGGGAGGAGAAACTATATGTACAGAGCCACACTCCCTCCTCTGTCTTTCCTTTTGAACTGATTCCAGAAATGAGTCTGTGATTTGGGTTAATTTGGTTACTCTTCTGTATGCCATTCAGTTTAAAGGGCTCTCCTTTCCAGTGGGATGGTGGTAATATTAAAGGAGCTTACAGGGGCCCCTGGGTGGCTTAGTCAGTTAGGCGTCTGACTCTTGATTTCAGCTGTGGTTGTGATCTCGGGGGTCATAGGATTGAGCCCCGTGTTTGGGCTCCGCGCTCAACAGGGAGTGTGCTGGAGATTCTTTCTCTCTCTCTCTGCCTCGCTCCCTACACCCCCCCCCCATCTTTCTCTCTCTCTCAAGTAAATAAATCTTTTTTAAAAAATAAAGGAACTTGCAGTTTTGGGAGTGGACAGTCAAAGAAACCAGTAACAGGAACATTAGCCAGACATCTTAAGAAATATATAGTGCACTTTTGAAGAACAAAGTAACTAATGAAAACTTAAATCTTAAATATAAATCTTAATTAAAGATTTAAGTTTGGTTGGTGCTTTATTAAGCATAGACTTTTCCCTTGGTAGTGTGCAGCCTATATTTCCAATGTCGCTATGTTTTTATTCACATGCAGTTAGCTGTCTTCTGATATTTACAGCATGATAAAAGATGTTAAATCTTAACTCTCATGGTTTTTTTTAAAGGCGATTGCAGTTTAAGACACCTTACTTTACAAAAGATGAGATATATAGTGGCTGTTTCTATAGAAACAAAGCTGCAAATATTGGGCCTTAGGAAAAGTAAATGTCCTAGGCTTTTAAACAAAACATTATCCTTGGGAGGCCCTAGCTAGATGATGAACTACTAATCATGAAGACACCAGTTATACTGACCAGATTACGTGGGAGCGTTAGGACCCAGGCCACTGAGCGATGACCTTCAATTCTGTAGGCACAACTTACCCTCAGCAAGCACCAGGCATTAATACATCAGCATGGTTCATTAATGCTAAGTATGGGAGTATGTTTGAAGGAGAAATTGAAATTAAGAATCTTTAATATGCTGGATAGGGAATTAATACACATCAAATATACTATACCTAGTACTTTCTAGTATCCGAAGTTGCCTCCGTTTTTTCTTCTGACTTGCCCCTTTTAACATTTTTTTATACTAAGGGAACTAACTTATAACTCTAAAAATAGTAGAACTATTTTGATGTAAAAAACAACCTACAGAATAGACATCAAGTACGAAAATCAATGAATATAAAAACAATGGGAAAAATAGATATCAGTCTTGTCAGTTATTTAGAAGTCTTGCAAAGTTGCAAGAGTTATTTGGTGTGTACCAAACAGAAAAACAAAGTAGTCATCAAGAATTTAGCCAATTTAATAGTGAAAACAGAAACCAGAGAAAGCTCTCTGATGGAGAGGAGTCCATATTTTCTTAATTGCTAATATAATGGAAGAATTTTGGATTTAAAAGACAAGTATCCAGTTCAAAGCCATGCCCCATCACTGTCCCTGTTGTCTTTCCCAATTCAATTCACTTCTCTTGAGCTCTAGTTTCCTTGCCCATCAAACTGGCAGAACACTAGCAGCCTGTTGTAATTGTGAGGATGGATTGATCAAGAAATGGGCAGAAGACATGAACAGACATTTTTCCAAAGAAGACATCCAAATGGCCAACAGACACATGAAAAAGTGCTCAATATCACTCAGCATCAGGGAAATCCAAATCAAAACCTCAATGAGATACCACCTCACACCAGTCAGAATGGCTAAAATTAACAAGTCAGGAAATGACAGATGTTGGCGAGGATGCGGAGAAAGGGGAACCCTCCTACACTGTTGGTGGGAATGCAAGCTGGTGCAGCCACTGTGGAAAACTGTATGGAGATTCCTCAAAAAGTTGAAAATAGAGCTACCATATGATCCAGCCATTGCACTACTGGGTATTTACCCCAAAGATACAAAAGTAGGGATCCGAAGGGGTACGTGCACCCCGATGTTTATAGCAGCAATGTCCACAATAGCCAAACTGTGGAAAGAGCCAAGATGTCCATCGACAGATGACTGGATAAAGAAGATGTGATGTATATATATACAATGGAATATTATGCAGCCATCAAAAGGAATGAGATCTTGCCATTTGCAACGACGTGGATGGAACTGGAGGGTATTATGTTGAGTGAAATAAGTCAAAAAGAGAAAGACATGTATCATATGATCTCACTGATATGAGGAATTCTTAATCGCAGGAATCAAACTGAGGGTTGTTGGAGTGGGGGGTGGGGTGGGAGGGATGGGGTGACTGGGTGATAGACACTGGGGAGGGTATGTGTTCTGGTAAGCTCTGTGAATTGTGCAAGACTGTTGAATCTCAGATCTGTACCTCTGAAACAAATAATGCAATATATGTTAAGAAAAAAAAAAGAAGAAGAAGAAGAAGAAGGTAGCGGGAGGGGAAGAATGAGGCGGGGAAATCGGAGGGGTAGACGAACCATGAGAGACGATGGACTCTGAAAAACAAACAGGGTTCTAGAGGGGAGGGGGGGTGGGAGGATGGGTTAGCCTGGTGGTGGGTATTGGGGCACATTCTGCATGGAGCACTGGGTGTTGTGCACAAACAATGAATCATGGAACACTTCATCTAAAACTAATGATGTAATGTATGGGAATTAACATAAGAATAAAAAATAAAAAAAATTGTGAGGATGGATTGAAATGAGGTCATGAAACTGCTCTGTAAATTTGAAAGGATATAGAAATATTAGTTGATAATATTGATTTCTTTCATAGACAGCCCATCTGGTCCTACTAAAAAGCCCAAGTATTTAGTCCACCTTTTTTGGTCTCTTCTCATATAGAATTTGATTCATCCCTTTGATCATTTGGTTAGTCTTTTAATCACCTTTCCAGTCTCAACTGCATCTTTCTTAAGTTGCGACAATATAATTGCGGAAAATTTTCAGGTGCAGAGAAACCGAGTCTTTATTGAAAGAGAAAGTCATGTTCTCTGTTTCTTTCCTAATATACACATATAAATATACATATATAAATATATATAATCATTGTTTATATGTATACGTATATACATATAAATATATGTAATCATTGGTGGTTAGGTAATGCATTTTGGAAGTAGTTTGAAAAATGCTATGTAAGCTTCCCATTTGCAAAAGACATGGGCAGGGAGAAGGAGGCAACAATATATGTAGATTATAGAAACCAGTGTATGAATATGTGAACATTAACATCATTTCACAATCACTTCTTCATTTTTATTTTGCATTCTTTTTAAGATTTTATTTATTTGAGAGAGAGAGAGTGAAAGAGAGCAAGAGCAGGGGCGGTTTGGGGGTGGAGCAGGAGTGGAGAGGGAGATACAGACTCCTTGCTGAGTAAGGAGGACCCTGGGATCATGACCTGAGCCAAAGGCAGATGCTTAACCAACTGAGCCACCCAGGGCCCCTATTTTGCATTTAAATGACTTCATTTACATGCATCTGGAATGATGCTGTTTTTAAACATATTTTGATTAGATTAGTTGATGGATATGTTACTTGTTTTATATTTAGAATTGGTGTTTTGGAGTATTTCTGTTCCTGAATAACCTCCAGTGTTACCCTATAGTTAACCTCCAGTGTCTTGGCTTTTGAATTCTGAATTAACATCTCTTGTGAGTTGCTCACATTTGCACCAGAAAAACAGGGTGGTTGAAACCTGAATTAGCAAAAATGTTGAACTTTCAGTATTATATTCCAAAAGAGATTGTAAAACTGAGGAAAAAAAATGTCAGACCCAACATAACAGCATCTCATCCTACCTCTGAGGGGGACTGGCTTATATTCTTTCAATAGTAGGTAACCGTGTTTTTAAAAATCCATGACAGAGTTTAGGGCTTTGCCAGTGAAGATCTCATAGTCTTTCGTTTGTGACCATGGCAGACTGGGTTAGTGTGCCTCTGCATTCCCAGCCTCCCTTGCGGTTGGGCCATGGGCTGGGATCCTGGCAAATGAAATGTGGACAAAAGTGCTGTAGGCAGTTTCCATTTCCAGGCTTGGCCCCTCAGCGCAAACCACACAAGCCTCAGGCTCTCTTGCCCTGCTGCTTGTAGGAATCTGGGAGCTGCGTTCCAGATGGTGTTACTACAAGACTGAAGAGGGCCATCCAACCACCTGTATGGTGCGTGACCAGGAAAGAACTGTTACTGTGTTCAGGGTTAATTTGTTGTTGCACATCAATAGTTAAAGCAGTTGTTCTAGGAATGAAGGGATCAAGGTGGTGTCTAGTGAAGGAAGACAGCTGAAGAATAAGAACAAGCCTCTTAAGAAGGCAAGACAGTCCAAAAGTGAACTCATGCAGCAAAATCAGAAACTTGGTCCTAGAGATGGCGAGGAGAGAAACAACCCCCTTCAAACACTCTCCCAAAGGTTTTAATGAATGCTGGCTTTCTCAGGACAATGGTTCTCAAGTCATTTTTATTATAATCTTTTAATTCAGGTTTTCACGTGTCAGTTACTGTTTTAAACATTCATTTTTTTTAATCTTCATAAGAATATCCTGGGGGGAGCCAGCGTGGCACAGGCAGTTAAGCATCCGAGTCTTGGTTTCGGCTCAGGTCGTGATCTCAGGGTTGTGAGATCTAGCCCCGCATCAGGCTTCGTGCTCCTCACAGAGTCTGCTTAAGACTGTCGGACTGTCAAAAAAGGAGCCAAAAACCCAAAAACAGACTGTCAGGATGTATTTCCCTTCCCCCTCCCCTACCCCTCCACCTCTGACTCTCTCTCCTTCTCTCTCAAATAAATAAATAAACCTTTTTTTTTTTTTTAAAGAATATCCTGGAAAGGTGTTACTATAATTCTACTTTAAAGATTAAGAAACTGACACTAAAAGGTTAAGTCAATACCCAAGGGAACAGAGCTACAACGTGGCAGAGCTGGGGTCTGAACCCAGGCTTTCCCTCCCCAGAGCAGAGGAGTACAACCTGCCATACTTACTGCCTCTTTAGGAGAGAGAAGTGAACCCAGCAAGAGGAACTTACATTTCTCTCAACTGGAGTCAGACACATTTCTACCACACCACTGGCCACTGATATAGACATTCCTCTGGTGACTATTACTCCACATTCCATTAAGCTATAATTCTGACAAAATAAATCCTTTAAATAATATCTTGAAAGTTAACAGTAGAGGGAATTGAATGCCATGCTTTTACTTTGATGACTTTGCTGACTCCTTGACTTTTAACACTTATCACCGAGCCGGTAAAATAATAACATTTCCTCAAATGGTTTACCCCTACTTAAAATCCTCCTAGGGGTTTATCTATGTCCTTAGAATAATATCCAGTCTCCCATATCATTACTTCCAAGATGTAACATGGTCTATTGCCTGCTTTGGTCCCCAACCTTTTTTCATTACAATCCCCTTCACCCTCTACATTCTAAGTACACTTCCCTTCTTTTTGTTCCTTGAACAGCAGGGTCCATTTCATCGAAGGGTCACTGCACCTGCTGTTCTCTCTGCCTGGAAAATTCTTCTCCAGACTCTGATTGTCTGGCTTCTTCTCAGTATTTAGGTTTCAACTATATTGTCACCTCTACAAAGAGACTTTTCCTGGCCAACTAATGTGAGGGGATCCACCCCTCATAATACACGATCTTGTTTTCTGTTCTTCATGAAGCTCATGTGGCTCTGAAATAACCTGGGTTATTTATTGGTTTACTTATATTTTTTCTTTGTCTTGATAACTTTGTGTGTGTGTATGTTAAGAACACTTAGCATGAAATATACCCTTTTAATAGATTTTAAGTGTAAATAGAGTATTAATTACAGCCCTATGCTGTAAAGCAGATCTCTATTGCTGAATCATTATGCATTACTGAAACTTTATACCTATTGAACATTTCCGGATTTTCCTTCCCACCCCCCCAGTCCCTGGAAGTCACCATGCTACTCTATGCTTCTGTGTACCTCACATAAGTCATATCATGTAGTATTTGTCCTGTATGGATGGCTTATTTCATTCAACAGATGTCCTCAAATTTCATCCATATTTTTGCATATGGAAGGATTACTTATTTATTCCATGTCTTATCCAATTAGAACACGTGTTCTAACACAGCAGTGATTTTTGACTATCTTTAGTTTGCTCTTGTGTCTCTATCACTCAGAATGGTGCCTAGCACAAAGTAAGAACTCAATACATTTTGTTGAATAAGTGAAATGATATCAAATGTGATGTTTTTTAAAGAGGAAACCGAGAAGACACTTTGAAGAATGAGTCGTGTAGCAGTGAAAGGCTCAGGCTTGGGAGCCCAGATCTGTGGGTTTGAAACCTAGTCTTGCCATGAGCTCTGTGTGGCTTTGCACAGATTTTGCAAACTCTTTGTTCCTCAGTTTCCTCTCTTGTATAAAGGGCATAAGAGTAGTATCTTCCTCAGAGGGTTGTTTTGCTCTATTTATAAATATAATTTAGAATTATACCAGATACAGAATAAGAAATACATATGTGTCTGTTATATAAATAAACCATAGACAATTCAGATGATATTTCAAAAGCTTCAGGTTTCTTTGTTTTCAGTTGGTTCAGATCATTGACTTCATTCTTCAGTCAATAAGAAATACAGAATTGCATCAAACCATTGAATCAACCCACTTTTTATCAAAGTTCTGGTGTTTGGTGCATATGTGCACAGCTGTGGAGAGTGTATGATGTATGAGGTGGGAGTGGGGTAGAGCAATGCAGCCTGTGGTCATCTCAGTAAAGAAATAGGCCATTAATTATTCATATTAATCAATTTAACTAACCACATTTGTTAGATAATTGTTTAGATAAGTTTTTATTTTTATAGAACTGGGAATAGGGCGCCTGGGTGGCTCCGTAGGTTAAGCATCTGGCTTCGGCTCAGGTCATGATCCCAGGGTCCTGGGATGGAGCACTGCATTGGGTTCCCTGCTCAACGGGGGCTCTGCTTCTCCCTCTGCCCCTCCCCCCTCCCCCCGCTTGTGCTCTCTCCCTCCTTCTCTCTCTCTCAAATGAATAAATAAAATCTTAAAAAAAAAAAAAAACCTGGGAATAGGATTATTTTCAGAATTACATGGCAGATTTTCACTCTCTTAAGAATGTTTTAAACCCTCTCTCTGGGCATGAAGCATTCCTAAGGCATTTGCAGTAGAGGAATTTAAGTTTGGCAGTATCACTAACATGCTTGTCTAAAACTCTTGTCATCACATTTCAAGACCATGGAAATTTATGTTCAAAATCAGATCAAACATTTGACAAGAACTTGACATCTCCCACTGAGTTAAAAAAGTAACTTCTTCCCAATTCTCCCTTAGTTATGTTGTTCTATTATGTTTAAAAAAGTAAACCCAAGGATGACTCCAGGCAAAAATGGCAACTTGAAATCCTCAGCCTGTCACTCAAAGCCTTCCACACTCCCTCCCATGGCTTTTCATTCCTAAATCTGAACAGACTCTCCCTCCCATCTTGTTTTTCGGTCCCCCCAATTCCATTGTCATTTCTTTCCTGCAGCCTTCGCCCAAGCTCCTCTATGTAAAATATTCCCTTGCCCTCATAAAAACCTAAAAAAATTGGAGTTTTACAAATTCCATTTAAATTCTTCCCTAAAATGTATCAGCGTCTGTGCTATTCAGACTCTCTTATTCCTTTCTTCCTCCATTCTTTTCTCTTAGGTTTGTTTTCCACATGTAATTACTTTAAACATTACTTTAAAGATAGTGGTCAGATGAAGAGATGGAAAAAATATATATCCTCATGTCTGTGATAGGGAGTGTCAGAAAATGGTTACTAAAAATGTTTTGCTTCCCTCCCCATACTTGCTGCTGCTGCCCATGGAGAAATAGAGTCTATTTGCCTCTTCCTTAAATCTAGACTTGCTTTGAGTAACAGAATGTGGTGGGAATGGCAAGTTCAGACTCCTGAGTCCAGGCCTGAAGAGGACTGGCAGTTTTTGCTTCCTTCCTCTTCATGCCAGCCACTAGGTAAGAAAATGATTTAGTGGGTCACCATGTTGTGAAGATGCCAAGCCAGTAATGTGGAGAGTTCACATGAATGAGCACAGCCAGCGAAGAAACCTTCTTAGAATTTCCAGGCCATGCCAGCCATCAGCTAACTGTGGGTGAGTGAGTACCTCCAGCTAGTGATATGTGGCGCAAAAAGACCTCTCGGTGAAGCTCAACCAACCCACAGAATTCTGAAAAATATTCCATTGTCTTTGTTTTAAGCCCTACATTTAGAGGATGGTTTATTACTCAGCACCAGATAACCGAAAGTTTCTTAATTGCTGGTTATATGCTAAAAAAAAAAAAAAAAGTTTTTGCACTGAGAAGATTGGAAGTAGCAAGCAAACAAGTTAGGAATTACCTGTGAGTATGTTTTTTTTTTAAATATTATGTTTTATTTTTACTGTTACTGATCGTTTTTCAAATTCACTGATTGGTAGGTTGAAAAATCCTATCAATATTACTCATTAAGCTAAATGACCTTGGTCAGTTTACTCTATTTCTGGGCCTTAGTTTAAATCATTAAAATCATTAAATGGAAATAACAATATTGTCTCCCTTGTAGATCTGTTGTGAGGTTTAAATGAATTAATTTTAGTAACATTCTTAGTTGAGGTAAGGCCCTACTAAATGTTTGCAATGATGACTGTCATGACTATACTCAGGGAATAAACTAATCCCTAAAATGCCTGACAGGAAGAAAATCATTACTACAGGTGGAGCTCAAGACTAAACATCCCTTTTATATCTAAGTGGTGAACAATAACCTGTGTGCTTTCTCTAAAGATCCTATATGGCTGCCTCCATTTTTTTCTTTTGATTTGCCATTAAGGAGTTTCACACTCAAATTTGTTGCAAATGTGCAGAATCTTAAGGCCTACTAATCTTTGTTACTTTAGAAGGAGTGTTCGTCTCATAAAGAGCAAGAAATGTAAATGGTTGAATTTTAAACAGATTTTGATTTAAATCTCTCCAAATTGTTTCCTTTGCAAACAGTATGCAAATATGAGCTAAGAGTTAAAGTATGTTTACATAACATATGCAAATGAAGCTTTTTGGTTTACTTGATAATGTAAATTTGTAAGATCTTAGATACAGTTTTCTCATTAAAATCATATGGGTAATTATTACCATAAAGACGTCTTTTTAATGTGTCATTACCAGGTAAAATATATTCTTTAAATACATTTGGTGTGCATCTTAATCTAGCGGTAAATGAAAGCTGTCATATTATTTCTAACAAGATTTTTTTGTTACTTCATTTGTAAGAGAAATATATTCAACCTCAATTAATTTGACATTTCATTATACAATTGGCCCTTGAATAATGAGGGGGTGATGGGTGCCCACCCCTGCATTCTTGAAAATCCATGCATAACTTTTGACTCTCCAAACCTTAACTAATAATAGCCAATGTTGACCAGAAGACTTATCCATAGCATAAAATGATTAACACATGTTTTGTATGTATATGTGTTACATACTGTATTCTTACAATAAAGCCAGTTGGAGAAAAAAAAATTTATAAGAATATCATAAGGAAGAGAAAATACATTTATTTAAATGCATTCTTGTATTTATCAGAAAAAAAAAAATCCGTGTTTAAGTGGACCTGCTCTATTCAAACCTGTGTTGTTCAAGGGTCAGCTGTGTATTAAATTGTATCATGCCCAAATTATTTTATGGATTGAGCCAGAATTCCCAAAATGGTCACTAGTGCCCAATACATGGTTATTGTTGCATTGACTTTATGTTGCTCTAAAGTTCTCTAGAATCCTCTCCAGAGATTTTAACAGTTGCAAAACAACTGTCTAAAGGAGGTCTTAATTCTCGATGGTAAAAAAAGACAAATATAATAATAAGTATTTAGCACATACTAGGAAGGGTTGGATAATTTTATCTGCATAAATTTGTTCATGTTAACTACGACTGCATAAAGGATTATATCCACATTTTATTGATGAGTATGTTAAATCTCAAAATCAACAAGCAACTTGTCCAAGATCACATAGTCAGGAAGTGGCAGGAATGGAAAACCCACTCAGTTTACCTTCTTCCAAATCCTATCTTCTTTCTACCGTAGCATCTTACAGAGCATAGGGCTCTTATCTGGAATTGACGGTTCTAAAAACAGCTATGCTCCTAACTCTTGGGTTAGTCACTTATTATCTCTGATTTTTTGTTTTCTAAAATGTTTTCTTTGCTTCCTGCTTTTCCTTCATTATTTGTTCTTAATCTCCTACAAGAAAATGGGAGTGGGTGGCCTAGATGATTTTGAAGCTCTCTTCAGTCCAGGATCAACACTTAGCTTCTCCTGGGTTGAATTCTCATTATTAGCCCAACAATATCTGTGAGGTTGGAAGTGATGAAGTTTTCTCTTTGAAGGTCCTTGTGTTCATGTGTTTCAGCAAAGCAAAGGAAATAAGGAGAGGCCCTTTGCGGTAATTTTGCCTTTTAATACCTAGATCCTATTTTACCTCATGGAGGACTGCACTCACATTTTCTCCTTTGGTCTTCATTTTCTGTCTTAATTATTGATCTGTGAGTTAGTTGCTCTTGGAACTGAGACACTCAGCAGCTCCAGGGTGGTGGAGGGAGATGGTTGCTAGGCAACTTCTCCTGCTTCAGATGGGTTATTGGGCCTTACCTTTGAAAACCTTGTTTGTGGAGAATCTGAGGGAGAACTACTAATTCTTCCATCTTAAGGCTTCAAAAACCACTGGGGTTTGGAACAAATATATAAGGTATTTAAAAAAATTTATCAGAGGGAGAAAAATTGGATAAAATATTTGTGTTTTATTTTAAGGTTTTAGGTGTTCTCTTTTTTAAAAAAATCCTTTGATACTGTTTTCCTTTCCAAATGCTGCCTAACAAATTACCAGAAACACAGTGACTTAAGAGAAGTATATTTATTATCTAACAGTTTTTGTGACTTAGAAGTCCACACGTGCCTTAGCTGGTGTCTGCTCACTCAGTCTCTCGGGCTGCAATCAGGGTGACCTCTGGGCCAGTGGTCGCAGTTAAGGCTGGGTGTCCTCTTCCAAGTTTCTCTGGTTGTTGATAGAATTCATCTCCTTGAAGCTACTGAACTCATGATAGTTTGCTTCTTCAAAGCCAGCAACAGAAAAAGAAAGGGTCTCTCTAGCTTCCTGTCTCTGAGCTAAGGGAAGTCCTGAACCCTTTCGGAGTATTGATTAGGTCTGGCCCAGGCAGGATTATCTCCCTTTGGATTAACCAAATTCACCTGATTGGGGACCTTAATTTTTTTTTTGAAGATTTTATTTATTTATTTGACAGAGAGAGAGACAGTGAGAGAGGGAACACAAGCAGGGGGAGTGGGAGAGGAAGAAGCAGGCTTCCTGCTGAACAGGGAGCCTGATGTGGGGCTCGATCCCAGGACCCTGGGCTCATGACCTGAGCCGAAGGCAGACGCTTAACGACTGAGCCACCCAGGCGCCCTAGGGACCTTAATTATATCTTAAAAATCCATTCTTTTTTTATTTTTTAAATTTTTATTTTTTTATTTAAATTCAATTAACATACTATGTATTATTAGTTTCAGAGGTAGAGGTCAGTGATTCATCAGTCTTACAGAATACCCAGTGCTCATTACATCACGTGCCCTCCTTAAGGTCCATCACCCAGTTATCCTATCTCCCACCCCCACCCCTCCAGCAACCCTCAGTTTGTTCCTTCATTTTTGCTAAATAATGTAACATAATCACAGGAAAGCTGTCTCTTAGTATTCATAGGTCCCTCCCATACTCAAGGAGAGGGACTTAGACAAAGGTGTGGGTCATTGGAGGTGATCTTAAAATTCTGCCTACCACAGATATATTTTATGATCAGATCAGTGTTCTATTAAGATCTTAAGATTTGGGTTGAAAGAATGACAAAGAGTTCTTTTATTTCTAAGTTCTTCCAATTGAAAAATCTTTGAATTTTTTACTATTGTATAATTGGCAATTAACCACATGTGATCAATTTAAATAATATTGTATCTAGAGTTATTGGAATGTTAATGGAAGCAAGCCATTCTTATAAGATCTTTATTTCTGGACAAAAGACTACATAATAAATATTGAGGAATATTATGAGCAGGATTTAGTATTAGATGATCCAATTTTATTGCTGTATGTAGTAAATCAATATTAAATATGATTCAAGCATAGGGAAGAGATGAAAGCTGAAATTTTGCCGTTAGATTTGGTTGATGGAAGTAGCAAAGTTTTATACTTGATTAGCCCTCAAATATCTATCTCAAGATTATATATCAGATCAATATTTCCTCCAGGGGATACAAGGGTATAATTTTCTGCCATTGTGCATTTCCTGCTCTTCTAATATCCTCTCAGTACATGAGGGAAAGCTGGCTCAGAATTATGAAACATTATTAAATGTAGTCAGCCCTCAAGGGCCATGAGGATGTTGTTGGAGCAATTCTGTTTATTAATTTGCTTCCTAGAACTCAGGGAGTTGATGAATAAGCAAACATGACAATTGTAGAAAAAATGAGAAATGGTACAAAACATTATACTCCCAGGGCTTTCTCCAGAGACATTTGTGAGAGATTATTACACAGATATTCAAGCAAGCATTATGTTGGGTTCTCATTCATTTTCATCTCAGGTAAACTTACTTCTAATTAATTTTGTTGTGTAGTTATTTATAAATCTTCTGAAATCCAGACCTTTGCTTATAAAGGAAGGGTTATATGGACTTTGGAAAGGAATTGTCAAATTTAAATCACCTCAGAATGTGCCTGAATATTTCCCATGGCAGAAGGGATCTATTCAGGGAACATGTCTAGATAAATGGCAGATGGGAGAGTGTGACACTAGTTACCCACCAAGCTTCCTTTCCAAATTCATGTCCCAACAGGATCCTTGGAAGCTGAGCCATATATATGAGGCATGTATTTCTTGTAGGCAGATTGCATTTTTATTTGCTCTACTAGCTGAAAAGAATTTCAAAGGCTGCTGATAACTTTTAAATGTAACGCATTAGTGAGAGGCCTCAAATTTTAGTGTGCATAAAAATTACCTGATTATACCTGATTCTTCTCTGGATGAGGTTCAACAGCCTTAGAAGTAGCTTAGACTTTAATCATGAAAAAAAAATTCATTTCTATATGGAAATATAATTAAGAAGGCAGTAATCAGATAGGTTGAAAGACAATTTTGAATGTAGCATTGCTATGGATTCTAGCTGATTTGGGGTGTTAGAACAGGAAACTTCTGTATAGACTATTATGAAAACACGTATGCACATGCATACATAAACACATGAACAACTAACTAATCATTAGTAGAACCTCTAAATATGAGTAAAATTTTGGAATTTCTAATGAGAAAAAAATAAGACTGTGTTGTGTTTCAAGAGCAGTGCTATCTGCTAAAAATATAATGTAAGCCTTATAGGTAATTTTAATTTTTTTATATTACATGAAAAATATAAAAAGGAAAAAGTAAGCTTAATTTAATATTTTATTTTATTCCTCAAAACCTTGAACATTTTGAAAATTAAATCGATGAACTGTAACATAAAATGAGGTTGGCTGGATTCCAAATATCAATTGTCAAGATTCGCAGAAGAGGTCATATACTCAGGCTACGTGGGAAGCAGCACTGCCTTCTAACAGCTGGGGGGTCCTTGGCATTCCTGGTGAGGCTCTTTATAACCACTTTTGCCATGGCACTAGCTAAAGGGAGAAGCAATTTGACTGCAAACGGATGTCTGTTATTCTAGGCATCCACTTGGTGGCAGTCCATCCAGTATTTGTGTTGGCTTATTGTTTTTTCTCCAGCTGTGGCATATCAATCCCCTTGGCCTGCCTCTAACAGGGAATCTCGGGAAATCTCAGGGAATCTCAGGGAATCTAGTGAGCCTCTTTTCTTTGTACCTTTTCTTTGTGCTCTTGATCACTTAGAATGATGGGCTGTCCCTCTGAGGTGTTCTTAAGGCTCAAGGTTTTTGCAGGGACTCATTAGCACTGCTGCAAATCCTGGAGGCTACCAGAAAGCTCCCTACTTTGGGAAATCCCCAAAGGGATTTCCTGGTTCTCTACCTGCATAGATCTTAAACCAAACCATCCTAGGCATACTTAGACTGATAAAAATTCATAGCCATAGGCAATGGAAACAATTTTTTTTTAATATACAGACAGCAAAATTAATTAAAAAAATAGATTGAGTAATCTCATAAACTTCTCTTAAGTTATCAAAGTTCCTTACCCAGAAATAACATGATAGATTATATTTCACTTTCCTTTTAAGCTTTCAGTCCAAATACTATTACAAGGGTTTGGAAAGTTGACACTTTTCTTAAAAATGACACATTATCAACACTGCATGTAGAAATCAATTTTGCATTATTTATAATCTCATGTAGAGTAACTAGGAGCTAAATAAAGGTCAAAGGGCCCATTTACCCACGAATTATTTTGATGCATGACTTTCATTGGTTTCCTTTTCCCATTTGCTCTCTCTATGTCCTGTATAGAACCCCTACCTCTTCAAACTTAGTTCCAGCATGCCTTGGGGCCGTTTTATATTTAGATTTTGGGCTGAGAAAAAACATGGGATGTAAATTATATGGAACAAGTTTGAAAATTATGGGCTCAGGATTATGAAATATACACTTTCCTTCACATTTGGTTTCATTTTTTAAACTGAGGTTGAATCCTCCCTGCAAGAAATATTTTACTGGTAGCATTTGTAACTCCTGCGGAGAGTGGTAGAGCTCCAAGTATTGTCAGCGTAAGGGACTGTGTCCAGAGGAGGGAAGATGTGATCTTTTCACATGAGTGCCACTTTTTATCTTCACTGAATCTAAAAATATAAAGCATGAATAATAAACAATTTTGAAAAATATGTGGTCTGTTTATTTTACTTTACAATTCAAAATAAAATTGCCAAAGGTGAATTTCCAACTTACAAAGTCTGTCACTTCAGTCTGTTCTTTGTGAAACTGTTTCAGCTCCCTTTTGTATATTTTGTATTCATTCCTTCTATTAATGCAATGGAAATTATTTCAATAGAATAAATTAGGGAAATATGCCAGCATAGCACAGCTGAGTTCTCTGCTCCAAGTATCACAAGGCTGAAATTAACATGTGATCCAAGCTGCGTTTTTGTCTGGAGACTCTGGAGAAAATTCCACTTTGGGGTTTTGTCTTTGTTGTCAAAATTTAATTCCTTGCAATTCTAGGATTGAGGTGCCTGTTTCCTGGCTGTCAGCTGGGGGCCATCCTCACTTTAAGGCTTCCCTCATTCCTTTCCATGTGGCCCCCTCCCATGTGGCAGACAATGACATGTCACATCTTTCTTGTGCATTTTGAATCCTTTTCTTCCTCTGCCTCTAACCTTAGATTTAGATATAAGGGTTTATGTGATTAGGTCAGGCCCTCTGCCTGATAATCTTCTTATTTTAATTAAAGCCAACTGATTTGGGAACTTAATCCATCTATAAAATCCCTTTTGCCATGTAAGGTGATATAATCACGAGGGTGATGGTTCATCATATTCACAGGTTCCACCCACACTCAATGGAGGGGATTATGTAAGAGTGTGCCTCATTGGGGGTCATCCTAGAATCTGCCAACCACAATCATTTCATGTATAATTTAAATTACAGGACAGTTGTTATATATGAAAGACTGTGGAAAGAAAGAAATGTATTACTTGAGTCATAGGATTTCAGAATGAAAATGAAAAGATGCTATTCTTTTGTTCATTTCATGAGAGCCATCAATACACACATTTACTAAGTTTCCAATTTTATCTTATTTGTTTCAAATTAATCAAGTAACCACTTTGGATAATTCATTCTCAGTAGTTTTGTTTTTAGAACAAATAATATTCTTCAAGTATTCCTCTTCAAATATTTTACTAGTGTTATCAATATCTTTAGACTTACCATCAGGCAATGAAAACTTTTTAAATTTAATGATGATCCAGACATGTGTTGTCTCTATGTCATCTAACAGGTTTTCAACTTTTGTACTAATGGTTTACTTTAAAAAAATGCACTTTTCTCTTTTCTGTACTGTATTATTTTGAAACAATGTTGTAAATTCCATGTAGCCTGGTAAAACAATTTCACTATTATGTGACAAATTTTAGTTTTAGCTGTTAATTGAGATATCTTGCAAGTAGCTTCTTGAGCTTCATTTGAAAATTTTGCAACTGATTTATAGGATACATTTGTGTTTTTCATTTCATGCCTGCAGAACCTTAAACGAGTTTAAGTGTATGTGCTTGTGTGTGTCTTTGTGCATGAGAGAGAGAGAGAGGGGGAGAGAAAGGGAGAGATGTTTTTGGGCAGGTGTTGATTTGACCTCCTTGGTATCATTATTTATTTGATAAGTTTACATATAAATAAGGCTGATAAACTAAAAAAGAGGATTATTGGAATATACAGATGAAAATTTATATTGTCCTTATTTGTATTATCCAATTAGTGACCTAGACAATTTTGTTTATAGTTGCTGAATCTTATAAATCCAGTGAACTTATTGCCTTAATCAAAAGTTATTCATTATAGTAGAAAATATGTTTATATGTGAATTACTTGAGATAATTTAGTTCTTTATGGCTTCAGAAAATCAACTTGTCAATGAAAAGTTTGGAAATATTTGCAGCCCTAAGAATATTTGCAAATAATTCTTATTGAAATTTATTTTTTTAACTGAACATGTAAGAGGATAGAAAATACGAACTTTCACTGTTAAACAACTAAAATGATTAAAAATCATAAAATACAAATATAACTTACACTCAGGTATAAACAGGTAATACAAAAGCAAAATGGGTATGCAATGGTAGGGGGGAGGAGTGAGTGTGACTATTAAGAGATGAGTAACACAGGGGTACCTGGGTGGCTCAGTCAGTTAAGTGACTGCCTTGGGCTTAGTCTAGGTCATGATCCCTGAGTTCCAGGATCTAGTCCCACATCAGGATCCCCGCCCATAGGGGAGTCTGCTTCTCCCTCTGACCCTCCCCCTCTCATGTTCTCTCAATATCGCAAATAAATAAATAAAATCTTTAAAAAAAAAGGAGAGAGATGAGTAACACAAAAAGTATCTTTGTAGTTATGAAATAGTTCTGTGTCTTGAGTGTGGGGGTAAGTTAACAATCACTGCATAGAAGGTGATATAGGACTATACACATAGTTCATACTGATGTCCATTCCCTGGTTTTGATATTGTACTATATTTATGTAAGATATAAATAATGGGATAAACTGTTGATGGATATATAGCACCTCTCTGTACTATCTCTTCAATTTCCTGTGTATTATAATTATTTCAAAATAAAAAGGTTAAAAACAACTCTTCTGATTTATATAGTATATGAATTTTGAAAATCAGGCATTGTAATACAAACATTATTTTAAAATCTAAAATATTAGTGGATAAATTTTTCCTTGCCTTTGGCGATGTTTCTAGGAAGAAGTTGCTGCGGCTGAGGTCAAAGAGGTTGCTGCCTGTGTTCTCCTCTAGGATTTTGATGGATTCCTGTCTCACATTTAGGTCTTTCATCCATTTTGAGTCTATTTTTGTTTGTAGTGTAAGGAAATGGTTCAGTGTCATTCTTCTGCATGTGGCTGTCCAATTTTGCCAACACCATTTGTTGAAGAGACTGTCTTTTTTCCATTGGACATTCTTTCCTGCTTTGTCGAAGATTAGTTGACCATAGAGGTGAGGGTTCATTTCTGGGCTCTCTATTCTGTTCTATTGATCGATGTGTCTGTTTTCATGCCAGTACCGTACTGTCTTGATGATTACAGCTTTGTAATAGAGCTTGAAGTCCGGAATTGTGATGTCACCAGCTTTGCTTTTCTTTTTCAACATTTCTCTGGCTATTTGGGGTCTTTTCTGGTTCCATACAAATTTTAGGATTATTTGTTCTATTTCTTTTAAAAACGTTGATGATATTTTGATAGGGATTGCATTGAATGTGTAGATTGCTCTAGGTAGCATAGACATTTTCACAGTATTTGTTCTTCCAATCCACGAGCATGGAATGTTTTTCTATTTCTTTGTATCTTCCTTAATTTCTTTCATAAATGTTCTGTAGTTTGTAGAGTACAGATCCTTTACCTCTTTGGTTAGGTTTATTCCTCAGTATCTTATGGGTTTTGGTGGAATTGTAAATGGGATTGACTCCTTAATTTCTCTTTCTTCTAATCTCATTGTTAGGGTATAGAAATTCAACTGATTTCTACACATTGATTTTATATCCTGCCATGTTGCTGAATTCTTGTATGAGTTCTAGCAATTTGGGGGTGGAGTCTTTTGGGTTTTCCACATAAAGTATCATGTCATCTGTGAAGAGTGAGAGTTTTACTTCTTTGCCAATTGGAATGGCTTTTATTTCTTTTTGTTGTCTGATTGCTGAGGCTAGGACTTCTAGTACTATATTGAACAACAGTGGTGATAGTGGACATCCCTGCCGTGTTCCTGACCTTAGGGGAAAAGCTTTCAGTTTTTCCCCATTGAGAATGATATTTGCCATGGGCTTTTCATATATGACTTTTATGATATTGAGGTATGTTCCCTCTACCCGTACACTGTGGAGGGTTTTAATCAAGAAAGGATGCTGAATTTTGTCAAATGATTTTTCTGCATCTATTGAGAGGATCATATGGTTCTTGTCCTTTCTTTTATTAATGTGATGCATTACATTGATTGATTTATGAAAGTTGAACCACCCTTGCAGCCCAGGAATAAATCCTACTTGGTTGTGGTGAATAATCTTTTTAATGTACTGTTGGATCCTATTGGCTAGAATCTTGGTGACAATTTTGGCATCCACGTTCATCAAGGATATTGGTCTGTAATTCTCCTTTGTGGTGGGGTCTTTGTCTGGTTTTGGAACCAAGGTAATGCTGGCCTCATAGAATGAGTTTGGAAGTTTTCCTTCCCTTCCTATTTTTTTGAAACAGCTTCAGAAGAATGGGTATTAGTTCTTCTTTGACTGTTTGATAGACTTCCCTTTGGGAAGCCATCCAGCCCTGGACTCTTGTTTGTTGGGAGATTTTTGATTATTGCTTCAATTTACTTGCTGGTTTTGGGTCTGTTCAGGTTTTCTATTTCTTCTTGTTTCAGTTCTGGTAGTTTATATGTTTCCAGGAATGCGTCCATCTCTTCCAGATTGCCTAATTTGTTGGCATATAGTTGCTCATAATATGTTCTTAAAATTGTGTGTATTTCCTTGGTGATGGTCATGATCTCTTGTCTTTCATTCATGATTTTATTAATTTGGGCGCTTCCTCTTTTCTTTTTGATAAGTCTGGCTATGGGTTTATTGATCTTATTAATTCTTTCAAAGAACCAGCTTCTAGTTTCACTGATCTGTTCTATTGCTCTTTTGGTTTCTATTTCATTGATTTCTGCTCTAATCTTTATTTTTTCCCTCTCCTGCTTGGTTTGGGCTTTTTGTTGTTGTTGTTGTTCTTTCTCCAGCTCCTTTAGGTGTAAGGTTAGCTTGTGTATTTGAAACTTTTTACATTTTGAGAAAGGCTTCTATTGCTATGTACTTCCCTCTTAGGACTGCCTTTGCTGTATCCCAAAGGTTTTGAACAGTTGTGTTTTCTTTTTCATTTGTTTCCATGATTTTTAAAAATTCTTCTTTAATTTCCTGGTTGATCTATTCATTCCTTAATAGGGTGCTCTTTAACCTCCAAGAGTTTGACTTCCTTACAAAATTCTTCTTGTGATTGAGTTCCAGTTTTAAATCTTTAAATTCCCTAGGCAGGAAATGATCCCTAAATCCAGTTTTAAATCTTTAAATTCCCTAGGCAGGGAACGATCCCAATCTTTTGGTACTGGTTGAGACCTGATTTGTGATCCAGGAAGTGACCTATTCTGGAGAATGTTCTGTGTGCACTTGAGAAGAATGTGTATGCTGTTATGTATGCTCTGTATATCTCTGTGAAGTCCATCTGGTCCAGTGTGTCATTCAAAGCCCTTGTTTCCTTGTTGATCTTCTCCTTAGATGACCTGTCCATTTCTTTGAATTGGGTGTGGAAGTCCCCTACACTTATTGTATTACTATCAGTGTGTTTCTTTAATTTGTTATTAATTGGTTTATATAATTGGTTTATATAAATAGTTTATATAATTGGCTGCTCCCAAGTTAGGAGCATAATTATTTATAATTGCTAGATCCTTTTGTTGAATAGACCCCTTAAGTATGATATAGTGTCTCTCTTCATCCCTCACTACAGTCTTTGGTTTAAAATCTAATTTGTTTGATATGAGGATTGCTACTCCAGCTTTCTTTTGATGTCCGTTGGCATGATAAATGGTTCTCCACCCTCTCACTTTCAATCTGGAGGTGTCTTTAGGTCTAAAATGATTCTTTTGTAGACAGCATATGGATGGATCTTGCTTTTTTATTCAATCTGATACCCTGTGTCTTTTGATTGGAGCATTTAGCCCATTTACATTCAGAGTAGCTATTGAAAGATATGAATTTAGTGCCATTGTATTACCTGTAAAGTCCCTGTTCCTGTAGATTGTGTCTTTCTGGTCTATGTTACTTTTGGGTTCTCTTTTCACTAACAGGATCCCCTTTAATATTTCTTTCAGGGTTGGTTTAGTGATCACAAATTCTTTTAGTTTGTTTGTCCTATAAGCTCTTTATCTCTCCTTACATTCTGAATGACGGCCTTGCTGGATAAAGTCTTCTTGGCTGCATGTTTTTCTCATTTAGTACCCTGAATATATCATACCAGTTCTTTCTGGCCTCTGTGGATAGATCTGCTGCCCGTCTAATGTTTCTATCATTATAGGTTAAGGAGCTCTTGTCTCGAGCTGCTTTCAGGATTTTCTCTTTATCTCTGCAATTTGCAAGCTTCAATATTACAAGTCAGGATGTTGATCTATTTTTATTGATTTTGGAGTCATTCTCTCTACCTCTTGGACTTGAATGCCTGTTTCCTTCCCCAGATTAGGGAATTTCGCAGCTATGATTTGTTCAAATATACCTTCTATCCCTCTCTCTCTCTTTTTCTTCTTTCTCTGGGACCACAGTTATTCTAATATTGTTTTGCTTTATGGCATCGCTGATTTCTCAAAGCCTCCTGTCATGGTCCATTAGTTGTTTTTCTCTCTTTTCCTCAGTTTCCTTCCTTTCCATCATCTTGTCTTCTATGTCACTGACTGTCTCTTCTCCCTCATTTACCCTAGCATTCAGTAAATACTTGTTGACAATCAGATAAATGAAGAGGAGCAGCTCCCACAGACTGTCTGAGGTCAGCCAGGAGTTGTAACTTAGGGGTGCGAAGGGAATGCAAAAATAAGAGTCAAAGATGAACCCAGGTAATGAGGAATCAAAGTTAATGTGACTTGAACAAAACTAGGCCACCAGAGATGGGAGGCTCTGCTGACTCTGAGTGTTATTATCAGATGATTTCATTTATTTAAGCTAATTTTTTCCTTGGCATAGTCATGGGAATTTCTAAAACCACAAGGCTCAAGTTCAGTTGTGTCTGTTTCAGGATAACTTCAATACCTGGTATGTTCTGAATGGAGGGACACCTGGATGGCTCAGTATGTCAGGTTTGGACTCTTAATCTTAGCTCAGGTCTTGATCTCATGGCTGTGAGTTCAAGCCTCATGTTGGGCTCCACACTGTGTGTGGAGCATACTTAGAAAATAGCCTGAATGGAGGGGTGGAGTCCACATAGTGTGGGGATACTAACTTTTATAGGATTTAATACCCCAGACTTAGGATTTCCACTTATGAACATAGATCTCTTCTTGTGCCATTGCTCAGAGAGAAAGAAAACCCCTTTACCATGTTTTACTCTGAAATTAGCTTTGTGGCATCCCACAAGCAATGACATATTTGGGAAGGTTTGCTCTAGACTGATGTGTTGCTTGTGGCTTTTCTAGAAGTGAGTAGGAGAGGCCAATGCAGGACTGGTAACTTGATGTCATAACCATTCTGAGGTTTCTCTTCAGAAAGATTACAAAGTCTGCAAACCACAGTCCTTGCAAGTGGACAGAAAAGCTGTTTTTGAGGGACACAAAACTGCAATCAGTTCATGAAGAAAATCCTCAAAAGAGGAGCTTGAAACTCAAGCTCTAGGCACTGTGACATCTTGGGTTTGACATTTGGGACCTTAAACCCGCTCCTTCCAGCACAATGTGATACTCCCCGACAGTGTTGAAAGCTTTTCAGAAGGAAGCAATATGCTGAATCCAGTTCTTGGACAACATTAAGGATGATCAATGTGTGCCTTAAGATTTATCCTTAGTCACTTGCTGCAGGCCTAATGACAAGATAAGTAACAGGATGTAGGTCAATACAACAAGTACACAGCAACATACTGTCTCCACCAGAGTGCAAGCTCATTATGGGAGGAGTTTTGTCTTTTCTCTTCCCAGTTTTATCCTTATCTCTTAGCATAGTGTCAACACAAAATAGGCACATGTTGAAAGATAAAGACTTACATTGATGTGGCCCCTCAAACACATAAGGGAAAAGACAGTGAGTCCCAGCTGTTACTTTGCTACTCCTGCTTGCAGGTTCCTTGCTCTGTGAGAAGTACAGTGATCACTGAACTCTGGGCATGCCTTCATGAGAAATGGGGAGGCATCTTACCAACTTTAAAGTCAGGCCAGACATTTGTGGTCTGTCATTGATCGTCTCTCTATCCACTCTCCCTTTTGCTGTCAGGTAAACATATTTTTATTTCCTTTCATTGGTTGGTTATGATGCTGAACTTTTGTTTGTTGAGTTTGAACAAAAGTTTGTTGAATTTGAACAAAAGTTTGTTGAGAACTTTTGCACTCTCAATTCCTATGCATCCCGTCCTCCAAACATGATTGATCATAAGAAACTTCAAGGACATACTTGCACTTTCATGGTTCAGTGCAATTGCAGTTATTCATTCAGTTTTGAGGTGCCTTTCCTCCCTGTCCTCCCACTCTGGACTTGCTGGTAAATACTGAACTGTTCTCCTTAGTTACCTCAATGACAATAATATGAGCTTTATGATAGAATAACATCCTATGCCATTTGGACCTAAGATTAAATTAGGCTTCAGTTATTGATAAAAATAAGCTTCCTATACATGATATAATTTCTTTTCACTATACCTTTATAGCTGTTGTACATCCAATATCTATGATAGTATCTGGGAAACTGTAAATGTCCCCAAATACTTGTGAATTAAATGAATGAGTGAACAACCTGGAAAATTATACTTCTTCACTTCTAAGGTATGTTTTAGTTCATTCAAAAATGCCATTAAGATTAATGAACTATTATTTTAGATCTAAATATTCATGTCTATAAAAAAGGGGGATAATAATTTTGGACAATTGTTTGTTTCAAAGATTGAAAGTTGCCCTCACTCCCCCTGGAAATTTTTCTAGGGAGTCCTGAATATAATCAAATGAGTGGAAGTTACAATAACACATTCAATATTTTTTAGAAACAATTTTTGAAAACAAGTTTCAAGAAATATAAAAATGCTGACTTGTTCCAAAATATTCATTCATTCATTCATTCCAACATTCAGTCATTAATGAAATAAGATGCGTAGAATTGGATAAAACATAATCTTTAGAACCATGGTTATCTTTAAATTATGCAGTGATTCATTCTTAGGGACTTATCTTAAAAGATTAATCATATAAAGGTAGAAAGCATATGCTGGGGATGTTTATTACAGTGTTATTTATCAAATAAATTTAGGCACAAAACTTTAAGAGAATGCTACAATAAATTACAATAACCACGTTGAAGATGTATTATCCAGCCATTATATATAAATGTCATTCATGAAAATATCTAAGTGTAACACTTATAAAGAAATGAAGCAATTTAAAGTTAACTTTTGTGAGATTATATCTTTGTAAAAATATGTTTGTGTTTGTGACAGGAGACTGTAAAATGGTAAGTTAGAATATAAACTAGTGGTCTTTTGTTAGCATGTTAGAAATTGGGGGCTAATGTTAAAGATCCTGCATTATTAAATTATGTATAAGTCATACATATTCTGAGTAATAAAATTCAATGATAGACACATATTGAGGATTAAAAGAGTATTATCCATTTTTTACAGAAATCTGATCTGATCTAAGTCTAATAATAATAACATGGTTACTGAGCAAGTGAAAATATTGAGATTTCAGTCTATCATGTGATTTTTCAGTGAGGAATTCTCTCTTACCTATCACAGAATTGTTTGCAAAAAAATTTAGGTACAAAACTTTTGAGTCATTTGGGGAGATAGTATCAGCTTAGATATAATTGTTTCAATATTTATAAAAATGGCTCTTGAAGGGTGGGGGAGATGAGCAAGATGGATGAAGGGGAGAGGGATATAAGTTTCCAGTTACAGAACGAATAAGTCATGGGAATAGAGGGACAGTATAGGGAATATAATCAATGATATTGTAATAGTATATGGTAACAGATGGCAGCTACACTTTTGGTGAGCATAGCAAAACTTATAGACCTGTCAATACATAATGTTGTTCCCCTGAAACTAATGTAACATTGTGTATCAACTATACTTCAATAAAAAATGGCTCTCCAAATATGTCCACCCCCTAATCCTTACAATTTGTGAATATGTTAACTTACATTCCAGAAGAAACTTTATGGATGTGATTAAGGTAAAGACCTTGAAATGAGGAAATTAACCTGAATTTTCCAGGTGAGTCCAAAATAATTTCAAGCTAGAAAAGGCAAGGGGATGAAATCTCTCCTTGAAACTCCAGAAGGAACACAAATCTGCTGACACCTTAATTTTAGCCCAGTGAAAGCCATTTCAGACTTCTGAATTCCAGAACTCTAAGGCAATAATTCTGTATTTTTTAACCCACTAAGTTTGAGGTCATTTGTTACAGCTGCTATAGGAAACCAACACAGTTATAAATAACTAAACGTTTTTAGGAATTTAGAATAAGCTCAATGAATTCCAAGTATGATAAACTCAAATAGATCCTCATCTGGAGACATCATAATCTAACTTTCAGAAGAGAAAGACAAAGACAGAATCTTGAAAGCAGTAAGAAGGGTGACTCATCACTTACGAGGCATCGTCCTTAAGAATTCTGACTTTCCATCAGCAACCATGTAGGCCAGGACCCAGTATGATAGAATATCCAATTTGAAAGGGAAAAAAAAGTCTCTTCAATAAATGGTGCTGGGAAAATTGGACAGCTATATACAGAAGAATGAAATTCGACCATTCTCTTACACCATACACAAAGATAAAATCAAAAGGGATGAAAGACCTCAATGTGAGACAGGAATCAATCAAAATCCTAGAGGAGAACATAGGCAGTAACCTCTTCAACATCGGCCACAGCAACTTCTTTCAAGACACATCTCCAAAGGCAAGGGAAACAAAAGCAAAAATGAACTTTTGGGACTTGATCAAGATAAAAAGCTTCTGCACAGCAAAGGAGACAGTCAACAAAACAAAGAGGCAACCTGTGGAATGGGAGATTTCTGCAAATGACACTACAGACAAAGGGCTGATATCCAAGATCTATGAAGAATTTCTCAAATTCAACACCCAAAAAACAAGTAATCAAGTCAAAAAATGGGCAGAAGACATGAACATACACTTCTCCAAAGAAGACATACAAATGGCTAACAGACACATGAAAAAATGTTCATCATCATTAGCCATCAGGGAAATTGAAATCAAAGCCACATTGAGATACCACCTTACACCAGTTAGAATGGCAAAAATCGACAAGGCAAGAAACAACAAATGTTAGAGAGGTTGTAGAGAAAGGGAAGCCCTCTTACACTGTTACAACTTACAATGCAAGTTGGTACAGCCACTTTGGAAAACAGTGTGGAGGTGCCTCAAAAAATTAAAAATAGAGCTACCCTATGACCCAGCAATTACACTACTGGGTATTTACTCCAAAGACACAGATGTAATGAAAAGAAGGGCTATATGCACCCCAGTGTTCATAGCAGCAATGTCCGCAATAGCCAAACTGTGGAAAGAGCCGAGATGCCTTTCAACACACGAATGGAAAAAGATGTGGTCTACATATACAATGGAATATTACTCAGCCATCAGAAAAGATGAATACCCAACTTTTGCATCAACATGGATGGGACTGGAGGAGATTATGCTAAGTGAAATAAGTCAAGCAGAGAAAGTCAATTATCATATGGTTTCACTTATTTGTGGAACATAAGGAATAGCATGGAGGACATTAAGAGAAGGAAGGGAAAGTGAAGGGGGGGATTGGAGGGGGAGATGAACCATGAGAGACTATGGACCCCGAGAAACAAACTGAGGGTCTTAGAGAGGAGGGGGTTGGGGGGATGGGTTAGCCGGGGGTTGGGTATTAAGGAGGGCACTTATTGCATAGAGCATTGGGTGTTATACATAAACAATGAATCATGGAACACTACATGCATAACTAATGGTGTACTCCATGGTGACTAACATAAAATAAGAAAGAAAGAAAAAGAAAGGAAGGAAGGAAGGAGGAAGGAAGGAAAGAAGAAAGAAAGAAAGAGAAAAAGAAAGAAAGAAAGAAAAGAGAAAGAAAGACTGCCAACCAAGAACATATAGGCAGCAGAAATTTAAATGAATAGAAGAAAGTAAGACATTTCCAGATAACATCTGAGAAATTTTGTCACCAGAATACCTTCCCTACAAAAAATATTAAAGGATGAAATGAATGGCACCTAGGTGGTGCAGTCAGTTAAGTGTCTGCCTTCGGCTCAGGTCATGATCCCAGGGTCCTGGGATCCAGCCCCACATTAGGCTCCCTGCTCAGCGGGGAGCCTGCTTCTCCCTCTCCCTCTGCCTGCCACTCCCCCTGCTTGTGCTCTCTCTCTCTGTCAAATAAATAATAAATCTTTAAAAAAATAATAAAATGCATGCCCTCTTTAATACCCATTTTATTGAATGGAGCACTGGGTGTTATATGCAAACAATGAATCATGGAACACTACATCAAAAACTAGTGATGTAATGTATGGTGATTAACATAACATAATAAAATTAAAAAATAATAAGAAAATGTATAAACGTGTAATTCTTATCTCAATAATAGCACAAAAGGTGGTGGAGGGACTGGAAGGATTGGAGGAGGGACTGGAGTTACCTTGGAGTAAAGTTTCTGAATGCTATTGAAATCTTTAGTATTAATCCAATCTAGGTTGTTTCAAGAAGCTAACTGTAATCCTAGGGCAACCATTAAGAAAATAAAGAATTTAGCGAAAGGACCAACAAAGAAATTAAAATGGTAAAATAAGAAGGACGTTACTTAACACAAGATAAGGCAGCAAAGAAAGCATAAAGGAACAAAAAAAGACATGACATGTAGAAAACAAATAGCAAAACAACAGAAAATAACCCTACCTTATCAGTAATTATATTGTATGTGAGTGGATTACACACTCAAATCAAAAGGTAGAAATTAGTAGAATGGGGCGGGGTGGGGGGGAGATCCAATTTACAGACCTGTCTATAAGAAATACATTTTAAGTTAAAAAACACAAATAGGCTGAAAATAAACAATGGAAAAATATATATTGTGTAAACCGTTCCCTTAACAAAATGGGTGTGGCTATACTAAAATTAGACAAAAATGACTTTAAGAAGTAAACTTTAATTATGTTAAGGCTCTGAGACTTCAGTGTTGTTTGCTATTAAAAGTGTTGACTCATAATAGATACAATAAATTTTGGCTATATTAAGGAAAATACAGTACTGATTTCATAATATTATAACTCTTGAGTTATCCCTAAAAAGTGAACAACAAACCAAAATCAGTATTTTCACTCTTGAAGGGTTTTGCTGTAATCACTATTCCCTTGGGTATATTATAGAAATGAAATGAGTGGACAGAGCATAAGGACTGCATGAAATGGATCCTGTAAAGTGTCTATAACAGTATCTGGACCCTAGCAGACATTTAATAAACATCTATGGACTCTATTACCTACTTTTAATGCCATCAATGTGTCAAAGCATTTTAATTTTTATTCTGATTTTATAATTTTACATTTAAGGTTATTATGTAAAGCAGTTAAATATGAAAAACAGGACTTAAGCTTTTAAGAACAAAGTCAGTAAGAAATATTGAAAATAATAATTGAGTTTGTACACAGGAGTACCCAATTCTGAGGCAAAACTAAACTTTGGACTAAAAATCGTAAATATGGCCAAAATAAATATATTTTCAGTAATTGTTGTTAGCTTCAAAACAGAGTCCCTTTAACGGAAAATACTGTGTTTTAACATGAAATCAATACTGTATTTCAACCATGAATATTAAGGTTTAGTTAAAAATAGGCTTCGGTAAAGAGAAGTTCATGTTCAGTATGCAGAGAATTAAATATCACTGAAGAGATTAGGGTCAACAGATTGCACTACAGGAGAAAAAGGGTTTTCGTGTTATAAAAAAGTACAAAATATGTACTTCTGGTTCTTGGAAAAAATATGAACACATTAAAAGTATCATTATATGAGAAAATTCTCAGAGGAAATCACTTTGTAAGGAGCAGAATTCATATGTTTTGTGCTTCACGTCATCTTTTTGTCCACTTGAAAAAAAAGAGGGATATTAACATTGTTCCTGGATTCCAGGAAGATCCTAGTTTAAGCCCTTCCCTCTTTATTAAGTGAACAATTTCAAGAGAAATGAACCCTATAATCTATCTTGCCAGAAAGTAGGAACATGGTTTGGACAAGACCCACCATCAAAAATAATAAAAAGATCAGCCCAATGAGATACAATTTTTGTTTACATATATTTTATTATTTATTTGTCACTCTTATTAATGTTTGATCTGTTTATTGTCTATTTACATTCACCCCCACCTTCTCCCAAGCCCTTCTAGTCTTCACACACACACACACACACACACAGATACACAAACATGTGCTAGGTAGATTCAAGGTAGTATGCCCTTTGTTTAATTTAGTTTAATAAACACTGGAGGAATTATTGTTATTAAATTTCCAGGTGAGGAAAGTAAGAGTTAAGGAGGTTAGGTGAGTCTCTTAAGTTCAATCACACAACTAGGCCTGTGGCTCTGCAATTCAAAATAAGAATAATCTGATGATAGTCCAAGTTCTTAAATATAATTTAGAGCATAAATATAATTATCATCAGAAAAATAAGAAAATATATTGCATTAGTGAAAATGAATGGATTTCTTTAAGGTCACATTTCCATAACAGAAAAAGCCAGTAGAAATTAAAAAGAATTTATATAGCAGAAATGAAAAACCCAGTAGAAGTATTGTAAAATTAGACGAGGAAATCTGCCAGAAAATAAAATAAAAAACACCCCCTTACCTCAAAAAAAGAAAGAAAAGAAAAGAGAAGCAAAAAGGAAATTGAATGACCACTCCAATAGGTCCCTGCAGATCAAAGCACACCCCCTTCAGCTCTTCTGTTGGCCTTTTTCTCATTGACAGTACCAAGGAGAGCTCCATGGTAGCTTCTTTTATCTTTAATTCTGGCCCACAGAGGATGGTCTCACCACTGAGCTTCTCAACAGCAGCACATGGGAAGAGTTGAGGAAATTGTACATATTTTTCTAGCGGTTCAGACGGCTCACCTTGGAATTGGAAGGAGGTATTTTGTCCCAGATTGATGACATTCAAACATCACCTGAATTGCAATTTGTCAGGACAATTAGAGACTGGATTGAAAGGCAATTTTTTTTTCTTTTTTAAAAGATTTTATTTATTTGAGAAAGAGAGAGCATGTGTGAGAGAGCAAGAGAAAGAGAGCACAAGCAGGGTTGGGGGGCAGAGGGAGAGGGAGAAACAGACTCCCCACTGAGCAGGGAGCCAGACCCAGGGCTCCATCCCAGGACCTTGGGATCATGACCTGAGCCTAAGGCAGATGTTAACCCACTGAGCCACCCAGGTGCCCCTGAAAGGCAAAATTGAGTGGGAATAAGCTTAAAGGTATATTCCAAGCTTATTTGTCTTCAGTTTAAAATTTCTCCGAACCAGGTTCTTTTAAAAAAACTTTATTTTTTTTTAATCTACTGCCACATTCAGTAAGATTTATCAATCTATCATCTATTTAGCAGAGGGAATAAATGCTGTTTACTATCACAGAATATAATGTCTCTTATTCTCATGTGCATTATTCTTGTAAATGTTGAGATTTTCTTTTTTTTAATGCCACTCTGACTTTTCAAAGATTCATTTCTCTTGAGTTTGGCTTTTTAATCCCACATTTTACAGTCATATTTTTGATCACATGTTCCAAAATGAGTTGATTAAAAAAAAACAAAAACAAAACAAAAAATCCCAACCTCGGTGCCCATTTTCCTAGCACACCGAAGTATGTGTGAAAGAAGGACTTCTGTCCCCTGGTGTCTCTGTACCTGGAATGCCACCCTTAGTGGTTACTTTTTTCCTTTATTTGAAAGTGAGCTCAAATGTTTCTTCCTTAGGAAGTGTTCCCTCTGGCACATGACTAAAGAATGCAGTGTAATTATTCCTCCTATTTTTTTATACTCTTCAGTCCTGATCTGACATCTGAAATACCCATTCTCACTTTTACAACAACTGAGCTGAGCATTAAGCTTTCAGACTGTTGTTAACAAAATTGGCTTAATAAAGTCAAATGCTTTATTTTTTTTAATAGTTCTTTAGAAAATCATACTTCACACTTATGTTAATCATGTCTCTTTTAATTGACTACCCACAAAAAGTCAAGTGCCTCTTGAAGTCCTTAACTTAAATTATATTGCTTTGATGATAAATGCAGAGATTTACTGAAGATTAACAACTACCTGAAGCCTATTTAAACAGAACGTTTTCTATTTTCTTTTGGTATAACCCGTTAAAGGCCTGGGAAAATTAGTTTCTTTGTGATTGAGTTTTTGTAACTTCACATCGAAAGCAGAAGAATCCAATAAAATACACTTTAGCTGCATCAATGAAATAACCACATATTTTAAAATGTGAAAATGTAAGAGGAATACGTTTTCACCTCTGAGTTTGTATCCATGTTGACCATCACAGGGCTGTTCCAGAAATATGCCTGAGCAGATTAACACTGAGAACATTAGTCAGTCAATATTTATGAAAAATATTGCACCTTTAAAGGAAATTTAAAATGTTTCTAAAGGCTTAGAATAGAAAATTTTGAACATGGGATAAAAAGATAAGCACAGCAGTAACAGAGTTTTTGTGATTCAAGCATAAACTTGGTTTCTGAGCTTTCTAACTTCCTTTCATCAGAAAGGAGAAACAATATTAACCCCTTAGAGAATCATAATACGTACTATTCAGTTACTCTCAAAATGAAAGCCACATTTAGTATTATCATCTTGCTCACTCCTTCTTTCTAAACATAGTAAAATATGCTCACGAGTTAAATAAAGCCTATAATGTGTGGCTAACTTTATTAGGTCAGTTTGATGAGGCTAAGGGATGCCCAGATGGCTGGTAAAAACATTATTTCTGGGTGTGTCTGTAAGGGTCTCTGAAATAGATTAGCATTTGAATCACTGATAAAGAAAATTACCCTCACCAATGCAAGTGGCATCATCTAACCCACTGAAGGCCTAGATAGAACAAAAAGGCAGGGGAGGGCAAATTACCTTTCTGCTTTCGCTGAGACATCTGTCTTCTGCTCTTGGACAGCGGTGCCCTGGTTCTCTGTCACTCTCACTCAGAACAAGACATACACCATCAGCCACCCATCCTCAGACGTTTGAATTTGGACTGAATTATTTTCCTGGGTTTTCCTGGGTCTCTAGCTTGCAGATGACAGATAGTGGGACTTCTAAGGCACCATAACCACATGAGCCAATTCCAATAACACATCTCCTCATACATAAATATATATGCATGCATATATATCTTTATGGTTTATTTTCATAATACCCCAAATTACAGAATTTCATTAAATTTCCATTGTGATTCATTTGCATTTTGTACAGGCACATAAAAATAGATATATTTTCCAACTTTCTAATATCTTCATTTAAAAAACATTTTTAGCATTCCTTTTTCAAGAGTTGGGGTCCATCTTCCCTCTCCTTAGGTGTTGGCAGGCCATTAGCTACAGTGGATGGGATATTTTGTGATTGTCAAGGCTGTCATAGAAGGTGATGTGTTTCTGCCAGGTTAAGAATGCTTGCCCTTGGAACCTAGTACCCATGCTAGGAGGAAGCCACATATCCTTATCAAAGCTGTATGACCATCAGTAACTTTTAAGGGCTTTATTTGGTCCCATTAAAATGGTGCCATTATCTTTTCATGTCACAAAAGAGGCTTTATGTATCTATAAAAAGCAGGTTGGAAAGGCAGTATTGTGTTTTTCTTTTATACAAAACAAGGGGTGGTGAAGAAACATAGAGGTGGTTTTTTTTCCCCACAATAAACAATATTGTTTAAAATTGTTTTGGAATTTGAGAGGATAAAGTCTCAACATTTTATAGTCTCTTGAAAAGAGGTATATGCCATATCCTATTTTGGAAAGCAGGATAGCCTCTACTCCTTACTATACACACAGGGCAGAAATTTTTTTTAAAGATTTTATTTATTTATTTGAGAGACAGAGAGCAAGAGAGCAAGAACGAGCTAGGGGAGGGGCAGAGAGAGAGGGAGAAGCAGACTCCCCTCTGAGCAGGGAGCCCAACACAGGGCTCAGTCCCAGGACCCTGAAATTATGACCTGAGCTGAAGGTAGACATTTAACCAACTGAGGCACCCAGGAGCCCCCAGGGCAGAAATTTTTAATAATGATGTATCTTTTCCTCTTCTGGATGCCCTGACTCAGACTGTCAGGTTTGCCCTTGGGATCATGACTTTTCTCTATTCCTCTTGAAGTAACTGTGGCACAGAGGAGAGTATGTTAGAGACAATGCATTTTAGTTCACAGAGTATCTGAAATTTCTTGAACATGGAGGACAGCACTTTCCAGCACTCCACTGAGCTGACCTTTGGTTTGGTCCTTATAATTTCCAGGGGTCACAGTTTAGGCTATTTCCCAGTGTCCTGTCAGTTTATCCTGGCTGACTGAGTTTAAGGTTGCCTTTCAAGTAAATCTTTTGTTTTCATCATTTTCTCAACTAAAAGAAAGGTATATAATCTTATTGTCTATGTAGATAAAATGTTATGATTATCAAATGTTTTAGTTCGATAATAACATTTGATACTGATTTTACTGATACTGTTCATATGTCACTTCCTCAGAGGACCTTTTTGTTGTTATTATTATCTATTTATTTTTATTTTTTTCCTTTTTGTTATTGTTATTAAGCAAGCTCTAGGTCCAACATGGGGCTCGAACTCACGACCCAAGATGGGTTTGCATGCTCTACCTACCGACTGAGCCAGTCAGGTGCTCCCCCAGAGGACCTTTTTGGATCACCACACAATCCATTTTCTTGCCTGCTTTCTTTTTCACCATATTATGTATATTCATTTCATTTTAAAAATTCATTTGTTTTCTCTCTTTTCCTTGGAATAAACAGTTCATGAGGGCAGGGAATTTTGTTTATCCTATTCACCCCTGTATACCCAATACCTAGAATTTTATCTGGAACATACTCAGAGCTTAAAATACATTTATAATTTGAAACAGTCCTGCAGGGCGTATATAGCACATTCGGTGATGAGATAACAAATTCAGCCGAGCCTCTTGATCTGCTTAAGTTATAGAGCTAATATTTAGCACAATGTATTTTCTTTTGCTGCTTTCTAACTGGGCACCTCAAGTGATTAAGCCTGAACCCAAGTTCAATTACATTGGTAGTTTGAAAAGACAATTTGATATGCAGAGGACTGTGAAAACAATTTAGAGCCATTAACCTGTAAAAGGAGGCTAACACTTCTATGGCTAGGCATAACATGAGCGATGTAGATAAACAACCTTTGGGAATGCTCTGGATGCATTGAAGCTGTACAAGTGAGAAAGTTTAGCAGTTCAGGATTCTTGAAAGCAGATATTTTGGAGGTTTTTAAAGAAAGCCTCTTGCTAAGCCTCTATCACACACATCTCCCAAATCGTTTCAGCTTATGGTTTATTTTTATAATACCCAAAGTCACAGCATTCCATTCAGTTTCCATTGTAACTAATATGTGTTTCATTGAGGCAAATAAAAATAGATATATTTTCTAGCTTTCTAGTATCTTCAATTGTCCTTCCAAATTTATTAGGCTTTTTCCTTCTTTCTGATAATTATGGCTCCTATTTCAAGAAAAGATTTCAGATGTCAATATCAAGTTTGCTGCCTCTGTCTGGCTGTAGATTTGCAGAGGGATGCTTGTAGTTTTATTAGAATCCACACAGAATGGCATGTATCTATTTCTATGATAATGTAATACTTTTGAGAATGCTTTGTGACTTTCTACTTCATTAAACATAAAATATAAACATGTGGATAATGTGATTGGCCGATTTGTTAAAAAAAAAAAAACGTTATCAGAACTCTCACGGATTTATTTAAAATCAGAATTTCTTACCTGCTATATCAAAGCAGCAACCTTGAGATAACTGAAGGGGAACTGAAAGCTCACCTATTGAGGCCACATTCAATAGCTTTCCATCTACCCCTCCTAAACCTGCACAAAACACAATGCTAACACGATATGAGTTTAAATTTTTTGTAATGACACCCAGGTGTGCTCTTGACCAGTACCCTTCAATTTAATTTACTTAGGTCTAGAAGAGGTGAGCAAATTGACACAAAGCTAAAAATATTTCCAATATATGAGTTGCTACCCTTTTTTAAACACTCAGGACAGAACATACCTCAGTAGTGAATCACTTCCTTACTCCCCACCATCGATCACTTTTCAGATAGAACAGTGATGCACAGCTCCCCCCCCCCCCCCGTGTGTGCCAGCACCCATGGGTTCAGAATAGAATACTTCTGGAGGGAACCTGAGTGTCCTCATTCATATTGCTGAAATCAATATTCATTGATTTCAGCAGAGCCCCCAAACAAAATTTGTCCTATTTTCCCCTTTGATTTTTCACTTTTCTCCAAGGGATTGGCCTGTGCCTCTTCTTGGAATAGTGCCATAGTGGTTTTGGACCATAAACATTGATGCTCAAACTGCCTGAAATCAAAACCTGGTTGATTACTTAAAATAAACATGTTGCTTAACATCCCTGGACTTCAATTTTCTCCCCTTTCAAATGTAGATTATAATAGTACCTCAGTCCTAGGATGATTGTTCTGTTTAAATCATTAAATAAATGAAAAGTGTTCTGAACAGAACCTAGCAAAGAGTACTTGCTATGCAAATATTTGCTATTACTCCAGTCGCTATACACACACACACACACACACACCCTTACACTCACACATGCACACTCATTCCATTAACATGAATTTTGACTTCTTTGCCCCTTTCATTTAAAGTCCTAATTTCTCAGGGTGCCTGGGTGGCTCAGTCGGTTAAGCATCTGCCTTCAGCTCAGGTTATGATCCCAGGGTCCTGGGACTGAGCCCCGCATCGGGCTCCCAGCTCAGCAGGAAGCCTGCTTCTCCCTCTGCCTCTCCCACTCCCCCTGCTCATGTTCTCTCTCGCTCGCTCACTCTCTCTCTCAAATAAACAAATAAAACCTTTAAAAAGTCCTAATTTCTCTTATTAATCTCATTAATCATTAATTTGATATACCAGATATTCTAATGCATGACAGGAAATTCTGGTAAGGCTTCCTGAGTGAAAACGTTCCACAGTTCTCCACACTGTTTAGCCTAATGTTTAGAGTATCCAGTGACATCTTTCCAAGTCATTCCTGTGATCACATATTTACCCTACTCTCCAACAAAAACAGACTCCCTATTCCTTGAGGATTCCCTGCACTTTAACAAGTCATATTTTATTCTTACTATTTCCTCAATCATCAATATCTGCCTAAATGTTTTCCTTTAGTGACCACCTTGAAATTTACTTTTATTATGAAAGCTTTCTCTAATTCTGTAGTCAAAATGACTTTCTTCCTGCTGCAATTACATTTTGGTTTGGTCTTATGTCTCTTTCTTTACCAAAAAGGAAATAAGATACTACTTTTTTTTTTTTTTTAGGTATAATTTACCCACAGAGAAATGTTCAAATTTTAAGTTTACAGTTCAGTGAGTTTTGACAAATGCATATACCTATGAAATGCACATTCCTTTACTCCAAAAAACTGTCCTGAGTCCCTTTCCAGGAAAGCTTTACCATTTCCCTCAAGTAAATCTGTTCTGATATCTATCACCATAGCTTAGATTTGACTGTTTTAGAACATCTTATGAAATCAGGCAGTAGATATTCTCTTATATGTATTAATCATGAATCAAAGGCCCCTAGACAAAGCCATAGCAGCGGGCAGCCTACGGTGAGAGATAGCAATAGTCTCTATTACACGCTGCCTTTCTTAAGTATCTCCTATGGAATCTGGCTGGGACCCCAGAGTGTCTGGCATAGAGTAAGTACTCTATAAATATTTGAATTGAGTTACATATTAACTGCGGGATTGTAGAGACAATGACTTCATCAGTTTTCCTTAAAAATAACTACAAAAATGGATACCATCATGCCACTAAAGAGAGTTTCAATTCAATCCAGCAATCTCCTTTATAAGATTACAACCCTAAGAATAATACAAATAAAGAATTTACATCGACAAAATTGAAAGAAAATTTGAGATGGAGAACTTTAGATTTAAAACTAGGTTTGCCTTCTGCTATATATCTCTGTGCATTATTAGTCCCTGCCTATGCTTCTAATAGTATCCTGTTGCTGTTGTAACAAATTATCACCAACTTGGATGCTTGAAGCATATAAATATATTATGTTACAATTCTGAAGGTCAGAAATCTCATACAGATCACACTGAGCCTTGGCTTTTCCAGCTTCTGGAAGCCACTCACTTTCTTTTTGGCTCATGAGGCCCTTGCTCCATATTCAAAGTTAGGAATGTTGGGCCAACCTCTATTCTTGCTGCCATTTCTCTGCTTCACTTCTCTGATTCCCTCTTCCATTTTTAAGGACTCATGTTATTAGGTGTGTCACACCTGGATAATCTAGGATATTTTCCCTATTTTGAGACCAGTTGATTAGGGACCTTACTTCAGTCTTTGTGCAGTCTTGTACTTGTTCAATCTTTAATCCCCTTTGCCAGGTAATCTAGGATATTTGCAGACTTGATGGATTAGGACACAGGAATTTCTTGGGAATGATTATCCTTCCATTTATATGCCCTATTATACTTTTCTCTAAAAGAGATTTTACATATATATATATATTTAATATATATGTATTTAAAGATTTTATTTATTTGTCAGAGAGAGAGCACAAGCAGGGGGAGTGGCAGGCAGAGGGAGAAGCAGGCCTCCCACTGAGCAAGGAGCTCAATGTGGTACTTGATCCCAGGACCCTGGGAGCGTGACCTGAGCCAAAGGCAGACGCTTAACCAACTGAGCCACCCAATATATATATATATATATATATTTTTTTTAAATAAGTTGGTTTTAAGGCTTAATGAAATTTAAGTGACATATTGTATATGAAAGCTTTGTGAATGCTACAAAGTGATATATAGAAATAGGTGGAGGGGATTTTTTTTTTTTTTAAAGATTTTATTTATTTATCTGAGACAGAGAGAATGAGAGACAGAGAGCATGAGAGGGAGGAGGGTCAGAGGGAGAAGCAGACTCCCCGCCGAGCAGGGAGGCCGATGCGGGACTCGATCCCGGGACTCCAGGATCATGACCTGAGCCGAAGGCAGTCGCTCAACCAACTGAGCCACCCAGGCGCCCAGTGGAGGGGATTGTTATAAAAAAAATCACAAATATATAAAGGACAGCACAGGAATATAGTCAATAACATTGTAAAACTTCATGTGGTGACAGTAACTAGACATCATTGTGATCCTTTGGTAATGTACATAAATGTCCAATCACTAGGTTGTACACCTGAAACTAATGTAATATTGTAGGTCAACTATACTTCAAGTACTTCAATAAAAATAAGGTGACATTTAGGTTTATGTTGATATTTTGACATCATTTGTTTTTTGAATTTATGAGAAAATGCCTGTAAGACATTTCTAGAATTTTTATTTATTTATTTATTTTAAAAGATTTTTATTTATTTATTTGACAGAGAGAGAGAGACAGCGAGAGAGGGAACACAAGGACGGGGAGCGGGAGAGGGAGAAGCAGACTCCCCGCGGAGCAGGGAGTCCGACACGATCCCAGGACTCTGGGATCATGACCTGAGCTGAAGGCAGATGCCTAACGACTGAATCACCCAGGCGCCCCATGTCAAGAATTTTTTAAAATGCTATGCCTTTAAAATGATTTTATTCACCAAAAAAATGATTTTATTCACCAATTCAAATGAGGAAACTGGCAGGAATGATTAATAATAACAACAGCATTTACTGTTTATTGAATAGATACAGCAGACACAGTGTTAGGTTCATTTCACACAGTAGTTCCAATCCTCACAGCGGTCATGCAAATTAAGTTACAATCTGCATTTATAGATGTTGAAATTGAAACCACAAAGAGTTAAATGACACAACCTAACAAAGCCACAGTTTAAGCAGCAGAGGCAGAATCTGAGCTTTAAATTCCATAGTCTTTTTACTATTACACTGTTCTTTCCTTTCTGGTAACATGAAAAAGAATAACATTTTTATTTTTAACCTACTGAAATTTACCTTGTTTCTGGAGTATAACATAGTCTAATCTGACAGATAAGCTTTCCACATTAAGAAAATGTTATCTTGAATATAAGTATATTTAATTTTTTGATACATAAGTGTATAGTGGTACTAATATTTATTTTATGTGCAAAAAGGGAATAAAACCAACCTAATTTAAAGGAAGTATGGTAATATGCAGGTGAAGGGTCCAGTTAATTTGAGGGAAGAGATAGTTTCGAGGAAGTTTCTAAAGGTTTTAACCTAAGCAGATTGGTGCTAGGAAAAGAGTTATGGAAAGATGGATTGGAATTCCAGGAAGAGAGATCATCAAAAACAAATGAAAAATGCGAGGCATTTTAGGTATATTTAGGAACATTTTGGCTGACATCCTGGTTACATGGTAGGAAAACGTGTGAAATAAGGCTTGGGAGGCCGGGTAGGGACAGACCGCTGGAGAGATTTCACTATTAAGGTAAGGTTTTTACATTTAATTTAGTAGACATTTGGGAACTTGGAAGACTTGGGTTAAAGGAGATTGGCATAAAACATAATTTATGTTAAAGATCCTGAGGTTTTCACTTCAAAACCTTTTTCTGAGTAACTTACTGAGAAGTTACAGTTTAAAAAGTGAAGATTTTGAAAGACTGATTAAGCTGTTTGTCTTTCTTTCATTGGCTTCCTGAAAAGAAAAATGCCTCACTTTCCATTGTAGAGAATGGCATGATTATAAAAAAAAATAATATACCATCTCTTTAGTAGGAAGAGGGGGTGTTCGAGAACTGTGTTCTGTGTGCAGGGAAATTCTGGCTGGGCTCAAGGATGGCGCTGTGGAGAGATTCCTGGCTGCTTCAGCTGCTAGTGGAGGGCAAGGCAGCTAGCTGTTCTCCCCACCCCCCCACCCCACCCCGAGGCTGATGAATTGTGGTGCGAGGCAGACAAGACTGGGGGGAGGAAGTCCCAAAAGCTATGGGGATGGAGGTCTTCGGCTTCTTTCACCAGCCCTGTGACCTTGGGCTGGATGTTGAACGTGCAATGCCTTGGTTTTCTTCTCTGTGAAATAGGAACTTTGAAACATTCTTGTCGAGGATGTTTTGTCAGTTTATGTTTTTGTTTTGTTTTGTTTTATTGACAGGGATTGAAGGTAATATGTGAAAAAAATGGTATAGAGTATAGCTCCTGAATTAATAGAAGTCATCAGCATAGGATCATTTTGTTGTGGGCTGTATTTTTAAGTGTTGCTTAGAAGATTCTTTGACCATTATTAGATATAGTTTAATAAAAACTGTAAAAAAAATGAAGCGTATTTTAATGCTTTTATATTACTGTGATGATTAATAACGTTTTTTGGTAATACTTTTCAATTTTATGACAAAATTTAATACCCTATATATTAATATATTTATCACTCTGTTATCCAGAGGACATATAAATACATTCTCACTGCTGCTCACCCAGAAATGCATTATGAAGATTTTCCGTGTGAGGACAAAATTGATTAAAATTAAGGCCCGCAGTATAGATCTTTTTCTGTATTAGGGTGGAGCTTAAGAAATTTGAAAATAAATTCCTACCTTGAGGAAATAATGAAACCTCAGCAATAACCATTAATTACCCTTCTTCAATATACTATTAATTTACATTGCATTCCACTTGCCTGTGATGGATTCTCTCTCTCGCTCTCTCTCTCTGTCTCTCTCTCCCATTTACAGTAAGTAAATGACCTTACTATTGATCTAGTTTATATTTCCAGGTCCTCTTTGATGTCAGGATTTTAAATTATTGGGAAAAATTTTACCCTCTATTAACTTACGGTAACTTAATAGGTTTTGAATCATACTTGAAAATGTTTTTTATTTCTTAATATGTGGCAATTTGTTGCTGCTGACCTGTTACTTTCAACCCTTAGGCAGAGAGCACTCTCTCTGGGCTTTATTTCACTTGCTAGATCATTCCGCTGATAATCATCAGTCTTATTATCCATACATTTGCCTTAGTTTTCACACATGAGGGTAATAACAGCCTTTCTCTTTGGGTGGCCAGACATTTTTTTCTCCTTTGCTCTTGAGAGCTCTCTCCCAATACAGAGCTCTCAAATTTATCTTTCAATTTCTTTCTTATACGATGCCACAATTTGTTTGTATTCATGATGATGTTTAGTTACCAATAATACCCGTGTATATTCAGAGGAAGAAAATTAAAAGCAATTTTTCAATATCTAATAAATATAGCCCTTTCATTTGGGAAAAATTGAATGTACATTTCTGAAACTAACTCATCACACTGTATAAAATAATGTCACAGGCACATACACACTCAAATATATTAAATATTCCATGAGTCCCTCTAAAACTTTTAATATATATTTTCAATCTCCAGAATGTATATTTTGTGTCAGACCAAATCAAATTCCAAATATATTCTAATGATTTTGAAGATATCCAGACAGCCATTTCCAGAGAGATAGGGTATTAATCAAAGTAAAGATGAAAAATATAACTTTATTATAGAAATTACATAGGTCTGAAGAATTTAGGTAGGAACTTAATTGATAGTTTAGAAAAGTTACTTTCAGCTAAAAAAACTTATTATTGGTGATGCCTTGGAAATCTTTAGGATAGTTGTCAATTTTGTGAAAATACCTATCAAGTTTCTTTAAAATAAGTGTCATAAAATATGGAAAAAAAAATCCCAGGTTCTTGCTCAATATATTTCAAACCCTGTCGCTACTCTGTTACTACCTACCACACACTGTAGGACATATTCCTTTTGACCCTTGACCTTGATATCATTTTGCCAGGTTTTTTGGCACAATGAGTGGTAGAAGTCCAAGGAGCCATTTTTTACGAGGGCAGCTAATGTAATTATACATCGGTATGACTGTAGGTACAGAATATCTCACTAAATCCAAATTAAATCTGTCTCCAGGTCAACCTTCCCTTAGCTGGACACAAAAGTCCCCATGAAGACTGTAAGTAATGTGGTATAAGAGAAGTTGAAGTGGAAATAAAAAGCAGCCATAATTGATTACAATGAAAATACTTTATATTTTGCAGACTTGACAAAAACATAAGACCAGGAGAACACATTTTCTTTAGAGCACCTTTAGTACCTTAGAAAAGGTCTGTGCAGGGGCACCTGGGTAGCTCAGTCGTTAAGTATCTGCCTTCGGCTCAGGTCGATCCCAGGGATCCCCTGGGATCGAGCCCTGCATCGGGCTCCCTGCTCGGCGGGAAGCCTGCTTCTCCCTTTCCCACTCCCCCTGCTTGTGTTCCCGCTCTCGCTGTGTCTCTCTCTGTCAAATAAATAAATAAAATCTTTAAAAAAAAAAAAAGGTCGGTACCAGTGAGGCTTTCTGGAGGCTTACTTCATTAACTTCATGCCTTTATATGGAGAAAATTTTCTATATTGTATAATTTTTCAAATGTCAGCACTCTATTTCTATTTTGGTAATTTTATTGTTCATGTACATTTTATGGTACATCACTATTAATCCTTTCATTTATTTATTTATTTTTAAAAAGATTTTATTTATTTAACAGAGAGAGAGCACAAGCAAGGGGAATGGCAGGCAGAAGGAGCGGGAGAGGAAGGGGGAGAAGCAGGCTCCCTGTGGAGCAGGAAGGCCAATGAGGGGCTCGATCCCAGGACCCTGGGATCATGACCTGAGCCGAAGGCAGACGCTTAACTGACTGAGCCACCCAGGTGTCTTATAAATCCTTTTAAAAAGGAAGTGGTATAGGAGCTCCTGGGTGACTCAGTTGGTTAAGCATCCGACTCTTGATTTCAGCTCAGGTCTTGATTTCAGGGAGTTCAAGTCCTGTGTTGGCTCCATGCTGGGTGTGGAGCCTACTTAAAAAAAAAAAAATCTATACATATCTATATCTATATCTATATCTATATCTATATCTATCTATCTATCATCTATCTATCTATATGAAGCAAGTGGTAAGTAAATTATGAATTAAAACACAAATAGGACTGGGATTCAGAAGTTTGCCACTCACTAGCTGTATGATATTAGGTTACCACTCAATGTCTCTGGGCTCCAAGTTCCTAAACTCAGTGGTATAAGGCCAATTCAGGCTGAATATTATGATATCTGGTCAAGTGGGATGACCTCAAATGGCCTAATCACAAGTTTCCTCCCCACTCTGCTCCAGCAGATAAGGTCCCCTAGCCAACACCTTCCTCAGCAAGGGTCCCAGGCACAGTTCCTACTTATCCCTGAGGAGTGGGTTTCAGTCTCTGTCAGCCCAAAGAATTATTCTAAGAAGCCAATCACTTCCTCCATGGAAACCAGGGGTCACATCATTCTCCTGATACTACTACTTTACAAATAAAGAAACAGAGAGTAGATAGTCTTAAAAAAAAAAAAAAAAAGCTGAAACACACAGCCAATCACTGGACAAGCCATGCTTGAACTCTCAACCAAACCCTCTCTCATCACTTTAGGATGGACTCCAGCTTATTCTGAACCACAGGGCACAAATAGCAGGGCGAGCAGACCTGGTTTCCTCAAGGGAAATGGTTGGATTTACTTCTTTTCTCTGTCAGTCCCCACTTCCAGCTGTGCCACCCCAAGAAGCATTTTCCCACAGAGACAGACTGTGTCTTCCAGACTCTGCTGAGACCTTTTCTTTTCAGCTCACTTCTTTCCACTATGGCAGAATCTCCCACGATGGCACCTACAGCACACAGGTGACCATCTTGTCGCCCTTCTCTTCTCCCCCAAAGCAGCATGTGACTTCAAACCACTCTGGATCTTTCTCATACATCTCAGCCATGAGACCAGCATCTAGGAACCTCTCAGCCTGCTTTACAGATGTTCATCCCAGGGATCATGAACCAACCTTCCATGAGGTTATTTGCATAGAACAGTGCATGAAAAACTGAGGGGCCTGTTTTCTGCACAGGCAAACAGGGAAGGAGTTTCTGCAAAGGCAAACCAAGGGGGTTTCCTATGCAGGTGTTCTGTGATTTGTTGTTTGCAGCCTGTTGAGATGCTAGAATCTGGAACTGAACGCCTCAGCAGGAGTGTTGCCAATTTCCTTGGTAAAAGAATCACAAAGAAAATGGGCTTTGGATATTTGATGTTTGCTGTTCTTGTTTTTATTTTTTATTTTTATTTCCCCTTTAACGAGTAGAGTAACTATTTCATCCATCAAAGGACAGACTGAAATTGTGGCAACATGTACTCCCTTATATTAGTAAGATGCTGGAAAGCTGGAAGACTCTTGAAAACCTTTGCTTCTGGATGAGCAGGTGGGGTGGGGCAGCACTGAGAAGAAGCAGGGCTGCAGCAAGGTGATGTGGGAGAGGAGTCAGGGGAGTGGCGAGAGGTTAGAATTGTAGGGATGTGAAGTATAGTAGAGGGGGTCGATTGACAGGGTGGCAGGAATTCTTAGGTGGGGATATACGTGGATTTGAAAAATTATGTGTAATGTTACAACACTGTTTTGTGTATGAGAATCATAAAGAAATGCCTCACTCAGATTTCTTGAGTGAAAAATCAGAAGTTATAAAAGGATTAGAGACTGCTTTAGAGAATCTGTGTACTTAATTAAAAATACCTAAATAAATCCTTTGATTCAAATCTGCCATAATTGATTACATGTGCCTGCCTTTAATTCTCTAGTATAGTAGGAAAAGTTATAATGCATTGTTTTAAATACCTCAAAATGGCTTAGCAGTGAACTTGTGACATGTGCAGCAAGATGTAATCAGGGTTTTTCTGTAAGAGAAAGGCATAAAGAAGAAAAGCCACAAGGCTTCAAAGTCCTTATACTAAACTAGCACCATTTGCATCTTGCAGTTAGCAAGGTGAATGTTGATTATGTTAACAGAATTAATTGAACAGATGAGAAAGGCAATTGTGTGAGACATGCTTGGAATATGCCTTTTTGAAAAGCATGATTTTTAACAACGGATTAACATCTGTGTGTACTGAAATAATTCTCTGCAATTGTCAACAAACCTGAAAGCTTGCTTCTTTTTTTTCTTTATCCTTAGGACTAGAGGTATAAGGTAGCCAAGTTTTAAGACTTTTGCTCTAGAGCCAGACTACTTGGCTTGAAACTTATTTCCTCAACTCTCCTGCTCTATGACCATGGTGACATCACTTCAATTTTCTAAGTCTCAGTTGCCTCATAGGTAAAAATGAGAAAAATCAGAGAATGCTTTATTTAATAGTAGAGGACATAAAACGAAACAACTCTCAATAAATGTTAAATGCTTCATGATTGCTTTTATTTTGTCTATGCTGAGGACCTGGAGAACATATCACACCTTATGTTTGGTCTGACCTTGTACACCCAATTTTGCTCCATAATGTGAAATCCATTTCAAACTACAGAGTCTGGGGTTTGCGTTCAGGATTTCCTGTTTACTGCAGAACGAGTTTGGGAAAATCACTCAGCTTTTAGTTTCAGATTTCTTGATTGTGAAATAAAATAATATTTTGGGAAGATTTTTTGGTAAAAATTAAATGATTCATGAATCATCTGTTACATAGTGTCATTTACGTACTTTTCCTTTTCTTTAGTCTTTCCTTAACTGTACTGCTCAAACATATTACTACTAAGTTTTAGCATGTCTCATATTGAAATAGAATTGGATATGAGTTGAAAATACACCAATCTGCCCAACTTTTCTTATTTGGTGCTTGGGGAAGGTTATAAGGCACAATGCCTTTGAATGCTCTGTTACATACAAAAAAAATTTTCATTCCTTTTGCAATGCTTATTAAATTATATTACTTTTATTAAAGGGACATTTCTCTAAAACTGAAACTAATTTTTATCATGCATTCTACTCAGAAATAGAAAGGATCAAAATAAGTCTGTGTATGGGCAAGAGGAAGTATTTGTACTTCCCTTACCAAGCTTATAATATTCAGAATTTTGAAGTTTGGAATAGAATTCCAAAATGCTTCATAAAATTTGAATAATTCTAGTTTATTAAGGGATGATGAATGTCAAATGATATGAGGAGCCAACAAAGAGAAGCCTGAAGAAGAACTCCCATTGGGCCTACGCAAATATTTATAGACTCCTTGGAGAAGACAGTCTTTGAGATGAGACACGAGACCAAGGCAAGGTGCATAATGGTGATGTGGAGTGGAAGATAAGACAAAGCTAGGATTTAGTGCTTTTATTATTGCTGTGTAATCAAACACTCAAAATTTAGGGGCATGAGGCAACCATTTTACTGTGTTCACAGGCTCTGTGGGACAGAAATTTAGGCAGTGGTTTGTCTTTGTTCCATTACTTCTGGGGCCTCAGCTGGGAAGACCCAAAGGCTCGAGGTGACATGATGGCTGGGCCAGAAATCATCAGGAAGTTTCTTCACCCATATAGTTGGCACATGGCCAGAGTGACTAGAAGGCTGAGTTTACCTGGAGCTCTGAATTGGAATACCTATACCTTACATCATGATGTGCCCTGGGCTTCCCAAGCATGATGGCTGGACTTTGAGAAAAATTTCCCAAGAACAAGTAGCCCTAGAGAACAAGGCAGAATTGCATGGCCTTTTCTCTCCTAGACTCAGAAGACAAACAGTGTTACTTTGAGTGCATTCTCTTTACATCGAGTCACTCAGGCTCCCTAGCTTCAAGGGAAGGGAGCATAGCCAAATTGCAAGCTTATTTGAAAATTACCACATAGAGAACAGTGACTATCGTCCTATTTCTCACAGTAATAAATATGAGATATTTGACCTGTTGCTTTGGAATATATGATTTCAGAGGTGGATGGTAATATTTGGGGGACTATGGTTGTATAGGCTCAGAAGCAACTAGCAGTGTCCAGATTATTGTGAATTTCTTGGTCTTTAACTAGTTCACAGTTGAAGATGTGGTAGTTGGTTCAGAAAGTTGAAACTGAACAGTAAACTGAGCTTTTAGAAAGACTGTCTAAAAGACCAGAATATTTGAAATCTCATTATAGAAGAGGTTAGGGAAGGTCTCAAATATCAGATGCATGAATAATTCTCTTTTTAGATATAAACATTGTGCTTTTGTGAGCAATGATGAGTTTTGCCAATAGGTTTATTTCTTTTTAAGGCAATAGCGCCATTACAACAAGACTTTTCTATGGCTCTTTCATAAAGAAATCACCTGTGATCTTCATTAAAAATCAAACCCTCTAGATATCCCATAACTTCTTTAATATATTAAAAGACAAGGGTCTTTACGTTTAAATTAAATTAAATTAAATTTGCCTAGCTTAGCTTTGACAGCAGGAGCTTGTCCCTGCTATTACTTAGTTAGAATTCTGGAGATGGATCAGAGAATCAGAGAATCTTAAAACTTCAAAGGACGATGGGAATCATCAATCCAGTCCTTGTATCCTATGCTCTCAGGGTAATGGAAATCAAAGAAGTTAAATGATTCACCCAAAATCATAGAGGGAATTAATAGCACAGCTTCCAATTCTAGAACTTTTTCAATGAGTGTCTTTGTCTCTTCTCCCTGTCTTTCTTAAGTCTCATTCTCCCCAGCTCCCAAACTTTTCTGTCATTAGAAAGAAGCCACTTTTGTCAGACTGGAAACATTCTTTCTCATCAAACTGTAAAGAGCACAGTTTTAATATCACATTCTGACACAGTTTAAGAAGCTCATTATTGTGACCGTTTTCCCAAATGTTTACATGGAGGGTGGCTGTCAGTGTTTGACGGTTGATGTAAGGTTTCCTGTTTTAGACAGATTTGGATGGCAAACAATTCTTCAACTTTTTATTGTTAACAATTTGCAGATGATGTGGATAACACAGGAGTTATTTAGCATTTTATTCATAAAGTAAAACGGTTAAGCAGAGAGAAAAAGCATTTGCTGACAATTTAAATATTTTATATATGTGTCTAAGTAAAATTTATTTTACTTTAGAATGACAGTAGGAGAAATTTGCTTATTATCTAATTACTTTCATTTCTTGAACTGTACCTAGGTTTTAAAATAGTTTCACAACACATCTGTGATGATCAAGTCATATACATTATTTTTAATGAAATAAATTTAACTAAAACTCTGCTTTCAGCAACAAAGCTGAAATGAAATAACTTTTATAAATGAAATAACTTTTACCATTTTTTCTTAGTTATTGACTGATTGTTTGATTTATTGATTGATTCAGTATATAGGTGTTGAGTTCTAGTAATGTGCTAGGAACTGTGTTAGGAATTGGGGATAGTAAGTGCCCTTAAGTAGCTCAGAGTAGGTTCAAACTCTATTCAGAATTTTCTGCCCTGGGAACAGAGAAAAAGAAATGATATCTGACTCCTGCCATTAGGAACATGGATTAGTGGCCTGGAAAAACCAGGAAGGGGACAAGAAAGCAGGAATCAGATCATATGTTATGGTCCTTTTTCTCCTGAATCCTACCAAGATCAAAGTCTCTTCCTATGGAAAGCTACTGCTAATCATTCTAGGTCTCAGTGACATCTTTCTTTTTCTGTTTATAATATTTGTTGGTCTGTATCTTTTATTTGGTGCTTATCTAGAGAGATTTTGAAATAAATATCTAAATAACTCTCTTTACCCACACACGCACACACAAACAAACACACATCTACATCTTCAATAACACTGAAGCTCCTTTGGGAAGGGAGACAATGAGAGAGAATGTATTAATCATGAGGTTTCTCCTAAATTATCTGCCAAAGTCTTTGGCAGTCTTATGTAGATAACAAAAATCATTTGTTGAATGGTTTAACTCATACCAACTAATGTCCATACATTTCTTTTTATTCATCTTAAATTCCAACTCAGATTTCTCAGTGAGCTATTGCCATAAGAATACTCCATAACACACCATCCCAAAGAACTTAACACAATGATTTATTCTCATTCATTCATTTGTGAATCAGCTAGACTTGGGCATATAATATAGGCGGAGTGGATCTCTATTTGTCTCTCAGCTGTAGATCCTGCGCAGGTCTGCTCTATGCATCTCTAGTCCTCCTTGGTCCAGCAGTTAACCAAGCTGTGCTCTTCCCATGGGAAAGGGTGTGTGAACAAAGAGCCCAGCCATCATGAAAACAGAATGCCCACAGAATCATGGCCCCCCACTTCGTACCTCGAAACCAACTGCCTGCGATATTCTGTTTATAGAGATCCAGATCTATCCTCTCACATCTCAGGCTGATTTCGTGGGTGCTCAGAGTGGTCTGGTAGATAATCCAGCTCAATTTCTGGGACCGGTTGGAATAGGGTCCCTTACTCCTTCGCCATCTCTTCCCTCTCTCCTTCGTGGGAGCCAAGGATTCCAGGTGAGGGGTTGCAGTACCTCGGGGCCTCCAGCTGTGCCCACAGTCGTGGTGGTATCCTGGGCACCGGGCTTCCGGCTCTCTCTCTGGGTGGTCTTTTAATGCTAATTTGGGGATCAAGAGACATTGGATCTGGATTGCCTTCTTTAGGGTGGGAGCTGTAAGATGCCATATATTTCCGTGCTGCCTCTCTAGTCCTGAAGTCTTCAACCAGTTTGAATTACTCTTGTTTTTTCAACTCTCAGAATTGCCTTTCGTCTATTTCTTGCTATATTTCTCTGGTTTATAGTTATCCTTTGGGGGAAAGAGGTAGGGAATGATGAATTTATGCCATCTTGGCTGGACTGCCAGTCTCTGTTTAGTTTCATATCTGAATTTTAGCCACAACTATAGCAGGGCATTGAGTGTAGCTCATGGTTGATTTAAAATGTTTATTCAACATTCTGGTCTCAAATGGTTTAATTGTAAAATATCAATGCACTCTGCAGAGGCTCTTTGATTAAAGAATAATGATTTTAGTCCTAATTGGAATACTGTATTGTTTAATTAGCTAAGTCTAGTGGCCAGCTATCAATTTGTGGGCCAATTTCTAAGTTAAAAGTTAAAGGAAGAAAGATAGGAAGGATATTTTAATAAAAACCGGAAGTGGAAAAGATGGTTGTTGACCTCCTAGGAATTAAGCCACCTTGGCTAGTGGTGAGGATAAATGACATAATGCACATAAATTATGTAGTAAGGACTCTGTACATTGCAGTAGCTATGAGTTTCATCATTGTCATTGCAACTATGTTTAGAATCAAACCAATTCAATCTGAGTAGCAGGGTATTTAGCATCAGGGTCCTAGGAGCAACAAAAGACCCTCTACAACTCCCAAATTCCCTCATATACTGCTATAATAACACTAATTACTGACATTAGCATACTAAGAAAGTAGTTACTGGAATTTGTATGAAGAACAGTCTCTGGAGTGTAGGTTATCACCACTCATAATGGGCTAAGTGATTAATCTCTATGGTTCCTAGCAGGTCTTAAGTTCTAGCTTCTTCGTTTTCCCCCAGTTGGATTTAAAAAAGAAGAGAAGCAATCTGGAAGGTGGACAAGATTAAAAATGAAGTCAAGGCATCTATACATTTTCTTTCAGTGGATGCCAGCCAGAAAGATCCTGTATGCGGGCTGTCAAGGGCTCATGCCTCTGCAGTGTAAATATCCCCCCAACACATGCACATAGGCACTGGGACATCATCGGTCGAGGCATTACAATGGGAATGACATCATCTGATACAATCCTTGGGGATCCCACCACAGGATGACCATCGTATTTTGCTTTTAGTTTCCCTTGTGCCACATACTGCAGGGCTCACATTTTCATACAATAAGCACAACACTAACTTATATTTCACAGTTTATGTGGCGTCTCGCAGATTTTACGTTGATTCCAGGCATGGAGGATGCCACTGTATTGTCCTAACACATAACACTGTGTAAACGTTACATCAACATTTTACCCTCTGGGGATGTGGATAGGAATGTGATAGATTATCTGTACTGAATTAACATAGAGTAACTTTATATGTGAAAATAAGTTTAAGAAGTATTAAATAAGTAGTGATGGGCTATAATAGACATAAGAGGGATTTTTGGAGACAGAGGGACTAGGAGCTGAGACCTGGCTAAACTATTACCTGCATGCATTTGATCAAGTTACTTGGCTTTTGGAACCTATTTTTTTTTTCTCTGTAACAGATGCAACGTCCAATTCTCAAGGCCATGAGGCTGAAATAAAATAATATTAATAGAGCCCCTAACACAAGGCCTGGTACACATATAATGGTTTTCTTTCCCTTCTCATTGATTTATTATATTTCAAAGACTGTGTATATTCACATGTGCACATAGAGAGAGATATACATATATTTACATGTATACACAGACACACAGGTGTGGATAATTTTAGGGATGCGTTATAATTTAGAGACTAAGGATTTAGAGATTGGGATAGGGTTATTTAATACATTTCCAAAGCATTCTCCGATCTCTTGAATGCCCCAAATTTAGAAAGGATAATAAATTTGATTTCAGAGAAAGAATATTTCTTTGAAATATATAAAACTCCTGGGTTTGTGGTCAGGAATGTCATACAGTTTAATCTTTTAGACCTCCTGGTCTTTATTGCTGTGTTTGGTGCAATCTATAATGTGAATTGGGAATAAGCCCTGGTTCTTGAAGGAGGGACAAGATCTAAATAAACAGGAGTAGAGAAGCTCATGTAGGAAACACATTCATGCTGTGGTCACAGCAAGACGACTCGGAGTTGAACAAGCCAAGTCCAGCATACCTGTTTTGCCCAGTGACAGAGGCAAAATTTTGCCTTCTCTGCTAAGCGGATATATTCAAACTCTAAAGGAGAAATTGACTTGATACTTATTGGTAGCAGCTTTAATTGCCTTGATCCATTCTAGTCTGATTGTAATCAGCTCTCAGAGTACTTGATAGGACAGTGTAAAGTCACTGAGCTCTTGTTCTTCATGAATAATTTTTCTCTTCCCAGGGAAGGCATTTCACATAGCGAGACTCATTACAGACCAGCACCTCATTCCATCAACTTGTCCATTGCAATTTCCAGGGTGTAAGGTGTGCTCAAGCATCAAAGTAGGGCTATTCACTGAGGCTTTTATGCTGCCAAAAGAATCACACAGAGAATTATTTGGTGCATAATGTGACTTCCCCGATGTATCAAGTGCAAATGATGAGAAACGTCAGAGACCAGGGCTGACGCTTGTAGCTAATGAGGAAATCTGCCTGAAGAGGGAGAAATGCCATGCTGAGAATCAGCTGTGTTGTAATGAACGTGACAAAGGGTTTGGCCTCAGGAACTCCAGTGTCAGAACTGCTTCTGTCACTTACTGGTTACAGACCTAGGACAATTTAATTTAATCGATCTAAGCTGTTAGGTTTTTTTTTTTTTAATCTGTAAAATAGATCTTCTCTACATAATGAATGTGTTCATTGTGAGCAACAAATAAGATGCTTTTAAAATGGTAAAGGAAGGTCCAAAGGCTTGTTTTATTATAAAAAGTCACTATGTATCAGATACCTTGGGATGTATCATTTGTAGATATAAAAAAACAAAAGAAATTTTAGAAACACAGAAGAAGGATAATAAATAACTCCACGTAATATAAAAGTTGAACAAAAAAGAAAAGAAGAGAAATAGAACCAGAGTTCTTTATGTGGCTCAACTCTGAAAAACATTTAAATGATTGCAGTAATGGAAACACGAAATAATGATTTGATCAGAAAGTGTCAAATTGTTATACTGAAAAAATAGAGGAAGAAAAGCTTACGGGGTTTGAAATGGTACGAGTAGGGATATACAAGAGAGCTAAATTCTTATTCAACATTCTTGGAAGTCAATGTATAATGTCTAAAATTAAAAAATCAGTAATGGCAGTATACATATTACTAAGAAATATGGAAGTAAGTAGAAGGTAAGAAAAAAGAAAGTGGCCATTTCTAGGTGTTAGAGACTGGGGTTGAGCAGAGTGGGGTAGGAGATTGCTATAGTGCATTCCAACCTTTGCCATGCTATTTTTAAAAATTTAACTTTATTTTATTGTGGTAAGAACACTTAACATGAGATCTACATCTTAAAAAAATTGTAAGTGTATAATACAGTATTATTCACTATAGGTGTAGTGTGGTAGAGAAGAGCTCTAGAACGTGTTCATCTTACATAACTGAAACTTTATGCCTGCTAATTAGCACATCCCCATTTCCCCCTCCCCCCAGCCCTGGCAACCACTGTTCAACTCTGACTCAGTGAGTTTGACTATTTTAGATACTTCATACAAGCGGAGTAATGCAGTATTTGTTTTACTGTGACTGACGTTTCACTTAGTGTATTGTCCTCAAGGTTCACCCATGTTGTCACATATTGTAGAATGTTTTTCTTTTTTAAGACTGAAACATATTCCATTTTATGTATATGACACATTTTCTTTGTCCATTCATCCACAGAAGGACGTTTAGGTTGTTTCCACCTCTTAGTTAACTGTGAATAGAGCTGCAATGAACGTAAGAGTGCTAATATTATTAAGATCCTGATTTTGGTTCTTTTGGATAAATACCAGAAGTGAGGTCTTATTGTCCTCTGCTGGCGTGTGAGAATTCTGGTAGGCGGGTATCTCAAATTTTGAAGTCAGCTTGGATGTGTCTGGTTTTGTGCTTACTTGGGGCACAGGAGCCTCTCAACTGATTTCTGGATGTCTCACAAAGGAATTTGTCTGTGAATTGTTGAATTGGTTTTTGTTGGGAGCAGGGAGAGGAGGATCCGGGGCTTCCTGTTTTGCTGTCTCGCTAATGTCATTCCCCATCATGCTCTTTACCATGTGAATGTACATTAATCAGTAATGGTGCTAGCATATATTCTTTACTGCAAGCTGCAGTAAAAACTTCTAGGAAATGGTAGAGGATAGTTTTACTGTGAGCAGAAACATAAATTCTCAATGAAAAGATTTAGAATCGAATTTTGTTCTTCCATTTACTAATTACATGAATTTGGGAAACTGTCTTCCTGAGGATAAATAATAAGTAAGTATATTTGAAGTATCCAGTGTTACTTAATTTAAAAAGTATATTTCTTTGTTGATCTAAACAACCTTATAGAAGATATTCTAATTTACTCCATAGCATCATGTCTAATTTATTCCACGGCATCATGTTCATTATTCCCTCCAGCAGAAAAGCACATTTTATGGCAATTTTGAGCTTATATTTTCCTCTCTGTTTTCTTAATGCATCCCTTCAACAGTCCTCTAAATCATGCTTCCTCATGTTTACATACAAAGAGGTATGGTAAATGGAGTAATATCACTCAAAGGGATATTAGAGACCAGGTATTTCAACTGCCATCTAAAGTATGAAAGTATATTCCTTTATTTCTTTTGAGACTTTGTTAATCCCTTAATAAATAATATTTAAGTGTTATCTTTTGAAATGAATCCAAAGTTTAACATTCTTAAGATATAAAAGTCCCCAAATATGCTTTCATTTGTTAGTTTGTTGGTATTATATATAGGATTTTTTTCTAATTCCATTTATTCATTGGTTATTGATGTTCTATAGAAAAGCTCTTGATTTACACACACACACATTTCCTTGTTTTGCAGGCCATTTACTAAACTATTTTGTTAGTTCTAATAGTGTTTATAGTTTTCAATTTTTCCCTTTTATTAAAGATGCATAACAATTTCATCTGCAAACTGAAAATTTGGATTCTCTTTAATATTTGAATTTAATTTCCTGTGAAGTAATTCCACATAAAAATGTACAAAAATATTTGTAGACAAAAGTTTATTACATTATACAAAAGAGTAAAAATTAGAAACAGCCCAAATAATGCCCATCAATGAAGACTGGCTATAGTCTGAAATGAATGACATAATTTTGTATATCTTGACTTTAAAAAGATGTATCAGAAATAATACTTACCTCGAAAATCTTGTTGCAAAATGTAGGCATTACATATTCAACTTTTTCTTGCCAAATTATTTCAGATTTGTCCTGTAGAAGTCTAGAGGATACTGTAAACAGCCCCTCCTAGTTGACAGCTCACATTTATCAAAGATCTCATATATAGACATTGCTTAAAACAGGCAAAATCTGTGATTGCAAAATATTACAACAGTATAAATATTTGGAAATATTGAATTATACACTGCCCAATTAAAAATTAATTGGTATTTCTGTCATAGATTCAACTTACTGGTTGTAGGAAACAAATATCCTTTTGATTACTGGAGTGTATACCCCATATTGCACTCAGACGCTAAACTTTTAAATACTCCTGATCTAGATCTCGTATCTCAGATTGGTGCTTAATTAAACTGGAAAATAAAAAATTAATTTCCCCACTTTATAGGAGGCATTTCCCCCAAGCTATTTTGACAATACAGAGCATCAAGGACTTTAAACCTGAGGCACTAGGAGATGTGCTGACTCTTCAGAAAGCAGTTGAGAGACAGGAGACTAGGAGGCTGCGGGACAGAAGGTTCTCTCGCTTTAGGAGAGACGGTGCTTTGTTAAGTACCTCACAGATTTCCTAAAAGAGGCAAGAACCTCCTAGAAGTCCTCAGAGAAGAACTGCGTACACCTTCACCTTATGTTTATAGGGCTCCACAGGACTGAGATGTTTTATTATTGTGGCAAACACAATTTATTATTGATGATATTTTTAACTCGTTTGCCAAGGACAAATGTGGAGGTGGGAAAACCAGTTCAATATTCTGCAAAATGCCTGAAGCTAAAATCATGATTAAATCTTTTGATTACCGCCCAAGATGCATTATTTTTATTTCTTTTAGCACACAGCAAAGTCACTAGACAAATGCTTTCAAAACACAATAGCAGAAATATTGACCTTAAGAATTAAAAATCAATGGACTTTTAACAGTTCACTCACTTAAATTTTAATAAATTTTGTAATTTTTGTAATATTTAGCAATATTTTAGTATTTGGTAATGAAATTGTAATAGTCATGAAAGAGACCCACTAATGTCATTTTCTTTTTAGAGAAACTTGTGTTGGGGTCTAATTATGGAGAACTGAACATATTTCCAGTTAAATACACACGTTCATCTCTAAATAAAAACAATTCAGTCTTTCACTCTCAAGTTATGATATCATTATGTTCAGGAAAGCCAGCATACTCATAATCAGTATTGCACGTAAGTAGTTCAGCTACTAAGAAGATTTTGCAAAATAAAAGCTCCCAACCTATTTTATGTAAATTGTTCCTCTAGAGCATGCTAATCTCTAGCTGTCACAGGCCCTTTGGAACCTTTAGTTGAACAAATCATTTTAAGTTGTGGGTCAACAAACAAGTCAGTTGTAAATGGGAGAAAAATTGGTCCAAAAGTAAAAGTTAGACAAAAAAGGCCATCTTCCATAGTTATTAATATGTGAGGAAAAAAAGAACATTAACAACTATAAGGGAAAAAAAATGCTCATTTTCTACCCTGAAGGTCTTGGGCATCCTTTATTACCCAGGAATCAAGAGGAGAGGTTCATTTTGTATCTCCTGGATATCTTGCGACAGAGCCTGGCAATACTTTTAAGTTTTTTCCTTCAATACACCTTTGCTAAGTATTTATTCTTTGCCAGAATTTGTCATAGAAATAGAAATATTCGGATAACTAAGACCAACAACTACATTCAAGAAGTTTTCATAATTCAGTGCACAAGACAGATGTGTGAACAATCATTTCAAGTACCTGTAAGGTTGAAGTATTGTCTACATAATTTAGAGAAGTAGAACAAAAAGGGGAGTGATCAGTTCCAATAGTAGCAGTGTGAGGAGGGTGGTGGGAAAGGTTTCACAAAAATGAAATAAGCAATTTGAGGCTTTTTATATTTTAGCTAAAATATAAAAATAAAAACTAACACTGTTGATTCCTTAATATGTGCTAAGTGAATTATCTCACTTAGTCTTAAAAGCTGCTCTATAAGGTAGGTAATATTCTCTCTATTTTAAGATCTGAGGCCCAGGCCATAAAGATAGAACAGGATAGAGTTGAAATTTGAACAAAAGCATCTTGCTTTTGAAGCCAGGGCTCGCAACCACCCCCAATGCTTCCTCTCATTGTAAAAGGAAGGAGAGTGCTTTGCAAAACCCAGATTGTGAAACAAAATCATGCTTTGGGGGAAATCAAAGTAATTCAGCACATCTGAAGTGAAGGCTGTATCTAAGAAAGTGAAAGGATACAGGGTTGGATGAAAGGATTGGAGGACAGACCAACCAGGACCACGTAGGCCATGCAGATGGCGTAAGAAATGGGGAACATAGGACTGAAGGCAAGGAGATCAGATGAGAGACGCGATAACCATGGCAGGAAATGATGGCTGCCTCGAGTAAAACAGACACAGTGATGAAGGGGCAGGAGTGGATAGAAAGATGGTGGGCGTGGGGGTTATTGAAAAGGGTCCCCGAAGAAGACTAGAATGAATCCTAGATTTATGACCTGAGCAACTGGGTGTAGCTGGGCACAAGGGAGAGAGTGCTTTTCCAGAGTCAGTGCCCTTGTGCCTTTGAGGCTTTCACGTACTTTTTAAAGAGATGCTTGTGCCTAGTGAATGCATAAGAAATCATTCTCTACTCATTAGAGACCTCTCTGAGAGAAGCATACAGCTGTGTTTGGGCCGCAATGAGATATCTGTCTCCTTTTTCCACTTTACAAATAATTTTCCATTTTGCCCATTTGTGTAAGTGTACAAAAATAATCCACTATCATGGGTCCACTCTTTAGATTCTGGGCCAGAAGTTCCAGCAACTTGCTTTGAAAACATCTAGCATCTTTGTGTGTGTGTGTGTGTGTGTGTGTGAGAGAGAGAGAGAGAGACATTCAAATTGCTTTGCAGACATGACCCCACAAATAGTCACATTGCCTCCATGAAGTGGGCCAAGGAACAATTTATCCCTATTCTTCAAAGGTATAAAAAGGTCAAGTGACTCATTGGATTACTCCAAACAGAAACTTAGCTCTGAAGTCAGCTGGGTGCATGTAAGAGCAACCACCAAACGACTGCATGACAGGCTGTAAATTGAAGTTTATTGATGATGTAGATCGAGTTCTTAGAGTCTTAGTTTACATGTGAACAATGAGTTTAGAAGTGAAAAGGGGAATTGAAGAGGCATTTTTTCCAAGGTAGGCAGTTTATTCTTATTCTTTGTAAGCTTTTCTTCTGACCTGTACTTTTCTATAAACAAGAATCTCAAGGTGACGTTCAATATCAAAGAAATATCCACAATATGTTTGGCAGAAATGTTTACCATGTAAAAATGTCTTTTTAGCATGTATTGTCCAGTATCCTATTTCTCCTCATATACTTTTATATTTTATAATTTTATATCTAAGTAATGTCATCTAGTGTCTGCTAATGAATATATATGTCAAATGCAGTCCTTTTCCCTGAATTCCAGACCCACATATGGGACTGTTTATAGAATTCTTGGCTAACTAATAGCTCTCTTCAGATCAGTATATTCACAACTAAGTTACTTACAATCTTTCTATTCCAATTTTGCTCCTCCTAGAATCTTGTAAAATTAGTTAGTTGAAACACTATTCTTCCTATTTCTCAGGCCAACTGTTGGAATCTTTCTTAATGCCTCACCTTTTCTCAGGCCTCAGATAGGGACTTTGATGAAATCTAATAGCTATATTTATAATCAAATAGATATCCCATTTACTCTTACCACCTCCACTAACTTACCAGGTCAAAGCAACAACATTCTTGCCTGAAAAAATTGGAATAGACTTCCAACTTGTCATCCTGATTCTATTTTGCCTCCAAAATCTATTCCCACTGTAGTAGTCAGAGTCATTCTGTCAAAATGGACAATATATTATTCTTTCACTTAAACCCTTCAGTGCCTTTACTTCTTATTTAAAATACAAATCAAGGGGTAACTGCATGGATCAGCTGGTTAAGTGTCCAACTCTTGGTTTTTGCTCAGGTCATGATTTCCCAGTTGTGGGATCGAGTCCTGCATCGAGCCCCACGTTGAGACCCACATCGGGCTCTGCACTCACTGCAGAGTCTGCTTCAGATGCTTTCTCCCTCTCCCTCAGTCCCTCCCCACTCATGCTCAATCTCTTTCTTTCTCTAAAATGAATAAATAAAATCTTTAGAAAATACAAATCAAAGTCATTACAATTCATAAGGCACAATTTGATCTGGTCTTACCATATGAATTTTCTCCTCCTATGTTCCCTATAGTCCATACCTTTATGTCCACTTTGACTTCTTCAAACATGGGGCAAACTCCTGCCTCAGGGCCTTTGCACTTATGGTCAAATCTTCCTGAAATTATATCTTAGAGACATTTAAATGACACCATCCCTTGCATCCTTAGGTCTTCACTTTTCCTTCAGGCCTTCCCAAACTACTTTTAAAATTGAAACTGTTACTCCTACACACAGTATCCTCCTTCCCTATTTTTTCCCCTTATCTCCTATTGCTATTTACAATATGTAATATGTAATATTACATGTATGTAATATGTAATATGTCTTATTTATTTTTCTTATTTATTTTCTTGCACACTAGAATTCAAACACCACAAGGACAGGGATATTATCTGTTTTCTTAATGGTCTGGCACATGTAGTCTCTCAATAAATGTTTATTGAATGAATGAAAAGCTATACATTTTACAGTTAATAGAATGATCTGGAATTTTGTAAATTGTATTAATGGATTTTAAGAAACTTCAACATAGAAGAACGGTTGCTGTCATGGCATGGATCCATGGAAAGTTGTATGTCTATTTCATGTACTGGGTTGAGCCATACAAAATGGCCAATAGGCAATATTGATTTTGATCAGTTTCTAAATAAAATTGGTAACTTTTTTTCTCAGTGCTGATTGTTTTTCTCCTTTGATTTCTTGACAGCTTTTAATTATAATTCCCCAATTCTGAATTCTAAAAGGTAAATGGCTATTGGTTTCTTTAGTTAAAGAAAAAGAAAGGCTGTCAATTACTTAGAACTTAACTACCTTGTAATCAGCTGCATGTCTGCAGACATATGCAGGTCAAATGCTGACATTCCTGGTGTGAAAGAGAAAAGTTCTGGGCTCCACTTTGCTATTGCAGCATCAGGAAAAGATAATAATGTAATCACTATTATTATTTTTATTTTTTACTTTTTTCAAAAGAAAAAGTCAGTATCATCCACCAAAGATTTTGAAACGTTGGGTTAAGTTCTTATTTTTCCCTTTTATCTCTGTAATTCCTTTTAACTGGGTTTCTCTTGAGCAAAACCAACTATTTTACATGGAACGAAACTCTGTAGCTTGTCTCCTCCACAGAAAAACATTAAAAAGAAAAGAGGTTATGTTATTGTTTTCTTTTTGAGTGAAAAAAATTAGCAGTGAGTTTAACGCTTGGAGACAAAATATTCTAGTAAGCTAGTGAGTGCACACATGTTGCCTGTATTATTTATTTCTCCCCTACTTTAAAAATTGGCTGGGCTGCTCTTATTTAATCTATTTCTATAAATATAAAAACAAAATAAGCAAAAAACACTTTTAAATGTGCTGAGAGCCAAGGAAGATGGGACTTCCATCAAAAGTGGCCAGTGATGTATAGCCAAGGAGGAAAGGATGTGCTTGGCATCTGGGGAGGTAGGTTTGGGTCAAGGGCTGAGATAGGAAGGGGATGCTGAAATGATAACTCATGGTCAATCAAATTGTGTGAGTTCTTTTTTTTTTAAAGAATTATTTATTTATTTATTTATTTATTTATTTATTTATTTATTTATTTATTTGACAGAGAGGGAGAGCACAAGCAGGGGGAGTAGCAGGTAGAGGGAGAGGAAGAAGCAGGCTCCCTGCTCGATCCCAGGACCCTGGAATCATGACCTGAGCCGAAGGCAGTCACTTAACCAGTTGAGCCACCCAGGCGCCCCAAATTGTGTGAGTTCTTTTCCGTAACAACACTCTGGCAGGGTAAGATTTTTCCTATCCCCGTTTTACAGAAAAATAACTTAAGCTGCTTGTCCAAGAAAAAAATTATATTGTATACGCATAGGTAGCATGTATGGAGATAATATGTATATATAAGACCTAAGCCTTTATGGCAAAATAACTTGTTAGCTTTAAGGTCTTCAACATAGTAAGCAAGGGAGCTAAAATTGGAATATTTTCATGTGATAAATAGCATTATGCTTCATCTTCATCTTCTTAATGCCTTAGGTATATGAAAGCATGTTAATGACAACATAAGTATTATTAAGGATTTGTCTTTCCTCCATACAAAAGGATTTAAGTAAGTAGACTGTATAATGTGGCCAAGGTACTAAAATAGACATCAATTTTCCTCCTAATGGAAATAAAATAATTCTAAGAAACTCTTCTTATCTCTAGGTTAAGCCATAATATTTTTATGACAACACAGTAACCTCTGGAAAACTTTTGACTTAGAAAAATTTTCCTCCATTTTGTCCTTGAGGTGATATATTTATTAGAGTCTGGGAGAAGGGTTGGTAAGGAAAAGAACAAGGGGAGAAATACCGATAACACCCTTGACCCTCATTGTCTACAAGAGCTGGTGCACAAATATTCCAGGTCCCTCACAATTTGTGTGGTACATTTTACACTGATTTCCAGAGTTTCTCATGAGAGATTAACCTCCATTCACTGACTAGGGTAGCTGGCTTGAAGAGGTGATCTCTATTAGCTGCCTTTTCTCCCAGCCTCAATTCACCACTGGTGTTTCTTTCACATCCTGAACAGGCTACTTGCACTAGAATCCTTGCCTTAGGGTATACCTCTGAGGAACTCAAACTGAGACACACATTTTAAAAACTGGGTGCTTCCTGCTCTATTTTGCAATGACCCAAATATCCGACTAATTACTCCTGACAGCTTCTGAACACACATTTCCAGGTGTCTGAGTCCTAGACTCTTCCACTTTGTCACTCTCCTCTTCATATATTTTTTAAAAAATTAAGTTTTGCTGACTTTCTATTCCAGGTATTTGGTTTCTGGGTCCTTTTAAAGTCTGTCAAAGCAAAAATTGCCCTGGACAGTTTAACAGGCAAGGAAGACGTGATACAAGATGAGTGTAATAGGGGAGAAATAGGGAACTCAACCATTGCTGAAACAAAAGCTGGGAGCCCTCTGCAGTGCTGGGGTGAGCCAGGGGAAAAGTCCTGCATGATGTTAGTTGGTCAACAGCACGTGGAAAGCATGTGGTGTTACGCCCATGTTGGCAGGTGTTTTTGTTTTGTTTTGATTAGGCCAAGTGTAATTGCTCCTTGGCACCCATTTAAGTTAGGTTCCCACCGTCCAGGAAGACTGGGAGATGGGGACACTATTTCTTCCAATGTTTACATTTCAAAAAGATGGTTCCCAAGTTGTTGAGAAAGACTTTCCTTGATTATAAAACTGGAAAGAGTCTGGGAGAAGATTCACATACATTTCAAATAATGTGTACATTATATATAATTGCAAACTTTCTAAAGTAGATGTTCTAAGAAACGGAAAGGTCAAAGGCCTATTATCAGAAGAAAGCCTTCTAAAGTTCAGTCGAGCTGAGGGGACTATTAAGGCCGTCTTGATTAATTCCTATTAGTAAACATCCAAGGATCTGCTTTTCTAGTCCTTTCTCATGCAGTGGTAAGAGTTGTTCAGATGTGTCCTTCACACAGTTGTGTGATCTTGGGACCTTTACTCAGCATCTCTAAGCCTCACATACAAAGAGCTGGTAGTCCATCACACCTTCTCCAGTATCAGAACATATTAGTCAGCTAAGGTGGCCATAACAAAATACCACAAACTAGACAGCTTCAAACACAGAAATTTATTTTCTCATGGTTCTTTGGGCTGGAAGTCCAAAATACTAGCAGGGTTGGTTTCAGGTAAGACCTCTCTTTCTACCTTGTAGAGGACCTCTCTTTCTAGCTTGTAGAGGACCATCTCCTTCTCACATGGCCTTCCTCTACATGTAACATCCCTGGGGTCTCTTCCTCTTCTTTTAAGGACACCAGTCCTGTTGGATTAAGGCTCCCACCCTTCTGACCTCATTTAAACTTAACTACTTTCTAAAGACCTCATCTCCAAATACAGTCATATGGGATTTGGGCTTCAACTTACGAATTTTGGAGAGCCACAATTCAGTCCATAACACATAGTTTCTGGATCATAGTAAGAAACCCATAATTGATAACTATTATTAATAAGCACACCACAACTGGAAGTTTTGAATAAAAGGTAACTTTAGTAATGTGTTGAGGAGGTTTGAAAGCACAGAACATGAGCTCTTTGGAGGAAGACAGTTCTGTTCTAAAGTACAGATACAACTAATCCACTTATCAGCCATGATTAAGAAAACCTATTTCTAAAAATTCTTTCACCACTGCCTCTTTGATTTGATAAGTTTTACATTGATTTGGAAAGCTGATATTTTCTTATGCTACATAATTATTCAGGAGAAATAAGCTTATAAAGAAATGTCCTGGGGCGCCTGGGTGGCTCAGTTGGTTAAGCGACTGCCTTCGGCTCAGGTCATGATCCTGGAGTCCCTGGATCGAGTCCCGCATCGGGCTCCCTGCTCGGCAGGGAGCCTGCTTCTGCCTCTGACCCTCCCCCCTCTCATGTGCTCTCTCTCTCTCATTCTCTCTGTCTCAAATAAATAAATAAAAAAAAACTTTAATAAAAAAAAAAAGAAAAAGAAATGTCCTTCTGGCAAATTTGTATTTTAGAGTTAGACTGGAAAAAAAAAAAAAAGAAAAACTTTAGGAACTAGCCTGAAACAAAGAAGAACCCCAGTAGATCCAATTAGCCCTTTTACCACGGATCATATTGATTGTGGGAGGAAATATATACAGAATACCAATTATGTAATTGGTTTTAGGTGATATATTTGCAAGTAAGACTATAACCACAAAACAGGTTTAATGAAAAAAAATATTTGATAGAACAAACCTTTAGAAAGGGGGCAGTGAGAGGTATTTCAGGAAAAGCAGAGCTGAAAATAGAAATTTTCTGATGGAAAATTTTTTGAAGAAATCCATTTATTTTTTGTTAATCTCCTATTTTAGGAACTTCCAACCTGTACCATTAGAACAATTTACATGATTTACAAAACCTTTAAAAGTAAAGGTGTCTTTAGTCTTGCAGTCACTACTTAGTCTTGCATCAAGAGGGAAGAATTCCAGATGTCTGAGAATACGGTAAGAAAATCAAATGACATGTCATATTCCCAGAGGCACTGATGGGTTGAATGGAAAATGCTAAGGTTGAATATCTGTCCACTCCTTCTCCATTTATACTGATCTAGTGAATTCAATAGCCACTGCCTGAACTTCTTGTCCGGAGTTTGAGCCATTCAGCAGTTTTTGATGATAATATGATATCACAGACATGATTGGCTTTGTAATCTTTGTCAAATTGATAGTGTGAAGCAAACACTGCAGAGTAACATGATGTGACAGAGAGTCAAGGAGTCTTGTATGTTGAATAAGGCAGGAGAATGCCTCAGAGCTCCTTTATAATATTCCCACAATCCCTTGCCAGCAGATCTGCAGTGTGGGGAGAATCGTTCAGGATTATTACCTCAGGACTTTAAATGTGTATATGGAGAAGGGGTGGAGAAGAGACTTGACATGTCCATTGCTTCCTGGACTCCAACTCACAAATCTTCTTTACAATAAAAGTAGAATAAAAAGAATATGGGAGAATTAGGAATGGAAAGTAAGACCAAAAAGGTTGTGATGTTCTGGAGCAGAATTTAGGGCACCAAAAATCTGGACCTCTGAGCCGCCTCACTTCTTATATCCTCTTGTATTGTTTATCCCATTAGCTAAATTAATTAAACACTTAAGTTAAAAGTCTTCTTGACTCCTGATTAATCAGCAAGATTTTCAGAGTGCTAAATTACTCTCTGAGGGAACATCAAATTTGATGAACGCTTCTTGTCACATTCACACACACACACACATACATACACAACACTAATTACTAAAGTATTATTTTAGTATCTTAAAGTTAATCCTCACTTTCAGAAGCATTTTCACAATTCTTTTATTTAAAATTCACATCTTTGTGGAATAGGTATTATTATTTGTCCACTTTCCAGATGAAGAAAATGAGACTTAGTATGTCTGTTACTTGACTATAGTCCTTAAACTAATGAAAGATGAATTTATATTTTAACCCACTTCTGTCTGATTCTAGAGCCACTACAGGGAGACAAGAGAGTTTAGTTACTTAAAGGTAAACTCTTGAGTCAGATGGAATATCTTGAATTGTGAATGCAACTAATTACAATCCATGGAAACCTTTGCCTGTTAGTTTCTTTCTTTGCCTCTCAGCTCCCCTTCTGTGATATGGAGATAATATACTTTGTACCTCATGAAATATTGTGACAATTAAATGAATTAGTTTATGTAAAGTACTCAGACCACTACATAGGATGTAGCAACATGTCCAGCAAGTGTTTGTAATGAAGATGTGAAGGCGATAATAGTTATGATGATGATGATTGCTGAAGATTGATGATGATGATGGTGATGATGATGATGATTGATGATGAGGAGGAGGAGGAGGGCCCATTGTCTCTAGTGATGAAAAAATTCTTTCTGCAGTGAGTGCAGCTTCTACCCTTCACATTTTGCTGACAATGATACATGTGCACTGGGAGGCTTCCCTCTGCCAAAACAAGCCTATCTATTCTATATATATTTCCTGCACTGCTGTGATTGGTTAGATCACTGTTGACCATTTCTGTGGGTAAATATGATGTCTCCTCCAGAAGCTGAAAATGCACTTTATTTTTCCTGTCTAAATTCTAAATTCTAAGAAACTTCTTCAAATCATTTCTCCTAATGAAGTTGGGGGAGATGGCATCCAACAGGAACAGGATGGATATACCAAGGCTCCCACAGTTAATTAAATGGCTTTTGGAGGAAAGACCTGCTCTTTCCATTTGAAGACCCTGGATTGATTCTGGTGCTCATTCTACTTTTATAATCAACCTCAACCTGAATGGGAATTTAGGGGATTACTGACACCATCTTCTGGTGGAAAAGACTTTTACAAGTCCTTTAAAAGTAATTAAAGAAACTAGCATCAAAGATAAAACTAGCTAAAAATGACAATTCCTCAGAAAATTTCTTGAAGCACCTCTGTGTTTCAGTGGTTGTCAGTGCAGTACAAAGAAAAATATATTTTTAAACAAAAATACTCTTTTTGTGGACTGTCATATTTGGGAAATTGACTCTGTTTTTAAATGCCCTTTTTACATTGTGTTTGATTTAATGTCAGGCCAGAGGCAGGATTTTGTCTTCACAAATAAAGATGGCATTAAAAAACTTAATATTAGTAAATGGAGGAAAAAGTGTAATTCAATACCATGTTCTCAATTTTTACCTTTTATTTAAAAAAAGATTTTATTTATTTATTTTAGAGAGGGTGAGAGCAGGGGAAAGGGCAGAAGAAGAGGTAGATAGAGAATCTCAAGCAGGATCCCCACTGAGCACAAGGCCCGATCCTGGGCTCCATCTCATGAACCTGAGATCATGACCTGAGCTGAAATCAAGAGTCAGAAGCCTGACCAACTGAGCCACCCAGGTGCCCCTCAAGTTTTACCTTTATTAATGACTTGCCAGCAAATATTTTAAGAGAAGCTGGTCAATAGAGCTCTTAAATTATTTCTTTTTTTTTTTTTGTAGATTTTATGGGATGAGTCCTAAAATACTTCATTTATTTATTTATTATTTATTTATTTATTTTAGTAACAACATGAAATTAATAACATACAATTGTACTTGGTCATCAACTTTTATCAGCAGATTGAATGCCAAATGAAGTCTGTCTGTTTCCAAAATTAAAACCTGTAGTCAAAAGACAAAGTTATGCTATATTAGGGAAAATTAAAAAAAAAATTTGCTTCAGTGTCTGAAGACAAGGTCAGGGTTTGTGGAAGGAAATGGGTCTCTGGAGAACCATGAGCGCAGTATAGTAACAAGTTTGGATCATTAACCATTCATAGATAATAGAATATTGCTACTGTCACTGTGTTTCAGTACAGTCTACAGGGACCAAGTCATGTTGGGATTAACAGAGTATAGGTTATATGGTGCCTAATATTGAAGTTGCTTGGATAAAAGGATTGGTGCCACATTGTATTATCACAATATAGTTTAGTTCTATCTGCTATTCTGTGTCTTGCCAACTAAATCCACACATGTAAGTCTAAATTGCATAGGAGACCTGAACATGAGGAGGTGAGGGGTGCACACATGCTAAGATCCTGAAAAAGCACTGGTGGGGAGTCCTAGAAAGTGCTCAGGCTTTAGTCAGAGCTCTGGTGTATCATCACTGCCATTGAGTAAACATTCTTCAAGATTTACTTACCTGATTGGTAAGTAATTCACATAGCTGTTATGAGTATTAGATGTGATTAAATTCATCAGAGTGTTTTGAAAGATGTAAAAATTATATATACAGTTGACACTTGAACACAGGTTGGAACAGCATGGTCCACTTATACGTGGATTTTTTTCGATAAACACAATATAGTACTATAAAATATATTTTCCTTATAATTTTCTTAATAGCATTTTCTTTTCTCCAGTTTATTTTATTGTAAGAATACAGTAAAAAATACATATAACATACAATATATATGGTAAGCAACTGTTTCAGGAAGGCTTCTGGTCAATAGTAGGCTATTAGTAGTTAAGTTTTGGGGGAGTCAAAAGTTGTATGTGGAGCTTTGACTGTGTGGGGATGTTGGTGTTCCTAGGCCCTGTGTTGTTCAAGGGTCACTGCACAGATGTAACTTACCATAATTATTTTTATTTACATTACTTTATTCTCTTTATGCTATAGATCTCAGCTAGAGACAATAAGTACTTGGTAATTCTTATAGGTATAAAAGTATATATTATATCACTGATCCCATACTAATTTTTTTCTCCAGGAGAAGAAAGACCAGAAAACCAAACAAACAAAAAAAGCACAACAAAAATAATTGAGGGGAAGAAATTTAAAAATTAGTTTGAGAATTGGAGACCAGTTTTATATAGCAGAAGATATTGAAAAATAGTCGGATATAACATCACCCTATTTGTGAAAACTTTGTTTTTATTATTAAGATGTGTGTGTGGTCACCATACCCATTGTCTAGAAATAATGTGTTATAGGCTTTTATGAATAAATGGGAATATTCTAGAGAGTAAACCAGGCTAAGGGTTTGAAGAACTAAATTCTTGGCTTATTTTCTGCTTAATTTGAATAATAACCTCACACTGTCGTAACCTTTGATAAACACAAATGAGAAAATTAGCCATGCTAAATGATCTCAAGAAGTCATTCAAACTTCAAAGTTCCAGACTTTGCTGGAAGACCAAGACACTGCTTCTAAACTAACAGAGGCTTCATATCAACAATACTTTTATTTCTCCATTTCATTAATAAGATAGCGTCATGTATTTCTATACCTCAAAGTGTACTTTGATCTCTACACTTTTGATTCATGACAAAACTCTGAGTTTCTTTCATCAATGTCTTATAATTTTTAGAGCACAGGTATTTTACCTCCTTGGTTAAGTTTATTCCTAGTTATTTTATTCTTTTTGGTACCATTGTAAATGGGACTGTGTTTTTTTATTTCTTATTTTTTTTCCTGTCACAATAGAGTTTTTTATGAAAACAGGCTGGCATGGGGACAGAGGGACAGATGAGTACATTTAGGTTGGGAGGCCCAGGTGAAGGAGTGCAGCTTCCTCACATTGATGCCATACTCACCGAGGGCAGGGGTCAAGTCCTCCATGGTTAGAGTGTACGTGTGGTCCTTGCTCTTGCTTGGGGAGCTGCCAGAAACTGGGCCCTTCGTTCTGCAGTGCTGTACGGAATGGTTGGCAGTTCATTCTGAGATGAATCTCCGGGCAGCTTGGGAGATGAGCTGAGTTATGCATGGGATGGAGGCCTCAAAGCTGGCGTGGTTCAGGTTGTAACCAGTCCCTGAATCTGGGGTCATGGGCATGGAGTCCTCCAGCTACATCAGGAAGTCCACCAGAGGTGTGCTGGACAGCACTGGCCTCACAGCTCTGTTGGTTGGGCTCCACAGCATGTAAACCCCATTAGACATGGCCCCCTCCATGGGTGCCCCACCACCCGCTGACACTGGGGCCACCCTGCACCACTTCCGGGGGAGGGGTTCCCAACCAGCTGCCACAGGCACGTGCCGCCTGCTGCAGCTCCAGCCCCAGGACCCCTGCTGTCCTGGTGGAGCTGGCCTTGTTCTCCCCAGTAGAGCTGCGGCCAGTACTGCAGGGTAAGACTGGGGGTGCCAGCCGGGCCCAGGCAGTGGAGCCGTGCTCCAGGGGACGGGTTGTTTTCTTAATTTCTCTTTCTGCTACTTCCTTGTTGAGAATTCTTTTTTTTTTTTTTTTTTTAATCATGAGTGGATGTTGTGCTTCGTCAAATGTTTTTTCTGCAACCGTTTGAGGTAGTCATAATGGTTTTTATCCTTCCTCTTATTAATGTGATGTATCACATTGATTTATTTGCAAATATTGAATTACTCTTGCATCACTGGAATGAATTCTACTTAACCTGTTAAAACAGCTATTATCAAAAGACAAGAAATAACAAGTGTTGGCAAAGATGTGGAGAAAGGGGAGCCCCATTCACTGTTGGTGGCTCTTAGTGCAGCCACTATGGAAATCAGTATGGAGGTTTCTCAGAAATTAAAAATAAAACTACCATATTCAGCAATTCTACTTCTGGGTATTTATCCAAAGAAAATGAAAATACTAACTTGAAAAGATATATGGATCCCCATGATTAATACAACATTATTTATAATAGCCAAGATACAGAAATAACCTAAGTATCCTTTGATGGATGAATGATACATAGACACAGTGGAATATTACCCAGCCATAAAAAAAGAATGAAATCTTGCCATTTGCTACAATATGGATGGACCTCCAAATTCAGGCCTGTCTAAATATAAAAGTCAAAACTTTTGTCATTATTCCAATCGCCTTTTCATCAAGAAGAAAATATTGAAGCAGGGAGTCATGAGGATCAAAGTTAAGGCACTCTGTTTCATCTAAGTGAGTAGCCAAGGATCCAGCCAAGGATCCAAAATGGTAATCTACCATTTACATTAAAGACAGGAATCTAGAAAGTGGACCAGTAGTCCAGGAAATATGATATCTGGGTACACAGAATTATAAATGCAGATTACAGAACTTGATTCTAAAGACAGCTTTCTATCCCATCCAAGGAAGGTATTTTACTATTTTTTACTGAATAAATCTAAGATTGCCAGTAGATGATACATAGATATGTAGATACATGGGTCCAGAAAGGTAGAAATAGGATATATATAGCTTAAAAAGATGAGAAATTAGACAGTGGGTGGTAAAGGTGAAGAACAGAAATGACATCACCTATGGAAATGAGGCTGCCGCTGAATGGAAATTTAATGGGTCCTGGAGAGAGACAGACTTTGTTCACATCCAGTCCATATTATTAGCCGTGTCATCATAGGCTAGTTGTGCAAACTCTGGAGGCTCTTTGTGCTTTTCTATAAAACAGAGACTATGATATTTACCATTTGTGATTGTTGTGAAGATTAGAAATAATATATCCAAAATGGCTAGCAGGGCCTCCATAAAGTAAGTACCCAATAAATGGCAATAGCGGCTGTCTTTATTATGAATACTCTTAGCCTCACATGAAGCTGCACATCCTTGAAAAGCGAAGGGAGCAGAATGATAGGTTCTGATGGCTAAATAAACTTTCCTATGCACCAGAGAACTGATAGGATAGGGCAAAAGAAAATGGATATATCAAAATAGGCAGGTTCCATTTCAAAGCACTCAAGGAATCAACAGTTTAAAAAAAAAAAAAAAAGCTCTTATCCATTTGTGTTGAAAAAAGAGACTAACTTAGAAAGTGACATTTGTAACATTGAAGAACCTGCTCACTTCAACCTTGCTATTTTTACTATTTGGAATTTGGATCACAGGGAAAAAAGGTCTTTGAAATTTAGTTCTATGTTTCCAATTAGTAAATGGCTCCTTAAATGTTATGATTCTAACTTGGGGAGACTAAAATAACGGTTTGTAGATTTTTTTATCCTTTCTAATAATAAAAAATAACTGGTAAGTTTTTAATTTTTTAATTTTTTAAAAGATTTTATTTATTTGAGAGAGAGCACAAACTGGGGTGGGGGCGGGAAGAGGGGCAAAGGGAGAGAGAATCAGACCCTCTACTGAACAGGGAGCCCGATGTGGGGCTTGATCCCAGGACCCCGAGATCATGACCTGAGCCGAAGGCAGATGCTTAACCGACTAAGCCACACAGGCACCCCTAACTGGTTGGTTTTTTGGTTAAAATAAACATAGATAAACGAAAAGCTGAGAATATAGATAATCTAAAGCAAATTACATTGTGTCTTAAAAAGATCATTTTGGAATAAAATTCTGAGTCTAAGCCAAATCAAACTACGGTCTAAGTTAATCCTTTTTGATGGCCAGTGTTTTGAAAGATAAATAAAAAAGACAAAGCATTGGAATTATGTAATGTTAGCCACTGCCTGCCTGAGGTAACTTTAAAAAATGGAGTCAAAGATGAGATTTCTTGGGGTGCCTGGGTGACTCAGGCATGGAGCATCTGCCTTTGGCTCAGGTCGTGATCCCAGGGTCCTGGGATCGAGCCCTGCGTTGGGCTCCCTGCTCCGTGGGAAGCCTGCTTTTCCCTCTCCCACTCCCCCTGCTTGTGTTCCCTCTCTCGCTGTCTCTCTGTCAAATAAATAAATAAAAATCTTAAAAAAAAAAAAGAGGAGATTTCTCCTATTAAAGAGAAAAATAGGAGTTTTTCAGGTTAAAAAAAAAAGATAAAGAACTAATATATCTGTTCTAAGTGTACTTATAAAAGACAATAAGATGGGTAGACAGAATATCGTAAAGATGTTGACATTATGCTCTCAATTTAGTAGAATATAGCCTGTACATAGCTTCCCTAATATCATGACATATGTAGCTTATATATACTTGCCAGTCTTCCTTGATATTATGGGTATGTGTGTATAGACACCGCTTCAGAATTCAACTCGGAAATCTCATTATGCTCTATTTAAATGTGTGTGTTTGTATGTTGTAGGACACATAATACATTTCTACCTTAGAATAGATTTATCCTATCTTGAATAATAATTGCCTAATCAATAGTACTAACCATTTGAGCACTTTAATATGGATGAGTGATGAGGAATTAAGAACACCAGGAAGTCAAATATCCTCAAATAAGGATACATATTTAACATAAATGGTATAGAGTTGTGGCAGCCTGTGAAGGATCAGTTAAAGACTGCTTAAGCAGAAGTGACCTGGAATTTATTGTAATTACTGTGAGTCTATGGTTAATTACAGAGAAAACAAGTAGGAAATAAGAGTAAAAGATTTTATTTTCTCGATTAGGCAGGGGATCAAGCTGAGAGAGATCAATTAAGTCATGATCAGAAACACCTAGCCTATCATTACTGAAAAAATAAAAGCCACTTGCCAAAAATACTAGGCAGTAGAAGAGCAGATGGTAAATAAAGAATCTGGCTGGCAGCTTATGGACAAATGGCTTGAACCAGATACCTCATGAATCATAGGCTCACTATTTCACTCTTTGTAGACGTATCCAAACATGGAATGCCTTAGCCTACAGTTTTACTGAACTTAATTTGAATGGTGGAGAATGGAGAAGGGTCATTATCAATGCAGACCTAGTGAAAATAGTAACAAATTACATGTCCAGGATTGAAACTTTTTAAATTATTTAATTACATATACTCTTTATTGGGATTAGCATTATTGAATAAATGCATTTTTAAATGTGTTTATTTTTAAATTTTAAAGATTTTTTTCATTTATGAATTATATCCTTTTACTATTTTTTATTATTATGTTCAATTAGCCAACATATAATTTTCCTTTCTCATTAGCCATGCCTAAGGGTAAGCTTATTTCTACAAACCATAACGCATACTGGCCCTAACCTACCGCCTGATAATTAACCTGAATTCATTCGTCCTGATTACTAGAAATGTAGAAGAAAAAGAACTTCCTTTTTAAAAATCTGTTGATTATGATAAAATTAATGATAACACAATCATTCACTCATTTCATCTAACTTTAATTTAATAAAGCAAATCTTTATTTGGGAGAGGGAGAGGGAGAATCTTGGTCCATGTTGGACTTTACCCATAGTCAATAATAATCTGAAATTATAGAATGACATTAATAAATTAAGATCTATGCCCTCTTCTCAAAATAGTCTACAGGATCCACAGGATCTTTGTTTTGGCTTTGACCTTAAAAAAAAAATGAAATTCAAATTAACGTCACTTTAATGAGTTGAATACATGCAGGAAGACAAAAGTACAAAGAAATAGAAAACAGGATAAATTAGTTCAGATATTGAGATTAATGATTTACTTTCTTGGCTAAATTATAAAGACCATTTATAAAATTATAACCAGAGATGCTTTTCTTCTGGTAATACAGGAAAATAAAATACATTAACCTTAAAATTTGAGTAGCGTTAAAATTTAGATTTCTCCAACTACAGTATTTTCATCTTTTATTAAGCTTAGATATAAAAGTCAAAGATCGTGATGAAAGACAGTCTCATTTTATAGCATTATCTTCACTTTATACTTAAATATCTATCATTTAATAGGTTCTCTTGGGTAAATGTGATGCCCTAATGAATAAAAAAAGCTGTGTAAGATCAAGGTTAAGTTGTTTTAGGAGACAAGCTGATGTGTGCTTGAATTCTGGTTTTTGTCACTTAATGTCTTTTCAACTTTGAAGAGTTATTTTTAAAAACCTTGTCCTTAGGGGTTTTTTTATATTTAAAATGAAGTTAATAAAAATGTGTTTGTTGTGAAGAGTAGATGTGCTCTATTTGCAATGTTTACCATTGTACATGGTGCATGGTAAGAAGCAGTCTCTGAAGTGTTACTCCTCTTTCTCCCTCCCCTTGCTCCTTCTACTTCTCTCTCATCTTCTTTGTATTATTATTATCACCAATCATTTTAACATCCATTTCACTTAATCAAATGAAAACTCCATCATTCCCCTCTTTGTTTTATACAGCTGGGTAGATAAAATGGCTAAATGAGATGAATGAGCTGGACTGATTCCAGGTTAGAGCATCTAGTGACCTTGTTTACTTTAGGGTAGAGTGTAGAAAATGCTTTCAGAAAGAAAGATAACTAAATTGATACAGCCAATATAATCTTTTGTTCAACTTGCCGATCAATTTCATAGCCAAAAATGATATATAATAATGAAGATTCTACTCACCATGGATTCTTTATGGTCTCTAGTTTAAGCTCCTACTGTTATCAAATATTTTATTCGTTACTTTCATTGCTTAAATTTGACTTCATATTTGAATATTATACAGTGATGTTCACAAATGAGAATAAAATATATGAAGACATAGGGCCTTTGGGGAAAATATAATCAACTTAAGTATATGGCCCATGGTGATAGAGGTCAACCTGACCAGATAATTCATTTGTTCTTTCCATTGTTAATTGGGGCTATATGCCTGAAGACAAGGTGTTGCCTAACAGAAATCATCAATTTTGATTTAATTCTGGATCTCATATTAAATTATATTGTGAGTTTTTAGGTGGCATTTAACTTCAGGACTAAGGAACTTCCTCTGTGAAATCTTTAAGATACCATTTTTAATTCTAAGGTAGCTACAAGGATTTTAACCTGGGAAATAAAGATTGTTGGAGAAGTAATAACTGTGAAATGAAGAATTACAATCTTTGCTTTTTGGGTTATCAGGAGTCAGATTCTGAAGCTGAGTCAATGAATTAGCACATATCTGTATCTATTTCTAGATCTCATTTATATGAATACATCCCCTCCCTCCACATAACCTATGTATATAGTCAATTTGATTTTTTGTTATACAAATGCAACTTCAGTTATCCAGAACATAAAATCATGTGATAGACTAAGCCAATAATGAAAGGCCAAATTATATGGGGGCATTGTCTCAGGTTTTGATTACCATGATTGTAGGGTTTTCAGCCAAAAAGCAGGAAGATCTAAGTTATATTGTGAAGTGATCACTCTTGATATTATGTCAGTGCAGAGAGACTAGTTAGGGTGCTATTGCCATAATCTAGGCAAGAGATGCTTGTGGCTTGGACTGGTGTAATACTTTTGGAGGTAATTGTGAGTAACCACTCAAAATTGTGGGTAATTATGAAGAGATAGCAAACAAAATATTATATGTGGAGTATGAGAAGAAGAGAGTCACCAAGGACGATTCTTCCGAGGTTTTTGTTGTTTTCTGAGCAACTTTCACACATAAGGAAAACTGTGGGAGGAGTGGTTGGTGATGGGATGGGGTGGGGGGAGAAATATTATTAGTCATGTCTTGCATATTGGATTCTCCAGATGCATACAGTGAGATGCAGCTTGAGGAACAGAGAGCTTATTAGAAATCAACCCGTAAAAAGGGAAGGTGGACCAAACAAGACTGGATAGAGGAAGAAATTTAATTGCAAAGCAGGACGGTCTATACTGTGACTCTGCATGTGAGAATTGCCTCTCAGTGTGTCCCGCAGAGGCTGAAATGGCTGGGCTGGTCTATCCCAACCCCCTCAGTCACTGTATGTGGCTTCCCCCAAACAAGGCACCTGTCTGCAAGTGAGGTAGACCTAAAAGACCTGGACGTTGGAGGCTGTCTGGGGACTACGCAAACTGCAGGTGGGCAACAAACATGGTTTTGAAAGACCTGGGTGGTGAATCTCCGCGTCTACAACAGTTGACCTCTGGCAACCATTTTGATTCACTTTTCCATATTCATTTGGAGAGCTGCTCCTCAAGGATGCAAACGGGCCTTTCTTTCTGAGGAGAACCATACAAAACAGACATGAATTGGACAAATTACAGCTGGTGTCAGGGCTAAAAATTATGCTTCTTATCTCCCTCCTCCACTATCTATTTTCAGATTCCCAGCTCTCAGCTACCATCTCTGTGGCCTTAGTATCTTGCATGGTGAAATTACCTCAACCCTGCTTCCAAGGGAGCCTGAGCCCTGATCCCTCTGCTCTTTTCAGAATATGGCTGTTGTTATAAATTTGCAGGTACAATTGGTCAAGGGTGTAATAAGCATCCAAATGGAACAACTGAGTTTAACATGCATTTCTTCCTGTGTCCCATTATGTAAAACAGCAGCCCTACATTCTCATAATTATCAGGGTCCATTACCTCTACCTAGGGAGTGATTCCTCTTCTTGTGTAAAAGTCCTAGAAACAAAAGGAGCCATATATGCCCAGGAAGCAGCTAAATTTTATAATTATATATTTTTTTAAAGATTTTATTTATTTATTTGACAGAGAGAGACACAGCGAGAGAGGAAACACAAGCAGGGGGAGTGGGAGAGGGAGAAGCACACTTCCCGCCGAGCAGGGAGCCCGAGGTGGGGCTCGATCCCAGGACCCTGGGATCATGACCTGAGCCGAAGGCAGACGCCCAACAACTGAGCCACCAGGCTTCCCCAAATTTTATAATTGTACTTACATATGATACTTTCATATGTCCTGGGTGAAAGTAATTTCCTTCTAAAGATCAGGATTTCTGACCTTACATAGTCCATGGTTGTGGAAACAGAAAGCATAAAATCCCACTAAAGTCATCAGGAATGATAATGAGATCACTCCAGCTTCCATGCTTAGTTTCTAAATGCAAGTCTATTTCTTCTACGGGCTAAAATTTTTTTGAATTGAATATATAGTCAGTGTCCTGAAGGATAGTATCTTATCCTTTCAGAATATCTCCCTAGAGGGGACAATTCAGCTGTGCTTTCAGCAGGGTGTCCCAGTGATCTATCAGGCTGGTAGCTTCCAGATAGAGACGAATGTGATACGACTAGTGGATCCCCCAGTCATAAACCCACAAACACACCTTCTTTGCTGAAAGTGGGTCCTCTAGTCTTCTGTGATGTTATGTGGGATCCCATTCCAGTGCATCAAGTATTCAGTAAGCCCTCAGAAAGTGGTGGTCAAAGTCCAGGGGATAGAAAAAACAAATCCATAACCAGAATACGTGTTTTTATTTTAAAGGCCCTAGTGAAATCAGCTTTCCATTTGGTTCACTCAAGAACTGATGTCATTTGCAGACTTCACACTGCTCTCTGTGACTAGCATGTCAGAGATTAAGGCAATAATGATGATTAGATTAGTCTTGGAAAGTAGAGTCCCTGATACTGAGTTTATGTGTGGCCTCCATTCCTATAACTGTCTTTTTAGTTTATGTGTGCCCATTAAAGCAGTAATAAGGTGGCTGAAGACAGAAGATAACTGACATCAACTTGCTGAGATAATATGTCTACTTAGCTGTTCAATGGGTTTTTTTCTACTTGGATGCTTTCTGGTGGATAGTAGCATCTTACACACAGATGTCCAAATGTAGAGTGATTAATTAAAGATCTGTGCTATGAACCATAGGATGACCAACAAAAAAAAATTGAATCCTTTTGTTATACAGTTACTGGAAGAGCACTGAACTAAGAATCACAAAGTCTCATCTTGAATATGACATTTGCAGGACCTAGACCTTGACCAATTGTAACCACATTTGTGAAAATAGGAAAGTATTGCTCTGAATGTCTCAATGTGCTATTGTGATAAATAGTAAATTTTGATGAAATTTAAGGGTTTAATTTTTTTTAAATTTGCGTAATACTAATAATATGGAATAAAGATGGACATAAGCAGAAATCCATCCAATGAGGTTTTTAAGACTCTTAGTTATAAGGATATAGGTAGAGTAATTCTCCCTTGTGGAAGTTTGATTTCCTTCCATCTCTCTTATAAGTCTACCTTGGTCTAATCATTTCTTCAAAGCGTTAGTCTCTAAAGGCTATGACCACATAAATGTCTTTCAAGTTATTTTAGAGGGTAGTTTTGCTAAATAGTTTTACCTCAACACTTAGTGATTTTAGCTTGGTACTTAGATGTCACCAGCTTTTGTATGTTTCTTTACCACCTATTCTCTGATACTAAAGCTAGGGGCACACATTTTAGTTTTTGCAGTGGTTGTTATGTCAGTATCTTACTTCTAGGTATAGTGTACATTCTCTGAATTAGATAGTGTATATTACCAAGGGAGCTCCCCAACCCTGCAAAAAAAATGGTTCAACATTATGAAAGCTTATTTCTCCCTATGTAACCAGCTGGCTGTGACTGGTTCAGGGCCAGGTGTGAAGTTCTGCCATCTTTTTCATCCAATGACATCCAAACCTCCTCTAGTCATCACCATTTTCTAGTCACTGTAAAGGGACAGAAAGTACAGAGTAATGGCTTAGGCTTTAAAGAGTGATTTATAATGCACAAATTCTAACAAAAATGTAATTTGGGCTTATCACATTTGATCTGGGAAATTGCAACTAAGCCCCTTAGAGGGAATTGACCAGTTATCAGCTAAGGTGAAAAAAGTGTGTCACAAAGTAATCTTGAGCCTAGGTCAAGATAAATGTAAGATAATAAGTTATAAACAGAAGAAACTAGTTGGTAATAAAACAGGAAGCAGCAGCATGTGATGGTAGCTGAGTCATATAATTAGAGATTCATGAATTCTTATTATTGGGGACCTGCAAAATATCTACAACCACCTAACAGACTTAATCACGCTGTAACTCCTGTTCTGCCGTTTTTATGGAAGTACATTAAAACTTCTCTAACATCTGTTTACTCTCTTTCTTTCCTTGACTGGAATCAAGGAAGTTTTTATGCCCTACCATTTGCTGAACCTTAAAAGAAAACTCAAACCAACTAATTTTCAAAGCCAAAATGACATTTAAGTCAAAAGTAGCTGCCTGAAAAATATCTTGTCCATCATGTTGGCCAAAATAACTTTCAAGGCAAACGTAAACCACAGAGATTCTGTCAGTACAATGACCAAAACCACTTTTGGTCCCTCATTGCCTCATCAGCACAATTTCATTGATCCAACAAAGTTATCGCAAGAAATACTTGGCACCATTCATACCCGGGCATGTAGGCAAAGCTGTTGAATTTCCTGCCAACGTACAAATTTATGTCAACTTCCACCCAACGTATTTTTATTACCAGAATTGTGATGCTATGATTATTTCTCAATATGTCATAAATTGCTTATAGCTATGCTCATATTGATGAAGTGCTTATTTACTGACACCAATTATTTCCCCTTAATCTTGTCAGATGGCTGCTGTTTAGTATAAGGTGTCCTTAATTAACAACTCAGTATAATTAAAAGTGTAATGAAAATATATTGTCAAGACTATGATCATCTTGGGCGCCTGGGTGGCTCAGACGGTTAAGCGTCTGCCTTAGGCTCAGGTCATGATCTCAGGGTCCTGGGATCGAGTCCCGCATCGGGTTCCCTGCTCAGTGCAGAGCCTGCTTCTCCCTCTCCCTCTGCCACTCCCTCTGCTTGTGCTCTTCTATCTATCTCTCTGTCAAATAAATAAATAAAATCTTTAAAAAAAAAAGACTATGATCATCTCGATGTTATATAGGGCAATAGTACTGTTTCTATGAGAACGCAATGCTCAAATATTTAGGTCCTCAAAGTTTTCTCAGTGCATTTCAAGGATTAGCATTTTGAAATCATTGGCATAGAATTATAGTATTACCCTGCTAAAAATAATATATATTCCAAACAGCTGTTTGTGAAATAGTTCTCAGAAGTAGACACTTATTTTTTATGTGGAATAAAACATGGAAGAATTTGGTAATAATTTGTTCTTAATAAGAATCAAGGCTTGAAGCCATTTCTTACTTTTAGGCTAATTATATTTCAATTAGGTCAAATTAAGCCACAAAAATTAATAGTAGTAAAATCACTGAAAACACATTAATATCTTTACTTAGACTACATCTTTGAGTTCATTTTGTCTTGGCAGTCTGTTGAGGTCCTTTAAAAACACAGGATTTGAGGTATTTGCTGCTTTGTTATCTGCTTTGAAGAAAAAATAAAACATGAAAATCTAAATAAAAAGTGTGTTCAAGCAACACTGAAAGAAAATTAGGTCACTACTTTTTCTTCTGATTTTTTTGTCTTCCTCTATATTATGTAATTTCTTATTTAACATCATCTCACATTTATTGCATTTTACTATATATTTATTAAATACTTGGGGATTTATAATAAACATATTTTACAAAATATGCACTAATTTCTTTCTGTGAATAAAAGACATAGTGATCTGACACATATTTCAAAGATACTCTGTGATCTAACAAAGGAAGACTCATAATTAATTGATCAGAAATGAAATTAAGGATCTCTGCCTAATGATAAAAACACAGCTACTAAGATCATTAAATGTTACAAAGTCAGTGGAATTTTATTTTTTTCTACAGTATCAATACCCTGCATCCAATGACTACGAGGAACATACATATGACTGAATTATTTGGGCTTATTACTCATCTCAACAGAGGAATGGAAAAAAAAGGTCAGTGTTATATTGTTATTTATTATAAAACAGATATATTTGGTCTTCATCCCATTCCTGCACAGAGTTCCTAAGACCTTCGGAATTTCCTAAGTGATAAGAATGACAAAGGTGTCTTGATACTCATAACAAACCCCTTTCAACCACATCTGAGTGACTTTTGGATCTGCCTAAGGATGGGGGCTGATTGTCATGGGAACCCACCCTGTGTTTGGAGGGTTGGAGTCCCACCTTTCTGACCTCTGGGGAGAGAAGATGGGTTACAGGTTGAATAAATCAACAATGGTCAATGATTTAATCAACCATGCCTATGTAATGAAGCCTCTATAAAACTCCAGAAAGATGAAGTTTAGAAGGCTTCTAAGGTTGGTAAACACAGAGAGATTTGAGGATGGTAGTGCACTAGAAGAGATCATGAAAGCTCTGTGCTCTTTCCCCATACCTTACCCCATGCATCTCTTTCATCTGGCTGTTTCTGAGTTATCTACATACATGAATAACTTGTAATCTGTTAAGTAAAATGTTTCTCTGCATTCTGTGAGACACTCTAGCAAATTAATCAAACCTAAGGAGGGGGTCATTGGACTCTCCAATCTATAGTTGGTCGTTCAGAAGTGCAGGTGACAGTCTGGACACACAGTTGGCTTCTGAAATGTGTGGCTGGGTGGGGGCAGTCTTGTAGAACTGAACATTTAACCTGTGAAATCTGATGCTATCTCCAGGTAGATAGTGTGAGAATTGAGTGAAATTGCAGAATATCCAGTTGGTGTTGGAGAACTGTTTTGTTGGTGCCAGGAAAGAACCCACACATTGTAAACTGGAATCAGAAACATGAGACAGCCTGGTGGAAATGGGGAGGAGTTAGTTTCTCTGGTTTTCTTTTTCTTAGTTTCTTTCTCTTTTGCACAACACATCAGTTTGAGTCCCAGAAATTTTGCAGGAATTACTGAGGAATAAAAGGATAGTTTCTTCCTACTGGGGTTGCTAAATTCTGAGAATGTGATTCAGGAACGCTTAGCAGGTATTTAACCGTTCCATGGAGCAACAGCCTTCCTGTTACAGAAGCTGACAAAGAAGAAAGAAAAAGACAAACCCTGCATGAATCTTAAGGGTATCTCTTGACCTCCTGCATCCATATATGCCTGAAAAATTTCATCCTTGAAGTCCATACATGGTCTTTTCAATAATGAAACCCAAGAAATTCCTTTTTTTTTTTTTTTCCTAAAGCTAGATTGACTTGGATTAATTTGCTGCAACTGAAGGATCCCTGTCAAGTTAGACAGGCTGAAACCAGTGTTTAAAGAGGCAAGAGAATTGCAATGTTTTCCTTTAATAATGCAAATCAAACCTGCACTAAGGGCTGCTTTGGGGGAAGGTTTATTTTCCATTCAGACCCTGTAGTATACAATATAGTACCTTCCAGATATTTTAACCACTGCTGCTCTATTACGTTTTTCTTCATAGTAATTCTGATGTTTTGCCATCTGATGCCCACCTCTCATTTGGGTGGGGCAGACTCTGCCTCCAATAGATGCCCTGCAGTTTCCCTTTATACTGATAATTTCTTTTTTTCTCCCACCACCATATTTTTCATAGAAGTATTTATGGCTCAAAAACTTCTGGAAGCAGTTAGATGGCTTGAGTTGGTTGCTGAGAAATTAATTCTGTCCCCTCAATTTATTTAAGATCATTTCCAAAGGCACTGCACATTTTCAAGTGTCCATAAATTCCAGGCTGCTCATAGACTGTATTGCATATTTTTGACTTAAGCCTATTTATCACTTGATGAGTGTAGATGGTGTATTGTCCCCAAACGGATCTTTAGATTGCATGGTGACAAAGAAAAACTAGAGCTGGACATTAAAGAGGTTAAAACAGATGTTATTTAAGACAGTTGCATTAGGAAAAAGAGACCTCGGTATAGAACTGGGCTTAATCCAAATATAACGTGGGCAAGAAGCAGGGTGGGGTCAGTGGATGGAAAATTAAGAGGAAACATTAGGATTAAGGAGGACTTTGGCTAAACCAATCTAACAGGATTCTTGCTGAAGACAGGCCAGGGTAATCAGGCATCATCACCTGGGGGATGGTGGAGGATGAGCAACCTCATCAGATATTGAGAGTGATCAGATATCCAGGATGGTCACACTGGATTTAGCAGGCTTTTTGCTAAAACTGGATTCTATAAAGAAGTGCACAAATGGGCCTAGGAAAATGTTCAGGAACCTGACTAAAGTTGCTCATTGAGTAACTTCAAAGTGTGTGAAGTCTAGTGAGAAAGATAGTGAAGAAAGCAGATGATTAAAACATAGGATAGTAAATGGTACAAAAGGCTGAACCTGAAATGTGATAGGAACAGAAAAAAAGGGGCAGTGCTTTCAATTTACAAATGTCAGAGAAGGCTTTGGGTAGAGAATTACTAAGAATCAAAGTGAGTAACAGTTGTTTGAGGTTGAAGAGAGGAGAGTGCTTCAGGCCTAGGGAAGGGAACAGGTTGTTGAGATCATGGCATGTTTAGGTGACTAGAAGTAATTGAGCATGTCTGGAGCCATGATTTCAGGAAGTTATGACTAACGAATAAAACAGTCAACAAAAAGGCTTAGATTAGACCTTATTTTGATGGCAGTGGTGGACTATGTTTTGAGATGCACATCACCAATTAGAAGTCAATGTCCTGCAAAGTTTGAATACATTTTAGGAATATTGTGTTCAAGTTGAAGTTAACCTCTTTCAGAGTGGAGACCAAATAGAAACTTAGTACCTATTTCAGTGTGAAGATGGAATAGAATCTTAAATCATTGCAAGTTCCCATGTGACACCTTCAAGGCTTAAAAAATGAAGATGAGTTTTAGATTTTGGCAAAGTTTTGTTCAGTTGTGCTACTTTGTTCAAATATCAGCATCTCCCAGTAATTATGTACAGGGGGCAAAATTATTTAATCTTTCAGAACTTCAGTTTCCATGTTTGCTAGATGGGCATCAATTCCAACTAGAGGAGAAATTAACAGATTACAGGAGACGTGGTATACAAAGGTAAACCAGAAGGGTGCCTAATAAGAAGAAGGCACTCAAATAGTATTCTTCCTATCCTCACTTCAGAGATTTCTAAGATAACACATGAAAATGCTCTTAACATGTCACAAGCAAAACAATCTTTTAGATGCAGCCAACTCCACCTGACAGGCACTGGGTACTACTACATTCTAAACACTGAATCTATCCTCCAGCCCTTCAAAATATGCAAATGTTCCTCTTGAAATTCCATTCATTGCTTCTGAACTCAGCAATACATCACCTTACTTGGCACATATTTTCTCATGATATGCCTTGAAAAGTGCAATATTTTACCTTCTACTTCACCAATTGTTATGCTATTACTTTTTATAATACCCTCTTAAGTGCCCCCATTGAAAGAGGTTATAATCACTAGGCTCTGAATATTCAACACTGCTTAGCAATTCCTCACTCCCACTCCACTTCACTCCCCACGTCAGGACCCACAATAGTCTCTGTGCCTCTATTATTTAGAAAACCATGAAGCACTGTATCAGTACATGCACAGACGGCTGTTTCTCAGGACCCTTTTCAGCTTATTCCAATGCTTTTGGTAACGGAAATCATGCATAATTACAATTCTAACTACCTACATATATTTACAAAAACTAGTCTTTGCTTTAATTTCTGACAAAGGCCTCAGTTGGTACAACACAGATCAATGACTTAATTATACCATTGCGAAATTGAAACAGAGAGGCCAAACATTTTTCAGGTTTATTGCCATTGGTCTTACAACGAAGTAAGGGATATTCAAATGAATTACAAACCATGTGTGTATGTCTTTTTTTTTTGCATTTGTGTTCATTTTCACATGCTTCAAATACAATGAGATGGTGTAGAAGTAACTTTTAAAATGCTTTTCAGTTTATCTTCATCCTAGTATCTCAACATATAAAAATGGGAAAAGATGGGTTAAGATTGAAGTCACAGCACTTCTGATATTGAATACAAATTTTTGGAAGTGTCTTTATTTTTCTTGGAAGAAGTTTCAGGAGTTGCATCAAATTCTCAATTTAGAAAACATCCAAAATATTTTTACAGTAGTTGTATTTTTACAGAAGTCGCTCTTTAATCATGATAACCACTTTTTTTTTTAATAACTACTGTTTTTAGGAATTCTTGGGGGAGGCACCTCCATGCACTGTTAGTGAGAATGAAATCTTGTTTAATTTTTTTCTTAAACTTTTTAACACTGTTATTAAATGTTACATAAATACATATATTTCCTCTCCCTTCTAGTTTATTCTAATAAAATTATTAAAGATGCAAGTAAAACTTTAGCCAAAATGCTATTCAACACAGTATTCTTATAATAGTAGAAAGTAACAGCAACATACAAAAGAATGAAACTGGTCCACCTTGTTACACCATACACAAAAATAAACTCAAAATGGATGAAGGACCTAAGTATGAGACCTGAAACCATACAAATCCTAGAAGAGAGCACAGGCAGTAATCTCTCTGACATTTGTTGTAGTAACATTCTTCTAGAAATGTCTCCTGAGACAAGGGAAAATAAGCCATTGGGACTACATCAAAATAAAAAGCTCTGCACATTGAAGCAAACAACCAACAAAACTAAAAGACAACCTACTGAATGGTAGAAGAGATTTGCAAATGACGTATCCAAAAGAGGGTTAGTATCCACAAGATATAAAGAACAGATACCACTCAACACCCCCCAAAACAAATAATCCAATTAAAAAATGGGCAGAAGACATGAAAGACATTTCTCCAAAGAAGACATCCAGATGGCCAAGAGACACATGAAAAGATGCTCAACATCACTCATCATCAAGGGAAATGCAAATCAACACCACAATGAGATATCACCTCACATCTATCAGAATGGCTAAAACCAACAACATGAGAAACAGCAAGTGTTGATAAGGATGTGGAAAGAAAGAAAGGAACCCTCTTACACTGTTGGTTGGAGAGCAAACTGGTGCAGCCACTGTGGAAGACAGTGTGGAGGCTCCTCAAAAAGTTAAAAATAGAACTACCCTATGATCCAGCAACTGCACTACTGGGTATTTACCCAAAAGAATACAAAAACACTAATTCGAAGGGATATATATACCCTTGTTTATTGCAGTGTTACTTACAATAGCCAAACTATGGAACCAGCCTGAATGTCCATTGATACATGAATGTTTAAAGAAGAGATGGTATATATGCACAATGGAATATTACTCAGCCATGAAAAGAAATGAAATCTTACCATTTGCAAAACATGGATGGATCTAGAGGGTATAAGGCTAAGCAGAATATGTCAGTCAGAGAAAGACAAATACCATATGTTTTCACTTTTTTTGTGAAATTTAAGAAATAAAACAAATGAACAAAGGGGGAAAAAAGAGAGACAAACCCCAAACCAGACTCTTAACAAGCATCAAACAGATGGTTACCAGAGGGGAGGTGGGTGGGGGGATGGGTTAAATAGGTGAAGGGGATTAAGAGTATACTTATCTTGATGAGCACTGTAATATAAGCAATATAGGGAACTGTTGAATCACTATACTGTACACCCAAAACTAATATAACACTGTATTATATTAAAAACACTGTAATTTAATTTTTTAAGTAGTGAATTAGTTAAAAAATACATCATGCATAAAATGCAATATTAAGCAGCCACTGATTCACTAATAAGAGAACATTGTATCTTCCTACCTTAAGATTTAGCAACCAGTTTGCTCCTCTACCTAGTCTGTCTTTTTTCCGGTTGCTATGGATGAACTCTGATCTCCTCTCTTAGGTCTGCCTTTGTCTCCTTGTTCAATTGTTCAGTTCCAGCCCGACATTATTCCCAATGACAGACAATTAATTAGTAGAGCTGCAATTCAAAGAAGAGATTGTTTGGACTCCTAAGCTTGTGCTCTTTTCCCTAAATGCAAATATTTAGGACCTTACTATAATTGCTAAATGTTTGTTTTTCTTCGGGGTGCCTGGGTGGCTGAGTCCATTAAGCATCTGACTCTTGATTTTGGCTCAGGTTAAGATCTCAAAGTTGTGAGACTGAGCCCCACCTTGGGCTCTGTGCTGGGGGCGTGGAGTCTGCTTAAGATTCTCTCTCTCCCGGGCACTTGGGTGGTTCAGTTGGTTAAGTGCGGGACTCTTGGTTTCGGCTCAGGTCACAGTCCCACGGTTGTGAGATTGAGCCCTGTGTGGGGCTCCTCACTCAGTGCAGAGTCTGCTTCAGATTCTTTCTCCCTCCCTCCCTGCTGTCCCACTTGTGCTTTCATTTTTCTCTCAAATAAATAAATAAAATCTTAAAAAAAAAAAGATTCTCTCACTCTCCCACTGCCCCCTCCCTTTTTCCCTCTCTAAAAAAAAAGATTTGTCTCTCTTCAGTATTTCTTCAAATTGAGATAGGTAAATATCAAAATGAAGTCAGCAAATCCATTAACACTCAATTTCTTATTCTCTTTCTAATGGCATCAGTATAGGTATTATTGCTTCTTCTATTTTTCAGTTTTTCTTGTCCATATGCAAACAGACAAAATTAACACCTGTCTTAATCCCAGTATTATTAATTATGCTATAGCAGGATTTCTCTGATGCATTTTAAGAGCTGTTCACACTCCATTCCTTTTCCTCCCACTTCTCTGGAACTCACTCCAAGTTAGATTTCATCCCCACAGCTTTTCTGAACTAACTCTTGTCAAAGTCAACAGTGATCTCCAAATCACGAACCCCAGTGGCCCTTTCTCTGTTCTAAATCTGATTTTGACTTCTCAGCATTATCTTATACATTCTCAAATTACCATATTCTCCTTCTCAAATTACCATATTCATTTGAGTTTCAGAATTTTTTTTTTAATTTACTAAATAAAGGAGTTTCATGAGTCAGTCATTGCAGCTTTCTTTTCTCTCTCTCCCTTCACACTCTAAGCTAGGACTGTCCAGGAAAAATGTCAAACCAGCCACAAATGTGAACCACATTATAATTATAAAACTTTATACAAAGTAAAAAGAGTAGGAAATTTTAATTTTAATAATGTATGTTATTTAAGACAACATATTAAAACATGATTAAAAATACCATCAACATAAAATCATTCGTGAGATAGTTTAGGTTATTTTTTCACAATACATCTTCAAACTCTAGTGTATTTTATGCCTACAGTACATCTCAATTAGGACAACTTAAAGTTCTGGTGTTTGAAAGCCCCATGTGGCTAAGTCTACCATATTGGTCCACGTGGCTATAGATGATCTCATTTATGGCTTTAAATGCCATACCTCTGCTGAGTGCTGTCAAATTAACATATTTGGAACCACTGCCCTGAAATCCTCTTCCCTAAAAAGCCTATTTGATATCTCTACTTGTATGTCAAATAGTTACATCAAACTCATGCTCAAAATGATTTCTAGCCCCTACACCCACAAACTGTCATGTCCCCCAAATACATATATATAAAAGCTTTAATGATCACCTACTATGGAAGTATATATACATATACACACATATATATATACACACGAATACAAACATATACATAGATTTATAAGTATGTGTACATATACACATACACTCATGCATATTCTTGGAGTTACACTTGAATGCTGTTCTTATACCCAGCATTTGATTTGGCAGTTAACCTTGTTAGAACTAGAACTGCTTCAGGGCGCCTAGGTAGCTCAGTCTGCTGGGTGCCTGACTCTTGGTTGCATATGGGGTCATGATGTCAGGGTTTTAGGATTGAGCTCCTCATTGGGCTAGGCATGGAGCCTGCTTGGGATTCTCTCCCTCTCCATGGGCCCACTCCCCATTCTCTCGCACTCTCTCATGCTCTCTAAAAATACAAACAAAAAAACTAGAACTACTTGTACAATGTGTGTAGAATCTGATCATTTATGTCCTCTACTACACTATTATTTCCCTGCCACTAGGTCCAAGTAGGAGTTGCTGTTTTTCATGGTACTTGCACTCTTGCTTTTCTACAGTGGAGACTTTTTTTTTCTGTCTCCAGAACTCTATAAACAAATAGAAAAAGAAAGACAAACTCACACAGTTGTGTAATTTAATGTTTGCACCTCATCGAACTTACCATTTTCATTCCCTGCCTGGCCTCTGTAGGTATTTGTGCTTGTAACACTAGATGTAGATTATAACACATGACACCAGGAGGCTTAACATGTCTTGACCAGCATCTGCCCTATTCATCACATTAAAGATGTTGGGGACGTTTGCTGGTGTTGCTATTTCTATAAATCACTAAATAAAATAATGACATTTTTTTCCTTTTAAATTCCATAGCAGGATGCTTTTTTACACTTGAATCTAATAGTATGAGCAACATTTAGGGGAGCAATATTTAGGGGAACTTAGACAAATATACTTGAACTATGTTACCCACTATAGTGGTTTCGAACTTAATGATACGTTTTCAATTCCTAAAAAAGAAATTTTGAAATACAATATAAAGTGATCATTACATCTAACTGAATATTTTATTTCTGTGCATAAGAAGAGTATTTGTAATGTGTTATTTGTGCTGAGGTCTTAACTATAATAAACCGAAACCCTTGCTCTCATCTTGCTATTTTGTTATGTAACACACAAAAACTAAATGAACAACAACCACAAAGGCAACAAAAGATGAGTTTTTAAATGCTCAAAAGGGTTGATTTTCATGTGTGTGTTTTTTAAATGCCATAAGATACAGAAAGCTTTCAATTTATATTAAATAGAGATGTAGATATGGGTACAAAACTAATCACAAATAAACCATAGAGTTTTCAATGTATTTGTAGACAAATCAAGTTTTCTTTCAAAGTATTAATTTAAAGTAGGTGAGACCCATGATCCTCTGGTTAAATACATCAGAGCAGAGGGATTTCCATCTTCTTTGTCATCTCTGAAATAATCAAAAGCAAACCAACTAAATAAATTTCAAAAACAAGCAAAATGTGAAAACACCACTCATTTAAAAAAAAATGGAAATCATCACAACACCTAACTATTAACTGGAAAGAATAGCTGTCATAAATTGTGAAGCTTGAAACAAGTCAAGGGGCAGTGATAAAGCAGGTGAGGCAGATGATCAGACTTCACTAGAAGTACCTTTCCCTCTGGATTAGAATTTGAGGGTTCATTCTTTGGGGATTCAGTAGAGACGTGGAAGAGCTCACGTGTGACTGTGTGAAATGTCTCTTTTGGTAAGTTCTGTTTTATCCTCATAGTTTATTATACATTCTGTTAAATGTTTAGTACCAAAGGGGGTTCATATCTCATCCTATGGAGAGACAGTCTTAAAATTTTCATCATAAATCCATTTTCAGAGTTAAGGATAAGAGTAAATGCTTCCATTTGAAAGTTATTTTGTTAATCACTTTGCCTGTTTTTCCTTATGCTTTTTAATTATGCTTAATTAAAGTAATTTGTTGGCATCTGAAACTAATGATGTAATGTATGGGGATTAACATAAGAATAAAAAAAGGAAAAAAAATAAAGTAATTTGTTGGATTATGGTTAAGATAAGAAAGTATGAAGATAATTATGTTCCACCTGGGTTTAACTATTATGCCTGTAAATATTGCTCCAGTCCTTATGGTGAACTTTTGTGAAAAAGCATTTAATCTGAAAGTAAATATATTTGTAGTGTTGTCCAAAGTAAGCTACGCTATCACACGTGAGAAGAAACGGGATGTCTTCTGGAAGGAATGCTCTTTAGACCTTATGATGTCCACATTTCACACAAATATTAGGTGAGTAAGACATTATGACTCTCTATTTAGTCTCATTGTTGAATAATTAGTTCAGAGAAGAAATCAGCAATGTGCATTCATTAGTTATTTCAGCCAACATTTAATAAGCACCTATCATAAGCCCAGCCCTGTTCAGCATCCTAAGTATGTAGCAGAGAATAGACAAAGACTTATTCTAGAAGGGCGATAGATAGTAAGTACGGAAACAAATATAGATACAACAATTTCAGGTTCTCTGAAGATGAAGGAAGAGATGGGAAGATGGGAGCTGGCTACTGTTTTTATGCAGGGGTGAGGGAAGCCTCTCTGAGAGTGACAATCAAGCAGATGCCTCAGTGGAGGAGGGTGTGTATCTAACATACTTGATGAGTTCTTTTGAATGCTGAGATTATGTGTAATCTGCCCAAGTTATCAATATATGGGTTTAGATATTCCATACTCTCCATAAAAACAGTATTTTGTGTCGCTATCAACAAAATTGTGAAAACATGTATTGGAGTTGGTAGCAGTGATGTAAAAGCAATAGGAAGAAACAATAATGCTATTATTAATTGCATTCACACACTGATGAGAACATTCATAAATGAGTATTAATGGTTAAAGAGATGCCAGCCTTTTAATATCCATGCAACAGAAACACATGTGAAACAGGAGATGAATCTCTTAACTTTATTGTAACTCAATTATCTGATTTGTGTAAAGACTTATTACCATCAAATTCCTTCTTTGAACAGTGTATGGGCTTGAACTGACAGCTTGCTGGGCACTCGAGGTCTTTTGAAATGCAGATTGTTTCGAGGTTCTTGGGTACACAGGGCTCTGTAATTATGCCGTAAAAACAGGGAACCTCTAACTCAAGAAAAACATTGGACAGCTGCAGTGATTGTGTACAAACATTTTCTCAAATTTCAGTTTCCAAACCAAACAGAAGTGCACACTGTGCGATGACCTTTATTAGCAGGCTATCCTCTAATTTGGTCTCTTAACAATCTGTCAGTGTTTTCTTTAAATCAGCTTTCTAAAAGAAAAAATACATATATTATTTAGCCATTTTAAATTTCAGCAAGGCTAATATTTGGCACTTGATCAGGACTGCTGTTTTATTTCATTTTTCCCCTGCAAAACTATTAACTAGTCATTACACAGACAGTGATAAAAACATGTATATAAATACTAAACCTTAATATGTACAGTAAGCATACATGTTGCCTTAGAGTCACTCTATATTTATCCTGTTTTCCACCAACACTGAAGGAATCAGAATTTGTACATAAAATCTCATTAGCTTGGTCCATTTAACCTTCTGTAATGATTGGAGCCAGGGACCCTGGAACCTGGGTTCAGATCCTGACTGCCACTTATGAGATGGGTGGCCACAGACTAGTTACTTTACATTTCTGAACCTCAGATTCCTGATCGATAAAATGTGAATGTTAACAGCACCAGCTTCCTAGTGATGCTCAAGTGATAAATACATCTGGCTTTAACAGCTTCACTTGGCTTCTGGTAAGAGCTCAATGCATGTTGCTTCCTCTTGCTTATGTTTACTGAAGTCCCAGTAACTATACTGAGCACAAGCACAGTGTGTCCTCCCCCGCCCAAAAAAAGTAAAAGTGATTCTTTGATATTTGATTAAGGAAGAAATCATCAAATAGTCCTAGCAATTAGGAACATGGGTGAGTGACAGAAAGCTTGATGAAATGGAAGCCATATATTGCTTTCTTACCTATTTGGGGACATTTGCTGTTAACTTGTGTAGGTTCAGTTGCACAATGGTGTTATCTGAGAACCTGGCTTGTAGCCTAATGATTGCAATCATTCACACATGTTCCTAATAGCTGCTATACAGATGGATGCATCAAGAGAGTCTTCAAGGGAGAAGGGGTATGGGAGTGGAGGCAGTCATCTGTTCCTTGCTCTTTTATCAGGAAATCAATAGATTTCCCACAACCTCCCATTAGAATTTTGCTGATGACTTTCAGTTATTGTCTGTGTCATATGGTTATTCCCTATGGCAAGTGGTACTGAAATAGCAAGCTGGGACCTTGCAATCTCCAACAAATAAGGTTATATTAATAGGAATGAAGGTGAGAAATACATGTTGGGTAATATTTTAGTGTCTGCCGTAATGGCCATCCAGGGAAACATCAGAATTGAGTTAGACTTCCATATATGTATTTTATGGTTTAGTATTTATTGTTTTAATATCCAATTGCCTATGGGAAAGTGATACTATGAACTTTTCATTGCTTAATTCCTCTGAAGTTTTAATTTAGCACTCGCACGAGATTTTATTTTGTAACTGAAATGTTTTCATTGCTTTTGTTTGTTGGTTTGTTTTCTTGGAAAACAATCAGCAGTTGGGCAAAATGCTACTAGAGTTCACTCATCACACTTCAGCTACACTGGCTTTCTTTTTATTTCTCAAATATGGCTAATGCAGCCCTACCTCATGGCTTTCCCACTTGTTCTTGCTTCAGTTTTGGAAACTTCCAGCCCAAACCTGCACTTATCACCACCATCTTCCCACATCTGATTCCTCCTCTAGGTTTTGTTCAAATATCCCCTCCTCAGAGACTCCTTCTCTGATCAGATGTCCCTTCTAATCAGCCTCTATCTCATTAATCCTATCTTATTTTATTCATTTTCCGGCTTTAGTTTTCTTCCTTTAAAACTGTCTTATTTTTTATGCACTTACTTGTTAACCTGACGCTTCCAAATTTACTGTAAGTTCCTCTAGTTGAGGGACATTTGTCGGATTCATCACTGCATTTTCTCAATCTAAAACAGTGCTTAACACATAGTAGCCATTTAATAAATACTTGTAAAACAAATGAAAGCATTCTTAACATAGGGTTCTTGGTTAAAATAAGAGGAGTAATTTAAATATTAAACATTTATTTTTTTTATTTTTTATTTTTATTTTTTTTTAAGATTTTATTTATTTATCTGAGACAGAGAGAATGAGAGAGACAGAGAGCACATGAGAGGGGGGAAGGTCAGAGGGAGAAGCAGACTCCCTGATGAGCAGGGAGCCTGATGCGGGACTCGATCCCGGGACTCCGGGATCATGACCTGAGCCGAAGGCAGCCGCTTAACCAACTGAGCCACCCAGGTGCCCTAAATATTAAACATTTAAATATTTGATAGCAGCAAGAGAAAATGGGTTAATCTCTCCATTCCAACAATTGGAATATACTTGAGAACAAGTCTTCTTACACCTAACAGAACCTGAATGGACAATGGTAACATCTCTCATTCTTTTTATACCATGTCCCAAAAACTTCTTTTTATTGACACAGACTTCCATTACTCAGTCATCTACTCCTGGTCAAATCTTACTGGCTCGGGCATCATTGTCTTTGCCTTTGTCTGTCCTGAGGCATTAGATATTAATTTAAAAATGCAATTCTCTCCAATTAAAAGATGGGCAAAATATCTGAGCAGAAGTCTCACCAGAGAACAGTGAGATACCGCTACTTGCCTGTTAGGATGGTGAAAATCCAAAACACTGACAACGCCAAATGCTGGTAAGGATGTGGAACCACAGGAACGGTCATACATGACTGATAGGAATTCAAAATGGTACAGCCACTTTGGAAGACAGGTTAGCAGTTTCTGACAAAACAAAATATAATTTACCATCCAATCCAGCAATCGAGTTCCATGGTATTTAATCCATATGAGTTGAAAACTTATGTCTACTCAAAAACCTGTGTGTAAGTGTTTATAGCAGCCGCATTCATAGTTGCCCAAACTTGGAGGTAACCAAGATGCTCTTCAGTAAATTAATGGAGAAACAAACTTTGGTAGACCCATACAATGGAATATTATTCAGCAATAAAAAAGTGAGCTATCAAGTCCTAAAAAACCATGAGGAACCTTAAATGCATATTGTTAAATGAAAGGAACCAATGTGATGAGGCTACATACTCTATGATTCCAACTCTTTGACATTCTGGAAAAGGCAAAACTATGGAGACAGTAAAAAGATAAGTAGATGCCCAGAATTTGAAGGGAAGAGAGTATAAAAACTATATAGTGTTCAATATGAAGAGTGAACCTGAATTTAAACTATGGATTTTAATTAATAATAATGTGTCCATACTCATCAATATTAACAAATGTACTATTCTAATGCAAGATATTAATAATAGAAGAACTCAAGGAACCTGGGTGGCTCAGTCAGTTAGGCATCTGCCTTCTGCTCAGGTCGTGATCCCGGGGTCCTGGGATAGAGCCCTGCGTTGCGCTCCCTGCTCAGTGGGGAGCCTACTTCTCTCCCCCCTGCCCATGCTCTCTCTTTCTCTCTCTCTCTCAAATTAATTAATAAATAAAATCTTAAAAAAAATAATAGAAGAAAGTTGAGGAAGGGTGTTGGGGTACATGGGAACACTTTGTATACATTCTCCTAAATTTTTCTATACACCTGAAATTCCAAAAAAAAAAAAAAAAAAAAAAAAACAACCCAAAAACTAAAGTCTATTTTTTTAAAGTAATTCTCACAGAATAATATTTAAATACAGAGCACCTGTCTGTAGTGTCTTTGTATTAACAACTTGTAATAAGAAAATTTGAAAGAGTGATTGGCTTGGTCATTCTTATCCACAAGAGAACTGATTTGTTCTCTTTCTCCCTTCGGTTAGTTGAATAACTGAAGGTCAAAAACATTACCAAATCCCATTTAATTCTGGGCTCTAAGATTCTGTATTTTTTAAAGTTCTGTCTGGAATGACTTTTATAAGTATTAACTAAACAAAATGTCAGGCTTCTCAGAGATTAGCATGTCTCAGGAAATTTAATAAAAAGTAATTACAATAATAATTGACTGCATTTTAACTAACAAGCAGATATTTGGTTTTCTTTCTCAAAAAGGGAAAATTTTGGCTTTGAGGAAAAATAAAACTCTCATGCACATTAATAATGTGTACAAATTGAAATGTGTCATTTTGTTATTCATGAAATAGAGAATAATGTCTTACTTACTTGCTAGGCAAACAAACTTCAGCCTTACCAGAGCACTAAAATTAATTAATATCTCTTGATGCTTCTGTATTATATGGAACAATGTAGCTCATGTTATTCATATATACATGAGAATATTTTTTGTGGGCTTTTGTTTTTTGGCCACAAGCAAGGATGAATCCAGTCTTGAAAATCCAAACAAATTAAAGAGGATCAGAAATTATTAACAATTATGATATTATGTAGCTTTATCACTGTTAGCCAGTAGAGTAGTTTCACAATGGTTTTACTTTCTTTTATTCATTTTTCCTAACAAATATCTATAGTGCAGTAAAGGTTAGAGATCATGAAACTGCCCTGTCATTTACAAAGTTTGAGAGATTCATCGATTGCTGGTCTCTCGACTCACCCTTGTACCCAGCTAAAAGGTTATCTTCTCATTGATGAAAGTCTTCCAGCAGCCAAGGCAATAGAATGTATTGATGAAATGTCTAATGGCCAAAAAAAAAAAAAAGAAAGAAATGCAGTTGCAATTCTAATTGGGAATCTGTTTTAAGACTTCATAGTTGAGTGATAGTACCATTTGTTTTCTCCTGCTTGTAAGTCAGTGTTTTAAAGCAAGCTGATTGCTATAGGAAGTTGTAATGACTTATCCTAAATTTCTTTCCTAGTCATCTAATGGCATAATCTAGAGACTAAAAGGTTCTTTCCTGATACATTCAATCTTAACTGAAATGTGACTCTTCCCAGGACCACATGCATTTCCAGCTTTTTTTTTTTTTTTTTTTTTTTTTTTTGAGGATAATGAAAAGTGCTACATATACAAGATCTGCTACTGAGGCTTTAATATAATTTATCTCATGCAAAAAGACAGTAACCCTCTGAAATAGACATTACTACTCTGTTGAAGAACCTGAGACCCAAGAATTTAAATATCTGTTCAAGGTTTTGGGGTGCCTGTGGGGCTTAGTCGGTTAAGAGACCGCTCTCAATTTTGGCTCAGGTCAGGATCTCAGGGTCCTGCGACTGAGCCCGTGTGGGGCTCCACGCTCAGCACAGAGTCTGCTTGAAGATTTCTCTCCCTTTCCCTCTACCCCCTGTCTGTGCTCTCTCTCTAATAAATAAATAAATCTTTAAAAAAAAAATCTGTTCAAGGTTTCAAAACTAGAATATGGCAGCATTTGATTTCTACATCCCTGCTTCTATTCTATAATGATGTTCCCACTCCCTGTGTGCTGCAGTCGGCAGAGGGGAACATCGAAATTCTCTAAGTCATTGTTGCCATATCCTGCTATTTTCATATAAAGATACAGTTTTTGAATCCCATGTAATTTTGTTATTCTGCACATCTCTTTATTTTTTAATTTTTTAAAGATTTTATTTATTTGAGAGAGAGAGAATGAGCCAGGGGAACAGAAGGCGGGGAGGGACAAGCAGACTCTGTGCTGAGCTTGGAACCTGACCCAGGGCTCGATCCCACAACCCTGAGATCATGACCTGAGCTAAAACCAAGAGTTGGTGGCTCAACCGACTGAGCCACCCTGGTGACCCTGCATACCTCTTTACTGATGTCATTTGCTAATCTACTGACTATTTACACCTACTCTGACTTTGATCCTGGACTTGGATGTTTTCAGTATTCGTGTTGTCAACATGTTTTATACTGTGATGTCAACATTTCTTAACAGCTCCTCCAAGGTCCTTCACATACACTCCAGCAAATCATACTTACGGAGGCATCTGGACTTTGTTATTGCCCCCAAGGGCTTCATATATGAAACATTAAACTCTGACATCTCTCTTTTACTACTAGCTGACGTTGTTATATCTCTCTAAGTCTTAACTATTCTTATTCATTACCTCACCAATATTCCCTTATCTTGACCTCTCAGTCTATTAGCTTCCTCAGATTATCAATTACTTGTCACTGATCACCCAGTAATTACAGGAGTAAAAGCACACCATCAATATCATTTTTCACTATTTAGTAATTATTTGCCACACATTGCAGATAGCACTTTATGTTTTGTAAACTGAGTCTCAGAGAAGTAAAGCAGACAACCCAATGCCATAAAGTTAATAAGTGATATAACTGGGAAAAGAGTCTTGCCAGTGTGACTCCGAAGCCCCTGCTCTTTTTATTATATGGTGCTGCCTAATTGGCCTAAACTCCTCTGACATGCATCTGTGATTATCACTGTCAGCTCTCTTATGTGCAAACCTCTACCTCTGAGTCATCACCATGCAGTCCTGGTGGGTCTCCAAAGCTGCGTAACTATCTTTATGATGGTAGTCAGCTTCCATTCCTAGCTGCCTCAAGTGTGACTACAAACTTCACTTTCCTTTAACTCCTCAAACTCTCTACTAAACATAAAATGCACATCGTGCTCATACACACACACACACACACACACACAAGTAACTTTGCATCTTACTTCATAGAGAAAAATTCAGGTTTTCAAGCAAAAGATTTCTCAGCATGTTGTCTCCCCTTTACCCCTTTTTTGAAACTATATTCATCCTCATACGCATCCTTTCTGTCCTACCAGAAAAGACATCCTCAATCTTCCTGCCCAAACTAATCTCTACCTGGGCTCTAGAAGTCCAACCCCTCAGGACCTTGTCTCATCAACGTTTTTCTCTTTCATAATTTCATATATGTGTATCTTTTCTAGTTTCTACTAAATCTATGTATATGTAATTTTTAGGAATGATTTTTGCCTCCAAATAACAGAAAACACTTCTACTGATGGCTGAAGAAAGTAGGGGTTACTTTTTTTCACAGAGCAGAAAATCTGGAACTAGAATGTTGCTGTCACTGGTTTCATAGCTTAGCAATGGCAGGATGTGTTCTTAATTCTCTCAGCTGTATCCTATCATGTAAATACGCTGCTATAGTTCCATACATCACACCCTTGTAGAAAGCTCCCCAGCAGACTTCCACTCTGATTGTATTGGCTGGAATTTATTGTCAGATTGGTTTTACAAAGCTACCCCAAATGCTGTGGAGAATGGAAAGGCAGGGATGTGTTTTTTTAAGGCTAAATAGTGAAGGCGGAGATGCCTGGGTGGCTTAGTCTGTTAAGCATCTGCCTTTGGCTCAGGTCATGATCCCAGGGTCCTGGGATCAAGCCCCGCATGGGGCTCCCTGCTCAGCGGGAAGCCTGCTTCTCCCTCTGCCTGCTACTCCCCACTGCTTGTGTGCTCACTCTCTTTCTCAAATAAATAAATAAAATCTTAAAAAAAAAAATAGTGAAGGTAGGACAGGAAGAAAGCTGGGAAAACGTACTATTTAGGGAACCTACAGTGTATGTCAAAGCATGTGTGCATACTTCAGCGTCTTCTATCTTTGAAAGAGGAGGGTTATGCAAAAGAAAACTGTACAGATCCAGATTTTCCATCCGTGTCCCTGTGTTCAGCTTGTGTCTTGTTCCTCCTCTGCAGTTCCTGGACTGCTTCAGGCCTGACCCTCTGCAAGAGTTTGTTGGCAACCAATTCCCTAATTTCTAGATCCATCTTTGTGAACGCTTGGAGCTGTGACCACCTCTGCTTCCGAAAGGGGAGTCATACTCCTCATCCATTTCTATCTGAAAACACACGGTGGAGCAATCTTGTATGCTCAGTCCTCTTGAGTTTGCTCTGCAGTTATTAGTTTTTCCGTATTTTATTTTTGTAGTATCATTTTAGGACTGCATTTGGAGAGAAATTGAAAAATGTGTTGAATCTGCCTTCTTTAACTGTGAGCTTTATCTTACTACATTGAGTGATTATTTGTATGTCTGTATTTGCTACTAGGTTCTGAATTATGGAGGGAGAACAATTTGTTTACTTTGTTTCAGTTCCTAGTACCCTGCCTAGTTCTTAAGTACTCAATTATTGATGAATGTGACTAGATAAATTAATTAATCACTAGATACTCACAAGGATTTGAAATTCAAATACCAGATGTGGAGTACAAGATTGCCCCTTTACCACCTGCCGGAAGCAGCAAAATTTCATTCACATCTCAGATCTTCAGTTTCTCAACATTTAAATTAAAAATAATACTCTATACGTCCTTCATATTGTATCCTAAAATAAAATCAAATAATGGATATAAATATGCCTTATGAATTATAAAATGTAAGCAGTTATTATTTGATACATTTCTTTTGAGAGTTATTATGTAGAATCTGACAAAAAGATTAATCAATCCAAAATTATTAATTAACATTCATCAACAATTTATGGATAATGTACCAGTCACTACTCTTGATACAAGAAATATAGTGACCACAAGATCAATTCCTGCTCACAGGAAGCATGCTACCTAGTGGGTGATACAAGGTAGGTATATTAGTTTTCCATTTGCTACTGTAACAACTTACCACAGGCTTACTGTTTAAAACAACAAAACTTGATTATCGTACATGGCCAAAGTTCTGACAGGTTTCACAGGTTAAAATCCGGTTCTAGGCAGGGCTGTTCTCCTTCCTGGAGGCTGTAGAAGAGAATTTGTTTCCTTGCTGCTAATGACCCCCCACTTTTTAAAAACACATTGAAAATGAGAAGCCTGGGAATTCTTTCCCATAAAACATTGTGATAGAATGGAAACTGATAAAAAATATACTAGTATTGAAGGTTTTTTTTTCAAAAACATTTATATTCTCTCTTTTTTTCAAATTCCTAAACTGAAATCTCTTTATTTTAAAAGAATTATATATAAAAATCAGAGATGCCTGGTGGGTCAGTTGGTTAAGTGTCTGCCTTCGGCTTAGGTCATGATCCCAGGATCCTGGAATCAAGCCCGGCATCGGGCTCCCTGGTTGGTGGGGACCCTGCTTCTCTCTCTTCCTCTGCCACTCCCCCTGCTTGTGCTCTCTCTGTCTCTAATAAATAAATAAAATCTTGTTTTTAAAAAAAGAATTACATATAAAAATCAGTTTACTAAAATTCCTTTGGGACTAAGTCAAGTAAGGTACATTTATTTCTACTACCAGCCCAACAAGGTGGTTATAATTCTTGTTTCCTCTTAACATATGAGTAAACTCATAAATGCTCAAAAAATTGTAATTTACCCAAGATATGCTACTGGCTAGGGGTTGGCCAGGATCTGGATGGAGGACTGAGCAGACCTTGGTACATATTAGGCAGGTACACCCACCTGCCCAAAGTTTGTGGGCCTCTTCCATGGCATCGAAGAAAAGGACACGTTTGGAAAGAGTAGATGAAATACCACTTAATACAGAGAATCTACAAACCACACCAGGTTCAAGTTACTTTTTTTTTAAACTTTCTTTTTTTTTTTTTTAAATATTTTATTTATTGACAGCACAAGCAGGGGGAGTGGCAGGCAGAGGGAGAGGGAGAAGCAGGCTCCCCGCTGAGCAAGGAGCCCGATATGGGGCTCCATCCCAGGACCCCGGGATCATGACCCAAGCCGAAGGCAGATGCTTAACCGGCTGAGCCACCCAGGTGCCCCTAAACTTTCTTTTTGAGAATTTGATAAGATTAAGACCAGATAAAGGGAAGCTCTGGGAAGGCAGATACCACACCACTCTCTTGTGCAATACATCTGTGCAAACAATGGGAATTGTAAAATGTTTCAAAGAGTAAAACCTTAAAAAATGTCACAGACCCAAAAAAGAACAAAAGAAAGAGAATACTGGAGCTTAAAGCATTCAAGCATAAGAATCTTTTTTAACAAATGGCCTGGAGAATCCCAAACCTCAGTGGATTTTGAATTTGATTGCTGGATACAGAACAGATTCTGTAAAGATCTTTACATTGTAAAGACTCGTATGGGATAAACTTCAGAAATGGTTTAAAAAATTCTCATATCTCAGTGGAGAAAACCAAGTCAGAGAATAATGGGACCGCTCAGTGAACCACAAATGCCCATGGGCTAGGAGGCTCAATGGGAAAGGAAAGATTTATTCATCACTTCAAATGCAGTGTGAGGTCATTGCAAGGATACAGATTTTGGAATCAGACAAACTCCACTCAAATCCAGACAGGTGTTCTGTGTAATGTTGAACAGATCAGTGTCTCTCTCTGAATATCATTGTTCATGTGCCTAAAATAGGAATTAACCAAGATCAAATGCATTTAATGTTCACACATGATCTCAATATACTAAGTCTCAACACATTAAGCCTCTTTATTCGTTCATTTGTGGATCATCCCCCCAGCACCGGAGAACTCTGCTAAGGAACGATCAGTCCTGGGGATAAAAAAACAAGTAACAAGGCGGTGTGTTATGGTACACAGTGATGAATGCCTGCGGTGTAAATAAAGGCATCTAGGAAGGGCAGTGTCTCATCTTAGATGCCAAGCATGCATAATAGCAGTTCATGTGAGGAGTCTGGAATGTATTATAAGACTAGAGAAAGAATTAAGGTCCTGCAACAGCCCAGGAGCACCAGACATGGCCATCTCCAGAGATGGGAGCTGGAGAATAAGAAATGTAGAGGCAGAAAGAAAAGACCTGGTTAAGTAAGCTCGTTCCTTTTCTTTTCCTCCTCTGTAAAGATCAATCCAGATTAGGAACAACCCACATCTCATTTTTTTCCTCTCTCTTTTTTCAAAGATTTTATTTATTTATTTACATAGAGAGAGAACACGCTGGTGGGGGATGGTGTATAGGGAGAGGGAGAGAGAGGACCTTCAGCAGGCTCCCTGCTGAGCTCCACCTCTCAACTCTGAGATCACGACCTGAGCCAAAATCAAGAGCGAGACACTTAACTGACTGAGTCACTCAGGCGCTCCTCATTTTCTCTTTCACCCTTTTTCTACTCACACAGTTAGGAAAAGGTAAAAGTCAAATATTTATCAAGACACCAGCCAATCAGAACAGTAGTTGTCTTGGCAATGGGGTGAGGTTCTAGGGGAAAAGCGTAAGAGGAAGCAGAGGCTATTTTTAACTCAAACGGAAGCATAATATTTAATAATCAGCATGCCCTTGCCATGTGTACCATCTGACCTTGAGCCGTGGATCAGGTTAAACAACCGGTAAATAAAGTTGTCATCACTTACGTTGATTTTTTTATGTGGAACTTACTTTGGAGTAGGTTAATATCCTCCTCCAAGCGCACATGCACACACACTCCAGAACGCCCTATATCCCAGCTATGAACGAATGAACGATTGGGCCAAATGTTGAAACAAAGCACATTATTTTTTTTAAAGATTTTATTTATTTATTTGACAGAGAGAGACACAGTGAGAGAGGGAACACAGCAAGGGGGAGTGGGAGAGGGAGAAGCAGGCTTCCCGCAGAGCAGGGAGCCCCATGCGGGGCTCGATCCCAGGACACTGGGATCATGACCTGAGCCGAAGGCAGACGCTTAACGACTGAGCCACCCAGGTGCCCACAAAGCACATTATTTAATTTCGTAGAATTAACTGATCAAAAGGTCGGTGATTCTGACACTATTAAGACCATGTCATCAATCTAAAATGACCCACAATTCAGAGATGACACCGTTAGTATAAGACTTTTCCAGTTTCAAAGCACTTCGACATTATCAAATGTAATCCTCACAACAACACAGTGAGGTACAGGGAGCACGAATTAAATCATTTGCAAATGCTAAAGTCAATTTCCACCAGCTGCAATATGGCCAGGAGCCAAAGACGTGGGTGGTATCATGATCTCTACCTGGAAAATGAGAAAATTGAGACCTAGTGAGGTAAAACTGAGAGGCTTAGAATAATATGCACTGCTCCTGAAATTAAAAAAGACAAATAAATGTAGGCAAACCTAGAATTTTATTATTAAAGACATTTCACAAGTTGAATTAAAAAGGATTAAGAATGTTAGAATTCAAATGATAGGACTAGTTTCTTTTCCTAAAAGCCTTCATTTGTAGGCTGTTTGGAATTGCAAAAGGTTAAAATTTGGTTTTGGACTCACTAATTGATGTGTATCTAGTTAAATCTTTTTTTAAAAGATTTATTTAGTTAAATCTTAAAATAGAATTTACAAAGTATTTTGAATGGACAGGAGGCAATGACACTTTTTCCAAATAAGAAAAAAATAGTGGAAAATCTGTTGCTTTCTTACCCATAATTGGTCCAAAATATAGTCCAGTTTTTGTAAGACTTACCACTGATGTAATAGGCTCATCTACACAACTGTGATATTTTTATATAGTGTAGTCCACAGAATTCCAAGGTAAAAACAGCATTTCCTGAGGGATCAGGGCAAGTTTTTTGGAGGAGTTGGTACCTTGAAGAATGGGCTAAATGAATCCAGGCTCAATTAGGATAGAAAGCTCTGCTTCCATCCTCTAACACATCCCCTTCAGTTTCAGCAACCATTTTGCCACAGTGAACCTCAACTTTTCTATAGGACATTTTCTCTCTTGCCTTCTCTCTAGACCACAGTGCAACCTTGTCATTTTCAGCCAGAAAAATGAGGACGTTTGTGAACAAATCAAGTATAAAATTGTACCACTGAAGAAAGAATGAATGAAATCAGAATAAAGATATTCCTTCTGGTATCTATTTAAGTTATCTAGTACACGCTAAATACAATGCACTCTGGGAGGGGTATGTATAGAGGAGACAGAAGCACAAATTACATTTAGACCTTGGGGAAATATAATATATGGCACAAAATGTATGCTATTATCTTGCATGATATATTCTATTATATGATGTATATTATGTTATTATATTATTATCTATATAATACAGTATATTATATGCATGGTAGAGAATGTGATGAAATGATTTAGGAAGGGTCAAATATATTGCTATGGGATTTCTGAACAGATTAGCAATTCATTTTGGCTTAAGGGGCAGAGGTGGGGTAAGCAGTACTAAAGACACACGGAGATGGGGAGAAGAAGGCAAAGGATTGCAGATACAATGCATGGGACAAGCAATAGGGCAGAGGTAGGCAATCATTTGTCAGGAATGTTAGGTGGTGGACTTGACAGCAGTGAACTCTGACGTGTTGTGGAGACTATGAAGTACTGTGGGGACTGGATCAGGGAAGGTCTTGAGCATCCTTATCTGGAAAATAATCGGGAGTCAGACAAGCTTTTGGAGGATAAGCTCACAGTCCTTTGAAGGAAGGAATGGGAGGCATGAGAGAAGCCAAGAGTCTCACTCGGAGAACATCACCATCTCCCCCAAGACTCACTAAGCGTGAGATATCCGTTAAAACTCTGAACATGCCAAGCCTCATAAATAGGATTCTGCTCTTTACTATCACTTTTTATTAATTTTCCTAAACAAGAAAACCAGACTCTAAAGACAAAACGTAGTATTTGAAATCAGTGTCAAATCTGCTGGGGGGGGGGTGGCGGGCGTGGAGAATAAAGGCCCACTGAGGCATTGAACAATGGCGGCGTTTGACTTGGGTGGATTACTGATGCGTGCTTTTGAAGATTTTATTCTGCAAGGAACAAAGCATTCTGCTGAAAGACTGGCCTCTTTTCTCTCTAATTTTGGTTCCCCTTTTCTACTCTGTCATTCTATTGCTCCAACTTTTAAAAGGAGTATTTTACTACCTCTCCTCACACCAGATAATTCTTTTGCTGCCAGCATATTTAGAAGGCCATTCCTACTGTGCTCTTTTTCAATCAGAGAGTGACATCCAGACAAAAGTCTTCCCCCAGCACACTCCCATTGTTCAGTGGCATTGTATTAGCTGTGCTCAAATGTGTCTCCTGGAACAGTTTAGCATTCGCAAGAACCTGTCAAGGGCGCTAAGCGAGACCAAGATCAAGGCTTCCTGACATATTCATGGTCATTTATAACATCGACAGCCATGTCGAGCAATGACAGCTGAGGCATTTCCAACACTAAAGAAATCCAAAAACCATTGCCCTTAATCAGTATGTCTCATGCTTTTTCATGCATTGTTTTAAGCAAATGATTTCATTTAAGAGCATTCTATTTCTGACAGCACTCCTCTGGGAGAGTGCTGAAAAATCTAAATCTCAAATCAAGTGTGAAATGTTGCACAATTTCTAATTACTGAGCCCTATGAAAAGAGTAGATCTGATTGAATGTAACACCAGGGGACTTATGGCATGGTATATTAAGAACTCCTGTTGTCAGGCAAAGTGACATCTAAGGATGCTGGCACCATCTCCCAATTAAGGTGGTTAATGCTTGCTAAGGGTAAAGCCAGTAAAATTCACAGTAAAACCTGCTGTCAGCTGAAAGATAACTGCAGAGAATGGGCCTTGCGGGGGGGGGGGGGAGTTGCTGGTTTTGTTTGTTTTGCTTTTTTCATTTCCTGCCAGCACCATTACCACACAGTTTATTTTCCCAGTGGCTCCTTGTTAAGCTGCAAGGAGTGCAACAGGTGTATTAAAATACAGTCATCCTTTGCTGACCTGGTCTTGAATGAATGCTGGCAGGTGTTTGTTTTTCACTAAAGGACAATCTGTCTTGAACAACAGGTTTCTGAATCTCTTTAGTGAATATCTTGGAAATAAAGGTTTTAAATGCTGTTGTTGTCATTACTAATTTTATGGCACACGGCTCCTGTCTTCCCCCGAGTGCAGCCCGCCTTGCAGATGCTAGTGCATTTGCTTTCACAGTATGGTGTGCAGCTGTCAACGATTCTTCTGGCTTTACAGATGTCACAGCAGACCTGCTGGTAGGTGGTGACTTCCTCAACATCACAGCACAGAGCTGAAGCTGCCGTTCTTCCCTGGACCTACTAGTTCACCTGTACATTTAAGGAGAAAGAGGAGGGGATGCGAGGCAGTGAGCAAAGAGTCAGAAAAAGAAGATGGGTGTAGCTTTTATGACCGACCATAATCTCTATTTTTACAGGCTCATTGAACCTCATTTGTCAGGTCTGTGTATGGGAGGACTCAGGGCTTTGGGCTTCCATGCCTTGTGCATCATCGCGAAGCAAATTAAGAGGCAGAGCCGGCATTTGACCCATGCTGACTCACAAGACTATTCCTGTTGTATTTTGAAGGTAAGTTTGTCATCACTCACCACAGTTTATTTTTCTTTATCTGTCAGAAGGGCTGCACAGAAACAACAGCGGGTGCTTAGAGAACTGGGCTTTATATGTTTGTAGAGGTAGGGATAAATCCCAGAAAGGCGACAGTGACCAGGTATGGGAAAAGCACGAGGTTTGGGTTTGGGCTAATGCAGGCATGAAGGGTGCCTCTGTGCCTCACGAGGTGATAAAGTCTTGATCAGGTACTTAATGTTTATCCTTCTGTTTTTCCATCTGGAAAGAGGTACAAGCCTACCTATTTTGAAAAATTGATATAATAATAAAAAGTAATGTGGCTTGCTAGTACATTTACAAGTTCAAGAAATATCACGATCTCATGTGTTTCAAGTATGTTCATGGATCAAAGAGGGAATGTCACAGTGGAGTCTTACAGCTCCAATCCATGTGAGATAGGGTAATAGATACTCTAACATATTCTTGGGAAAATATGTTTCAAGTGATTGATTTTAGAAAGCATCAATATTGGGGCGCCTGGGTGGCTCAGTCGTTAAGCATCTGCCTTCGGCTCAGGTCATGATCCCAGGGTCCTGGGATGGAGCCCCGCATCGGGCTCTCCGCTCCACGGGAAGCCTGCTTCTCCCTCTCCCACTCCCCCTGCTTGTGTTCCCTCTCTCACTGTGTTTCTCTCTGTCAAATAAATAAATCTTAAAAAAAAAAAAAAGAAAAGAAAGCATCAATATTGTCATGCATTTCCTATTCCTATTCTCTCTCTATTTGCAATCTTACCTTAGTAAGTCCTATGTTTTGAATTAAAATGATACATATAAGATTCAATTATGGAATTAAATATCCTTTAAATGGTAATTTATTATGAGAACCAAAGCCAGTGAGAATCTTTGTAAATATGAAGCAATCAGTGGCCACTGGATTTTATCTATCATGAGGTAAAAGTGACACTGGAGCCATCAGAAACTAAAGCTCCCTTAAAAAGTTCAATAACAATGAACTACCTCTTTCTCAATTGAAAGCAAGCAATTAAACACGAATATTTGGTGAAGAGAATACATACATACATATATATATATATATATATTTATATTTATATGATTTTACTTATTTGGCAGGGAGAGAGAGAGAGTGCATGCACATGAGCCAGGGGGAGAGGGAGAAGCAGACTCCCCGCTGAGCAGGGAGCCCGATGCAGGGCTCAATCCAGGACCCTGTGATCATGACCTAAGCCGAAGGCAGACGGTTCACTGACTGAGCCACCCAGGCACCCTGAGATGTATATATTTTTATATATAACAGCTTTATTTGTAGGAAGATCATCACTTCTACAGCTAAGAATGGTGAAGCAGAGTGTACAAAGACTCTAACCTCCAAGAACCTTACATTTTGCTAGCTTTTTACTCCTTATTTATTTGAAAGAAGTGGTAAGGTGATTCTACTGTAAAAATTGCCCCCAAAATTTAATATTCTGTAACGGAATACTGAATTTCAAGAACACTGAATTGGAGGGTAGGTTTTTTGTTTTTTTTACTTGTAAATCAAAGGGAAAAATAGGACATTTTTGTTTGCACATAAACCAAATGATAATATCCTACTGATTGAAAGCGTGGCCAAAACACCAAAATGTTAGAAGGTATCCAGTGTTATTTAACCCTAATTAGTTCGGCTGTGAACACTATAGCTATCATTTAAAGCCCCAAATTCATGTTTGAATTAAAAATGTTCAATTCAGGATCAGATGAACTGAAAAGGCCTTTTTTACAATATCTGTTATAAGCCAACTTGAAATTTTTAAGGCAATAGTTAAGCTCAGACCAAGCAAATAAGAGAAATTCTCTATCATCTAGTACTTCTTAGTGGCCTAATGTCTTTAAAAGTGAACTACAACTGTCTACTTCGACTGGTTGAGGAAGATCAGAAGACCTTTAAGATAAGGTAAACCTAAGTAAGAGTTTGAGAAATTAGCCTTCTGAGGGCTTGAAGTTCATTCTAAGCACTCATTCATTTATGGAATGCTTACTAGAGTCTGCCTCAGCATAAACTGAAATATTTGAAGTCCAAATTAGGAATTTGACTAGCAAGCTCCTAAATTACACATCATAGAATCTTGATCCATGGGAACTTTAGAGATGATCTAATCCAGTCCTCTTCAACTGAGTGAGGAGAACATTAAAGGTGTTAAAAACTTCAGAGAGCTTTTGCACACATCATCTCACTCGTTCTTGGGAGCTTTGCTACGTAGGGGCATAGAGAGTGCTCATATCATTTTACAAATAAGGGAAATAACCCACAGAGACTATCTCCTGGTTGGTTGCTGGAGGCTACAAGTGACCCCAGGGGACTAAGAATACTGGGACTTTGAAGGCATGCACAGAAAATTCAGGAGTGTCTGTAGACATGAATGGTGATTGGGAATTACCAGAACTCCACAGGACCATTTCCGAAGGGGACTCACATGGGACGTCCATTGGCTGTAGCTCTGTGAGCCCTGGGGTTTTGGCAGGGGCCATTTAGTGACTCAAGGTGAGGAGCAGAATGAAATGAGTGGGCAGAGGGCTAAGTTAATAATCAGCGTCTAGGTAGATTTTAAGCACCGAGAGAGCCAAGCAGCCATCTTCCTCACCCGCCAGAGGAAGAACCGGTATGATGGGACTGCTTGTTACTGTGGGTCCAACAGAAGCCCAGGGAGGCTGAAATGCCGTTATTACAAGGAGCTGGAAGCATGACAAACACAGAAGTGAAGTCAGGCTCTGCCTCTTTTCTTTTGACTTTGGACTTGGAGAAAATAACTTCTTTCTCTGAGCCTGAGATTCCTGATAGTGTTTGCAGTTTTAATAATATAATTCATGTTCAAATGCCTTATTGCAGAGTCCTTAGAACATAAAAGCTTGAAAATAACAAGCTATTAATTATCATTATTGTTATTGTTTAAAATATACCTCTCTAGTCAAGGTTGGTTTTTTTTGTTGTTTTTTTCAAATTGCCAGGCCTATAAGCAACATGATGGCATCTGAACATGGAGTTCGCGGATGGCAATGGGGTGGAATATATTCCTCCTAATTTAAGTGTCTAATCCAAATTAGTGGAGAAAGAACAGAAAGCAAGTTTTCCTCCTTCTAAGTCATTTATTTCCCTTTAAGCCATTATAGTTTCGTAAACTCTTTTTGCATTAAAAACAAAAACAGCAGTCTCTTTGTTATTCTCAAGGCTGTATTTAAATTAACCCACAATATGTATTAGAACATTCATATCTATTGTTTTTAATTTTATGGAAACTCTACCACTGCTTATGGTGAAGTTGCTAATTTAGTTAAAAAAATGGGAGGCCCTCACATCACTATATTAATGCTCTGCCTTGTGAGGTTTGTAAACATTCATGCAGAAGAACCACTCAATATACTCATGTTGTTATCTCAAGAGATAAATGCTGAGTCTTCAGTTAGGGGAGTTGGTTTTTTTTTCCCTGAAGCAAGCAGTACATTTGACTAAAACATGAAAGAAAAATCAAGTTTATAAACAGATTTACCAATAAAAGGAAATTTTTAAAAATTACTAAAAGCAAAAATATCCTTTGTTTACCCAATAACACAATATTTTTGTTTTTCCAACGTACATATCCTAACAGTCCTGGTGTTGATAGAGCTTTTTCCTACTGATGGCTCATTTGCACATCCTTCCAGAAAACTTATGTTAAGTCTTTAATAAATTAGTTTTGATTGTTCTAGAACTTCAAATGAGTGGAATCATACAATATGTACTTGTTTGTTTCAACTTCTTTCGTTTAGCATATCTTGTGATATACCCGTGTTACCACATGAATAAGTAGTTTTCCCCTTGTTATTCCTGAGTAGCACCCCATTATACAGTATGATCAATTTGTTTATCCATGAACATCTGGTAGACATTTACTTTGTTTTAGAGTTTGGGGTTATTACAAATTCAGTTTCTCCAGACATTCAGACACATGATTTTTTTAAACACACATTTTAATTTTTATTCAGTAGATATCTAGAAGTATTTGGTCATAGGTTTGCTTATGTTTTATAAGAAACCTCAGACCAATGAAATATTAATGAGGTCTCCTGAAACTCACTTTCTATTATGATTGTCCAGGTTGCTGTGGGCCTGTTTAAGTGGGATACAAGTGGATCCTGGTTCACTTACCAGGCTACACAACATGGTATGATGCATCAGCAATAGGAATCAAGTTTAAGGATGATAGGCAGGCATCCTATGACAAAGACTCTTTAACAACAATAGCAAAGATCAATATGGTAACTGTTATGCATAAAGTACTATTCCAAGTGCAATACATTTTATATTATTTACAATGTGGGGTACCTATCACTATCCCTATTTGAGAGAGGAGAAAACCATGGCATGAAGTAGGTTAACTAACTTAGCCATATCACACAGAAGCCAGAGCAGTGCCACCAAGAAATGTGGTTTAAGCGTTCCTGCTATTAAATGACACAATTCTGCTTCTTTTAAAATAGGCTCTTGATGCGCACGCCCATGGTCATTGCAGCACTCTTCACAATAGCCAAGACATGGAAACAACCCAGGTGTCCATCAACGGATGAACAGATTAAAACAAATATAGTGTGTGCATGTATATACATATACAACAAAATCCAGACATTCGTGATAACACAGATGAAACTGGTGGGGGTATTGTTCTAAGTGAAATAACTCAAACAGAGAAAGACAAATTAGTGTATGATCTCACTTATATATGGAATTCAAAAGAATCAAACTCAGAGACAGAATAGATTGGTGGTTACCAGGGACTGGGGGTGGGGGAGATGAGGAGTTGTAGGTCAAAGTGGATATATTTTCGGTTATAAGATGAATAAGTTCTGGGGGTCTAGTGTATAACATGGTGACTATAGTTAACAACAGTATATTGTAGACTTGAAATTTGCTAAGAGAGTTAGTGTTCTCACCACACACACACACAAATGGTGACTATGTGAGGTGACGGTATGTTAACTAAATTTATTGTGGTAATCATTTCACAATACATACGTTTGTCAAATGATTATGTTGTACACCTTAAACTTACATGGTGTTATTTGTATCTCAATAAATGTGGACAAAAATTTAAAAATTAAAAAACAATACACTCTTCATAACAGTGTAAGAAGAACAAAGCCTATAGCAGAGTGAAGAATGAGGGGACAAATAAAAACCGCTCGTTTGTTGGTTAAAAAAATAAAATCACATTTTCAGTTGATTATTTGTTTATTTTAACTGTGAAACATCTTAGTACCAGGCCCGTGCTGGTATGTACAATCTAGGCACAGTTAGCAAATTCTTAATGATGCCAATTCAAAGTTGGACTTAATTATGTCAGACACAAAGGAAGGCCAGTAATCAGGAAAGGATGGCCAAGATTTAGCTGCACAAGATTCCATAAAAGCATAATTGATGCTGTCCTTCATACCATTACTTTCCCTTTCCCCACTAGGTCAGACCTAGAGACTGTCCACGTATGGATAGCCTGCGTGTTTGCTCCTCCCAACCCCTCCCCCAATATAATTCTGTTGCGTGAATCCAGCCCAGGTTTGTACATCTTATCATTCCTTCGGGATTGAGAATGATCTGCCTAACTTGACCATTGTATAAGATCTTATGACCATTCATAAGATGTGAGGAAAATATTAGAACTTTTTTATATCTGTAATATGGGAGTGGTCGTGCTGGTGTACTCATTTCTCAAAACTTCGCATTTTGCTAACAAGCACTTTTCAATAAAAATATAGAACAAAATAATGTAATTTGGCATGAAAGTCAATTAGGGAAGCTTATTCAATTCTGTAGATTCGCCAGTAATGCCAAGTATTGAATAATTCATCAGCTGTTTATCACATTTAACCCTCCCCCGATTACTGGAATTTTCTCCTTTCCTTTTTAATTTTGTAAAAGGATTACATTTTTTCAACTGGGAGATGCCAGAAGTTTAATTGCAATTTTATTAACATGAAGCTTTTGTTACCAGAAAGACCTTTAGCTAACATTAAGCTCTGTGCCCAAATTAAGAGACCTCACTACAGCATTAAATAAAGAGTATTTACCAAAAACTCTCAGTCTGTTTATTTACAGGACAAACAATAGAGAAGAAAATAATTCTTTCCAGTATTGTAAGCCACAGATAGATAGCTATCTTGTTTCCAATTGTCTGATCTGCAAATTTTGAAACAAATAAAAAAGAGTTAAATAATGTCCTTAAGCTGAACCAGAATAATAAAATCTAAAGTAATTTCATTTTATGTAAGTGGGCTGGTCTCCCAGAGATGTAAAGAAAGGAAAAAGGATTAGCAACATAAATACATAAACATATATAGGTTATGCTAAAACATAATTAAACATTAGGTGACTCAGGATAGCTTATATTGTACTAAATACAAATAATGTTATATTAACTAGGCTATCCGGTGCTTCTGTTAGATATTATACATTTTGACTATTTATTTATTTATTTATTTATTTATTATTTATTTATTTATTTTTTTATTCTTATGTTAATCCCCATACATTACATCATTAGTTTTAGATGAAGTATTCCATGATTCATTGTTTGTGCATAACACCCAGTGCTCCATGCAGAACATGCCCTCCTCAATACCCACCACCAGGCTAACCCATCCTCCCATGCCCCTCCCCTCTACAACCCTGTTTGTTTTTCAGAGTCCATCGTCTCTCATGGTTCGTCTACCCCTCCGATTCCTCCCGCTTCATTCTTCCCCTCCCGCTACCTTCTTCGTCTTCTTTTTTTTTCTTAACATATATTGCATTATTTGTTTCAGAGGTACAAATCTGAGATTCAATAGTCTTGCACAATTCACAGTGCTTACCAGAGCACATAACCTCCCCAGTGTCTATCACCCAGTCACCCCATCCCTCCCACCCCACCCCCCACTCCAGCAACCCTCAGTTTGTTTCCTGCAATTAAGAATTCCTCATATCAGTGAGATCATATGATACATGTCTTTCTCTGTTTGACTTATTTCACTCAACATAACACCCTCCAGTTCCATCCACATCGTTGCAAATGGCAAGATCTCATTCCTTTTGATGGCTGCATAGTATTCCATTGTATATATATACCACCTCTTCTTTATCCATTCATCTGTCCATGGACATCTTGGCTCTTTCCACAGTTTGGCTATTGTGGACATTGCTGCTATAAACATCGGGGTGCACATACCCCTTCGGATCCCTACTTTTGTATCTTTGGGGTGATTACCCAGTAGTGCAATTGCTGGATCATATGGTAGCTCTATTTTCAACTTTTTGAGGAACCTCCATACAGTTTTCCAGAGTGGCTGCACCAGCTTGCATTCCCACCAACAGTGCAGGAGGGTTCCCCTTTCTCCGCATCCCCTCCAACATCTGTCGTTTCCTGACTTGTTAATTTTAGCCATTCTGACTGGTGTGAGGTGGTATCTCATTGAGGTTTTGATTTGGATTTCCCTGATGCTGAGCGATATTGAGCACTTTTTCATGTGTCTGTTGGCCATTTGGATGTCTTCTTTGGAAAAATGTCTGTTCATGTCTTCTGCCCATTTCTTGATTGGATTCTTTGTTCTTTGGGTGTTGAGTTTGATGAGTTCTTTATAGATTTTGGATACTAGCCCTTTATCTGATATGTCATTTGCAAATATCTTCTCCCATTCTGTCGGTTGTCTTTTGGTTTTCCTGACTGTTTCCTTTGCTTTGCAAAAGCTTTTTATCTTGATGAAGTCCCAATAGTTCATTTTGCCCTTGCTTCCCTTGCCTTTGGCGATGTTTCTAGGAAGAAGTTGCTTTGGCTGAGGTCAAAGAGGTTGCTGCCTGTGTTCTCCTTTAGGATTTTGATGGACTCCTGTCTCACATTGAGGTCTTTCAACCATTTGGAGTCTATTTTTGTGTGTGGTGTAAGGAAATGGTCCAGTTTCATTCTTCTGCATGTGTCTATCCAATTTTCCCAACACCATTTGTTGAAGAGACTGTCTTTGTTCCATTGGACATTCTTTCCTGCTTTGTCAAAGATGAGTTGACCAGAGTTGAGGGTCCATTTCTGGGCTCTCTATTCTGTTCCATTGATCTATGTGTCTGTTTTTGTGCCAGTACCATGCTGTCTTGATGATGACAGCTTTGTAATAGAGCTGGAAGTCCGGAATTGTGATGCTGCCGGCTTTGCTTTTCTTTTTCAATATTCCTCTGGCTATGCGGGGTCTTTTCTGGTTCCATACAAATTTTAGGATTATTTGTTCCATTTCTTTGAAAAAAGTGGATGGTATTTTGATGGGGATTGCATTGAATGTGTAGATTGCTCTAGGTAGCATTGACATCTTCACTATATTTGTTCTTCCAATCCATGAGCATGGAACGTTTTTCCATTTCTTTGTGTCTTCCTCAATTTCTTTCATGAGTATTTTATAGTTTTCTGAGTACAGATCCTTTGTCTCTTTGGTTAGCTTTATTCCTAGGTATCTTATGGTTTTGGGTGCAATTGTAAATGGGATTGACTCCTTAATTTCTCTTTCTTCTGTCTTGTTGTTGGTGTATAGGAATGCCACTGACTTCTGTGCATTGATTTTATATCCTGCCACTTTACTGAATTCCTGTATGAGTTCTAGCAGTTTTGGGGTGGAGTCTTTTGGGTTTTCCACATAAAGTATCATATCATCTGCAAAGAGTGAGAGTTTGACTTCTTCTTTGCCAATTTGGATGCCTTTGATTTCTTTTTGTTGTCTGATTGCTGTGGCTAGGACTTCCAATACTATGTTGAATAGCAGTGGTGATAGTGGACATCCCTGCCGCGTTCCTGACCTTAGGGGGAAAGCTCTCAGTTTTTCCCCATTGAGAATGATATTCGCTGTAGGTTTTTCATAGATGGCTTTTATGATATTGTGGTATGTACCCTCTATGCCTATACTCTGAAGAGTTTGGATCAAGAAAGGATGCTGTACTTTGTCAAATGCTTTTTCTGCATCTATTGAGAGGATCATATGATTCTTGTTCTTTCTTTTGTTAATGTATTGTATCACATTGATTGATTTGCGGATGTTGAACCAACCTTGCAGCTCAGGGATAAATCCCACTTGGTCGTGGTGAATAATCCTTTTAATGTACTGTTGGATCCTATTGGCTAGTATTTTGGTGAGAATTTTTGCATCCATGTTCATCAGGGATATTGGTCTGTAATTCTCCTTTTTGATGCAGTCTTTGTCTGGTTTTGGGATCAAGGTAATGCTGGCCTCATAAAATGAGTTTGGAAGTTTCCCTTCCATTTCTATTTTTTGGAACAGTTTCAGAAGAATAGGTATTAATTCTTCTTGAAATGTTTGGTAGAATTCCCCTGGGAAGCCATCTGGCCCTGGGCTTTTGTTTTTTGGGAGATTTTTGATGACTGCTTCAATTTCCTTAGTGGTTATAGGTCTGTTCAGGTTTTCTATTTCATCCTGGTTCAGTTTTGGTAGTTGATACATCTCTAGGAATGCATCCATCTCTTCCAGGTTATCTAATTTACTGGCATAGAGTTGCTCATAATATGTTCTTATAATTGTTTGTATTTCTTTGGTGTTGGTTGTGATCTCTCCTCTTTCATTCATGATTTTGTTGATTTGGGTCATTTCTCTTCTCTTTTTGATAAGTCTGGCCAGGGGCTTATCAGTCTTGTTAATTCTTTCAAAGAACCAGCTCCTAGTTTCGCTGATCTGTTCTACTGTTCTTTTAGTTTCTATTTCATTGATTTCTGCTCTGATCTTTCTGATTTCTCTTCTCCTGCTGGGTTTAGGCTTTATTTGCTGTTCTTTCTCCAGCTCCTTTAGGTGTAGGGTTAGGTTGTGTACTTGAGACCTTTCTCGTTTCTTGAGAAAGGCTTGTATTGCTATATACTTTCCTCTTAGGACTGCCTTTGCTGCATCCCAAAGATTTTGAATAGTTGTGTTTTCATTTTCATTGGTTTCCATGTATTTTTTTAATTCTTCTTTAATTTCCTGGTTGACCCATTCATTCTTCAGTAGGATGCTCTTTAGCCTCCATGTATTTGAGTTCTTTCCGACTTTCCTCTTGTGATTGAGTTCTAGTTTCAAAGCATTGTGGTCTGAAAATAGGCAGGGAATGATCCCAATCTTTTGGTACTGGTTGAGACCTGATTTATGACCTAGGATGTGATCTATTCTGGAGAATGTTCCATGAGCACTAGAGAAGAATGTGTATTCCATTGCTTTGGGGTGGAATGTTCTGAATATGTCTGTGAAGTCCATTTGGTCCAGTGTGTCATTTAAAGTCTTTATTTCCTTGTTGATCTTTTGCTTAGACGATCTGTCCATTTCAGTGAGGGGGATGTTAAAGTCCCCCACTATTACTGTATTGTTGTCGATGTGTTTCTTTGCTTTTGTTATTAATTGCCTTATATAATTGGCTGCTCCCATGTTAGGGGCATAGATATTTACAATTGTTAGATCTTCTTGTTGGATAGATCCTTTAAGTATGAAATAGTGTCCTTCCTCATCTCTTATTACAGTCTTTGGTTTAAAATCTAATTTGTCTGATATAAGGATTGCCACCCCAGCTTTCTTTTGGTGTCCATTAGCATGGTAAATGGTTTTCCACCCCCTCACTTTCAATCTGGGGGTGTCTTTGGTTCTAAAATGAGTCTCTTGCAGACAGCATATCGATGGGTCTTGTTTTTTAATCCAGTCTGATAGCCTGTGTCTTTTGATTGGGGCATTTAGCCCATTTACATTCAAGGTAACTATTGAAAGATAGGAATTTAGTGCCATTGTATTGCCTGTAAGGTGACTGTTACCGTATATTATCTGTGTTCCTTTCTGGTCTATGTTGCTTTTAGGCTCTCTCTTTGCTTAGAGGACCCCTTTCAAGATTTCCTGTAGGGCTGGTTTTGTGTTTGCAAATTCCTTTAGTTTTTGTTTGTCCTGGAAGCTTTTTATCTCTCCTTCAATTTTCAGTGACAGCCTAGCTGGATATAGTATTCTTGGCTGCATATTTTTCTCATTTAGTGCTCTGAATATATCCTGCCAGTCCTTTCTGGCCTGCCAGGTCTCTGTGGATAGGTCTGTTGCCAATCTAATGTTTCTACCCTTGTAGATTACATATCTCTTCTCCCGAGCTGCTCTCAGGACTTTCTCTTTGTCTATAGACTCGTAAGTTTTACTTTTAGATGTCGGGGTGTTGACCTATTTTTATTGATTTTGAGAGGGGTTCTCTGTGCTTCCTGGATTTTCATGCCTGTTTTTTTCCCCAAATTAGGGAAGTTCTCTGCTATAATTTGCTCCATTATACCTTCTGGCCCTCTCTCTCTTTCTTCTTCTTCTGGGATCCCAATTATTCTAATGTTGTTTCGTCTTATGGTATTGCTTATCTCCCGAATTCTGCCCTCATGATCCAGTAGTTGTTTATCTCTCTTTTTCTCAGCTTCTTTATTTTCCATCATTTCATCTTCTATATTACTGATTCTCTCTTCTGCCTCATTTATTCTAGCAGTTAGCGCCCCCATTTTTTATTGCACCTCATTAATAGCCTTTCTGATTTCTACTTGGTTGGATTTTAGTTCTTTTACTTCTCCAGAAAGGGTTTCTCTAATAACTTCCATATTTTTTTCAAGCCCAGCTAGTATCTTTAAAGTGATGATTCTGAACTCTAGATCTGACATCGTACTAATGTCCGTATTCAGTAGGTCCCTGGCAGTCGGTACTACCTCTTGTTCTTTTTGTTGAGGTGATTTTTTCCGTCTTGTCATTTTGTGCAGAGGAGAATAGATTAATGAGAGAACAAAATGCTAGCAGAGTAACAACGTCCCCAGAAAATATACTCTAAACAAATCAGAAAAGACCTGAAGCAATGGGAAAAGAAAGGGAGAGAAAAAAGAAAAAGAAAAAAAAAGAGAAAGATAAAAACAAAAACAAACAAAACAAAACAACAACAACAAAAAAAAACCAGAATGTGATCAAATATGATCAGGCTGGTATATAGATCAGTGCCACACACTAGATTTGGGGTATATTTTGGTCTTTTAGAAGAAAGTGCCTCCCAAAATTTTAAAGAAAGAAAAACTTATATATGTACAAAAATAAGGGTTGATATGATGAAGGGATGGAATATGACTGTAAAGATGGAAATTATAAAAAATTTTATAAAAGGAATTGATAAGAAGTTGTTTGAAAAAAGAAAGAAGAGGATTTAAAAAAAGAAAAAAGAAAAAAAAAGGGAGAAGATGTGATCAGGCAGGGGAATAGAAAACACCATATATTAGAGATTTAGGGTATATTTTAATCTGTTAGAAGAAACTATCTCAAAATTTTAAAGAGAGAACAACATATATATAAGCCAAAAATACGGGTAACTACTATGAAGGGATAGAATATGACTCTAAAAATGAAAAATAAAATTTTTTTTTTAAAAAAAGGGATTGATAAGATGTTGGTTGAAAAAGGGAAAAAGAAAAATCCAAAAAGAAAAAAAAAGAAAAAAGACAGTTAAAAAAAATTAACTTTGAAAGACTAAAGAATCATGGTAAAAAAGCCGTGAATTCTATGTGCAGTAGTCCCCTAGCGCTGGAGTTCTGCCGTTGTCATTGATCGGTAAACTTGGTCTTGGCCGGCTGTTCTCGCTGATCTTCTGGGGAGGGGCCTGTTGCCGTGGTTTCCAAATGTCTCTGCCGGAGGCGGAATTGCCCCGCCCTTGCCCCCTCCCGGCTAAGTAATCCGCTCGGGTTTGCTCTCCGGGGCTTTTGTTCCCTGCGAGCTTTCCGTACAGCTTTGGAGGCGGAGAGTGAAAACGGCGGCCTCCCAATCTCCACCCCGGAGGAGCCGAGAACTCGGGGCCCCGCTCCTCAGTGAGCCCCCAGAGAAAAGCCGTCAGTCACTCCCGTCTCCCCGGTCTCCGGCCGCACTCCGTGCTCACCCGGCCTGTGACCGCGCCGTTTCTACCTCTGGCACCCGACCCCCTGTAGAGCCTCCAAACCCAGCAGATCCCTGCGGTGCCCTCCCGCGCGGCTCCTCCCAGGGGAGGAAGGTGAGTCTCCCCGATCTGCCGCTTGTTGGGTCCCTGCTGGAGGAGCAGGGGCCCGACTGTGCCGCGGATCACGGTCTATGGCCACCCCGAGCTGAGAGCCCGCGCCTGGGCTCCGCCTCTGCAGCCGGCTTCCCTGCTCCGTTACCTGGGAGCTCTGCCGCCCTCAGGCACCCCCGGTCTTTCTGTGACCCCGAGGGTCCTGAGACCACACTGTCCCGGAGGGTTCCACCCCCCGCTTAGCCACCAGAGTGACGTCCCTCGGCGGAGCAGACTTTTAAAAGTTCCGATTTTGTGCTCCGTGGTTCCATCACTTGCCAGAAGCGGCCGACGGAGGCCCCTCCCCCGCCGTCTATCCTCCCGAATATCGCCTCGGATTCACTTCTCCGCACATCCTACCTTCCAGAAAGTGGTCGCTTTTCTGATGAGAGAGTTGTTGCTCTTCTTTTCTTCGATCTCCTGTTGAGTTCGTAGGTGTTCAGAATGGTTTGATCCCTACCCAGCTGAATTCCTGAGAGGAGACGAAATCCAGGTCTCCTACTCCTCCGCCATCTTGCTCCCACCCATTTTGACCATTTAAATGATCTGTCATCAATTATTTTAAAATGCAAATTATTAACTTATTAATTTTTTATATTAATGTAATGAATTCTTATTATATGCCAGCAAAAACACTAAGTGCTGCACATAACTATGATAGACATGGGATGTCTCTGGCATCAAGTCTCTTGCAGTCTATTTTATAGGCAAAACAGAATTTCATATATGACTAAAGCAACAACTTATAACTAGAACTTAGAATCTGTCTGTGTGGATAATACTCTTACCTGGACCAGAATATAAACTCTCTTGATATTTGTGGTATAAGTTAATAAACAGAATGGACTATTCATTTTTTTGGAAAGATTTATTTATTTAAAAAAGAGAGAGAGCGAGAGAATGAGAGCGTGGGGTGGGGAGGTGGGGCAGAGGGAGAGGGAGAGAAAAACTTGAGCAAACTCCACAGAGCACAGAGCCTGATGTGAGGCTTGATCTCATGACCCTGAGATCACAACCTGAGCTGAAATCAAGAGATGGATGCTTAACCAATTGCACCACCCAGGTACCCTGGACCACTCATTTTTAACATGTGTTTGAGATTAATTAAAAAAAAAAAGGTTTGGAATTGGTCACATTCACCAACATATTTTCTTTATTTCTTTTGCAAGATAAAAGCACTTGAATAGATTTTTCTAAACTGTCAATTTCCTAAAAATACAATTGAGTTTCTTCTTAAAAAAAAAAAAATATTTATTTATTTATTCCAGTGAGAGAGAGAACGTGTGTGTGAATGCACAAGTGGGAGGGGCAGAGGGAGGGAATCTCAAGCAGGCTCCCCACTGAGTGCCAAGCCCACCTCAGGGTTTGATCCCACAACCCTAAGATCATGACCTGAACTGAAACCAAGAGTCAGACGCTCAACTGGCTGAACCACGCAGGCGCCCCTCAACTGATTTTCTTCTTAATGTATATGAGTTTGTAGGTCAAAGAAAACAAAAATTAGAGTAAATTTAAGCATTTGAAATTACCTTCTTCCTTGCAATTCTGCACAGAAAGGCTTGCATCTCTACAAAAATGGGGAGAATGGAGATCATAATAAATTTATTTATCTATTGTGGTCTTGAACTTCAATCAAGCACACAAAGGCAATTTTCTCTTACACTTACAGACCATATTTCTCACATCCTTAAAGTTTCAACTTGGTGTTTTCAGTAGGGTTTTATGTGCTACATTATAGATGTTTTACAAGTTTGCAATTATTAGAAAGAAAAAGACACTTTTCAGATCCATTGTGTCCTGCCTTGTTTTTATAACATTCACCTAGTAGAACATTTAGTGTTTACTGGGGCCTACTACAAGCTATTCAAGTTTTTCCATTTGTCTAAATCCCAGGAAATCCCGATGATCCTGATAATATAGCAACAAATAGCTCTAGATTAGGCTTAGACAAACTTGGCTCCAAGCTATAGGTCAGTCTTTTAGTAATTGAGGGCTCAGATTTCTGGTTTCCTAAGGGGAAAAAAAATCTCCCCTTTCTTCTTCACTTTCGTTCTCCCCTTAATATCTTCTATACTACTTCTTTATTTTAATGGTAGAAAAGGTCTTATATAAAAATCTACATTTCCCAACTTTCTTTTCATGTAATGGTGAATATGTGATGTGGTATTTTTGGCCAATGAGATGTGAGAGTTGTTTGATGAGTCTTCTAGAAGCTTCTCTTAAAATGGAAAAGGGGACTCATCTACCTAGACTATTTTGACTTTTGTTCTTTCCATTTTCCTCTGTACAAAGAAAACTAGATTCTAGAATTGAACATCATCTGTCTTTCCATTATGAACCAAGAGTACAGGATAAGATTACTGAACTCATAAAAACATAAAAGTCCAGAATCCTGATAGTCTCATGGAATCACCACCTTAGTCTGAAATGCTTACTTCCAAACTTCTTCTTCTTCTTCTTTTTTTTAAAGATTTCTTTATTTTTTTGACACACAGAGAGAGCGAGCACAAGCAGGGGGCGTGGCGGGCAGAGGGAGAAGGAGAAGCAGACTCCCGGCTGAGCAGGGAGCCCCATGTGGATCCCAGGACCCTGGGATCATGACCTGAGCCAAAGACGGACGCTTAACTGGCTGAGCCACCCAGGCGCCCCTAATTCCAAACTTCTGTGTGAGAAAAATAAAATTTCTGTTTTGTTTAAGCCAGTGTTTTCCAGATTTGTTATCTGCAGTTAAATATAATTTTAGCAAATATGCAAATTATGCCATTATTGGCAGATACTAATTCCATTCTGAACGTTCTTTTTAGTCACTCATAAAATAAGTATAATAAATAATGAAAGAAATAATCTTATTGAGTGTGCTGGAAGAATTAAATGAGAACACACATACAAAGTGATTAACCCAATTCTTGGCAGATAATTTGCACTCAATAGATTGCAAATATTAAAGTTACCTACTATTTGAGACATAACGCTTCCTTCCCCCGCCCCCATCTATTTTTAATGTTATATTTGAAAGAACATATCAGCAATCAAATACTTTAAGATAGAAATAATCCTGTGTCTTCACATCTCTCTGTATTTATAACTTTAACAATATAACCAGTCAGGAATCAGAGAAATCATAAGGGCACAGTTTTCCAAAATTGCTATGAATCTATGCCCTTGAGAAGTCTCCTGAGCAACTTTGCTACTCAGGTCGAAATACAGAGAGGAATGTATGCTATAGAGCTGGATGCAGTAAAACTTTAATGAGAAAAAATATGAAAAAATAAAGTACAATCAGATATCCCATGCCTTATAAATGAATAAAGTTAAATGGTTTTATTTTTACAAGACTAAAAAGGCTGAAGTAACGTTAATTTAGACAGCTGAATTGTTTCAGATAAACAATGACTTAAAAGCAATTACCATAGCAAATGTGCTAATGATTTTGAAGCCTATTTTAAGTAAAATCCATTTAACTGAGGAAATAAAAATACAAAGCACTAAATCTTGAGATCAGGCGTCAATAAATCTTAGATCCTCGTTAAAGTGATGCATTACTTACTTATTGCTTTTAGGAGATTTTTCCTCAACAAAGCAATTAATTTATCCTAACTTAATATATAATTAATTTTCTTTTGCATAATTATATTCCTTTCATTTACATTTTAAGAAATCACAGAATTTCAAAATAAAAAGTTCATTACAATGCTAATATTTAACACTTCAAAAAAATCTCCCTGTGCAAATAACTAAATTAGTTGCTTGATTAACTCTATTTACCACATCCTTTTTCTATTTCAACCATGCCATTTATTTTTTTTCTCCAGATTCATTCAAGGACTTAATTCTCTATGATTTATTGGAAAAGAAAACATTTTTCTTGGTTTATGTGGTTGACTTGTTTTCATGTGTGAACTTTGCATTTTTTATTTTCCTGCTGTCAATTTCTTCCAAAAAGCAATTTTTGAAGTTGTCCATCAGGTATAAACTGTGCAAATGTATATTCTCCCCACCAAATCCTTCTGAAAATCTTCCATTTATCACCCATTATTTAAAGTCTAAAATATGTTCCTATAATCTTTATAATATAAAATGAAGGTATCAGATTATAGAATAAAGCTGTTCTAAATGAGAGCTGACTTGTTAGAATTCTAAAATATCTAAGGTTAGAGAATATTTTTGTATTATATTTTTATATTTATATTATAAGCAGAACAGTGGGATGGGGGAAACTGATCCTCTCTTTAGGTTAGGTGGGGGTTCTTATATTTTATTTGTTGCTTTATTAAAAATATTTAATGAATGTTAAATGCATACATAGCACTGCGATTAAATGAAGGATGAGCCCATGAAGTACTTGAAAGCAAGGACTCTGCCCAATTCCTTATTGTCTCCCCCAGTCTCCAACATACTAAGGGAAGAGAAAGGAAACACGCCAGATAGTAGAAACACGATGGGAATAAAGGAAAAAAGGAGAGAAAGAAGAGAGACAGTGTCCCAAGTTGATTAGAGGTGGTAGAAAATAAGTCTATCTCCAAGGCCAGCTCTTGTACTTTAGGTAAGTGTGTTCCTGGGTCTCATTTTCCCCATGTGAATAACTGGAATAATAGTGTCCACTTCATAGAGTTCTAAGGAGAATTAAATGAGATCATCTCTACAAAGTATCTGGCACAGAGTAACCACTCAATACTTAATATTTGCCATATCTGGCAGAATGTTTCATGGAAATCATCAATTTGAGTAGATTCTTTCTCATATCCTTGTTGTTAACTTCAATAAGGAATGAAGCTCAAGCTGATCTTATCTCACAAAGTGATGGATTAAGTGAGCTCACAATTTAAAATCCAAAAAATTCACTGATCTTAGAGAGCCAAATAATGAACTCCAATAGAGCAAGTACAAATTCAAATATAGAATAAGGAAGAACTGGCTACAGGAATTTAAAAAAAAAAACTAATAAATTAGGTCATGGAAGGCAAGGCTAAGTATAATTAGAAAGGAATACTAGTTTGAATACTTAATGATTCAGATGTCAGTCTTCCTATTCTGTAGTGAGCAATTCCTCCTTAGAACCTTGCATCTTGCCTCAGCCACCTGGATTTAAGAAGGATAAGTTAAAACTGGAAAATGTCTGAGGATGAATGATAGAGATGGAATCAAAACCTTACGAGCAAATGACAGAGTATTTTAAGCTCTTTGACTTGGCAAAAATGCTATGATGTGATAGGATTAGCAATTCTATCTTTGTTTCTCAGCAGCGAAATGAGTGTCAAAGCAAAGACCTTACAAGACAAAATTAAACAGGAAAGGAAGACTATTCAAAGTAAGTCTTGTAGGGAAGAGAGGTCAGAACTCTGAATTCATCTCTGTTAGAAAAAAGGGAGGGGCTCTAAGCACTGGGGTGAGCTTGTAGAAAAGTACAGGAAGACATTAGGGGAGGTTGGTCAATGGAATATGTGGAGCACATCGAGTTATTCCTGAGTTTGCAAATGTCTGTCTCTAGGATTACTCCATCAGTGTTTGCTAATTAGTGCCCAGGGACCTTAGGCTCTGACACTTCCAGGTAGGGGCACTACCTGCCTTGATATTTATAATTCCAATATATGTCCTGGTACCAACAGCTCCCATGAATGGGGGGGGAAAAAGATATGGCTTTCTTCTTGGGTTTCAAAACTGGCAAGAAGCTCTTCAAAAGGTTGACATCCCAAATGGGCAAAAAAATAATTTACAGTTACAAGTTTTCTAAAGCAAATGCTCTTAGAAAAAAGGAAAGTTAGGGCCAATGTTGGAGAAAGTCTGTCTAAAGTTTAGTCAAGCTGAAGGAAATGTTAAGGCAGTCTTGGTCAGAGTGTTCGTTTTCCAAGTCCATAATAAAGCAGCAAAAGAAAGATTAAAAAAGGAAAGAAAATTAAAAAAAAAAGAAAAGGAAGATTTCAAATAAAAAAAAGATTTTAGTTAGAATTAAGAATCATGGAGTTGTCACTTTGAGTTTATTGCAACTGTAATAAAATATTGAAAAATATAGTTTGGAAGAATTTTATTGTATCTATCCATGATGAGCATCTTTGGGAAGAAAAACAATTCTTTTTTCCTAGAAAGCTTATATTTATTGCTCTTGAATGATATAAGGTAGACCAGCAGATCTCTTGTTTTGTGCCTAATAATTTCAGGAAAACACCAATCACCTTTAATTTAGTAATCCTAAAAGAAAAAACTAGTTGTGTGATCAGGGCATGACTCTAGTAGCTCTTAGAGTAGAAATTCAATTCTTACTTAGCACGATAAAATGCAGCTTCTAGATAATAATAATTGACATTCATTGAACATCCACACTTGTCCTATAATGTAGGACTTATGTAAATTTTATTAAAATTTACTCCATTAAAATTTAATCTGTAAGAAAAACTTACAGATGTCTCCTGTTATTATTGTTGTGTTGTTTTATAATACAGTTTTACAAAAGGACACGCAGTAAATTTGAAAGTGAAATAAGTCAGTCAGTGAAAGACAAACACCGTATGATTTCACTCATATGTGCAATTGGAAAAAAAACCCGAATGAACAAAGGGGAAAAAGAGAGAGGCAAACCAAGAAACAGACTCTTAACTATAGAGAACAAACAGATGGTTACAGGAGGGGATGTTTGAATAGGTGATGGGGATTAGGGAGGGCACTTGCTGTGATGAGCACTGGGTATTGTATGTAGTGTTGAATCACTGAGTCGTACACCAGAAACTAATATTACACTGTATGTTAACTAACTGGAATTTAAATAAAAACTTTAAAAAAATAAAAAAATAAAATTAAAATTAAAAAAAGTAATTATCCTAATTAAAAAGAAAAAGATCTAAAACCAGAGTTCTCCTTCCCAATTGTATTATTATATGTTTGCCTCAGGAAAAGAAAAAAAAGAAGGAAAAAGAAAAAAGTAAACCCTCTTTTAGAAATGACAAAGTAAGATTATAATTAACCTTTGGGATTCAATTTAATCTGTTTTCTAAAAAAAATGAAAGACAATTATTTCGGATTTGTACTTCTATTACTACGTATATAATATAATAAAATGAGACAAGACATTGGGTAAGATTTGAAGTAAAAACTAATCAATGCAGCTTGTATTCTAAGATGTATTTACAAAGAGAAAATAAGGCTTTTTAAATTATGATATGAAATACAGTTTGCTACATGGTATCTTTTAGTAATCAAAAAATTTGTAAAAGGAGAGAGAGAGATCATGATGGACTGATGTTTCTAGATGATTCTCCTGTTTCAACCCCTGACAACTTTATATTGCTAGTGAAAATAATGTCCACTATACAACAGTGTAAATTCACACTTGTTGCCCCATTTACTACTTACATTAATAAAAGGCCATGTTGCAATAACCCACTAAAGATAGCTTAGAACGAGTATCACATCTCAATGTTCAGTCCTTTTCCCAGAAATAAGTGAAACGCATACCCCAGGGGCATCCTCAGGTGAAACAGTCCTCATGTAAATGGCTTCTTAGAAATATTACAGGGCGCCTGGGTGGCTTAGTCAGTTAAGTGTTTGCCTTCGGCTCGGGTCATGATCCCAGGGTCCTGGGATAGACTCCCACATCAGGCTCCCAGCTCAGTGGATAGTCTGCTTCTCCCTTTCCCCTCTGCTCGTGCGCTCTTTCTCCCTCTCTCTTGCTATCTCTCTCTCTCTCTCAAATAAATAAAATCTTAAAAAGAAAAAGAAATATTACAAAAGCAGCTGAAGTACATCATTGGGAAAGAAAGTCTGGGTTTAAATAGTATACTGCCAATAACATGCTGGTGGTTTCTATACATAATTGATGGATATGGTCTTCATAATCTAATGAAATCAATAGAATTTCCAGAGACACAAAAATTGCTCCTTCTCAAGGTATTGGAAAGACTGTTTTTATTTTTATTTTTTAGTATAGTTGATGCACAATGTTACCTTGGTTTCAGATGTATAACTTAATGATTCAACAAATTCATACATTATTCTATATTTACCACAAATGTAGCTGTCAAATAAAACACTATTATAATACCACTGACTCTAGTCCTTATGCTGTACCTTTTATTTCCATGACTTATTCATTCCATATCTGGAAGCCTAGCTCTCCCACTTTCCTTCATCCATTTGAACTTCCAAATCTCATAGCAAAGTAGTTAAGGTGTGATAAAGGCACTTTTACAATTTTCCTAAGCCATTCCCTGTGCATATTGCTTTGTTTATACCACTGATATAAAATCTTTCATTTATTTGTTTTTTTTAAATTTTATACAAGTGATAACATGTACCTGAATTAAGTGCTTCTACTTCCTGTCTCACCTACAACTAGACTTCAGCACCTTTTTTTTAACACAACCGTCTAGGCAGGCAAGAGTAATCATTTATAGATGGCATTTGAGTTGACATTTGCTTACTATATTAAATAATATTTGGGCAGGAGGAAATTAAGAAAACATTTTTATGATACGTGCATGTTTTTTCACACTAGGCTGTGGAGAGAAATAGAGGAAGTCAGCAGATTAGAACTCAAATTAGCTCCAAGAACAGAAAACAAGGACAATGATGTTTAGCAAGACATCTCAAATATACTTTGATCAAAATATTCCATAGCGTCAGGGGTACCAGCAAGGAGTTTACTTTATTGTGTATGATAAACCAAAGATCCTTGAGCTGAAAAAGTCCTCCTCCAACTGTCTTTGGTGTATTTGTCTCCTCTCTATCACCATGAAAAGTGGATTTCAAGATTCTGCCTCAGTATCGTCACAACTGAGGGAAGTTGCTGCTTCCTAAAGGCAACGCACCTTTATTATAGGGCAACGTCAATTATGACATTTAAAAATTTTTTACCACCTAATCCTTAGGCATGGGCCTTCCGGATGTTTGAACACAGGTGATTTGTTCCCTTATTTATTTTATGTTTCACTCAACTCAAAGTCTCCTCTTTTCATGTGATTTAACATCTCACATTGTTTCCTTATCTGCAAATGGAGAGGTTTGTACTAAATCCATAAAGTTCATTAGTTGTTTGTTTTTTTTTTTTTTTTAAGATTTTATTTATTTGACAGAGAGAAACATAGCGAGAGGGAACACAAGCAGGGGGAGTAGGAGAGGGAGAAGCAGGCTTCTCGCGGAGCAGGGAGCCCGATGCGGGGCTCGATCCCAGGACCCTGGGACCATGACCTGAGCCGAAGGCAGCCGCTTAACGACTGAGCCACCCAGGCGCCCCTCATTAGTTTTTTTTTTTTTTTAAGAGTGGAACTCTTTATATAAAACAAAAATCCCATATAATACCCTCATAAATAAAATTTAGACCAGAAGATAAGTTGTGGTTGGAGGGGGTGAAAAGCCAAAAGTCCAATTACTTGGCTTCCCCTAGGTAGAAGTCTGGGGTTCCATGGCAGGAATATTGAAAAATATCATTGCAAGCAACCATGAGCTTTATGACTACCTAAAAATATTAGTATAATGGCTAAAGGTGAATTATCTCTTTCCCCGTAGGTGGCCTCCATAGGTGGTTCTGAGTCTCTTTGGCATCCTGGTCACTTTTTTGGGACACACCCCAGCGTATCACACTGCAGGATCAGTCTTCAAATGCCCCCTTTTAAAAACACAGTTTTGAAATTGAACTTAAGATATGCAAAACTGATTATTTTGCTGGGTTTTCATAGAAAAATAAATCAATTAGAAGTGGTTTACACCAACATAATTCAGATAAACTTTGAAGATTTGATTATGTGAGCCATCACAGATTATGTGAACTATCAATTACCCTTCCTAGCCACAAGACTCTTTTTCTTAAATATCTGAAAAATCCTGAGAACAATATAGCTGAAGCAGCTCACATGCCTGTATGATCTTCATATATCTTTAGATGAGGCAAAATATCATCCAGATCGTCTAATCTCACATTTCAGTAAGTCTATCTAAGTGTGGATGGTCACCTTGATTTGTTTTGCCAATTTAATGCCTTATACATCTAGAAATGATTTTAAAAAAAAGGAGTCACTTAGATGCAGAGTACGGCTACTCTGATCTCTTTGATTACACAGGACAGAGTTATACATTCAGGAGTGGCAATTGTAATTTTAATGTGTGTGCTTTGGGAATTTGTAAGTATGAAAATTAGGTAACACTTGGAATTCTGAAGGAAAATATTGGCTTTTTAAAGGTAAAACAAAACTTTTTCATGATCTTTTCTAAGAGACTTAAATCTCAACCAATAGGATAATATTTAGTTTAAAAATATTTTTTATTGGCACAGTATTAATGCTGTGTTTTCAAGAACATTATATTTGGTCACCAATTTCTGTCGTGTCCAGCTTTTCTTTTAGTGTAGGTTTTCAATTAGTATTTTGGGGAAGGAATGTGGAATTTGAACAAGAGAATGAGCATATCTATAATCACCATCATTAATTGAAAGAATATGTTTTCTATTTTTTCTGCTCTAAGTTACTTTCAAGATGTTTTCTATTAATGTGTTAATATGGCTCAACTATTATATTACTAAAGTTTCCTATTTTCATTGGAATGTAGAAAAGTGAGTTATCTGAATGAAACATTGTATATAAAAATAACAATGAATCACTAAAGAATTGTGCCATTCTTTCTGTGGGCCTTAGTTTTCCAATCATGTAACTTAAACGAATGCATTAGACCAGGTATAAGTGAACTTATAAGTCTCCCTAAGACTTGGGGGAAAAAAAAGGTAAATGACTGTAACCCCCTTTGAAAGTCAGATAAAATGGCACGTGTAAGCATAGATAATAATTATGATATTTTTCAAAATCAGTTAACATCGAACAAAAGTGAGAAACAGATCCATTCAGCAGTCAATAAAGAGCAGAAAATTCTTGCGGACCTCATTATCACCTGAGCTATATACAGTTAAATTAACCAGCTATTTAAATTAGTCATTTAGTACCATTTTTACATAAAATTAATCAAAGTTGCATTTATGTCTGAGTTCTACATCTAAACACTCATACTATACAAAATATTTTGTGATAGACCCTGAAGTATTATAAAACATAATTTGGCAAATATTTATTAGGGTCTTATGTATGCATAGTGATATTATTGCTGCTTTAGATACAATGATAATGGGGACAGATAGTCCTGTTCCCAAACTGGGTAAAGACCAACATTAAATAAATTAATACACAGGAATATCCCAACTACTAACAAATACTATAAAGAAGATAAAATGGAGCCATGTGGAAAAGAGACTGGTAGGGCCTCTCTTGGAGGTAACCTTTTTTTTTTTTTTTTGCTAGTTTCAAGTTTTTATTTAAATTCCAATTAATTATCACACAGTGTAATATTAGTTTCAGGTGTACAATTTAGTGATTCGTCACTTACACACAACACCCAGGGCTCATCACAACCAGTGCCCTCCTTAACCCATCACCTACTTAACCTATTCCCTGCCCACCTCCTTCCAGCAACCCTCATTTGTTTCCTAGAGTTCAGCATCTCTTATGGTTTGCCTCCCTCTCTGTTTTTATCTTATTTTATTTTTCCTTCCCTTCCCCTATGTTCATCTGTTTTGTTTCTTAAACTCCGCATATGAGTGAAATCATACAGTGTTTGTCTTTCTCTGACTGACTTCTTTTGCTTAGCATAAAAGTCTCTACCTCCAACCACGTTGTTGCAAATGGCAAGATTTCATTCTTTTTGATGGCTGAGTAATATTCCATCGTATATATACACCACATCTTCTTTATCCATTCATCAGTTGATAGACATCTGGGCTCTTTCTATAATTTGGCTGTTGTTGGTAATGCTGCTATAAACATTGGGGTGCATGTGGCCCTTTGAGTTAGTAGTTTTGTATCCTTTGGGTAAATACCTAGTAGGGCAATTGCTGGATTATAGGATAGTTCTATTTTTAGCTACTTTTAAAATTAAGAAAAAAATTTAGAGAGAGAGAGCGCACACACATGCATGTGAATGGGGGAGGAGAAAGGGGGAGAGGGAGAGAGAGAGAATCTTAAGCTGGCTCCACAGCCAGTGAGCCATGTGGGGCTTGATCCCAGGACCCTGAGATCACAACCTGAGCTGAAATCAAGAGATGGATGTTCAACTAACTGAGCCACCCAGGTGCCTTCTTTTTTTAACTTTTTGAGGACCCTCCATACTGTTTTCCAGAGTGGCTGCACTAGTTTGCATTCCCACCAATAGTGTAAGAGGGTTCCCCTTTCTCTGCATCCTTGCCAACACCAGCAACGTACAAAAGAATGAAATTGGACCACCTTCTTACACCATACACACCATACACAAAAATAAATTCAAAATGGATGAAAAACCTAAATGTAAGACAGGAAACCAACAAATTCCTAAAGGAGAACACAGGTAGCAACCTCTTTGACATCAGCCATAGCAACTTCTTGCTAGATACATTTCTGGAGGCAAGGGAAACAAAAGCAAAAATGAAGTATTGGGACTTCAAGATAAAAAGCTTCTGCACAATGAAGGAAACAATCAGCAAAACTAAAAGGCAACCTTCAGAATGGGAAAAGATATTTGCAAATGACATACCTGATAAAAGGTTAGTATCCAAAAATCTATAAAGAAATTATCAAACTCAACACCCCCCAAAACAAATAATCCAGTAAAAAAAAAAGGGGCAGAAGGCATGAATAGACGTGTTTCCAAAGAAGACATCCAGATGGCCAACAGACACATGAAAAGATGCTCAATATCACTTAGCATCAGGAAAATACAAATCAAAACTACAATGAGTTGTCACCTCATACTTATCAGAATGGCTAAAATTAACAACATAGGAAACAACAGATGTTGGAAGTAGCTTTTGGGTTGAGAACTGATGAGAAGGAGACAGGTATGGGATGATCTGGGAGGGAGGAGCATTTTATGTGTAAATTTTATCAAGTATAGGTGTGCTGGTTGGAAATACATGTGGCCTATTGAAGTGACAGGAAAAAAACGTCTAGTATGGCAGGGGATAGTGAAAGAAGTGAAAGAAAAGGTATAAGGAGAAGCAGAGAGAAAATCAGGGACCACATAATGTAGGGCCATGTAACTGAGAAAGAAAAGAAAAGCATTCTTAACAGGTGGAAGCTGGCTTGACATTCACAGCTAGTCAGTGATGTTTTCCTGATGAACACAGTGTCACAAAATATCAGCATCAAATAAGACAACTCTGTGATCATGATGAATCAAGAAATAAATAGCCCCCTCTGTAATAAGGTCTCAATGCAAACAAAAAGCATGAACATTGTCCAAAACTCCAAAAATGGTCAAACCTTTTATCTGGGCTAACGTGAGTGACTTCTGCTTCTTTCCCAATGCTAGGTTCAGTCTCATTCCATTCTTCTTGCAGTCTAGAAAAGAATTTTTAAGATACTTAAGAATGCCTACCAGCATTCAATCTAGATCAATGTCCCACTTCCTTAAACCCCTCTCAAAAGGAACTAACACATGCTTAAATTCCTTGGAAGTCATTTCTAATACTCTCTTACAAAGATGGCTCGTGGTTCCCCAATTAGTTATTATCTCTGTCATTGAGGTGAGTCAATAAACAAAATTTAGTTTAAGCAAGTAGATGCCTAGTGGTCTTTCATTGAAGGGAATTGACAAGACCATTATAAGGAGCATGGCATAGTATTTATCCTGGTTACAAGGAGAAATTTGCAGCACCGCACACTTATATTAGAAAAGTTGGAAACGTTGCAAAACAGTGACATCAACAACTACTTTAAGAGCTGGAAAAAGAACAGCAAATTAAATCTAGCATAAGAAAAAAATGCACATAAACGCAAAAAAATGACTCTTAGCTAACTAGAAAATATGTATTTATTAAAAAAACCTACAGATATTATCACACTAGTTGTAGGAGACTGAATATTTCATCTGTGAGACCAGGAAAAAGTCAGATATGCCCAATTTGATTCAACACTGTCAAATTGACAACTTTTTTAATCTATTAAGATGAATATATAATTTTTAATTTTTAACCTATGAAAATATGAAATGCATTAGTTGATTTTTACATGTTAAATCAAATTTGGATTCATAAGATACCAAAGTGGAGGTCTCAGCCAGTACTGAAAGGCAAGGAAATAAATAACAGTATGTAGGAAAGGAAGAAATAAATCTGTCTTTATTTGCAAACAGCACATTGCCTAAGTAGAAAACACTACCATCTACAAAAGCTACTAGAACTAATATGTGTGTTATCATGGCTTCAGGTCATATTGTGAACATACACAAATCAGTTATGTCTATACACTAACAACAAACTATATGGAATTGAATTTTTAAAAATCAGTAGCATTTAATAGCATCAGGAATATAAAATATTTTGAGATAAATATGACCAAAAAAATGTACTAGGTCTGTAAATAGAAAAGTACAAAGCACTGTTTGAAGAATGAAAAAGAACTAAATAAATCGAGAGATACACTATGTTCTTTGACTGAAATACTCAATATTGTTTGCATGGCATTTCTTTCCCAATTGATCTATGGATTCAATAAAACCCCCATCAAATACCTACCTGATTTTTTCGGGTAGAAATTGGTAAATTGATTCTAAAATACATAGGAAAATGCAGAGAATCCAGAATACCCAAAATAACCTTGAACAGAAGCAAGAATTTGGAATAATTTCTACTACTTAAATATAAGCCTTATTATAAAGCCCGAATAATTGTGACAGAGTGGCATTTGTATATAGATGGACAAAAAGATCAATGGAACAAAATGAGTTTAGCATAACCACAGGCATATGTTAAGTTGATTTTCAACAAAAGTGCAAAGCCGTTGCAATGAATAAAAGATAATTTTCCAACAATTGATGCCTGAACAATTTGGCATCTGTATTCAGAAAACTGAAACTCTACATTTTGTACAGCATATAATATTAACTCAAAGTGGATCGTAAGTTAAAAATAAATTATAAAATTCCTAGAATAAAACATAGAGAAAATCTTCCTAACTTTTGGTTGGGCACACATACAAAAGTCCTACCAATAAAGGAAATCTCATCAAAATTAAAAATATCTGTTCTTCAAAAGACACCACTAAGTAAATTGAAAGACAAGCCACAGACTAAGAGGAAATATTTGAACAGTATATATCTGAATAGAACTTATACATAGAATATATAATGATAAAAAATTAATAATAAGAAAATAAGCAAAATAGTTTTATCTACACTTTACCACTTACTGCTGGATTGACAAATGGATGGCAAAAAAGCTCATACACTGGTTTCAACACAAAAGGCTTGTACAAGAATATTCATAACAACTTAATTTATTACAGCTGCAAACTGGAAACAACAAAGATGTCCATCAACAGGTCAATAGATAATTAAATTATGATATGCCTCTAAAGGAATATACTTAGCAATAGAAAAAATGATGAACTGTTAGTACACCCAATAGCATGGTTGAATATCAAAATAAGGTGGCTGAGTGAAAGAGACCAGACACAAAAAAGTACATAGTATGTGAGTCTAACATATACATTTTGACAGAAAGCTGCCTGGGAAGGGGAGGGATATCTTAAGTTCCATGTATTAAGGCCTATAAGTAATTCTAGAATCTGTTCTGGAAGGAAAAAAATTCAGATGAATGAAAAATTGCTGCAACAGAGACATTTGAAAATTAGATTAGAGGCTTCTTGATTCTAGTCTTTGGTCAGAAATCGTATTGCCAGAGAATTTATAAGAGTGGTGACTTCTCAGCAAGGCCATGAGCATTCCCAGTAAGCAATATCATTACTCCCTCCTCTCTAGGACACCTGTCTCAAGGTCACTGTTAGACACTGCCTTCATATTCTGCCTAAATAACTTGACCCTCTTCCTCCTAATGTTCGGCTTTATGACTTTGGCTTTCTTGGAGCTAAGTCACTCAAGAAATACTGCTGGTACAATTTCCAGCCGTGTGACTTTCTCTAACACTCATAGGTGAACATTCTTTCCAGGAATGCCCTGATAGGTTTTTTTCACAGAACCCAGCTGGATTTGCATAACCTCCACTCATAACCCTTGAGAAATTGTGAAAAGTAAGACTATTTAACACAAAGCTATATTAATAAGTTTATGTAATATAAAACAGTTTGGTTCGGTTTGTATAATATCCGATCCACATGGTTTCCAATACTTTGCTTCTAAGGGCACACTTGAAGAGATTAAAACATTTCTGAAGCAACAGCAAACAAGTCAGACGTAATTGCAATTCAATCATTTCCTAATGGTAATGATGTCTCACAGCATCAATGAAAACATACACTGTTTGCACACTATTCATTTGATTGACTTTCAGCTTCTGTTTGACTAGGATTGTTTAAATTTCACAATTCTCCCTATATTCATTTTAAAGTTCTTATTTGAGTAAACATGCTCTTATTTCTATTCAGATTTGAGCCATTGCCATAGGTCTTCCTTTTATTTAGCAGCAAAATATACCCCATTCTCTGACCTACTCGGTACAACTAGCTTGCTTACTGGCTTCCTTCCTTCCTTCCTTCCTTCCTTCCTTCCTTCCTTCCTTCCTTCCTTCCTTCCTTCCCATATTTTGCAACAGTATATGGCAAAAGTATTTTTTATGCAAGTCAGAAATTCATAACACAGTTATGAAGAATTCATGATACAGAAATAAGAACCAATTCATGGTGGATGTTGTGCATTGTACCCCAAACTAGTTTACTGTAAGAAGTACTATCCTTAGACCAATGAAAGCTTGTCCTGGCCCAAGCCTCAAGGAGGCTAGTGTTTTAAAGTGACTTTTTCAAAATTGTCTATGCCATCCTCTGGTGCCTGGTCATTCCCCACTAGATGATGCATCCCAGACCTAGATTAGGACCCATATGTGACTGAGTCACCATTTCTCCATTTTGAGGTACAGTTTGATGCAACTTTTTCAGGTTTAGCTTACAAGCCTTTCTAAAGAGAAAGGTCTTATCCTATTTTCAAATTTTCAACAATGCCTAGATCCAGCTCAACTCCAAATCAGATTACCTTAGTGCCCTACTCCAACGGTCTGATGGAATAAGGAGCATGTCCTTTTAAGTTATAAATATTTTTTTACTTCAGACTCTATTATTCTATTACACCAATGTCCTTCACAGAATCAAAAAATAACAAGACAAAGTAATTGCATATAATGTATAATGTTGGAGAGATAAAATAGTAAATAAAAGCAAACTCAGACTCCAAAATTTAGAATAATAAGATATAAATATGATAACATTTTTGAAGAATCTGGTGGAAAAGTATTTAACAAATATGCAGACATAGGATCAGCAAAGAGGTGGCAATAAAATAAAACTAAAAAAAGAAAAAGTGACGTGAAATGAAAAATACAATGTATAATATTTGAATAAAAATAAAATTATTAGATCCACTTAAGTAGCAAATTGGACACAATAAAGGAAAAACAAGTAACTTAAAAGCAAATAACTGGGGGTGCCTGGGTGGATCAGTCATTAAGAGTATGCCTTCGGCTCAGGTCATGATCCCAGGGTCCTGGGATCGAGCCCCACATCGGCCTCCTTGCTCTGCAGGAAGCCTGCTTCTCCCTCTCCCACTCCCCCTGCTTGTGTTCCCTCTCTCGCTGTGTCTCTTTCTTTCTTTCTTTTTTTTTTAAAGATTATTTATTTATTTGAGAGAGCAAGAATGAGAGAGAGAGAGAGTACATGAGAGGGGGAAGGGTTAGAGGGAGAAGCAGGCTCCTCACTGAGCAGGGAGCCCAATGCAGGACTCGATCCAGGGACTCCAAGATCATGACCTGAGCCGAAGACAGTCGTTTAACCAACTGAGCCATCCAGGCGCCCCTCGCTGTGTCTCTTTCTGTCAAATAAATAAATAAAATCTTTAAAACACACACAAAAAACAAAACAAAACAAAACAAAACAAAAAACCCCAAATAACTGGGTCAGTAAAATATATACAAACTAAAACACATGGGGGTGGGGGAGGAGTGGCAATTTTGGAAAAACCATTTGTGATCTCTAAGTAAATAGCATGTAATTGGAGACCCAAACGGATGAGAGAGATACCATGGGGTAGAAAAAGTTTGAAGAGATACTTGCCAAAACTGATAAAAGACATTGACTTACAGATCTAAGAAGTTCAGCAAACTCCAAACTAGATAAATACAATAATAATACACCCAGATGCATAACTACTGGGAGAAAAGAATGAAGAGAAAAGGAGAGTGAAGGAAGGAAGGAAGGAAAGAAAAGAAAAGAAAATGAAAGGAGGGAGAAGAGAGGAAGGAAGGAAAGAAGGAGGAAAATTTTTTTAAAAAGGAAAGAAAGAGAAAAAGAGAAAGGAGAGAGGAAGGAAGGGTTTAAAAAAAGAAAGAAGAAAGCAGCCTAAGAATATGGCACTTACAGAACAGACACAAATGATGTTTTGCAAGAATGTCCTTTTAAAATGCTGAAAGCAAAGTAAGGAAGGAAGGTAAAAAAGGAAGAAAGGAAGGAAGATGGGATAGCAGGAAAAAAGAAGGGAGGGAGGAAGGGAGGGAAGGATGGAAGGGAAGGAGGGAGGAGAAGAAAAGAATGACAGAAGTCAATGAGAAAGTACACTCACTATACGATTACTACTGACCCTAAGTCTCTGCACAGCATTCAGATTGTCTTCTGTTAACTGCCTTGTGCATTTGTGTTAAATTAGCCCAGTTCTTAGGTCTCCCAAATGAAAATGTGGGGTATTCCCTCTTCAATGAATGTACACAAGATGTTAAAACAGGTAATTTTGAGGGTTCAAGAACTTTTATTAGTTGCTTCCACATTTCCAATGGCCAATCTGCTCTCTGGACCCTAATACCAGACACTTGTCAGAGGGCAAGGCACACTGAGAATGAGACCGCTCTAGTGTAAGAACATCACTTGAGGACAGTTTCTTCTTTATCTCTGCATTCTCTTTCATCATATTTGTTCTCTCTGCTCCCTGAGTTTTGCCTGTCCACTACCCTAGGGCTGGAGGGAAACGTCTTTGGAAGGAAAGCCATGGTTCCCCGAGTTGGGAGCCGTCAGGTCACTTTCTCTAGATGGGACTATGTTTCTCGCAAAGTATTTTAGATTCTGAATAGTGGAGACACATTTTGAACTTAGGCGGGGACCAAGCGGTCGCAGTGCCCAGGTCCCCACTGGTGACGTACAGCGCCCCTGGCTCGGGTCACTCCCGCTCCGGACTCACCCGGTGCTGAGGACCAGCGCCCGCCGCGGAGGCAGCGGGAAGTGCGCGGGGCTGCACTGCACGCGGGTCCCCGGCCGGGGTCCTCCTTCCCCCGCTGCCTCCGCTCTCCCCCCTCCTGCGGGTCCTGTCGCTCCGCGGCGCCCGGCTCTGTCACCGGCCGCTGCCAGCCCTCTCCCGCGGTGGGCAGACAGGGATGGACGGACGGACAGGCCCCGCTGGAGCGGGAAGTGAGCGCCGAGAGGCTGTGCCGAGAGGCGAGCCCTGCCCGGGACCGTCCGGCGCCGCTGCTCCCGAGCCTGGAGGGCCCGCTGTCACTCGCGCAGGAGGCGGCGCGGGGGGGGGGGGGGGGGGGCGATGGCCCCGCGATCGGGTCTGCGCGTGGCGCACCCAGCCCAGGGGCCCCATGGCTTCCCGCTTCTGTCCAGAATGGGGAGGAGCGGGGAAGAGCGGGGAGGGGTGGGGGGCGAGGAGAACTCTAAGCTGACAATGACTAGATGGGTTACTAGGCAGGAAATGGGGCCAGGTTCGCGGGAAAAGACTGTCAGGCGTTTAGAGTCACAGGCAGGTGTCCCTTACCTGATTACACAGTTTAGGGCTGTAGAGAGGGCGTTTACACATGTTTTTCTTAATTTCTTTCTTTTTTTTTTAAGATTTTATTTATTCATTATTCATTTGAGAGAGAGAGCACAAGTGGAGGGGAGAGGCAGAGGGAAAGGGAGAAGCAGACTCCCCACTGAGCAGGGAGCCCAAATCAGGACTCCATCCCAGGACCTGGAGATCATGACCCCAGCCGAAGGCAGACGCCTAACCAACTGAGCCACCCAGGCGCCCCTACACATATTTTTCTAATTAGAAATGCATAACACTCCCCCTAGTTCAGGTGAGTGAGTGGGTAGCAGGAGTCAGCAATGTCCAGAAATGCGCCTTGGTCCCATAAAGCCACTGCAGGTTTCTTAACAAGTAAACGTGAATTACAAAAAGGATAGGGGGCAATTAGGACGTGTGCTGCGTCTACGTTTTGAAGATTTCTGATCTTCCTCTGGCTTTAATGTCTCTATTCTCACCAACAGCTGACAGTGTTCTGGAACTGGGGTTCTTTTCCTCAGGCGAGGTTCATGAGAGAGACATAAATTTTAGAGAAATTAAGCAAAGTGTTAACGATAATTAACAAGGTTTGGTGATGTTGGAAGGAGGTTTTTCTTACTGTATTTTCTAAATATTCCAAAATTCCCATTAAAGAATGGAAAACTCCAAGAACTCAACTGCAGTCCTTTCCCTCAGATGAAACCCATAAAGGAGGATTAACTGAAGAATTAATCAAAATAATAACAGTAACTAACTGAAAGTGATGGAATTGGAAAGGAGAGGATTTTGTTATTCGATTTTCTATTATTTCCAAGTATTCTATTAGGTGCATGCCATATGCAATAAACTTTATTTTGAAAAATAAATTACAAAAATGAAATTATAAAACTCTTCTACAAAAATCTTTTGTAGAAAAAAAAAAAAAAAACCCTGCGGAAAATCAAAACGTATTCCACAGACTGAGATAGACAACTGTGGACCTTAGCAATAAAATAGGTAACTCTGGATCCTGCAAAATAACCTGGCTAAATTGTTGTTTATAAAGCATTACCAATTCACTATTTCACTGGATTCCCACAATCTTGAAACAGTTAGAAAGAGGAATTAATCATATGCCTGTTGTAAAGTTAAGAAACTGAACTTCATCAATGTAGTTTATTTATTTTCCTCTGAAAACAGAATTATTGAGTTTTCCTGCACCCAAACAAGCCTTACTCTTGGCAAAAACACAGCTAACCTAGTGCTTGGCTCAAAGTTGGGGTTCAGTAGAGATTGCTTTCAATAGAAGGGCACACAAGATAAACAGGTCAGTAGGAATGCTTGTCCAAAGGGTTCACCCCACATTTTCCATCTTAGGAGTATATTACTGACATATTGTAGATACGATAGTTCCCTTTATCTCATCCTTCTGTTATATATATATATAAAACTCCTTCCTGCCTTTTCCAAGCCCGTTATGAAGAGAAAGCACATACACTAACCTATTATTCCCTCCTTTTAATGGAATTGAAGTAATAAGCATCCACACAGAACATAAATAATATATTTAAACCTCCACTTCACTAAAATAACTGAGAAGCAACATATGCAAACTGGATACACTCCATTGGCTAATAGTAAAAGTGACACAAATATAAGTAGGCAAAATCAACTCAGATTTGAACTGCATATCATTTGGTAAGTGAAAATGACAACACCCTTTGTTAATACAGGATTCTGACTTTAAGGTTACAAAATACAATTTTATTTTGCCCTTGCTAGAGTTTGCTAACAATAGCTTTCCTGTTCAGTTTGAAAATTAATAATCTGAAATGCATTTTTCTACAATGACATGTGACCATTTTCCATTAAAAACATGTGTAAGATAGGAAACACCATTCTCATTCGAAGCTATCATTATGTTTGCATGGCAAGCTTATATTTATTATTTCATGTGCTCATCACAGAAGTCAAGTGGATCCAGCATTTTTATTATACCTCTCTTTTTTGATGAGTAGGTGGTCACAGAGAGGTCAGGTAATTTTACAGTCACTCAGTTTAAAAAAAAAAAGAGAGAGAGAGAGAGAGACTGTATTCCAACTCTGTATCACTTTACAACCTGTTGTAATAAAGATTCCTCTGAAACCACGAAAGGGAAAAAACTCTTGCCTCTACTCAAATTTTATTACTTTCTTCTAGACATATTACCATAAAGCAGCAATCCTTAACATCTTTATCAATTTAGGAAAAAAAGATCAAAATAAACTTTGTGTGGACATGTTCACACAAAGTCAGTCTTGTACTGTCTTTGCAATTTATATCCAAAAATAATCCCCAAGTTTAACTGACCTGCTGTTCATTTTCTGTAGGGAAAAAAAATTATCTTAGATGTGTGTCAGCCAACTTTATCTTGGGAATGAACTTGTATAAGATTTTGGAAATACTCATGGGGTTTAAGACTTATATCTTGAATTGTTATTGTTCAATCACACATCAGAAGTTTTTTCTTCTTGTGGGGATTACAGAACCATAATCCTTCATTGACCAAGATAATCTCTCTCCTCTGTCACAGAGAAACTACAAATTCAGAAATTGATTTTATGGCTTCAGAGGGCTGATATATAAATTTTAAAGATCTAGCAGTGCAGACAGCAAGAACTCTTTTTTTTTTTTAAGATTTTATTCATTTATTTGAGAGAGAGAATGAGAGACAGAGAGCATGAGAAGGAGGAAGGTCAGAGGGAGAAGCAGACTCCCTGCCGAGCAGGGAGCCCAATGCGGGACTCGATCCCAGGACTCCAGGATCATGACCTGAGCCGAAGGCAGTCGCTTAACCAACTGAGCCACCCAGACGCCCCTACAGCAAGAACTCTTAGCATAGAACAATCCATAGTGAATTGCAACCGTTACTATTGCTACTGATGGAGATACTGCATATCTAAGTAGAATCTTACATATGAATAAACAATTTCACTACAATCTCTCATGGTCCAGCTTTGATTTTCTTTCTGGATTTCTTTTTCTCTCTTGTTTTTTTAATCTTATTTTTAAGTTGTATAGGTGTTGTATAGATGTATAGATGTATAGATGTATAGAAAGAAAATTGAGCCTCAGGAATGTGGTTTATTTTCCTTTGAAAACTGAAGTGGTTTTTTGGGGGGCGGTTTGGTCTGTTTTTTTGTTTGTATTTTTGTTTTTTTTGTTTTTTTACATCTAAGCAAGCCTTACTCTCGAGGAAAACACAATCCCTGGGGTTCAGTTCTTGTTGCACTTCCATGTTTTTAATCAAAGTGGGCTTATTATCTTTCTCATGATTTTGACTTCTGCCAATATTAGATATTCCCCAATACATATAAATCTGAGAGTCATCCATTATTCCTACTTCTTCCTCTCCTCCTATATCATCAAGACCTGCAGACTTCATCTCCTATATGTTCATTTCATCCAACCTATCACCCCCATCTTCATTCTCAAACAAGAGGTCTCATTTAAGTATTCATGACCACCTGTCTCTAAACTGAACTCCTTCCTCCATGGAGTGATTTATATAGACTGCGAATCTCCTCCTTGGTTTAAACATTCTTGGTAATGGCCCCTACTTTTCTTGAGAACATGTGCCTCTCCTTTTGCTATTCTCTTCCATGTTGCATTTGAACATACTCATTCCTCTACTGAAAGTATATATTCTAAATAACATTGAAGTGATTGTAAAGATGAAGAAATATAACTTGAGTGACCTTAATTCTGTCCTTCTATCTAACATACGGAGCTTTTACTATCCAGACATGTTATAACTCATATTATTGTTTTTCAGGATCTATTTGAACAGATTCCAAATGTATTTTCTCTCTGCTCTGCTAGGGGTAATCAGAGGGTGATATGGGAATACTCAGAGCCTTCAAACAGTCTTGATGCCAAAGAATGCTTTTCAGAGGATGCAACACCTGATTACATTCTTTAACAAGGTAAATGGACTTCCATATATTTTATTGGTTACATAATGTTTTTCACATATAAGGTATATATTATTCAATCTTCACCAAAATGTTATAGAGTAGGAACATATATCCTAATTTTACTGATGAAAAAAATCTAGGCTCAGGAATGTTACATTAGTTGCCTGAAGTCATAGAGCCAGGAGGTAGTTGGACAGAGCTTGAAATCAGATCAACTTTAAAAAAGAAAAAAAAATAAATAAGAAAATTGCAAGTCAGTAATTAGCTCAAGGTCAATAGTGTCTGGGGAAGATTTGATTTGATCTTCTGATTTCTTGTTCAATCCCTTCTCATTCTACTTATCCCACCCCCATATTTTTCATTTCCTCCAGCAACAAATGCCACCTTACATTTACTCTGTACACTTGATTTAAGATACAGCACTACCTAATCCATGTAAACATTTGGAGATCAAAACTAATCTTCCGAAAATTTTCAAATAGATTAATGTTTATCAAGCACTGTAAGTGCCAAGTGTTGGACCTGTAATACCTGCTATAAACAACCAAGCTACACAATCAAGGCATTCTCTAACCTACTTAGCTTTTCCAATCTAAATTTTTGCAATGAAAAATGTTGAAACATCATTTTTACCAGTTTCCTAGCCATTAAACTGCCTATTTTTCACTTTTATTTTAATGTACTATCTTGCTCTTTTAAAATTTTAATCCAGGGCGCCTGGGTGGCTCAGTTGCTTAAGCAACTGCCTTTGGCTCAGGTCATGATCCTGGAGTTCCAGGATCAAGTCCCACATCGGGCTCCCTGTTGAGCATGGAGTCTGCTTCTCCCTCTGACCCTCCCTGCTCATGTGCTCTCTCTCAAATAAATAAATAAAATCTTAAATAAAATAAAATAAAATAAAATTTTAATCCAGTTTATCACAGAAAAATCTGTATTGGATGAACACTGTAGAGAATATCGATACACTATTATATTTTTTCATTGCTGGGGACATTCATACACTTTCTTTAGGATTTCTGTTATTCTTCCATCTGTTAACCTCCTGAAATAAAACTATGCATATGGTTGTTGATTGTGAATTTTACTCCACAAGCTCAGATATAAAAAAATGTAAGAAATTACAATCACAATGGAGGAGCTGTATGTCTCATCAGATTGGATCACTCACACTTGCCTCACATGCTACTGACTTCAAAGCTGAAATCTTAGGTAAAACCAAACCAACAGTCATTCACCAAATACTCACTAAATGACTATTTTTATGGGAGCAAGAAATGTGAGTTAAAGCTACACCTACACACATGTACACACAAACTTTTGCATACATATATGTACATATAAAACACTATTACACATGAATAAGATATATATATGATCAAAGTAATAGATGTAAATATATAATCAAGATAATGTATATACAGTCAAGATATATACATATATACATGGTTCGTGGGTAGATAGGAGCTGCAAATTTGACCAATTAAGGATTCCATCTCTTGACAAAAAGACTGGCATGAGTACTGAGAGAAATCATGCACGTGAACACATAACACAGAAGATCACATCAAATGTGCCATTTGGAGACTTCCCCAATAACATCTGAAGCCCCACCTCACACCGTTTCTACTCCTGTGGGCTTTGAAAGTAATGGTAGCTGTCAGTCATTTCATTTTCCCTATACTTGTAGGGAAAAGGTGGGAATTTGCACCATGCCAGACCTTAATTTCATTCACTTTAAACAGGTCCCAAAGGTTAGTTCCCATAGTCTGTGCTGGCTTGAAGTTTAACTGCTACTCTTTGGATCTGCTCATTAGACTACAAATACTGAGATTTCTAGGAATTGAATGATATATTTGAATAATAATATTAAAATCTTTTTATATGGATTGATGTACAGGTCAAAACGATTTTGTTCATATAATTAGGTAGATGGAGATAAAAAGATGAAAGGGATGTGTTGATAGCAATGATATGCAATGCTTTAAACGCTTCCGAAGTTGTATGCTAAGAATCACAGAGTAATCTATCATCAGAATTCTTTAAGTTATCTATCAGTTGATGACTCGATTAGACATCCCTTCTAATTTTACTAAAAGGACATATGTTTTCCTGGTCAAAACCCTAAAAGGGCTTCCCATATTCTTACAGTGTTTGAAACAACCACATAAGGCCAGGCTGTCCTTGGTCTCCTTGACCTCACCTCTTACAAATCCCCCCTCACTCACTGAGCTTTAGTCATAATAAATTCCTTAGACACAGTAGGCACTGCTGCCACTTTAATTGCTTTTATTTTTTTTAAGATTTTATTTATTTATTTATTCTGAGAGAGAGAGAGAGAGAGAGAACAAGCAGGGGGGAGGGGCAGAGGGAGAAGCAGACTCCCTGCTGAGCAGGGAGCCCGATGCTGCGAGGCTGGGCTCCATCCCAGGACCCTGGGATCATGACTTGAGCCGAAGGCAGACTTGGAACCGACTGAGCCACCAGGCGCCCTTAATTGCTTTTATGTCCCCTGTTTCTTCTCTCTGAAGTGCTGAAGTACAAATGTCGCCTTTACAGTAAGTACCCTTTCAATGACTAGTGATTATCCTCTTTACTGTTGCAAACCAGCCTCTCTACCTTGACACTATCCACCTTCTCATGCTGTTCTTCATTTAAAAATCTTCATTATTCTACTGCCTATTTACCGAAAGGACACAAAAACACTAATTTGAGAAGATACATGCACCCCTACGTTTACTGCGGTATTACCACAAGAGCCAAATCATGGAAGCCGTCCAGGTGTCCATCTGTAAATGAATGGATAAAATCAATGTGGTACATACACAAGGGGATATCACTCAGCTATAAAAAAGAATGAAATCTTGCCACTTGCAACAACATGGAGGGAGCTAAAGAGTATGATGCTAAGTGAAAAAAGTCAGAGAAATACAAATATCATATGATTTCATTCATATATGGAATCTAAGAAACAAAACAAATGAATAACCAAAAAAGAAATAAACTAAAAATCCAGACTCTTAACTATGGAGAACAAACCAATGGTTACCAGAGAGGAGGTGGGTGGGGGGATGAGAGATATAGGTGAAGGGGATTAAAGAGCACACTTATCATGATGAGCCCTGAGTAATGCATAGACTTGTTGAATCGCTATATTGTACACCTGAAACTAATATAATTCCAGTATGTTAACTATACCAGAATTAAAATTTAAAAAATCTTTGTTATTTACTTATTAATTTATTATATGTTTTGGTCTATTTCCTTACTAGAATATAAGCTCCATGAAAGCAGATAATTTACTGAAGATTATGCAGATGGCAGGAGAGAAGAGGATTGCAAATCAGGCAGCCCAGTTCTGGGGTCTGTACTCTTTTTTTTTTTTTTTTAAATGGTTTTATTTATGTGAGGGAGAGAGTGAGAGAGAGGGAGAGACAGGAGTGGGGAATGGGGGGAGAGGGAGAGGGAGAAGCAGACTCCTCACTGAGCAGGGGGCCCAATGCAGGGCTCCATTCTTGGACCCCAGAATCATGAACTGAACCAAAGGCAGAAGCTTAACCAACTGAGCCATCCAGGCGCTCTGCTCCTGGGGTCACTACTCTTAACCACTGTGTTCCAAGCCAAACTTGACTGTGCCACCTCCCAACATGTCCATTCCCTTCCCAATAAAACCACTTATTTGTCTCGTACCTCTTCAGCCTCCTTGCCTGTCAATTATGATTGGTTTCTTTCTCTCTCTTCCTCTAGTAAAGGGAAGAGGTCCTTGAGTTCATCTTAGTTCTTAATATCATGTTTGCCAGTTGACATTTCAATGCAGTGTCACTTTTTAGAATTTTTAATTTTTTTTTTAACTCACCAAAAGTGAAAATGTATCATATATAGAAGATCATCTGTACTGGTCAGAACATGGGAGGAGGGTATTACAAAGGGAGACTTTTTGTTTCTTTTATAGAAGAGCTGTGGATTTTGCAACAGTCTGCATGACTTCGGGTAGCCACCTTTCTTTCCTGCCAATCCAGTCCCCCTTTTGGAAAACAAATTAATCTAGCACAGGTGATGGGAATTTGTGTGTTAAGAGGATTGAACTTTTATCACAGGAAATAAAAAAAATAAAGCTCTTATTATTTATTTTTCTCTCCCACTGCTTAGCGAAGATTGGAGACAAGAAAGGACTGAGCAATCTGCTCCAGAACTTTCTATATCTGGGGGAAATTTATCTACTAGAGTACAATAATAGTTTTGGTTGTGTATTGGAGTTCAAACTTTGATTTACTTTTAGGAAATGTTCTAGCTTCTTTTGTGGGAAGAGTAAATTTGATAAATGCTGTTTCCTGGGGCTAACTTGTACTAGTTCAATTAAAGTAACTCAAGTTTTGATCACTTTCCAAAGGCACACACCTGTACACACACACACACACTTTTCTCAAATATAAAGGGACTGAGCTGAAAACGAGGAGGAAAGTTTTATTCCAATTGCTGTTCTTCAGGGAACTCGCATCTAACATACACTTAACTTGCCTGGCAAATGGTGTTCCGGTTTTTTAAAGGTACAGGAACAGAGGTGGTATTTTGCCAGGCACTTCCTAATCATAGAGGAAACAGAAACTTGTGAATAATACCTCGTAGGGTTTATCAGTTTGTTTGTGTTCTGACTTGAGGCCCATGTGGTCCAGAGAAAGTGAATTTGTCTTTTACTAGCATGATCACAGAATGGCAGTTTTGATGCTGATCTGTGAGATTGTTTTGTTCTGCAGAAGAAAACTATGGTCGAGCTTTAGTGTCAGGTCAGCTCCGATAGAAAGCGGTCAGAGGATGATTTTTTTTTTTTCCCCTTTCTCAGGCTCAAAATCCAGACATAGTTTTAGCAGTAACATACTCACAAATATAGAGATATGGATATAGGCATAACTCATCCATTTTTAATAATGTAAGAGAATCAGCTTTTCTTATCTTTTGTCTCTGTTTTTTAAAAACACCCTTAAACACTTGTATATAACATTGGCAGTTAGAGAATACTTTATCTAGCCAACTGACTTCAAATAAGACATTAACATGCCTTAATTATATTAGATCAAAACTTCTTATCGAAAACTGACCAAGAGCAAAGGGTATATGCTAGTACTTTATTGGAGTGTGTAATTTCAAGAATGCAAAAATGAGGGGAAAGGAAATTGAGGCAGGAAATGAAGGAGAAAAAATTCGAGAAAGCCTGGATACCACTTGGATCAAGCATTAGTGATGGCTCAATCTCACGGAATTGTCTTCAGATTAACCAAACTACACACTCACTATTACGTAATGACTATTCAGTAAATGTTCAGTTACTATTCCCCGTAACAACTCCTGAAGAGTTTACCACTATTTGGATGATTATATTTTTCCAATTTAACAACTTCTTCACACACAACCTAGTAAAAAAATTATTTCACATGCATATGCCAACTGAACAAGATAAAGAGGTGGTTTCTTCTAGATCTGTGCATTCATTTATACACATGCCTTATTTCCACATGTTTTGAAATATCCTGTGTTGAGTCTTTTTTGTGCTCTAAAAACATTCCTTTATAGCTTTATTTTTTAGGTGCAATTTGATTACAGAACATGAGCTCCAGTAAGGTTGAAATTTGGTGAAGTTAATAATGCGGAGGGAAAAATGTATTATCCAAAGAATGACTCCCAAAAATCCATCTTCCACTAATAGTCACCCACTATCAAGTCTTATTTTCCGCCTTGGCAAGTAAAGCAAACCTTTATTACATTGCACTATATGTAAACTCGATTCATTTCCCATTTGTTGCTATTGGTTATGTAAACTTTATTTATTATTTTTCAATTGCTACCCAGGTGCCCCTAGGTGCACTTCTGTGGGAGATCATTATTCTACCTGCCACACTACTCAATGTCTGTGGTAGCGTGGTTGTAATAATTGTGTTTTTCCTGAAAAACTAGATTTATGGTCAGTTATGCTCCACCATCAGTACAAGCATAATAAGGGCAAAGGTTATCTCATCAATTCTCTGTCACTCCCCACCTCACCACCAACTTCCTACTTTTTTTTTTTTTTTTTGCCAACTTCTGTCTTGGGAAGGCTAGCCATGGTGGGACTTCCACCTGTAGCCTTCTTCTGAAGGAAACAACCTAATCATATCCCCTGAAGATCTGAGGTAAGAAGTAGTGTAGGTGATTCTCTTGCTGACAAGATTCTCTTTTACTGCCTGGTATGGTAGTGAACATCTAACAGAAAGATGATTAGTTTAAATGATCATTGGTTCACAAACCTCTAATTGCCTCCAAATATCTATTGTTCATATTCTGACTTAATCATAAACCAGGATTTTTAGTTGTGCGTGTTGATACAGGTTCCAGGCCTCTACATATAGGTATAGCCATTGACTAGGTTTTGGACAATGGAAATCGGTGTTGTGTGGAATTTCTGTTGGTTTTCATTAAAAGGAATGCCCTTCAACTACTCTCTTTCTTCCTTACTGCTGTGTGAAATAAAAATGTAGTGAGTAGAGCCCCATCAACCATCTGGACCATTATGTGACCTTGGGAAAGCAGTAAGAAAAAATAGTACTGCTCCTTGATACAATGCAACCGACATAACAGAGCTGGATGCATAGCCCTGCTGGTAAATGCGTAACCACCCGTTCCCAGAGTAAAAAATGCCTTGATTTTTAGTGTTTTATGATTTCTGTGAAGTAAATACACTGAATGAAATGGCTGATGTCAAGCTTCCAATATGATGTACAGCATCACTGAATGTGGAATTGGGAAGAGATGCACACAATTGGCTATTGCAAGTCAAATTCAGTAAACTTTAATGTAGGGGAAATAAACTCCTATCTTTTCTAAGCCATTATTTTTGGGTTCTTTCCTACACATGGCCAAAAGAGACCTCAGTGGTATTGCTGGCTAGCGGCCTATGAGGCTAAGCTGACAGCAGGGATAATGAAGACCAGACAGGGCCATTCAGATTACTTCTTTAGGGATTTCACACTGAAGGCATAGAAAGAGAATCATTGACTTGTAGTTGAATTATTTACAAAATGATGTACTAGGACATGCATGGACAAAGCTGTTGTGTCATGTTAATATGGAGACCTATACGGAATGTCAGCTACCTCCTGCCTGCAGACACCCATAAATACTACCCGGCCTCTAGCACAGCCTTAAATCATGAATTGTCCTTAATTTCTGTCAGTTATGCATCTTCCTTGCTTCTTTTGGTTTCATTATTTTCTGTTGCTTTTCTGTTTTCTATTTCATTGGTTCCCAATCTAGTCTTCATTATTTCCTTCCTTCTTTAGGTTTAATTTGCTCTTCTTTTTCCAGGTGCTTAAGGTGGAACGGTCAGTTATTGGCTTCAGACCTTCCTCTTTTCTACCATTAGAATTTAAAGCTGTAACTTTTTCTCTAAGCATTGTTTTAGCTGAATTCCATAAATGTTGACATGTAATACTTTAATTTTCAGTCAATTAAGAATATTTTTTATTTCCTTTTTTATTTTTGACAAATGTGTTATTTAGAAGTATGTTCTTTAATTCCCACATGCTTGGATACTTCTCAAAATTCTATTTATGATTTCAAATTTATCCATTGTGCTTGGAGAACATGCTTTGAATGATTTCAATACTTTTAAATTTATGGAAATTTATTTTACTGGCTAGCATATGGTATCTCTTGGAAAATGTTCCTTGTGGGCTTGAAAAGAATATGTATTCTGCTCTCATTGGCTGGAGTGTTTCGTAGATATCAGTTAGCTGAAGTGAGTTGGGAGTTCATTCAAGTGTTCTCTATCCTAGCTGATTTCTCCCTAGGGATCCCTTCAACTATTGATGGTAGGAATTTGAAGTTCTCTATAATCAGTGTTACTCTGTCTTGTTAACAAAATGTTGTTGTAGAATCTATTTTATCTAATATTAATCCCATTTTTGAGTTTGTTTTTTATTTTTGTTTTAGCGAATATCCCAGTGTTGGAATAACTTGGTATAAACCAATGACTGGTCAGAGATTGAGCTCAAAGCACCTTGACCCAGTAAGGATTCCACTCTTCCAGTGCAACCATATGTGGGTTGGGTGTACATTCAAAGTTCAGGCAGGTTTGGAGTCTGCCACAGCTTTTGCTTTCTCGCGGGCCCCTTCAAGTCTCTCTCATGCGTGTCTGCAACCACCCAATTAGCCAGGGTTTGATACAGAGTGTGGACTCCCTCAGACCTCCCCCATGTGAATCTGTGGTCTCCCAGTTGGTCAGGCATGTGTGGTGATTGTCACTCACATCCAACATCCCCCTTTTAAATTTCTAATTTTGGTTTCATTATTTTCTGTTGCTTTTCTGTTTTCTGAATTTTCAGAAAAGAAAAGCTGAAGGGTAATATGTTATAGTTGAAGTAACCAAATTAGCAATTACATAGAAGAAGTATAGCCCGTGCTGTGTGAGGCCTGGATAGTGAATCTCTGGCAAGAATACTTACCTGAAGAATGTTTCATAAAATTAAATCATTCCAAAAAAGAGAAGACAGCTTTCTTTTCTGCCATGATTCACCAAGTCTGGACAAAAAAATTTCAGTGCTAAGTATCACTTTTCTTCTAGAGTCTCTTCTCTTATGTAATAAATCATTTATTGCTTTCAACCAATGTTCTTTTTTATTCGCCTTGCAGAGAATTCTTCAAATGAGACAGAAATTTACTGAATAGCAGTTTATCATGGCATGTGGCCTTGAACATTTTACCTTAAATACATTCTTATTTCTTCCTCATTAGGCCTTAAAAATATAAGTGATCATAACGAAATCCTACTGCTGCTGAAAGTCTTATGTGCCCCCATGGTCCTATTTAAATAACTAGTTTCTAGAATCTTCTTTTTTATAGCAGGTAGACTTTTTTTTTAAGAATTTTTTAGTTTTTGTGAATTTTTTTAGTATTATCTTAAAGAATAGATCTTCCTAGTATTACATATAGAGAGAGATCTATATATATGATGAAAGATATATATGTATATATGATGAAAAGAAAGATATTAATAGTTTATCATGTAAATGGCACTGTGAAATAAATGAAGAGCTCAGCTACCCCTGAAAGTTCTCCAGCACACTCATTTTAGGAGAAAGCTTTCTCAGAACTCGGCAAAAGTAGCATCTGCAGACTTTAGCTATGATCATACTTATTTCTAGACATTTTTATTCCTTACCGAATAGGTTTAATCACATTAACTATCTACTTACATAGCATTAATAAGTTACATAATGACTTAGAATCTATTATTAATCTTCAGTAGAATCAGGACAATAGTATCAAGTTATAGGAACCTGGAAAGCATTTGCTAGTTTATGGTTTCCCATTGCTGAGTGAGTTATTGTTAGCTTTTTAAAAGGCCCTTAGTGACTAAACGAAACAGGAACAATTTCCATCTACTATAATAAGCCCTTGCATCGAAAAAGGGCTTTTAACTTTACCAAGTATTATTACTCGCACCGCTTCATTTCATCTAAAAAGCAGTCTTGTCAGGAAGAGATAGCAATTTCCTGATTGCTATTGGATTCAGATCTCAGAAAATGAGACAGAGAGTTTTAGTGACTTCTCAAGGTCACACTGCTCGCATCAGAACTGGGTTGATACACCAAAACTCATAAGGGAGAAAGGGGATCACATTGGTGTTAATTATTAACTAGAATGAGTGAGGTCCTACACTATATACTAGAGGCAATGTTTATCTCACTCAAGAGAAAACGCCAGTGAGTAGGATCTTTCAAAGTGATTTCACAAATGAAAATGTGAAGCTCTTAGGGACAAATCAGTTTACCCAAATTATATTCCTAACATCAGAGCTGGAATTAAAACCTAAAATTTCTTATTGGCAGTTCAACACATGGTTATATACTCCCTATCCCTGAGAACCAATATTAATATTTCTTTTTTTTTTAAAGACTTTATTTGACAGAGAGAGAGAGCATAAGAAGGGGGAATGGCAGGCAGAAGGAGAGGAAGAGGGAGAAGCAGGCTCCCCACAGAGCAGGGAGCCCAATGTGGGGCTCGATCCCAGGACCCTGGGATCATGACCTGAGCCGAAGGCAGACGCTTAACCAACTAAGCCACCCAGGTGTCCCAATGTTAATATTTCTTAATATGTGTTAAGTACTTACGATACAGCAGGCATTGTATGAAGAACTTTTAAATGGACTATATTTCTAATTAGGGATGTCATAGGAAAATAGAGGAGGCCACGTTTGCATTAAGACTTCCCTGCTATATATATGCCAAATCAATTTACTTGGCGATTTGCTAAAGATGAGGTGAATTAATCAATTTGTGTGTTAAGTCCCTTGGGTAACTGTCCCTTAAATTGGAGCTACAAACAACACTTGTAATTGCTCATGGCAAAACAATTTCAGGCATATAAATATCCCTCTAAAGGCTACATTTAGCTGCTCAATATTTCGACACCTGGCTCTTAAAATCAAACCAGCTATGTGAATTTCCCTGGCATTAATGTCATTTTCGTATCCCCTTTAACAGGAAAGGCATTTGTGAATATTCCCTGGCATCACTGCATTATTAATTCACTAACTACAGATTAAGTCTATGTAAATCCTAAAGGAATAGAATTGTTTACTTTTTATATCTCACTGGATTCACACACTCTTGGAAAAATAATTTCAGCATCAAAATAAAATAAAAGCCGTATTACATTAAATATTAATCAACTTATTAAATTTCCGTAAACATAATATCATCCCCCAGAATTATTCTTATGAAGTGCAGGTATTCATATGTCAAGTTAAATCACATGTGATGCAACTCTCACTTTATTTGGCTGGTCTTGCCATAGAGGATAATCCTCCCGATGGAACTGACAGTAAAAGGAAGATTTTTTTTCTGTCTGATGTTGGCTTATGAATGCCACTTGGCATTCTGTCTTATTAAACTTGAGAAAGTCTCAAAATGGACCCTTTAGAACTGCTGTCTAGAGGTCAAAATAGCGTACATTCTGTTTCAAAATGGTGCCTCTGTTGATGACATTTTGAAGAGATGTAAAATCATAAGTCTCTCTTCTGAAAAGCAGCTTGCTTAGACCTTCATGGGGAAAAGAGCATTTTAGCTTCTATAAACATCGAACATCAGGTTTTCATTCCCGCGGGCTGAGTGCTTAAATTCAACATGGAATATCTTCAAAACACAATTTAGTTTTAATAATTTATTATAATATTAATGAGGCAGAGATTGATCCATCAAAGACGGATCCACTAGAGTGCAAGTCTATCATCTGTGTTTAAGAGAAAAGCTCTTAAATCATTTGCTTACATGGGTTCCTAAAATCACATTTCAAAGTTTCTTTAGCTTCCTATTGGCCATTTTTAAAGTGGACTGGAAATTTGGAATTAATCTTGTATTAAAAAGTGTAAAAATAAAAATATTTCAAATGAAATATGTTAAAACATTCCCCCCCCCCCTTTTCAACAGTAAATGCAATCAAATGTGCCAAAAATAAACTTCCTCAAAGAATAAGATGCACTGAAGCTTTTATAACTATCAGAAAGTCCTTCCTGGGGGCGCCTGGGTGGCTCAGTTGGTTAAGCAACTGCCTTCGGCTCTGGTCATGATCCCAGGGTCCTGGGATCGAGTCCCGCATCCGGCTCCCTGCTCTGCGGGGAGCCTGCTTCTCCCTCTCCCACTCCCCCTGCTTGTGTTCCCTCTCTCGCTGTGTCTCTCTCTGTCAAATAAATAAATGAAATCTTTAAAAAAAAAAAAAAGTCCTTCCTGGACTTCCCATATCAATTCCCTTACAAATAAAAAACAAAACAGACTGGGGAGCCTGGGTGGCTCAGTTGGTTAAGCATCTGCCTTCAGCTCGGGTCATGATTCCCGGGGTCCTGGGATCGAGCCCTGCATCGGGCTCCCTGTTCAGTGGGGGAGTCTGCTTCTCCCTCTCCCACTTCCCCTGCTTATGATCTCTCTCTCTCTGTCTCTGTCGAATAAATAAATAAATAAAATCTTAAAAAAAAAAACAACATGGTATTTATTGGAGGAGTGGTTTAATGACTGAAATCTAACAGTTGATGGTTTTGTGTTGTTAAAGTTATTATAACAAATCATCGTCCAAATTGATCTCTCTCATCCCCTTCCCTGCCTCGATTTAATATGGTATTTAAGTATTTATATGAAAGTGTAACCTTCCAGATCAGAGTCTGAGCCCCTTGAGACAATGGGGATTTTCTTAGCACTTTTCAAATCTTTATAGCTTCACCTGTGACTAATTAGAACTCAATAATGTAAAAGTGAATTGATTTTTTCATGTCAAGGAAATTAGTTAATTTGTGATTTGGTTATCTTGAAAGTCATTGCCTTATTTCCTACATATTAGAAAGGTTTTTCCCAATAGTTATATTTGTTTATCAGATTAAAAAAAACCCTACAATTACCACCTATTTATTTTATTTGCTGCATCTACTATCATCTATATCTCTACCTATCTATGCTTGTATGTGCATCTGTCTAGATACAATTCAACTAACCACAACCTGATGAGGTACATCCTACTGTCTTCCTTTGAATTATCTAATTTCTCATCGCTAGCAAGAGGTAGTGTGCTAGGAGCCAAATCGTTTCTTTGTGATTCAAAGACTGCACACTTAACCAGCATGCCTAAGAGAAGAGATCTAAGATATGTGGTTATGCTTACTTCATCTTAGCTTGTTGTTTTACAGATGTGTAAATTTGTAGATGAAACTCTTACATTTGTGACTTAAAGTTTTGAATTTATAAATCAAAGTGTTCAGCACTTTTAATTTTGATGAGGGATGTATTAGCATCGCAAACTGTAAGTCACAGAACATTTACCATCTTAGTGCAAGCGTTTGTGCACCTATCAATCTGAGACATTTTAGGCAATGGGTAAAATTCTTCTTTTCTTCTGAAAGCTCTTTTCTTTCTAGAACTTTCTGCTCCCAGTAAGTTTATTCCCAAAGACATGCATAATGAGAGTTGCTGTAATATTGAAGTTAGAAGTGTAATTGTGAAAAATGAAAGTAGGCATGCTTTTAATCATGCTTTACTCAATGTAAAAATGTAATTTAATGATCCAGGAAAGTTGATATTTGTTATCTGATAACATGATTTATATGCCATAAAATTTTTTAAGCAGATAATGAGAGCACAACGTTCGTAAAAAAGGTTGCCAAAGGAGTAGTTATTTGCTAACGTTAAATTCTATATTTACTTCAAAGTAATGTGCATTTCTAATTGTTTAACAAATAACCAGTGCATTTATAGAAGTCAGTCTCTTCCCTGCTCCCCCATTTTTGGTATAAACTCTGAGCTAAGAATTTATTTAAAATAGGAAAAATTGCTCAAATTGCCAGTAGTGATTGGGTTATCTTTCTATCCTCTGAGACAACTGTTTTACTGTGGGATCCTTTCTCTCTTCTCTTTGGGTTGTTTTTTTTTTTAATCTAGAAATGACAAATGGAGAAATTTTAAAAAGTCAACTAACCGAGCTAAGAGAGCTAATAAGACACTTGAAGAAGCATAGGTTCCAAAATAATTGGACCTATATTGAAGAATATTCTACATATTTTTTTCTAGAGCAACCATCCATATGATTGTAACTCCTCTAGAATTATCTATGTTTAATCACCTAAAAAAGTGCAATTCTTACCAGCAAGATATATTTTCTGGAAATTAAGATGCAGGCAGCACCAAGGAAGAATTTTTTCCTTTTGAAACAAATTATAGACATTATGGTCTATTTTATTGTTATTGTGCTCTATTTTATAGCTTTGACTTCCAAGTGTTCAGGTTTTAAAATCTGCCATTAAAAATGAGATTATTTTGTATAGGAGTGCTTTGATTTTACCAAATCTGAAGATGCAACATTTTCCATATGATTTTACAAAGTGGTTTCTGGATACTTTTTTTAAAAGTGTTTTTTTTTTTAAATATTTTATTTATTTATTCATTTTAGAGAGAGAGAGCATGAGTGAAAGGAAGAACAGAGGCAGAGGGAGAGAGATAATCTCGACTCTGTGCTGAGCATGGAGCCCAACATGAGGCTCAATCTCAGAACCCTGAGATCATGACCTGAGCTGAAATCGAGTCAGATGCTTAACCAACAGAGCCACCCAGGTGCCCCTAAAAGTGTATTTAAAAACAGTTCTTTTCAGGGTTAACTGAGTGGCTCAGTTGGTTAAGCGTCTGCCTTCAGTTCAGGTCATGATCCCAGAATCCTGGGATTGAGCCCCATGTCAGGCTCCCTGCTCAGTGGGGAGTCTGTTGCTCCCTCTTCCTCTGCTCCTTCTCTCTCTCTCTCAAATAGATAAATAAAATCTTTATAACAAGAACAAAAAACAGTTATTTTCAGTTGCTGAAGCACTTTGGATTTATCATCTCCTTTAAATGTCACAGCAACTTTGAAAGTAAGGTGATATTCCTATTTTAGAGAGGATGAAAAAGTTGAGGAATGAGTTACCATGCCCATGATGTTACTGAGAGTCTGCCCTGGAACTCAACCTCAGGTTTTCAATTTGCAGTAGAAATATTAAGGGGTATCAAAATTGTTCACTCATCTCTCACTAAGCAGAGAAGGAGAGTACAATTCAGTTGGTCAATAGCCTTCACTTTAATTAATTCATTTGTTTCTCTCAACAAATGTTTTTAGTGGCATCAACTATGTGTACTCACTACGGTGAAGAGTTGATGGGCTGCCCATCCTCTTCTAATTGTGTAGGGAATGGGAGAGAGGGTGGGATTGACCCCATGTCCACTACCAGCATTGGGCCTCGGTTGGCCTAAACAATCAGTAAATATAACCTTGATCTATGTCAATCAGTACAGAGTATTCCATGACCATAAGGACTAGTTCATCTGCAGGTATCTGAATGGATGAAAACTGGAATTTCTGTTCCAGGGTTAGAGAAGAGCAGTTTGTTCTCTGCAGATTTGGCAGCAAAGCTGAAGGCAGTCACTATGGAACTAAATGAAGAGCAAGCCCTAGAATAAGATGACACTCATACGATGGAATAGAGAGAAAGAAACTGGGCCTATAATGACATAGATGGATCAAAATGACAATGAAGCTCACCCTACTTCTGTAATTACAGTTACATGAGCCAGCAAATTCCTTTTATTGTTTAAGACAACTTGAATTTGGTTTTCAGGTTACTTATAACTGAAAACATTCTTATATGCTGTACATATTACATAATCATATCATCAGTTTAAAAATGTTATTATTGCTGTTTACAAGGGCAAGTTAAAGCACCGTCTAATTTATAATCACAGAGTTTTCATGGAATAAAGATTGGATGTTGTTGTGTAATTAACTTTATTTAGATGTGTATCTTGTTATTGATTTTTAACATTGTGCACTTCAAGACTAGATAACCAGCTCCTTTCCTTGAATTATTTTGTGACAAATTCTCAAGTGGCCCTTCTGTTGTGCTTAAAGAATAGATATATGTAAGAGCTCACCTTCTTGCCAATCACTCTCATGGACCTCACTGACAACACTCTTGTCTCAAGATAGTTGCCAGTCTGAAAACTACTGCTCAAAGCTCAACATGGTCTTCAGAATGACAACAGAATGATGGATGGAGGCTTGTCAAATGCATACTTGCTCTCATTTAGGAGAAAAACCATGAATGGACTTTGTTGCACTGGACAAAATAATCAAGTAGACGAGAGAGTTGAGGCCATAATGCACCTTACAAGCAGGTAAAGGAAGAATGACCACGTGCTGCCAGCCAGATGGAGCTGAAACTGTTAACAACTGCATGGGAACTTCATTTCTCAGAATATCAGATTCCAAGGCAGGAGTTGGTTTGTGAAAAGAACCAGGTCCATTGAGAAGATGCCAAATTTAAGCCATGATGCACATGCAAATTGAGTTAAAGAATTGCAATCCAAATTTAGGTCTGGAAGGCAAACTGAATGAGCAAGGTTAAGAAAGTGGTATGGAAAACATGTACATGGATCCAGATGATTTTGCCAGCCAAGATCTTCTAAGGAATGGAATCATTTTACAAGATTTCCACTCTAACCCCTGCTGTCATGTTTCTGCGGGTTTACCTTATTACATAGGCATTCTGTACACACTCCACACTTGCAGCCCCTCCACCTCCTCTGCGTAAGGCCTGCAGTCTGAAGCAGCCAGTCTTTATCATATCTTTTGTTCAAAGCAATGGTTGAGTTGGATCCTGTTGCAGTGGCAGATTATTGAGTAAGAGAGAGAAAGGCTTCCTGCTTCCTAGTGTAGATATTCTGAGACATCCCTAGAGAGTTGTATGTTTGCCTTCCTGAGAATCAGTGACTAAAGCTTTTGCTTCATTTTGAAAAGCAAATGTCCCTGGGAAATGTAAATTTCAAACATTTACATTCATTCATACTTTAGAGAGCAGAGTGCTCAGAGAGAAATTTCCCATAGAGGGCAGGGAAGAAGCATATGGACATACTGCTTATACCTTAGTGATACCATAAGTGAAACATGTATCCTATTTTTATGGACATAGGAAGTTCAAGAAGAGTACAGGTCATATCATGAACAATGATTTATAATGAATTGGATGAATAATTACATTCATAACTTTTCTAGTGACAGATAATATCACACTTACCTAAAGGATGTGTATTTGAAACATGTTTGGAAGTAACTAATTGAAAATCGAATGAAAGACATGCATGATTTCAGTTAATAATAATCTGTTTCTAGAGAGTTCACATATTATCATCTGGAGCCCACAGGAATTTGTATAAGACTTCTCTTTTGTGCAGAAGCAGCCTGATCGTCATATATAACATGTACAAGTTGGAAACTGCCTAAAAATGTTTGCATTTGTTGACATAGAGAAGTAATTTAATTAAAAATGTATTGTTATTAAGATTATTTTGTAAGTCAGTTGAAGCTAATGAAATTCAAATATAATGCCTATTCCCATAATAAATAAGCCCAAACCTCCTCTTTTGCTTGTTTGAATTTTTATACATTGTGATATAAAAAGAATAATCAAGGGGCACCTAAGGGGCTCAGTCGGTTAAGCACGTGCCTTTGGCTCAGGTCATGATCCCAGGGTCCTGGCATTGAGCCCCACATCAGGGTACCTGCTCAGTAGCAAGTCAGCTTCTTCCTTTCCCTCTCTGATCTCTCTCGCTCTCACTCTCTCTCAAATAAATAAATAAAAATCTTAAAAAAAATAAAAAGAATAATCAACTGGATTTTTTTTCTATTTCATGTATTTTACTTTTTTATAGCCTAGCAGATATGTTTTTCAGTTGTTATCTGTAAGTACACCTCCACATAGATTATAAGAAATACAAGTAAAATGTCAAAGTTATATTAGATACAGTCATCACTATATTTTAAATTTTTCATTGTTTTTTAATTTGTAAAAGGAAATTGATTTGATTACTTCAACTTACCAGATGTGGATATGTCATCTGGGTATGATTTTGAAGAATTACTATCACATTTAAATTTCTCAGTGATTGGTTACTATACTAGTCTTCTCAGACTGCCATAGTAAAATACTATAGACTAGGGAGCCTAAACAACAGAAATTAATTTTCTCACAGTTCTGGAGATCGGAAAGTTCAAGGTCAAGTTTCCAGCAGATTTCAGTTTATGGTGAGAGCTCTCTTTTTGGCTTGCATATAAACTCATCTTCTTTCTGTGTCTTCACATGGCAGAGAGAAACTCTGATCTTTTTTCCTTTTCTTGTAAGGACACCAATCGTCTCAGATTAGGGCCCTATTCTTATGACATTTTTTACCCTTTATTCCTCCCTTAAAGTCTCTATCTCTAAATATAGTTGTACTGGGGTTTAGGGCTTCAACATATGAATTTTAGGGGAACACAATTTGGTCCAATGAAGAGACCTTTCAGCATCTGCATAGCTTATGTTTCCTCTGTGTAATCACTGCTTTGATTTCAATACAAATTTTAAAATATTTGAATAAATCAACGAGATGTAAGCATGCCCATCTATTCTCCATCTGATTTGTTACTGGGAATTTCAAATCTGTTCCATTTTTTTTTTTTTTAAAGATTTTATTTATTTACTTGAGAGAGAGAATGAGACAGAGAGAGAGAGCACGAGATGGGGGAGGGTCAGAGGGAGAAGCAGGCACCCTGCCGAGCAGGGAGCCCGATGCGGGACTCGATCCCGGGACTCCAGGATCATGACCTGAGCCGAAGGCAGTCGCTTAACCAACTGAGCCACCCAGGCGCCCGTCAAATCTGTTCCATTTTAAAGGAAAAATATTTAAATATGTAAGTTATAAATTCATATATACTTACATGTATATATGGCATTCCTTTATTAAATAACTTGAACCCCAGACTATACTTTGTGATTTTTGGAGGGAATAACAAAACGGTAGAAAAATATTTATGTATTTTATAACGACAGATACCAGTTACCTTGTAATAAGATTAAAGTTTAGGAATATGGTGAGAGCTGTGAATTGTGTTGAATCACAGACCTGTACCTCTGAAACAAGTAATACATTATATGTTAAAAAAAAAAAAAAAAAGAAGACGATAACAGGAAGGGAAAAATGAAGGGGGGGAAATTGGAGGGGGAGACAAACCATGAGAGATGATGGCCTCTGAGAAACAAACTGAGGGTTCTAGAGGGGTGGGGGGTGGGGGGATGGGTTAGCCTGGTGATGGGTATTAAAGAGGGCACGCACTGCATGGAGCACTGGGTGTTATACGCAAACAATGAATCATGGAACACTACATCAAAAACTAATGATGTAATGTATGGGGATTAACATAACAAGATAAAAAAAAGAGTTTAGGAATATAAATCTATATCATAAAAATAAGCATATATTAAATACCATTTCTTCCCCTGTATCCTTGTAAAAGGCATCTTGTTATTATTTTTCGATGTTGCATTTGCAAATCCTGAAGTAGACTACTTTCTCTCTTCTCTCTTCTCAGCCACTGCTGAGTCCTCAGAACTTTTTCTCATTTTCTCAGCCATTTTTTTTTAAACCATGAGAACACGTATATTCCTTATAATTTGGAGAAGCAGAATTTCTGATATATTGCACTCACTGTATGATATTCACTCAAAATACATTTTAGTAAAATTGAGTTCTACAACTGAGTAGAAACCAAACTGGATAATTGCTACTTGAAAGTAATCTATTTCTTAGGAAAAGCCAAATATGTCCCCTGACTCATTCCCAGTCTATTTTCTTTTATGTTACTTATATCGAAGAAGCAATGCTTAATAGGACTAGTGGCCTGTTGACTACCATCTACAGTTAGAGTGTTCATAAATAATAAAAATATAAATATAATTACTCTTGAAGGATTGACTAGAAAAGTGCCAGAAATTCCATGCTATTTTACTGACAGTGCAGAAAATTATAGAAAGTAGAAACTGCTTTTCTATTTCTCAGCCACTTTTAATTGTTCTTTTCTCCATTATACTGTGTCTTTCCCTCTAGATAGTGATGAACTACTGCCAAAATGTAGTTTGTATTTTTTTACTTAGACGTCTTCTCATATAATGTGATAATTATACTTCACATATATATAAATTAGTAATCAATATTAGATTTTTTCATCAAAATTATTTTTTTAAATAAGAATTGTTGCTACCCCACTTCACAGCATTTACTTTTCCTAGTCTAACTCCCCATTTCTCCCTATTTGCAGACTGTAATATGCAATTTATATGTTTCACTGGCTCAGTGGGAAGTTTTATGGTTGTTATCAGGACATAAAATAGTAGACTTTTAAAAACAGATTAAAGAATGCTACTACCCTAATTATATGTGATTGTGATTTTATTGCTTAAAATATATCTGTAAAAAATAACACTTTTTTTTCCATCCTAAACTGTAATTTTTGTCCTTATTAAATGTATTAATCCTTTCAGAGACACTGTAAAAAAGACCAAGGTCTTTGGTTTTTGGATAGCCATATAACTAACTGTGTAAGAGTCTGTATTTCTGTAGGTTTCAGTCCCAGAACGAGGGTTGGGACTAATCTGTATCTCAAATTCTTTATAACAATATAACCACGATTGGGCAATATAAAGGCACTCTTAGTGAGGTTCCATTTTCTCATCTGAGTTTATTGGCCTATATTAATGAGAAAATAAGTAAAGTGAAGAGAGATTCTGTGTCAGAAGCAGCAAAGTAATGTCAAAGGCAGTGTGACTTTCAAAGGAGTTGTGTTGTTTGGCAACTTAATCAACCCTTTGTTTATAGGAGCAATGGGACATATATTTACTCTATTACAAAATATGAGCCAGTGAGGTTTGTGGAGGGTTTGATGACTTTTCAGAGCTTTGAGCCGTATAGACAGGTGTTTCTAATTAGATAAGTGTTCAGAGATATTTCAAACAAATATCTTTTATTACCTTGGACATTATAGAGTCATTACCAGAAGGACCATGAAGGTTATTTAATATTTTAAGGTCTTATTTTAAATAAATATCCCTGAGATATTAGATAATTTTATCTTTGCTAATAAGAGTAAATCAGTGCCACAATAAATATCCAGATATATTAATTCTAGAGCAACTGAAAAGAAATTTTTCAGTGTGTTTTTAAAATTTTTATTGATCCAATAAACTCCTTGTTTATAACTACTTCCAATAAGTCCTTGATGGCTCCTTATTATGTAGTATGACATCTAAACCTAGACTTTGCCCAGTCTGTTCCCTATAGCCCTCAGCTTCCTCCTATATACAAGTGCATGCTATGCAATTCAGTTATATTTACTTATTCAACAAAATAGACCACTATGTGTTTTTTGATGTTGCCTTGGTGTGACCCTTCAAAATCTAATCTCAATTTATCTTATGGATTTTTGTTTTCAACCTTTTCTTCCGCTCCCACAGGGCATCCCGTGAACTTCTAGAATTGGAAAAAAAAATCCATTCTACATACACTCACTCTTTTGAAAATGAGTGTTTTTGTCTATCTTATAACCATTAGATTGGATTTTCCTTCTTCATTTTTTAAATTCAAGCACTAACTTAAATGTCAATTTTTTATGACTTCTTCATTTATCCCAACCATCTGAATCATTGTTCCTTCTGTTGGGCTTCCTTAGTAATTTGCTCAAACAGTATTACAGATGGAAAAAAAATGGAAATAATAAGTGACATTTTCAGAGTATTTACCATGTTCCAGGTATAGTTTTAAGAAACTTTAAACTCTCAGCAGTTTCATGAAGTGGGTGGTAGTCAGACAGGAAGATGGCAGCCAGCTGCCCAGTTGTTATCCTCCTGATGGAGAGACCTGTTTGTTGAGGGACAACTATATGAATGAGTCCTCTTGCAAGCTGATCTTCCAGGACTGGAAGCCTTTTGATGGCATGGACCTGTTCAACATCTCAACTGCAACTTGATGAGAGACCCTGAACCAGAATCAGCCAGAAAAGCTACTTCAGGATTTGTAAAGGGTTTTCTTTTTTCTTAAATATTATAATACTCTTCTAACTGAACTCTCTGGCCTCACTCTATCTTCTCTTATTTTCACCTGCAAGTACTGTGCTTTGTTTTCTAAGAAGAAAGCCTAACTCCATTACTCTCTCATTAAAAATTCCTCCATGGTCTCTCATCAACTTTTGATCTAACTCCTCTATGTCTCCCACAAACACCCACTACAGTTCTTTCCACCAGATTCTCCATGTGATAGGTAAATTAGGCCTCCAAAGTTGCCCATGCCTTAATCCCCACAACTGTAAATATGTTATGTTACCTCAAAAAGGGGACTTTTGAAATATATTTAAGTCTAAGGACCTTAAAATATGGAGTGCATTTTGGATTATCCAAATAGGCCCAATCTAATCACATGAGCCTTTAAAAACATAGAACTTTCTTTGAGTGGAGGCAGAGAAATATGGAAAAAGGAAAAATTGAACAAATTCAAAGTGTAAGAGAGGCATGACCTATTATTACTACAGGGTGAGGTGGGGAGGAAAAGAAGAGCAAGAGGAAAGCATGAGAAAGAATACGAGCATCCTCTAGAAGCAAAGACTGGTCCCCTGGCTGACTATCAGCAAGGAAACAGGGGTCTTCATCCTGTAATAGACAGAAACTGAATTTGATCAACAACCTGGCTGAGTTCGGATGTGGATTTATCGTCACAGTCCCCATGAAGCCATGAAGCTGACACCTTGATTTCAGCATTCTAAGCTTGAATTCTAAGCAGTGGGCCCTGTTGAACCAAGCTACATCCAGACTCTGACCTACAGAACTGTGAGATAGCAAATTGGTGTTGTTTTGAGACACTAAATTTGTTATAGCATCAATAGGACACTAATACATTCTAGCATTAGAAACCTCATTGAGATTTTGAGAACATACCTTCCTATTTCTGGCTTCCTTGCTTTTCTTAGTTCTCTTTCTTTTGCCCATAACTTTACCCTGTATTTTATTTACGTGAGAGATACATTTTTTTTCAATATATATATTCTATAAGCTTCCTAATAAAAAGATCAGGTGAGTTTTACATTTCCTAATGTCCCAACATGCTGCTGCCATCGCTATCTCTGCAGAACAGTGCAGTGGCTAATACTGGAGCTCTAAAGTTAAACGGAATAGAAGGTATTCCCCAGGTCTACCACCTGCTAGTTGTGCAGCCAAGTGTTAATTACTACAGTGGTCCTTCCCCTATTAAGTTGAAATGATCTATACTGAATTCATGTCTAGATTGTAAGATTCTGAGTGCAGAGACCATGATTTACTCTTCCGTGTATCTCCAAGTCAAGACATGGTGCTTGCTACATAGTAACCACTTAATATCTATTTACCAGACCAAATTGGTATGTCCATCTGTGGTATCACTTATAAAGAATATTTATCAGCAATATCTCAAGGTTCACTATGAACTCATCTCACTTTATATTAAGTATCTATATATCTGTACTTTACATACAAGGAAACCAAAGCATAAAGGGGTTTAGTGTCTAAATGAATAGATGACAGAGCAGTTTTCACAGTGAAAGTTCTTACTCGAAAGTCTTATACCCACCCTATCACAGCACCTTCTCAGCATGGAAATTCTCCCTTGTCTGATAGATTTCCTCATCAGCTATGAACATCAGATCTAGATCTGAGACTTGTCATCATTTGCATTATGGGATTTAAGTTATGCTTCAAATAGTTCCCTAGGCATAATTTGATTGGAGACATAGGGGTCACAATGAATAGCCCTATACTGATGCCTGAGCACACCTTACACCCTGAAAATTGTAGTGGATAACTTGATTGGGATTAATTACTGTACTGTTATGAGTCTTCCTTTATAAAATGACTGTCCAGGGAATAAAAAGATTATTCATGAAGAACAAGAACTCAGTGACTTTATATATCAAGTATCTAGAGAGCTGCTCACAAGTGAATCAGAATGAATAAAAATAATTAAAGCAGCTACTGATAAGTATCAAGTCTTTTTATTTTATGGAATTTGAATATGTTAGATGAGCAATGGGGGTAGAACTTTTGCCTCTTTCTTGAGTAACACCAGGCACGCTGCAATTGGAATATTCAATTCCTAATGTTTTTGTTGTGAACAAGGCATATATTTTCGCCCCTGTGAAGGCTTATCCTTCCTACCTGCTGGGTATCTGGATCTTGTCCATCCTCCAGAAGTCAGTATAGGTCCTTTCTCCCTTATGACTCTCCCAGATTATAATGTGATTTACTAGTTTGAATATATAAAATTGTAAAAACATATTTTTGTACTTAAAAAAATGACAATTTCGTACTTCAACCTAATATACCTGCTCTGATGTCATCATCTATTATCTTCTTTACTCTTTTGCAAGCTATTAAGTAACCATATGAAAGCTCTGAATTGTAATACACACAGAAAGTTACCTATGCATATGTATGTGTGTACGTTCATTTACTCATGTATCTATGTGAACAATCTACACAATCTAGTAAAGAACTATATTTTTTTTAAAAAAAGAGAAGAATGCTAGTGTACATTGAATACCTGTTGAGTGTCAAATCCCATTAGGGAGTTTAAGCACATTCTGTAGTTTCAGTTGTAAGCCTTGAGTTAGGTATTAGTGTACAAATTTTAGAGATAAAATAGATTCAGAAAACTTAAATCACCAAATCAAATCCATACATGTTATGAGGAATAGAGCTAATTTTCACATCCAATCATCTGTCTCTAAAACCCTCCCAAGGGTGATCTTCTGAGCTCTTTTCCCTTCTCCCTTGTTAATGAGCATGGCAACTTTGGAAGATGGACCTTCATGAGGGAAGATACCTGGATCTCTAACACGCTGGGAGAGAAATGCACAATTTGGACTTTATGTGAATAAAAAGTAAACTTCTGTTGGATTAAGCTATGATGATCCAGAGGTTTATCTGTTCCAGAGTCTAGTGTTATCCTAAATAAAACTAAAACTAGTGGTTTGTATTGTGCTCTTGCATTCAGTTTGTCACCTGACCTAGCATGCAACACTTTTGGGGATGAACCCTTATTTTAACATACTCTGTTTCTTTATATTGTCTTGTATAGAGGTGGAAAACCTGTTCAGTCTAGCCAAAGCTAATTATTTGGTAGTGATTCCTCAGAGTACTGGGTTAAGAAGGACTCTGGGGCTGCATCTGTACTACAGATCAACTCTTTCTGGCTTAGTGCATTTATCACCTAAATTGAGTAGGCAGGACACACTGACACAGAGATTAATTCCCTTGGCTTCCTGGGGAGGCTGACAGGGTGGGGTCTTTGGTATCAGTTGTGGTGGACCCCACAGATCTTTGGTACCACTCAAGCTGGTAGGCATTATGGCTGGCCCTTGACATGAGTCCAGTGGTGTGAATGATATGTAGGCTCCAAGGCCACAAATAGTGGCACAAAGCCCCAAGAGGTTAAAAACAAATGGGAGATTTTCAGTTTCCTCTGTGACATGTAAGAAGCTTGGACATCATTGCTCCATCCTCACAGCGAGAAAAAAGCTGAACAAACTGGAAAACAACTCTTCTAGATCCAACATCGAATTGAGGTCACAAGGTAACCTGCTGCCTCTAAACCTGAAGAGACAGGCAAATACAGAGAATCACAGCTTATCTAATGTTTCTGTAAAACTAAAATTGCCCTAAAAATTGTCTATCAAAAAAAATGGGAAAGCTAAAAAGAAGCTAAACAACTTTCCTAACCTTATCTAGTTGTAAATGGAGGACCCATCATTCATAACCTGTAGTTTCTGATCCAGGGTTTTTCCTTAAAGAGCAATGTTGTGCATGCAGGCTAAGACAAAACACAGGTGCAATATGATCCCCAGGTGCAATATGATCCCCATGTTATTGGCACAGAAAAGATGTCTGCAAAGGAGAAAAGAGAGCAGATACTTCTGTCAGTTAACATTTTTGACTATGATTCACCATACTAAATGTGTCCAAGAGCTTTAAAGACTCAATGTTTTTCATCCTACATTTCCTTTCTCTTCCAGGCAGATCTTGGTTACATCTTGCTGCATATGTCACAAGGTTACAGGTATGCAATGTTGTGGTATTTAAAATGGTGCCATTGTAACTTGTCCTATTATTCTAAGGAATTAAGAGCAGATAAAGGTAATCAATTATGACAGCTGTTAATCAAATGATTTATGTTGGTATTTATTTGATGAATTAAAATGTACACTTCTAATGCACTGTTTTCAACTTTTTTAACTTTGCATTTTCCACTTGAACTATCCATTCTCTGGTTTGTGTTATTAGGACAATGGCTATCATTCTGTTTCCTGGGGGTCCAGTTGTATTAGTTTAACAGTGGATATCAAATTTGTATTTCCTAGATATAAAATGATAATCTAATATTAAATATCTCCACTCAAAACTAATACCACCCTACTTTCTCTTACCTTCCCCTCAAGAATCTCTGATGTCTCCATCACATGTTACTCCCTTTATGAGTCCTGGGGTCCTCCCCTGCCTCCCCAGGCAGTTTCTCTCCAGCCCCTTGACTACACACCGGCTCCCTACAAGTTGAGTCTTTTTAGAATCCAGCAAAATTTCACCATTTTGCTGATAGAAAAAAGAGCATATGCTACCACAATTTCATTTTGTCTTCTGATAGACTCCCTTCAAAATTGTTATTTGATTTAGAGGGTAGAGAAAGACAAACATACAAAGAGCAAGAGAGTACAGGAATTCAAATACCATTCTTTTTATTATTCTTTCAAAGAATTAGCAATGCTCTTGTTAAATCTAGTCATTCTAAACAGACACAAATGAACCTCGATATCCACTTGTTTTCAAGAGGCAGCACAGAAAAAAAAAAAACATAGCAAAGGAAACTCAACATCTGTTTCCTTTGCTGCAAATACCTCAGTTTAGCATTCACTGTCCTATGCAAATAGGTCCAGGGAATGCTAGCTCCTGGGAGTCCAGAAGAATTTTTGTTAAACAAGCCAAGAGTGACCTCTTCACCAGTTTCATAGCTGAATAGCGAGAGATCTAGAATGGAGAAGAAACTATGTACTCGTGTTGGGAAGAAGTAAAGGGTGACGACAAGGTGACTTGTGAAAGGTCAGTGGCATGGTGGGAAATTCTGCTGCGGGGGAAAGGAATGAGCAAGCCCTCAGCAGAGGTCTGAGTAGAGTGAGAGCCCACCTGTGGGGGACAAGGGCTGTTGAGGAAGGTGTGGGAGGAGTGCTGTCAAGGGAAGGAAAAAACCCAACAAAAACACTTTGCTAGGAGAATGCAACTCTAAGAAAACTAGCATGGTTGGGTGCCTGGGTGGCTCAGTTGGTTAAGCGACTGCCTTCGGCTCAGGTCATGATCCTGGAGTCCCAGGATCGAGTCCCTCATCGGTCTCCCTACTCAGCGGGGAGTCTGCTTCTCCCTCTGACCTTCCCCCCTCTCCTGCTCTCTCTCTCAAATAAATAAATAAAATCTTAAAAAAAAAACAAAACTAGCATGGCCATGGCTCATAGAAGAGTAATCATAGAATTTGGGTGTCAGAACCTGAGAAAACAGGATAAACACACAGATTCTTAGCCATTCATCATACAGCACCTCACAGATTCTCACATGGTAAGACATTTACTAAGTGCACTAATAGGTATTTATTTATTTGTTTCTTTATTTAGCATACATGGGCCGAGCACAGCTCTAAATACAACTAGGTTACTGACACTGATGCAATCAAAAATCAGAATATTTTCATGACTATACTCCTTTCTTGTGTTGATCTTTTATAGCTATTCTGACTTCCCTCCTGTGTCCACTTCCTACTTGGCCCGTGGTCACCATTAATCCATTCTTTGTTTCTATAATTTGTCATTTTAACAATATATTAGATAAACGGAATCATACAGTGTCTGACCTTCTGGATTGGCTTTTTTTCCACTCAGCGTAATTCTGTGTAGATTTATTCTGATTGTCACTGTGTCAATAGTCCATCCCTTTTTATTGCTGAGTAGCATGGCATGTCCCACATTTTGGTCACTGTTCACTCATTGAAAGACATTCAGGTTGCTTACAGTTTTAGGCTATGACTAATAAAACTACTATGCATATTCATTTAATAGATTTTTGTGTAAACGTAAGTTTTTATTTCTCTGTGATAAATGCCCAGCAGTGCAATTGCTGGGTTGAATGGTAGGTGCATATTGAGTTTTTAAAGAAACTGTCAAACTATTAGAGGGGCTTTACAATTTTACCTTCCTTCTCACTAACAATGTTTGAGTGATCCAGTTACCACTCACCCTCATCAGCATTTAATGTCACTATTTTTACTTTCAGCAATCTGATAGATGTGTAGCAATATCTCATTTTGTGCTTTTAATTTGCGTTTACCTAATGGCTGATGATTCTGAGCATCTTTTTCATGTGCTTATTTGCAATCTGTTGATATATCACATCATTACTTTTACCCATTTTCTGATTTGATTTTTTTTAATCTATGTAGATTTGAGAGTCTTTAAATATTTTGGTTCCATTTTTTTTCCAGATGTATGGTGTGCACATATTTTTTCCCAGTCTATAGTTATCTTTTCACCTTCTTAACAAGGTTCTTCATAGAGTTAACATTTTTATATTTGATGAATTTCAATTTATCAATTTCTCCTTTTATGTATGATGCTTTTGGTGTCACGTGTAAGAACTTTCTTCTTAACCCTAAAGATTCTTAGTTTCTTTTTTTTTTTTTTACTTCCTAAAAGTGATCCAAAATGAGTTATTTTATAGGGTATAAGGCTTAGGTGTTTTCTTTCTTTTTCTTTTGCCTGTGAATGATCAAATAGCAGCCTTCCATTTGCTAAAAATACTGTCCTTCTTCCATTGCATTCTTTTTTTTTTGAACTTTTTATTTTATTTTATTATGTTATGTTAATCGCCATGCATTACATGATTAGTTTTTGATGTAGTGTTCCATGATTCATTGTTTGCATATAACACCCAGTGCTCCATTCAATACATGCCCTCTTTAATACCCCTCACCAGGCTAACCCATCCCCCCACCCCCTCCCCTCTAGAACCCTCAGTTTGTTTCTCAGAGTCCATAGTCTCTCATGCTTCATCTCCCCCTCCGATTCCCCCACCTTCATTTTTCCCTTCCTACTATCTTCTTTTTTTAACATATAATGTATGATTTGTTTCAGAGGTACAGGTCTGTGATTCAACAGTCTTACACAATTCTTTTGTACCTTTGTCAAAAATCAGTTGGGCATATACACTTGTGTCTATTTCTTGGTTTTCTGTTCTGTTCTATTGTTCTGTATGTCTGTCCTCTGCTAATACCACAGTCCTGATTGGGGTAGCTATATAATAAGACTTAAAATCAAATAGACTGATTCTTGCCACTTGATTCTTTGTTTTCAAAATTGTTTTAGCTATTCTAGAGACTGTGTATGCCCATATAAATTTTAAAATAATCTTGTCTGTATCTATAAAAAGTAACTTGCTGAGATTTTGGTAGTATTGATATTAAACCCGTACACCAATTTTAGAATAATTGACATCTTTACTATGTTGAGTCTTCCAGTTCATGATCATGGTACGTCTTTCTATTAATTTAGATGTAATTTGATTTCTTTCATCAGCATTTTGTATTTTCAGCATATGCTTATACAGGTTTTGTCTGATTTATACTAATTTCCTTTATTGACTGATTATAAATGGTATCACATTTTTATTATCTATGTCCACATATTCATATCTAGTATATAAAAAATCTACTTGAATTTTCTTTTATTTTGGATTCCATGGCAATAATGTCATCTGAAAATAGGGACATTTTTTCTTTCTTTCTTTCTCTCTCTCTCTCCCTTTCTTTCTTTCTTATAAGCAGGCCTTTTATATCCTTTTCTTATCTCATTATATTAGCTAGAATTTCCAGCACTGTGTTGAATAAGAACAGTGAGAACCAGCATTATGACCTGATTTCTGATCTTAGGGGTAAAGCATCCAGTCTAATCATTAAGTATGGTATTAACTGTAGATTTTTTAAAAATATAGGTTGTCTTTATCAAGTCAAAGAAGTTCCACTCCTTTCTCATAGTTCTGAGAATTTTATTCATGAAGGGTTATTGAATTTTGTCAAATGGTTTCTCTGCATTGGTTGATAATGACTCTGTGAATCTCTTCTTTAGCTTATTTATAGGATGGATTACATTGATTTACTTTTGAATATTGAAACAACCTTGAATCTCTGGAATAAATCTCACTTGATCATCACATATAATCTTAATATGTCATTGAATTCTAGTTATTAATATTTTTAAAATAGTTTTGTGTCTATATTTATAGGTGATATTGCTGTGTAGTTTCTTTCTTGTACTTTTTTTTTTTAAGATTTTATTTATTTGACAGAGAGAGACACAGTGAGAGAGGAAACACAAGCAGGGGGAGTGGGAGAGGGAGAAGCAGGCTTCCCGCAGAGCAGGGAGCCCCATGCAGGGCTCGATCCCAGGACCCTGGGATCATGACCTGAGCCGAAGGCAGACGCTTAAAGACTGAGCCACCCAGGTGCCCCCTTTGTACTATTTTCATCTGGTTTTCTTATCAGGATAATACCAGCTTCCTAAAATGAACTAGTAATTGTTGCTATCTCTTCCATTTTCTGGAAGCAATTGTGTAGAATTTGTGCTAATTTTTAAAAAAATGCTTGGAAGAATTCTCCAATGGAATCATCTGTGCTTAGAGATTTCTTTTTGGGAGGAGATTTTACTTACAAATTTAATTTCCTTAATAGTTATAGGGCTATTAAATGATCTATTTCATATTGTGTGAGTGGTGGTGGTTTGTATTTCTCAAGGAATGTTCCATTTTATCTGTTGTTAAATGTGGGCATGTAGAGCTATTTGTTGTAAACATTTATTATCCTTTGATGTTTGCAGGCTCTCCAGTGATATCCTCTCTTTCATTCCTTACTGGTTATTTGTGTCTTTTTTCTCTTTTTCTCTATCAGGATTGTTAGAATTTTGTCAATTTTATTAATCATTTCAGTACCTCTTTGTTTTAGTGATTTTCTCTATTGATTTTCTATTTTCAATTTGATTGATTTCTACTTCTACCTTTTTTATTTCTTTCCCATGCTTGTTTTTGGTTTATCTTGCTCTTCTTAATCTAGGTTCCTGAGGAGAAATTATAAAATATTGACTAGAGACTTTTCCTCTTTTCTACACTATGCATTTTAGTGCTATGAATTTCCCTCTTAGAACAGTTTTAGCTATGTCCAAAAATTTTTATATGTTGCATTTTAATTTTCTTTAGTTCATTGTATTTGTTGATTTCTCTTGAGAATACCTCCTTCTCCTATGGATTATCTAGAAGTAATAATAAAGCTTTAATTTCTAAGTGTTTGGAGATTTTCCCTCTATATTTCTGTTATTGATTTCCAGTTTGAGTTCATTCAACTTAGAGAACACACTATGTATGATTTCAATTTTTGAAAGAAATTTAAAAAGTGTTGTTTGTTTTATGGTCCAGGATATCATCTATCTTGACATATGATCTATGTGCCCTAGAAAAAATGTGCTTTCTGCTATTGTTGGATGTAAGTTTTATGTCAATTAGACCCTGTTTGTTGACAGTGTTTTGAGTCCTTTATATCTTTAATGGTTTTCTGTCTAGTTGTTCTATCAATTGTTAAAGGAGGGGTATTGAAGTATCCACCTCTAAGTGTGTATATACTTCTCCCTTCACTTCGATCAATTGTTGTTTCACATATTTTGTTGCTCTATAGTTGATGCTTACACATTTAATATCGCCAAGCCTTACCAGCAGATTAAATCTTTTATTATTATATAATTTTCTCTGAATTCTAGTTTACTGTGATTGATTGAGCCTTGCTGTCTTCTTTTGATTAATGGCTACATGATATATTTTTTCATCTTATTACTTCCTACCTGCATATATCATTATATTTGAAATGAATTTCTTATAGAAATACATAGTTGGTTTGGGTTTTCAATTAATTCTGCCAGCCTCTTTCTTTTTATCAGTGTATTTAGGCCATTTACATTTTATGTGGTTATTGATATGATAGGGTTAAGGCCTTTAATTAGATTTAATGTTTTGCTTTCTATTTATTCTAGTTTATTATTACTGCCATAATAAATTGTTACAAATTTAACAGCTTAAAACAACATATGTATTTTAATTATATTGTAGTTCTGCAGCTCAGAATTCCAGGGGTAGCTTGGCTGGTTACTTTGCTCTGGCTCTCACAGGGACAAATCTGGAAGTTGGCTGGCCTGGGCTATTAACTGGAAGCTCTGAGAGAGAAACCAGTTCCAAGCTCATTCATGTTGTTAACAACACTCATTTCCTGAACTGTAGGCCTAAGTGAAGTTCCTGTTCTCTTGCTGGCTATCTGCCAGGAGACTTTCCTAGCTCTGCAAGCTGCTTATATTCCTCGTTATGTTGCCCCCTTCATGTTGAGATTAGTAAGGGCATATCCAATGAGTCCTCATACTTCTAATCTCTCTGGTTTATGTCTTCTGTTGCATCTCTTCAGTCTCAGTAGGAAAAAGTTCTGCTTTTAAAGACACATGGGATTACATTACCCTCATCAGGCTAGTCCAGGTTAATAATTTCTCTATTTTGAGGTCCATAAACTTAATTATATTGGCAAAGTTCCTTTTACCATATAATATTACGTGTTCACAGGTTCCAGAGATTAACGCATAGATGTCTTTCAGGAGCCATTCTGTTTACTGCAGGGATTTTAGCAATTTTTCTGTAAGGGAGATGCTTGACATTTAAAGTGCCATTTACTATAGAAAGATCATGGACTAACAGCTTGAAAAGAAGCTGGATGCCTGGCTCGTGTCCAGGCTCTGAACAATTTTATAACTTGAAAACAAATGTGGTATTTGGTAGAGTATGATATGGAGCTGCATCGGCCATGACCCGTCAGTGGTATAGAGTAAAAACCTGGAAGCCACAATTGATTCCTAGCATCTCATTAGTTTCAGAAAGAAATTTGCAGGCTCTGTTATTCTTCTTTGCTGAATGCAATCTTCTGAGTGAGCAATCTCCTCAAGAATTAGCAAACTAAAATCTTCTTCTTATTCAAAGTCCAGGCATTGACTTTAAATAGTGTGTTTTAGAGAGAGAGAGAGAGAGAGAGTGTGTGTTTACCTGCAAGTGTGTGTGTATCATAGTTTGTACTGTATAGTATATTTCTTCCCCTTTCCAGAAGATTTTCTTTGACATAAGTGAGATTTCTCTGTATTTATTCTATGCTTTTGAGAGAGGAAATCCTAGCATGTCATTCTTACCCACAGCCTTCTTTGGGAAATACTAGAATGTATTGAAGAGCCAGTATACAACGAGTATCTATTTCACTCTTTTTCTTGTGGCTTTTTATCATAGGATCTCATGTTATTTTTGTTTGTTTGTTTTATTTTGTTTGTTTTGGGTTTTTTTTTTATCTTCATCTGTGTTCAGCAATAGGCATTTTATAAATTTTATATTTACTTCCCTTTCCTCTTTCACCTATGGCTGCTAGTGATGATTAAGTATATTTTTAGTAAATGAGGGAAAATAATACAAAATTTATGTCCAGACGTTCTCAGTTTTCACTTTTACAACTGAATCATAAACTTTCACTTTGTGCTGTACTGAGCTTCACTATTACTTGACTGAAAACAGGAGACTTTTCTAGTATCTATTTCACTGTGCTGATGGCAGTCTCATATTTACAACATCTAAACTTCAGAGAATTTTCATCCTTCTACTATTTTATAAAGGAATTTTCTACTCAACTATTGATTTATTTACTAAATGATAATTTAACAAATATCTATTATGTTTCAAATGCAGTTCTCAGATTTGAAGACATAATAGAGAACAAAACAGGTACACATTCCTGCTCTCATGGAGCTTAAAATTGAGTGGCAGTGCAGAGCACCTCCTAAGAACCGTGAGAGCTATGCGCTGTACAGCTCCGATGGATGATCTTCACATGTGCTGCAACATGGGTGGGACCCAACGGGGCCAGCCAAGGTGGAAGCCTTAGTTAAGTGCAGGCCACCAATAAAGTAAATAATTGGCACCAGTTGGTTCATTAATTCCATAAATATCATTATTTATGATGTACCAGTCTACATTCCAGTTACTTGGAATACCCAGTGAATAAAATAAAGATACCAGTTGCATAAATTTTACAACCCAATAGAATGATAAAGATAATGGAAATGATAGAAAGCTTAAAATTAAATTATACTAGAAGATGCCTTAGGAAAAATATAAAACAGAATGAGAGAGATTGCAATGCTAGGGGACCACACTGTACAATCATAAGTATGGTGGTTCTAGTGATAGTTTAAAGCTAAAGCTCACTCCTAAAAACAGAAGTGAGATCTACTGGTTTAATTAACTCCTTTCTGAAAAGGATACCTAGTAAGATCCTCATAATTTCAATAGTCTCCAATGTCATTTTTAAAACAAATATTCAGAGAGAATTTTTAATTGCCATGCATTTTCCTAGAAACTCTGGGACATGCCAAGAGGAATAAAGCATAGCTCTTGAACTTAAGGAACTATGGTTGAACAAGGAAATAAGACTTCTGCATATGCAAAAATTAACATATGAGTAGTGTGTTTAAATAAGTAATCACAAAACATTAGAGGATTTGTGATAAAATATAATTTTATACTGGAACATTGGGTAACATTACATGGATAAGATTGCCTTTGGGATATATCTAAAAGGATGGGTAAGATTTTATTAGTTGTATGTACAGTTCTTCTGTTTTAAATATCTAAGCATATGGCAAATAATAATAATATAAGCCAAAAGCCAAAAAATAACATTGGCTAAACATATACAAAACTGTATCCTTCATTTGCCTCAATCCACCCTACCCCTGTTAGCGTCTCCTTCTCATCCCTTAGTTTAAATAATGCCACTGCTATCTATCCAGTTGTCCTCACTAGATCCTTAAATTCTTCATTTTCCTTCACCATTACCCATACCTCTCATAATCTTCTCTATCTTGAATTCATATTCTGGTCACTCACTTAATAAATTTTGGCTACCATCTATACCCTAAGACCTAAGTTGGGAGCTAGGAATCCAAGAGAGAAAAATACAACGGGTTAAGCCTCCATTCTCCAATCCGAGGGACACTGCCTTAATTTGGGCCTTCATCATCTTCCCTAGTACTAATGTGCTTAGCTGATGTCCTTTTCTCCACTCTCTCTCTTTTCTTTTTAAAGGTTTTATTTATTTGTCAGAGAGAGAGAGCACAAGCAGGAGGAGCAGCAGGTGGAGGGAGAAACAGGCTCCCCACTGAGCAAGGAGCCGGATGAGGGACTCAATCCCAGGACCCTGGGAACATCACCTGAGCCAAAGGCAGACGTTTAACTGACTGAGCCACCCAGGCGACCCTCCATTCTCTTTTATGGCAGTCTACCCTCTGGTGTCAGAGTGATAATGATCTATGTAAAATATATATGTAAAAATATGTAAATATGTAATGTTTTTATCAGGACTTTATTTTTTATTTTTAGTTGCATGGAAAAGAAGTTCAACTCAAACTGCAAATTTCAGGTTTATTTCTGGATTTAGGTATGGCTGAATTCAGTCTCTACTTAGTCTCTCTCTAACTTTAGACTCTGTTCAATGATCCCTCTAGCAAATTCTCACTGAACGAACTTGAGTCACTTTTACTCATCCCTCAACCAATCACTGTTGCCATGAGGGTGGAATATTCTGATTGACAGGCAAAAACCCAGAGATATCTTTTCCACCTGACTCATGTTGAGTTTAAATGGGGAAAGGTTGGATCTCCAAAGGATAACTGTAGTGCAATTATTAGAAGAATAAAAAGGCAGAATGGGAGGGAGGGGAAAAATGCCAGGTAAGCAAAATCAACAGATGTCTACTAAATCTGCTTAAATATTAGTATGAGTCATCATTGCCCAAATCCTTGGGTTGGTATACAGGTCTTCTTAGAAGATGGCCCCAGTCCACTTTATCAGTCTTTTACCTGCCATGTCCCTGTTGAGCAACTTTTTACTCAATGATACCAAATTACCATCATTCCCTAAATACTCTTTCAACCCTCCCACCTCCACACCTCTGCTGTGGTTATTCTTGGACTGAAATGCACCCTCACCTTTCTCTCCTGAAGCACTCCATGGGACAACTTCCCTCATTCTACAAGAATTCTAATTCCTATTTGAACACACTTCCTTGTCTCACCCTCCCCAAGCAGGATTCATTTGCTACGTTTTCTCTGGTGGGTTTCAGCTCCTATTGCATTCTGGCCTGAATTATTCCTGGTGAATTGCTGTTTACATTCCTTTCTGCCTCTTCAACTATCAGTTGCCAACTATCCATTTAAATGAAAGTCTGCCTTATTCATCCCTACATTTCTAATTCTTGCATAATGTCTGAACATGTTAGATTTTAGTAAATTTGTGTTGAATTATAAACAGAGTAAAACAAGATCTGTAAATTTGACCTTAATTTTAAAAGCCAAAATAATAGGACTTATCTTTGGATATTGTCTGAATTTAAGACTAGACTGAGTATTTTGTGCAGGAACAAAATGCTCAAGATATGTCCGGTTACAGACTTTTGCTAACAATGAATTTCAGTTATGGTTCCCTAGGCTGGTATCTATTATTTCCTAGTGATTAAATACAATATATTTTACTATTGCTGTGACAGGGTTGTCAAGGGTGATGACAAGGGCCTTTATTTAAGTAGCTTCACAACAAATGGAAATAGATTCCCCAAAAGGCCTTTAAGACTGGCATGAAAACATGGAGTACTATTTGGCCAGGTAGGCAGTTTTGATCTCTCTGCTCACTGATCCAAAAAAACTATTAAAAAAGGAGCAAAAGAAAACAAATATCCCAAGTTTCCCTTTATAAGCTCTGTTTATGTAGTAGGAGCGATGGTGCTAAATCTGTTTCTGCTAGAGATGAGGAGTGGAAGATTTATGAAGTAATACAAGTTGGGAGGCTTAGCGTGAACAGTTGGACAGTGAGAAGAACTCCCAAGTAGCAAGAAACTTACAGAAGGTTGCCATGTATCTTTTTATATCATTTATAATCTGTCAATGTTTGATGTTCAAAGTTCTGTGTTCTGTGTTCTATTGCTATTCCTGATATTAGGAACTCAGAGATAGGGAGCAGTAACCATGTTTGGTACAGTGTTACAAAACACTGTAAGTGAGAGTGAAGCTGTCCTATGGAGCATCTGACTCCCAGGCCGGCATGTATATTAACCCATAATTTATACCCTGCCTACTTCCTAAAAGGATTTGTAGCAGCTTTAAATAAAATGCACATAAACAACATGACACCAATATCATGATGTAGGACAGGATTTTGCCTATCCACTCCTGCATGCTAGTCTCGTTGGCCTAGTTCATCCTCACATGCTCTTCCTTGGGGTCTTTCAGGCTCCTGCTGAAAGGTTACAGAACTCATCCTTCAATGAGTCCTATAGCTTAGAGGAAAGAGATGCAAGATGGTTAGAGTTTATGCACAGTTTATACCCTGCTCTTGCCCTCATTGAATTTTGCCTGAAGAATCCTAGTCACTAGCAGGTAAGGTCAATTTTCAATCAATGAAATGTTCCCTCTCTTAGTTCCTAAAAATGGCGTGTGTGTGTGTGTGTTACATGTTCTGTGATTTATTTGTAATTAAACCAAACACAAGCTAAACTGAAACACAATTAAAAAGCCATACAATACAATGAAAAGAGAAGACCTTGGGCCTCAGCTTCTCCAGTAACACTACAGGGAGTGATGGTCCTGGCCCTTTCCTTCCAGGAGTGAAAGTCCCATGAGTGTGTGTTTAGCAGACACTGCCCCTACCATACGTGTGGCAGCTCTGCTCTGCCCTTGGTACTCTTTGGCTTTACCTGTGTCTGATCACTGATGCTAGTGTGATCTTTATTTTACGCATATCATTCACTTCCTCTTGGGAGATGTATGCTTCCTTTTATCTCTCCCTCCTTTAGCTTTTATTCACAGTAGTCTAAAAGAAAAAAAAATGAGAACTCTGTAATTTCATGTCAATATGTTACATTTGTTATTACTTTTAGGATAATCTCCTCTACGGATTTGTGAGGACTACCAACATTCATTAACCTCCTTTCATCAGTGCCCCATGCTTTCCTGCTTGCCTGTACTGAGTCTCATATCTTCCCTCCTTACTCACTTTCAGCCCTCCTTACAACTCCCTACTCAAATTCTGTCTTCGTTTTTCACCTTCCACATATTACCTGAAAGTGAAATGTTTTATTTATCTCAGACAGTTATTTAAATGTCCATAGGTTTAAAGTAACAGAGGCGTATCCTTCTATTGAATGCATCTTCCCCAATATTAATATTTTGGGCCTTCCCAAGTAAGAAGATGCCTTAAAAAAAAGAGAGAGAGCCTGGTCAGAAGGAGTGAATCTAGTTATAAGTCATTTTGTTAGTAGCCTAAGAAAGAATATATTTAACTTAGACTTGAGGACATAATGGATTTGCCTATTATACTCTCCAGAAATTTCATTTATGACAAGAAACATGATCACAGGTTTAGGAACCAGAGTTCTCAATAAAATTCTCAGCTTCATTATTTACTCATGAGAACTTGAACAAATTATTTAACATTTTTCAGCTTTATTGTTCTTTAGTGTTAAAAGTAGATAAGAACCCATCTCCCAGATTTTTAAAGACATCAAGAAATGTAATTTCACATCTTCAAACACCTATGTGACTGAGAAAGGGAAATGATTGACTTTTTGACAATCCTTTTTTTTTTGGGTTTTATTCTTCTCAACAGAGTTCATAGATCCACTCTAGATACATATTCCTAATGTTAAAATTCATCCTTGCCTAAAGCTAAGGTTTGCTTTGCAGATTCTCCATCATTGGGGTGAGAATAGAAAGGCCTCATAAGAATGTATCTCTAGGCAATCCCGTGTTTGTTAGGCAAAGAATCATTTAGTCCCAGGCATGATTTTAGAAGAGTTTAATACAGGGGCATAAATAAATAAATTTCAAACGGCCAGATACTTTGAATTAGAATTAGGATAGGTGCAGTTCATTCATTTGTTCACAAGTCTCTGGTGTACTGACCGTAACACCAAATAGCTATGGGCACTGGGACAGTTATGGGCAGGACCAAGACTGCTCTCATAGAGCTCATGCTAAAGCTCTGGTCTGGATTTAGAATCCAGGAGCTGGACAGTATAGGTCTAGAGGATGTCTATCAAAGTCTCTAATGACTATAAAGTTTTAATGCCAGTAAAAATCTAAAAAGCTCACAGTAGAAAAGATGAAGCATAAGCTTCAAAGGCACCAGTCCTGGGAAGCATACATCATGTGTTCACAGGGCATTATATTTTTGAAAAGTCGCAAAGAAAAATAAGCAAAATCCATTCATTTCACTGCCTCTCCCCACTCTAGCTTCTCTTATATTCCTTTCATGCCAAGTGGCCTTGGAACAGCAATAGGCAATTTTGGAATCCAGCTGAGGGACAATTACACGAGAGATATAATTAGTTTCCATTTAGTTAGATATAATTCTGGGCCTGCAGTCATATCTCTTCATAGATGAGTTGTTATTAGTCATCTTGGTGCAGAACTGGCTTCTGGGACTTATTCCATCCTTCACTTGGCATTTACCTGGTGTGGCACAAACTGATGGGAAGGTATGGGGCCAGAGGTCGTGAATATGTAGAGTGAACATATTGTGCTTAGTGCTGGAAATAAGGGAATACTATGTCAAAGATAAGGTTTGAAACACAGATAACCAGAACTGACTTTCTGGAAAATGTATAGTTCATATATGAAATAAACTTGAGAGAAATATTTCCAAATTTGAAAAGGATCCTGGAGGTTTACTTGATATTACCAAATTCAAGTTGTGAAGCTTAAGAAACTTTTTATAAAATCAATAATAGTCATATTTCAAATAAGCAGGTGAGAAAAACGATGGCCACTTGTCAAGAGGGGTGGAGTCGAAAGCCGACAGGCAGGGGTTAAGGAGCGAAGGGGTGTGAGCAGGTGAAAGCAGCCTTTAGAAAGTGCTTCTGCAGCGGGTGGTGCTGTAATTAGAAGTGAAAGGTTTCCATGACCACTGCTGTGCTAATTGGCATTAGCATTGTATATTGCTGGCATTTTAAATTAAAATTACTGCCTTGGTTCCTACTCCTACTGTTGTTATTAAAAGGCTCTCATACGACGATAGACTCTGAAAAACAAACTGAGGGTTCTAGAGGGGAGGGGGGTGGGAGGATGGGTTAGCCTGGTGGTGGGTATTGAGGAGGGCACATTCTGCATGGAGCACTGGGTGTTGTGCACAAACAATGAATCATGGAACACTACATCTAAAACTGATGATGTAATGTATGGGGATTAACATAAGAATAAAAAAAAAAAAGGCTCTCATACCTCATGATTTAGAGCTGTTAGTGCCAAGAAACAGGTTTAGATGTTTTGATAGAACCATTTTTACCTTTGTCTCTTCTTTTTCTTAAAATTTCTACCACTTCTGCCTTTTATGAGTTTCTCAGACTCTTTCAGAAAGGAAACCCCAACCTTGGGGATAGTGTTGATTTTCAAAAGAGTTTATAAGGTTCAATTACATATAAGTCCCCTTGTCATGGTATGGCTGTCTCTGGGAACTCCTACGTGGTAGGAGAAATTTTATTATCTACCTATTACCTCCAGACTCATATAGTTTCTTTAATAAAATGGTGTTTCCGTTTTTATGTATTAATGCATTGCCCCAGAAATGGCCGTTTGGATGTCTAACCAAATTATTAGATACATTTGGGATAGTATGACATAAAATATGTTATGTGGATATATACTATTTGTAGAGTCCAAGTACTACCATAAAATATATGCATGTGTGTCTGTGTATGTGTGTGTGTTTAGAGAATAGTTGGCACACCATTTCCAAAAGGTGAGTGAGTTGAGTTGAGAAATAGACACTCAACTTTTTTTCCCAAATAGAAGGATGACAAGTAACTACTAATTTTCTAGTTGATTGCTTTTTTCCCCCTCTGGATGTAATTTAGAGTACTCATCTGAAAATTTCATCATAAACACAAAAACTCTTACATTCCTATCAGCAAAAATATTTTTAAGAAGGTACATTGGAAAGAATCTGACACTGGGGTGGAAGTACACACTATCAAGGACAAAATTTTGGCTACTCAGAGAGAGAGGCTGTCCTTGTCCCTTAGGAGATAAAACTGAGACCAAACAAGTGATTGTGGGATTGGGGCCTGAAGTGTATTTTCCAGCCTCAGCAGGTGAAACACAGCCCAGGAAGAGCAATATCTGGTTGATAATAAGAAGAGACTTCTCAGGAGCAGTTTGCCAGACACAAGAACTAAAGATGATTTTGAATATGATTTAGATCCCTGTTAAGCTAAGAAATCAGTTAATCAGGTTTACTGTAGGAAATTTGCCACTAATTTAAAACTCTGACCTAGAACGAGGAACCGCAGTTATAAGTTGAGCCAATGGGAAGCTCATGTGTGAATCAATTATTGTGTTCCCAGGGGAAAGGTTTTCTTGTCTTTAACTATATAAAATATAGAAATATAAATATAGTCAATTAATTAATCTTTTTTCCTTTTTTCAATTAATTAATCTTAATATAATATGTGTATATATATATCTTTGAAATATCCCTGATTTCCTTAAACACTAATTCTCTCGAAGTAGGAATTTATTTCTAAGTTTCTTTCACCTCTCTCCCTCCCTTCCCCCTTTCTCTCTCTGTCTCTCTCTGTTTACAAAAAAATCACCATCAAAAGATGAACAACAACTGCCTTTTCTACCACCATCTGATGGGACAATGGACCATTTCTCTTCACCACTGCCCTTACTCCCCCAGAAATTCTTTGGCATGAATAAAACAGTCCAGGAAAACCTACTTTCCATATTAAAGGAATGGCAGACTCTCTTTGTCATTATGTCAGTCCACTCAATCAAAAATTATGTTTTTATCTTTGTGAAAAGTATAATGGCGTATGTCTTTTTACTCCACTGGAGAGTGAAAAAAATAGAATCAATTTCTCAAATGTGTCACTTATTAATTCATATGTTTCTCTACAATTCAAATATTCAGAAAGGCATTTTCCAGTTTTGCCCTGGAGTCTCCAGCAACCTGAGGGTGAAATCTTTTACATGTGAATCCCTAGATCTCAAAGGTTTTTGTTGGTGCCCTGTTGTCTGCTAGATTAAATAAAAAGACCTCATGAAAGAGACTAGGTGTGAAAACTGCTCACGGATTCAGAATTCCAATAATTCAGAATGAGTCAGATAAGGACAGGGAGAAACTAATTTAAGGAGAAGATTCTATACTGAGTGTTCACCAAAAGAGTTATTTACTGGATGTCCCCATTTCGTCTACCTTAGAAAGATTTGGCTCACCTAATTTTTTATTTTTTAATACAATTATCGTCAAACCTTTTTCCCTTACATAACGGGAAACTGAGCAATGTTCCCATATATCTAGAAATTTTGGAGGGATGGATATTTTCCTCCCATTTCTTACTTCCGATAGAGTTGTTTTAATACTTGCTTTGTGTTGGGATTCTTAAACATCTGTCTCTTTTCCATTCCAAGTTTGTGAGTTAGGCAGAAGGTTCCATCAAAGTTTTTGAGTCAGTAGAAGAGATATTACATATTGCAGCTAGGACATATTTGGTTTTAGCAGTTCTCATTTTTTAAGAATGACCAGCCTTTTTTTGCCCCTCCAGAGATAGGACATAGAGTCCTATAACTTGACTGTTATAACTTAAATCCATATCTATCTCTACCTAAGCATGTTAACTATTTCTCTTTCCTGCTTAAGCTTGTCTCAAGGTCACTGCTTTGAAATATCATCTAAGAAAACTTTCATTAGCTACCTGCTTCTAACTGAATCCTTGAAAGTTATGATCCTACCAGAAATTTAAAATTCAGCCCAAAACACTATCCACGTATTTTAAAATACATTTTAGTGGACTGGAAAGAAGCATGGCATTCTTACAAATGCTACTTAATTATGAAAAGAGAGACTTGTCATTCCACATAAATCCTACATATATCTCCTGACAGTCCTCTCTCAATCCGTGATTGCACAGAAGGCATCCAACCTAATATTAACATCTGAGAACTTGCCTTTAAGTGAGCTCCATAGTTATCATAAGGAGAAAAAAAAAGTATGAGAATCTTAGAGAGACAGAAGAAGGTAGTAGAAAATTAGAAGAGATACCTACTTTTACTTATCTTTATTAAAGGCAAATTAATTACAGTGGCAATTAAATGGATTGTAGTGATGGCAGGTGCTATGCAATTAAACCATAAAGTCAAACGATTTGGAAGTAATGCGTGGCATAGCTAAGCAGAGAAGCAGAAAACGAAGCCTCCAAAATTTCTGCTTTAGTACAATCCTGAGTTAATAAGCTTTCTTATAAAGTAAATGAATCAAGGACAAACCATAGGCAGTTTATCTATATCATTTATCATATTCTGGCTGATCATAGAAATGTCAGTCTCCTTTTCAAGGTAACACCATTGAAATCTTTTTTTCCATTTCTGTGTATATTTTTAACAGTATTCTAAATATTAAGTTCTTTTGAACTTCCTCTGGTTGAGGTTTCTTACCAACACCATTTTCAAGAATAAAAACAAGCAACAAGTACCAAACAATACTAAGCTTTAGAGGTGCCAGGAGAGAAGTAACAATGATAAAGAGATTATAATACTACTTTCTTGCTGTGTACCTTAAACAAGTCAACCTTTGAATTTGCTTTACTATCAAGAAAACAGAGATCCTGCTATGCTGCCCGCAATATAATTTATATAATACATGCTCATTGAGTATCAAATCTGGTGTCAGGTATGATTCTAGGTTCTGGGAAGATAATGGAAAAAAGGACAGAGAAAAAATACTCCCCTTCATGGAGAACCCATTTTCATGGAAAAAAAACAACAACAACAACCCAGGAAATAAAATAAATGAAGACATGCACAATAATGAGAAGCACTGTGAAGAAAAATAAAGCAGAGCAAATAGATGGAGAAGTGAATCCGGGACGCCTGGGTGGCTCAGTCAGTTAAGCAAGCGTCTGCTTTCGGTTCAGGTCATGATCCCACAAGGTCCTGGGATCGAGTTCCACATTGGGCTCCTTGCTCAGCGGGGAGCCTGCTTCTCCCTCTGCCTTCCGCTCCCCTCCGCTTGTGCTCTCTATCTCTGACAAATAAATAAATAAAATCTTAAAAAAAAAAAAAAAAGAAAGAAGTGACTCCTCTCTGAGGAAGTGCCATGTGACTGGAGTCTTCTGTGAAGAGAGAGTGAAATATACTTATAGGCAGAGAAGAGCTTTGAAAATTGTTAATACACAAATACACACATGTACATATATATGCATATGTACATAATATATATCGACAATATACACACGTGTGTGTACAAATACTACCTTCCTACTATTTAACTTTAAAAAAGTGTGATAGGTGTCAGCTTTGATATATTAACAGTTTCTATTATAATAGCCCAAAATATAGTCCCCAAAGTCAGATCTGATCAGGGGATTTGTTAGACTAGCTTCCAGAATATTTCAGAGACTCTATAAAAAATTAGAACTCCTATCTCTGTAGTATGTAGAAGACTACATTCTTTTTAATCATGCCACAATAATCCAATGACTATGAAAGTACAGAAATTGTCTTTTTCTTTCCCACCACTTTGGCTAGATAGTAGTAAGTGACAGATGGGGTGGCCATCCATCAGGGAAGGGACAAGTGTTTATGTTAGAGATTTCTGCCCTGTGTGTAAGGATGAGGAGTAGAGGCTTGCCAGTCATGTATTCATCATCCATTTTCTATAAAATCAGCTTAATATCTATGCTGCTTCTCAAAAAATCAAAAACAAACGGTGGACTATTTTTCTGATATATTCCAAAATAGATGTTCAATAAATATTTGATGAGTAAGCAGCCAGAGATCAGTTTTCATAGTAGTTATCCTGTTCAATTTATATAGAGGAGTTTAAAAATTATGCGAATCTTGGAGGGACAGAAGGTAGTAAAAAATTAGAAGAGATATCTATTTTTACTTATCTTCATTAAAGGCAAATTAATTACAGTGGCAATTAAATGGATTGTAGTGATGGCAGGTGCTATGCAATTAAACCATAAAGTTAAATGATTTGGAAGTAGTGTATGGCATGTGCTAAGCAGAGAAGCAGAAAGCAAAACCTCTAAAATTTCTGCTTTAGTACAATCCTGAGTTAATAAGCTTTCTTACAAGATAAATGAATCAAGGGCACACCCATAGGTAGTTTATCTTGTATCATCCCTATTCTGGCTGACCATAAACACGTTAGTTTCCTTTCTAAGTTAACACCACTGAAATCTTTTTTTCCATTTCTGTGTCTATTTTTAACTGTATTTCTAAATATTAAGTGCTATTGAACTTTTTCTGGTTGAGGTTTCTTACCAACACTATTTCCAAAAGTAAAAGGAACCCAGGAGGACAAACAAGTTATTTTCCAGTTATTTTCCAAAAGCTTGTTGCAGCTGTAGATAGAAGAATCCAAGCCTTTGATTTGTCAGAAAATTCCAACCAGGGAAACCACTCGAGCGTACCTGGGCAGAACACACACTCAGGATGTGACAGCTTATTGCTTTCCCAGTTCTGTGCATCTAAGCGGTTTCAGACAAGCATCCAGCGGTGTAGTAAACTCCTGTCCCCCTTCTGGAACCAATGCAGGGCGCTTCAGATCCTTGAGTCATAAACCCATGGGGGTGGTGAAGAAAACCAACCGGCTCAGATGCAAAGTGCAGTATCATCCCTTACTCACTGAAAATCCTTTCAGATTCCATGGCATTTGATACATGCATTTTTGTCATTTCTCTTCTCACAAAATAGAAAGTTAATTTGGAAAGATATTTCCAACTCTCTTGTTTGTGCTTCAGTTGCTGAACTTAATGGGTTTTTTTTGCATTTGGGTTATAATTGTAAAATCTACCATTGTAAGATGGATCATCCCTTTAATCATTTTAATACAAGACACAGTTTATATTAACACAGGGAATAATAATTCGGTTTTTTATCCTGCTTTACTGTGGGGAGTCTTGCTTTGCAATTTACTTATTTGTTCGTGCAATACCTGCTAAGTATACATTAGATTAATAGGAATATGCTGTCATCTGTCACAAACTGGTCCTGGATATGAGGTCTTCAGCTCCAAATGACCGCCACTCAATCTCTCCACAGGCCCCTACTCTTTTCAGTGCAATTGTCTCCTGAAGTACCTGAACATTCTCCTCTCTACTGCTTTGTCCCAGGTGTGGTCACAGACCTTTGCTTTAATTACCCTCAGTAACAGCTGAGACCAGATGGCAAATTGTGATGAGAATGAACCACAGATTTAGAAATGATCCATGAGAGGTACAACCCAAGAGTAATAGGAGTGACTTATAACTTCATAGAAACCCATAGGTCAGTCCCATCTTAATGGGGTTCCTATTGAATTCAGAACTGTTTCATCATGGAAGTTGTCAGCTTATCCCTGCCCCTTCATAGCATTTTTTACTAGGTGTTATCAATCTCTCAATTGTTGAAAATATGAAAGATAAGAAAGAGTATATTACTATGTTTTAACTTAACATTTTAAAACCTTTAGATTAACTTAAGGATTTTTTTTTAAGATTTTATTTATTTATTGGACAGAGAGAGACACAGCGAGAGAGAGAGAGAAAGAGAGAGAGAGAGAGAGAGAGAACAAGCAGGGGGAGTGGGAGAGGGAGAAGCAGGCTTCCTGCCGAGCAGGGAGCCCAATGTGGGGCTCGATCCCAGGACCCTGGGATCATGACCTGAAGGTAGACTCTTAAGGACTGAGCCACCCAGGTGCCCCTAATTTAAGGATTTCAATATGCTCCGGATATGTTTATTTTATGTGACATATTTTTTCTTAATCTTTGCTTAATTTATACTCTTTTTATCTCTTTTGTAAATTATTACATTTTATTTTTAGTTTATATTTTACCAAACTTCCATAACTCATGTTTTAATCTAATAACTGGATAATTATCAATAGCTTGAATTTCCTGTATGTTTCTCTACCATATCAGCATTTGGACTCCTTCTAGCCCGTTATCACATATTATTGTGGCACAAACTATTATCTGTCTGAATTAATTCTCCCCCTTTTAATAGTAATAAAGTTTAAACTAGGCATTCAAATACCCAGCTAGAAAACATCATTCTCAATCTGGCTAGAATAGCCATGTAACTAAGTAATTTTTTTAGGTATGAAAACATGAAGTAAAAGGATCCAATTTTAAGCATACAATTTAATCCATTTCCACAAATGCTTCAATCTGTATAATCTTTACCACTAATAAAACAGAGTATTTCCATCATTCAGATGGAATGTGCCCTTTGCAAGGTAATGCATCCCCATATCAAAGCAAACAGTGAATTCTATCACCATATGTGAATTTGCTTTTTCTAGGATTTATATAAATACACATTCTATTTTGTGTCTGCTTTTTTCACACAGCATTAGGTTTTTGAGATTGCTACATATATCGGTAGTTTGTTCTTTTGTATTGCTGAGAAGTATTCTATTGTATGAATATACCGCAATGTTTTTCCAATCTCCTGTTGATGGATACCTGGACTATTTGTATTTTTTGGCTAAAATGAATAACTTTTTAATGAACATTCTTGCACAGAGTTTAATGTGGATATGTGTTTTCATCTTGAATAAATGCTGGGTGGTACATTGCTGAGTTTTAAGGTAGATATAGCTTTTTAAGAAATTATAAAATCGTTTTCCAAGTTGTTTGTTGCTTTTTACTTTCTAAACAACAATGAGATCATTATGAGGGTTCTGATAATATTATGTCATGGGTCAGCAATGTTTTTCTATAAAGGGCTGTCAAATAAATACCCATACAGTCTCTGTTGTAATTACTCAGTTCTGCTATTGCAGAGTGGAAGCAGCCACAGAAAATGCACAAATAAATGGTCATGGCTGGGTTCTAATAGAACTTTATAAAAAAAAGGCAACAAATGGATTTGACCCGTGGGCCATATTTTTCTACCCTGGCTCTGCAGCATCTCCAACGTTTAGTGTCACTAATATTTTTCATTTTAGTTATGTGGGTAGATGTGATTTTAAAACTTTGCAGTTCCCTGATGACTAATAATGTTGAGCATGAGATCTTCTGCTTACTGGACATTTATACATCTTCCTTTCTGAAATGTCAATTCAAATTTGTTTCTCACTTTTATCTTTTTATTACCGGGGAGTAGACAAGTCTGTTCTTAAATGTATGTTTGTGAATGTTTTCTTTCACTATGGCTTGGCTGTTTATTTTCTTAATGGTAGGTCTCCCCAAGCAGATGTTTTTCTTTTGCAAAAGTTCAAATTATAATTTATCTTAAAAAATTCTTAGTGTTTTCCCTTTTCTCATTATTAAATCTTAGCTTACTTATGATTGTGAAGATATTCTCCAATTATTTCTTTTCTAGAAATTTCATAGCTTTAGATTTTACATGTAGGTCTCTAGTCCAACAAAAGAAATAATTAGAAAAGACATCCTTGCCTTGTCTCTAAACTTAGAGGGAAACGCTGTCTCTTATTATCAAGTATGATATTAGATATTTTTGTTTTTAAGGTGCCATTTACTGGAGGAAATTCCATCCTGTTCCTATTGTTGATAGTTTTGGAAACAATGTTGAATTTTGTCACATGCTTTCTCTAAATCCACATAATCATAGCTAGTAAATGGTAAATCCAGATTAGAACTGAAGCATTCTGGAGGTCGGGCCCATAATCTTAATGACTGTGATACATTTAAATTTGAAAAAAAAAAAAGTGTAGATATATATAATATATAGTTACATGTTTCTCAGTTTGAAATAGCCAAAGTAGGACACAGGCAAGACCTTCGACCCAATACAGGTAATCATTTATTAAAACTAGGACATTCAAACCAAGAAGGAACTGAGAATTTGTGCTCATATCCGTCCACCCCATACCCCATGAAGTTATCCAAACAGAGGCTGAGAAAACAAAACAATAACAAAAAATGCCAGAACTTCTCAAGGAAATAGAAAAATGGAAGATATGATCATTTCTTCCCTTTTCTGAGTTTAAATGAGTAAATATAGTAAACATATAAAAGTACCATCTAAATCTAGCATGATTGGGGTGCCTGGGTGGCTCAGTCATTGTGTCTGCCTTCAGCTCAGGTCATGATCCCAGGGCCCTGGAATCGAGCCCCGCATCAGGCCCCCTGCTCGGCAGGGGGCCTGCTTCTCCATCTCCCACTCCTCCTGCTTGTGTTCCCTCTCTCGCTCTCTCTCTGTCAAATAACTAAATAAAATCTTTTAAAAATAAATAAATAAATAAATAAATAAATAATAAATAAATATAAATAAATCTAGCATGATTTACTAAAATAGAATTGCTAATGTGATCCAGCTCTTCAATCTGTCAATGCAGCCAGCTATGAGTGATCCAAGAATTTCCCTGTAATTTTTTTCTTCAGTGCATCATGTCAGTATACTCAATCAATAAGTAGTAGAGACTGACTTCAATGGATCACATTCAAGCTGACAATGAGATGAACAGGGCCAGTTAGCTAAGTCGCTGTTGAAATGAACAATGACACTTAAACTAATATCCTGATGTTCTGCTGCTCATAAAAGACAGAACAACTCTCTGTAGTTTTTAAAGGAGATGACAGGGAATATACATCATCCACTTCAGAGAAACGAATACACATTATGAACTTCAGATAATTGTACCCATGGATGCCCTGAATATATAAGCTAAATATACTGGACGTTTTCATGTATGTCCTAAGCTGAATGGGACAGCATTCAATATAAGTAGCCTTCAAAGGTTAACATTCTCACCCAGAAAATAGCCAAAGGCATAACAGGATCTTGTCACTACAACATCTCCCTTGATATTTTAGTCATTTGTGAATGACAATATGCTAGAGGCAGTTCATATTTTTGAAGAAAAATCAATTTTGGACACATGAATTCTTTTCTTTCCTTTTATTTTTTTTCAGACACATGAATTATTTTCTGATGGAGAAAACTCACTTCATCACTGGTAATAGTGTTAAATATCCAGGTTAAATATGGTAAACAAAACACATTGGGTCATATGATTGATGCAGAGAAAATAAAATTGCAACATTAAGTTTTTAAGAAAGAAATGCACATTTAAGTCTAAAATTTCATGTCAAAATGATAGCTTTTATCTACTGATAGATCCATATTAGAGTAAGTACTTATTAGGATTTGACAAACAGAATCCTGGATTTATTGCATTTAGGTACCATGCAATTAGAAGTATATATATATATTTTAAAGATTTCATTTATTTATTTGACAGAGAGAGATACAGCGAGAGCAGGAACACAAGCAGGGGGAGTTGGAGAGGGAGAAGCAGGCTTTCCGTGGAGCAGGGAGCCTGATGCGGGGCTCCATCCCAGGACCTTTGGATCATGACCAGAGCCGAAGGCAGACGCTTAACAACCGAGCCACCCAGGCACCCCTAGCAGTATATGTTGATCAGCAGCATACGGAAAAGCAATAATCAATTTAGTAATAATTGAGATAATTTGAAAGGCTATGTTGCAGTTACCTTAATGTGTGAAAATTAACCAAGTAAATACAAAATATAAATATCTGAATAATTTATTCTATTTAAAATAGTTATAAGTAATCATCAGGGTTGAACAATTAGGAATTTAAAATTTCAAAGAGAAAAATATGGTTCTCCAAATAATTATGTATCTGTCTTTTAAGACTTCATCTTATAAAAGCAAAATTACTCCTTTTACATTTGTAAACAAATGTTAACAGTATGCATTAAGAATTGAGGTACTTTTAAATGTCCTTATTTTTAAAAGATCAAGAAATATTTTGTCCGCAAAATAATTATGACCATACAATGTAGAGTGATAGTTTTAAGGAACATCATCTATAAATAGTTTTTGATAACTCTAAATAAAATAAATTGTAAAAAGAATAAAATAAAAGCAAATGATTAACACCTGGAAATGTTTGACCAATCTCATCTCATCCCCACTGAATATTACAGAAATAATAATTTGATATTATCTTTAACGTATGAGTACCTATGCTTAGGTTCTAACATGATCTTACAGTCATTAGAACATAATATCAAAAGTGTATGCATTTTAACTGCTGTAATGTTTGATATGTCATTAAAATACAGTCCTAAATTATAAATGACACCAAATAAGAGCAATGTAAAATACGAGAAAACCAATTCCTTCCTAATAATTTAATAACATTTTGTACCTTTTTGGCCCCACATTTGCAAATCCCTCTCTCAAGAGCCATCTCACTTCTAATCTAACACTCCCTCATTGATTTATCCAACCAATACCTTCTTTTTTTACTGCTATCTACTCTTAGGAATTTTAAAATTTCAGTAAAACCTAATCATCCCCTACAGGTACATTCAGCACAGTTATTGCTCTGTAAGTCTCTCCTACATCTGGAATAAGAGTAGGGTAATTGAATATGTTTTTGAATACAGCATCTGGAGACTTCGTAAGAGCAACATTGCTGTTTCGTATCAGATTGCCAGCTGACACCTTTTCTGGGCTAGCATTGTGCTGTGCATGAGAAATAGAGAAGTCTCAAAGAATATTGAGACTCCTGGGAAAAATAAACATTATTAATCTTCGTATAAGGCAGTGTACTAAGAATTACAGTACCAATGTTAAAAAAACTTTACTCAAATGCCAAAAGGGCATAAAGACCCCTGGGAAGATGTCATTTAAGCTGGACTTTTTGGGTACAGAGTGTTTTCCTAGAGAAAGAAGAGCTTTGGAGGTCACTTGATACCATTGAGTAAAGTATTTCCAAGCGACAGTATTAGCAGATACACAGGTATGGAAGTGAGAATGCGGTTTCGGATGTTTTGTTCATATGCCTACAGTGCTTCTTACCCAGCAACAAAATGCTGCCATCAGCAGCCACTTTTATCCATAATGTAGATAGATACAAGTCAATCGGATTTCTCATTTGCTTTCACACATTTGGAACTACACTATTTACTTATCAGATGCTCGGCACAGTTGCCTTGACAACTACTCTTTTATGACCATTGAGCTATGAAGACAAAAGTTCCTAAGCAAAGTAAAAAAATAGCTATTCTTTTCAAATGGTTGCTCTGGTCAACTAATTAATCATAGTAAATGTGATATTGCTGTGCAGTTTTAGCCAGTTTCAGACCAGTAATTAACATGTGTTCTGTTTGTACAGTTGGTACCAATTATCTTAACAAAGGTCAAGAGCATCACTGAGGCTTCTAATATTAGATTTGTGGTGAACAACATTTCCAGTATTATGTCAGCTTTCTGCATTGCCTGACCTAGAAAAAGACACTGTCTTGATGACCTTTCTGAATATTGATCTGTACAGTAGACCATGAACAAAAGATAACACAGTTAGGAAAACAATTATGGGAGCACTTTAACCAAAATGGATAGGTGTTTCAGTCAAGCAGTTCCAAATTTCTAATAAGGTAGAGAAGACAACTAACATTGAACAAGCAAGACGAGACAAAACAAACAAAAAACCAGAACAACAACAAAACAAAAACAACCAGAGCTAAACCTCATTAAGGCTGTAAAAATGTCCTCACTGCTCAGACAGTGGAACAGGTGATTAGTTCATAATTTTGTTTCATCTTCTTCATATTTCTTACTAACGTAATAGTCAGAAGTTCCCTTTCTTTAAGTCAGTCATTTACATGAATGAATTCAATGTGTAGAGACACAGAACCTTGAGATTACCGCAGGAAGAGAGCTGTGTAATGGCAAGAGTGTCCGAAGTCTCGCCAGCCACTGTCTGTGGAATGGGCTACAGATGCTCAGAATCCCAGTGCTGTTGCTACCATTGTCTTCAGTTCAGAAGGCTAAGTGCATTTTCATGGCTTGCAATTAACCTGTATTTCAGATTTTTACTGGAAGATGTGTGGTCTACTCTTTGCTTTAAAATCTAAGATGATATAAATTTTGTCCAAAAATTCCAGTGTGTCCTTTCCTCCTCTTAAAATTGAGTAACGACTTGCCTCCCTAGTAAAACTGGTTCATTATGGAAATCCAGAAATGTAATAGACCTTAAAATTGTTTCATTGTATTTCATTGAAATCTTTTATTATATGTATGAAAGTTTTATTTTTTCCTAGAAAGAGTTTTTCTGGTGTTCTGAGGGATTCCAATTTAAAAACACACAGACAAGTAGAGAGAAATCAAAGTATTCGTTACTAAAATTGAGCTAGAGAACCCAGCTTGGACTTGGTTACAAAATGTGCATTTTGCAGTATCTCTACCGAATTGCAATCATTCTCCCACTGACATACAGAATACCGAAGTATCTGCAGCCTCTTTGGAAGTGAAAGACATCATAGAGTGGCCTCATCTCATGGACAAGTGGAGAATGGACAGATCCCAATCAGAGACCCAAAGAAAGGGTAGAGCACATTTGTGAGGATAATTTTCTAAATGTTGCCAATCAAGTAAGAAGAGTAAATAAGCAGAGAAAAGTTAGTCTCCCCCCCAATATTTCCAAGATGGTGGAAATCTCTATTTTACGAATCAAGGTAGAAATGCAGAAAGATAGGAGTAATTTTAACCTCCCCCTCCCCAGATTCCTTACATTTTGTCATTTCTTATATTTTTGGTTTTGAGCACCACACTTATGGTTAACCAGGGCTATTGCTTGTCCCCAGAGGGGAAGATGAGCAGTGTCCTAAAGGAATCCTGCTCTGAGCTTTGAGAAGCAGGCTGCTAATATTAACTGCTTGTACAGCTCCTTTTGAAAACAACCAAGAAGTCCACATTCCAAAGGTTCTGAACTTAGAGTAATGAAACAACCCCAAAGCTAGGGTGAATTTTTCACCCCCATAACCACTAAAATATATTTTAATCTTGCTTCAAGCACATCCAGGACTAAGAAAGAAACCATCAAGCTCACTTTTTTACTTGTTCATTTGCCCAATTACGTACTGAATAATATATTGGTGAATAAATGCCTATTCACCATGGATATAATAGAATGGGTAGCTATTATATAACAGGTACTCTTACTAGTGCTGTTTATATATCAGTAAGTAAAAGAGACACATGCTTTTTTTCTTATGTAGTTGCATTTTAATGAGAATAGACAGGCAATGATGTAATACATAAGGTAGAAAGTTATGTGATTATGACTACTGCTGCAAAAAGAGAAAAAAGGAAAAAAGAAAAGAGTGGGGGTTCTAGAATATTAGGGGGGAGTTACCTTTTTAATTTTGGTGATTACAATAACATTGTTGAAAAGGTGACGTTGAACAGAAACTTATAGGAGATGAAGAAATGAGCCAGCATTCCAGGTTAAAGTAAAAAAAAAAGAGGTCTCAATATGACTTTATCTCCTGTTATTGAGAAATGCATTTCTTGTAAAAAAATTAAGAAGGTATGTATTCAAATACATTTTAAAAAATCAACGTTCTGATCAATAATGTTATTTTAGTGACCCTAGGTTTACAAACTGCTTTTGGCAATAGAATCCTTTCTTTATGTGAATTTCATATGGTGTGGCACCCTAAGATACAAAGCAGCTAAAAGCAGGGCTTCTCCATTAAAGTGGGGATGAGAAGCCTCATTATAGGTCATAGGTCACTCAAAGAACACAATTCGATTTCTCAAATAATGAAGCACCAATTCAAATATGTAAGGTGGATTTATATCTGTAAATATGGAAATGTGTTTTATAACAAAGTGAAAAAATTTTACAGAACAATTTGTAGTATGAGACCTTCTTTTAAAAGACCTTCTTTAAAAAATACAGCTGTGCTTCATTATAACGTGTGTGTATATAGGAGAAAAAAATCAGGAAGAATAACCATTAACAGTGGTTACTTCATGGAAGTGAGCTACAGAAGGCAAACAAAAGGATCTATATTGTTTCAGTGGCTTACAGTGACTTTGCATTGTTTTGCGTTAAATATATATTCTTTTAAAAAAGAAACAAATGCTAAATGTTGTTGCATATAAGTTAAAAAATATGTATTTAAATCAAATTCTTTTCAATTTAAGTCAGACTCAAAGAGTAAAACCAACATGATCATTAGGTACCACTGTTGAATTCTATGCAAACCCCGGAGATGATTTTTATCTGCCAAAGTACCCCCGTCTGCATACTATTATCCATCACTCAAACTCAGTATTAACACTGTTAGAGGGGTGCCTGGGTGGCTCAGTCGTTAGGCGTCTGCCTTCGGCTCAGGTCATGATCCCAGGGTGCTGGGATCGAGCCCCGCATCGGGCTCCCTGCTCTGTGGGAAGTCTGCTTCTCCCTCTCCCGCTCTCCCTGCTTGTGTTCCCTCTCTCGCTGTGTCTCTCTCTGTTAAATAAATAAAATCTTAAAAAAAAAAAAAAAAACACTGTTAGAGCAGATGGTGGTTTCTAAGATCAATCATAACCCCGGGCTCATGGGAGGAAGCACCTAAGGATTAAATGGACACTTTGGATTTGTATCACATATGCCATCCAACATCTGTCAGATAACAACAGTCTTCTTTGCTGATTTAGGACAAAGTTACTAACTGCAACCTTGTCCCATAATAAAATATTTGTACTAGATAGATATAAAGGGGGAATGACTTATTGGAAAGATTTTCAACTGTATTTTTAAGGACAATTCCACCTTAAAATTACCAACTGATATTCTTCTTATGAAAAAGGGGTTATAGACACAAAATATTCTTCCTCTCAGAATGGGGAAGAAAAAAGGCTGTTGATTCCACATCTTTAAATCATAGATTATTAGGGAAAAAAATAGAAAAGGCAAGAGAGTTAATATATGGAACTTCCAGTAATATAATATTTTAATAATGCCACAGGCATTGTGATGGTTAATTTTATGTGTCAACCTAACCGAGCCACAGGATGCTCAGATATTTGGTTAAGCATTGTTCTAAGTGTGTCTTTGAGGGCATTTCTGGATGAGGTTGACATTTGATTTAGGCTGAGTCAAGCAGATTGCCTTCCTCAGTGTGGGTGGACCTCATCCAATTAGATGAAGGCTTGAATGGAACAAAAGTCTGAACAAATAGGGAGAATAACCTTTCTCTGCCTGACTAGATTAGTGCTGGGGCATCCATCTTTTTCTGCCTTCACACTCAGACTCAGATTGGAACCACACCATCTGCTTTCCTGGGTCTCCAATGTAGTGACTGCAGTTCCTGGGACTTAGCCTCCATAATTACATGAGCAAATTCTTTATTTTATCTATCTACATAGATAGATGATAGATAGATAGATAGATAGATAGATAGATAGATAGATAGATAGACAGACAGATGGTAGATAGATACAGATAGATGATAGATACAGATAGATAACCTATTGGTTCTGCTTCTTTGAAGAACCATGACCAATACAGGCACTTTTTAAAATTAAAAAATGTCTATAAATAGAAGTTTTAAAATTTTCTCCTCATTCTCCACTTTGTAGGCCACTGATCTAGAACCAGGAAAGAGAATAGCTGAACCCTCTCTCCTGCCTACTTACTGAGTGTTCTATAGTCCTGGGATCTGCCTAAGAACTACGTTAGCCCTTTGGTTAGGACAAGATATGGCTCCTTCTTTACAACTTGCAATTCCCTTGTAGGCTTTGCAGGAAAAGATAAATATCGGTCGGGATATAGCACAATAACCCCAATATCCATAGAAAGGCACATTTACAAGAGTAAATTCTCTGACCATTGCTCTATTTGTTGTGGTTCTTGTTCACCATCGTCTCCTCTATCCCTCATGATAATCTGCTCTTGATTCAGTTTTGTTTTTAATCCCTTTAAGATGTCAACAACAACTCTCAGTTAAATTCAGATGTAGGCAGATTAAAAATATAAACTGAAGGGAAATAATACTGAGTTTGGAACATCCAAGTAGATAATACTCAAGAGTGTCTCTAGAAGATAAATTATCATAAAAATAACTTTTCATCTCTTCCTACACATGAAGCTGGTCCTGAAAAATAAAACAAATAATTAAATAAGACTTTTATGCAGCTATGAAAATCTTTAATGACTCTGTTTCAGAGACTCACAAACAAAATGAGTAAGAGATAGAAGAGATATTATGGATCATCTGGAACAGTGTTTCTCAACCTTTTGTTTACTATCTCCCTCCAAAGAAGCTATTTTAGACTTATTATTTTCTAACTGTCCAACAATGAAATTTTAACATCACACATAGTATATCCGTTTATATACTAGATGTACCTCTGTGTTTTACATATAAAAAGAGCAAGGTGTTTTTGGCTCCCTAAAAATAATTTTTACGCTCTTGGGGGCAATATAACCTCACTGAGAATACATAATCTAGAACAAATGTGGAAACGGAGGCCCTAAATGGCAAAATAACTTCTCTCCTTGCTAATCTAGTTATAACAGTTAGTATTCTGATATGCTCTTTTTTTTTTTAATTTTGTTTTTAAGATTTTATTTATTTGAGAGAGCGTGCCCGAGCCCAAGCGAGCCGGGGGAGCACAAGCAGGGGGAGCAGTAGGCCAAGGGCCAAGATGGAGGAGAAGCAGACGCCCTGCTCAGCAAGGAGCCCTACTCCACACTAGCTCCATCCCAGGACCCTGGGATCATGACCTGAGCAGAAGGCAGATGCTTAACCGACTGAGCCACCCAGGCGCCCCTGATATGCTCTTTTTTAAAAAAGGTTTTATTTATTTATTTTAGAGAGAGAGAGAGAAAGAGAGTGCATGCGAATGGGGGGAGGGACCGGGAGAGGACTAACAGACTCCCCGCTGAGCACAGAGTGCTCATTTTTCTGCTGACGCCTTCCTTGTGGCGCCCCTGATACGCTCTTTTCTAGTAGAAAACTCTTTGTACACAGTCACCTTATCACACCAAATCTGAAAACACATAATTTTGTGAACAATGGAACATAATTTTGGCTGGATAAACAGAGATATACAGAAGTGAAATAAAAATTAATACTAATGTGAATTCATACTTTAAAATTATATTTGAAAATATAGCTGTGCTTCATTATAATTAATATGCTAATGTAGAAAGTATCATTTGCTATTTTTATTATCATCGAATTGACCTTACTGATCCCAGTCATGCCCTTTTCCAGCCATTTACCTCACAATAAATACTGAGCCTAATTTAATACTTTTAAGGACAAAAATGCAAGTTCAGTCACATCATTGTATATATAAAATCAGGTAGATAGAATGATATATTGTTTTCACTCATATCATTTTTAATATTAAAGATAATGTTTATAAACATGTGTGTGTATTGGAGGGTTTCCTGAAGTTTCTCTTTCATATCCTTTCATATTTATATAGCTTGTATTTTAAATGATTTGCCTAAACTATTTGTAAATTTATAATTTTACTTTATGTATTATTTATTTACTATAAGCATTTTCTAATATCTTGATCTTAACTTGATCTTAACTATATTTGACTTTTGGATTGCAGAAATTCTTTTTTTTAAGATTTTATTTATTTTATATTATATTATATATATAATATATATATTATATTATTTTATATTATTTTATTATTTGAGACAGAGATCACACGTGTGTGTGTGTGTGTGTGTGTATCTGCTTCTGGATTTATAGTATGTGTTCTAAACTTCTAGAATCAACCTTGAATTAATACTATGACAGTTCACATTAAAATATAAGGAATTGACAATAGGACAATGTATTTACACATCCTCTGACCCTTTGTGTTGTTGTCATATATTTTAACTCCACATATATTAAAAAGCCCCATAATACATTACCACTTTTTAAACTACAGTTAATTGTCTTGCAAGGAGTATAAGAAAATAAAGAAAAGTGACCTTTTGCAATTACCAATATATTTAGCATTCCTATTGCTCTTTACTTCTTCCTGTAGATTTAAGATTGCATTTGGTGCTATTTTCCTTTGGCCTAAAGAGCTTCCTTTATCAGCTCTCATAGTACATATCTGCTGGTGACAAATTGTCAAAGTTCACTTAGCTGAAAATATCTTTATTTCACAAACACAGCATTATGGGTAACAAAACAATAGAAGAGATGGGATAGATTAATATAAATACACCAAATTAAATCAGAAGAGGTCAAGAAAAGAAGAAAAACTGATCAAAGAACACACTGAATAAATAGAAAATAGGTAGCAGGTAGATGATACATACGTAATTTTATCAGTAATTTTTAAAATATAAATTAAAAGGGATTGTATGAATTATTTTAAAAATGAGGACCAAATAGTATCTGCATACAAAAAACAAAGAAACAGATAGTTTAACCTCTTCTACTTTTATTCAAGAGAAAAAATAAATGTTGGTTAATGAAGATTGTTCTGGGTTATAAAATGCTAGGTAATAAAATACTTTATTTTTAAATATAAATTTAGCAAAGGATCTTGGGTATAACCTAATGTGAATTTTGTGTGGCTTTTCTTCTGTTCTCAGGTTAATATTATGTAGTATTGATTGCTTTCACTAGACCGTGTGTTTCTATTGAATTAATAATATTAAAATGACATAAACTTTTCAGCAGTGAAAATGCCTGGAATTTCTTTCTTTTTTTTTTAAGATTTATTTATTTGTCAGAGAGAGAGAGAGAGTACAAGCGGGGGGGGGGGGGGGGCTGCAGGCAGAGGGAGAAGCAGGCTCCCCACTGAGCAAGGAGCCTGATGCAGAACTCGATCCCAGGACCCTGGGATCATGACCTGAGCCGAAGGCGGATGCTTAACCGACTGGGCCACCCAGGGGTTCTCTGGAATTGCTTTCTGATAGTGATTACTGAAAATACCTGGCATTTAAAATATAGTCAGGGGCACCTATGGAAGACTTTGTGCCCATCCTTTCATGATTCACAGAGGCTCAAGAAAGTAAGGTTCTTACATAAGCAACCTCAATTTTAGAGGTCTTAATGTGTTTATTTCTTTTACACATGTCCTCACTAACACCCTGACCTTTGGTAATGAATCAATCTTGGTTTACAGAAAAAAGCAAACAAAAAAGTCATTATAAATCATATCATGCATTTGATAACCTTTCACCACAAGTTATATTGCACTGAAACGAAGGTTTCTTGTTAGAATTAAGCAAGGAAAATTTATTTAATTCCTCACATTTAACTTCTTTATTTTGGAAAGCAACCTTTACCAAAATGCTAAAATCGTTTTTACCTGAATTCATTATATAACTGAACTTATAAAATTTCTTGATCCAAAATAAAACTATTCTCTTAGCTTTAATTATTAAATATATTTTAAAGATTGTAAAGTAGTATCTACACACAATATGGGGCTCAAACTTACAACCCTGAGATCAAGAGTCACCTGCCAGGCACACCAAATATTTTTTTTATGTTGATTTTGGTTTTTGTTGTTGTTGCTTTTTGGGGGGGGGTGTGTATCTGTGGGTGTTTATGTTTTAGCATTGCATTGAGAATAGTAACAATCAGATTTAAGGTCTTACCATAGATTTCCCATTGTCTGGTATAGGAGTAAAGTCAAAGTTTTCCACAATTTAAAGAATTACATCGACTTTTTATCTGTTAAACACATTTCAAATGATAACCAATGTTTTCTTTACTCCAGGAGACAAAATATTATTTTTTCATTCTTAGTATGTGTCTTCTGTGATAAATGGATTTGGAATAAAAGTTCAAAATTTATGATATCTTGAAAGGCCAAAGTTGCTGAGGCAGCACAGGAAAATAAATTGGTCCCTTAAAGGATAAACATAGGCTCTTTGTAGATTACTGTGGCAGTGTGTGTCCTCTGTAAGAGACTTTCTGGATGTTAGAGTCTTGGAGAAGGTTGCAAATAAAGGCCTCTCGGATACCTTGGCTCAGGCCACATTTCTGCCTCTTTAAAGCTCTCAACATTGTATCTCTCTGGTCACTATTCCATAGTCACATCTTCCTCTGAAAGACTGCTGCTGAGAAATCTCTGCTTTCAGGGATTCAAAGGATTACATTGATCCCAGTTAGATAATCTATAATATCTCCATTTTAAAGGTGTCCAAAGGAACCTTAATCACATCTCCAAACTGCCTTTTTCCATGTAAGGTAATGTATCCACAGGTTCTAGGGATTAGGGGATAGAAATCGTTAGAGGATTATTATTCTGCCTACCAGAATTTTAAGTACTTTCACTAATAAAAATAATTTTTAAAATAGTGCAAAAAGTAAAGGAATACCAATCGTCCATACCAATTTGCAATGGACTGAATAGTGTCGCCCCCAAATCCATATGTTGAATCCCTGATTCCCAAGGTGACTGTATTTGGAAGTGGGTCTATTGGAAGTACCTAAGGTTAGATGAGGTCACAAAGATGGGGCCTTCATCCGGTAGGGCTGATGCGCTGCTAGAAGTGGAAGAGACATCAGAGGTTTACAAACAGATGTCTGAAGAGACTTCAGAGGTTTCTCTCTGGCCATGTGAAGACATAGAGGGAAGGCAGCCATTTACAAGCCAGGAAGAGGGCTCTCACCAGAAAGAAAATTGTCTAGTACCTTGAGCTTGGATTTCGCAGCCTCCAGAACTATAAGAAAGAAATTGTTCTTGTTTCAGCTAACCAGTGTGTGGAATTTTGTCATAGCAGCTCAAGCAGACTGATACAGTGTTCTACTCATTTCAAATTAGTAATAATATCTATAAAGGATCCCCTACATGCTGTAATAATTTCAGTAATGTGTTTATATATGTGTTGTGTTTGGTTTTGAACATTATAAGCAACATGACACTTAATTTTTAACATTTACACTGGTCATATTTTATATCTAAATACATGCTACTTAACACTTCAGGTAATGAGTTCAAGGTGAACTGATACCACTCCGTATCTTCTCTTCCAAAAGAAGCCTGTAGTTCACCATTCTTCCCCTGACATTTTAAGAAAGGGAGATCAAATTTCTATCACCTTCTGTGCATTGCTAAGTCTTCACAATATATCAATTAAAAAATAAAGAAGGTAAACACGAAGAAAATATATCTGAACACAAAGAAATAGCAAGGTACCATCTAAGCTCAAAAAAGCAGGGGCCTCTGAGAAACAAACTGAGGGTTCTAGAGGGGAGGGGGTGGGGGGATGGGTTAGCCTGGTGATGGGTATTAAAGAGGGCACGTTCTGCATGGAGCACTGGGTGTTATACACAAACAATGAATCATGGAACGCTTCATCTAAAACTAATGATGTAATGTATGGTGATTAACATAACATAATAATAATAAAAAAAAAAGCAGGGGTCATACAACTTTTAATTTGCCAACAAATTCCCAACAGTAGTACTCTAACTGAAGACTTGTTGAATGGCTGGGTAGAAATAGATTCTTTCCACAAAAACACATCACATAACCAAGTTAAAAGCTTGCAGTATTGGGGCGCCTGGGTGGCTCAGTTGGTTAAGCAACTGCCTTCGGCTCAGGTCATGATCCTGGAGTCCCGGGATCGAGTCCCGCATCGGGCTCCCTGCTCGGCAGGGAGTCTGCTTCTCCCTCTGACCCTCCTCCCTCTCATGTGCTCTCCCTCTCTCAAATAAATAAATAAAATCTTAAAAAAAAAAAAAAGCTTGCAGTATTGTTGAGTCATTCTATTGTACATCCGACACTAATTTAACACTGCATGTTAACCAACTGGACTTTAAAAAAAAAGCCTACAGGAAATGACAATAGCTATCACTATGAAAAACCAAAGATGCACCAGGATGGAGCTAATCATTTTATGTGAATTTAGTAATTTAATTTTTGTCTTTAAATCGGGGTATTATAATCGACTCCATTACACAGATAAGAAACTAAAGCTCAAAAAGTTTAACTAGGGGCGCCTGGGTGGCTCAGTCGTTAAGCGTCTGCCTTCGGCTCAGGTCATGATCCCAGGGTCCTGGGATCGAGCCCCGCATCGGGATCCCTGCTCAGCGGGAAGCCTGCTTCTCCCTCTCCCGCTCCCCCTGCCTGAGTTCCCTCTCTCGCTGTGTCTCTCTCTGGCAAATAAATAAATAAAATTAAAAAAAAAAAAGTTTAACTATTTTGTTCAGTATCGAATACAGCAAGTAAGTTAAAGGCCCAGGACTTGAAACCAGGATCAGTAGATGTCTAAACCCATATGTTTACGTAGATTGTACTACCTGCCCCAATAATAAATAGCTTCACAGATCATTTCACAACCTTTGAACATGGAACACGTTTGTCCTGGAGAAGCATCCTCAAATAGTAGAATTTAATTTTCTTCTATGTATGTTGAATATAACAAGAATTGATTTTATGTATTTCACTGTCTCAGATGCTGCCTGGACATCAAGAGTCATGTTAGAAACATACTGGTGGTGCTCTTTCATCTCTGCTCTTGATAGAATGTGCTCATGCTCATAATTCAGTCTCCTCCAGGGCCACGAGAAAATGAAGCACCAGGTTAAAAAAAAAAAAAGTTTACGTATGATGATGGTAAGTAGAGATTTTCAGATCGTGGAATCCTAAGAGGAACTTCCAGAGGCCCTGACTTTACTAGTGTTCACTTAAACATTCCAATGCAACACACACATCACAACACAAAACAAGGCGTTTTGGACAACTAAATTTGAGAAATGTTAGTTTAAAAGAAGCTCAATTTTTATCTCAGGACTTAGGTAAGCCTACAACATGGCAACGTTTAATCTACAATGTCAAGGGATACAGCCTGATGCCTTTCTCAAATCTATTTAATCCTTAAGCCTTTAATAATTGATCAGTATTCTATGTAACACACTTTGGGAAACACTGGTTGACTAATTTCAGGACTCTTTAAATCACTTTCATAACGACACTGAGGATTAGATAATGTATTATTAACAGACCTAACAGTAGAGTATTAAAAAAAAAAAAAAAAAAAGGCTAGCTTTACATAATCTCAAGGCAAGTGAAGATCCAATACCATTTTAAAAAATGAATTACTTTCAGAAAATGCTGCAATTCCAATGACCTTGATGGCAGAAAGGCTGACATTGGGGGAATAGGTAAGGACATCTGTGTCTATGAACACAAGTGTAATTCAGAAAAATTAGGCTCTAAATGCCAACAGGTTTTTAGATATAATTAGCTGATTTATATTGCTTATATTTTCCAGGTTTTTTTTTTTTTTTTTTGTAAATCTAAGAGTGATATTGATAAAACTCCAGGCTAAAAGAATTCTTTCTACCTGCATATGAAACAACATAATTAGTGAAAAGAAAAGATTATGACTTAATATAAACATGCTGTTTTCGATTTCTTAGTCAAAAAAAAGTAATGGAATGTCTTAAAATTCAGCCTTGTCCTAGACTGACAAACTATGGTAATTTTACTTTATAGATGAAGAATCTGAGGCTTAATAATGCTAACCTCCTTATCTAGGAAATTAAGGTCTAAAAAGACCTAAAGTGATTAGATAATTTCAAAAAACCATAAAGGCATATATCTTGCCTCCTACATTGTTATACTGAAACTACCTTGGAGTAAGGATTTAAACACATATCAAAACAAGTAATTTAAGAAGCCCAAGGTATGCTCCTGGGAATGCGTCCTACCACCTAGTTACTCTGCAGCAAGATGACCAAGGGAGACCAAGTCATCCTCTCTGACATTTGGCATTCAACTCAGTTGAGGAAAAACTTGTGGAACCAGTTGCAAGTCTCCTATTCCTCCTGTGAATTCCTTAGATCTCTCTTCTTACAGGAAGTGAATGATCAATGGACTTCTACTGACTGTGTTTCAGATAGAATTCTTGCTATTTGAAAGTGTTTAAAACAAATGAATAAATGATTATGTTATGAGTATGTCATTATGGTTCACTCATCTGTGCCTTCACATATGTTGGATCCTGGGCCAGGAATCCCCCTTTCCTGCATTCTTCCCCATTGTTATCGAAGCCTCAGTTACCACGAATATTTCCTCTTCTACAACATTTTCTTGTCTCACATTAGTTTCTCCCTCCACCCGAGATACTATGTCCTACATTATAATGCCTCTCTAATGTCACTATATTTGTGTCTGCCTCTTTCACTAACTTGTAAGCTCTTTTATGAAATCCTGGGCTTAGCATTGTATTTAACACATAGCAGCTATAAAGTAAATCATTATTACGTGGTATATGAGATGATTTAATCTGGAGTTTTACTCTGGATAGTTCAGCCTTGATCAGGAACCCTGAGGCACAACATTTTATAAAATTTTAAAAAAGAAATTATTTTTGAAGTAATAAAGAAGTAAATGTTCTCATGCTTCACTGTAGTTGAAAATGCAGAGATGAAGCAAGAAGACAAGTACTTGGTTTATTTTCTCAAAAAACTGCCATTGAAATTGAAGTGGTTTTTATGTTTTTATAAATAGTCACACTGGTAATGCAATCCAGTCACTTTAGTAGAGGTTCCGAGTTATTTTCATTCTTATTATAAATTTATTTTAAATATATTAGAGAAGAGAAAATAATAAAAATGTACGCAACTTTCTTTGCTCTAATACAAGTATCTATTGGAGAGATTGATAGGAATTCCCTCAAGGCAAAAATAATGAAGCCATTATTTGGCTTAATCTCATTTGTACTAGGATGTCTGTGGGATTGGACTTGATGTTTTATTTTGTCCTTTGGAGGGAGAGAACGCTTCTAGTGGAACTTGGAAATAAGATTTTGGATATAAGGGAAATAAAATTGATCTCTGAGAGTTTAGTATAATCAACATATAATGAGATAAGGGAGAAAGTTTATTAAACCAGGTAAAACAGCCATCTGAATTAATCTGCTTAAAGAAACAAGGTATTAGTGGAAGGAAGTAGCCAATTCAGAAATCAGGGTTTATAATATCTACCCATTCCTGATCTTGCTTTAATTTTTCACTCAATAGGGAATCTTCTCATTACTATTTTGAATATCCCCATGCCCCGGTACAATGAAATTGTGTGTGTGGGGGGGGGGGGTATAGGGGAACCCTAGCCAGGAGTATACCTTGAACAGTAATAAACTCACTAAGAAAATGTTACTTGTCACTTGGCCTTCTTTTGCTGAAAGCCCTCTCCATCTTAGGACCCATGCAACTGATCTTCCCACTTTGAATGTGCCTTTGGTTTTTATTCTGTTTGCAATTATTTCACTATATATGTTTGCCTTCCTCTTTGAACTTGCAAGTCAGGATCTTAAGAGCCACAGATATGAGATTCATCTCACCTTTCTAGAATCCAAGGCACAGGCTTGATTTTATGTTTGGCTGGAATTCAGCTAGTAACCATTTCCTCCAAATGGGAACACTATGACTTAGCTCTGAAATGAAAACTTCAGGTGAGTACCTCAATGTTACCAAATGCCACTTCATAAAACAATTTTATTTTGACAACATCATGCCAGCAAAGGTTGACAGTGGGTCATAAAAATTCTCAGAACGAACTTTTGCCTGTAACTTTCACCAAATAAAATGCGTGGCCTCATCAGTTGTAAAGCGATAGCTTGACTACCAGTAGAATCCAATCCCTCACTGTTCCTAAAGCCCTTTCTCTGGGTGAACAGAAGTTTTCAGATTGAACTTATTTATTTTTTAATGTGTCATTTACCAGTTTTGGCTTTGTTCCCAGACTAGCTTCACTCCTTTGAAGAAATTAAAATGTTCTGTTCTGATCTTAAAAAATTGTGGTTTGAAATGGGTGTGATGTCCCAATGATATTCTGATTTCTAATATAGTACATAGTAGTCTCTAATCCTGCACACTACTCATACATCTTGCAAGGGCATCTGTTCCTTCCTTCCTACCTTACCACATGATCAAATGATACGGGGGTCTTTTTTCTAGAACGTAAGTTTAAAGTCCTCCTGAATGAAATATTTCTCCCGTCAGGCTTGGACTTCATATCTCTGTTTCTCTTTTTACCATGTAATTTTTAACTTCAATCTTTACTGCTTACTTTTTCCTATTTGAACAGATCTTATGTATTAATTTCATGCCAATACAATGGCTTACTTTTCAGAATTTTGCGTTACAAAAATTGGCTTGTTGAAAAATATTACTGGCTGAGTGATCCGGTTAACCGAGCAGTTCATGATTGAAGAAGGAAAAAATATAAAGAAATGATATGAATATATTTATAAACCTTAAAAAAGTAGGGCTCTTCATTTCTAAATCCAGCAAAAAGATTTTTAGGTTTTTCTGTTTGTCTTTCAATCTTTCAGAGATCAGCAGTTGTCAAAGTATGGTTCCCATTGTGCGCTGCCTTGCAAAGACCTCCACCTGAAACTTATTAGAAAAGTACATATTTATTAGAAAAGCACCCCAGACCTACAGAATCAGAAATCAGGGATTTGGTCCAAGCAGTCTGTGTTCTTAACCAGCATGCTAAGTTACTCTGTTATGCATTATAATTTGAGAACCACCATGTTGATATGATTCCTCATTTTGAAGACCTTTCTCATCTCTATCTGCTAGTACAACACTGTATTATGTATGGTCTCCTTTGCATAAAAAGTCACTGCTTTAAAAGCACTCTGCCAAGAAAGGGCTTTTTATCCAATAAATACAATAGAATCATCTATATTTTCTTCCTTAGAGATATTCACTTATTTACAAATGTTTGCTTAGAGCTCTTCAAGTTGTGTATTTTTAGAGTTAGTTGAACTATGTAAAAGAAAATATTAACAAGACAGAGGAGAGATTGTTAAGCTTTACAGGTATTTTGAAAACCTGATTTATTGGCATTAAAATATTTACCAATTACTGTTTTATTCAGTTATTGCCACAATAGTGTTTGGTAGAAACTTCCCAAAAACTCAATACTTAAAACAGTAAAAATTTATTTTTGTTGGTACATCTGTGGTCATCTGGGGGTTAGCTTATCTGTGTTCTTTGGATCTTGTCTACAAGTTGTAAGTTGCATCTCGGTGTGCTTCACACACCTCTCATCCTTTCTGAGCTAGCAAAATACCAAGAGCATTATTTTTCTCACAGTAATGGTAAAAGTGCATAATTGAGATGAAGGGGGAGAAACATAAGATGACTTAGTAAGATTTCGATTTGGCACACTGCCACTTCCATCTATATCTCACTGGCCAAAACCAGTCATGGACACACTCAGCATCAGTGAGGAAGGAAAATATATTCTACCTCTAGAGGGAGAAACTGCAAAATCATATGGCAAGGCCTACGCACAGAGAGTGGATTGAAGTATTGAGAACAATAATGTAATTCACTTAAGTACCCACTGCATCCTAGTCACTTTTCCTAGCACTGAAAAGCAGGCTCTCTGCTGAGCAGGGAGCCCAGTGCTGAGCTAGGTCCTGGGACTCCAGGATCATCACCTGAGCTGTAGGCAGATGCTTAACCGACTGAGCCACCCAGGTGCCCCTCCATTGTACAGTACTTTAAATAGGATGATGAGGGCAGGTGTCTGAGGAAGTGGCTTTTGTGTGGAAAGGATAAGACATCAGAATGCTTGAGGACAGAGCTTTCCCAAAAGAGGAAGCACAAAGTATGAAGACCCTGGAATATAGGATGGTTGGATGTTTGAGGAACAGTAAGGAGGCCAGTGTGGGCTTCAGAGCCTTGGTGGAGTGTAGGAAAAAATGAGAACAAAGAGATAGAATCTGATCACAATGAATTTGTTAAGTTATGGTATAGAATTTGAATTTTAATCTATAGATGATAACAAGCCTCTGGAAGGTATAGAGCAGAGATGTCATAACATTTAAATTTTAATAGAATAATTTTGGATGCTTTGTTGAGTATAGATGGGGAAGGACATGTAAAAATACTTGAAATTTTGTTCTCACATTTTCAAGGTTTACAAGAGACGCTATAATTTTTAATATGCATCATTTGAAGATTATATCTTCTCTTGAAATAACAGAAATTCTATTTGAGTAGACATTGTTCATTGTAACCCTGGGAATAATTAAGACTAGACAGATTAGTTAGGCTGCACAAGCTTGGAACAGTTTAATTATTGCTATGATGATAATTTCATTATGGAATAAGCTTATAGATTGGTCTTGTATGGTTTCTTCTATGAACTGAATTATGTTCTCACAAAAATTCATATGTTGAATCCCTAACCCATAATGAGACATTATTTAGAGATGGGACCTTTGGAGATAATTAGGTTTAGATGAAGTCATGAAGATGGGGCCCTCATGCTGGCCCGTATAAGAAGAGAAAGTGAGGTTAGAGCTCTCTCTTCAATGTGTGAGGATACAGTAGAAGGCTACTGTCTGCAAGCCAGGAAGCAGGCCCTCACCAGGAATGGAGTTGGCCAGCATCTTGAAACTTAATGAAAGTCTTATGGAGAACCATATATGTCAGATATTTAGCTGTACAGGATGAATGGGGAATTTTGCAGAGATCAATGAGTCTTCAACAAGCTTTACACAAACACATCAGAAGAAGCACTCAATACAAAATGATCAAACACTACTTAGGGGGTTGAATAGCCTAAGAAGCACATAACCAGGAAAAGCAGAGGATGAACCAGAGGCTCTGGCTAGAGGAGAGGACTGAGAGTAGCATTTGCTGGAGACTGATAATTTCCTTGAACAAAGATACATTCTATCAGAAGATAGAACCATAAAAGAACTTAGAGCCAATTTGTTACTGTCCTTCCCTGGAAGCGGGAGACTCCTAATATATTTGAGGAATAGCCATTTAGATTTTGCTTGAACACTTTCCAACATGAAAAGATCATTTCTCCATAGAGGAGTCATTTCTACTTTTGGAAAAACTTCATGGTCAGAGTTCTTCCTTATATTTACAATGCTTCTGTGTGTCTTCTCAGATGTTCCTTTTTTTCTACCCTCTGGAAGAGGAGTTTAGATTGTCAAAGCCATTCTCTTTCATGTGGTTATTCAGGGCTTTATCACTCCCCCACATATTCTATCAAGCTAAAACTGAGTCACATGGCCCTACCAAATTGGAAAAGAGTGTGTGAAATGCAGTCTACCTGTGCACCAAAGTGCAGGGGAGAATTAATTTATGATGTTAAGGTTCATATACCTTAACTCAGTAAGAATGTGGAGCCACTGAAGCATGTCAAGCTGGGGAGTTACAGAGCAGAGCAAAGTTAGACAGGGTATATATGCTCTGTTTAATGAAGAAAATAAACTGTAATGATGCACTAAGAGGACTTTTGTCTGTTTTTAACTCAATGCAGGAAAATTAGTCCATTGCCAATTAAGCTCTTACTTTTTCCTCTAGAACCAATAGCACGTGGTGACCATCATATGACCTACAAAAAAGACAAACATATATTTTATTAAAACACTTCAAGCACCCAAGTTTGAAGCTCTGTGTTAATATAAGAGCAAGCCTTGTTTTTATGTTCTTAGTCTCACTTTGAAATGACTCACAAAATAATGAGATTTCTCCACCTTTCCAATACAATTTTATCAAATTTCAGTTAGATTACTATTCATGAAGTAACTATTGGGTCCTAATATGTCTAGTGTTGTGGTAGAAATTTGGTCGCTAGCTTCAGCATTCCTCATAAAGATGGGCAAAGTGAAGGACAAAAAAATACAGTTGACTCTCAAAGTATATGTAAAACTACCTGTCTTTAAAAATCTGTCATGGGCGCCTGGGTGGCTCAGTTGGTTAAGTGACTGCCTTCGGCTCAGGTCATGATCCCAGAGTCCTGGGATCGAGTCCCACATTGGGCTTCCAGCTCGGCGGGGAGCCTGCTTCTCCCTCTGACCCTATCCCCTCTCATGCTGTTTTTCTCTCTCTCTCTCTCAAATAAATAAATAAAATCTTTAAAAAAAAATCTGTCACAAAGCTCTCTATTCTTTCACTCAGCTGAAAAACTTGAGCAAAGCAGCCTTGTCATGGACAGATTAATTTGGAGAGCTGCTGGGCAGAACAGAACTCCTTCTGGGAAGCACAAGGCTCCAGGCTGATTTTGCGCTAGGTGGTAATGTTGTTAAGTAGTGAAAGATATTTCAGATCATGAAAATGTTACCAAGCAATAAAGTCCCCATGCATGTCTATGAGTAGAATGGGCAATTGGTCCTATAGTACCTTATTTTATTTTATCTGATCTGTGAAATAACATTAATGAATGCTCTGAGAACTAAGATGAAAGGCTACAACCAAAATCAGGCATGACATGAGGTTCAAGATGATGTAAAGGTGTGAAGAAGATACTAACATTGGTTTCAGGAAGTCAGAGTGGATTTAAAAATATGGTAACAGTTGGATAATTAGTTAAATAATGAGTGAAAAATGACAAAATCTGGAGGAGATAGACTGATTGTGGTATATGTGGGACTGAAGCCAAATGATATAAACAAGGCAAGAGCAAATGAGTACCAAAGGGTTAAATCAGTTGTATTTCTTATGGTCAGCTATTTTGTATACTGACCTTCCTTTTGTATATCTATGCTCCATTTTCATAAATCCATCATTGTCTATCTAGAAGGGAAGTTCTATGAGTCCAGCATCTACAATGTTTTTACCATCAAGGCTTTAAAAAAAATGCTGTAATATTCAAAATTTATATCCTTCTACTATTAATCATTTTGCATATGATTTACAGATGGGAAATGCAAAATCTAATTGCAAGTTCTGAAGGAAAAAAGTCCCAGTCATTGGGCAGAAAACTGTGAGGACTTTTTTTTTTTTTTGAGTATAATAAAATGCCTTGATTTTATATGGATATTTTCCAACAATAGTACTCGTTTATTTGTAAAACATGAAGTTCATGTTCCTGTCCAGGAAATAAGTATAATTTCATAAAGGGCTACAAAACTATGAGCTAAAAATTTGTAGTAGATAAAGGAACATTAGTAATAACATGCATTTACTTTGATCATAAAATGATAAGTGCATTTGAAATATTCTGTAAAGAGCACTTTGCCACTCACTTTTGTTATATGCCTACAGATTTGTTATAAGACAAACATCAAATCAGTCTTATTATATTATGTGACAATTTTTTCATCTAAGTGTATATGATATAGATTATTTGCCACTATAATTAAACCAGGTTAATGCCGTCATGGTTATTTAATGTGGACATACACCTGTGTCTTTTTAAAAATATCACATTCCCCTTTGAATCTATAATGGCACAAAAGGAGTGGAAGAGAAAAAGAGGTGGAACAGTTAGATTGAAAGAATATAGGTAAATATGGTGTCTGATGGGACAAACATAATTTCAAAGCATATTTTATAGTAGGCAATAATCACTGTTTGCTGATCATTCTTTCTTTAAAGCTATTCTGGTCAGAACAGGAAAGTAAAATATCATTACCCTGTATAATCTTTCAAAGCATGCTGGTAGTAATATTATTATTTACTTATTACTTTTTGCTTTTCTCTGCCAATATAAATAAAATTGTTAGAATAGAATATTTTAAAGCCTGCTGATCAATGGTATCCAGGACTATGTCTGGAAAAAGAAAAAAGAAAGTAGGAAAGAAAGGAAGGGAGGGTGGGAAGGAGAGAGACAGAGACAGGGACAGAGGCATAATTAATTTACTGCAGCAAGGGAGAACAAGACATTTTGGAGGAATTATTGTATTCCAGTAGAAGGAACTGGGTTTTACTAGTGTGAGTTGGGGCTTAATAATTCTAAAGAGGGAGTAGGGCAGCAGAGACCAGCTCTGGATTGAATACTGTCAAGAAGCAGGGCCGGTTCAGTAATTGTTGCTCAGGAGAAAGAAAGAATGTGAGGAAACAGCAGTTACTCAGGAAGAGTTGTCATTTTGGTTGTATCCTCTTAGAGATGTTGCTTTCTGCTGGCCTTGGACCCGTTCAGATGAAAATGTTGTTGACATCTTCTTAGAAACATCACAGTCTGATTTCCAGAGCTGATTCTCACTCTTTCAATTATACCACCAGGAAAAGAAGGAGGACGAAGAGGAAGAGGAGGAGGAGGAGGAGAAGAAGAACAGGAAGAACAAGAAGAACAAGGACAAGAACAAGAACAAGAACAAGAACAGAACAAGAACAAAAACAAGAACAAAAACAAGAAGAACAAGAAGATGAACAAGAAGAAGAAGAAGAACAAAAACAAGAAGAAGAAGGAAGAGATGATGATTGAGGCACAGAAAGAAAAAAGAACTTAAAATGATCACTTAACTCGTTTGCAAATTTTAGCACGAGAAATCAGGTTTCATAATTCCCAAGATATCAATCTCTCTAATAGCAACATCAGAAGACTTTTGAAAAAGCAGTCTATTTTTTGTGTTGGTATTCATTATGATTAGCAAATGGATCAATTTCCAGGAAGAAGGGAAAATCAATAAAATCAATAATAATATTGATTTTTAAAAAATCAATAGTTTTGATTTTATTTTGTGGGATTCTTTTGTCCTTCCTGTTAAATTCTAATGAAACATGTTCTTTGTATTTGCATTTGTGCATATGTAAGCAGCAGTTCATCCTGCATCAAAATAACCACTTTGCAGGGTGCCCCTCCACCTTAATGACACAAAAAATGATTACATTAATTACCTAGAGTGTGAGAGATTTCTTGTGCTTTACTACATGGCAAAGCCACCCAGCCCTTTGCCTCTCACATTTATATAGCTTCGGGAAAGCTCTAACTCATTGGAGGGGTGCTCAACCTGAAACTCAAAGGTCGTCATGGTAATGCACTTATTTTTCATTGTTAACAGACAAGCTTCTTTTTCTTTGAAAAGCTGTGTACAGAGGCAGAGGGTACATGCATACAAATCATCAGACTAAAATGAAGGTTAGAATAGTGCACCAGCCAGAATCATTCAGTTTGGCTTAGAGATTAGATACCACCTTCTGAGGTTGAGTAAACTCTGGGTCATGATCTTAATACGTGATGTTAATCAGTGCTGAATTTCAAATCTTGCTTGTGTACAAGTCGTGTATCTTGTCTTCTGGCACATATCTGTTTTCTTTAGCCTTCTCTCCTTCTTGGTATGTTCTTCCCCTCATTTTTCTCCTAGACCTACACGTAGTTTCTTTTTTTTTAATTTTTTTTCTTGGGGTGCCTGGGTGGCTCAGCTGGTTAAGCGTCTCTCTTCAGCTCAGGTCATGATCCCAGGGTCCTGGGATCAAGCCCCGCATCATGCTCCCTGCTCGGTGGGAAACTGCTTCTCCCCCTCCCACTCCCCCTGCTTGTGTTCCCTCTCTCGCTGTGTCTCTCTCTGTCAAATAAATAAATAAAATCTTTAAAAAAAAGTTTTTCTTCTTATACAGCTTTACTGAGGTCTAACTGAGAAGAAAAACTGTATATATTTAAGGTGAAAACCTTGAAGTTTTGGTATAAATAAACCTTGTGGAAATAATCAGCACAACTGAGCTAATTAACCTACCTGTGATTGCACTTAGTTATCATAACTAGAATCTTTTTCAGCAGTCTTTTTTCTAAGATGCTCTAACTTTCTTAATCCTGCTGCCAGAGTCCGTTCCAAACAGTAGACTATACATTATTTTGTTCTTATTAAATACAGTAATGAAAAAGTTGGATTTTAAGATCAAAATATCAGTTCTAGGGGTGCCTGGGTGGCTCAGATGGTTAAGCATTTGCCTTTGATTCAGGTCAGGATCCCAGGGTTCTGGGATCAAGCCCCACGTCTGGCTCCTGGCTCAGCGGGGAGTTTGCTTCTCCCTCTCTGCCTCTCCCTCTGCCTCTCCCCCAGCTCATGCTCTCTTTCTCTCTCTGTATCTCTGTGTCTCAAATGAATAAATAAAATCTTTAAAAAATATATCAGTTCTACCATGTACCTTGGGTTATTAATTTTGTAAGCTTGTTTACTTATTGTTTTAATGTGCTTAGTACAATAATTGGCATCTTATGAGTTAAAAATAATAACTGTTATAAGTATTAGTGTTAAGGGACAAATATCTGAGCAATGGAGCAAATAGATGATTGTGGTTGTTTTTGAAAGTGAGGGACTCTCATGAAAAAATACAAAACAAAAAACAAAACTCCCTGGGAACTAACCCTTTAGTACCAGAAGAGTGAATAAATTTACCATTTACCTCCTCATAAGGCATTTTATAATGACTAATGGAAAAATGTCTTGCTTAATTTTCAACCATACCCTCTTACCTTTTGCCCAGATGTCTTCAATTCATCCCATCCTTTCTGCTGCAATAGCAACATCTCATTTGACCACATTCCCTTTTCTAGATTCAAAATAAACGCCAAGTATCTCATGAAGCTGCTAGAGGTCTCTACTTAATTGCTCAAGGTAAACCCCAAGCATCATATTTGAGTATCCCTCCATTTGACCCTTTCCACGAGTCCATCAGCAAGTCCTGTAGCTATTTTACGTCCAAAATATATCATCAACCATCTCAGATCCACCCAACCCTCTCCGTTTCCAATACTGTTGAGGTCCAAGTCCCCACCGTATTTCTCCTCTTTGACATGAACAGCATTCACTTGGGGATTACTTTTGACACACACCCCTAGTCCATTCTTCATACAACAACCAGCCTGACTTTTTAAACAACAGACTAATTCTTGTTTTTCTTCACCTTATTATCCTTCCATTTCATAGATTAATACCTCAACTTAGAATGGCTGGGAAGGTCTTGGAAAAATGGCTCAGCATGCCATCTCTCTTCCCTCAGCTATGTTTGCTACAGTCAAATTATGCTCAGTCTCTTTCTATTCTGAAATAGATTTTTTTTCATGAGGGTTTTTGAACTTCTTTTCCCTCTGCCTAGAATTCTCTTCCCCCACGTGTATGCATTATTAAGTCTTTGCTCTAATACACTTCCAGAGAGATCTTCTCCAACCACCCTTTTTATTCTTTTTTAAATTTTAATTTTAAGTCCAGTTAGTTAACATACAGTGTAATACTAGTTTCAGGTGTACAATATAGTGATTCAGCAATTCTGTACATCACTGGGTGCTCATCATGACAAGTGCACTCCTTAATCCACCTGTTTCACCCATCCCCCCACCAACCTCCCCTCTGGTAACCCTCAGTTTGTTCTCTATAGTTAAGAGTCAGTTTCTTGACCACCACCCTTTTTAAAGTAAGCTGCTGACTCCCTGTCATTTTACACAGTCGCTTTCTATATCACCTCGTTCCCTATCTCTATAAGAATTATCGTAACTTGAAGTTATCTTTTTTATTAGTATGCTTATGTACAGTAGAATGCAGCTTCATATGAGTATTTTGGCCTATTGATGGATTTCTAAAATCTAAAAGAGTTTCTTTTACATAGAAGGCAATTGAAAAAGAGTGTTTTAATAAATAACACCCTTCCAACCAAACATTATAATATTTTTTGCTATAATTCCTTATAGCATTTTATTTTCATCAATTTTATGAAGCAGGTTACATTTGTTGTAAGTATAATATTTTGTGTATGTGGTCTCTCAGCTTAACTAAATTCAAAATCTCTTGAGGACACATTGCATGTCTTCTAAATCTTTGTCTCCTCTATGGGCAGCAGAAGGTAAACTGAAAAGAAAGACCATTACTTCAAACTTAATTTAGGTTCACATTATGCCTCCCATATTTAATAATTACAATCTGGAGAACTTTCTCTGAAACTTAATTTGGGCAGCTATGATAGTCCTTGAAATTATAAAAATTAAATTAACATTATATCAACTCTCTGGCAAATTGACACCCAATGATATATGTATGCTTTATTGATTAGTTTCCTATGTCTAATATCATTTCTTGGACACAGACATTACTCAAAAAATTAATTTACTAATAATAAAACAAAAACTTTATTTAGCATTTATTGTGTGCCAGGAATTGTACTAAGTATTTTACTTGAATTACCTTCCACCTTCCTAACAGCTCTGAAAGGAAAATATTATCCTCATTCTATAAATGAAAAAACTGACAGTTTAAGTTACTAAACAAAAAATCCCCAGGTGATTTAGCTACTGTTTAGAAGATCAAAGATTAAGGGGTGCCTGGGCAGCTCAACTGGTTAAGCATCTGCCTTGGGCTCAGGTCATGAGCCCCAAGTTGGGCTCTCTGCTCAGCAGGGAGCCTGCTTCGCCCTCTCCCTGCTGCTCCCCCTGCTTGTGCGTTCCCTCTCTCTCTCTCTGTCAAATAAATAAAGAAAATCTTTAAAAAAAATAAAAAATAAAATAAAAAATTAGAACCCAGATTGGTCTGTGCTTTTACACTAGAAAATTCGGACTTTCATTCATTTATCTATTCATTTATCTAGAAGAATTGTGAACATTTTTTAGATTGTGATTACTATTAAGAAAGGTAATCATAAAATCTAAAAGATAAAGTTATATAATTTTCTTTCATATGTGTCTTTAGGCTAGATATAAAGAGAATTGGCATACGTATCAAATATAGATTTAAAAAAAATTATCTTAAGAGGTTTTTCCCTACCTTTTATCATATTCTCTATTATGTAATTCTTTTAATTACGAAGTAGGAAATTGTAGTTAATTCACCAGTGTTCAGTATATTATCTCATGATATCAGTATCTGGGGATAACATGGTATGATCTTACTATTTTTGTGTTTTCTATTTTTGTTTTTTGTATTTTGTGTTATTTAAAAGAAAGGGATTAGAAGTCATTACGGGTTCCTAGAATAGGATACTTTTTTTCCTGGAACACAACCTGCATTGTGTATCTTCTAAGGGGAAGACTAACTATTGGATCTACTTCCAAATGAAATAACTTCCAATATCTCAGTGACAACTTTGTAAATGTCTGTCTTTCTCTTTAAATCACTAATTAATCTTGTAGGACTATGGAATTGATGTATAATCGAAAAAACTGACTCTGAGTGATGTTTGTATTCAATTAATAAATTCCACTTTGCTGCATTCTTGATGCATTTATTGGCCCATAAAGTCACAAGTGCCATGTCCAGGGACTGATGGTGTTTATTTAGCAGGAATATTCCTCTTTGCAGTCAATATTCTGTACACTCTACTTATCCATATGACCTCAGCATCTGGGAACTCCTGCATAATTCAGTGTATAAATAAGATAGGGAAAACCATAAATAATTTAACACACTGGACTGTGTATTTTCAATAGCAAAATTGCTCAGTTTTTGATTTTGTGGATATTATTTGATTGTCAATGAATTTATGCGCAGGAAATTTTTAAAAATTTCCTATATTGATTTTTTCAGTTAACAGGGTTTGCTACAAAGTACAAAGATGAGGTAGGAAGCTCTTAAGCTTGCTATTCATTTTGACACTTAATAACTCTTTAGAATAGCTCTAAACTCTTTTAACTCTCTTTTTTACCCTGTGACTAATGACAGTGAAAGTGTAACATGCCAGGTAATCACATGTTTTATCTTCCAAACCAGTCCAGTTTTGATCAAAGGTAATGTTACTACTAATTATACTAAGACAACAGGTGCAATCCTGGACCACTGTCCTCTGCAATCAGGGTTGTATGACATTATAAGCATAAGAAAAGGGCGTGGAATTTAGGTTCAGACATGTTTTGAATATTACTTCTGACCTTTGTTGGCTGTGTGAATTTATGCAAGTCACTTTAATTCTTGAGCCTTAGATTCCTTACCCAAAAAATCGAAACAATAATTCAGTTGATTCTATAATTTGTGATAATTACATTCAAATTATATCAAACACAAAGAAGGGATTCAATAAATGGTAGTTAATTTGTTGTTATATTTATATTCTCAGAACTTACATGGCATCTGACATATGGATGATGATCAATCAAGACTGTTGAATGAGTAAATTGAGTAAATGAACAAATTAATCAAATCAATGAATGCAATACAAATAAACAGATTTAATGTATACTAAATGAAGTCACAGATGCTGCTTATGATGATCCTATAGATGATAGATGGGTCCTATAGATGATAGATGGGTCAGTAAACTGACAAACCATGTATCCTTGGGAAATGTCTCTCAGGCACAAAAAAATAATGAAATAAGAAAACAATCCCAAATTTAATACTATTAAGCAGAACAAGAATTTAAATACTTTCCTGTATACATTTAAATCCCCTGGATGATCGTAATCATAATTTCTTTTTTTTTTTAAGATTTTATTTATTTATTTGAGAGAGAGAATGAGAGAGAGAGAGAGAGCATGAGAGGGGGAAGGTCAGAGGGAGAAGCAGACTCCCTGCCGAGCAGAGAGCCCGATGCGGGACTCGATCCCGGGACTCCAGGATCATGACCTGAGCCGAAGGCAGTCGCTTAACCAACTGAGCCACCCAGGCGCCCACATAATTTCTATGCATTCATGTTAATCATATAAAAGAGAGTAAGACATTTTCTACTTTTGTTATCAAATATTTTTGGTTTTTTCCTTGCTCTATTTTAATCAGTGTTTCATTAATTATGATAGGCTGTTATGCCATATTAAATAAGCACAAAATACCAAATGCAACAAGGATTTATTTTCGGTGTGTGTAAAGGCCTCTATGGGTCCAGATGACTCTATGGGGCAACTGTCCCCACTACAGCAGCAAAGTGTCAAGGGTCTTAGAACTTGTGGCTCCATCATCATATGCACATAAGGATTCCTCTTTGATCTCTATTCAATGAAACATTGCTTTCTCTTGCCTGCTTTTTTTGGGGGGACTTGGCCACCCTGGCCATTTTTCATAATACTCTGGGCTTGTTTTTATTTGCTTGCCGATTTGATTCGTGGCTTTGCTGGACTATTTTAGTGAAGTCTGTTCCCAACACACTGTGCAGTCTCTGAGGTCATTCCCCAGAGGGTGCAGCCTTGGGTGTGTACACAGTCATCCTGTGATGAAAGTGGGTTCAGCAGGGCTCCCTTTGATTCCCTTTCCCTGATCTCCTCGTTAGGATGTTTACCTCTGTTAGTATTATTCCCAGCTGTTAGCCTCCATTCCCTGCCAGCTGATTGTTCTACTGGTTTCTCCAGTGCCCTGGAGGCGTAAATGGTTCTGTATTCTGATCCCATTAAATCTGGGCTGCTGTTTTTGAGACCCGTTTTTTAGGTATTCTTTTTTGTTTTTGTTTGTTTGTTTTTGTTTTTTGTTTTTTCAAACTTGAGGTGGGTCCTTAGTTGTTTCTTTCCTTGGTCCTACTGATCAGTTAGTTGGGTTTAATGCCTTCTCATGAAGCTACCAACTTCCTCTTAATGGCTTTACTCCAGCATGGCCACTGGTTCTGAAAATAGCTTTAGATTTCAATTTCCAATACTCTGTTGCAAATAAAATCCATTCCCTGGGGAGAGCTTTGAAACTCTTTGCCCGTAAGTTCAGCCTCCATCTCCTGGCAAATCTCTGCCACTACTCTGGAGTTGGAGACAGAGACAGTGGCCTTTTTCTTGTGTATTGATGCTCTTGCTTTACAAAACAGGGACTTGGGCAGGAGCAGTAGTGTCTGGTTTTCTTGGCTTACTGCTCTGGGTGGGGGACCTACACCCTATCAGCAAGCTGAAGAAAGGGCAACTGGGGCCCAAGTATTCCCGGTGGACTAAGGTAGAGCATCCACCCTACCAGTGGGGGCAGAATGGAGGTAGGGAGCCCCCAAACTCTTGCTCTTACTTGCCTGAAATGTAGATTCTAAAACAAGAAGGGGAGGATGAGAAATGATGGCAGTATGTCCTTCCTGGGGAGATACTATAGGTTCTGACTAGTAGCTGGGAGAAGAGGGGGTTGTCAACTTCTGCTCAGAGTGGAACCTACATTACAATGAGCCAGGGAAGAGAAAGCACGCCGGGGCTCAAATACCATAACATCCTCTTGTTAACGAGATTCAGTATTTTTCTTGAATAAATGTGTCTTTATTTGCTGAATGCAAATAGGGCAATTTTCAGAGACTTTAAATGTTGTGGTTTTGCAGTCAAATGCTCTACCCCTAAGCTATACCCCCAATGTTGTGGTTTTGTTGTCCTTGTTTTAATTTTCATCATTTATGTTGGTTTTTTTTTTTTTACTGAGATGAGGGTTCATGGAGTTCCTACTTACATGTCTCCTCTAGTATTTTTTAATTCTCATTACACATTTCAATGGGGAGCTTTATAAGAATATCAATGCCTAGCCCAAATCTGCAGAAATTCTGATTTAACTTACTGAATGACATTCAAGGAAACCAAATTAATGGTCATAACTACATGTATTTATATCTTAATATCATGCTATCAAATAGTATTAGTGCTCATTAATGTTTCCTTTGTCTGCCAGTTACTGGATATACAGAATACTATTTTTTCTTTCCCCTTAAAGGTGGATAGATTCATGTGACCAGATATTGTGAAAGACAAGTAGTGACATGTATCATTCTGGGGAAAAAATGCTCAAGCAGAGGTGTTCAATTTTCTATTCTCATTTGATTCAGTTATATTTTCCTACTCTGACAAGCCTTGAAATCTCATCTTGAGGTTGAAGTGACAGAGGATCAATGCAGCCTGGAATCCTGAATCCCTGGCAGAGTCAGTAGCTCTGAAGAGCTATCTGAGTCTATAGCAAAGAAAGAAAACTGTCATGTAGATATCCTTACTTCTTAGACAAAACCTAGTTTAATCTGACTGAATCAATCATTATTATCAGTTGTCCTCCAAATAATTAATAGACTGAATGCTATCTGAATAAAGATGTCAACGGCATTTTGGGGGAACTTCACAAATTGACATTGAAATTTAAATGAGTAAGAAAATAATTTCTTAAATAAGATGAAAAAGGGCTAATAAAAATTACTGATGTGTTTGACTACATTAAAGTTAAGAACATTTTTTTCAAAAGATATCTTAAAGCAACTACAAATCCAAGCCATAAACAAGAAGTATTTGCTACATCTATCATTTACAAAGTACTAATGTCACAAATATATGAGGTAAAGCTTCCTAAGAAAAGTGCAAACAAAAGGAGATATAAAATTAACATATCTTTAAAGAAACACAAAATGAGATATTTAATCTCACCCTAAGCTAGGGAAATGCAAAGTGAGATCATAATGATTCCACTTTTAAATTACTCAATGGGATTAATTAGGATTAATTAAATAATATAAAAAAATGAATGTTGAAGAGTCTATAGTTCAACTCTGTTATACTTTTTTTTGTAGTATACGTTTATCATCCACTTTGGAAAATAATTTGGCATTACCTTTTAAAGTTGAACATGCATACATTCTAAGATTTACCCATTCAACTCCTAAGAAATGTGTACATAGATGTTTTCAAGAATACTCATAGCAGGGGTGCCGGGTGGCTTAGTCGTTAAGCATCTGCCTTCGGCTCAGGTCATGATCCCAGGGTCCTGGGATCAAGCCCCGCATCCGGCTCCCTGCTCAGCAGGAAGCTTGCTTCTCCTTCTCCCACTCCCCCTGCTTGTGTTCCCTCTCTCGCTGTCTCTCTCTCTGTGTCAAGTAAATAAAATCTTTAAAAAAAATTAAAAAAAAAGAATACTCATGGCAGCACTAATTTAATAGCAAAAACTGTCTGGACATAATCTACAAGCTAGCAAGAGAAGGAACAAACAAATTGTGTTATATTTACATAGTAATTATTATACAGCCGTACAAAAGAATGAGCTAGTGTCACACATGACAACATGGGTGAAAGTTTAAAGCCTAAAATTGAATAATAAATCCAAGAACCCAGAGATGATATTTAATATGATTACCCATTTAAATTTAAACTCAGTAAAATTAAACAATGTTTAGAGGGGTGTGTGTATATTTGTGTGTGTGTGTGTATATAAAAAGAAAAAAACAGCAGAAGAGTGATATGCACAAAATTCAAAATGGTGGTTCCCTTGAGGACTTTGAGGAATTTGGATAAAGGAAGCATTACATATATAAGTATAGATAATAAATAATGTTCTAGTCCTTAAGTAGAGTGGTGAGTTCAGGAATAAAATAATAATAATGAGCCAAGATTGGATTGATGATATTATCATGTCTTGAACCAAGGGTTATTTTTAATTTATTCCTGTGCACCTAAGATCCAATTAAAAAATTCCCCTGGCAATCGGGGTGTATAGCCAAGGTTGAGAATCACTGAACTAAATCAATCCTTGATATTCATTATATGATACGACAATTAGTAGAATAAGAATCTCCTGGGAGCTGGTTAGAATCACTGAACCTCAAGCCCATGTCAGACCTACTGAATTAGAATCTACATTATCAATATCCTTAGGTGATCCTTATGTATGATAAATTATAAGAAGCACTGCACCACCTTATCACTAATGTGACTGTCAATATAATTTTTTAAAATATGCTTGGAAATAATTCCAAGTAAAAAGTGAAGAGGTAAAGACATTATAAAAGTTTGAGTTGTTTTTTGAAAGCATGAATTTTTGAAACAAATTAAACTTCATATTATTTTAATCTTCTTGATATACAATAACTACTTGCAATAAAAATTTCAAAAACTAAAAGATTGCATTTGATTTTCTGAAACTAATTCAAAGAATAAATAAACTATTGAAGAGGAAAATAATGGTGCCTATGAGTAAAAAGACTACCTACACTGAAATACAGAAATTGTAACATGAAGTCATATAACCTAACTAGTTCACTTATGTGCTTAATAAAGAATATGTGAAAACTATCAGTAAAACTGCAAGGGTATGATAGAGGTTAGTCTTGCAGTTTAGGATCTTTGCTTCAAATCCTATATCCCTTTTACCATTTTTATGAACAAAATGCAAGAACCGATTAGCTTTCCATCCCCATGAGTATGTTATGTATTTTAACACAACGAAAAGCCATTGTATAGTAAGAAATCTAAGAAATAAACAACTTCAGTTAGCTTCCTTAGTTTTAATTAAAATTACTTCTTTAGCTTTTACTCATTTATCTCACTTCCACTTCTCAAGAACTTCATGCAACTGCTTTCTAGACACTAAAGCCAGGTAAAGGAAGTTAATTTAAAAATATAGTCAGGAATTTTCTATTTTCTCTTGAGTTGGACTGGGGCAAATACTCTAGGGAAGATCTACATAATGATGCTTTCATCATAACCACTATAGTAAAAATGATAATATTGAGAAAGATAACTTTTTTAAAGATTTTATTTGTTTATTTGAGAGAGAGAGAGAGGTGGGGAGGTAAAGAGGGAGAGGGAGAAGCAGGCTCCCCACTGAGCAGGGAGCCTGAAACAAGGCTCAATCCCAGGACCCCAGGATCATGACCTGAGCTGAAGGCAGACATTTTAAATGATTGAGCTACCCAGGCGCCCTGAGAAAGATAACCTTTTAAAGGATACACTGGGTGCATACACTATTTTTTATATGATGGAGAAAAACATAAATCACTCGTAAAAAGTTTCTAGAAAATTCAGGGAAGATTGGGAAGATAGTGGTTTTGAAATGACATCTCTGCTCTCCCTTTTCATTCCCACTCTGGAAAGCTACCACGTGGAAGAAGGGAAGCTCGTGGAAGCATCAGTGGACTTGAGGCTGAGGGTTCTCATGGGTGACAGGAGGTGCAAGTCTAGGTCAAGCCAAAGGCCAGCAGCACAGGGGACTGATCTTGCTTCTGCCATGTCTCAGATAAAAACTGCAAATCCCTGAGGAGGCCTCAGAAGGCAGTCCCTTAGAGTGGGATTATACCTGCTGACCCCCAGAGTACGTCCAGGGTGACTGTGTTTAATTCTGCCCCTTTGCCAATCCCTCTGGGTGATGAGTCAAAGGACTGGTGTCAGAGGTTGCTGCTGACCCTACACTGGGAAAGAAATAGTTGTTTGCACTCCCAGAAACCTGAGTGCCAGGAAGCTCTTTTCCATTCCTAAGTGAAAGGATAATGGTGTAACTGTCTGATCCCTTTCCGAGAACTCACTCATTCATGAGTCACAGAAGTAGAGATAGCTGTGTCACCTACTGCCTGCAGGTTTGCCATAGCGTGGGAAGCCTTCATGGCCTGATCTGTTCTGAGGTTGAGGGAATACTTAATAAATCCTTTACAATCAGGAGTAGGCAAAAACCCAAGAAAACAATGAACAACAGCAACAAATTCCCAGAAAAGACTCCATCCCTGATGACAAAAGACTGGTAGGTACGTAGAGACCAAGGGGTCTCCTTGACAGAGGACTGCTTGAAGAGTTGAAAGGTCACTTTAGGAGGAAATTAAAACTCTTATTGAGACGGTACTCGAACATACACGGTACACACGCATACATGCCAAAAGTTTCTGGGACCGTAAAATAAATGCAATTTTTAAATGTAAAAATTCACAAGTGAGATTCAGTTTCCAGCAACAATGTTATAGTAAACATGAGGTTTGCTTAGCACATTAAACTAGAAAAGCAGCTATTCTCCATAGTTCTTAAACTTTCTTTGATACTCTACTTTCTTTCTCCTTTAGTGCATTCTGGTATAAATCCTCAGGAAGCTCTAGATCTCTCATTTGTTCTTCATCTTGTCCACTCTAATCAGCTTATATATGCAGAGAGTTTCCATTTTTAAAATTTTATTAAAATTAAAATTTTCCTGGGTGCCTGGGTGACTCAGTCGGTTAAGCATCTGCCTTAGGCTCAGGTCATGATCCCAGGGTCCTAGGATCGAGCCCCACGTTGGGCTTTCTGCACACTGGGCAGTCTGCTTCTCCCTCTCCCCTCCCCCACACTCATGCTCTCTCTCCCTATCTCTCTCTCTCAAATAAATAACATCTTTAAAATAAATAAAGTAACTAAAGTTAAAATTTTGCTTTTGGGCATTTTTACTTTTTGTCTCATTGCTGATGATTTCATGGATGTGGTATATTTCTTACCTCTCTAAGATGATTAAGTAATCCATATAAAATCAATACCTGTAAAGGGCTTGCAAGGGCCCCACACAGGAAAGAAAAAAATTTAGCCACCACCACTATGATGACTACTGCTGCTATTACCATTGTTGGGGTAAAATCCAATACTGCTTGTGCCATTAAATTTTTCTTTCGGTACCAATTTTACCTTTTGCAGAGATTTTTTTCTTACTTATTCACGTGTTGAGATTCCTCAATTGTTCGAACATTCTTGGTTGTGTGCTCTTAGGGAGAGTATCTAATGTTGTGAATTCTATCTCATTTTCAGACTAAGAAAGGAGAAGTGCACAATAGCATGTGGTTGTGTTCAGTGCGGTATTCAAAGTGTGGAATCTTCCTGATTCTCACAAATGTTGCCAAATGCGACACAACACTGCCTCTCTAGCCTGAGATCCTTTATTCCCTGCTCTTGCTTAGAAAGAGACTCCAGAAATTCACCTTCCTGCTTGATTCTCTCCTAGTTCCTCTGATTCTATTCAGTGCTTCCATTTACGGTACATTCCTGGAACTCATGTAATTTTTTCAACCATCCTCCTTTCCATTTTAATTATAATCATTAGTATTAGGAGATGAGGTCTTTGGGAAGGGTTACATAGGTGATGAGGTGGGGCTCTCATGATGGGATTAGTGCCTTAATAAGAAGAGGAAGACCTCTCTCTCTCACTCTCTTTCTCTCTCTCTCTCTTCGTTAAGTGAGAACAAAGTAGAAGTCAACCACGTACAAGCCTGGGGAGGAATTCTTACCTGAATCCAACCATGCTGCCACCTTGATCTCAGATTGCCAGCCTCCAGAACTGTGAGAAAATAAAATTCTGTTTGAGCAACCTGAGCTAAGACACTTATCATCGCTGTGTTCTATTTATTGTTTTCAAGATATTTCTATTTTTTTCATTATTTTTTAGGAATTTGGAAGGAGATAATAACCCAGCATCCTCTGGGGCGCCGGGGTGGCTTAGTCGTTGAACGTCTGCCCTCGGCTCAGGTCATGATCTCAGGGTCCGGGGATTGAGCCCCGCATCGGGCTCCCTGCCCCCCGGGGGGCCTGCTTCTCCCTCTCCCACTCCTCCTGCTTGTGTTCCCTCTCTCGCTGTGTCTCTCTCTGTCAAATAAATAAAATCTTTTAAAAAAAGAAAAGAATCTAGCATCCTCTTCTCAGGAGGTTGGTTCTGACAGATTCACAGTGTTTTCTGTAAATTTTAAGTAAAATACTTAATCAGGCCAAGGAAAAGTAGAAAAGCCTTCCAACACATTTCATACCTGAAGGTTAATTTACTTATTATTAACATAATTATTCAATCAATAAATTGAATGAAAATATATAATTCATGAACATATACGGAAAAACATTGATGAAATTTGCCAGTTATTCTTGATGAAAATTATTAAATAAAATGGAAATAGTTGTAGCAGTCAACTTCCAGTAAGGTATATATTGTAGCTACAAAGAGCTCTGAAATCTCGGTGGCAATGAAAGAAATTTCTTTCTCAAATTCCATTGTACTGTGGCTTGGCTGTGTTTCAACTTCTCTCTTTTCTTTTCCCTTTGTTTCTTTGTTTCTTTTTATTTTTGTCACTACTCTGCTCAAAAGCCTTCAGTGGCTTCTGATTTATTTATTTATTTTTTGCTTATACTTGATACACAATGTTACATTAGTTTCAAGTGTATATGTATAACATAGTGATTCAACTTCTAGATTTCTCTTTTCAACTTTGCTTCATGTATCTTCTGCATTTAATCATGCAGGACGAAGCAGCCCTAATCATGAATACACTGTTCCTATGTCAGAGGGAAAAATGCATGTTGGCAAATCCTGCAGGGGCCTGAGGTTCTACTTGCACATGGTAAGCTATGGTTTCTGCTTATGCTCTATTTACCAGAGCAAGCCACATGATCAAGACTGCTGTCCCAGGAGCAGGGATATAACTTCTTCCACAAGGAGGCACTGCAAGTCAAATTACAGTGGGCAAGAAAATACGGTACTTTCATAGGAAGGGCAGTGTCTGACTACCTGGGAACAATAATTCAATCTATCTCAGAGGTGATCAGTATAAACATGAATAAGTTTCATAAGCTAAGCTTCTCAGCAGATGTCATACTTAATGATAAAATGCTAATGTTATCTTTATTAACAGCATGAATAGAACAGGAATACCTATAATTAGCATTATTAATCATCTTTGTGTTAGTCAACTAATATTTTAAGAAGAGGATATATAATCACTTTACATAGTCAAAAAGAAGATAGCACTTTGTTATTTGGTAATAATGTTATTCAGTATTTTGAAAACCTGAGAATCTCTATTATTAGAAAGATGAGAAAGAGAGAGAGATGTGAGAGCAAGGCGAATTTACCAAAAAAAAAAAAAAATAGATTAGTCTATAATGGAAAACAACAAAATCTCCCTTACACGATGGTGGGAACATTTAGACTACAACTAGGAATAAAAATAACAAGACCACTAAAAAAATATTAAAAAGGACGGCACGTGATGTAATGAACACTGGGTATTATATAAGACTGATGAATCACTGACCTCTACCCCTGAAACCAATAACACATTATATGTTAATTGATTGAATTTAATTTTTAAAAATTTGTTACTCCTTTTCATAAGTCTCTATTTTTCTATTAATTATTTAAATCCTAATGTTTCTTGGAAATGTACTGGGGGCTTTCTTTGTCACTTTTTTTTTGTCACTCTTATTATACTCTCCCTGAGTGACATCAGTCATTCTTAACATTTTAACTGCCATTTAATGCCAACAGTTCTCAAATTTTTGTTTGTAATATTACCCTTGTCCTTTTGACAAGTATATCTAGTCAATTGATTGACATGTCCACTTGTATATTTCATAAAAATTTTGAATTCCATCCACAAAACATCTAACTCCTACTTGCTTTTCATATCTTGCTCATTCCATTGCTTTCTCAGAGCAGCTTTACTTATAATAGCCCCAAACTGGAATTGACCCATTCCAGCAACAGCTGAATGAATAAACAATGTATACTCACACATCAAGGGACTATTGAACAATAAAAAATAATAAACTATTGATTCACATGGTGACATGAATGAATCTCAAAATAATTATGTTGAATAAAAGAGGCCAGACAAAAAAATTAGTATGTAGTATATGACTCCATTTATTTTTTTAATTTTTCTCATTATTTAAGAATCACAATACAACTAAAAACTTCATAATTATATAAAAACAAAGGATACCCTGGATAGCAATACACATTTTAAAACTACCACAAAAAGTATGACAATTTTATATACTCTGGCACACAGTCTTTTCCTCCTCCATTCCCCCACTACACCATATCTACCAAGTTTCTTTAACAAAAAAATCATTCTCTCAATACAGCTCTTTATGTTGTGATGATAAAGATTAGTGTTAGTCTCACTAGGATTCAACTCAGATTTTTTTCCCATTTTATTTATTTTTGAATTTTTCCCCATTTTTAAAAATTAAATTCAATCAATTAACATATAATGTATTATTGGTTTCAGAGGTAGAGGTCAGTGATTCATCAGTCTTACATAATACCCAGTGTTCATTACCTCACATGCCCTCCTTAATGTCTATCACCCAGTTACCCCATCCCCCCATTTCCCTCCCGTCCAGCAACCCTAAGTTGTATTTCCTATGATTAAGAGTCTCTTATGGTTTGTCTCCCCTCTCTGATTTCATCTTGTTTTATTTTTTCCTCTCTTCCCCTATGATCCTCTGTTTTTGTTTTGTTTGTTTGTTTGTTTGTTTGTTTAATATTTGATTTATTTATTTGAGAGAGAGAGACAGAGATAGCGAGAGGGAGCACGAGCAGGGAGGAGAAGGAGAAGCAGGCTCCCCACTGAACAGGGAGCCCGACCCGGGACTCGATCCCAGGACCCCGGGATCATGACCCAAGCCGAAGGCAGATGCTCAACTGACTGAGCCACCCAGGTGACCCTGATCCTCTGTTTTGTTTCTTAAATTCCACATATCAGTGAGATCATATGATAATTGTCTTTCTCTGATTGATTTATTTCAGTTAGCATAATACCCTCTAGTTCCATCCATGTCGTTACAAATGGCAAGTTTTCATTTTTTTGATGGCTGAATAGTATTCCATTGTGTGTGTGTGTGTGTGTGTGTATACACACACTTTATCCACTCATCTGTTGATGGACATCTAGGCTCTTTCCATAGTTTGGCTATTGTGGACATTGCTATAAACATTGGGGTGCAGGTGCCCCTTTGGATCCCTACATTTGTATCTTTGGGATAAATACCCAGTAGTGCAATTGCTGGGTTGTAAGGTAGCTCTATTTTCAACTTCTTGAGGAACTTCCATACTGTTTTCCAGAGTGGCTGCACCAGTTGCATTCCCACCAACAGTCAGAGGGTTCTCCTTTCTCCTCATCCTCACCAACATCCGTTGTTTCCTGACTTGTTAATTTTAGCCATTCTGATTGGTGTGAGGTGGTATCTCATTGTGGTTTTGATTTGTATTTCCCTGATGCCTGGTGATGTAGAGCACTTTTTCATGTGTCTGTTGGCCATTTGGATGTCTTCTTTGGAGAAATGTTCATGTCTTCTGCCATTTCATCCATTTATTGATTAGATTATTTGCTCTCTGGGTGTTGAGTTTGGTAAGTTCTTCATAGATTTTGGATACTAGCCCTTTATCTGATATGTCATTTGCAAATATCTTCTCCCATTCTGTCGGTTGTCTTTTGGTTTTGCTGTTTCCTTTGCTGTGCAAAAGCTTTTTATCTTGATGAAGTGCCAATAGTTCATTTTTGCCTTTGTTTCCCCTGCGTTTGGCGATGTGTCTAGCAAGAAGTTGTTGTGGCTGAGGTCGAAGAGGTTGCTGCCTGTGTTCTCCTCTAGGATTTTGATGGATTCCTGTCTCACATTTAGGTTTTTCATTCATTTTGAGTCTATTTTTGTTTATGGTGTAAGAAAATGATCCAGTTTCATTCTTCTGCATGTGGCTGTCCAGGTTTCCCGACACCATTTGTTGAAGAGACTGTCTTTTTTCCATTGCATGTTTTTTCCTGCTTTGTTGAAGATTATTTGACCATAGAGTTGAGGGTCCATATCTGGGCTCTCTATTCTGTTCCATTGATCTATGTGTCTGTTTTTGTGCCAGTCCCATACTGTCTTGATTACAGCTTTGTAATAGAGCTTGAAGTCCAGAATTGTGATGTCACCAGCTCTGGTTTTCTTTTTCAACATTCTTTTGACTATTCAGTGTCTTTTCTGGTTCTATACAAATTTTAGGATTATTTGTTCCAGCTCTGTGAAAAAAGTTAATGGCATTTTGATGGGGTTTGCACTGAATGTGTAGATTGCTCTACGTAGCATAGACATTTTAACAACATTTGTTCTTCCAATCCATGAGCATGGAACGTTTTTCCATTTCTTTGTGTATGACTCCATTTAGGTAGAATTCTAGAAAATGCAAACCAATTTCTTATGATAGATGCACACTGGTGACTGCCTGGGAATAAAGGAGGTTTGTGGAAGACAGAAATTACAAAGGTGCATGAGAGGCGATAGACATGGCCCCAAGGGTTTTCATATGCTAACACTTAGAACATTACATGTTATATACATGTGCAGCTTGGTTCATATCAAGTTTACCATACTAAGAAGTAAGATGTTAATAGAAATCTGTACCTCCTACTACCTGAGGGCTTTCTTTAGTTTCTAGCATAGACAATTTGTTACCTTTTTATCAGTGCTATTCCTTCTGCCTTGAACCGTCTTTTCCTTGCTTTTTGTATGGCTGGCTGCTTCTCAGTTTTCAAGTACTGTTCCTTTGAGACAATGCTACTCAACGTAGGGCTCTCTTCTTATGATCCCTTCCCTTTATATTTGCATGTTTCCTTGTTTTTGTCAATATTAGGTTGCTAATAATCCTTGCTTCCAGAAGGAAATGCAGCCCTGTCAACACCTTGGGTTTAGCCCAGTGGGACTCATGTCAGACTGCTGACATAGAGAACTGTAACATAATACATTTGTATTGTTTAGGCTCCTAAGTTTGTAGTACTTTGTTATGGAAGCAACAGTAAAAAAAAATAACATAGTCAGTCCCTGCAGTTTGACTCCAAAATCAATTAGAGCAAGAACCAGGTCAATCTTGTTAATCATCAAAACCCCAGCATCCTGTAAGACTTTGGTATATGGTAAGGGCCCAATAAATGTTTGTTGATTGAATTAGCTACACCAGTATCAACAATCTAGAAGTTTGTTATATCAGATTATTGTATTAAGCACTTTACTTCCTTCTATCCACATGTTTTCAGTGCTATTACTATGCATGTGCATAATGCAGTGTTGTGGATTATATGAAGATGAACTAGCTTTGTCCAAGCCAGTGAACTCATTAAAAAAAAGGATGGCACAAAAGAAAAACATGATCTTTGCCTTGAAGAAATATCCTACTTGATGAGCATGACAGATAGACATATAATGAAATATTACACAAGGCAAGATTTACTAAAAAATTGAAACCTGAAACTGCTATGTGAAAGAAAGTAAAATTAAGTGATGCTGATTTGAGATGTCAGAAAAACTCTTACAGATTTGATATAAATATCAAATAATTAGAAGAATACCAACAGTCAGAAATGTTGGAAAAGTTCTACACAAAGAAAATTAATATTGCTATCAACCTATATCAAGGTGAAAAATTTAGAAGGTGATCATGGTAAGTATAATGCATCATATTTTTTCTAAATGCAAGAAAAAAATAACATTTGGTTATCTGTGTAGCACCTTCACTTTATTAACTGGATATTCATTTGGGGACTCTATTTAACTTGAGAAATATGAAATAAGAGAAAATCTTTTAGATTTTATTTCTTAAAACATACTTACTATAATTTCCTCTTTGATATGCTTTCTGCCACTCTCTTGCTATCTCTACTGTCCTCTTCCTTTACCTTTTCAATTTTAAAAATATTATCACTTTCAAGATTAAAAAAAAAATCAGCAAACTCTTCTCAGAACCTCACATTGTACAGCAGAAATAGAATACGATATTGAAAGATTGAAGCTATAAACAAGGTGCAGGCTCAGACAAAAAAGGTGGTGAGTTCAAGACATGTTCCCAAATGTGAAGATAAGATTGGTATCTGGTAAACAAAATCGATTAAATTATTTATTTCAGGGCACAGGCATTAAAAATTCATCATGGGCTCTATAATTCACAGAACCTAACAATATGAAGGAAAAGAATATGTTCTAGAAACCTGAGTTTCCACTTCCAAGGAGAGTAAACCTTCAGGTCAGCCTTTCTACCCAACACTGTCAAATGTAAATGAAGGCCATTTTATTGTTTGCAGAATATAGTGTAAATTTTCTGAAGGCATTTCATTCTTTGAACACTGTCTAGCCAAAAGGGAAATTGTAAAATCTAGGTAGATTAAAACACTTATCAAATTTCAGTCTGTAAAGTTTTTGTTCCGATTAACAAATAGGAAGAAAGCAAAACAACCAAGAAATAATGAAGATGTATGTCAGAAATTCACCCATTTGCCAATGACATGAGTGACTTCTTTGTTGAATTGGATAATAGTGTTCAAATTCTGAAGCAATATTTTCTCAGTATTGTTTGCTACTCATAATGTAATGCTAACAGATGCAACATAATTTTTAGCTTAATCTGTTATTAACATTTCATACCTTAAATTGAGGTAATCAGAAAAGCAATAAATCAAGCCCTGATTTGTAGTTTCTTCTGATTTCCATGGTGCAAATACTCCCTCCCTGGCCAATTTCAAGTGAGCAATATGGTATCACTGAATAGACCTGGGAAGCTGTGTAGAGCAACACATTATATATATCTACATGTAGATTCAACAGATGTACATAACTTCAACAGAGAGCAGTAAAATATAGTAAAGTAATTAGAAGGGAATGCATTTTGAGTATTTATGACTTTGACTTAATATAATTTAATAAAATATAAGTTTTAATGATGACTGCATTTAACTACTAATGCACAAAACTTCTAAATATTTTAACACTAAGCTCTCTGATCTGATATGAACCAACTCAGCATTGAAAAACCATTGATTACTCTTCTTTCTAAATTACCCATCCATGGAAAATTGTATTTGGGCTCGTTCCGGTATAACATACAAGAGTGAAGCTACGCCTTGCTCCTCTTCTGTCTACCTCATATCAAGGAATGGTACCACCAAACACCTAGATGATTATATCAAAGTATTTCGCCGACAAGTAGCAAAAACTTAATTGCAGTGACTTAGACAAATGAGGGTTTAGTTGGTCTCACAAAACCGGAAGTCAGAAAATAGGCAGGCGGCCCTGATGGAGCAGTTCAGCACTGGTATTAGGAATCCGGGATCTTTGGGATCGACCATCTTAAGTGTATGGGCTATATCATCATGGTCTCAACTTAATTGCTATACCACCAGGGAAGTCTTCATTCCCACAGAAGAATGCAGTTAAGGAACAAGGAATTTTTCTTTAAAAAGCCAAGGATTTTCAAAGACTCCCATGTAGACAATTATTTATCTGTTTGGCCTGAACTACCTCAATTGGTGACTTTTTTTTTTTTTTCCGTATACGGTGCCACTATGTGCAGGCAACTGGTATTAATCCCTGGATTAGTGTGATAACCTCTCACTGCCTCCAGTATTACCCTCATCAAACCATTTTCCTTACTCTATGAAAAGTGGACTTCTGAAATGCAATGTTGATTATGTAACTCTGTTGCTTGTAACCCTTACTATGATTGTTCTTCGTTATAAAGTTTGTGTTGTTTAATATAACAAATAAGACCCTTTATATTCTTAATGTTCTGGCTACAGCTTACCTTTCCAGACTTACTACTCACCAATCCTCCATCCAAGGATTTGGGGAGGGTGTGGTGGTAGATTGAGGCCATCCTCTTTGTCACCATCTAGGATTGAAAACAAACAAACAAACAAACAAAAAGTGGGATTTGAGTTGACAGTAAAAGAATGGAGAGCAACTTAAGACTCCTGGCCAGACTGGTCCTGTGGAGTCCTGTCTAGTGCAAGCCTTCTAAAGCCAAGCCCATTCTGCCCTAGAGTCTCATCTCGTCCAAATGCCAAGTCAGTGATGTTGGAATCCTGGATCATATCTACAAGGTTTTAGCCCTTTAGCTAACAACAACAACAAATCAAGTCAAATTTAGTTAAGTGTTTGGTAGCATCCTATAGATAAATCATCCAGATGATTATCTGAATTGATTAAGTGGTTTGTAATTTTACAGTTGCAGTAACTGTCCAGAATGGGTAATAAGATCAAAGCAGCTATTAACATGCAAAAAGGGATGCAGAAAAAAAATTGTAAGCAGTTCATTTACAAAATTATACACTTGAAGAGAAAGGAAGCTAGGGTTAACTGAGCACCTCTTATATATTAAGCGCCTTGCAATGTTATGTATGAACCCTATCTTCTTCCCATAAATATCCCTTGAAGTAAGAATTATTATCTTCATGTCACAAATGAAGACACAGAAATGACAGGAAAATAATAAACTTGACAAAATCACACACGTATTAAAAAGCTGACATGGAGTTATAATTCAGGCATTTTATTCTCTTTAGACTCATCTCTTTCCACTGTAAGTTTCTCAAAATGGGGAAGTAATTTTTATATTTTCTAGAAGTAAAAAAATTCTGAGAAAAAGAACCAAACATAATTTGAATTTAGCACTCTATGTAAGGTCTCACATTGAAAATATAATCAAAATATAGATATACTGACTGTTAATATTTTCAATATTTATCATTTTTCCAAACACTGATATTTGAGATTAAAAAATTATAGTTTTTCGTTACAAAAAAAAATAAAACTGTCCTACTGGCATATGTGATTAGGTATATAATTCAGAGTTAAATAAGCTTTTAAAATTTTGTAATACCTCATTATAATGAAGAGATGCTAGAGAATACTGATAGATGATCATTTCATTGATTTGTAGATAATAGTTCACTTAGGCATATTATGGAAATGTTATTATTCTTGGGGGACAAGCAATTATGTAGTGTTGATTTCTATTTGAATATCATTCTTAGAATTGGGGCATTTCAAAAATATGAGATCAAGAAAAATTAACTTAAAGACTTGCTGTGTAGATGTTAACTAAAACTCATACAAAGCTATGAGGTGTTTTCGTTCTGTTTTGTTTGGTTTGTTTTGTTTGTATATGAAGACAAAGATTTTTTTCCCTAAGTTCCAATTAAAGTCTATCTGCCATAATCAATAAACACTGTAAGTGTGTTAAGCATTGTGGAAGATTCAGAAACTTTACCACCTTAAAAACTATTCTAGTTTGCGAAATTGTGCTATCACCACTTTGAAAGACTAAGCTCTTGCTATTATAACAAACAGAAAACTATTAATTAGAAAACCACTTCAAAATCTCAAACACATTTGTTGAACACAGATGCTGTATTTGTGTACGGAGCTAGGAGCTGTTTATACCTCCACTGCCTCAAACAATAATGTATTTTTATTAGGCGGATTGTTTTCCTTGCATTGAAAAATAATTGCTGATGAAGACATACTTACATTTTATAATTTCAATTCATAATTACTTATTGTTTCTAACACTGTAGCTAAAACAGCTTGAAGTTATTATGTCTCGCATTTGCTATGTTTTTTTCACCCAACTTTCTGAACTGACTGAAAATTGCAGACTGATCACAGAGAAGTGAGTAAATTTTCACAACGAAAAAGAAGAGCGTAAGTTGAAAAAAGAGTAATGGCTTTGTTAATTCATTTGCCTTACGCAGTGCTCAGCTACTGTTTTTTTTTTTTTTTTTTTTAAGATTTTATTTATTTGACAGAGAGAGATACAGCGAGAGAGGGAACACAAGCAGCGGGAGTGGGAGAGGGAGAAGCAGGCTCCCCGCAGAGCAGGGAGCCCGATGTGGGACTCCATCCCAGGACCCTGGGACCATGACCTGAGCCGAAGGCAGATGCTTAACGACTGAGCCATCCAGGCGCCCCTCAGCTACTGTTTTTTTTAACCTTCCATATATAGTCACGAATTTTATTAAACACTTTCGAAGGCAATAGGCATATTTATTTCTATACTGTTCTCTTTGCAACTTTTAAGCTTATGCATCAAAACACTGTGAAATTTCAACTTAAGTAGTGATAGCAACTGTAATATTTACTTCCACTTTATAAGTTTATATTTCCAAGGCTTTCCTTCTTAACATTACAAATATTTTAGAACATTTTCGTGCCATCAACTCTCTTTCCCTATAAAGAATGAAGTTCATAAAAACCAAATAAGCTATGATGTCTTTGTGTTGATGTCTTCCAATTCAAAACAATATTAACAGGGATCAAGACAGGGATTGAGTCAAAGAGTCTGGGAAATGTTAAGTTAGACAAATATAAATGGGCATCTTCCCTGAAGGATTTCTCACACCCATAACGTAAGGTTGTACAATGTTAAACTCTAGGATAGAGATTTGCCAGGTAATGTTTCACAGAATTACTGAATCATAGCATTCTATTAACATCTCCAAGACTAGTTATTTTGAGAGAAACAGTTTGTAAAAAGCAATATATACAGTTTAGTCAGAGCAGGAAGATGGGAAAGAGAGAAAGAGGTCAGAGGTCAAGCAAAGTATGAGGTGATACATTTTTGAAATGTATACATAGAAGGTGAATTATTATTATTATTGCTATTAGGATTTTATCCATCTAGTATATTCTAGCCTGCCCAGATGGAGGCATACGGACCAGGGATAGAACAAGGACCGACTCCAGTGTTGTTATCTACTTTTATACCAAATGTTATTTCTCCCTCTTCCATTCATCTTATTTTCTTCATAACATACATTTGCTGAAATTATCTTGTCCATTTATTTACTTGCTTCTACTCTTATTTCCTCTGTTAAGAGAATAGAAAATTTGACTTCTCCATAGTGCATCACTTGTTACACACATTTGAGTAAATAATACAAGAGTCAAATTGGTTATTGGATAGCTTGAGTGTTTCTTTTTGATTGTGTATTTTGTTTCTTTGTTCATTCAATTATTTATCTGTTGATATATTTATTTATGGTGTGAGAGTAGTCAGTAAATCCTCTCTCCGTTTCCACTTTGGTTTTGCTGTATATGGATACTATTAGTATTTTAGAAACAAGTTCCAGTGGGAACTGCAGGCTGGAAATATTGGGCCAGAATTTACCGATTTTTATTACGAATGATGTGATGTCATTTTGATTTTAAATCTATATAATAGCACTCTTATTAAAATCAAAATTAAAACATAAAAGTTGTGTTTTCTGTGTGCGTGCATCTTTCTGAGTCTCTTCTATCCAGTTTTCACAGACAAAATGAAAGAGGCATGAACCATTAAAGTGCCTATTGAATGAGTTAAGAGAGGGAGGAAATATGCTTGAGATCTGAGCACCACTTAGATTAGATAAAGGGTGATTTCTGCAATAACCTTTATGAATGGGAGTACTAGATACTTGAAAGACTAGAATGCATGAATTAGGAGTTTGAATTCTACCCAATTATTAGTGAACTTGAGGGTCAATGTTGTTTACTCTCTAAACAGTCAAGAAATAATTAAATTATGTATTTATCTTCCACTGAATGTCCTTTTGTTTTTTTCCTCTCTCTCACGTCTGAAAGTTGTTAGTGCTTTTCTGAGCAACGTGATTTGAAAAAATGTTTCGAGGATAAATGGAAACATCAAGTATATAGAGGAGGATTAAAATAATAGCCTCACAGTTAACACTCAGGTCTGAGTTCAAATCCTGACTCTTGGAAGGCTTCTGCTATTGGCCATGGCCAAGTCATCTCTCTGAACCTCACTTCCTCACCAATAAAATGACAAATTCCTATACTAGACTTTCCCAGAGGAGTAAATGATGTACTTATAGAAAGTAACATAGAACCTGATATGTGATATGGACCCAGCGAGCATTAGCTACCATGTTTTTAAATAAATTGTCTGATAGTTCATTTTTCCTAATGCCCATATGGATTTATAACAAGGCAGGAAATATTCTCATGAAATTGTAGTCTTCTGGCTTGATAGTACTACTAAATCTGTCTTGATTGTGTTGCCTCTCACTACAATGATACTAGCAGTCTCTGGCTCCGTTTATGAAGTACTCTACACAGGAATGCACTAGTGCATCAGAAAGTGAGGCCGATTTTATGAATTAACCCCATTCTGGGCCACAGTGGTTGAAAGAAGGACAAGTTCTTTGCTATTGCTTTTCCTAAATATCTTGAGTATTTTCATGTATTCCTAAGTCTGAAAATAAAGTCAGCTTTAGAAACATAGATCCAATAATCACCCCATGAATGCAAGAGGTGATATTCCTCAGTAGATAGTAAATATTTTGGGCTTAATACTGAGTAATTATATGTGAATTTAATGCAACTGGCCATGCAAATGGTGGGGGAGCTGCTTTCAATGTGAAAATATGATTTTGAAGCATTTAAGGAGGACATAGTGCTCTAATAAAGAAACTCCCTATTATCATATTGTCATTATTTGGCACATATGATTTTCACAAAAATTAAAAGCAGAAAGAGTAAGAAAAGAAGATATAAATTTTAAATGACTGATATCTCAAAAGATATTAGAATTTAAGTTTGAGTTTGTCAATATGCTCTTCAAATGATTTATTTTCCTTTTAAAGTAAGTACTATGTACTACCCACTTTGCTTTTTAGTCAGCTAATAATAAAAACACAAGTTTCCTGGGGCAGATAAAAAGAAACCTGTAACGTGTTTTTCAAATGTAAATGCTTTGGATGTACAGAGATGTTTTTATAAAGCGAGTCAAATGTTTTATGTCATAAAACTCAAAATTTTAATCAACTTATTATTTTATTTCATGCATAAAATATAGCACTGAATCTTTTGAATCTGCACTGCTTTTGTTTTTTAATCATTTCTGTTCTTGGAGTAGAATTGGGTAGTACCCATATTAATATTAGTAGCATTAGTAACACATGGACCAATCAACGTTAATTTTATCTATTACACCAAGAATTTTAAATTTAAATTATTTATGAGTTCATTGTGATTTATAGGACAATAAATATAAGAACAGACCATTTCTTAGCTGTCTGTCCATCTGGAAAAGGATATAACTGATTTCAAGGCATAGCTGCTGTCATTTGCCATATACATTTGTTTTTATTTAATACATTTGCTTTTAATATGATTAGTAATAACAATTTTGCCCAAGGGATAGATTTACTGGTCAGGAAGAAGGGAAAGCTTGAAAATGTTTTCTCGTGCAGATGGCCCAACATCTTGGAGATCTAATATCTTTTTTAAAATGAAAGGAATGCTCATGAAAAGGGAGATAGAGCTTAAAAACAAAAAAACATTTAAAAACTAAAGTGGGATTCCAGACTAGAAAGCATGTAAAATGACAGAACTGATCATTTATGATACTTTAAAAAAAAATCAGATTTATATTTGGGAAATGCCTAATAAAGCCTTTTTTCAAAGTTACAGAAATTTAGTAACTTTTTTTTCCCGATTTAAGTCAGAATGTGGCTCTTACAGCTATGCGGCCGTCGACTTTGTGGAATAATAACAAATTGACATTACTGCCGATGACTTAAGCCATTGATAAATACAGACTGGGTAGACAGGAATTAAATAGTAGCGTTCCTGAAAACATACCAATGCACATACAAGGATGTCACTTTGATTTCCATGAATGCAGAATAGGAAGCTAAAAACAAAGAAACCTACTGCATCTGGCCAGCCACTCACTCACTGCATGTCCTTTGTCACCAGCGAGACACCAACACCTGACTGTTACTGCCCACCTGCTTGTACTCACTGACCTTTGTCTTACATTTACTCAGGCAAATGGAACCCCAAACCACCCCTCAGATGATAGAGGCTGCCCGGACAAGACTTCTTATGGGCCCCGACCACCCAGACCCCCTGGGCTAATCGCCCCCCCACTCAACTGGACTATGGAGTGACCCCTGGAATGACCGGCAATTACCTTTACCTCATTAGCATATTAAAATCTCCACCCAGGGAGGACCCTCGGCCTCACTTACATAACATGCAATGTATAGTAAGTATATATACATAGGCATGTTTCCTTAAGTCATATGGGTGACCTTGTGCCCGCCTCTACATACAATGACAAGGCTTCCCTATCTAAATATTCATCCTCACCCTAAACAAAAGGTGCCCATTCACCTCCTCCTGAGGAGTCACAGCTTTGAATGCTATTCCCTGTGATCTCCTTATTTGCTGAAAATAAAGTTTACTTTGTACCAGAACTCCACCTGGTGTATCTGTGACTCACCAAGGCGCCAACTCATGTTGGTTGGGTTACACTTGCACAACTATTTAAGCTTCAAAGTTTCAATTTTCTTTTCTACAAAATGAGATTAGCTCTAAAATGCCTGCCAGTGGCCAAGCTCTCCCATTTGGCAGTACTATTCAAAGACCTGGTCTCTTCTTCCCCCTCTTTCATCTCTCCTCCCTTCCTTCCTGCCTTTCTCTTTTTCAGCATGAGGTTTTCTTTTTCCCTTCTTTATTTGTGTGTGTGTGTATACAGAGAGAACATAAATACACATGTATAATTTGAAACAGATTGCCCAATTATGGAAAAGTTTTGAGCTATAATAAATTTAAAAGTAGTTTTTATTATTAAATGCAAAAGATAGATGTGTGAGAAATAGATTTTTCTTTGGTTTTTATGAATTATCTCATTTCCTTAAGTTAAAAGAACAGGTGATTAATGATCCAGAATAAAACGAACCTGGAATTCTTTCACTCCTAGCTAAGTAATTTAATTGAATACAAAAATAGATTGATTAGGATATATACACACATACGGGTTCTAAGATATAAATGCATTTGCATTTGGTTTTATAAATGGTCTGTTTAAAATCTGAGTTCATTAAAAATGCTGAAAGTATATCCTTTTTCTTCCTTTGTTCCTTCCTTCGTTCCTTCGTTCCTTTCCTTTAAATTTGATATAACCTGACTAATGAAATTTGCCTAATCCCATTTAGTATGACAAAAGAGGATAGCCAGGAGAAGCACTACTAGGATTTGCTCTTCAGTAGAAATAAATCCTAAAGATCATGCTGCCATCTATTATTCTCAGCCTTTTTGCAAGGATATTTGCATTACAATTAGCTTCTTATTTACTGTGCTCATATCTGCAACAGCTGATTATGGCCTTTAATTTATTTTCCACAGTTAGTAGCCAGAGAAATGATTATGACTTCCGTTAGTCACAACAAGAAAGGAAAGCTAGAAATATACATGTATATGCATATGCTTGTGTCTGCCTGTGTACATGTGTTTAACCCACACACATAGATTCATTTAAATACCTAATCTTATGCTGCTTAAATTAGGTCTACCCCAGCTTACTTTTAACTTGAGAGTTGGCGCGAGCCAAGCTACTCATGCTGTTTGACAAGGTCCAAGTATGCGGGACAATCCTGAAAACAGGAGACTCCACAGCTGGCTCCTGCTATTCTCTTTCATTTTGTTTATGGCAATCTTTATAATTGTGGGAATATTTCTGGGGTTTCATGATAAAGTGACTACTCATCTTAGTTACGCCTATCTAAGCAATCATAATGAAACTAATTCCACGAAGAATTAGTTTCTATAGAACAAAATAACAAGACGGTCACGCTCTGTCTAGCACCTTTCTCTTTGTGTACTGTTTTTTAGTTTTAGCGAAAGCCAATAAGCGGAAATCAATAAAGGTCATGTTAATCATTACAAAGGAAAAATGAAAGAAGGTTATGGCTGTAATCCAGAAAATGATCTAAGATTTGGAAAAACAAAAATATCCTAACATATAAATAAAGTTCCTCCGAGGCTGTCAGGAGGAGATGCTTGCAACCTGATCCTGTGTCTGTGTCTCCTCATTCGCTGACGCCGTCCTTTCCTACGAGAGACCCACCCTGGCTGGAGCTGGACTCCCGCAGAGAGTCTAAGTCACTTGGTCACTGTTAAATGGACTGAATCCTACATCCCATCTTACCCATCCTGCAAGACCTTGGATTGAAATTGATTATTTGCAAAAAAAAGAAAAAGAAAGAAATTGATTATTTGCATCTTTTTGTCCTCACTAGAGAGTAATAAATATGACTTTTTACATTTGCTGGGGTCACAGATCTCCAGTAATTGTTTGCTGAATGAATAAAAAGAAAAGAACATTTAGAATGTGACATAATATAAATATACTTAAGAGATAGGATTTTGAAGAAGACAAATCATTAAGCTTTGAAGATTATTGTAGTTTTGGATCATGCTTTGTTTATATTTTAAAATATTTGGAAGGGGCGCCTGGGTGGCTCAGTCGTTAAGCGTCTGCCTTCGGCTCAGGTCATGATCCCAGGGTCCTGGGATGGAGCCCGCATCGGGCTCCCTGCTCCGCGGGAAGCCTGCTTCTCCCTCTCCCATTCCCCCTGCTTGTATTCCCTCTCTCGCTCTGTCTCTCTCTGTCAAATAAATAAATAAAATCTTAAAATAAAATAAAATAAAATAAAATAAAATATTTGGAAAAAAAACCTCCACAAATTATATAAGAAAATAGCAACTAACAAAACTGCAAAATCTTTTTTTCCAGTGAACATCTGGAAAAACTGTTTAATGAGAATCAAGCCAAAAGTAGTTCCTCCCTCTTCCCCCAACAGATTTTGACCAATTATTCCAAAAACTAGCTAGGTTTGATTGATCCACTTGCCAATATTCCATAAAAATTTTGCCCTTCTTCTTCAGACAGATATTCCTTTGAATCCTCACTGTTGATATATTTGGGGAAGAGGGAGGAATTATGCTTGGTTTAGGAGCTGTTGACTGAGCAATTTGTGTTCATTTAAAGAAGTATGGAAGACAGAGGCTTACAATAAAATGCATGAAGGATGGGGAGAAAGAGCTATGATGGTCAAGGTCATGTGAGGTTCACAGCGGAAAAATTTTACTTTAGAATTTCATATAGTCTCCCTTTTGGTCCATAGGGATACTGAGTCTCATGTTTTAGCCACATTTTGGTTTGCTTAGTTCTCTAGATGCACACCACTTAGGTCATTGAAATCTTAGACTTGTCGTTGCTGACTGTACATTGGGCACTCAGGTTGATACATAAAATTAACCATCACCCCAAATTTACATGACCCCAAATTTAAAGATAACTCCAGAGATCAATATTATTGTATTCCATTTATATAATAACAAACACCTCTCAAAGAGGGCAAGTAATTCATATAAAACTATGATGTTAGCGGGGCACCTGGGTGGCTCAGTCGTTAAGCGTCTGCCTTCGGCTCAGGTCATGATCCCAGGGTCCTGGGATCGAGCCCCACATCGGGCTCCCTGCTCCACGGAGAGCCTGCTTCTCCCTCTCCCACTCCCCCTGCTTGTGTTCCCTCTCTTGCTGTGTCTCTGTCAAATAAACAAAATATTAAAAAAAAAAAAAACAACTATGATGTTAGCTTATGGTAGAGGTAAGATTTGAACCCAGGCAAAGCAGATGCTCACTTTTCTCTAACTGACTTAAGGGAAGGAAGTAAAAATGAGGTGTTTGAGTTATTGAACAACCCCTTCTCTAGTTCCTGGATTAGCCGTCGCAAAAGTCTGGGAGTATGCAGGATAACTGGGCATCTTTCTGGTTCTCAGATATGCTTATTTATGCTCACTGTTTTTAAGTTGACACAAAATTGCACATGATTAATAAAGCATTAATACTTATAAGGGCCCAGGGCAGGCAGCCCCAAGATGGGCCATTTTGGCAAAGAGATTATTTTTAGTTAAAAGTAATAAAAACCCAGCCCATGCAGGAAAAGCTTTCTGCCTCCCACCTCAACTGCCTAAATTTACAGTGGAAAGGAGAGTCTGTCCCAGGAAGAGAGCTATTAACAGAGACTCACATTTACCTAAGGAACTTATCTGCATAATTGAACAACCTTGTTTTTCCAAATATCTCCTCTCACCTTCTTACTAATGGTCATTCTCCCTTTTCTATCCTCAGGGCCCTCCCCTCTCCTTAGCTCATATAAGCTTCATGTTGCCTCATTGTCTTTGGAATCTCCTGTCTGTGTGGATTCCCCATTCGCATGCCTATTGAATTTGATTTTCTCCTGTTAATCTGTCTCATGTCAATTTGATTTTAAGCCCGGCTAAAAGGAACATAGGACAGAGGAAGGTCTTCCTCTCTGACATACTTTATAGTTTGTAATAAACAACTGTCCCTATCCCTCCCTATGACCTTTCACTGCTAGCACCAATAATCATGCTTTCCCAGGTAACCATTTTTAACTCCTCTGCTTCTTTTGATAGTTACCTCAATATCTCTAAATAATATGCTCAATGATTTCTCAAGTTATTGTTTTTTAAGCATTGTTTATTTTCTTCTTTATTTAATGTTAAAACCCTTCTTGTATTATTTCATTAATAACATCTTTACTTCTATTGTCTCTGCTTTTACTTTCTGGAACTCTATTTGGTCATTATTAAATTTCCATGTTCCCATACATATCTTTGTATTTATCATAGTTTTCCCATATTTTCTGACCCTTTAAAGATTTTTAAATTTTTATTTTCCAGGGTATGTGTGTGTGTGTGTGTGTGTGAGAGAGAGAGAGAGTGAGAAAGAGACATACCTGTACCCCTATATTCACTGCGTATTATTTACAATAGCCAAGACATGGAAACAACCTATGTGTCCATTAACAGTTGAATGGGTAAATAAATATTTAGGAATATTATTCAGCCACAAAAAAGAAGGAGATTCTGACATTTGCAACAACATGGATGAACTGTAACAGCATTATGCTAAGTGATACTTCAGACCAAGAAAGACAAATATATATGATCACTTATATTTGCAATCTAAAAATGTGAACTCAGAAACAGAGAGCAGATTGGTGGTTACAAGGGATAGAGTAGTAAGGAGGGGCTAGGGATGAGTGAAGGTGACTAGAGGGCACAAAGTCCAGTTTTAATATGAATATGTTCTGGGGAAAAAATATACAGTATGGTGACTATAATTAAAAGTATTCTATCGTACATCTGATTGCTAAGAGAATAGATTTTATAAGTTCTCACCACAAAATAAATTGTTATTTGAGGGGATGGATGTGCTAACTAACCTTATTGTGGTAATCATTTCACAAAATATACATATATCAAATCACTACATTGTACATATTAAATTTGGACAATGTTGCATATCAATTATATCTCAATAAAGCTGGAAAAAAATAGGAAAATGGCATAAGAAACCTACTAACATATAAATATATGTTAGTATATATATATAACTGAGACTAAGTCCTTGAGTTATTCTTCTGTCCATTATAGCATCTGGAATATGACAAAGGGACATTTTTATTGGGATAGCCAGAATATGTTAGTCTATTTTTAACAGATTAATCTTGTGATAATCTTAGTGTAACCCACAATATAACTGCTACTTAATGCAATATTTGATTAAATGCTATTATTAAGTTGATTGGTTTTAACAAAACCAGTAAAAATACTAATATTGATCAAGGATTTTAGGACATTGAATTAGAACTTCCAAAAGATATTATTTGCTATTCCACCAAGATGTTCCCAAGTATTTTGTCTTTATAAATATTTTTAAAGAATTACACAGCAAGACTCATATAAAAATACACAATAATCAGAAATACAAAATCATTCTGTTACATCTGAAGTTTTTCATCTAATAAGCAGCTTGGTTCTCTCCCTGAGGATGACATCCTTATTTTTATTACAATCATTTAGTGTTCTCTTTATGTTTGGTAATGAATAACACATAAATGCAACAATTTGACTTTTTAAAGGTGGGTCTTTGCTTCGAACTCCTGGATTTTCAAAGCAAAGATCCTTTTTCTTACTTTATTCATGAAATGAGACACTTATGAATACAACTTGTATTTTTCCAAGGGGTAAACTTCCCTTCCCACAAATATATCTGTGATAGGAGAATCAAGAATGGATTAAGTCTGTGGCAGCAACAATTTTCTGAGAGCCTGATTTTCTCTCAGAAAAGTTAAATCCAGAGAAATGTATGTATGTTTCTTACTGCTTATAAGTAAAAGCTAAATAGATTCTCATGGTAATCCAGTTTAACAGAAAACTGAAGCTACTTTAATTTTTCCTTACTTTTCTTTGAATTATAAAGGAAATGGATATAAACAGTGGGAGCAGCATGTGACGCCATGAAATACACAACTACTCAAAGCCAGCAAACCTGGTATCTAAAGTCAATGCTAGTCTCATTAAAAATTTAATTTGGGGGGACGAATTGAAAACCAATTAATATACCAAGGGAATTCTAGGAAACATTTAGTACAACTGAATGATCTTAAACATAAGGACCCAGAGAAATGAAGTAATTTTGCTCATCATTTAATACTTCTGCACCTTACCATGTTCACCATTTGTCTTGCTTTGTCATTATTTTTGGATATCTGTTCATCATTACAATACAGCTTATCGTGTTCTTGAAACCTATTTTTCAAATTGCCAAGGTTAATCTTAATTGTGTAATTTTTACAGTATCCCTGAAACCTTGTAATATGGCCCTTCATGAGAAAAAATATTTATTAATTGCTTTTATTTCTAATGAGAACTAACCTAAGGGATCTGAAGGAAACTGAACATCATGGACCATGATATTCAATTAAAAAAAGTCTAGATATTGGCAATAGTGAATAAATTAATAAATCTTTCTCCAGATGTGAGGTTATATGACCTAGTGGAAAGTTAACTGTAAAGAGACTCAATGGGCTAAGATAATCCCAATGGTACCATTAATTTTCTGGTATCTCTGTGGACATGGCTCTAGAAGCCGCAGTGAGAGCACAAGCAAAAGGAAGTGAATAGATTAGTTAGATTTAAAAAAAGAAGTATGTCCTCTAAATTCTTTTATATGATCCTAGAAAAAGGGCACCAGTGTGTCTCTAAATTCCCAATTTTACAAGCTTTAGTCATGTCTTTAAATGAGTACAATTTCACTACTTCATTTGCCATTTTGCATATTTGAGACCAAATTCTTTGTGTGTTCATGTGTACAATTTTAATAGTCTTGAAATGAGGATGATGTGTGAGATATCAATTTTTCCTTCCATTAAGTTTAGGCTCACTGAAATAACTTTAAATTAGAGAAAATGGTTTTAATATGGCAGGTTATCAAATCATCAGTTACAGATGTGACCTGATTTTACTGGGATTTATTATTTGCATGATAAGTCTCTGATTCATCATTAATATAACAATGCACTAGCAATTAAGCACTGGGGTTTGTTGGTCTAGTTAAATATTGTTCAGTTCACTCATTTCTCACATTTGTCACATCTGAAATTTTAGGTAGTATTAGATTATTTTTAGCAGAATTCCAATTGCTGCAATTTGCGTTCTAAGAATAAGAACTTTAGTGACCTCAGGAGAAACTGAGGCATGTAATGTCAATTTGTTTGTCTTCATATAGTTCAGCTTTTTAAAAATTAAGTAGCTAAAGGAAATTTCAATATAATCTACATAAAATGCTCATGTTTGTTGGTATTTCCCTTGTGTTAAGTAAACAGCGAACTTAGGGGAAAATTTTAGTTCACAATTTGTATAATTTTGCACTGTATAATTATTTTCCTTCAATAAAGGACAAAAAATTTCTCGACTTTAGTGACATTCACTGTATTGTACAAAGAAGATAAATCACCTTTTTGCCTGAGATAAAATTTTGCTTTCCTAGGACTCATTTGAACTCTCACAAAATGAAGACAATGGCTTCATCATGTTAATGACAAAACCAGTTCAGTTCCTTGACAAAATCATGGGTTTGATATCCTGGAATAATTTTAACACTCACAGAATATTTACGAGGGTCTCATTTTGTATAGTTTTAATGATATGCAGTGTCATTTAAAATGAAATATACCTGAAGTAGAGCCACATGAGAATGTGTACTGAGAGACTCTAAAACAAAAATTTTGAGAAAAATAAAAACCTTTGAAATCCTTTTCCTTCAGTGACTTAGAACCCTCAGTAGGTTCTAATGGCATAAGTCTTTTTGTACACATTTGGGTTTAATGTGGTCACTGTGGCATCTCAACTTCCCTTGATATTTTTGTTCTTGATCCTGAAACTGTGTGCCTAACAATTTCTGGGCTCTGAACAAATGACTACATTAAGGCTGATGCTCTGTTACTACTATTGGGAGAACAATCTTTGTTGCTATCACTCCCTTCCCTTTCCTCTAACACACTATTATCTAGTGCTGCAGTCTCAGAACCTAATATAATGTTGAAAACAGAAATGTGTAAAGTAATTGGAGGAAGAGCAAGAGCTATCTTGCATCTTTGCAGTTTATTTTTGTAGTATTTTGTGTTGAAAGTGTCTTTCATTTACATTTTAATTTCTTCATTTCAATTAAGTAAGTCTTTTGAGTAGGCACAAAGATTCCTCTCTGCTTTTATTTGTACACTTACAATTTTATAGACCCTTCATTTTATTATCACTGAAATGAACTAATTTTCATCATCATTTAACAAAACCACTTTCTTGTCTTTGTAGAACCCAAATGTGTGAAAATAAGTTAATTTTGAAAAGTCTATAAATAGACTTAAGTGGTTTTAATTATATAAATATGTAGAAACAAACACTAAATATATTTCTCTAAGGCTGACCAAGTTTTATTCAAAATTTTATCAAAGCAACATATTTTTATAAAAGGTATTTTATTCAATATTTCTTAATTGTTTCTGGATATATATATTTGATGAAGATGCATCAATCCACTCTTAAAGAACATATTTCAATTGGACATTCTTTAAATTTATATTGCTTCAATTTTCCTTAAATGATCTACCTTGTAATACGTCAAATGCTAGCTCCCAGAAATACCACCAAAATAATTTTTTGGTAAGTAAAGCTCAGTGCATCACTCTGAGCAGTAAAAAGGGTCACCTCTGTGACAGGGTCTTAGGAGCATCTCAGAATGGTGAGAACAAATTTGGGATACTTATGAAGCTTTTGCTAGGGCTCCTGTTTTATCATGCAGGGGCTTGATTAGTATTGGTCAGGATTCTGATATAATCATTTGGAATTGGTAGACTCAATGTGGTAGGATTTTCTAGCAAGTCTGAGAGACTGTTACTTCAAGTACTTTCAATGCTATCTATTGAAAAGTTAAGTATTCTGATGTTTGTTTCAATAGGTTTGCCCAAAGTTCCTAAAACAACAGTAATTTTCCACTGTTGATCTTCGCAGGCAAAGGGTAAGAGTTCCTTAGAATAGCACAGTTGTGCTGATGTGCACAGAAAACTATATAGGAGTAGATGGTTCAGGGTCTTCAGGTTTTTCTATTCTATTTGTTTGAAGACTATTTGTTGGATCATTTGATGATATAGCAGTTGCACAGCAGAATTTAAGACTTCTGAGATAACACATCTGAACACTGAAATATAGACAAATAATAAAAAGATTATCATCAGAGTAACCAAAAGCCAAGAGTACCCAGATTAAGCTACGTAAACAGAACTCATCTCAACATAGAGTATACGGAATGAGATATGAATGATTAGGCCAATTTTCTATTTTTATTGTTTGTTCACTTGCCAAATATTTTTTGTAATATTTAAGGATAGTAATAATCAAGAACCCAGAAAAATGTTCACAGTTATAGCTATGGCCTTTTTAAGACTTTCCCTAAAACAGCACAAGATCTCTTCAAAGGTTAATATTAGATCAAACATGTCTTTATTCTAAACCTGTCCAATTCATGATCCTATCAGACAATAAGATCTATAGCATTGGGTACATTTTCTATCTCTGACTCTGCCTGTTAGATTCTCCCTATTACTCTGGTCTGTTGTAAAGCATGAAATTGAAGGGATTTAGGGAGAGAAGACACCATTTCAGAATTCCCCTTGAGTGATTAGGCTTCTGGTTCCCAAATGAGGCTCTGTTTTTCTCTTTCTTTCTTCATCCAAGAAAGAAAATGGATATGACAAAAAAGATCTTGGGTGATGTCAGAGACTTCCTGAAGGCAGCCATCAGTTTACCAAGGTGACAAATTCCTGTACAATTTCCAAGTAGTAGCCACTAGACTTTTGAGCCACAAATCCAATACTAGTCATTGGACATCACCCAGTGATCTGTTTTCAGCCAACATATCTCTATGGGTTGTCAAATAGTACTGTAACATTTTGGTGCTCCTGATCCTTGAGATCTTCAATTTTGGCTCAATTTATTAAAGTATCAGTAAGCTAGCATCTAAATTATCTCATATCCTCATGAATAAGGTAGTCCTTGGAGATAGCAAGAAAGAAACCAGCAGAAAATTTAATCTAGTAATTTCATCTGCACTGAAAGTCCCTCCCTATTAAGTTAGTTGATGTGGTATCACAAAGGACAAAGGAGTGTTCCTCATTTAAGGCCTGTGACAGTATGGGCTGGGTCATGAATACTGCCTGAGATAATAGAGCTCATCAACGGCTGAGAATTGATTTCAAGGGAGAGATTTAAGGGTAAGGAAATTAGGTACTCGATTCTGTCTCAGAGCTATTGTCCTTCAGAAAATGTATTGAAATATATCGCATAAATATAATCTCCATACAGAGATTTAGCCTTATAAATATGCATAAAATGTAGTGAATCTTTAGATGGTATAAAATGTGAAAGATTCCTGTTTTCTATGATAATTTACTTTTTACTTTTTGATTTAGTCAAGCTAGTTCTGAATTCATTCTAAAACCTGGCTCATCTTTCTTGTGATGATTCATTCAAATACAAGAAGTCTAGTGGTAACCATCACTGAACTTACATCTCTCATATTAAAAAGAGAAACAAACAAAAACCTCTCTCTCTTCTATTTAGTTCTATTTAAGCAGGATGCAGAAGGTTGATACTTCAAAGAGAATTAAATAGGGGTGCCCGGGTGGCTCAGTGGGTTAAGCATCTGTCTCTTCACTCTTGATTTCAGCTCAGGTCATGGTCTCAGGGTTGTGAGGTCAAGCCCCTCCTCGAGCTCCACGTCCAGCTCCATGCTGAGTGGGGAGTCTGCTTGGGATTCTTTCCCTCCCCTTCCCCCCTCCCCCCCCCCGCTCTTCCTTTCTCTCTAAAATAAATAAAGCTTTTTAAAAAATAAAAATAATTAAAAAGAAAAAGAGAAATAAGTAAACTACATTATAATCTTCTGTAGTACTTTAAAAATAGCATTAACTCAAAGGCTGTAAGATACTCAATATTCTCTTTAAATTACAGAAGGATATAAACTAATGCTTTAAATAAATCCTTGTGAAGGGCACCTGGGTGGCTCAGCCGTTTAGCGTCTGCCTTCAGCTCAGGTCATGATCCCAGTGTCCTGGGATCGAGCCCCACATCGGGCTCCCTGCTCGGTGGGAAGCCTGCTTCTCCCTCTCCCACTCCCCCTGCTTGTGTTCCCTCTCTCACTGTCTCTCTGTCAAAAAATAAAATAAAATAAATCTTAAAAAAAAAATAAATCCTTATGTTCACAGTTATTAGAGTTGATGTACCTTATAACAGAAGTCCAACTTGTTTTGTCTTTATGCAAATACCACTTTTCCTGAATACCAAACCCTTTTACATTAAGCAAAATTCAATATTGGGTGTATTTTTATGCAATGAAAGAAATAATTTCTGACATTTATTTTGCCGGGTAGAAAGGTGGAAGAAAAATAAAGAAAAAAAATACATCCAACTTCTTCACAGCCTTTTTGCTAAGATCAAATGTAGTAAAAAAAAACAAAAAATGCATGCAATGTGATAAGTATATATTTTAGTACATATTACCAAATTCTCCTGCTTCATATTTAATCAATATCATATTTAATCATTTCCATGAACTAATTTAATTTAATAAATATGAGTCGGGCTTAGAGTATAGCATATCTTTGAAAATATTTGACCTTTTGAAGCTTGGGTTTGGTTTTTGTTCTTTTTCTGATATTAAAACTCACTAAATCTTAATTTCTTCTTTCTATGATTCTCAGCAAGAAAGTAAATAAAGTGAAAAATGAAGGAAATTTGCTTATAAGCACCTGCTATCTTTTTTTTAAAAGATTTTATTTATTTATTTAACACAGAGAGAGAGAGAAAACTAGTAGGGGGAGGAACAAAGGGAGAAGGATAAGCAGACTCCCTGCTGAGCGAGGAGCCTGATGTGGGGCTTGATCCCAGCACCCTGGGATCATGACCTGAGCCGAAGGCAGATGCTTAACCGACTGAGCCACCCAGGTGTCCCTAGGCACCTGTTATTTCTAACATATAAATGATGAATGAAAAAAAATTATATAAGTAAATTAACATATTTCCCAGAATTACACAGGAAATTTTGTTGATAAGAAAATGACTATTTAGTGGAGATTTTAAAAATGGATTTGTCTAATGGCATGAAGAGGAAAGAACTTTTGTAGACACTAGGAGGTAGATTTCTACTGGGTTAGCAATAGGGAGCTAAATGTAATCAAAAGTAATGAGACAAAGATTGTTTTGCAAGATAGTGTGTTTAATAGTCTGAGTTACCCACGTTGTAAATTAAGAAGATATTCTCAAAAGCAATGTACTTCATGGATCAAAATTAATTCAAAATGATTGATAGGATGGCATTAAAATATACTCTATTAAAACTGATCTTTAGGAGAAAAATACCTATATTCTTGTTTTCCAAAGGAAAAAATATTATTTAATCTCGATTTACACAAAATTGACAAGGCATAATTACATCCATACTTTCATTCCAGTGATTTTACCGATTTTGTTAGTATGTGGAAGATTTGTAAGAGACTATGTTATAAAACTGAATTTTATCTCCCCCAAATTCAAATGTTGAAGCCCTAATTTGCAATGTGATGGCATTTGGAGATGGGGCCTTTGGGAGGTAATTAGGTTTAGATAAGGTCATGAGGGTGGAGTCCTCATGATGGAATTAGTGCCCTTACAAGAAGAGATACAAGAGAGCTTGTCCTCCCTCTCCTGCCACGTGAGAACACGGAGGGAAGGTGGCCATCTGCAAGCTAGGAAGAGAGCTCTCAACAGAATCCAACCATGCTGGCATCCAATCTCACACTTTTGGCTTCCAGAACTGTGAGGGAAAAAATTTCTGTTGTTTAAGCCACCCAGTCGATGGTATCTCATTACAGCAGCCCAAACTGACAAATATAGGCTACCTCTGAAGAAAGTGTTCTCCCATTGAGTTTGACAGAAAACAAAGGCACTTTTACTAAAGGACTTCTCTATCTGAGTAGAAAGAATATTTCCAGTAATGTAGAAGACCCTACAATGGCAGATGCTCCTAGGATAATCAGCACGGGTTGATTGTAATCTCTCAGCAAAACTATCCTGGGGAAAGTCACGGCATACCTTGTAGACTATGGTGCAGAAAATATTGTGGCAGCATCCCAAAAGTCTGTGAAAGCTAGAAAATGCAAGCTGACTTCTGCTGAGGTTTTCCAGTTCATAATAATAACGGCAATGACAATTTATTTTTACAGATGACTTTTCTCTAAGATACATCACTTGATTCTTAAAACAGTATTCTGGGGTGGGCAGGGCAAGTATGATTTTTAACATTTTGTAGATGAGGAAACTAAGTGCCTAGTGATTTCAGAGGCAACCTTTATCATAACATGGTGTCAAATATTGTGTTCACTCTGCACACCAGTATATTTATAGTTGGTTTATTCAGTTCCACCAGTCTCTGCCTAGTCAGGATTTATTATCACATTATTTACTTGTAGAGGTTTTATGGTATGTTTTAAATCCATAGGACTACTCACCCACTGGAGTTTTCATTTTCAGTGTTTTTGTGGATATTCTTGAATATTTATTTTTCATATCAATATTACTATCAGCCTAATATCATTTTTAAAATGTCCTCTTTCTCCCTTCCTTCCTTCCTTCCTTCCTTCCTTTTTTTTTTTTTTTTTTTTTTGGAGGAGAGAAGATCATTTAAATTTATAAGCTGACTTAGGGGCAACTGACATATTTATCATGTTGAATCTACCTGAGAACAAGGGATGTTTTTCCATTTGTTTAAGTCTAATTTATGTCTTTTACAAAAGTTTTAAGCTTTTCTTCATAATGGATTTTGCATATTAGTTTATCTCTATATATTTTATCTTCTTTGTGATCATTGTACTTGGCATTGTCTCTACTGTTATACCATATGAATTGTTGTTGTTGGGGCTTATGAAGGTGAATGATTTCTGTATGCTAATTTAATATCCTGCAACCTTACTAGATTATTTTGTTTGATTTATTTTTTTTCATTAAGGCTGTAATGATTTCCAGACACACTACAATATCTGCAAACAAAGATTGTTTTGCTTCTTTTTTTCAATTATATCTTTGGTGTCTTTTGTTTCATTGCATTTACTCTTCCATCTATCACAATGTTAAGTTATATAAGGGAGATAATAGCAAATCATGTGCTTCATATACGGTTTAGTAAAATTGCTTGTATTGTTTCCCATTGAGTAAGATGCTACATGTAGTTCAAAGGTATATTTATCAATCATCATATTTAAACAATGATGATTAATTGCATCTTCTTGTGTCTTTTTATCAGAGGTAAGTGCTGAATTATGCCAAAAGCTTTTTCAGCATGTGTGGAGATAATTATATAATTTTTACCCCCAGATTTATTAATAAAGTGATTTATATTATGGGTTTCTAATATAAAAATCTTCTAATCCCTGAGATAAATCCAACTTGACCTTGGTGTTTTATTATTTTTAATGTGGTTTTGGATTTTGATTGCTAAAAAATTTTATTTAGCTTTTCCTCACTGATATTTATAGGTAATATTATCTGTAATATTTTGTAGTATATTTATCACGATTAGTTATCAATGATATACTTGCTTCCCCAAATAGAAGTTTTCCTTCATTTCCTATGCTCTAGAATAATTCTTGTAACCTTGGGACAATCTGATATTTAAAGACTTGGTAGAGGGGCGCCTAGGTGGCTCAGTCGGTTAAGCATCTGCCTTCAGCTCAGGTCATGATCTCAGGGTCCTGGGATTGAGTCCTGCATCAGGTTCCTTGCTCAGCAGGGAGCCTGCTTCTCCTTCTGCCTGCAGCTCCCCCTGCTTGTGCTCTCTCTCTCTCACTATTTCTCTTTCTCTCTATGTGTCAAATGAATAAATAAAATCTTTAAAAAAATACAGGCTTGGTAGAATTTGCTTTAAAACCATTGGGCATAAAGATTGGGGGGGCTGTTCTTTAATAACATAGTCTATTTATTTTGTAGATATCAATTTGCTTAGACTTTTTACCTGTAATGGTTTAACTTTGATATTGAGTTTAAAAATGACATTTAGCTAGAAAATTCTTATTTCTTCTAGGTCTTTATGAAGGCCTATAAAATAGGTTCATAAATTTTAAAATTCCTCTGTGTCCATGGTTATTTCCTCTTATAATTTCTTATTTTGTATATTTTAGCTTTCCCTCCATTTTCTTGATTAAGTTGGCTAGTGGTAGCTTTATTTTGTTATATTTTCACAGAACAGGGTTTTTATTTATTTATTAGGATACCATCTTTGCATTTTCTACCTAATTAATCTCCATTTCTTTTTATTATTTCCTTTCTTGTCTCTTTTGAATGCACTTAAATTATTGAAAAATAAAAGGAAACCTGCTATAAACTTAAATACATATAACTGTTTACATCTGCCCATTTGTTGTAAAATCTCTTTGTTTTTTTTCTCTCCTATTTGAAAGTAACTAATGCACTTGGTTCCTTTAGCCTTAAATACATCTGTGTATATTTCTTATTAACAAAATATTTTCTGACATTTCTACAGGGCAATTCCCCAAATCAGAAATTTAGCATGGATGCAATGTTATTATTTAAATATATAATCTATAGTCCATATTTAGATTTCCTCACTAATTCTAGTACTGTTTTTTGTTTTTATTTTCCTCCAGGACAGAATCCTATCCAGGATCATACAGTATTTTTTTAAATTTATTTTTAATTTTTTTTATTATTAACATATAATGTATTGTTTGTTTTAGGGGTACAGGTCTGTGATTCATTAGTCTTATACAACACCCAGCACTCACCACAACACATACCCTCCCCAGTGTCCATCACCCAGCCACCCCATTCCCCCATCCCCCTCCCTTCCAGCAACCCTGTTTGTTTCCTGAAATTAAGAGTCTCTTATGGTTTGTCTCCCTCTCTGCTTTCATCTTGTTTTATTTTTTCCTCTGTTCCCCTATGATCCTCTGCCTTGTTTCTTAAATTCCACGTATCAGTGAGATCATATGCTAATTGTCTTTATCTGATTGACTTGTTTCACTTAGCATCATACCCTCTAGCTCCATCCATGTCGTTACAAATGGCAAGATTTCATTTTTCTGATGGCTGAGTAGTATTCCTTTGTGTGTGTGTGTGTGTGTGTGTGTATACCACATCTTCTTTATCCATTCGTCTGTTGATGGACATCTGGGCTCTTTCCATAGTTTGGCTATTGTAGACATTGCTGCTATAAACATTGGGGTGCAGGTGCCCCTTTGGATCACTAGATTTGTATCTTTGGGATAAATACCCAGTAGTGCAATTGCTGTATTGTAAGGTAGCTCTATTTTCAACTTCTTGAGGAACTTCCATACTGTTTTCCAGAGTGGCTGCACCAGTTGCATTCCCATCAACAGTCAGAGGGTTCTCCTTTCTCCTCGTCCTCACCAACATCTGTTGTTTCCTGACTTGTTAATTTTAGCCATTCTGACTGGTGTGAGGTGGTATCTCATTGTGGTTTTGATTTGTATTTCCCTGATGCCTGGTGATGTGGAGCACTTTTTCATGTGTCTGTTGGCCATTTGGATGTCTTCTTTGGAGAAATGTTGTCTCCTGCCATTTCTTCCATTTCTTGATTGGACTGATAAGGAAAATCTGTGTCCTAAGATGGCCGACCAAGCCAGCGAGAGAGTCCCAGCCCTTGCCTCCGGGCTCTTCCAGGTTCTTCTCCCTGCCCCGCTTCCTGCACACGCCAAAAGTGCCAAGTATGCGGAAGTTGAAGTGTATAAATTACCCCCTTTGTTTGTGCTCAGGGCTCAGACCTTTGGAGACCACTCTCCTCTGAGGCCGTGGGCGTTAAATAAACCTCCTATCCTCCAAGATCTCCGGGTGCCGCTTGGTTCTTCTGTTGGGCGATCCAGTTCATGTTCCGTAACAGGATTATTTGCTCTCTGGGTGTTGAGTTTGATAACTTCTTTATAGATTTGGGATACTAGCCCTTTATCTGATATGCCATTTGCAAATATCTTCTCCCATTCTGCCCACTGTCTTTTGGTTTTCCTGACTGTTTCCTTTGCTGTGCAAAAGCTTTTTATCTTGATGAAGTGCCAATAGTTCATTTTTGCCTTTGTTTCCCTTGCCTTTGGCGATGTGTCTAGGAAGAAGTTGTGTGGCCAAGGTCACAGAGGTTGCTGCCTATGTTCTCTCAAGAATTTTAATGGATTCCTGTTTCACATTTAGGTCTTTCATCCATTTTGAGTCTATTTTTGTATATGGTATAAGGAAATGGTCAGGTATTTAATTGCCATATATTTTTTATTTCTGTTCATCTGGAAAGATCTTTAGCTTTTTTTAAATCTTTCTTCACATTGATAGATTGATTTGAAAAGTCAAGACCAGTTATTTTGTAGAATGTTCCTCAATTTGTATTCGTCTTATGTTTCCTGTTAATTAGATTCAAATGATGCATTTTCATAGGAAATAAATTTATCACAGTATTGATAATGTTTGATCATTTGGTCGTAATGGTATCTGCCAGGATTCTTCACTACAAATTCCTACTGTACACTTTGTTACTGAAAAGTAATCTTTGAGGGAAATTTTGACATTATGCAAATGTTTCAGTATTCTTATATTTATTTTTGATGCTTAAATTAACCTATATTTGGTCATTATGAACCCCTTCAAGCTCAATCTTTTGTTATTTTGATACATCCTCATTATTCCTTGAGTACTTCCTGACTTATACAAGAAGATATCTCAAGCTCATCTTACATATGTTTTTTCACCCCTATGTTGAAATGTGCCTTTACTAGAAAGAGTCCTAGTTCTTTTTAGTGAAGAATGGGGTTTAGAAACAGAGATCTGAACAATAAGTGTGCTTAATGCTAGTGGGGTGTCATTGTTTCTAGGCTTCCTTACTGGACAGAGATGGGGGAGACTATACATAAATATACATTCCATGTACATATCTATATATTCCATCTATTTACATGTATATATATACAGGTATATGTCTTTTATATCAATACATATTTAGATATTGAGCATTCTGAGTTTATACTTATATTTCCACTATAAATCGACACTACAGAGTGCATTCTAATTTTCTTCCTTCTGATATTTGTAACTCTCTTTTCCAATAATGAGAAAATTGTTTCTCATTATCCTCAATGTAATTTCCCATTTCCAAAAGACATTTCCAGTGTTCTTCTTTCTATAAGTGTGAGTTTCTATCAGTTGACATAATTTTCAGAACATAGAATTTCCTTTAGAATATCCTTGTAATGATGATCTGATGGAGAGTTATTTTTTCTGCTCCAATCTCTTCTCTTCTTCCAGGACTCCCATATCTTTGATCATTGCCAGATATTATTGCACAGAGGGCTCAAAAATTCTGGATTTTAGTATGATTTTCATATAAAGCATGGAGAAATTTGCACTTCTGTTATGTCATCTTTTGTTATCGTGAACTCTGCATGATCATCACGATTTAAGCTTCAGGGACTTCAAATGCTAAAGCATCAATCTATTTGTTGTAAGTATCTGCAAATGACCTACATAATGACTTTAAAGTAATTGAGACTATTACTATTTTATGTAGTTAACTTTCTCGGGGAAAGGAAATAATTTTACTACCGCTCTGAATCCCCCACTGTGCCTAGCTCAGTGAGCAGCTCCTCAGAAATCTTCTGCTGATTGCTTTTATGTCCCCCTACTGATCTCCATTTAATTCTCCATCTCCCTAGGGCCTACTGCAATCTCATATTAGACAAGCTCCAGAGAGTTGAGAAACAGTATAGTGTATTATGTGTGTTTACACTGATAGCTTTCTATTTAAAATATGTATTTTGCAGGCAACATTGTAATAGCAAAAAAATCAAAGGGAAAAATTGGTATTAATTCTACCTCTGTAACAAATCAACTTTCTTATTCCCCCATTGCCTTTCAGCCATTATTGGCAGGTTCTGCAATTTTGCATACCTAAAATAACAAGTTGGTTAAAATTTTATATCCAGCATTAATTAGGTTTTTAATAAGATATATCTGAATGTCTGTTATGTGCATAGCACACATGACAAGCCAACCCCTGGCAATTTGTAGGGAACTTAGATCAAGCCATAAGCACATTGAAGTGGCCATGGAACACAGGTTATTAAAGATTGAAAAATATGTAAAATTTTTTTGTAATGAGTAACTCCCTTAAAATTGAGGCTGTGGAAATATGTATGCTAAACATATTTTATTCATTTATACATTGAGAGCAATTTGGAGAAAATGGAGCTTACAGGTGGGGGAGAGATGACTTTGAAAACCTGGGTTGAAAATATTTTGAATCTGGCAATAGGCTAGAAAGAAGTTGAATAAATAAAATGACATTGCAAAATGAGTTAAATATGGTATGATCATTCTACTGGTTGATCATTATTGAGTCTCTTTTCCCAAAAAAGACAATTTGGATCTCATTTGGACAATTGCCACATCTTAGTGAGGAGTATGGGCAAGATGAATAATACCAAAGTTCTTTTTCAATCTAACATTCTAGATTATACTGTATTGCTTGACTCTAAAAAATGCGGCCTACAGGAAAAGATGGATGAAATAAAATCCCAAGTAATTCAGAGTTTTATTTGGCATTTCATCTGGTGGTATAAAGCTCAAGTGCTTTACACATTAAAAAACAATCTAATTATTATGTACAGAAACCATACACAAAGGGATATATTATTTGCATTCCATCTTAATACATAGCACAAATGTCCTCTATGCAAACGTACTAGATTTAACACTGATTCTGCTATGAAGTCCCCTTCATGTGCTTATTATGTCTTTTTATATTCAGCTGCCTCCTGAATATTTAATGGGAGGATAGTGGCATTTGAGTAGAAAGTTTGGAAACACAAATTATTTTTGAAGTCTCTGTTACTGCTGAATATGGATACTTCCAATTAATAAAATACTTATATCTCCAGGAATCAAAAATCAGGATTCAATGTGACATATGCCAAATGCTTACTGGCTTGCTATAGATATAGGAGTGTCTACATACTTGCAATATGTAGAATGCAAAAATGACACTTATGCAAATTCATCACTAAAATTGAGCACACACTAAAGGTCATGTATCGTGTTAAGTAATTTTCTTATATAACAGCCCTGAAAGATTTGCACTGCTCTTATTTACAGATTAGAAAACAGAGAGCTAGTTGGATTTAAAATAATCTGAAACTCACATGTAGGAAGTGAGTGATGGATCTAAGCTTTATACACAGATCTGTCTAAATTCAAAACCCATATTATTTTAACATCGAGTTAAAATTGGAACTTTTTTTATTGTTAACAATGGGGGCTATATTGGGGGAAGTACCATCCAAACCTTTCTGATTCATAGTAGAATGAATTACTCATGCACACAGCGCACTGTAGATGAGGTTAATTTTGATCTGTTAATGAATTCAAGTCATTAACTTTTTTTTTTTAATTTTTATTTATTTGAGACAGAGAGAATGAGAGAGAGAGAGCGCACATGAGGGGGGGGGGAGGGTCAGAGGCAGAAGCAGGCTCCCTGCCGAGCAGAGAGCCCGATGCGGGACTCGATCCAGGGACTCCAGGATCATGACCTGAGCCGAAGGCAGTCGCTTAACCAACTGAGCCACCCAGGCGCCCCCAAGTCATTAACTTTTAATGACCTGAACAAGTTCTCCCTTCAAAAGCATGATCAATTTATTTAGTCATCATTCTTGATCTTGTATCACCATATAGACATTTTAGAGTTTATATAACATTGTCTGGTTTGAGCTACATAACAATCCTGTGACATAAGTAAGTGATTAGGACCATCATTTAAGATAGAGTCTCAGAGAGGCAGAACCTAGTGCTTCTGGGTTTTCTGGAAACTAATGTGATCTTTTTTTTTCAACTGCATCACACTTATTATTTATATTTTTAATAAACATGTTTAAAATTTGGGGATTACATTTTTTTCTCACGTGAAACCAACCTTTTTCCCTTTCTTTTTTCTTTCTTTTTTTCTTTCTTCTTTCTTTCTTTCTTTCCTTTCTTTCTTTCTTTCTTTTTTTATTTCTAGTTCTAGAAGTGTACCATACTTTGCCTTCTTGCCCTAAGGTCTTTCTCATTCTTCTATGTAAAACATTGTCCTTATGCCTTCAAAGGCCCTATACCCAAACATTCATATCCTTCTCCTCAAGGAATCTCAACTCTTATTACACAAAATGTCAAATTTCTCTCCCCATGTCTCTACAATGAAGAAGAGGCACATCATGCCTAATATACATTATTACCCCACCAATCTTTCTGTTCCAACAAAGATCACATTTGCAATGTTACACTTATTTGTGGAAATATTTACTTAATTTCTCTCTTCCCACTCTACCCCCCTGTAAGCTCTGTGACATCATCAGTCTCTACAGTGTTCATTTTTACCCCCATCCCCCACAGCACTCAGTGCTTTGTTCAGCATAGAGCGTCTGCCCAATACATATTTCTGGAGTTGAACTGAATATAGTTATTTATTTCAAAATGTATTAGCAGTGATTTAATATGGTATGCAATGAAACTAAATCGACATTTAGAGTTGATTTGGTTATCAACGAGAAGATAATCTCACTAGGCAGCAATTTGAAAGAGAACTTTGCATGGCGGGGAGCAAGTGAAGCGCTTTTAGTGTTGGTTTTCAGCTCTGCCTCAGGTATAAGACCTGAGGCCTTTGAAACAATAGTTTTTTGTTTCTTTGTTTTAATTTTTTTGCTTTGTTTTGTTTTCCTCTCATATCTGCATGAAACACAGAAAGATCTGGGACAATGAGAATGAAAGGGAACTTAGTTTCTTTTAGAATCCCCTAGGATAAGCATATTTGAGAACGCAAGACAACAGAGAAATACCATCAGTGAAGACAGTATTGTGGTATGTGGCCAAGGCTCAGCAGACAAGCTCCACAGTCTCCTGGCTGGACAGAAGTAAGTACTAACACCTCCCAGTAATAAACTCATGCTGAACTACATGGGAAAAATTATCTGTGGATTCCCAGAAAAATAGGATGGAATTCTCAGGGTACTGAAGCCCATCACTTATTCAGAAAGGGGCTTTGAGTAATGGTACCCAAGGCAAAACATTACCCACATTACCCACAGTTTAATTCAACTGGCAAGTGATGTATTACCATAGCAGCAAACTCGCCGGCATTGATGGTATTAATCAGTGGTATTAATGAAGGGAGAACAATGTCTGAATTCCAAGAGACCTGACTTGGAATTCTGGTTCTGTGTGAAACCCTGGTTAATCTCTCAGATTCTTAATCATCTAATCTTTAAATTTAAGATAATGTCTTTAACGCAGTAATGACATTAAAATGACTAAATGAAATGGCAAATATTTCACATCTACTTTTTCAGAGCACATAACAGATAGTTAGTACTCAATAGGTCTCATTTCCTTTTTGTCTTCTTAACTTATTTCTCTAATACTTGGTTTCCTTGACAGAACACTTTATGGCATTTGCATTTATGGTGTTTATATTTAAATTACCATTTTAGTATGTAATAGAGTCAAATGTTTTTATGTGCATAACTCTAAAAATGAAAAAAGGTGAAACAAGTATTTGATAAATGGATTTAAATTCATATAGCTGACTTCTAATTTTTCATAAAGTGTTTGCCAGCACGAATGCAAATGAAAACATAATTATTGTTATGTAGTTATTTTTGACCTTTCTACAAATCAACAATCAGCTATTTAAAAAAAAGTCATTCCTTTAGACAGGGTTGTGATAAGGATTATATTTTGAAATATTAATGTTTATAATAGACTGAATCATAAGTAACTGAGACTAAGAAAATAGCCGCTTTGGGAAATTTACATAAAATATATGTAGGAATAGCTCATTCTCCCAAGGGTCATATATTTGATAACATTAGATCTTTAGAATGAAACTGAAAATGAATATAAAGAGAAAAACAAAGTAATTAGATAGCATTATGATATCCATAACAAGATTTTTTTTTAAGATTTTATTTATTTATTTGAGAGAGAGAATGAGAGAGAGAGAGCACATGAGATGGGGGAGGGTCAGAGGGAGAAGCAGACTCCCTGCTGAGCAGGGAGCCCAACGCGGGACTCGATCCAGGGATTCCAGGATCATGACCTGAGCCGAAGGCAGTCGCTTAACCAACTGAGTCACCCAGGCGCCCCATAACAAAATGTTTATAGCACAGAATATTATGTCCTCTGTTATAGCTTCTTCTTAGAAGTATTTTTCTCTGTTTGTAAAAAATTACATTCTTATGAAAATTATGGAACATAATGAAAGAGTAAATAAAGACAGTAACAATCATTCACAATCCCATAATATTGAAGTATAGTTCCTTCTTATTTCTATATATGTTTTTGTAAACTACAAAGTATCATAATTGCCAGACGCAATAATTACAAACTCAGAATAACAAGTTTGACATACTGTCACTGTTCAGAGTTTAGTAATAATAACTGCTGGTATTCATTAGTCACTCATTAGTGTTCTAAGCAATGATCTACAAATGTATATTTTTATGTAATTTATAATATTACATACACCACAAATAATCTATTGATGTGGTTACTAATACAGAGACATTACTCATGATGAATGGGGGGTTTTAAGATTTTTTTTTTAAAGATTTTATTTATTTATTTGACAGAGAGACACAGCAAGAGAGGGAACACAAGCAGGGGAGTGGGAGAGGGAGAAGCAGGCTTCCCGCAGAGCAGGGAGCCCTATGTGGGGCTTGATCCCAGGACCCTGAGATCATGACCTGAGCTGAAGGCAGACGCTTAACGACTGAGCGACCCAAGCGGCCCTAAGATATTTTTTTGTTGAAAGTCACACAGAAATAATCTGTGGATTTCAGAATCAAATCCAAACCTTTCTAAATTTAAAACCTATTTTCTTATCAATATACAACGAGAGTCAAGACATTTCATTACTGCTTCCCCTATATAACATGTATGACACACATTCAAAAATCATAAGCATTTTAAAAAGTAAGAAAAGTTGATGGGGGTTGGGGTGTTCAACAAAAAAATAGTCCAGAGAAGCAAATCCAGAAATGGCCCAGATGACAGAATTATCAGACAGGGAATTTAAAATAACTATGTTAAAACTTCTAAAGTATCTAGGGGAAGAATTTGGCATCATGAATGAAGAGATGTGTATTTTCAGTAAAGACATGGAGAAACACAAATGAAAATTTTAGAAATAAAAATTAATATCAGGAATGAAGATTTCCTGATATAAACAACAGAGTGGATACAGCAAAAGAAAGGATCAGTGAAGTTGAAGAGAGGCTGATTGAAACTATTCTGAGACATTAATAATAATGGTAATAATAATAGAGTGAAGTAAAATAAAACAGCATGTGCAAGACTTGTGTGGGTAATATCAATTAGTCTAACATAAGCATATTTGGCAATCTAGGAGAGAAGAGATGATGGGGCAAATGAAATTATTGGACTGATGGCAGTGATATAAAGAAAGCTATTAACCAACATATTCATTAAGTTCATTGACCACCAAGTACTACATAAAACAAACACAAACCAGACAGGCATTCTATTTTTTCAACAACTGAAAATCAACAGGAAGGTTCTGACATTGTTATATGTTTGTTCTGAAACCCCTGAGATTCAAATAATGCATAGGTTTCTTCACATGGAGTATTTCATATATAAAATTTATCGTGTAAGTATTACTTATTTCGTGTTATAAAAATTTGTGTATCTAGTAAAATCCAAGTTGCTAGAACGTTGTCTGTTTTCAGTTTGCAGATAGATGAGATTTCATAAATCCTCTGTTAATTCACAAAGAGTGTTTAAGTTGTACAAAAGAAGAGCTTTGTCAAGAATTTACGAGCTAATGAAATTAAAGATATTAAGATTACTATTTTGCAGATTTTTTGATAGTCACTGGCTTTAAATAGATGATTTCCTCAACTGACCTAAATAAAATTAATCAGAAATTGCAAGTATGCCAACAAAGTTCAAGGATTCAAAAAAGAAAAATCAGACACTGGAAAAATGAAGTGGGCTAATGTACAAAATATTATATTTGTATGTACTTGAGGGGAAGTTCCATCATTAGTTTTAAATACTTTAAAGAAGTGTAATTATTCAGGATTCATTTGCTATATTATTAGAAAATTTAACATAACACTTCTTTTTAAAGGAAGAGAAGTTTGATCTGCAAAAGAATTTCTCTCTTGAATTGTATTATTTGAAAATCAAATTAATTGGCATTTTGTGTTGGCGAGTAAAAAAGCAAAAAAAAAAAAATTCCTGGCAATGAAATAAAAAGCAATACATATTTTTCTGTCAATTGTTATTTGATAATTGTACAAAATCTATTGTTAGTAGTGACTATCAGTAAAATGAAGATATTATTTATAAACACCTGGATCAGAAATTGTAGCTCACTATTTAAACATAAAATCGACTATAAAAAATGCATATGAATACAAACTCAAGTCTCTCAAAGAAAAATAATAAAATATTTATTTTCCTTCTACTTATGTAAAGAAAGTGTGATGACTTACTTCACCAGGATTCATATAGATACACCCAAAGCCCCACACCGTAACTCAAATTTCCAATTAAATATACTTTCCTATATGGACAATGATGGAGAAATAACTGAGAAATGTTGAATTATCATATATTTTTTCTGATTATCTAAAAAACCAGAAGCAGATCTGAGATTTTTATAGTTCACAAAGTCCAGAAGAGCTAAAAAACTCAGGTGAATAACTAAACTTCAGACAATGACAGTGTTAAGACACCACGCCAAAACATTATCTCTGGAGCTTAGTGTGAAATGAGACTATAAATCAGTTGGAAAAACAAAGCAAAAAAAAAATTACAAAAATATTAAGAATTTGTTGTTTTTTCTGAACCAAGTCAGTTTTCTTGGTTGTGGAAAACTATAGCAGTGCATGTACCGTAGATGTAAAAGTGTCAGATGTTATAGATTTTAAGATTTGGATGGAAATAAAATCCTCTTCATTAAAGTTCAAAAGACAAGTACTAGTAAGTTTCACCCAAATGAAAGGTTTAACCTAAATATGCTCCCTTGAATATGAGTCTATAATTTAATATTCAAACCGAGACACTTCTGAGGGTGAAAGGTGACCCTGTTAATAAAGTTTACATAACGATTAGCACAAATCAACCTGATCCTGAGCAAATCAAGACATATTGTTTCTCTGATTTTAATCCTAATAGTAATAATAGCTATAATTACCTCTTTCTTACTGCTGTGTAAATTGCAAAGGGCACCATTTTATATCCATATTATGTTGTGTTCCAGATGTCACTAATCCCATAATACTCAATGTGAATGCTATTCCCTAGCTTTGTTGATCTCATCTTTTTATCTATCTCAGCACTCTTCGAAAGCTTTACATATTTTAAATTATTTGTTTTTCCTAACAACTCTGAGATACATGGTATTACGCTCACTTTACAGGTGAGAAAGAAGAGATAAACAACCTGAATTAACCTATCCATAATCTAACAGCTAGTCGGTGAAGGAGCTGGTTTGAACACAAGGAATTCATCACTCTTTCCCAGGCTTTTTATCACTGAACTATAGTTTTCCCCATTAGCATTTTTTCTCCAGTCTGACGTCCTCAGCACTAAGTATAATGCTCTGAGGGTATAAACACTTCCGGATTCAACATGCTTCCCAAAAATTTATTCCATTTAAATTATTTCCATCGTATTAGCCAAAAACATGTATGTGAATTACACAGAAGTGAATTGAGAACATTCCCTCAAAAAAGCTTGAAGGGACAGTTTGTGTTAAGTCAGAGGTTCACTGCTGCCACTTTTATTTTGAATTTTCAAAACATACCGCTTGTTCTTAGAAATGCATTTATATGTTTATTATTCAAGCTTTGTGAATTCCCATTCATTGAAAGATTCAAAACATTCCTCCCTTGCCACAGTCGCTTAGTTGACAGCAATTTGACCTAGTAGTCACTACCCCACGATCAAAACATTCACCTCCAAAAAGTTTCCTTTAAATGGGAAATTAAATCATTCTCAGTTTTGACGTTATATCAAATGTGAAGTAAAGTAAGTGTTTAGTTTTCCCGAACCCACAATTTAAAAAATTAACGCTGAAATATTTATATATGCTGTAATCAAACCAAAACCTAAGTATGCAAATCACCTAAGGGAAAAGTGGGCATAATGGGAAGAGAGTAGCAAGGGAAAAGGAAGCCAATGAATGCATTAAATGTTAAATATTCATCATAAGGATAGCTCCTTTCTCTTTTTTTAGCTCCTAGTTATCTACAGTAAATTAGATGGAAAATACAAAATGGATGTTAACATGGTGAATATTAAAGTGTTAACAAAGTGTGTCAGTCTTAGGAAAAAGTGTTAACTTCCCAAACTATGTAACATTATTTGGACTTAACAAATACAAGAAAATTATCCATCTATCTCTCTATACATTTTTCTTCAGATAAGAAACAGTAATTGAGATAATATATAGATAGATGATAGACAAATAGATATAAACATATAGATATACGGGTAATTGTCTTATCCCTATATGTATATAAATCAAATCAATGTCCATTACGACATCATGTGAAATACCTAAGTGAGTCATTTACCTTGTAGGTCTTGACTTGTCACCTCAGGATACAACACACAATTATCAAGCTCTGCTCTATACAAGCAAAACAATAAAGTTAAAAAAAATATTGTTGGTAGGGACGGGCAGGCAATTCAGCAGATAATTAAAGAGTAACAGTGTTCTTGTCTTATAATAAATAAATTTTAGACTTGTTAGAAAAAGTTAATTAAGCATATGTGTAAAAAATGTAGGAGTAACCACTAAAGGACTAGCAATAAAATATATAGTTTCCAAACAAGAGTGGGCAAAACAAAAAATTAGTAAAACTTTATGAATCCATTAAGAAAAAAAAATCCAAATAAATGAAACATTAATAATAATAAAAATAAAATGAATTACAGATTGCTTATTAATTTTTTAAAAAAATAAACATTTCTACATATTCAACATATTTTAATAACAATTTGTAAAGTGAATAAAGTAAGCAGGACTTCAGTCATACTTGTCACTACTGAGTTGTGTGGCTTTAAGCAATTTACTTCATTTCAACATGTCTTCACTGGATTTCCCATTTTATTTTTTTATAAAGTTTTTTTTTTTTTAATTTGATAGAGAGAGACACAGTGAGAGAGGGAACACAAGCAGGAGGAGTGGGAGAGGGAGAAGCAGGCTTCCCGCTGAGCAGGGAGCCTGATGTGGGGCTTGATCCCAGGATCCCAGGATCATGGCCTGAGCCGAGGCAGACGCTTAACGACTGAGCCATCCAGGCACCCTAGAGTTCCCATTTTAATTATAGTTCTTAGATCAACAAAACATTTGTTTCATAATGTTTCCACTAATTTCTAGAAGTTGAACAAAAGGACCCTACTTATTAGTAAATTTCTAAGGAAAAAAAAAAGGAAAGGAAAGAAAAAAATATATTTAGTATCAAAGTTATCACTGTAAAATTTCTCTAATAAGATGCCTAATAATTACCTTACCTTTTGGAACTCAAAAATACCTATCCCAATGTTTTTGGCCTAAAGATTGATATCCTATATCCAAAGAGTAAATTAAGATTTTTTTTTTCTTTTAATGGACCTATGTACAAAGAATACAAACTAGTGTTGTTGCTGATTCTTCCCTCTCTTAATTAGGGTAGATTCACAGCTTGGGAAAATGAGTTAAACAATGAACACTGTGGTTGAGATAAAGATATTTTGATGGAGAAAAGGGGATTGGACATAGATCTCTGATAAGAAGTGTTCTGAGGAATAATTTTCTCAGCTCTTTCTCTGTGTCATGCAGTGACTGGCCTGGAAAAAGGATCCACCCTTTGTGGGGTTTATTCCCTATGGCTGTGTCTCTTATCAGCAGTGACCAGACATCTATGAGCTGAGCTTCCAATGCACAAGCAACTCTCTACCTTTCAAATTGTACCTAAAAGCCCATCACATGTTAATAATTCAAACACAGCATTTGAAACTAAATTTGAACTAAGGTACTGTGAATAAAGTTGGTCACTAATAAGGCCCATATGTTTCAGTAATTTTACAGCACAACCTGGTAATCAAAGAGAGAAAGTTCTATAATAGATTGGCATTTGCTTGCAGGGCTCAGATTTTACAAAAATGGGAATTCTTCCTTGGGACTCCTACCATAAGAATTACAAACAAGCAATAGAGAAAAGATTGTAAAAAGTTAAGGTCCTACACATTAACTTCTGTACCTTTTATGCATTACCTTGCTTTTTCCAGAGTGTTCTATTCCTCTCTTCAATTTTTATTAGAAAGGAGAATTTCCTAGACTATTTCTTCCCTGGTAGGAGCCATTGCCAACACCAGCTGTCCTAAGTCTGAAGGTGTGGTAAACTGTCAAAACAAAGATGTCCATCCATCATCAGAAATTCTGATACCCTCACATTTTTAAAAAATATATATTATTTAGTGACTTCTCAATGTATATTTTTAATGTGAATATGTGTGTATATTTGCATATGTTCACAATATGTCATATAGAAGGGTTCTAACTTCCTCAATGTAGCTACAATTCATGACAATGTCACACTGAACTGATTTTTCCTATATCTTTCTATGGTTTTCGAATAACAGATTGAACTGAAGGAGCTGCATGCTTACCAGCTACCTAGAATTACTTTTCCCTTTAGAAATAAAAATAATTTACTTTCATCATTGCAAATCTAAGCTACTTCTTTGGAGCCTGAACCTCATCCATAGTGGTTTTGAGTACAACACAATGTATTACATATAAAAAGGGTACAAATCATGTTTGAAATTCTTATTCCAAGAGTTGTTAGCATGGACACCCCTGCAGCCTGCCAAAGTAAAATTATGCTTCCCATTGGTACACGTTAACCTTTTATCCAGGGTTGGAAATAAAGATCGACGGAGCCCAGGTAAGCAGTTTCCATAAACTGCCTGTTTATGGAAACAAATTCTCTGCTTAGATCTCTTCTGCTGAGTGGAAAACATATATTCAAGAAGATTCTATGGCAACGTAGTTTATTTTTATTCAGAATTAATATGCTAATTCCTTCTGGCAATTTTCCCTTCTAATGTCAATTTAGAGCAACTTCATTATATGCAAAGACTCCGGCTTTGTCATGCGACTTTTAAATACCTATGAACAAAACTAATTCCGATGAAAGTTTATCTGAGGATGAAAATAAGTGAGAGCCCAACCAAATATGAATTCTAATATGTGCATAATTCTCCTTACAAATACTCTGGAGAAAACCCTTGGAGCATAATGCTCAGCAACGGTTTCTGGCTGTTTCCCTACTACCTGTCACGCCATGCCTGCTTATTCATCAGCATCTCCATTCCAGGAAAACACAAACTAATAAACAGAATTGCTTCAACAGCATCCTCATTGCCCTTGAGTGCAAACCACATTTAACAAACTGCTTCATATTTCTGAGCCTCAAGCTTTGAGATGACATTATGTGGATATGGAATTTTCAGTGGCAAAGGAAAGCGCCCTCACACACCTGCCCCCAGGACAGTGCCTTTATTTACAGAGTCAGAGATTTGGCTACTAATCAGGTACTGATATTTACTATCTCTATAGCCCCCAATTTTCCACTTCCAACTTTTTCTGTATCATGGGATCCTGGCCAGTAGGGATCCTGTAAAAATAGCCATTATAGTGGCTCATCCAAAACCAGGCTTAGTTTCCAGCCATTTCTTTTTCACGAATAATATCATAAATACTAGCTTGTTATGAAAGTAATAAAAACTATGCTGTTATTTAAATTTAGGAATTGCATCAAATAATTATCATGCTGGGGCTGAAAGAAACTAGAACGTTCAGTCAGAATAACCTAGGAATAAAAGGAATTAAATGTTATTTTCTCATATTTTATATATTGCTTATATATTAAGGTCTTAATAAAACCTGATATTTAAAATATGACAAAGAACTGTATAGGTATGTGTTGCTTTTGTTTGTCTGTTTTTTTCTGAAAATCACCTACAGCCTAAGAATAAAACATAGACCCAGTTTTTCTCTTTGATAACCATGTTAATACCTTAAGTTACATTCCCAATAACTATTTCTTCTGAGCCCTAAAGCCACATGACTCAAAAGTAGGTTTTCTCTCATTCTCCCCACATAAGGTGTTCAAGGTAAAAGGCCCAGAAACTTACCAATCATATGCAAGGTTGCCCACCAACCACCACTATTCACTACTACGGAGATGCTTCAATGCATCAGTTTTAAGAACTCCTATCCCATAGATCAATTATTAAGAAGACAAGACAAAAAATAAAATGTGGAGTCCCCCATGGGTAAAAATCCAGATACTACAAATCAAATTTAGTACAAAATCTCTCTTTCTCTGTCCATCATTATTGTTATTATCATTGATAATATTATTATTTTATCTTTGAGGACATGCATATTCACCAATGCATTGAGACAGAAATCCATCATTGATCTACCCCACAAGTAACTTTGTGCTAAACAAGAATCAGTGGTCTCCTTATATAGCATCTTAGTAACATTTAGCGAAACAAAAGGTACAAATTTTAATTCACCTTTTCATTATTTCAGGAGCCTTGAGAAAAAGACTTCTCAACTCATTTAGGCAAAGTATAGTTTACTTTTATATCTCCAAAAGGAATTTATTCCGCTTTTTAATTATTTGGTCATTTGTTTCTTTGTTTTCTTAGGCTTTTAGCTTCTCATTAGTACCACTTCCCAAGAGGTGGGCATGTAGAACAAAAGTACATGAAATAAAAAGCAATCACAGCGCATGTTCTATGTCCTTGATAGAGCCAAATATCATCTGTAACCTAAGCAGTTAAAATAGAAAATACATGTAAATCGCTTAGCACATTGCCCAGCACTTAGTAGATGGTTGGAATGTATGCTGCACCACAATAAGAAAGTAAACTTAGAATTCCCATCAAAGAGAGAATCGAATGCAAGACAGGAATGAAAAGAAAATCCCTTCATTTTGCTTATGAGGAAGCAGTTCTAAAAGATTTAAGTAACACCTCAAGTAAAGTAAAAGTCAGAATTAAAACTTAACTTCAAATCCTAAACCCTTGATCATTATGCTATATTGCTTTTCAAATATAAAATTATAAAGTGCAAAGATGATGAGAGTCTGAACCAAGAAAGCCAGGAAGGACAGTAAGAAAGAATTACATGAAAAGTCATAGAATGATTGAAAATAAAGAAAACTATATTAGAAATAAAATATGCTATTTTGTATAAAGTTTGCTTTTTATTTTTAAAAATTTGTTTTTTTAAATAAACTCTGCACCTAACATGGGGCTCGAGCTCACGGACCTGAGATTGAGTCGTGTGCTCTTTGACTGAGCCAGCCAGTTGACCCTGAAGTTTGCTTCTTAAAATCACAGTTTACTTTCTAAATTTTATTTTATTTTTTTTTAAGATTTTATTTATTTATTTGAGAGAGAGAGCACAAGAGGGGGGAGCGGGAGAGGGAGAAGCAGACTTCCTGCTGAGCAGGGAGCCCGATGCGGGACTCGATCCCGGGACTCCAGGATCATGACCTGAGCTGAAGGCAGTTGCTTAACCAACTGAGCCACCCAGGCGCCCCACAGTTTACTTTCTAAAAAGTGTGCAGCCATTTACTTCTTTGCAAAAGTAAATTATTTTCAATTAAGACAAAGATTCAATGTTATACAGAAACAAAAAAAGTTAAGAGTTTGCCAAAACAAAGGAATAAACTTTAAGAAAATATCTTAGAGCATGGGGCGCCTGGGTGGCTCAGATGGTTAAGCGTCTGCCTTCGGCTCAGGTCATGGTCCCGGAGTCCTGGGATCGAGTCCCGCATCGGGCTCCCCACTCTGCGGGAAGTCTGTTTCTCCCTCTGCCTCTCTCTCTCTCTCTCTCATGAATAAATAAATAAAATCTTTAAAAAAAAAAAATATCTTAGAGCAGATATTTTACCAGAAAAGGTTAGCATCCTAACCTTTGTTATAAGAAATGAAAGTAAAAGTTTATGTAATTAAAAAAATTAATATAGAATTTATTAAAAAGAAAAAAATGTTTTTTCTTTTTGTTATTTATTCTCTTTTACTTTTTTTTTCTGTTGTTGGTGAGTCAAAAATGAATGTTAATTTTATCTCTTTAAGAATGGCTTTTGTGAAAATAAGGAAACAGATTCTAGGTCTTTCTCCCCCAAAACACAACACTTTAATCTGAAAAATCATGGTAGCATTCCTCTTCAGATAAATCATGTATAGTCTCTGAAAGGTTCTCTCATATCTTGCAAGATCTTTCTGTTGAAAATGTAAAAATAAAATCTTCCTGTGGTATCAATAAGCACTCAAAGGGTTTTCAAAATAAAAGTGCCCTTTGGGAATGGCCCATAATCATGCCTGGCACTTTATGTCTTGTAAAATAATAACTAGGTAAGTAATATAATATACAGAGGCATTGGATAATTGTTTTCCAAGGATCACAGACCAAGATAGCTTAATGCTCCCTGAGTAAAAGTTTGAAAGAATAACACCTTATGTTCTTGCTGTTGCTAAGCAGAACATATATATACTCTGATGGAGATCTTTTACATCTCGATGCATGCCCTTTACCTTCTACAAGACCTCTGTAATCAGCCTGCTGCTAGAGAACAGTTCCAGATCTCTCTGCTCTGCCCTGTGGTAGAGAAACTAACAGACTTAGTAAAATTGAGCTTTTCTCAATTTCCCTCTTGAATTCAGTGAGTTTCTAAGAACCTGGACCCTTAAGTCTAAACCACTTGGTAATGCCTCAATATGAGAGCTTTGATCCACTTAGTTAGAATTGCTCTCATGACAAAATGAAAAGTTCTATAGAAATCTTGGTACTAGCTGATCCCTCTTCCCCTCATTGATATCTTGGGAGGAATATATGTGATGAAATAAACTGGTTCTATGCAAAAGTTGCTCCAGGACTTCAAATTATTAAGTTTTTAGAAGCACAGTGAACGTTTATTTTTATTTTTTAAATACACATAAATACTGCCAGATGCCACTGCTTTAATGGCACTTTGTTGGCATTAAAGATAACCCCTGAGGCTCCTTTATTGCTATGTCTTATTGGCTCAGCAAAGAAATCCTAGCTTTGCTTTGTTACACTGTAGTAGTTAAGAGCCTGTATATTGAGACAATACATTGAATATTCATAACATACACAGAAACCAAGGTTATGAAGATAGGATAATAGCTGAGAAACAAAAAATGGGAAATTTATATAATTCAGAAAAATCTACTAAAAATGCACATGCTGAAAACCCATGTATTGTTTCCATAGCATATGAAACTAACTGAAATAAAGATAGTGTGGCATCATCCCCCTGGATATTTACTAATGCACTACAGAGACTTGGGTAATTAGAGGAGAGGGAGTTATTTGAATAATGAGAAAGTATAATTCATAACATTATAGGCCTTAAACACTAGGCAGTACGGTTCTTCTGACAGTGGGTGAGGATGAGGCTCTGGGACAAGGCTGGGGAGGATTTGAGGCTTGGAGCCTGGAGCAGACAGCATCTTAGCAGGTTACTCCACAGCTGAGGGCCATGATAAATGTCTGGGAAAGAGGAAGGGCCTACTCAAGACGGGACCTTAGGTCAGCCTGAGGAGGAATATTCATCAGTGTAAGATGGGGTAGTGGAAACTGAAGAGAGCACAGGACCTTCAGGGCTTGGGATCTCTGATCACCTTGAAAACTAAGAGAACTTGAAAGGAGCCGAGCTCCCAAAGTATCAGGGGCACCTGTTTACCTGCACCAGTAGACAAATGCTAAGTGCTCTGGAATGGGTAGGTAAGCCGGACCACATGAACATTACATACTATATTTCAAACTGATCTAAGAAGTAGAATGAGGGAGGAGGGACCACAGTCCCAGTCCTACCCATTCCATCTCATTAACAAAGAAGACAGCAGAAAATTGTCACAACTAATGGGAGAGGAGTAGAAATCTATGAGCTCTCAAACACTTCACAGAAAGAAGTGCTAAGCAAAGACTGAAAATAACCCATGATTAACAAAAAGTAGTGGAATACCAGTAGAAAACATTCTAGCAGAAACACATAAGGCAAGAACAACTTCAAATGCAAAACTGAGATGAGGCATAGACCAGAAAGTCTTCCCTTAACCAAGCTGGTTAATAAATTTCACCTATTTTCTGGTGAAATGGAATTGAAAATCAGCATCAAAACAAACAGCATATTTACTGTGAGCCATCATATATTTATATATTATATATATATAATAAATACTAAGTAGTATGCATTATGAAATGTGGATTCAACTATCATAGCAAATCCTTCGTCTTCATCAAAAGGTTCCAAGAGAAATAAGCTGCCAAATATTGCTTTATTGTGTATATATATATCCCAGTTCATTCTAAAAAAAAAATGATATTTTAATGTTGAGTGGAAATGTTTTTATATAGAGAAACCAACAGTGGATAAGCTCCACTAAGCATTTGTGAAAAAATATGTAAAGTCCTCACTTACAAATGTTTATTATAAAGAATTTTGATCATATTTGAGTGTGATACATACATATATGCAGTTAACATAGAATTAAACCTAATTGTACACTTCAAACCTAATTGTACAATCCTTACTATGAGTTTGCACTTTCTCCCTTAGAGGAAGTGGTCACTATGTTAGGTAGAGGGCCTGAGGTACCTGATTCTGTACTGTCTGATTATCCACTTCTTTGAACTCTCCATCATTCTTGTCCCACACCGGTTTTGACAGAGCAACAGGCCTCTGTATCAAGTTGTTGACTAACAGTTACATTGAAAATCACATCTTTGTCAGCTTTTGTTCAATCTTTGATCGCAGCCTATTCACCAACTCAAATGCCAGACTATTTTGTTTCTTCAGTATGCCTAGGAAAAAAGCCTAATGGTAGCTATTTGTAAAGGGCATCTTGGATTTTTGTTAATGTCTGCTCATCTTTTTCTGAAATATCTGCTCTGTTCTGTGCCTTTTTCATTATCCAGATGCCTGCTGTCTTTTTTTTTTTTTTAAGATTTTATTTATTTATTTGACAGAGAGACAAAGACAGAGAAGAGTAGGGGGAGAGGGAGAAACAGGCTCTCTGCTGAGCAGAGAGCCCGATGCGGGACTCGATCTCAGCACCCCGAGACCATGACCCGAGTCGAAGGCAGACGCTCAACTGAGTGAGCCACCCAGGTGCCCCGCCTGCTGTCTTTCCAAAGCAGACTTTGAGGTGTTGTTGGGGGCACAGGTACCCTAGTTTATACTTGGCTCATGTCAACAGCAAGAAGGACATACAGATTGTATATAAGTTGGAAATGCTCCCCAAATAGGCAGTTATGGACAACTTGAAACCTCATTGAGTTCATTTTTGTCTGCCACTTGGGGTTTTCATATTTAACTACTTCAAGCTCATTGTATTTGGGTACATAGGAATTAGAGGATGTTCATGCTGACGGGGTGAAGAAACACTTGCAATATTACACTGTGATAATGCTCGGTATGTGAGTCCCCCAAGACTCAATAAAGACCACTGAAAAACACTTGGTAGATGGGTCCAGAACTTCCTGTGACAGGATTCTAAGCTCGTATACCAGCTCACGAGCTGACTAAACATTTATCTAGATTCTATTTATCCTGATCTGTCTTATCCTTGTGTCTCCATTACACAACTGGAAAGAATTATGCACAGTTAAATTTTCATTTCTTTACCTGATGATTACACAGAACCAACTCTGAGCCAGTTTCTACACTTACGGCTCCATTGAATCAGCTCGGCCAAGGTGATCAGGGTCCTCCTACATGTTGAGAAATGCAACTGATATTTTGTCATTGTTCGTTACTTCTTAGCAGTATTTGATATTATAGAATATCCCTTCTGCTTGAAATACTTTGTTACTTAGCTTCCTAGTCATAATTCTCTCTTCTATTTCCTCGAAACTCTGTTTTCTGGTTCTTTTTATCTCTTTTGCATGTTTACGCTTTCTACCTTCTATTTACTCAAGCTCAAGCTTATTTGGTAAGATTTCTCTCTCCTCATTAGATACTCTCTCTCTAGGCAATATTATCTTTGTTCATGGCTTAAAATACCACCTGTATATAGATCACTTATGAATGAAGTGTTCACCCCAGAGCTAACTTTTGAGTTCTAGCTACATTCATTGGGCTATCCTCAATGACTTTACTCAGCCTCATCTCTTTTTAAAAATCACAGCCTATCTTATAGTCTGATTATAAATGTCATCTTCTTGAAGCTATTAGCACAAATTTCTCCTGCTCTTTAAGCTCTCCTCCACTGCTCTAATAGCACATACTGTTCTTTTATTTTGATCATTACAATGCTGTTACCCTTTTGTTTAACAGAAGAAAGTATGTATAGGAATATTGGCAGGCTCCTGCTAAATAAAGTATTTAAGTTAGAAATAGAGACATAGATTCCCAAGTAAAGATTATATTACCATATTAAGAAATAACTAAGGCAAACATTATCAGTAGAGTAAATAAAAGTAATAAAATGTTCGAGACATGGAATACTACCCTGAAGAGTAAAAGAAAAAGAAGAAATCGCTTAAATATCTAGGAAAAAAAAATTTCAATAACTGATGTTTGTATTGCTTTTTATAGTTTACTGATTACTTTTATGACATTATCTTTTTTAATGTAGCTCGTTCGTTTGCCTTTCACAGGTGAAGCAAATTCAATCAGGGGTTAAATTGTCCATGATAAAGATAAAAACTATAAATGATTTCAGGCCTTCAAAACGAAATGCGTTGGTAATTTTAATGTGGCTCAATTCAATAAACATGATTTAATACATACCCTTTACAAAACATTGCATATGGCACTGTAGAAGTCGTTTTTGTAGTGGGGGTAGTCACAGTAGCAGTAATATAGAGCCTCAGGAGCTCATAAGCAAAAGAATAATTACATGTAAATAAATCCTTTGATTCAAAGGTCACAGCAAGGGTTATATTAAAAGTGTAAAACATAGAGAAATAAGAGATATAAATATAAGCATATAAAAATTCTGAATCCATGTGGGAAGGCATCTTGGGGTATGAGAAAAAGTTCACACTAGCTTCTATGGAGGCAAAGAAATATTAACAGTGTGAGCAAAGAGCCACAGGCAAGAAAGGGAAATCGGGTTTCAGAGGACAACCTAAAAGACAGTAAGATTAAAAAATCCTGAGGCATGAGAATATAATCAGAGTTGAGATTGGAAAGGTAGAAAGGGACAAAATGTGGAGGATTTAAATGACTGGCCGAGAATTTTGAACTTGACATTTTGCCCAGAGCCAGCCCTTGGCTTACGTTTCAAAAACTCAGCTGAGACAATACAAAGAAGGGAGAACCAGGATGCAAGTGTTTCGATTCACTTTACGATTGTTCAGCTATTGTCAAATGTTTGATGAGTTTCAGACACACTTTTCCACAGCTTTGAAATAGGATGACAAAAGGGTTGGACAAGCATATGCTTAATATGACAAAGCTAAATTCCTCTAGTGAAATTTGTTTTAGAAGAGTGCGATGATCACATAGAATTTCAGAGACTTTTCATTGACTGATGATGCAAAATGGAATTCTGAAAGTCATCTTTTTCTGGTTAAAAAGAATCCATCTATACAAAATTAATTGCTGCTGCCAATTATCTCATAAATGTTGGTAGTGTAGCTAATCATTATGAATGACCCAGAACTTAAAAATCTACCAAAACGAAGACACAGTGCATTATTCACTCCCATATGTCATACCCCATAATAGCCTGAACAAAAGCAGCTGTGAACATAATACAAAAAACAGAAAATGTGAAGGGAAAAAAAGGCCTAAGTACTTTTACCTTACTTCATACTTCTTTGTGATTGAAGAAACTAATTTATGAGTAGAGGATTGAAAACAGAAAAGAAAATCTGAAGTTTTTAAAATACACTTTGAGTAATCTACTCTCTCTTTATTTAACAAACACATATAGCCCTTACTAAATGTTTGACACAGTTCTGGGAACTCACTGCAGCTTGCTTCTCCAAAGCCAGTAGAAGGATCTTTCCAGTTGGCTAAGATCACAGGATGACTATCCCATCATCTTTGCATATTCTATTGGCTAGAAGGAAGTCACAAATTCTGCCCACACTCAACAGAAGGAGATAATCCAAAGGCATTACTCATTGCAGGTAATCTTAGAATCCTGCCTACCCTATAGAATAAGTGTCATACTAAGATGGCTTCACATTCTTTGGTATTTAGAAACTTCCAGAGATGAAAAAGTAAATGGTTTTCAGTTCCTACTTTTGACATTCTTAAAAAGTATTATCACATATTCCCCTCTTTGTATAAATGAACATATGTCCTTTTAATCCTTTTTTAAAAAAAAATACATTGATGTATTTTGAATCCTTTTCAGATTGCCCATGTTGCCAATAAACAATACAGAGAAAAAAGTATTAAGAGGGAGAGAGATGAGAATGATCTTATCACCTTTCTAATCCATGTATCTTAATCGCACATATTATCCTGAGATATAGTTGTGATGGCACTTCAGCATATAATTCTAAATTATTCTTTTTTATGGTTGTATAGCCAACATATAATCAGTCAAAACTTAGAACCCCAGACACTGCAATTTCTTTTTTTTTTTTTAAAGATTTTATTTATTTATTTGACAGAGAGAGAGACAGCGAGAGAGGGAACACAAACAGGGGGAGTGGGAGAAAGAGAAGCAGGCTCCCCGCAGAGTGGGGAGCCCAATGTGGGATTCGATCCCAGGACCCTGGGATCGTGACCTGAGCCGAAGGCAGTCGCCTAACCGACTGAGCCACCCAGGCGTCCCGACACTACAATTTCTAATTAACAAATAATTTTAAAGCTTGCTTTCCCTGGATAGTACTTTAAAGTAGGAAAACAGAACACACTAGAAAGTGTATGGCCTACCCCTGTTGACTGTCTCGATATTATTCTACTAGGAAAGATAGCTATTTTCTTCTCTCATAGCAAAATATTTCCTTTGAGAAACTTAAAAGTCCCTCAACTTTGACAAAACTAGCCAGGATATTAACAGATGAGAAATCGACTAAAGCAAAAAGGGATAAATTCAGAGATGGGGCACGAGTGGTAGACTCAAAGCACCACCAAACTTAACAATAGCAGTGGGAGGACATCATTGGAGAAGGAGGTATGGAATCTAGGAGAGAACAGGTTCCTATTTTATATCTTTTTCTCTCAAATCTGGCATTCCTCCCTTTGTTTGTTTTAGGGCTGAGACCTCCTGAAGCATCTAACATATTGTAAGTATTTCTGTGTAAACATCTAGCAAGATGTTCTAGGATTCCCACATCTTAGCTCTGACCTACCTTTCTAGCCAAAACAGTCAGCTCACTACCAACATTCCCTGTCCTGGCTCAGTATATCATGTACTATTCCCCAATACAACTCAGTCTTCTCATCTATAAAATGGGTCTACCCTATGGGGCACCTACCTAATTTGATAAGAAGCGAGTGAGATTCTAGCAGCATGCCTGCCTCAGCAACTATGTTCAGAATTAAGCTTATTTTTACACAAAGAAAAATAACTTTTACTTCCACTGAATGAGTTGAACCTTGAAAAAATAGGAGAAAGACCTATTATTGCAGGTAGAGAAAAGAGGTCCAGATGAGAGCCTGACAGGCCAGGTGGACGAAGCCCAAAGAACAACCAAAACACAAATGGAGCATATTTCCTATGTGATGGGCTTATATTTGTGAATGGCTTCCTGTCTGGCTTGTTGTAGAGTAACTTTATAAAGTATAATATTATGCTAATTGCTGTAATTAAGAAGTGTTACATTCAATTATGAAAAATATTGTAGGGAATTAGGAGAATTAGGGATAGATTTGCTTAGAGAGCCATAAAAAATTCCAAAGAGAGTAAGAGCACTTGATATGTTGGAAAGAGCCATGCAGTCCAATCAATGCCTGGTTTTTCAGGTGAGAAACTCAGCACCAAGAAAGTTGAAAATTACTTGCAATCACATAGCTAAAATTAGAATTTTATTCCCCAAATAATACTCTTTCCATCATGTCTCATGGCTATACACTAATCTGTTTTTAATATTTATTTAATGCTTAAAACTTTTATTTAATAGTTTCTTTTGCACTCTGCTAGAGTCAATACCCAATCTATCCTCTGCAAAACTTTTGGTATCTGCATTGTAGATAAATTCAATACAAGACAAATTTATCAAGGTTAAAATCATTTGAAAGTATTTATTTTGATTTCCATTATGCATTTATTATTTGCAAGTAAAGAAAGTACTTATTTTGAGTAAAATGTCAGCTTTTTCCATGACCAAGTTATTTTGGATTTAACCCAAGTAAGAGCTAGAGTAGGTTAATATAAGGATTTTCTTAAAATTTTTCTGCATTTGTCATCCCAATGAAAAGATGCTCAATATCTAGGAGAGAGGAAGAGTCCATTATATACCACACTTAATAAAATCAAGTTTCAAACTTATGGTACCATTAAAATTGAAATTCTGGTCCATCAAGTGTTGACAGAAATCAATAAAAAAGAAAATGCAACCAAACTTACCAACATTTGAATAGGTTCTTTTTTAGGTGACTAAACCTAAGCTGAAAAAAGTAGAATCTAAACTATTATTTAAACTTGGATAGAAAACTCAGCATGGCTCAGTGAACCATTTTTTCCCTTCTTTATCCAATTTTAAAATTACATTTGCCTTTCAAAACCAAGCATAATTAGTATTCTCCATGAAAAAATAAAAAGAACTAGTTTTTAGTTGTGACATATAATATACTAGACACTTACCCAGATATTCTTATTTAATCCTATGAACAACATGTATGGAAAAATCTGGGATAAACAATGTTGAGGGTCTTACACAAGTTAGTAAGTAGTGGAGCTGGAATTCAAACCTAGGGTTTGTGCCACATTTGAAATTAAGGATTTTAATGATGTGTTCTTAATACTTCTATCTTCAATGTGGAATATCATAGTCAATAATTTGCTTAAAGTGGTATTCAGAAAAGGGTGATGGCTATGTCTTATTATATCTATCCCACAAACACTACAGCATGTGTTCTGTATAGTGACAAGTACCCAATTGTATGTGTGTGTGTAACTGAGAGTTTTAATGAGTCCCTGAGGAAAGGGTTTATTGCAAAGGGTATTAGAAATCTGTATCCTTCATGCCAAGGAAGGAAGATGAGATAAACAGTTGGCTATCAACACAATGCTTATCCCTTCTAATTTTGTCTGAGAGGATCTTAACATTTTCCTCAGCTTGACTAAACTTTAGACAGGCTTCTTCTTGATTCTAGGCTCCTGACTCTATTTTCTTAGAGCATTTCCTTGAGAAAACTTACCATTCTAAACTATTCCTCTGCCCACTTGAGATTTAAGTTTTTTGAAAAGCCTCTTGCCAGTTTTATAACCCAGGCATACCTTTCTCAAGGACCTGGGGACCATCCTTTTGAAATGTAATCATCAGGGAAGATTCTGTCACCATCTCCCAGTCTCTATGAGGGAGAAGGAGCCTAACTTCAGTGTGTGTCTTGCTCAATGTTTGTAAAACTACCTCCTGTCAAAGACGCTAGAAGTCTACTTTTCCTTGGGTGAAGCCAGTTAGAAAACACAGATGGCCTGTGTCCCGGGGCGCACTGCATTTCTCTCGCCATTCGTTCCAGTGGAATGAATTCTGACTGAGTTCTGGTCTCTTTCCTCTCTTGAATGAAGTCCTCCTTGCCTGGTGCAATTTTTGCTTTGATAGTTTCTTCCCTGCATCACAGGAGTAAACAGGAAACTTCATTTCCCAGAATCTCTTGCTAGTAGAGTTCTGATTAGATGTCACCAGTGAAAGAAAGTCACACAAGATTTGCAATGCAAGGAAACCACAAGTCATGAGTCCTTTTCGGCAATAGCAGGCAGATGCATGGGCTTTGTTGGACTTCTGTGCATCTGTGAGTTACCTATCTTAATGCAGATGTGTACTGTGACCACTGTTGGCAAAGTCTTGACCTGGGGCAGTAGCAACTTTCTGATTCTCTGTGGGTGATCAGTCACCCTAGCAGTAGCTTTTCCTGACCAGTTCTGCAACCCTTATAATGATTTTGTAAGTACCTAAATCCCTGTGTTAAATCTCCTCTTTCTGGGCGCCTGGGTGGCTCAGTTGGTTAAGCGACTGCCTTCGGCTCAGGTCGTGATCCTGGAGTCCCAGGATCGAGTCCCGCATCGGGCTCCCTGCTCAGCGGGGAGTCTGCTTAAGAAAAAAAAAAAAAAATCTCCTCTTTCTTGAGAAAAGTAGAGTGTTTTCTATTTTCCTAACCAAACCCTGACTATAGCAGAAACAAGAGAAGTAACTGACTGATGTTTTTTTTCTCATTAAATCCCACTTAAAGAATCTCATCACTATGCTAGTAAAAATAGAGAGAAGCTTTGAGTTTGGAAAAAGAAATACCTAGCAAGATTCTCTGTTACTTTCTAGGCATTTACACTAAGGCAGATTCCCCTCATGTATCTGGAGACAGCCACACTTGGCAGAACTACGTAGACCATGCTCCATTCATGATGACTCCATAACAGGACCCAAACCAAAAGCTGTATCTTGTGGACCTTCTTTGTCAATCACTTTTAACAAGTCTCAGCCTTTTCCACTAAGTTTTGCCACATATATTTAATTTTAACTAGTGTTACTTCTCTGCAGTCTGCATTGTGAAACTGTCCTGTTCTGTATCCTTATTTGTTAATTTTTCTCTTTGCAACCCCAAATTCCATCTTCTCGAATGGTAATGCCCAGCTAACATGATAAGATACATGTTGAGAGGGGCAAATAATAAGCTATAAACTGCCAGTTGCAGAGTTCAAGAAGTTCATGTCTCATGTTCACAATTCAAATTACAAAAATCCTTGTCATATTATTTTTCAAATCACCTCAATTTATCCTAAAACTAATAGTCTCAAAGAGAGCCCTTTTTCCTCCCAAATATTGAAATAGGTCAGCTTTAATGTATAGAAAGTGACCTATACAGTTCTTTAAAGTATATAATTTTTCCTTTTTTAATATGAAAAGATATTATTGTCTGAAGAGAAAATATCCATATTTTAAGCATTACTTTAAAGATAATCACATACTTTAAATATATATTATTATAGTGGTCATTATTATTAAGGGACTGATAATTAATTTCCTATTTACTATTAGAAGGGGTTACTATGACTCATTTTATTTTATATTTTTAAAAGATTTATCTATTTATTTTGAGATACAGAGACAGAGAGCATGAGTGGAAAGGGCACAGGGAGAAGAAGACAGAATCCCAAGCAGACTCCATACTGAGTGTGGAGCCCAGTGTGGGGCTTGATCTCACGGCCCCAAGATCATGACCTGAGCTGAAATCAAGGGTCACTCGCTTAACTGACTGCACCACCCAGGCACTCCACCATGAGTCATTTTAAAACTCCTCAGAAACTTTTCTTAATTGATTTTATTTATTTATTTGAGAGAGAGATGGAGATAGTAAGAGAGAGCATGAGCGGGGAGGAGGGGGAGAAGCAGGCTCCCTGCTCAGCAGGGAGCCTGATGCAGGGCTGGGTCCCAGGACCCTGGTACCATGACCTGAGCTGAAGGCATACGCTTAACCAACTAAGCCACCCAGGTGCCCTACTCCTCCAAACTTTTATAGTATATTTTGCTTCCTCACTTATGAAAACCTAATTCAGTAAGTCATTTTTTCTCTTTTAAGTAATTTATTTAAATTCTGATTTAGTATTGTGAGGTTTTATTCTCTTTTTTCCTTCATCTTCTTGAAAATGACAACAAAAAAGAGGACTGAGATTAGAAAGACGAGACATCTAATCAGCTCTACATATTTCAAAGGAAGAAGTCACTTTGCTGCAAAGTGGATCTGATGAAGAGCTCTTGCGTAAAGCTAAATAAGCTCTGTGACAATTAATGGCAGTAACAGAAGAGTGGACAGAGGAAGGGAATGAATGGTTTTGTGAACCTAGAAAGGTAGAAATACTGGAGTCATGGAGGTGATCATCTAAAACTACCTGGACATCACATAAATTGTTATAAGAAAATGACAATTAAAAAATATTATTTCCCTTAAACCTTAGTATGTTTTTCATCCCAATCATAGGAACATATAACTTAAATAAATGCATAATATTACTGAATATCCATTTTTATACCAAGGTACCTAGGTACTAGAGTTCATTTACTTGTATAACTTAACATAAAAAAAAATCACCTAAGGTGTAATAAAGTTAGTGAATATGCCTGATTTAAAATATATTTGTTAACTAAATATATTACGTTTTCACAACTTCTTTATTTATAGGATTATTTAGAAGAGCAACAATAACAACAACAAAAGTTGTTTAAAATGTCTGAAAATGTCCACTAGCATTAGAACTACATTTTTGAATTGGCATCTTTATCCAGAATGTAAGAACAGAACAAAAATGTCTTTTATTTTTTGCATGTCTATCATATGGATGCAGATTAACATTTTAAATTATCAGGGTCTGCATACTCCCAGGAAATACACATTGTGATTAATTTCAGAATTCCAAATAAAATAATGTGAAGGAATGTATATTTGTTTAAAAAAATGTAAGAACTAATTTTCTAGTTAAAAGGGAGCAAAAGCTGAAGATTTTTTCTAAGAAAGCTCATACTGAGATTAAGTAACATTTTAGGGAATGGGGAGGTCTTTGCTTCTTAGACTAGTTTCTCTTGCTCTTAGACTAGCTTCTAGACTAGACTGATAACCTTCCAAAGGAAAAAAAAAAAATCTTGCCTATCCATAATATGACAGATTACCAGTAAGCAGATAAAGATGATTTTTAATTAAAACAGCATATTAATATATGATGGAATATTACTCAGCCATCAAAAAGAATGAAATCTTGCCATTTGCAACAATGTGGATTGAACTATAGTATATTATACTAGGTGAAATAAGTCAGTCAGAGAAAGACAAATACCACATGATTTCACTCATATGTGGAAGTTAAGAAACAATACAGATGAACATAGGAGAAGGGAAGGAAAAATAAAATAAAAACAGAGAGGAAGACAGACCATAGAGACTCTTAACTATAGAGAGCAAATGGCGAGTTGCTGGAGGGAATTTGGGTAGGGGGATAGGCTATATGGGTCATGGGCATTAAGGAGGGCACTTGTTACCATGAGCACTGGGTGTTGTATGCAAGTGATGAATCACTAAATTCTACTCCTGAAACCAATACCACAATATATGTTAACTAACTTGAATTTAAATAAAAACTTGGAAGGAAAAAATAAAATAAATTAGCATATTATGAGAACTTAAAGAAAATGAACTTATATTGTGAAAAATGCTCTTTTTAAATAAAAAAAATATAATTTTATTTTTCTGTATGTGTCTATGTGTACACTGTCAAAGTAATTAAATAAGGAGGCTATTAGACTGAGGTATCTCTAATGCCCGGCAGTCTGTGTAAGCAAACAAAAATCGTAACCTTAAGGTTACAAAATCCAACTGCTAAGGGCAACCAATCGTAAACAGCCAACTAGGCTTTTGGCTGCGGTCAATCAAATGATTTCCTTTCTTTGTTTTTGCGCTTTCTCTCCAAAGTCTTTCCCTTTGCTCCTGACAGTGGAGTTGTTCTCCACTCTCCGTCTGCCACTGCCCAATTCTGTTTGATTTCTGCTCAAATAAACTCTTAAAAAATTTTAATATGTTCCAGTTTAATCTTTAAACTGGTAAATTTGCATGGAGTGATTAAGAGTAAAGACTTTGGGTCAGACTACCTTGTAAATCCTCAGTCTTATGCTTTCCTCCATTTATCTAAATGTATGATCTTAGGTAAGTCAGTATCATCTGTCTCAATTTCTCTATCTTTCTCTGTCAAAAAAAAAAAAAGCAATTCACACCATTGAATTAGATTTTCTCTTCATTCATTTATTTTATGAATACAAAAACAAAAACAAAAACACAAAAATACACCAGGACCAGCTTTACTCTAGTTAACATTTAATACCGAATAAGGCAAAATTCAGGACTTTGCTTGGTTATGGAATCTGGCATTATTAACATTAACACAAAAAATATAGTTTTTTATTCCAATCTTACCCACCCTAGACTGGTCCAATACTTGGGGGAAAGCAAGTTCTTTATTTGAGTTCAAGTTGCAGCTGTATTTTCTTTCATGCATACCATAAAAACTGGAGAAACCATAATAGGGCCGGGCACTATACTCTCACCACCATGAGAAAGAAAAATAAAAGTAAAATGTACAGATAGTCTGAATCATTTCTCTATAAAGCCAGACCTATATGCCTCAAATCTCCAAGGAAAAGTGCTCTTCTTGGGCATTCAAATCACTCAAAATCCTGCTGACTCTAACATTGTATTTTCAGTGACAAATAAAATATGGGCACACAACACATGAGCAGTGTGCATCTCCAAGCGGACCATGCAGCCTCGTCCCTGCCTGGATTATTGCCCAGTAGATGGCACCGTGGAGACAGGGGCCATGTCAACCTTGGCTCCATACTTTATCTACCTCCATTTTATGTATCTATGAAAACCACCTCTATATATTTTGCAATTAAGGCTGCTCACGATGAAAACTCAGAAGCATGCCAAACACATAGAGATGCTAAATGGAGTGGAGAGCATTGGCAATAACTTGGTACAGGTTGTGAGGAGAAAAATTTGACTCCATAGATCCAGTTAAATGTAATGTAACAGATGCCCCTCTGTAAATATAGTAACTTCTCATTCAGCCATCTGTGCTCTAACTTGCTTAGTCCAAACATGCATTTACAAAGGGTTTCATTCCATTTACAAGAGTTTGCATGTAGGCTTTCTTTGGATGCCAGCTGTTTTCCATTCAGTAAGCATGCAGCTTGTGAAGAAGGACAATCAAAGGTCACATTTACTTGGTTTAAAATCTCATGCCTAAATAAGATCATATAGAGGCTTTTTGCTTCCCAATCCTATTTTTGTTAATCTGTTCTTTTTGTTTTTTGGGGTTTTTTTTCTTTTCTTTGTTTACTTTGAGGTAATTGTTGATTCACATGTAGTTGCAAGAAATAGGACAGAAATACTACATACCCTTTATCTAGTTTCCCCTAATCACAAATCTTGCAAAACTACCATAATCCCCTTTTCACACCTGTAATAAAAACCTCTTGTTAATAGATTATAGGATTTGACTCACCTTCCAAATCAGTTAATATAGAGCAGGAATCACATTCTATTAACCTCTTGTATAATCACTAACAAGACACAGTCACCGCTGTGACTCAATTGTTGGAATAACTGCTCTTTACAACCTGAAGGGCCACATCACAAAGTCGCAAGGGGCCAGGTGGAAGTCAGATTTCTGTTTCTTCACAAGGTAAGGTCATGCATCTCTCCAAAACCGAAGACTAAAATACTGTTGGAATCAGCTCAACCTAACATTTCAATTTCTGATATAAAACTGGGGTCCATTTTGATTCTTTTTGTCAATGAGAACTTGTTTTAAATTATTCCAAAATAAGTAACCCATATATTTGTATTTCTAGTCTTTGGAACATAGACTTATAATAATACTAATTGTTGGACGTTTACAATCAATATATAAAAGTCTAACTATTTCATTTGATTTTAATAAATCTTCTCTAACCTTCAAATTTCAAGGGATCAAATAATATTTGGATATATACATATGAGTACATAAATGTGTATAAAATATATATACTTATGTATAAAAGAATTATGACACCAGCTAACACTATTTATTTCCAGTATGTATCATAGAATGCTACTCAGGAAATTCAGCACAGAACTAACATTCATTTTAGCAAATAAACTAGCTTTCCTGGCTTTTCTTGCTTTTCTCATTAACTATGAACATTTTGATTTTTTTTCCCACTTTGCCACCATGGGAAAGAAAAATAAAAGTAAAATGTACATTAGTCAACTTCTGCTTTTTAACAACTCAGAGAATTAAAGTAGACTAAAATTAAGATGTATGATCCTTAGAGGTTTATTGTAATAGGTCTATAAGCCATAGAAGTGAGTACTTAAGCCTCGGTATTAGTCAATGAAATTGAAATGATTGGCTAATAATAGGGAGAACACTTGGATCACTGGAAGATTTTATTAGCCACTGCATTAGTTTTCTATGGCTAAATTGCTGCAAACTTGGTGGCTTAAAATGATGTGATTTTATTTTCTTATAGTTATATAGTTCAGTAGCTGAAATAAGTCTCATGGAAGCTGGTAGGGCAACGTTCCTTTCTGAAGGCTCTAGGGGAGTATCTGTTTCTTTGCCTTTTCCAGGGCAAGGAAGGCTGCCCACCTTCCCTGCTCATGGCTCTCTTCCTCCGTCTTTAAAGCCAACAGCTATGCATTGTGTTCTCACATTCTATCACTCTGACTTCCTCTTCTGTAATCAAATCTTCTTCTGCTTCTCTCTTCTGCTTCTTCTTCCACTTCTAAGAATGCTTGTGATTATAACCCATGATAATGTCTCCATCTTGAGCTCCTTATTATCTGCAAAGTCTCTTCTGCCATATAAGGTGATATGTTCATGGGTTTTAGGAATTAGGAGGTGGACTTCTTTGGAGCCCATTATTCTGACTACTACAGTCCCTGAATTGTATGCTTTTACTCACTGATCAAACATTAACTGAGTGCCTATTATAAGCAGAGAGATTTGGGCAATTCTAATAAATCTACGCTACAGTATTTGTGCAAAAGTAACTTCCAGTTTATTTAGGGAGAAAGGGACTTCCATGAAGAGAAAGGGAAATGATCTAACAAATGCTTTCACCTTCAGACCTGGAGCTATCCTTGACACCTTTTTTTTTTCCGTCCCCAGCCCCATCCATTCAATAACAAATCTTACTGATTTTACCTACTAAATGTCCTCAATCTTATGTTGTTATGACCCTGACCTTGCAGTCTTTTAACTACAAAGCTGTTAAAGGTAAGAAAGAGTACTGTCTCCCTTCCTTACAGATTGAACACAGTGAGTTAAAAGACTGATCACTGATTAAGAAAGAGAGCTACACATAGTTTCCAGGCTAGGACAGCCAGAATAGAAATGGGAAGAAAGGCATCACTTCTGCCCATAGGTTATATCACATTATATGGTGTATTTATCAGAAACTACTGGTTTTGTTTGTTGTGTGGTGTTTTTTGTTTGTTTGTTTCTGACATAAATAAATAAATAATTAAATAAATGAATTATCTTCTGGAAAACAATGTCAGATACGAATGCCATAATGATTCAAAAATAAATGTGTTTTATCTTAGCTTAAGAAATGTGCTGCGAAGACAAGCCAAGTTCTGGTGGTTCTGTAACTCTTTCATTCTGTCCTGGAATGATTTATCCTAGGCAAAGAAAACTGATATTTGGTGTTTCTAATTTTATTAGCTGGGAACGAGCCACAGCAAACTAAAGTGAAATGCAAATCCGAATGCTAAGAGGTATGAGTCTCTTAACAAGGTGTTATAGGCTGCATTGCAGTGCCCCCCCAGCCCCCCAAAAATCTGTTAAAGTCCCAACCTTCAGTATCTCAGATGTGACTGTATTTGGATATAGGGCCTTTAAAGAGATAATTAAATAAAAATGGGGTCCTTAGAGTGGGCCAGAGTCTAGTATGATGAGTGTCCTTAATAAAGAAGAGATTCTGACATGGAGGGAAGATCATGTGAAGACACAGGGAGGAGATGGCCATCTACAATCCAAGGAGAGAAGCCTCAGAATGAACAGCCCTGTGGACACTTCGATCTCAGAGTTCCAGTGCCTAGAATTGTGAGACAATATATTTCTGTTGGTTAACCCAGTCTGTAGTATTTTCTTACATAACCCTAGCAAAGTAAGATAGCAAATAACCTTGAAAACTACTATCGAGTGGGACACAGTTAAAAGCCCATTGTTAAATGGCTAAAAAATTGAGTAAAATAAAAGATGACAAAGCTCAACCTGGTTCATTGTACAACACATACAAAGAGCTATTCATAAGCTGACCCATCTTCTTTTAATCATCCAGCACCTTATAAAAGTGGAAGTTATCTTCAATAGATGGTAAGTTGTCTTAATAGGAATAAAAGATGCAAAATATAAGAAAAAATGATGTAATCCAACAGTTGTAATGATAAATTAAAAGCTAAACAATTGGGAAAAGACAACATGAGCATCAATATATTCTGTTTAAAGGAAAAAAAGAAATGACTTTGGAAATGTATCATGACTGGAGTAGAGCAAATTAGGTAATTCACAACTGAGTGGCATCCAAAAATCTTTAAAATTACTTGACTATATTACATTACTAAAATCCGACATTAATGCAAAAACTTTCATTTTTAAAAAGGTGTGGTACTAAAGAAACTTTTATTTGAACACTAGTTTCATGGGAAAGAAAATGTATACATATTTGTATCTAAAAAGAGAAAAATAAAATATGGGAACTGACATATTTATTATAAGATTATTTCTAATTGTGGAAAATTATAAAACAACCTAAATGTTAAATATGAGAGAATAACTAAATATATGATGATATATCCAGTAGATGAAATATTAGGTAGCTAAGGGAAGTAGGAAAATGCTAAGTATCAAATTCTACCTATTTATTTGAGAAGGTAAAGAATTCACTTGAGAAAGAAAAAATAGGGAAAACATGATATTTTTGATGTGTAATCAGTAGCAGTTTAAAGAAAATATTGCTGCTATGTTCTTATAGTAAATAGTTTAATTTCTTTGATTGTGGTATATAAAGATTAAAATACACCAATAAAAATAATGAAAATCCATTTTATAAAGTGCTTACCTTTACTACTACTGATTTAAATATCAATTTGCCCCTGAGAAATGTCTAACAAATCTCCACATCCTTGTTGCCACGTATACCTGGCAAATAAAGTGCTCACCAGCATTTTGTGAGACAAGAACGTGAACTCTGGCTCTGAACTACCTGAATTTGATTGAGTTCTACCAATTACTGGCTTTGTAACTGTTAATCTCCCTATGCCTTGGGTTCTTCTTCTATAAATGGTTATAATAACAATGCCTTTCTCACAGGTTGTTATTAAAACTAAATGTAGATGTATTTGAAGTATAGAGAACAATCTGGAGTGTAGTCTATACTGGATAATAGAATTAATGAAGGAATGAAAGATCTTTAACCTCTTTAAAGCACCTATTTTCTGCAAATGTTTCTATCAAATTCCCTACTTCTTGAAATTTCCTTACTTGTCTTTCTTCTTCTTTTATGGTGATGACATTTTAAAATTAAAATAATCCTCATCATGCTCAGGGCTCCACAGATTTGAGAGAATGCTTGTAAGACAGACACTAGATTATTTTATTTTTAAATATTTATTTATTTAAGAGTGAAAAAGAGAGAGAGAGAGCGTGCACAAGCAGGGGGAGTGAGACAAGGAAGACAAGCAGAATCCCCACTGAATGGGGAGTCTGACATGGGACTCGATCCCAGGACCCTGAGATCATGACCTGAGCAGAAACGAAGAGTCAGATGCTTAACCGACTGAGCCACCCAGGCACCCCAGACATTAGGTTATTTTAATGGCAGAGAAAAGAAAGCAAATTGTCCAACTGGATATTCCACAAGTGAAGCCTGAATGCAAAGCCTAGGTGCTAGTAGGTATTGAAGAAAGGCCAGAGGCAGAAACCCCCAAATGGAATCGGTGGATAGACTGAAATGGGAGGTTAGAGAAGAAAAAGAAGGCCATAAAACCAAAGTGGCCTCGTTTTTACAATTTTGCCTGGAAAAATGCCCTTGGAATTTGCTTGCAAACTGAAAAATACTGGAATTTCCTTGAAGCTTATCTGCTCTCTGCAAAGGTGTTGTTAAAATTAGAATAACCTGAATTTAAACTAATTTGCCACAAAATCTTCCATTAATTAACCTTTCCTTGTGTGTTCTCAAACTGTGTGTTGAAATCGTTGAGTCATTGATATATTCAGAACTGCAAGGATGAATAAAAACCTCCTACTCATCAGAAACGAAAATCATCTGAATATGAACCTTAATTTAAGCCCATGAACATTTATTGAGTGTGTCCTATTGGTGCAGCAATGAACTCAGTTTTCTGAGAGATACAGAGCCGCCGAGGGCCCAGGTGCTGCTCTGACCTCATGAATTCAACTGATGTGGTTTGTTCAGTTATAGGAATTTCAGATTAATACCTAACACTTTCCGTATCCAAAAGTTTAAGTGTCTTTCAATAAAAGGAACTTCTACAGAAGCTCAGAGAAGGGTTTTTTTTTTTTTAATATTTTTATTTATTTGAGAGAGAGAATGAGATAGAGAGAGCATGAGTGGGGGGAGCGTCAGAGGGAGAAGCAGACTCCCTGCTGAGCAGGGAGCCCGATGTGGGACTCGATCCCAGGACTCCAGGATCATGACCTGAGCCAAAGGCAGTGGCTTAACCAACTGAGCCACCCAGGCGCCCCTCAGAGAAGGGTTTTAATCATCCATTTCATAACTGTACTGTTTGCACCAGGTGGAAGTCAGGCCTTGTGCTCAACAATGAGGCTACAGGACAGAGACTACCAGAGTCTGTCCTCAAAGACTTCCAAGACTAGTGCGAAAGACGGATAAATAAACAGTTGAAGAAAGTTGTGGTGATGAGTTGCTCTGTTATGAACGCTTATGGGAGAATGAGCTTGTAGCCCAGGAGGGAAGACTTCAAAAAGGTAGATGACAGAGCTATTCATTGTTGTTGCTATTATTTTAAGCAAAATGTTACCTGTTAGATTAGTCAAGAGTAAAAAACAAAGTTTTTTAAAAAAGATTTATTTATTTATTTATTTGAGAGAGAGAGAGAGAGAGAGAGAAAGAGAGAATACATGAGTGGGGAGGGAGAAGGGGCAGAGGAATAGGGAGAGTACCGAGCAGACTCCTTGCACACTCCAGCACAGAGCCTGAGACAGGGCTTGAACTCACCACCCCGAGATCATGACCTGAGCTGAAGCCAAGAGTCAGGCATTTAACTGACTGCACCACCCAGGCGCCCCTAGAGTAAAAAAGAAAGTCTTAATTTTACCTTCACTTATTCCTTCTTTGGTGCTCTTCTTTTCTTTAGATAAATCCAAGTGTCTGACTGGTATCATGTTCCTCCCTGAAGAACTTTTTTATTTTTTTAATGTTTCAAGTTTTTATTTAAATTCCAGTTAGCACATAGCATAATATTAGTTTCAGGAGTAGAATTTAGCAATTCATCACTTCCTGAGAACTTTTAAAAATATTTCTTGCAAGTCAGGTCTATTGGCCAAAACAGTCCTTAAATTTTTGTTTGCTTGAGAAACACTTTATTTCTCCTTCGCTTTTGAAGGATAATTTTGTAGCATCCAGCGTTAATTCTAAACCCTGAATATCATCCAAAAGGTCCATTTCAAGTCCCATCAACTACATTAGCTAAATGAAATATGGGTGAAATCTTAGGTATGATTAATCCTGGGACACAATTCCTCTGTATCTGTGGGCCTGTGAACTATAAAACGAGTTACTTGCTTCCAAAATACAATAAATTATGAAGTCAAGTGTGGTTTTGCTTTGTTTTAAGATGGGAGAAACCAGAGGATATTTGTATTTTGATGAAAATGGTCCAATAGAGAGAAAGGGGTTAATAAATTTTGAAGGAAAGGAAGTGGTAGCTTAACAAAAGAATGAATTCCTGGGGGTGCCTCAGTGGCTCAGTCGGTTAAGCATCTGACTCTTGATTTTGGCTCAGGTCATGATCTCAAGGTTGTGAGATCAAGCCCCACATCCGGCTCCACGCTCAGCAGAGAGTCTGCTGGAGGTTCTCTCTCTCTACCTCTCCCTCGGCACCTACCCCCTTTCTAAAATAAATAAATCAGTCTTTTTTTTTTTTTTTTAAAGAGTGAATTCCTTAAAACTGGAGACCAGTGGTTTCCTGCAAAATATGGGGGGATTGCCTTTTGTTTGAATATGAAGCACTTCCTCCATTGTCTCAGGAAGCAAACTGAAGAGGATTGGCAAACTAGGTGGCTTAAAACACCAGAAATTTCATTCTCTCACATTCTAGAGGCCCCAACTTCAAATTCTAGATATTGGCAAGGCCATGCTCTCTCTGAAGGCCCTAGAAGAGGATACTTCATTGTTTTCTCCTAGTTTCTTGTGGTCACTAGCAATCCTTAGTATTCTTTTGACTTTTCGATGCATCACTCCAATCTCTCCATCTTTACATTGTTGTCTTCCTTGTTTATCTTCTTATGAGGATACTGGTCTTCCTTGTTTATCTTCTTATGAGGATACTGGTCTTATTGGATAAAAGTCCACTCTAATTGAGTATGACCTTATCTTAACTTGATTACACCTATAAGCCTATCATCAAATAAGATCACATTCACGGATGCTTAGGGTTGAGATTTCAACATAGCTTCTTCTGGGGACATGGTTATATCTATAACAATCGGTGAATAGATAAGGGATCTAGCATCTCTTTTCCCCTGATGTCCAGCCTAAGAGCCCAGAGACAAAAACAAAGAAGGCAAACATATACAAGACAAAGAATTTTTCCACAGCCTCTGTATTGGTATTTTTAAATTGCATTTCCTACACATTTAATTAGCCACTCAGATAATGAAAACTACCAGTGGGTATATGTTATCAACAATTTATACTTAACTCCTACACCTTGCCTTCTCTCCATTACCAAAACTATGCAACCAAACAGTCCCCACCTACAACTGATACTTCCTGTTTCAGAAGCAACCAGTTGACATACTAACCCAGACTTGTCTGAGTGCAAGTGCTCCATATTCTAATCCTTGCTAGAGGTACCCAAGAGTATGAAAGATAAGCATTCAATTATTTTTAGTTATTTAATTTCGTTTGGTGTCATGAGATTTGTAAGAATTAAGTCCCACTAGGGAGTTCTCCACATTTTGAAATTGTAAATTCAAAGTAGAATATCTACTATTTAGCAAGATTTCACAAATATTTATGTACACAAACACACATATATAAACACTGGAATTAATACACAATATCTGTGATTTATCTTCAATCAAAACAATTTCAGATTTATTCTTTTATCATGGGAAGAATATAAATAATAATCAGTCATTTGGCTTTTAGTTTGAAACTATGTTTCATTAATTCCCCTGACCAACAGGTGTACTATCTCCTTGTCAACAATAAATATTTAATTTACTACTTACTACTTTATCTTCCATTGATGAAAAATTTGCCTTCTTGATTTCTCACTGGTACTAATTTTTATCTCTAAATTTCTCTGTTTTAAAACATTTTGAGATCTGTCAAATGCAGAGAAAATACAGAAATTACTTAACAGACAAGGAATGAAGAGATTTTGAATTTTTGTTCTGTTTGTTAATGATATTTCTAAATATATCTTCTTCCTTTCCTCACAGGTAACTAGTACCTTGAAGTACATGTTATCGCAGACATGTTTTTCCATTCTAACTCCATATGTATATATGCATAACATCATATTTCATCAAATAGGACACCATAAATATAGGATATACCATCATTTTATGTACTACCAAAAATAAAAATACTCTGAAATTGAATTATGACTCATAATCTCAAAATTCAGAGATGTCAATGTGAAAAAACGTATACCTTATCAGTATGAAAAATGGAATATATAATGGTTTGTGTATTTAATTTTTCACACTATCACATATTTCTTTTTTAAAAAAAATTATTTATTTATTTGTCAGAGAGAGAGCACACAAGCAGAGGGACAGGCACGCAGAGGGAGAAGCAAGCTCCCCACTGAGCAAGGAGTCTAATGTGGGGCTCAATCCCAGGACCCTGGGATCATGACCTGAGCTGAAGGCAGCTGCTTGACTGACTGAGCCACCTAGGCATCCCTATTATCATATATTTCTATCATACCAATTATTATCCTGTTATATAGCTTTTAATTTGCATTTTCTCTCAACTTATTCTCATGAAGTATATTTTTGTTTGCATGTGTGATAAGAAAGCAGCTACTTGAGTTGCTGCCTAGGTATTTTACAATATGACAACCCTTTTTATGTCCAGATTCTGGACATTTAGATAGGACTTGAGCTTAGGATTCTGACTCCAATCTCCTGCTTTGCTTTTTCCAGGATACCTTTTAAAGTAACCATTTAGAGTTGAGATCTTGAAAAGTTGGTGACCTCTGCCCAGCCACCTTATAAGTAGTAAGTGCTTGCTACCCTGCTCTCTATTGCCTTCTCCTTCCCGACCTGTAACAAAAAGACTACCCACCCCAACCCTCTTGCCTGTTTCTGGAATTCTTAAGTAATAAATCTTGTGACTTTGCTTCATTTATGAGAATGTATTGAAACTGCACCTTTAGTCAAAAGGATCCAGGGACTTTCCACTTCCCCAAAGTGGGAGCTTTGATCCTGAGGGAGCTACCTGCAGACAATGTGTGGGTGACTTGTTCAGCAGGTCATAATCTGCATATTCTTAGTATACCAGCTACCGGCCCTCCAACACAGCATGGAGATCTAATTCATTTATTTCTATTCATTTTATGAAAAAAAAATTGTTAACTTTCTTACAAATAAATAGGCATTTCTTGCTTTTTTCTCTATTACAAGCAGTCCTCCATGTCCCACTGTGACCATATTCAAAATGTTTTCTGGAGTAGAAACCTAAGAAAAATTGCAAATCCTGCATTGATCTTCCAGACCAAGTAGGGTCACATTCTGAGCTACTGAGGATTAGAACTTGAACATGTAAATTTTGGCGGGGGACACAGTTCAGTCCTTAACAATAGGTAAAACTGGGTTTTTGTCTTAACTTCCAGTCATCGCCCCAGTCCCCCCCCAGACCCAGAGGGATAGGACCCAGGTTGGTTGAGTTTGCAGACATCCACTGAGAGTTACAGTGGTATTTATACCATAGCTCTGCTACCCATTCTGGGATACCTGCCTCTGAGAAAACCCCCAACCAGAGTACAAACTGAGATCAACAGGCAGGTGTCCAAAAAAGAGAAGAAAAAAAATTCACATTGTGATTTTTCTAGATATGACACAATTGTTGACTGACATACTGCATTGCTCATTTGTATCTTTTTCGTTGACTTTTTAAATCAATCTTAACAATCTTAATAGAAGTTCAGATACATTGCAATAAAAAATAAAATGAAAGCAATTTGGGGGGTTTGATTTTTAATTTCCAGTTATGTGGAGCTTTTTCTAATAACACTTTATTTTATGGTTCCAATTTTATTTTATTATAATATTTTTGTTATGCAATCTTATGATATTTACTATTTGCTACTTGTTGAGATTTACTTTGTGACCTAAAATTTTTTTCAATTTTTATTAATTTTCATGGGTATCTAAGGATTCAATATAAATATAATTTATTCTTAAAAAGTAATTTTAGTTCTGCCACATTTAAAAATTTTCACCTTTAGTCATGGTGAAGCAATTTTAATAAAAGCAATAATAATAATATTGATATTTCTATTTTGGATCATCTTTTCCAATTATATCTACAAATAATATGGCTTCCTAAAAAAAGGCAACCACTTGGGATGTCTGGGTGGCTCAGTTCTTTAAGCATCCAACTCTTGGTTTCAGCTCAGGTCATGATCTCATGGGTCCTGAGATTAGGCTCTGCGCTCAGCGGGGAGTCTGCTTGATTCTCTCCCTCTGCCCCTTCCCGCCACTCATGCTTGTTCTCTCTCTTTAAAAATAAATAAATAAATCTTAAAAAAAGGCAACCACTATTAATGTTTATTATCTTAACTGTAGTTTCAATATTTGTCAATGATTGAAGAAGAAAAAAGAAACCTTTTTATCTTTGAAATAAGCAATGATTTCATATTTGAGTTTATTTTTTATAATTAAAAGTTTTGAGGAACAAAGCAAATCCTTCCCACAGGCTCTATACAAAGAAGAAATCATGGCTCCTACAGGCCAATTTCTTATTCAGAACATTCCACAAAGTTTGCTCTAAGAATTTTTAATCACCAATTGGGGGATATTATTTATTGTTAAGCTAAAATAACCAGATATTACTTAAATATATACTCAATATTTCCTTAGAGCAAAAGGTTATAAAAATTGAGTGCTGAAAATGATTGAATTTGGAAATATTTCTTTTGGCAAAATTTAGTAGTTCCATGACTAACCATGGGAGAAATGCCCTATTTTTCTTCCAGAAAGATTCTAAGCATGCTGACACACAAAGTAATTTTGAATAAATTCAAACTTGAAAACAAACTGGGTAAAAATTACATGTTAAAGTGAAAACTGAATCCCAAATATCTACATTACACTCTTGCCTATACTTACAACCTTTTGCTGTTTTGCTATTTGGGAGGAACTTCCTCAAATTGATTTGCTTTTTAGAAGTAATGAACTGTTACATAAAATATTTTAAAGAATTGCAATTATGCTGATAATTTACTCGTTGCACATTTAAGAACTTAGTTTCTATAGCTGTTTACTTTAGGGTCAATTTTCTCCTGTATGTTGTTTCCTAGTTTTATATTCTGTGAACCATTATAATGCACAAAATGTAAAAAAATAAAAAAATAGTGATATTACAGTTTTTGTGAATTTTTAGTTGTATATAAAATCTGGGAAATGACTGCTAGAGGCTGACTGGTTTCCAAGAAAGCTTTAGATAAGGTAGGAATTGTTAAGTCAATTTCATTTTTTGCATCTACAATTGATTTTCTCTAAACACTATAAATACATAAGACGTGCAGATTAATCACTTCAATCTTGATTATTTCCTATTACAAAAGAATATTTGCTATCTTTAACTCTAAAATTCAGTACGCACATTTCCAAGAATCTCCAGAAAAGCTAATCCCTACATAATCCAATAAGCAACAGCAGCTGGCCAACATTAAGAGAATACTGAAAGCAACCATATCTGCTTAGCTCATACTACCCAGACCAAGACTTCCAGGCTTTTATCAGAAAATAAACACACACAAACAAAAACAAAACAACAAAGCCAAACATACTTTATAGTATTTGCTCTGGTTTAAGTTGTTAAATCCACTGGCAACTATGGAATTGGGAACTGTGCATATAAGTAGCTGTTCTGTAGGACTATCTGTTCACAGATACAAATGTGCTGGTAATGGAAGGGTGTATTGCAATGAATGTAAGTATCTATCATTGGAGATTTAGCTCTTATAGTTTTTACACATTTAAAGTTCCACTGAAACCTATGCCTCAACTCTATGCCCTAAAAATATTCTTAACTTAAAAATATGAAAAAGAATAGTTAATACTGTATTTCACAGTATTAGCTCTCTTCCTCAGGACAGGATCCTTGCACTTGGTGAGTTTGGATAAGTCTATATAACAAAATCAATGATGGGTGGTTCATAACAGAATGATTTTGGCAATGAGCACCAAGGCGAAAGAATTGGGAACCTTGATTTGGAACATAATGCCAGCTTAAACAAATAACATTCCTAAGTATCAATTTCCTTATGCTTAGGAAGGAGAGAGTGTTACTTCAAGGTGAATTTGGAACTGTGTTTGGAAATGTGCATTGAGTGTCTCTCCTGCATGGCAGCAGGTTAGAGGCTGATACCACCCATCCTGGGTACCTTCAGAAACACAAATTTCCTATCTAAGGGGCGCCTCGTGGCTCAGTTGGTTAAGTGACTGCCTTGGGCTCAGGTCATGATCCTAGAGTCCTAGGATCGAGTCCCACATCGGGCTCTCTGCTCAGCAGGGAGTCTGTTTCTCCCTCTGACCCTCCCCCCCTCATGCTCTCTCTCTCTCTCAAATAAATAAAATAAAATCTTTAAAAAGAAAATAAAGTCACAAGGCCTCCTATTATATTCCCTGATTAACAAGAGCTGTCAATGTGGAGAAACAAATACTCAAAGATATTTTCAAGGAAGATTCAATGTGGTTAATGAGCTCAAGTATAAATTTTACTTTTTGAACATCTGTGCAAATATACGCATCTTATCTGTTTCCAAATAAGGTCTCTTTCACAGGTACCTGGGGTTAGGACTTCAGCATATCTTTTTGAAGAACACATTTCAACCCACAACAGGTGATAATATACTCTTTTGTATTTGCTTCTCTCCTTCCATGCTTCATTTCTTTTTTTTATTTCACTCTTTGCTGCCCCAGAATTGTACCTCCCAATAAAACTTTATCATATTCAAAAAAAAAAAAAGAGAGAGAGATGAATTTTACATGTAAACAAAAAATGTGTTTTTTTATGGCAAAAATCACCATATGCAAATTCAAGACAAATGATAAATTAGGAGAAAATATTTATAACAAATATCACAACAAAAAGGCTACAATTTGCAATATATAAGTCAGTAGTTAACATGCAGGAGGAAAGACCAAACCATGAGAAAAGTGGGAAAAGTGAAAAGACAATGAAATAATAAAGATGCAAAGAGGCAGATTCTCTACTTCATTCATAACAAGAAATATGCAAATCTATGCTTCTCTGAGAAACTTTTTTTTAACTGAAAAAAAATAAAAGTTTGGCAATATTCTATTAGTGAAGCTGCAAGAAATGACCTCTCATGCATTGCAGGTGTTAATGCAATGTGGTTAATGCTCCCTTTCCTGCTGGCAGAACCAACCCTGCCCCTGGGCCAGCGCTGTACAGGAGGGATTTCAGACACCACTTGCCCCTTGGCCAAGGAGGCTTTTGTTCTATGTACAACATACACAACTACCCAAAGTAAGTCTCCTCTCATTACTTAAGAGAAGCTATGCAATCTTTCTTTAATCTTACTTTCATGAGCATTTGCTATCATCAACCCACTGATCTGCTTGTCCTTCTGAGAGCTGGATTTACATAAAAGGGTGATGGTAATCCCTTTCAATCTCACTGATTATCTTCTTCTTCTCTCTTTCCCACAGTGTTTACTGACTGTGTCTCTAAATTTCATGGGCTAGCCTTTTGATATTACAGAGCTTCATTTTATACTACTTCCCTTTAACAAAACTAACAATTATCAAGAAAGTTTCTCTAAACCAACTATACTATTCTTTGTTCTTGTTCATAAATTCAATTCATCTTCAAATCATCACATTTACAGTGTGGTCATGACTTTCATGATCAATACTTTTCTTTAAGGTTTCCAATTATATTTAGCAAAAATATTAGGCTGTTTTAAAAGAGATACCAAGGTAGGACATTATTTTAATTTAATAAAGACCTAGTATCTTTCAAATTATTCTATAACTTTCTATAAGTATCAGTCATAGTTCCTGTAAAACTAAACTCATTTCCTTTTCTTCCTGGGTGAAGAGCTGTATATATGACACAACGTCCCTTTTGAAAAGATGTGGCCATGTGACTGAGTATTGACCCATGGAGTGCGAGGGAAGGAATGTGAACTCCTTTAAGGCCTAGCCCACAAGAATCTCAGAATATATGATCTTCATGCCCTTTCCTCTTTTGTGGCTTAATGCCACACACAAACATACACACACACACACACACACGATAGCAGAGCCATGAGTTACAAGAATCCTAGATGCTCAATTAACCTCTCAAAGGAGAAGAGCTAGTATGCCTATCAGGAAAACTCATTTTGAAGTTTAAAGAAACATGAATCCATATTTGAGCTATTACAGATTTGGGGGTTACTGTTACAGGAACAATCATTAGCTGAACTTGCATATGGCCATCATTATGAGATGAAAACAAGAAGACAAGCATCTTGCCAGAAGACAGGCAGAAAATCTTAAACACTGACAGGCACTGGATTATGCACATCTAACAGAGGATTTATTTGGATAAAGCTTTGTACATATTTCAATGATCTGGATTTTAATAAAAATGTTTTGTCTCAAAAAAACAAATGACAAGAGAGGAAGGAAGGGAAGTTATAGAAAGGGGAGTGGGAGTTAGGGCACATCAGCTGTCAAATGTAAGAAAAAAATGGGTTAGGTAGAAAAACTAGTGTAACAAAATGAGAACTATTATTAAGTACACTTGGGTAAAATGCTTAAAATTATTGTACTTCATTTTCACAAAATCATCTTTGAGGTGCTTGTTATTACAGTTATAAACAATGGCATCTTTTTGTTTTTCTCACTGGTTTGATGTCACATTTTCTTGGTTCCATTTTACTCAGAAGTATCACGCCAGAGGTCTGAAATTTAAGAGATATTTTAAGTCTCAAAATGACTAAAATATTAACACTGAAAACTTTGTTGTTCAAACTTTCCATGAACCTCCAAAAGGTTAACCTTCTACAGAGCATTTGATGTTCAAGTCAACTTTTAGTTATCAGAAATTGATATTCTGTCTCAAATGATTCTTTGCCACCTTTACAACCTTTGCCTCTACAAGTACCATGAAAGAGCTCTTTGATGATTTTCAAAAAAGTTTAAATTTGGCGTGAAGCCTAGAGCTGTATTCTAATTTGGGAACTAATTAGTGTGCTGGAACCAATTCCAACATGGGGAGGGGCAGTTACCTCCAGGCCACCAAGCGATTCTCCAGACACCAGCGGGATGTCCTACAATGTAACTCAATTGAGATAGCATCAGATTCCACAGGTTAAGGGCTCAGTCCTATAAGACTCTCCATCCTTCATCAGACACCAGTCACAATCTCAGGTTGACACCTGTGCTTCTGACCAACCAGCTATAGATTGGAGTTCCAAAGATCCCTTCTTTGGACTTCAGAGGTCAGTTGCAAGTCCAGGTTGTTACCTGTATTTTACACTGATTGGATATAAATCAGAAGTTCCCATGATCTCCCCCCACTTTGGATTTAAGTAATTAGCTAGAGCAACTCACAGAACTCTGGGACACATTTATTTATGTTTATCAGTTTATTATAAAAGGATATAATAAAGGATACAGATGAACACCCAAATGGGAGATATTTAGGGCAAGGTATGGGGAAAAGGTGTGGAGCTTGCATGCCCATTCTGGGTACATGACTCTCCTAGCACTTGCATGTGTTCATCAACTTGGAAGCTCTCTGAACCCAGTCCTTTTGGGTATTTAAGGTGGCTTTGTTACATAGGCATAATTGATTAAGTCATTGGCCACTGGCAATCGATTCAACCTTCAGCTCCAATCCCCTCCCTGGAGGTGGGGGTAAGGAGCGAAGGGAGGTGGGACTGAAAGCTCTCACCCTCTAATCACAAGGTTAGTTCTCCTGACAACATGCCTACATCCTTAGGTGTGGTCCAAAAAATCACCTCATTAACATAGCTCACCTCATTAACTGCCTCATTAACAAAAGACATCTTTTTAGCTCTCATCGCTTAGGAAATACCAAGAGTTCTGGGAGCTCTGAGCCAGAAATCAAAGAGACGAAGATTTTAGATAAATAGTTGGCAAATAGGTTATTAAACTGTCACTACACTTTAATGGATAACTTAAAATAATGTTTCTAGTAATTTTTAGTGCTAAATCATTTAAACACATTAGCAATTAATACAGATTTGTGTGATCTATTTCAATATTTCAGCTTTCTTCCAAATCAGCTTTTAAATGCTTAAATAACATTTCTATTTCCATCCAGCAGTTTATGATGACATTTTAACATAAACTTATCAATGAAATCATAATATTTTCACGATAGCATATGACTATGAATTACATGTGCCCACTTATTTTAGAGAAATGGATAATGCTAGAAACTTTGAAGGAAATAGATTTTTAAAAGATTTTATTTTATTTATTTGAGTGTACAGGAACAGGGGCAAGGTAACAGGGAGAGGGAGAACCCACAAGGGACTCAATTTTAGGACCCTGAGATCATGACCTGAGCTGAAACCAAGAGTCGGACGCCTGACTGACTGAGCCACCAGGTTCCCCATAAGAGAAACAGATTTTATTTTTTTACTATGCAAAATCAAGCCACAGCTATCTTTTTGTGGCAGTAATTAATGAGACAGTTCTTTCTTTCTTTTTTTATGAGAAAAATAAAGTTTGGAGACAAAGTATGTGTTCTCAGGTTCATGTCTAAGCAACATCTAGAAAGTACAATGAATTTGTAGTTTAACACACCATTAACCTGTCTGATTCCTTTCCTGTATAGATAAAATCAATACATTGGATATTTTTCATGCTGGATGGAAGACTCCTTTGGAGAGAAATAAGCTGGTCTCATTCATTTGACTGCTAATAACTTACTATCCTTTGCAATATTTATAAAGTGAAAAGCTCAGCACCCTTAAACCATGCTGTACGTTTACCAAAGGGTCTAGGTGAATGGATGCCTTTTTCATGTTTAGAGGGCAATAGGTTTCTCCAATCACTGACATTTATGTTTATGAAAGGCCAACTAAACTTATTGAAAGGGAAAAATATCTGTATATTTAAATATTTAAAAAAGCTAAGAAAACTTGCCAGGAGTAAATATTAGCAATATTTGTAGTAAAAGTAAAAAATATATATTACATGACATTAGAAATCTGAAAAAGCTATGGTTTTCAAAAACTGCTTTATACATCTTGAGCCGTGTTCTAGTTTTTACTTTAATATTAGTCAACAATTTTGTACACTTACTGGGTACTGAATACTGTGTTACGTATTGTATAAGACATTATCCTATTCAATCTTTGTAACCACCTTATGAGGTAGACACTATTACCTCAACTGTTATAAAGGAGGAAACTTTTTATCTTAAAAAAGTACTTTCTTTGTGCATATCATATCTCATACACTATACTGAGCATTATATAAATATTAATCACTTAATCCTCACCACAATCCTTTGAAGTAGGTACTTTTATTATACCCATTTTAAAGATGAGGACACTAGGGGCCAGAGAGCTAAATAATTTTCCTGAGGTCATACAATGACTGCTAGTGCGATAAGAATGCGAACTCAGGCAGTCTGACCCAGACTACCACTTAGAGCAGTGTTTCTCCAGCTTTAGTTTTCATTATTGCCCTTGTAAGGAGCCTTTTTAGGCCCCTGTTTTTCCTAATTTCCCCCATTCTTCCCATGAAATGTTAATAATATGTTTTGCGTACTGTAGGCCTATCTTTTACACACATAAGAGTAAAATTTGGTTTAACTCTTAGAAACAATTTTTTACCTTTAGGGAAGACATGACCCTCCTTGTGAATGTCTGACTTAGAGAGATAGAAAAGACAGTTACAGAGATGTCTTTCTGCTGCGTCAATTTAGTCTCAAATAAGAGGGGCCCCTTCCCTGCATCTGAACATTGCAGATTCTGCTTTTGTTCTCCTCTGGCCAAGCCTCTTCCCAGAGAACAAGGAATTCAAGAGGTTCAGGAATGTGCCATGCCATGCTCCACTCTTGAATTGCACAACAGAATCAGATAACCAATATTCCCAGCCTGAATGGGCTTTTCTTCCTTCTAGAACCTACTTGAGCCTCTTGCCTGGGGCTAAATTTGAACAGATGGCAGCATGTGCATGTGGGGGCTTAAGTGCAGTTGTCACAAGGTCTTTGGGTAGAGTTTAGATGTGTAAGCTAGGATATTTATATAACAGGTCTTTTCTGATGCAGGGCAGAGCAGGCAGAAGAAAAGTTAGTGGTCCACCAGCCAGGGACTGGCAGTCAGATTTCCTTTTATGGCCATTTTCTTTCTTTTTTTTTTTTTTAATTTTATTTATTTATTCATGAGAGACAGAGAGAGAGAGAGGCAGAGGGAGAAGCAGGCTCCCAAGGAGCAGGGAGCCCGATGCGGGACTCGATCCCAGGACCCTGAGATCATGACCTGAGCCAAAGGCAGACGCTCAACCATCTGAGCCACCCAGGCGCCCATTATGGCCATTTTCAATGCAGAACTCTAAGGAGCTTAAGGATTCTAAATTTGAATGTGGTCTTCAAGACTGTTGTGAAAGAATATGTACTAAAATAGGATAGACTACATTTTATTTAGCAGTTTGTTATCTTGATGGATGCCTCAAATATTGTGACAAATACTAGGGTATGTAGACCTCCAATTACACTTTTACTCTGGAAAAGTAGTGGACTGATTTAACTCCAGCAAACACACATTGCTTATCCTTAAACCATGTTGTTTCTTTAAATCTAAACAGAAAAATGTGTTGATTGAAACAGACAAGCACTGGATCTAGCATTCCTGTATTGAAAGAAAGAATTGTCCTCCCCTCAACTGCATTTTATCGGTCATTAATTGGACAAGTCTTTGTAAATTGTATGTGTTGACAATAAATGATGGAAGGAAGGGGCGTTGTAGAGGCCAAGGATGAAGTTTGAAGAATAGCATGTAAGGAAGCATGAGGGAATCCTTTGCAAACTCATCAGTGATACGTTTGACAATAGTGTCCTAAAATGCAGCTCATCTCAGATATTTCTAGAACTATTGACTGTGTTCTGCTACCAGTATTTTTTCCCCCCAATATTTTTGATGGTAAATAAGTTCAGTGATTTCCACTTACTAACTTGTCTTCAAAGTATTATTTGTGAGACTTGGTAACCATGCCTATGAATTTCTACTATTATATTTTAATGGAACGTATCAGAAGTTTCTTTAGATAGTCCATCATGTTGGAAATCCATCTTGTTCAATACCTTGTTGTTAAAAATTAGTACATGGTTGATCTGAAAACTGTTAACCAATTTCCAACAAAACACAACTTTAAAAATCAATATATTAATTCTGTGGTTAGCAAGAACTTACGAAGAATTGAAAACATAGCAAGAATAGCCAGAGAGAATGAGAAAGAAAAGGCATATATATAAGGGCACACTTTCTTCATAAATAAAGATCTTCCAGCCAAGAAAGAATAATATTTTCATTAAAAGTTAATATACCTTCATTTTAAAAAATGCTCTTAAAGCCCTAGTCACACATGAATAGAAACCCAGTCGCCAAATTCTGTAGAAGGCAACTACATGCCTTGGGAAAAGAAAGTGGTAATCTAGAAATGTTCAGAAGTTTTCCATATTCCATTTAAAAAGCCTTCTATCTGATCATTTTAGATAGAGCTTTTTATTACAAGATTGTGATTTTGTGAAGATAATATGGAAATCCTGGCTACATCTCACTCTCTTAAAATTATTCTCAATTCTACAGGGGGAGGTCAAACTGAAATATTTAATCAGATTTCACCTTTTTCTGCCCCTAAAGTCTCCTCTTCCATATGCTGCTAATGCAAGGTTCCATCTATTCCACTAACATGTTAAAACCTATTGTAATGATATAGCTTTGTATATATATATTGTAATGATACACCTTATGAAGAAAATACACCTTTTTTTCTCCCTAAATCTCAGTCTTTGCAATAAGGAGACATGATGCGTATTTTTCTATTGTGTGAGAATTCGTACATTTCGTACTCATCCTCTCAAAACAACTCCTTGTATATATTTTTAGCAGTAAATGACCACGAATATTTCTTGATATTTAATATTGAAAACAAAGTTTTAAAGAACATAATCAACAAATACCTGTCTGATCCACCGCAAACATCCGTAGGAGAAGGGGGAAATGTAATCCATTATTTACATGGTGTGCTTATGTAGTCATCAGAATCTGGTAGCTTAAGCAAATGTAAGATGGTATAAAATTTTTTTGTTGTGTATTATGAAAATATTGGACAAGGAGAAAGAAAACTATACATGTGAAATAGCAAGTAAAGTGAATTTTGTTACTCAATTGACATTTAGGAAAACAGATGGTAGTAGAAATGCAGTGTACTATTTTAAAAGTTCCAGGTCTCTGAAAGCATTCTGATTTGAATTATATTATGATGAACCATTTGAAAAGTGAAAAATTCGTAAGTTTCTACCTGTCTTGACTAACTTTGAATCTCCCCGGAATCCATCATTTCGGGAGCTAGTAACAATTACAGCAATGCTACACCGCTGGCAAATAAATGATACTCAAACGATAACTGAAGACATTTTTGTCATTAACCAAAATATCTGTTTCTTCTAGTGTATAATTTCACACCTGGGAGTGGCCTACGTACTCAGGGATGCCTACAGTTAAAAGGTCTGCCGGGACCCACGGGGAGGAAGGAATAGTTAATGAACGCTATGGCTGCTATTTTTATTTCCCTGTTCTTTGCCAATGACTCATTTCAACAAATCTCTGAACACATGGTGGGATTTGTCAAGCCTCATTTTTAAATAGCAAATGAAATAAAAAAGAATAAGTTGAGATGGGCTTCAAAATAGTTTACTAAAAACCAAAATATCAACAGTTACCTTTCAGAAATAGTGCCATATTGACATTAGCAGCACCCAACATTACTTGTGTTCATTAACTATTGGATTCCAAATGTAACAATACATAGGACACAGTCCTTGCCCTGAGTTTGTGATTTATATTTTTCTAATGTAATCATTTAGTTACTTAAACAAAACACAGGACATAGAATATCAGCCTCAAATCATGAAGCTACTGTTTCATAGGGAAATTTCTGGCTTTGGGTTAGAGAGTGATAACTGACTGAACTGGAACTAGTGAGATACACACACACAACGTGCACGCACATGCACGAGACACAGTTAATGTCCATATTTCTATTTTTTCCAGTTTAAACTCATATATCATCAAGTCTAGGATTTGGGTTCTTGTGCCCAAATTTAAGAACTGGAATGATCCTTAACACCTCCTATTTTAAATTTACTACTATTAACAAGAGCAAACACAAATGCATAAAGTTTACTTTGTGTCAGACACTGCTCTAAGCACTTTACATATATATTACACATTGAATATTTTAACAACCCAAGGAGATAGATAGTACTATTATTCATTTTTACAGATAAGGTCTGTTCTAAGGCAACCAGTCCCTTCCATCCTTAATTTAATTAATTTATTCCTTTGACAAGTATTTATTGAGAACCTATTTTATGCACTGAGTGCACAACAACAAATATATCATTCTCTTTCTTCACGGAGTATAGAATCTAGTGGGAGAGAGGAAAGGAAACCAAGAGCCACAGGATAATAAGTTCTGCTTAGATGTAAGCAGAGAAGTTACTAAAATTGTTAAACGGGCCCTCTAAAGGAGACCCATGAAGTTTTAGAAAACTTTAATCTAAATCTGAAGGACCAAGTAGGAATTAATTAGAGGAAGAGGTTGGTATATGAGAGGCAAAGGGTATGTGGACAGTGGTGGTTGGAGTGGCCATTGTAGGCAGAGAGAAATATATGTACAGAGGACATATTTAATTATACTGAAACAAATTTTGACTTGTTCCAAATTGTAATTTTGATGAAATTTTAACTGCAAGGCTGTTTAAGGGTAGGGTGGTCACCCAGGTATCTAGAAAGCCTAGATCATTGACCCCCAGCTCCACCTCAAAAAAGCATTTTTGTCCATTACCTGTCCAGTTCACTATAAACTGCATGATACGATGACAATTATTTCTAAGTGAAGAAATGGTAAACTAGTTTGGTAAGTGAGCATATACCCAGGAAATAGAGTTCTTGGAGAAAGAGGGAAAATAAGAGCATCATTCAGATTTTTCAACTGAGGGGTTATAAAGGTCATGAAAGTTAACATTCTTGAAGATTCTTTTTGATGATAAACTACCTTCTCCAACTTGCTAATGGTTTAGAGTTTAACTTGCTCTAGTATCACCAGTATAGTGATACTCTTCCTGTCTCTTGCTATTAAAAGACCTGTGAATATGCTGCAATGGTTTAATACAGCATATTTTTTAATACTTATTTACATAAAGTTTTTTTACTTCTATTACTCCATGACCAGAAATGTCTTTACATTGAGTACATACAAAAACTCATGTAGCCTAGAAGTTCAGAAGCACCAGCTTTCTAAGCATAGGCTTTACTTTGTCCAATTCCAGGAGACTAATATCAACCCTGCGGACCTATAAGGAAACCACCACCAAAGCTCTTCATAATTTCTTCTCTGTTTCCCATGGTCGGTGTCAGTTCCAGGCCATAGTACATTTTAGCTTACTCAGGCATGTATAAGGCATTGGTTCCTTGGGATCCCTACTTCAAAAAACACATTTTAAATCTATCCCAGTGGATCTTTTGAAGTCCTGTCACTAATGGCGGGCAGCCCATATGGAGACTTGGAGTACACATACAGCTCTCTGAAGAAACTTCTCCATTAATATATCTCTCCACCTTCGTAACTCTCTCATATTCTAGAAGTCAGTAAAGGGGTTCCAGTGTCATAGAACAGGTTTCTCTTCACTCGTTTTGTAAAAGATGTAGGGAATTCTCTTTGTAATCAGAGAGACCTTGACTGATTAATTCTGGCAGGGCATGCTGATCCCAACACACTAGCCCTCTCTAAAAACCACTAACAAAGCTCTTTGTCATACTTACTCTATCTTACATTCATTTTTGTGTGTTGACATTTATTTCCTTGGTGGCACAGTCAAAACTAAGGCTAGACAATTCCCATTCTAAAAATCTTACTATATAACAGTTTAAAATTAAGCAGGAATCATATTTAAATATTCCTTTCAGAATTCTTCTTTAGTGTATATTTCTCAGGAACTATTAGATCATTTTTTTTAATTGGGCAAATTATTTAGAAACTATTCTCTGTAAATCAGCATTGAGTTCTAGACCCTTTTTCTTTTTATCTGTGAGACTCAAAGAAATGCCAAATGCAATTGTTTCCAGTCAACTGAATAGGAAATTCATGAAAGGGAAATATGTTTACTAGAGAATTATAGACTAATAGAAAAGCCCTATGTCCTCCTGTCATAACTTTGCTAAGATAATCCTATAAAATTGTTATTGAAGAATTACCCATGTCATTCAGTATAACTAAGTTACATAGCACTGATTTTGAAATTGTTAAAAAAAACAGGAAAACCATAGCCAAAAAAAAAATAATATTGTCACAAAAGAAATATAATCATGGTAATATTTTTTTTATATTTTTTATTTTTTTTATTTATTTGATGGAGAGAGACACAGCGAGAGAGGGAACACAAGCAGGGAGAGTGGGAAAGGGAGAAGCAGGCTCCCAGATGAGCAGGGAGCCCGACGCGGGGCTCAATCCCAGGACCCCGGGATCATGACCCGAGCCGAAGGCAGCCGCTCAACCGACTGAGCCACCCAGGCGCCCCCATGGTAATAGTTAAGTAGAAAACTTTTTCTTAGCATGAAGCCAATCTAAAAAATAGGGTTCTTTCTTACACAAATTCACAATCTTTATTGAAATCCTTGAAGGAGATAGTTTTGGAATTCAGAGTTTTCTGATTTATAAGGTAAGAAGGGCAAATACCATACATTATATAACTCTCCAGAGAAGTTTGGTATGTTACTCTGTAATAAATCATAAATAATACTAGTGCAATAAAATGTATAAATAATCACAATAAGTGGAGTAAAAACCAAAAGTAGTCTCATGTAATTTTGTTTCAAGGTTGGCCATGAAATGAGTTTCAAAATCTTTGATTAGAAGAGACATTTGTTACATAGTATTAATGTAAAAGTAGCTAACTGCTACACATAGGTACTGCCTGCCACAGAAGGAAAACACAAATCATAAAGAAAAACATGTAAATGGAGAGCTAGAGTACAAAATGGAAAAGCAAAATAAATCTTATATTTGACACAAGAGGGCTTAGATAAAACACCTCCAAAATTATGGGTGAGACAAAGCATGTGCACACTATAATTGCCCCCCTGGCTATGTTTTAAATTTTTGTGAACTCTTCTCTTTTCAGTGATTTTGAAAATTGGCATGAAGCTAAATTTAAAAATGATCACTTTTGAGATTATTTTTTTTAACAATAATGAAACATGACAGTATAAATTCCTTACTTTAGTAAGCTTTCACTAGTTGGAAAAGGCAATGTTAGGATTTCTTCCTGACAACAAAATAATCTGTAACAAGGTTTATGAATTTCCTTTAGGTAGTTTATCAGTGAGAAAGTTTTGGAGTTAGTGGAGGTGGCCCTTTGGAGTTCATGAAAATCCCTTAGATTTATTTTGTTTTAAATCACCAACTTGCTAACTTTTTGAAAGGGTTTTTCTAATTTACATAAATGTTCATTGACTGAGTGAATAAGTGAACAAATAAACTAAACTAATGATCATCATCCAGGAGAGTTGATCCTCGAAGTATCTTTGAATGTAGGAGAATGGAGACAAGGAGGATCCAACTCTACAAACCAATACATAGTAGTAAAAAGTTTATGAAAATGGGAATTTCTTTGTTTCCCCACTGAAACTATTACTAAGGCTACTGTAGCTTTAACATAATTTTGATAAGAACCAGCTAACACTATGTTTAGTCACCAATGCGTGGAAACTATGAACTGTGTGTAGGAGATACAGTATCTAACTAAAATGTGGTTACAAAAACAGATTTGTTGGAAACCAAAATTCTAGGTCCCCAGGAAGTTTGTTGTAAAATTTCTACATTTAAACCTTACATCATGTAATTCATTCATTGTTTTACAAGGTTTTAAGAAAACATCTCTTATTTTTCAATCTTGCTAAAAGAAAGGATTCTGGTACATTTTTAGGACATCCAAACAATCCTAAAGAACAACTCCTATATACACTGATATATGAAAAATGCATGTGTAGAGCTTAGAGAACATTTTTAGAATAGCAGAAGTCATCAGTGAACACATATTTTTGTCTTTTCTTTTTTGAATAATTTACAATATTTCTCATTTGGTATCATACCTAAAAATTGTCTTTGGCCAAGTTTACATCTTTCAAAATAAGTTCTGATGAAGAAATCCAAAATAAAAAAAAATGCAAGTATTACTCAATCTTACAAAATTTTTAATGTAGGCCTAAGCCAATAATGTTCTATGATATCTCACAAAAAGAATACTTCCTTATTTAGTGATAATGCATCTTTCTTTTTCTCTCTTTTGGTAGAAAGTCTTAGTAGAAATACTGGCATTTATTATTTTTTTATTGTTAATGGATATTTAGTCTATAAACAGCTTTTGCATATTTTTTTACTTGTTCTAAGTATCATAAAGTGAAATTACATTTGCAATTTTTCATTCTACTTCTATTAGTTTTGAGGATCTGAGTTTGTTAATGTGTTAAATATTACAAATGCAATTTTCATAGTAGTTAATAAAATAGGAATTTTATTGACATAACCATTCTTTTTTTAATGTCAAGAAATTGTTTTTTATGAAGCTATTATACTATATTATGGCTTTTTCTCATTGTAATAGAAATATACTTTCATAAAAGAATGCAATAAAGAAAATAAAATCACTCATAATTGTACTCACACACAGCTACTCTTAATATTTTGAAATATTATAAATGTGCATATAATCATCATGTATGTAATTTCTTTTTTAAAAATTTTTTAAAGATTTGATTTATTTATTTGAGAGAAAGAGTGAGTGAGTGAGAGAGAGAGAACACAGGAGTAGGGGGAGAGGGAGAAGCAGACACCCCACTAAGCAGGGAGCCCGATGTGGGGTTTGATCCCAGGACCCTGTGATCATGACCTGAGCAAAAGACAGACACTTAACCGACTGAGCCACCCAGGTGCCCCTATGTTTGCTAAATTGGGGAGATTGGTATTCTTTAACATCGCTGACATGTCTGGTTTGGATGTTCGCTCTATCTCTTCAAATTGTGTTTTTTGCCTTTTGGTATGCCTTGTAATTTTTTCTTGCTTGCTAGACATGACATATTGGGTAAAAGGAACTTCTGTAAATAGGCCTTTAGTAATGCAGTGGTGAGGTGTGGGGGCAGGGGAAGTATTTTATAGTCCTATAATTAGGTCTCAGTCTTTTAGTGAGCCTGTGTCTCTAAATTATGAACTTCACAAGTGTTTCTCAGTTTTTATCCTCCTCCTTAAATGGGGAGAGATGGCTAGAGTAAGTTGGGGTTGGGTGTTTCTATTCCCCTAGGTCAGTTAGGCTCTGATAATACCCAGCAGGTTAGTCCCTAGTTAACTGATTTCCCCTGAAGGCAGGACTTGTTAAAAGAGTGCTCAGGCATATTTCAAAACGGCTCCTTTTCCTCTACTTCCAGAAGCATAAGGGTTTTTTTTTTTTCTTATATATTTACTGTGTGAACCTGGCTGAGCTCATAGAGGTAAATCTCATAAAACTGTGAGGACCTTCTCATGGCTAGGTCCCCCTAGACTTTGTCACTCTGAGTTGTCCACACTGAGCCTCCAATAAATCCATCACTACAGTGCAGGTTTTTCTACCTGGGCACCGGTTCCCATGAGTTTCTGTTCTAGTAAGCCAGTATTCTTCAAAACAGTGGTTTGTCATGTGTGCTCCCCTCTCTTACAGATCCAGGGCGAGTTGCTCATTTTTCAGTCAGTTCAACTTTTTACTTGTTGTTAGGGTAGAGTGGCCAGTTCCAAGTTCCTCACATGTGGACCAGGTGGCATTCTTTTTAAACTTTGAGTTTATGAAGAGTTGTAGTAATCACATTTTTCTGGAATTTCTTAAAGTATTTTAAGCCACTGAAATTGGTTGTTTCAAAATTACATTTCTATTAATCCATAATAATTTTATCTTTAATTTATGCAATTAAGACAATTATAAAAACCCTAAGAATGTACAAAGGGTCACGTATATATGGGAGTCCACAAATACAGGCAGAGAGGAGAGAGAGAGAATTAAACATTGATTATTATTTAAAGAAACAGTAGTAGATGTTCTTGAAACATTAACTCAAAAATCATTGAATTTAGAACTAGAGAAAATTAGAAATAATCTACATTAACAATTTACTGCACATAAGTGATTTATCCACAGTTAATAAGAAATTAGTGGCAGATTTGAAAAGAAACACAACTCTGTTGCTGGCAACTCATTTTCTCTGACCTGCTGTCTTTCTCTTCCGTCTGTCAGGCAATGATGTTAGGATCTCTAGAGTCAGACATGGTCCCTTCAAAGGCTGCTATATACAACCATATATATGCTTAAAATCATAGTAAAAATACTAAAAAAAAAATACTCTACTCATAATAAAAATAACTTCTTTGATGCCAGCAAATTCCATGTTGCAACCAAGCAGGGAATTCTGCACCCGTGACTGATAAAGAGTAGTATGTATGTGCATGGGTGCGTGTGTGTGTGTGTGAGCATTCATGTGCCCACACACCTACACTAAATGTCTTTTATCTTGTCATCTACATCTACTCTTTATTCTTTTCCATGTTGGTCTTTATCCTGGGAGGCTGACCTATAGTAGATCAATGAGGTCCCATGCCTCTGGCTTCCACTTGGTTTACCCAATGGGTAGTCCCAGTAGGAGCTCAAAAAGAGATTAAGGTTATAGTATGTATTCCCCTAGTTCAAGTGGACTCTGTCTTCTGAGGAAAGATTTTCGCTCCTATCACGGTGACCTCTATACAACTCAGAGTAAATCAATAGTTATATGAATATGTGTGTAGTTGCCCAGCTCAAATGTAATAACCCAAAATGGTACTGGAGAGGAAAAAAAAATAAAAATTCAAACACAAAAGAATAAGAGCCTAAGAGTAAATGAAATTCAGTAATATATATTGTAAAACACAAGTTCTAGACATCTTTTATCTGCTATTATGCAAAATTAAATTTTTTTCTCATGATGGAAAGCAAAATATCTTCTTGTGGTGAGACCTAGCCTTAATGTGTCAGTTTGAGTCTTTCATACTATAACAGCTAATACCTAGACAACTGAGGTAGCATTTTAATGTTTACCCTTGTTCTCAACACTTTATTGTATTCAGCAAATTATCTCCTTCTAAAACCTCTATGATCATGTATCTTCGTTCCTATAAGATTTTTATTAATTCATATTTGCCTAGTGAATGTAGTCAGATATCCTTATCCTTGAATACAAATCTATCCTCAATCTAACCCTCATATATACTTTCCAACTTTATTTTACAAAATTTCAATTGAGATACTTACTTTAAGGTGATTGACTTATTTCTAATAACCCCACTAATATATACCCTCTGTTTTTGCTCATAATGCTTCTGAAATTTTTTCCTCTTCCCTTTTCACAAGATGTTCTGTTATATAAATCTCATTTGGTTATTTAACTATACACAAGTATTTTCTTTCCTCTTCAAGCTCCTAGAGGGCAAGAGTCACACCCAAACCTACTTGTGGTCACAAAGCTAATCAGAAAGGAGTGTTACTTTGTAATTTGATTTTATAGTAAACAAATAGTTCAGAAATTATCTCATCTCTTACATATAGTGAAAATGTCCTAGAACAGTTTGATAGTTTGGCTGGGTATGACCTAAAGCCACTAAGCTGTAAATGTATATAATAAATATTTGTTCAGTGCCTATCATGTACTAGACACAATGTGACATGTGGAGCTAACAAGGTTGGTAGTGTGGAGGAGTGATGAAGCCCATCCGGCCCCTAAATATGTAGGTCAACCACTAAGAAATAGGGGAGTCAATGTTGGGGGTGGGTAACACCATTGAAAATATTATACAGAGTTTTCTCATTTTGCAATTTACAGAGGAAAAACCTGTGGAATTCAGCACAATGTTGGCACTGTATATTTTTTAGATAGAAAGAAGGAAATATATTGTAACCCTGGGAATTGTCTCCTTATTTTCTTGTCAGAGTCCATTTGTAAAACGATAGTGACTTTACATCATATTGAATACATTCCTTTTATAGGGTAAGCTCCAGATAAAGTATTGTATTCTTTTGGCTGAGACTTTTTAAAAGGCAATTTAATGGCTATAGAATAGTTCATTTGCAAAAAAACAAAAACAAAAAACCCTAACCAAACAAAAAAACTCAAAAAACAAGAAAGAAAGAAAAAAAAGAAAGAAATCATGAAAACTATAAAAAGGGAAATGATTATAGGACAAGACAAAAGTAATGATAAAATAAAGGTTTTCAAGTGTTAGGTGTCAGGGAAGAGGGAGATGGCCATTAAGAATAGGATATTATAGATGGTATAATGTCTGGACACTTCTTAACTGACACATAAAAGCTGCAATGGGAGGGAGGAGTAGGAAATAAAATGAGCCTCATACTCCATGATAATTTTCCAGTTGTTATTAGGAAAGAGATTAATGGAGTTCCTCAAGCCAGTGGATATACTGAAAAGAGGAAATAAATGATTAACAAGGGAGCTACAAGGAAGTCATCTACTAGGAGTACATGGTTGCCTGGCCTCAAGCCTTACAGGGTTCTGGTTTTTAGGAAAGTAGGGATCCCTCCACTTAGTTTCCATTAGGGTCCTGGATTTTTACAATGCTATTCACAGGGCCAAAGACCATAAGCAATCTGTAAAACCTTTGTATTGAAAGTATTCAGAGCTTTTCATTACATGCTTGATAATTAAATCTTTTATAATCCTGTACTGTCCTCTTCACTTTAGTGGCTAATGATTCTGCTCCCTATTCCAGTGTGTGGAGATTTTTTCCACACCAGCAAGCAATTCTCGACCACCAGCGGGGTGTCCTACAATACAATGCAATTTTGATACTATGGCCACCAACCCACCAGCTTGTAATAACCCAAAGTGGTACTGGAGAGGAAAAAAAATAAAAATTGTTCTAGGACATTTTCACTATGGCAGTCTCCATATGGCCACCAACCCACCAGCTCTCCTGGACCCTGTTCTTTTAAGTTGATATGGAGACTTCATTACACAGGCATGATTGATCAAATCATTGGCCATTGGTGATTGAATACAATTTCCAGCCTTTGTCCCCTTACCAGAGGTTAGGGATGGGACTGAAAGTTCCAAACCTCTAACCACATGGTTGGTTCTTCTAGCAACCAGCTCCCTCATCCTCAGGTGGTTTCCAAAAGTCACCTTGTTAACATAACAAGATACACTTTTATTGCTGTCATCACAGGACGATGCCAATGGTTTTAGGAGCTCTTTGCCAGAAAAGGAGATGAAAGCCAAATGTATATTTCTTATTATAAATCACAATATTACAGTGTCTAAAATGTGTATTTATCTCTAAAGATCTAGCTTCTTGAGATGCATAGCTTTCTTAGTGGAATCAAATAAAGATGATAAAATCTACATGAAGAATAAGGTTTTGTTGTAATGAGCACTGGGTGCTGTATCGAAGTGTTGAATCACTAAATTGTATGCCTGAAACTAATATTAGACTGTATGTTAACAAACTGGGATTTAAATAAAAACTTAAAAAAAATTTTTTAAAGAAATTGAAAAAAAAAAAGAAGAAAGTTTCTTTCAGTGGATTCCTGGATGATCCAGAAGTACAGCTTATGCTTCTCTACTACAAGATGTTATAATGGTCCAATTCATCCAAGATAGTGGTTTTAATTTTAAAGCCAGGGACCTAGAACTCCTCTGATAGGCAGTGTGATGTGATGGTGAAGACAGAGCTTGAGAATTGGTGCAACCACTATGGAAAACAGGGTTTTATTTTTTTCTTTTCTAAATATCTCTTCCCCTTGAATCATAAGGAGAAAACTTACAGCATTCATTGCAACATATTGCAAATCATATCAGTGAATTACCAGTAAAAGATCCTAAAAGATAGTTGTCTAGGAGCAACTACAGGGGCCATGAGAATTTCCAGGAGCCAACTTTATATAGAAGGACTATGAAATATTCTTATATAAAGAGACATTCATGGGCTTTGAAACCAAACAAACTTGGAATCAAATTAGAATTCTGATCTGTGGTCTACATACTGTTTAAGAATCATTTCAGTGGAAATTGATAGAAGTTCGACTTCTTACTAGCATAAGTATTAGGGTATCGATTGAAAAGATACTGAGATTCCTTGCAGAATTGAAGGAAGAAGTGACAGAATGTGGCCAGACCACGGGACTATAGGGACCAATACACGGTACTCAATGCCAACAGCACTCTCTTTTATCTACACCTTTAATTCTCTTTCATTTCTTCCAGCCTTCATCCCCCCATATGGCACTGATTGGGCTACTCTCAGCTCTAAGCTGCACTCTTAACCTCATCTCCTTAAATTTTCACACTAGCTCCAGCAGGAAATCCAGAAAAATAAATAATTGTACCAGCTTGGCCCTAATTCCCTTTCCAATCCAATTACCCAATCACTGTAAACATAGGGTTTCTTTTTTCAAAGAGAACAGGTCTGTCACAGAAAGAAACAATTTTTGAGGATTGTGCCAAGTAAAATCAATAGCTAACACAGGGTCTTATTTTATTTTTACATGAAAAATTAGATACTTTTATCCAACACATAGGTTTATAATAAGGATAAATTAAATCATGTATGGGAAGAACCTGGGGCACTCTGGGGGTTGAATAATTATTACCCTTACACCTCTTTCTCCTTCTCACTGTCCTAGACAGCTGCTGCCTAAGACAAAGGATCATTAGAAGAGAAAGAGAAGGAGAGGAAAATTTGCTACTGTACTTCTCTACCTTATTTTTCTGCCCTATGTTCTAAACAATTTACAAATCACCTATGAAAGTGGAAATAGACCAAGATGATACTCCTCTCAGGAGTTTTACTTCATGCTTTCTTGTCTGTGTTTTTATTGCATTTTATATTTTGCCCAATTATAAGATTATAGTTTCATCACAACACATTATAGTTATTTGTTTGCATTTCTTTATTCCCTGGTAAACAGGTAGTAGGAAGCATGTTTTATTCATGCACTAATCCCCATTAGAGATACACATGGTAAGTACTCAAAAATGAATAAATGAATGAGTTCCAGATGCATGGGACTTATCCTGTGATTATGTATTTATTCACTGTTTATAGCAGATGCATAACAATCACTATGATTTTAAAGGTGATGTGTCACTTATTAAGAGATTACTATATGACACACATTACTAATTTCTTTTCATATATTGTTTCATTTAATTCTCATAACCCTATAAGGCATATAGTATTATTTCTGCCCACCCTTTCCTACTCCTACCCTATCCTTTGATTTTTCAAATACAAAAACTTAGAATTAAAAAGGTCAAGTGATATTTCCTCAGTACCAAATTAGAAAGAATCAGAGTCAAAATTCTGGAATATTTTTTAGTATAACATTTGTCTGAATGTCATATACTTCACATAGGGAAATATATAAATAGAAAATAGTGTATGCTGCTGGGGGCTCTGTTGGGGTACATCATCTGTAGTTCATTGATCTGAGAGCATTCTTCCCCAGGAAGGATTTGCTAGATACCTGAGGGATATAAAGTGATTGTTGTGTTATTGCCATGCTTCTCACTTGTCTTCCTGTTTTGTTTTGTTTTCATTTTTTACTAAAATATACACCTTTATGAAAACACTTTTCACCTGATTCTTTCGCTTTGTCCTAAGAAGCACTTTAAAACTTATATAGCCCATCTTGTAATATTTATCTCAGAGAACTTGCAATTCAACACAATTATTATGGCTGAGGAAAATGGTGAAGTTAGCCTTAAGAGCAGAATTGTTACCAATCACAGGGAAATAATTCTGAATTTATGAGCCACTCTCACCCATAGCAAATGATGTTCTCATTCCTTCTCAGATACAATAATGTCCTGGTATAGCCTTCCACAAACTCAATTCATTGCACATGTTTCTATTTGCAGTAGAGAACATTCTTTCTCAAAGATGAGGATGTCTGAACGCTGATACAGGGTATTACTTCCAAGTAGGAAGATACATAGATAAGAATATTTTTTTTTCCATCAGAGCTTTTACTCAGTAATCCCAGAATTAGAATGGTGTGGGAAGAACACATCCCTCAACATCAGAGAGCACCAGTGATCTCTAGATTGACATTCTGGACCACAGAATGGGTTTTGTTTGTTTGTGCTGTTTTGGTTTTATTTGATTTCTTTTACTTTTCCAATGAGTGATTTCTATCTTGCGCTGTATTTGATTCAATGACAAAGTTTCTTCTCTGCATTTTATTTTTCTAAAATTGTTAAATCCTATCTGTTCACCTTCTCTTCTCAGTCCAGACAATGCTATGTTGATGCTGTATTTTGGCACTTTTACCATAGCTCACAGTAAAAATGCATTTTGCATTTACATGTATCCATACTCTAGATAATGGAACGAACTTTCACTTAATAACCCTTACTATGACTATGTGTGATATATTTAGATATTTTCTATCTTGTCCTACTCTCTTCTATCCTTTTCAAATATTATAAAACAAATTATGACCACTAAATTGATTTCATGATCTATTAAAAGGTCTTGACCCTACCAAAGCAACCTTGAAAAAGAAAAGCAAAACTGGAGGCACCACAATTGCAGACTTCAAGTATAATACAAAGCTGTAGTAATCAAAACAGTATAGTACTGGCACAAAAATAGATACATAGATTAATAGAACAGAACGAAAACCCAGAAATGAATCCACAACTATGTGATCAATTAATCTTCAACAAACAAGAAAGAATATCCAATGGGAAAAAGACAATCTCTTCAACAAATGGTGTTGGGAAAACTGGACAGCAACATGCTAAAGAATGAAACTGGACCACTTTCTTATACCATACACAAAATGTAAATTCAGAATGGATTAAAGGCCTAAATATAAGATATGAAACCATTAAAGTCCTAGAGGAGAACACAGACAATAACCTCTTTGACATTGGCTGTAGCAAATTCTTTCTAGATATGTCTCCTGAGGCAAGGGAAACAAAAGCAAAAATAAACTATTGGGATTTCATCAAAATAAAAAACTTCTACACACTGAAGGAAACAATTAGCAAAACTAAAAGGCCACCCACTGAATGGGAGAAGATATTTGCAAATGAAATGTCTGATAAAAGGTTAGTATCCAAAATATATAAAAATCCGATATCTCAACACCAAACAACCAAACAATCCAATTAAAAAATGGGCAAAAGTCATGAATAGACATTTTTCCAAAGAAAAAATACAGATGGCCAACAGACACGTGAAAAGATACTCAATATCACTCATCATCAGGGAAATGTAGAGCAAAACTACAATGAGTTATTACCTCACATCTATCAGAATAGCAAAAATCAACAACGCAAGAAAAAACAGGTCATTGGTGAGGATGTGAAGGAAGAGGAACCCTCCTACACTGTTGACGGGAATGCAAACTAGCGCAGCCACTCTGGAAAACTGTATGGAGTTTCCTCAAAAAGTTAAAAAACAGAACTACCCTATGATCCAGCAATCACACTACTGGGTATTTACCCAAAGAATACAAAAATACTAAATCCAAGGGATACGTGCACCCCAATGTTTATAGCAGCATTATCTACAATAACCAAACTATAGAAACAGCCCAAGTGTCTACCAGTTAATGAATGAATAAAGAAGAACTGGTATATATATTATATATATAATCATATATATATGCTCAATGGAATATTATATATATTATAAATATATATATATATGCTCAATGGAATATTACTCAGCCATAAAAAGAATGAAATCTTGCCTTTTGCAATGATGTAGATTATGCTAAGTGAAATAAGTCAGTCAGAGAAAGACAAATACCACATGATTTCACTCATATGTGGAATTTTAGAGAAAACAAATGAGCAAGGGGAAAAAAGAGAGACAGAGCAAACCAAGAAACAGGTTCTTAATTATAAAGAACAAACTGATGGCTACCAGAGGGGAAGTAGGTGGGGAGATGGCATAAATAGGTGATGGGGATCAAGGAGTGCACTTGTAATGAGCACCAGGTGTTGTATTGAAGTGTTGAGTCACCAAATTCTATACCTGAAACTAATGTTACTTTGTATACTGACTAACTGGAATTTTAAATAAAACTTAAGAAAAATAAGTTGAGGATTAGGAGTTACATGAATCTGGTTCAATCTCCCATTTACTATATAATATAACCATGCTATTTAAGAGATACATCCACAACCATCTCAACTGTGAAATAGTAATTAGAATAATGTCATTGCAACTGCCCAATAGAATTGTTTTGACAATTAGATGCAGAGATATTTGAAAATTAGTACAACAAGCTTCATAATTTACTTTTCAACCAGAATCTGAAAAATAATTATGCCCTAATAACCAAAGTCATTCGTTGTATATAATTAATTAATTTCTCTTTTATGTATCTTGAATGGTACTAATTACCATTCTTCTTTGAGGATTGAGAAAATACTCATTCAAACATTTTTTTTCCTTCTGTGCTTAGATGGGAAACCTCAGTCAAGCCTGTAATTCACTTATAGCCAGATCACAAAAGATCCAGTATCTCTTAATCAGTGCATCTTTTCCCAGATACAGCCAGAAATCCAAGTACTTACTCTTGTCCAAAGATTCCAGGTCTCTCCCTGTTTGCTACTGCTCTCATGCAGGTGCCCACCCCAGGATATGGTGCATCATGAATTTACCAGAGAGAATGTCTTCCCTCTCATGCTAACTCACCCAAAACTAACCTCAGCTCCCAATGTTACAGCTATGTAGATTCACTCACTCAGCCACTTCACAGGGCACAAGCCTGTAAAGATAACGATTAGTTCATAATAGATTATAGAACCCATGACTTTATGGTCCCAGACCCTCTTCAGAAAAACTAGATATATATTTGCTTTTTTAGAAAACAGAGCTTATATCTGAAGTTAGTAATTACTTTCTTCACCATGTAGAATAATGGGAATGAATTAAAATATTCAGTTTTCACTTTCTAGGAGTTTACTATCTAATGGGGGAGATAAATATGTACCGTATTACTTTCATGCAAAGATACTTTTCTTTACATTTAACCTATCTATAATCTAAGTGAGTCTCACAATGTTTTAGTATTTATTTTTCCCTTAAAAAGAACTGTTATTAGATCAATGAAGTGTTTTATCATCAGTTCCCTCTCAGAATCAAATTAAGAAAAGGTATTACTATAATACAATACAATGGAACATTTAGTTTGCACTGTCTAGATCTGATTTAGTTTATGAATATAATGAGAGAGAGTTTGAATAATGGAAGTCATGAGAGTTGGGATATAGATACTTCTCCCTACTCTACCCTGCACACATACTATCAGCAAACAAAATTTACAATTGTGGGACATAAAGTAAGTCATTTTTGTGTCAGTCTCATTTTTTTTCATCTATCTGAACACACTGGTGAAAAAGAACACTTCAAATCCACTTTGAAACAATGTTGTAAGGATAATACTCCCCAAACAATGTTGAAGTGGTAGAGTACAAATTATTCTCAGTGAAACTCCAATTATCTGTGTTAATTAGACACAAAGCTCATCTCCATACTCTCCAATTAGCATCCCATTTCTTATGTAAGTAAGAATTTGATGCATTGAAATCCAAAACTGAAACTTGAAAATATAAGGCCAAGCCAGAGGGAGAAAATTATGATAAAAATAAAAATTTCGCTTAGCTTATACAAAAGCCTAATGCTGTCTAAAAAACGAGTTCAAAAAATTGATATTGTTACTCTTGTAGAAAGATTAGCACCTAGACTTACCAACAATCATAGATTTTCCAGATCCATAGTCAAAATAGAGCCTACTCTTGTGGTTTACAAATATTTACTTCTAAGTAACACATGTTTAGATATAACTCTTTGAAAATGATGCATGAAATTATCTGTATTCTTTTACACACACATACACACGCATGTTCAGAATGCTATGGAGGGATGAGGAGTTAAAACATCAAGCAACTTTAAGGTACTCTTACGACTGCATTAAAAGGAAAGTGCTAGCTTAAAGGAAAGCATGTTTTTGCTTTGTTTTTATGTGGTTCTATTCCCAATCTCTTTCAAATTTGGGGGAGAATTCATTTCAATATGGATGATGTCCCTATTTTTTTTAATGGTGGCTCTCAGCAGGGAGCTGCCCCTGGATCCTGGAGGTCACTGCTATTTTCTGCCATGTAGCCCTTTCTAAGGATAGCTCACAACATGGCCATTTGCCTCTTCAAGGCCAGCAGGTGGATCTTTCTTTCCAGTCTGTTAAGGTGGAATCACATAATATAATGAAATTATGGAAGTGACTTTCTATCACCTTTGCCATATTCTATTTATTAGAGGTAAGTCACAGATACTGACCACATTGAAGGAGTGGGGAATCGCAGGGGCATGACTGATGATGGGGGTGGGGGGAGGATGTGACTCCTCAGGGTTCATCTTAGGGTGTGTCTATCTCAGAAGTGACAACAAACACATTTGCTCCTGTTTCCTTTCATCATATTTGGGCCATAACATAAGGCAGGAGTGATGGCAACAGCAGCAGAGACAAAAAGGAGATGAATCACACCAGTATATTTTTCTGCACGTTCCTGGATCATGGCAGGTGAAGGGTGAATAATGCATGTGGAAACAGATGATCCAAAGGCAGACGTAAAGCTTGCTTTGTATGGGTCACTTAGCCCTGAGAAGTCCATGTGCGCATGGTCTATGGTAATAGAGGCTAAAAATGAAGAAGGGGATTTAGCTGGAAACGATTCTAATTGCACCAAAGAAAGTGCTGCAGATTTACTGGGATATCTGCTAAAATGAAAGATTTTACAATAGACATCTAAAACAGAATTTATCACAGTACTGAAATTCCTCAATCAATGTCTATGCCTATAACACTTTTCAATTGCCTGTGTGAACACAATAGGTTAGGTTGAAATAATCCCCACAAAGTAGAAACTTTTTTGTGATATATAATAAATAAATATATACATATATAAATATATGTAATGTAAAAATGTACACACACATACACACGCATGTAAAAATAAATTTTACTCTCTTGTCATAACATCTGCTACAGAAAACGACCTTGAACCTGAGTCACCATTTTTATGTCATCCTTAACAGGTGCATTTGAAAAATCTAAATGTATCATGATCACAGCAAAGTTAGTATCAGTTGAGTTTTAAGGTAGACAATTATGGCAGTAGTAATAGCCTACAGGAAATTATATTGAATGTTTTATTCATCAGACTGGGTGAAATAGTTGTTAATACAATACTCAACATTTATTCTTAAAATGTTGACTTTCGGGCGCCTGGGTGGCTCAGTTGGTTGAGCAACTGCCTTCGGCTCAGATCATGATCCTGGAGTCCCTGAATCGAGTCCCGCATCAGGCTCCCTGCTCAGCAGGGAGTCTGCTTCTCCCTCTGACCCTCCCCCATCTCATGTGCTCTCTCTCTCTCAAATAAATAAATAAAATCTTTAAAAATAAATAAATAAAAAATAAATAAAATGTTGACTTTCTGTGTGCTAAATACCTTGGGTCTCGTGTATTATATCTGATGGTTAACGACTAAAGTGAGACTATGTAATTTTCTCAGGCTATGCTACCAGAAGGAAGTAGAACTGGTCTTCTAATCTAGGTTTCTCTGACAAACTAGTGTTTATTACAATATCTATTAAACTGTGGACCTGTGAAAGATAGATGTCTTCTTCTGAGGATGCTAGAAATGAGGGAGAGGAAAAGGGAGAAGTATAACAAAGAAGAACTACAAGTCTTGTCTCATCAGGGGCAAAAAAGCTGGGCAGAAGGCTGAAAAATGTTTCCTTGGCAGGAGAAATAACAGTTGAGAAATGTTGCACTTGAGTAGCAGGAAAATCTAAATGAAGGTAAATTAAAAAATTATAATATTTTTGCTTCTCAATCTTAATATTGGCAAGATTGGTGAAGCAAATACTTGTTACATGGAGTACTATAGATTTTCCTCAATCAAGTTAAATTATAAAACCATTTCAAACGATATTAACTTATTTATTTAACATATAATAAATGCCAGATAATATGTTAAAATCGATCTAAAAGGGTATAAAGACCAAAAACAAAAAAGCTATAAAGACAATTCCTGTCCTCAAGTGGCTTACTGTCTAATGAGTGGAACTAGAAAAAACAGTCATGGCTATGTAAACAAGTAAATCAGAAAGCAAATAATTACAACTTCTTTTTCACCATTCTCTTCAATATCATCCCGGAGTTTAGTCACCATTGTCTTTTGGCTTGATGAAGAAGAGATATATACTCCATTTCAGTGTTTATTGGAATGTTGTCTGCTGTTTACAGATAGTTCCTTACCCGCAATAGTAATATTTACAAAAGTTTTCTGATAAGTAATGCTAGGTCTTTGGAAATGTAGTGCATGTGCGTTAGGAGAACAAAAAATGTGTTTACATAAAACAATTGGATATCCAAACACAAATAGGCACTAAACAGAAACGTGGATAGGGGGATAAAAAATACCCTCTGGGTGTAAAAAATACCATTAGTTCATTATTCACAGGAATAGTGAGAAAACAATGTCCTTTTTGCTTGAGACCTGGGTTCTAAAGCTTGTGATGTTAAAATTGTGACCTTGAGAATGTTACTTATATTTGAGTCCTAATCTTTCATTTTAAAAATAATCATATTTGGGGCTCCTGGGTGGCTCAGTCAGTTAAGTGTCTGCCTTCAGCTCGGGTCGTGATCCCAGGGTCCTGGGATTGAGCCCTGCGTTGGGCTCCCTGCTCGGCGGGGAGTCTGCTTCTCCCTCTCACTCTCTACCCCTATCCCCTGCTTGTGCTCTCTCTCAAATAAATGAATAAAATCTTTAAAAAAAAACATTAAATAATGTTAAGGGCTACTGTAAGGATTAATGGTGACAAACTAAAATATTCATTAAGGGCTACTTTCAATATTTACATGTCATTAAAAGCTTAAGAGAACACAGGAGAACAACTGTCACCTCAAAGTTATAAGAAATACAGTTTTATTTTTGTATTTCCTTATTTTCTTTGCATTGCCTTGCGAATTGCTAGCAAATATGAAAAGAAATGTGTTTCCAGGCCCCTCTCCAGATCCCTGTATATTCTATTAAATATACAGGTCTAACAAGGTGAAAAGGCTAAAACAAAACAAAAGAGGGGCACCTGGGTGGCTCAGACGGTTGAGTGTCAGACTCTTGATCAGCTGAGGTCATGATCTCAGGGTCCTGGGATTGAGCCCCGCATCAGGTTCCACACTCAGTGGGGAGTCTCCTTGAGGATTCTCTTTCCCTCTCCCTCTGTCTGCACCCCCCCAACTCTCTCTCTTTCTCTCTCTCTCAAATAAATAATTAAATCTTAAAAAAAAAAAATTCATTGTGTATCTGACCTTTGCTCTTGTCATTATTCCACTTCTCCAAGGAACTTAAAAGGAAAAACATCCTTATGGATAAGAGATGTGATTGGAGAACATTGCATCCTCTGACTCTGGTCAGTGATGGATGGGTTTTTTATATTCTTTGGTTTCTTCTAGAAAGCAAGTCTCAGATTTTGATAAATACTTCTTAGAACACAATACAAAAATAAAGAGAGAATAAGACACTAAAAATCAGACCGGGACACTTTCCACATATAAATTCATGGAATATAGGTGATAAATGAGCTCTCTCCTGTCAAATCTCTTCATTTTAGACATATGGTACCTGAAATTCAAGAAAACTAATTAATCATCCTAATATCAAACAGCTAGAAGAAAAGGGGCCTAAACCCAAAGATTTTATTTCTGAGCCTGGCATTCTTTTACTTATCTATTACCACAGCTTACTATTTACAAAAATTGGAAGGATAAAAAATTGGAAGGAATAGAAAAAGTGCAAAATATAAAATATTTTATAAAATATAAAAGTGTGTTTTCTTGAATAAAGTTATATTATTTTTCTTTCTCACATGGTCCTTTTTATTATGTAAATAGAAAATGTCTTCTATATTTATACACTTATCTTCTTTATGTTGGGAACATGGAATATGTTGTTAAATACATTTTAATGTTCACATATGCTTTTAAATATATTTATATTTTAATTATGGAATATTTGGAACATACAAGTGAATATTTTAGCAAACATCTGTATGTGTAATACTGAAATGAACACTTGAGACGGCACTACCAAATTGAAGAATTAGGATACTACCAAGACCCTGTTTCCTTCCTGCCCCTCATGGCCCCAATTTCTTCCTCTGTCTCCCTTTACTCAAGAGATAATCATTATCCCGAAGTTGGTTTATTTTTTTTATCCTTTTGCTTTTCTTCATAGATTTATATACGATGTATTTTTACTTCTTTTTAAAATCTACACAGTTATTATTTAATGTTGAATATTGTACTCCCATCTTATATTCCTTTTTACTCAATAATTTGCTTCTAAGATTCATCCACAGACATGTTGTATGATATTTAAAATGTAAAATAGAAACAGTAATTTTCAGACCATATATGCTAGACAAAAACATATTTGAAGACCAATATTTGTTGAGATATGCTGAATTTAAAAAAATGAAATATTAAAATTATTTGCAGTGTTACATCTTCAGATTTGGTAAAATTGAAAAATTCTCATAGCAAATAAACACTTGGAAGCTAATGCAATAAAATTGAACATAATGTTGAAGTTAGTTTGGGACAAAAATCGTGTTTCTTTGTGCGAGTGCACCTAAAATGCAAGAACTACTACATTCTTTTTTTTTCTTAATTGGGATGAAAACATATATATGAAATTTACTCTATTCACAATTTTTTAAGTGTACAGTACAGTATTGTTAACAATATGCTCATTGTTGTACAGCAGGTCTCTAGAGCTTTTTCATCTTGTGTAACTGAAACTCTGTACCCACTGCCCAGCAATTACACTTCTCCACTCCTTCTGCCCAGTCCCTGGCAATCAGCATTCTGCTTTCTGCTTGAGTTTGACTACTTTAGAAAACTCATATAAGTGGAATCATGCAATTTTTTTCTTCTGTGAATAGTTTATTTCACTTAATATGATGCATTCACAGTTCATCGAGATTGTAGCATATGCCAAAATGCCCTTCTTTTTTAAGGCTGAATAATATTCCCTTATATGTATATAATACATTTTCTTTATATATTCATCTATTGATGGACACTTGAGTTGTTCCCACCTTGGTCATTGTGATTAATGCTGTAGTAAACATGGGGGTGTTAATATCTCCTTCAGATCCCAGTTTCAGTTCTTTTGGATATATACCCAGAAGTGGGATTGCTGGATCATATGAAAGTTCTATTTTTAATTTTTTGAGTCTTCTTCACACTGTTTTCATGTAGCTGTATAAGTCCTGAGGTCTCCACATCCTCACCTACTCTTGCTATAAAAAAGTCTAAGAAATTAAAAGTTGTTTGTGAGGATAGGCTAGTCATCATTGAAATTAACATTTCTGGTTAGTTGAAATAAGTCTTTACAATTTGTACCTTAAATAAACACATGAGAAAAAATCAACAGCCTTATACACATAGCAAACCTATGAAGCCAGGATGCGTGTGTGTGAACACACATTGGCTGGTGCATTTATATTGGAGGTATGTTGGATTTATGTTAGCCATTAATAGTTGAGTACTTGCATTAATATTTAACAAGTTAATAGTTATTTAACCTTATCTGTTGTAAATGATGTATTCTCATTATCTGATCTTTGAGCCTCTCCCAGATTTATACTTTTCCTCCACACAATGAAAATAAAGTTTTTCTGCATATAAATCATGATAATTCAGAACGAACAACCAATTTTTGGAATCCTTATCCACGAGGAATTTAAATTGATTTTCTTGGAGGAAAAAAAATACCCTATATTATACAGAAATTTTCTATTAGCCTGCACACCTGTTATTCAAATTAGACTACCAGACTTCAATTTCACAACAGCTTTGAAGACTGATGTCTAGAAATGAACTCAGTGAGACTAGATAATATGACAGACAATTACTTGTCTTCACCTACTACATGATATGAAGGGGATTGATGCCCATAACGTCTGAGATTAATATGAAGAGTATCAGCTCTGTCCTCAACGTGTGAAGACTCTCGATATAGTTAAAGAGCATGTTTAAATATTACAAGTAACAACACTGCATTCAAATGTATTATACTAAGTGGAAAAATGTCAAAGCCTGTATATAATAATTTTGGAGGTTAGTATTTATCTTATCTGAATTAAAGTTCTTAAAAATGACTTGCATAAGATGTAGTAAGTATAAGTACATCGCATAGATTCAACCACTGTAGGCAAGCTAATTGAGTGCACTGCTTTTGAACACCAAATATACATGAATCCCAATACTGACTCTTAACAGGATTTGGACCATGGACCATTTATGTATCCTTTCTGAACTTTGTTTCCTAAGTTCTAAAAGGAAAATAGTAATATCGACTCCACAGGGCTGTCATGAGTATTCAGTAACATAATTTATACAAATTCCATACCACAGGTCTTGGTATGTAGTAGGCACACCAATAGATTACAGTTATTTTAATCTGTCAAATAAAAATATGTAAGAGTTAAGCCTTTTACAAGTCAGTTATTTTGGAAAATAATCTATACCCTAAGCTTCTTTTCTTTGGCATCTGGAAAATCACTTCAGTTTTATATTTTGATCATTAGGGCCATGAGAAATTATGAGAGATTTGAAAAATGATAAGAAGAGCTCCTTTCCTCAAGAAACTCACAATTTGAGTTAAACTTTTATATAAATATTCTAAAACAAAGAGCCATAATGGGGGTGTGATAGTTGGAGAGATTAATTCTGACAGCCTGATCTAGTATAATTTTGTTTTAACAACACAGAGCCAGCCAGTGGAAAGATTTCTGTGATTGATCAACTCCTGCATTAAAAGTCTGTTTTACTTATAGGAAAAATCAATATAAGAGAATTGCTGTGTTCCACTAAATATCTATAAATTCTTCAATGCATCTTATTTAAGGAGAGTCATGCATGCTACCTTTGACTGCACTTGCTATTCAAAAGAATAAAAAGAAATAAGCTTAAAGAACAGATGACAGATTCATGCTCCAGTGAAATTGGGCAAAAATCTCAGTCTCATGAATATAATAAATTATTAAGAAAAATTGTACTTCGAGGACTTTGCGTGTTGGAGTTGAAGCACTTAGGGTGAGCTGATGAGGCAATTTATGCTTGGTGCTGGCTAGAATGAATCAGAGTTATGTGGCTTTTGCTAAAGCTGAAATGCTTTTTATTTTTCCAAACCTGGCAACATGCTACTCTTCAGAAGCAAAAGATTGTGGATTTGGGTTTTTAGAGTAGCAATTAATTTCTAAGAGAGGACTAAATAACCATTTTAAAACTGTGTGACACCAGAATACTTGAAGGTTAAAACGTGACTGTTATTTTAAAAGGAAATGCTTAGCCAAGATTTTTGATTATTGAATTATTTTAAATTACCTCAGTTTCAGTCACTGCACAACATGGGGCAAATATTGACCCTATCTCTGAATTTTGTTGTTGTTGTTGTTAAAGATTTTATTTATTTGACAGAGAGAGATACAGCAAGAGAGGGAACACAAGCAGGGGAAGTGGGAGAGGGAGAAGCAGGCTTCCTGTGGAGCAGGGAGCCCGATGTGGGGCTCGATCCCAGGACCCTGGGACCATGACCTGAGCCGAAGGCAGGCGCTTAACGACTGAGCCACCCAGGCGCCCCGACCCTATCTCTGAATTTTAATTTACCATCTGTGAAATGGAAATATATAAGCCCAGTTAAGTTCACAATGTTTTCTAAAAATCAGATAACACATCCATTTAAGAGCTGGTTGCTGTCTTCCTCAAAGATTATCTGGTCATTGTGTTCCTTGATTCATCTATCTTGGAGTTTCCTAGGGAGCCATCAAGGCTCAGATGTGGGATGGAATGAATAGTGAGCCATGTCATTCAAAAAACATATTAAGATCTTAAATGTGCTGATATTGTCCTTGACGGTTTAAGTCGTTATATGCCATCAAGAATAGAGGGGGGAGAAACGGAGTGGGGGATGAACCATGAGAGACTATGGACTCTGAGAAACAAACTGAGGGTTCTAGAGGGGAGGGGAGTGGAGGGGTGGGTTAGCCTGGTAATGGGTATTAAAGAGGGCACATTCTGCATGGAGCACTGGGTGTTATACGCAAACAATGAATCATGGAACGCTACATCAAAACTAATGATGTAAAATATGGTGATTAACATAACAATAAAAAAGTTTTCTTTCAGTCTTCAATTAAGAAATTAAATGTATACTCAGCTTTTTAATTAACCATGATTATGTTTCATTTTACTTTTTCTTTCTTATTTGCATAGTTAATTTTCCTAGTTTCATTACTGACTAGCCTTTCCCTCTCTTAATGCCATCTCTTTCTTAATCTCAATCTTTTTGTGGCCAGCTGAAAAGCTCTCTTTTATCTTGGATGACTCATTTTACTTCTTGCAGTTCCGGTTTTATCCATTAACTCTGGGATTGAGTTATAATAATCTTTAGATCACTTATACATCTAAAATTCAGTGATTCCAACTTCTCTGTTTATTCTTCAATTCTCAAAATAGAAATGTATGGAGGAGTGGTGTTATAGGCTGAATTGTGTCCCCCCACCCACCCGCCCCCAATTCACATGACCTCAGTACCTCACAAGGTGACTATATTTGGATTGGGGCACCTGGATGGCTCAGTCAGTTAAGGATCTGACTCTTGGCTTCAGCTCAGGTCATGATCTGGGGGTCGTAGGATCAGCCTTGCATAGGGCTCCGTGCTCACCACGAAGTCTGCTTAAGAGTCTTTCCCTCCCCTCCCCCATCCCTTGTGTCCCTCCCCTCACTCGGGCTCTCTCTCTCTAATAGAAAGAAAGAGAAAGAAAGAAAGAAAGAAAGGAAGGAAGGAAGGAAGGAAGGAAGGAAGGAAGGAAGGAAGGAAGAAAGAAAGAAGAAAGAAAGACTTAAAAAAAAGAAGGTGACTGTATTTGGAGATAGGACTTTTAAAAAGGCAATTCAGTTAAAATGAGGTTATTAGGGTGGACCATAAAACAGTATGGCTGGTGTCCTTATAAGAGGAAATTTGGACACAGGTATGCCCAGAGGGAAGACCATGTGAAGACACAGGGAGTAGATGGCCATCTACAGGCCAAGAGAAAAGTCTCAGGAGAAATCAACCCTGCAAGCACCTTGACCTTGAACTACTAGCCTCCAGACCCTTAAGAAAATTCATTTCTGTTCTTTAAGCCACTCAGTCTGTGGTATTCTATTGTGGCAGCCCTAGCAAACTAATATAGGCAGCATGCTTCAGAAATGCTAAAAATGTATTTTTCAAACCATCTAGTGGTATAAAAATATAAAGCAGTTATGTTTAATGCAGTGTTGATAACATTCATAATACTACTGCAATATTTGGCCATCTGTTTTATTTCTTGCTCTATATTTATATAGAATAAAATGAAGTCTGAAAACTGGAACCTGAATCCCTCCCTTTGGGATTTTTTGGACTTTTTTTTCCCCCTGATTTATGTCCTCCTACTTCTACTGCAGTGCTTCAGTCTTGAGCTGACAAAAAAGAGCCACCTTTCTTTGTTTTCAGGTGATTTCCCTGCTGACTGGAGAATTCTTTTATCTGCGGCCTTTGAAAAGCCTTTTATCCCTTCCTTTTTCAGCTCCACTCTCAAAGACATTTGGTTAGTGCTCCATTTTATGACCCATCTGAAGTCCATGCAGCTCAGGGTTATCCTTGCTGGTAATGGTAAAAGATGACTGGAAGTTCATATAAAATGAGACTTTGTAAAGTATGGAGGATCTCCTGAAATTTACCTGGTTCTTAGTCTCCTGAAGAGTTGCAGTTTAATGCAAACTCTACCTCGATCATTCTGTGTGCCTATAAACCAGCTGCTTGGCTTCTCTGAGTCTCAAAGTTCTTATTTGTAAAACAAGAATTTGAAAAATTCTCCATTGGGAGTTATGATGATTAAATTAAAAAATGAAAACACTTAACTGTTTGCTTTTTATATTATATATGCTTGATAATTTTATAAAAAATAATCTCAACTCATCTTCATTCTTTAATCTTATACATTTCTAATTTATTATTTATTTTCTTCATAGTTTTTATCAGTAACTGAAATTATATCAGCTACATTTTTTAAAACCTATATATAATCTCAATCTCCCATGAAATCTCTTGAGTAGGGACTTTGTTTTGTTCTCTGCTAGATGCTTAGTAACAGGGACAGTGTCATTTATTATGTTTGAAGTAAAACATTTAATTTATTTATTCATTTTTATTATGTTATGTTAATCACCATACATTACATCATTAGTTTTTGATGTAGTGTTCCATGATTCATTGTTTGCGTATAATACCCAGTGCTCCATGCAGAATGTGCCCTCTTTAATACACATTACCAGGCTAACCCATCCCTCCACCCCCCTCCCCTCTAGAACCTTTTGTTTCTCAGAGTCCGTAGTCTCTCATGGTTCATCTCCCCCTCCGATTTCTCCTGCTTCATTCTTCCCTTCCTGCTAGCTGCTGCTTCCTTTTTTTTTTTTTTTAACCTATAATTGTATTATTTGTTTCAGAGGTACAGGTCCGTGATTTAACAGTCTTACACAATTCACAGCACTCACCATAGCACATACCCTCCCCAATGTCTATTGCCCAGCCACCCCATCCCTCCCACCCCCACCACTCCAGAACCCTCAGTTTGTTTCCTGAGATTAAGAATTCCTCATATCAGTGAGGTCATATGATACATGTCTTTCTCTGATAGACTTATTTTGCTCAGCATAATACCCTCCAGTTCCATCCACATCGTTGTAAATGGCAAGATTTTATTCCTTTTGATGGCTGCATAATATTCCATTGTGAACTATTGGGACTTCATCAAGATAAAAAGCTTTTGCACAGCAAAAGAAACAGTCAACAAAACCAAAAGACAACCGACTGAATGGGAGAAGATATTTGCAAATGACATATCAGATAAAGGGCTAGTATCCAAAATCTATACAGAACTTATTAAACTCAACACCCAAAGAACAAATGATCCAATCAAGAAATGGACAGAAGACATGAACAGACATTTTTCCAAAGAAGACATCCAAATGGCCAACAGACACATGAAAAAATGCTCAACATCACTCGGCATCAGGGAAATCCAAATCAAAACCTCAATAAGACATCACCTCACACCAGTCAGAATGGTTAAAATTAACAAGTCAGGAAACGACAGATGTTGGCGGGGATGCAGAGAAAGGGGAACCCTTCTACACTGTTGGTGGGAATGCAAGCTGGTGCAGCCACTCTGGAAAACAGTATGGAGGTTCCTCAAAAAGTTGAAAATAGAGCTACCCTACAACCCAGCAATTGCACTACTGGGTATTTACTCCAAAGATACAAATGTGGGGATCTGAAGGGGTATGTGCACCCTGATGTTTATAGCAGCAATGTCCACAATAGCCAAACTGTGGAAAGTGCCAAGATGTCCATCGACAGATGAATGGATGAAATAAAACATTTTAAATAAAATAATAAAAATAGTTTTGTTTAATTTCAAGGATATATCTTTGAAAAATAGTTTGTTGTTTCTCTGATTATTGTTAATATAGCTAAAAGACCAGAATCTGTGCTGACCTATATTCACAAAACCAAGAATGATGAGGATCAAGAGACCCTATAATGTCTTATTCTATTTGATATCCTATAGGTACTGGTACTGTAATTATGAGCTAGCTCAAGAGTTTTCATATAGGGAAGACTTGACCTACGGAAAAGAAACTATAATGTGTTCTAGTTCTCCAATGGTTTTTTGTATATAATCACATCTAAAGTCATTGAATTTTAGAGCTAGAAGGATGATGAATCCTTGTTTTCTCACTATCACCAATACTGTCAGCCATTCACATATTTATTGAACAACTTACCCTAAACTGATAATGGTAAATCAAAAAAACACTTTTTGTTGCCTTTACACTCAGAGATAGTCATTCCTTTATCTAATATACATTTACTGAATGCCTATATGTATATACATTTTTTTTTGAGTCCGATTTTTCTTCTAGGTGTTTGAGACATGGGGATAAAAGATGCTGTCTCTCTATGTAAAGAGCTCACAGTCTGAAGAAGTAAACCAGAGATGATTCTACCATCTAATGGAAACAATAATAAGATACACCAACTAGTAAATTGGCAAGGCAATGAGAGGTTATGATCACAAATGACATAGTAAATTAGATGATGAATGAGCTATGTCTTTAAGGGCATGCAAACCTGAATAGAACTAAATGGAGAAAGGATATTCCAAACAAAGAAACCTTTATGTGTGAAAGTACAAAGCTGAGAGTGAACATCAGGTGTTTGCTAAACTGCAAGTAGATTTGTAGGCCTTCAGAAGAGTGATGGATACTGGATAGTGTTGACAACTGTTGACCAAATCTTGGTCTCAGTCTTGGTGCTAAGCAAATTCTGATTTTATAGTCTGTGCTATTGCAGGGTCTAAGGGAAGGTAGTTCCAAGATGAGCCACTTTGGCATGGAGATTATTCTGAGCTGAAGGCAATGGAGACCCTGCAGCTTCAAGAGAAAAATTTCCCCCTCCCTTAACCAGATAGAAGAATCTAAATTGGGAGTCCTGCCCAGAATAAAGGTTATTAGCAGAAATAACTTTTATCAGAGTAATCCATCTATATGGCAGGGCAAATATCTAATTGCCAAACATCCGCTCTTTGACATATTGCCCTGTGAATTGCATTCCATTCCTCTGAAGCCCCAGACCCCTACACCTTTAGTTCAGGATGATATATATATATATATATATAAATTTTGCCTGTCTTTGGAATTTCCATGTCTATGTGGATTCTCCATATGTACACTATTAAATTTGATTTTCTCCTGCTGATCTGTTTCATGTTGATTTGATTCTTAGAAAGACTTTGAAGGGGACAGGAATTCTTGCTCCCTGATGCTACAGAGACATGTAGAGTATGACACGATCAAATCAGTATTAAAAAACAAAACAAAACAACAACAACAACAACAAAACAACTTACCAATGTGGGGAAAAGGATAAAACAATTCATGAGATTAGAGGCAAGATAATCTAGATTTTCAAATGAGTACAAATCATTCAAAAACAAAACCACAGATAAAATAACATTTGAAATTAAAGATACATATTTGTAAAGATCACATTTGGGAAATAAATTATGGAATGTATTTCCCATATTTTCCCTTCTGTTTGTTGTTCCTTTTTATTTATCTTCAACCAATTCAGTTTGATCCCATAGACGATATTCAAATTTTATAATTCCTCATTCAACTTTCAAATAGAAAACTTATAAATGTTGATGCTATAGTATTGATGAAATTTGACTCAGAGAATAGGAATACTAACACGTGCCTCACCGAACTTACGGTGAATCTATCTTAAGATCCTATGGCTCCTAAATAATGATTCTTCTATTTTACTGTCAAAATATAACAAATAGAGGAACGTGTCATATTTCAAACTTTTAAACATGATTTATGGTGCATAAATTCTGTATTTGAAATAATGAGAGTAAGAAAGAGGCTCTGTATAGAAGTAGATCATATCTATAACTACTGAAATATTGAAAGCACCAAATAAACTTAAAATATATTAATCACCTCTCTTAAAGAGTCTCGTTCCTGGAAACGTTATTGATACTTCAGCTAAAACCTAAGAAAACTACAATTACATCGTCAACATGATAACAGACTTAAAAAAAGTATGCAAAATAATAATCTGTATCACATAGATACTATATCAATGTACAATTTGTGTTATATAACCCAAATGGGTAATCATTGATCTATGAGTGCATTTCTAACTACTTTCATATTATGGTCTCAAGATTATCAGCCTTTACAAAGTAGGTTTTTATGGATGACAGAAAAATGCTAATGAGGTTATATTTTCTATGTTGACTACATTAATATTTCAGATTTGAAAAAAATTCTAGTGCTATGGTAAAGAGTACACAAGATTATTTTATTATTTCTGTAATGTTAAGTAAATTATTAAGCTTATCTCTTTCTCAGTACCTTCATCAGGGACAAGAGTATAATTTAAGTATATTTGGATTCCCTTTTTTTTTAAAGATTTTATTTATTTATTTGACAGAGAGAAACACAGAGAGAGAGGGAACACAAGCAGGGGAGTGGGAGAGGGAGAAGCAGACTTCTGGCAGAGCAGGGAGCCTGATGCAGGGCTCGATCCCAGGACCCTGGGATCATGACCTGAGCCGAAGGCAGACACTTAACAACTGAGCCACCCAGGCACCCCTATTTGAATTCCTTTTTAACTATGATTACATATTAATTTCTAAAATATTGTAATATTTAAGTATTTATTATGGTCAAAATTACATAAGGAGGTTTAAAAGAAAAAAAAATAGAAACTTTCCTTGAAAAAACCTCAGGCTTCCAAGGCTTTTAATTATTCATGTTTTAAAAAAGATGACTCTGGGGCACCTGGGTGGCTCAGTTGGTTGAGCGACTGCCTTCGGCTCAGGTCATGATCCTGGAGTCCCAGGATCGAGTCCCGCATCGGGCTCCCTGCTCGGCAGGGAGTCTGCTTCTCCCTCTGACCCTCCTCCCTCTCATGCTCTCTCTCATTCTCTCTCTCTCAGATAAATAAAATCTTTAAAAAAAAAAGATGACTCTGGAGGTACTGTTAAAATTGGATTAGATTTGGGATATCTAGAAGTTGAAAGACTGGAGACAAATGGGGAGACTTGGAATATCCTCCTGAGGGATAATTAACATCATTCATAATCATACCCCTTAAGCTACATAAACTTGGTCATCACACACAATCTGAAGAAAAGTAAGGAAAAACAGACATCAAATTTAAGAAATATTTTTTAAAACACCACAAAAGTTAAGAATAATACTCAAGAATTGCATAAGGAAAACTCTGGGCCTAGTTGAAAAACATACCAAATTCTAAACTAGTAGCAATCTGGGTCTTAGAATGAAACTGATGACAAAGTCAAGCTGGATTATTTTGGTGAATTTTTAAAAAATGATTATTTTCAGGGCGCCTGGGTGGCTCAGCTGATTAAGCGTCCGACTCTTGATTTCGGTTCGGGTCATGATCTCAGGGTCATGAGATCAAGCCCCATGTCAGGCTCCATGATCAGTAGGGAGTCTGCTTGAGATTATTTCCCTCTCCCTCCTCTTCCTCCCATTCTCTTTCTCTCCCTCTCTCTCTCAAATAAATAGAATAAATCTTTAAAAAAATGATTATTTTCAAATATTCGGGAGATGAGGGAAGTAATAATAAAATAAGAGCATTGCTCCCAGTCTAGGAACATGGGTAGAAAGTAGTTACCAGAGTTCAGAGGGAGAGTTACATGGATAGTGGGACACAGGAGACCTCATAGGGAAAAGATAAAGAGAATAAATATCCCAGTCTCACTTTCTTCTTGTCTCTTGTGAATTCATGCTGGTACCTAATTGAATTTTGTGAGAAGCTAGATGGCAAGAATGCCTGATATTGTCCTTAACAGTCAAAATCCTGGGGCACAGAACATAGTAAGGAAGGTAGATAAAATGTATTAAGGGTTAAATGGAAAACATTCAACAAAAATCACTTAGAATAGACACAGAAAGAGGATATTATCAGGAATACAGTCTTCTAGTAATTAGGGAATGTACAGATGAGCAATTGCCTACACTATATTGCATTTTTAAGATCATAGCCATCAATAAATCAGGCTATCACTGAATTCCAAATGCCTGATACTTAGGAAGTATACAATGAATGTTTCATGAATGAATTAATGGAACACTGAGTGATTCAACTTACCTTTATCTTCTAGCCAATGCTCCATCTCTTTTATGACTACACTGTTATTTTGTGGACTTGGTGTTTTAGCATATTACATATATGTTTTACATATATATAATGTTGGACATATTATATATATGTTTTTTAAAAAAATCCTGATTGAATTCTGGTGCTGTAATCTCTGCTTTCATCTCAGTACTCACCTGAAAAATAGCATTTACATAGAGTGGGACTCACACTAGAGCAGTGGGAAATAATGATCCAGAAATAGAATAATTTTAAGAGCTACTTAACAGGTAGACTCAATAAGATTTAACAACCAATGGAATTAGGGCATACGGGAGACATAGGAGCCCTAATGAATGTCATGTGAAAGGAGGAACAATTTGCGACTGCAAAATATGCCTCTTTGGCAAAAAGATTATCTTGAAGTGATTATTTTTTTAAGAAATAGCAGGCATAAGAAAAGCTCTGACACCTGAGTAGAAGTTACCCTCTCATAAGAGACATTTACACTTACAAGGAAAATCTCCATTTTAAGGGTCTCTCTTTCTTTCTGTCGCTCTCGCTCTCACTCTCTCTCTACCAGGAAGAGAAGGATGACTCTAAATATCTAGAAAGTTATCAATGGAAAAGGCAATGGCTTAAATCTGCATCACAACCTCATTCTTATGCACAGTGCTTTTCCTGGTAACTTCCTATAACTGCACCCCCTCCCCAATCTTCTGTCTTTAGCTGGCAATGGTATTTAAGGTGATGTGGCTTTGGCCATTTCAGAGAGTTACTCAGTTTTCTTGGGTAAGTTTTCTTTCCCATGTGTCATTAAACTTCTGTTTTTCTCCTCTTGATCTGCTTTTTACTACCGAGGTTGTCTCAGCCAAGAACCTAGAAGGGTAGAGGAAAAATTATTTTTCCTCCCCTACACGTGGATTGTGACTTAATGAAACATTTCTGTTGGTTAATTAGAGCCCTATATTAAACAAGCCCATAAACAACAACAGCAGCAGCAATAAGAACACCAACAGCAAAAAATAGTTCCAATATGTTTTTAACAAAACTACTTAGTAGTTTCGGGAAGACATTGTTGCTTCCTAAGTAGTCTGCATGAGAATTGCCATCAGAGCCCCAAAGAGAAAACTGCATGACTGTAGCAAGTGTGCAGCATACAGTCATGTTATTTAAGGATGCCCAACCAATTTTGGAGCTCCTGATGGTTAATTCCTGCAAAATGATATTTGTAATCACTGGAAAAACTGATGCACATGCTGTGATTTAAGGGACTCTGAGATGTTCTAAACACAATCTTCCCTCTTTGAATGTCTCTTGTAACATTTCTCCCCTTTGGATTATAGCAGTTACTATCATTGTTTTATCTATCCCCTTGTCAACTTAGACTAGGAGCCCCTGATGTCAAATGCAATGTATTTATTTATATCTGAATCTCCTTCAGTAATGAGCATAGAATCTAACATAATTTTCCATATATGCTTATTTGTATTCTTAAGGCAACAATTTAAATTCTGTTCTTTTCCATCTTTGAAATAGATTTTAGAAATGGCCTCCTATGTAGTGTCCTGACCTTCATCTTTTATCATTACAATTCTCCATTATGCCATTTAATACCTCATTATCATCCCAAACACACATTTCTAGCCTCATCAACTTCTATTTGGCCCAACCAAAGCTGGTATAAGCACCAATAACAATGACACTTGCTATTCTCTGAAAAATAACCCTGCATTCTTGTCTTTGCCTTTAATTATGATTTTTCAAAAGCCTAGTCTCACAGTTATTATTTTTTCCCTTCATCTATTAAAATCTTCCTAGTCCTCAGGAACAATATCAAATAAAACTCTTACAAACTTTTAATCACATAGTATGTTGGTAATAATTAGACTACGGCTTAATTCATGGGATATATTGGATGTTCAATAAATGCTGGTTGTACTAAATCGAATTGCAGTATACATTTCATTTAGATTTGTTCAATAGTTAGGTCTTTATTTGCCACTGAGTTACAAGATGGCTGTGGTCAGGGACCAGGTCTAAATCACATTTGCATAGAGAATGATGTTGTGTATGTAACAGTTTCGAGATAAATTCTTGTTACTAAATTTCTAAATTTAAGTGTTTATTAACTACGGGGAAGGACATGTGACCCATGGCCTTCCAAAGACTAGCAGAAACACATCTTTATTTTATTTATTTATTTATTTATTTATTTATTTATTTATTTATTTATTTATTTTTTACATCTTTAGTTTAATAAAACTGGGCGTATTGGTTTGCTCAATGAGGGAAAACTCAGACCTTGAGGAACTATAGGGGTATCTTAAAGGCATGATTTGAATCTGTGTTTTAAGCTTTTCTGTGGATTGTTGCTGTCAGGAAGGAAGGATAATTCTATGATTTGATATTTTTATAATTCTAATCTAGTAGTAAAGAAGCATAAGGTAAATTTAAAACTATAATTTGTAAAGAAACAGTAGTTACTCATATTAGAAATGAATTATGGAGGTTTTTGTTGTTGGGTTTTTTTTTCATATTAGAAATGAATTATGGAGGTTTTTTGTTGTTGGTGGTGGTGGGTTTTTTTTTGGTTTAGACAATATTCCTGTTTTTTGTCTGGATTACTACATGATTACTTAGTAATCCTATTTTTGTCTTACTTTATCATGGTCATAAGTGGCCTTATCTGATGTGGTATCTTTGGTATTTTTATGTTCAACAGTAGTGCATGGTCTAACGTGTTCACTAGACCGAGTCCTGACTGTCAGAAGCTACTTTCCTTCTCACGAGTGAGTGGGAGGGCCAAATCCAATCCAGGCCTCTATGGAGTAGTTGGTAATAAAGGAATGTTGGGCATCACCACCTGCTGTTGCCAACATCATCATCTCCAGTAGAAATTATTATGGTGCATGTACTGTGTGCCTAGCACTGTACACAGAGGTCTGCAATCATCATCCCGTATCATCCTCACAGCGACGCTATGGTAAGGTGTTACTAATCACGCTCACTTTACAGACCAAGAAATTACCCAGCCCAACCACATTGCTAACAATTGCACTTCTTTCCCTCAATCATCTAATCTACCTCTTCTCTATTTTCAAATCCCAGTTCCACCAGCTGTGTAAAACATTGAAGATCTGTAATTTCTCTGAAATTTCACAAATGTCAGGAGGGTAAGTCACCTTTAAGATACTTAGAAGATGATGGGCGCCTGGGTGGCTCAATTGGTTAAGCGACTGCCTTCAGCTCAGGTCATGATCCTGGAGTCCCGCAACGGACTCCCTGCTCAGCAGGGAGTCTGCTTCTCCCTCTGATCCTCCCCCTTCTCATGTGCTCTCTCTCTCTCATTCTTTCTCTCAAATAAATAAATAAAATCTTCAAAAAAAAAAGATATTTAGAAGATGAAGATTTGGTACACTGCACACCACAAAGCAGAGCTCAACATATTCCAATTTACTTTCTTTTCCCTCTAATACAAACTATTTGCAGTCATGCTGGGCATTTATGCTTTCTTAATACACAACACTTCCTACCAGAACATTATAAAATTAAAATAATGAAATCAACTAATTTCAGTAATACATACTTTTTTGAGGGAATAATTTATTCAATACTTTGTCCTTCTTAAGGCTGATTCTACTGATATCTAAGATAGAATTAAGGAAGGAACTTAAAAGCAAAAAGCAGACATCTCCCTGCTATCCATAATACTGAAGTACCTACATTATCTCAGTCTTTTGGGACTATGACCCTGAGTCCACTTCCACTCTCCAGTCTCCCTCTAGAGTTTTTCTAGTCTCTTTAGAAAAGTGATATCTGTATCACTAATAAACTGTTTTGAAATCAGCTGTAAAAACAGATTACAGCATTTCTCAAATACAAACAGCATGAGGAGGAAACTAGAGCCTAATTATTAAAAATAATTTACATCTTTATGGGGTACCTGGGTGGCTCAGTCAGTTAAGCTTCTGTCTCTTGATTTGGCTCAGGTCAGGATCTGAGGGTCCTGAGATCTAGTTCTGCGCTCAGAGGGGAGTCAGCTTGTCCCTCTCCCTCCCCCTCTGCCCCCCTTCCCCTCCCCCTCTACCCCTCCTCCCCACATATACGTGCTGCTTCTCTCTCTCTCCCTCTCTCAAATAAATAAAATCTTTAAAATCATTTACAGCTTTTAAAAAATAAATAGTTCATGCTTGACTAAGTAAAGAAGGGGAGAGGGAGGACATAAGCAAAATATCCCAGGTAGCCATGAGGTTGTGAGTTATCACATTTTATTAATCCTTCTAGTCCCCACAACACCTAGTACAATGCTTAACACATAGGAGTACTCGATAAAAAGAGTGCTTGCAGAGGACTTATAGCAGTTAGATGAGTAAATTGGATTTTGTTGTTCTGTATCACAATCCCAGCTCACTGATCATCATTCAGGGTGACTTTGGGGATATTTAACTTTCTGTGCTTCATTTTCCATACAGTATAATACTACTTGGTTTTATGTCCTGCATGCTCTGAGAGTGTCAGAGTGTTATAAAGACCAAGCTTTATTTTCAATTACATTTGTATTCAATTTTAACCAAAACCTTGCCTAATCAGTTCTTTTCAAAGAGACACATTCCCCATTTGAACCTTCCGATTTTTCCGTGAATGGCTGAGGTCTCAGTATAATTCCAGGTAGCTCTTTAGGGGCAGCCTGATTTCTTTAGACAGCACAGAAACAAAGTACAGCAGATGTAATAGTAAGACATATTATCAACTAAAAAATAAAGACCTGATTTAGATACAGACTTCAATGTTTCATGGCTTTTAAAATCACCTGACAGACTATAATACCATAAAACGAAATGTGTCTTTGATCATCTCATGGGGCAATGCATGGAAACATACAAAGTCCCAGTATTTATAATCTCAAACTGAAGATCATGAAGACAAAGCTAAACAGCAAGACAAGGCTTAGTACGGAACTGAACTCTGAAGACTCATTTAACAGAAGGAACATAGGTTTTGCCATCGAGTGAAATCCCACATTATAAAGAGAGGAGGGAAAGTGAAATGGACCACACAGCTGCCTTCACTGTGGCACAGAAGCCAGAAAGAATAAAGTAAAATGGAATTTCAAATGTGGTCTGGAAAGTCCTCAGAGGTTGACGGGACATTTTATGATGGCTTTTGTACTATAAATCGATCCTCCTAAAAGTCTGTGCCTGACTCTTACTTTGTGACTTGAGAGAGAATATGCCAATCGGCACACACGTGCTTCTAAAAGTACTTATTGTGATGAGCATTGAGTAATGATTAGAAGTGTTGATATACTATATTGCACGCCCAAAACGAATATAACATTGTATGCTAATTATACTGGAATTAAAAATTATCAATCAATCAATCAAATCTTGAAATAACAAAAAAAATGAAAATGAAATAAAAATTAGTGTTTTTAACCCATTTAAACAGAAGAGGTTCTGCTGGACAGCATGGTGATTGTATTTAATATTGTACTGTATATTTGAAAGTTTGTAAGAGAGTAAATTTTAAGTATTCTTAACACCTACACACACAAAATGGTAACTACATGAGGTCTCGGGTATGTTAATTAACTTGATTATGGCAATCATTTCACAATGTATATGCATATAAAACCATCACCCTGTACACCTTGAAAAAGTCACATTTTGCAATCTAAATATACAAAATTTTCATTTGTCAATTATACCTCAATAAAACTGTGAGAACAAATAAACAACCAAACACAAGGATTAAGGATTAAGAAAAATGAGGATTATTTTTTCTTGAAGGAAAATCAGTGTTTATTTTAGAAGTAAGATAATGGAGATAGGACAAGCAAAAGAAAAAAAGTTATAATATTTATATTTGCATTTGTATTTATACATGTATTTAGAGTATATTTATATTTATGTATGTATAAACAAATATACAAATATACGTGTATGTATAAAAGTACGTATGCATACACACACATACACTACAATAACTCACTTCTTTCTTATTCAGTTAAAACTATTTGAGTACCAGGTATTTGGTGATAATGATATTTGTGTGAGGGCACCTTTGGGTGGGATTTTGCATGAGATCTCAGTTTTGAGGCACGTTTGTGTGATCTGACTTCATGAATCATATGACCCGCAGTTTGAGTCAGATCCGTTACCTTTCTTGGTTAATACCACAGAGATCTATAACACACATTATTTTATTTCTAGGTTTTATGGATGAATTACAAGATGTATTGAAGCAACTGCATAACTCAATCTATCAATGGAGACTTGATATAGTGAGTATTAATGCCTTCTTTAATGCTGTCCTAATACTGCAGGTTTTCTAAGTGAGTAAATTAAAACAAAACAAAACACAGGATAGCGTCTTCAGTAAAACCTGAAAATAGGCCGTTTTAAAGATGGGGAAGCTGGTGAAGTGCCATATCAACATATTTCACTACAAAAGTTCTATTTTATTATTTTATTTTATTTTTTCATTGCAAAAATTTTAAATCAGAAGAGCTTAAGATAAGCTTAGATAATGTCTTTATTGTGTAGCTTTCGCACTAGTAGCAGGTATTATAACTCTAATACAAGGCACTTACAACAGTTGGTCAACATTAATTAAGATCCTTAAAGAAATAAGTTTAGGTATTTAAACTATGTATTTGGTTTATATGCTTATATTAATATATATATGTATGTATATATATTTGTATGTACATATATGTGTATATGTGTATATATGTATATATGTGTGTGTGTGTATTTATATATACATATACAGTGAGTAGTGTAAGTTGAGAGAGGCAATTTACTAGATGGTGTGATATATAGAAAAACAAAAATAAGACTGGACTTAGATTGAAGTCAAACAATTTAAATTGTCAAACAAGTCAAATTGTAGACAATTAATACATATGTCTTTAGGCTTAAAAATGCAAAAGTGAAAACCAAAAAGGTGTTGATCTGGGTTAAAGTCAGGCTTTGTTACCTTTTAGCTGTATGACCTCTGGAAACTTAGGTAACTTCTCCATCTCTTCTCCAGTCCACATAGTCATTAAATACTATCCTATACATGAAAAGAATAATATAGAAGTTACTGCTCCTTGTAAAGGAGTATAATTAGCCCTTGAAAATTAATTATAGATCTCCAATTCAGTAGAATTTAGCAAATAACACAACTGGTTAAATTCTACAGGCTAAGTAAGTTATAACTTATGTTATAAAGTGTGTAATACATAGCATGTTTTAATAAGCATTTATTAAGAGAATGAATAATTCACTTGAAGAGAAGAGATAAATTAAAAGAATAGGTGTAGGGGTGCCTGGGTGGCTCAGTTGGTTAAGCGACTGCCTTCGGCTCAGGTCATGATCCCGGAGTCCCGGGATCAAGTCCCACATCGGGCTTCTCCCTGCTTCTCCCTCTGACCCCTATCCCCTCTCATGCTGTTTCTCTCTCTCTCTCTCTCTCAAATAAATAAATAAAAAATAAAAATTAAAAAAAAAAAAAAGCTTTAAAAGAATAGGTGTAACAAAACCAGGGCCAAACCTGATTATGTATTCAGACATTCCCCAAATTAAATCGTACTCCCCAGATGGAATTATTTACAGTGAAACCCTGATTGATGTAATTGTCTCCCCATCCTATTAGATTATGGAGAGTGGGCTCTCTGTAATTTTTTTAGATTCTCCTGAAATCACTTACATAGGTGTAGGGACAGAAAACTTTCCTTCTTCCCTTCTAGATTCTTTGCTGGCCTAATAATTAAATTGGTACAAGACAGATTAACAGGAGAAAAGCAAATTTAATTTTGTACCTACAGGAGTCCCAAAGATATGAGACTCCCAGAAGTGACCAAAGCAGATGGTTTTAATACCTTTTAGACAAGGAAACAATACATTTGTGAAAAATTGGCAAAGCAAAGGGGTTTGGGCTTGGGGTAGCAAATTAGTGAAGAAGTGACAAGGTGTGTTTATACAGCCTGTTTGGTCCTGAATTTGCTAACTCTGGCTTAAAGAGACTTCATTTCCTGATTTCAGGGGGGGAAAAGGAGGGTCAGAGTATCTTTTATGCACTGGTAATTTCTTAAGTAACTTTGATTCAGAATCATTAATATGTCAAAATGGCATATTTTAGGGTGACATATTCTGCTTTCTGTCACAGACTAATGTGCAGGTTCTACAAAGAGCTATTGTTCATCTGTGTTGGACTCAGTATAGTATGGAAGCTATCTGCTGAGTATTTGAGTAACAGGTGGATGTTTAAAACTTATGTACCAATCCTCTGATGCTAAAAAGTCACTTATAGATTTGAGTATCCCGGGTGCCTGGGTGGCTCAGTTGGTTAAGCGACTGCCTTCGGCTCAGGTCATGATCCTGGAGTCCCGGGATCGAGTCCCGCATCGGGCTCCCTGCAGAGCAGGGAGTCTGCTTCTCCCTCTCCCACTCCCCGTTTGTGTTCCCTCTCTCGCTGTGTCTTTCTCTGTCAAATAAATAAATAAAATCTTTAAAAAAAAAAAAAAGATTTGAGTATCCCTGTGACTGGTGACTTATTACATTAGATGATGACAAGTTATGGCCTTGTAAGTCCCCAAGAAGAGAGGCAAAGTGGCATCAGAATTCAGGAACATCTAGAATTGCAGAAATTTTAAAACCTCACTTAGGCTCATCTTCCAAGATGTGCTTTCCTATGGTCTTCTAAATTAGATGAATTTTATTTTTCTTGCTGGAAATAGATAACAGGCTAAATAATTTCAGAGTTATTTAAGGACATCTGATGCAGTAACATACTCAGGACTCATTTTGTGCAAATGAATCTAAGAAAAGTTCATTCTGATATTTCTTGGGTTAATATGACTTATAAGGATTGTTGTTTATGCTGTATTGTCTAGTAGAAAGTAATTCCAACACAGATGGGGGCAAATTTTTTCTTTCACTAGTAAAAAAAAGAATATCAAGTAAGTGCAAATTTCGAAGCAATGCAGGTGAATGTTGAAGGCCATTTGCACTATTTTAGCAATTTAGGGAGCATGAGCAAATTACTTGATCTTTTTGTGATAATTTCTTCTGAAAAAGAGAAAATTGGTAAAAATGTCTGGAATGCTTGCCTTCTGCATCGAGCACATAGGATAACAACATAAATGTGCCACACAATCAAAAGTGTACACATTTGGTTTTATTCCCTCTCATACACATCTTCATCCTAGACACTAGTCATATGCCTTTGTAGAGAATGCATTTCAAATGATTGCCTTCTAAATGGCCGTTAAGAAAAGCTATCATTAAAAAGATGTATTTTTTTATCATAGACACCTACTTTTGTTTTTACTTTTTTATTTTGAAATAATTATATTTTCACATCCCCTAGAAAGATACTACAGAGAGGTCCTCGTACCCATCACTCAATTTTTCGCAATGGCTTTGTCTTACATAATTATCGTATAGTATCAATATTAGGAACTCGACATTGCTACAATGTGTGTGCATAGTTCTGCGGTAAGTTTTTAAAAATGGCCTCCCAAAGACATATTCAATTCCTAATCCCAAGAATCTAAAAATATTACTTTAGATTGCAAAAGAGTTAAATATTAACTAATAACGCAGAAGATGCGATGAAGTTAAGGATCTTGAAAGAAGGAATTCATCCTGGATTATCCAGTTGGGTCCTAAGTGATAATCACAGTAGAAGAGAGAAGCTGTGGGTGACTACGGACAAACATAGAAGAGACAGCAATGGTGAAAAGCAAAAGAGATGTGATCAGAAGCCAAGAAATGCTTCGAGCCACCAGAAACCGGAAGAGGCAAGTAATGAGATTTCCCCCTAGAACCTTGCTTTTAGCACAGTGGTACTGATCTGGGACTTCTGTCCTCCAGAATTTTAAAAGAATAAATTTCTGTTGTTTTAAGCCATCCCGGTTGGTGAGAATTTGTTTCTACAGCCACAAGAAAACTAATACAAGCTCCATCTCATTTTAATCATATGGAGAGATTGGTATAACTACAAATGAAATCCAGATGCAGAACTATTTCATCACGGCAAAGATCTCCCTCTTGCTAACCCTTATAGTCTCTGCCTTTAAGAATCTAATATGATTTTTAAAAATATGACGTCCAGAGTTTTTATTTGTAATTAGTGAGAAGAATAGAGAAAATTACATCTAAATGTAACTTTAAATGTAAATGTAAATGAAGATGAGAGTCCCCATCTTTTCTGGAAGTAGAAGTCTCCAGAGTCTGTTAACAAAGTGTGCTCTGGTTTCCCTCCCAAATAATAGGCAATTCACATGTGAGTCCAATTGCATATGCCTAATTATATCTGTTGTGAATTTTACTGTTACCCAAAGGCAGGTACACAGCTTGCAAAACTACTTATATATTTTAATGGCTATTAAAGACATTACGTCTGCTCTGTATTTATGTTTTAAATTTAAATCTCATTAGAAGAAGACAATGGGTTAGCAAAACTGCTTCTCTTCAAAATAAAGCTTTGACTAGGAGAGGATATGCATTTGCCCCCAACAAATGACAACTTGAAAATTTTTTAAAAAAAGAAAAGAAATTTATTTTTTTCAAAATAGAAGTCGAGGGCTGCATTTTTATAGGAAATTTGGAACAGATAAAAAATAAAAAGCATAGTAACCCCAGTCCTACAATCCCACCACTCTGCATTAATTACTGATGTATTTTTTATTTGATTATTTCTTTTTTAAATTTTATTTTATTATGTTATGTTAATCACCATACATTACACCACTAGTTTTTGATGTAGTGTTCCACGATTCATTGTTTGAGTATAACACCCAGTGCTCCATGCAGTATGTGCCCTCTTTCATACCCATCACCAGGCTAACCCATCCCCCCACCCCTCTCCCCTCTAGAATCCTCAGTTTTTTTTATTATTTCTATGTGATGAGTCTCACCAAAGGAAAGGAGCCCAGGTATGGAGTTGGCAAGTGCCATTTGGCCTTAGTGTACATTTCTGGATGTTGTTCACTCCTGCTCCCTAAATCCTTCTCCCCCTTTAGAGCCTGCCTCAGATTACTATGCCTTTTTAATCAAAACAATATTCTAAACACCCTCTTTAGAACACTGTTCTTCCAAACACTGTGCAATCAGGTGAGGGACACCTGCCTGTGACTCTAAGCCTCTGATTGTCCTTCCCAGTGAACTCGGTGTCACCTCCTGTGGAGTAAGTACTCAGGTTCCACTCCCGACAGATTGGAGTTCTCTTCTCCCCCAGCCCGACCCTCCTCAGCCTCTAGAGAAGCGGGAACAAACCATCGGCCTCACTGGGTGTGTTGCCCGGCGACCCGAGCGCGCGGGGCCATCGCTGGGCATCCCCTCCCTCTACAGCTCGAGAGACAGCGCAGCCTCCGGCCTCGGGAGCAGCGGCGCCCAGCGATCCCGGGCAGGGCTCTCCTAGGCCGCCAGTGACATCACTGGCGAAGCGGATTCCAGGCACCCGGCTCCTGGTTTTGAGAGTGATGTGGGTCGGTTAGTCCGTCTCTGTCTGTCGGCCGCTGAAGAGGGTCCATCGTCGGTTTCGCACCGCAGAGCGACAGGACCCGGAGGAGGGGGGAGAGCGGAGGCAGCGGGGGAAGGAGGACCCCGGCCGGGGCACCGCATGCAAGCCCCGCGCACTTCCCGCTGCCCCCGCAGCCGGCGCTGGGCCTCAGCACCAGGTGAGTCCGGAGCGGGAGTGACCCGAGCCAGGGGCGCTGCCCGTGTCAGGCTGGTCCTACTGCAGGTCACTTACGGGAGCTAAAGACACACAGTTCAGCTCTATGCATCTCCTGCCTCTATTGGAGAGTTGCTAGGATCGGAATTCTGATCTAGTGGGGTCGCAAAGGCCTTTTGGAGGAAGCTTCAGGACGGCTTCCTGCGCAGGGACAAAGGATTTTTCTTACCCAAGACATGTTTCTCTCCAGTCCTAAGAGTAGTGAGCATACTGTCTACAAGTAACAGAGACCAAAGAAGTGGAATAGAGTCAAGATACAAGGAGGAAATTGTTACCAGGGAATGTCCCCGCAGCAGCCTCCTAACGCAGGCGTCTGGTTTTAGGGTACAGAGAGCCAGGGAAGGCAGACTGGTTCTGGGATACCTGAAACCTTGTACAAAAAAGAAAGAGACAGAGAGAGACAGAGAGAGAGGAGAGAGAGAGTGAGAAAGAGAGAAAGGAAAGAAAGAACAAAGAATGCACAGAACTCTGAAATGACCTGATTTAACTTCTGGAGGAGGCTAAGTGGTGTGGAGAAAGAATGCATATATTTTCACTTTGGTGTCCTCTCACCTGAGCTAAACAAACAGCAAACAGGGCCAGTTAGAGTTAGAAACACATTTAGAGTACTGATTCTCTCTCACTGACTCCAGGTGTGGTTTTTTAAAGGTATTATTTATAGGTAAGAGAATACACAGATTTTAAGTGTACGGTCAGATTGAGTTTGGGCAAACATTTGTAAATTAAGATACAGAGTATTTATGTACATCACTCTAGAAATTCCCTGAGTATCCCTCTTCGGGAAACACCCACTCAAATGTAAACACTTATCTTATTTCTGCCACCATAGTTTAATTTTGTCTATTCTTTAAATTTTTATAAATAGAATCATGCAGTATATACACTTTGTGCAGTTTCTTTCACTTTGTAAAAAGTCTCAAATTCACACATATTTTCGAATCAAGAGATCGTTCCTTTTTAGTGCTGAGTGATATTCCATTGTAGGAAGAAACCAAAATATATTTTATCCTTTTACTTGCTCATGGGGCATTTGAATTGTTTTCAGCCTTTGCCTTAGAAAATAAAGTTGCTAAGAACATTCTTGTAAATCTTTTCTCAGATATTTGGGAATCTCTCTCTCTCTCTCTCTCTGTAATTGCTGGGTTATAAAATAGGTATAGTTTAACATTATGAAACAGAGGCCGCCTGTTTTTCAAAGTGCATCATTTTTTAGTGTGACCAGCAAGGTAAGAGCAATCTAGCTGTTCCACACCATGGACAACACTTGGAATTTTAATCTTCTTAATTTTAGCAACTCTAACCTGCAGTTTGCCTTTTCATTTTATTTATCATGCTCTTTGCAAAGCAAGTATTTTTCCATATTGGTGAAATCCACTAAATCATCTTTTAATGATTAGTGGTTTTTTTCCTTATCTAACAAATATTTTCATACCACAAAGTCATAAAACTACTTTGCATATTCACTTCTAGAAACATCACCATTTTAGCCTTTATCTTTACATCTATGATCAACTCAAATTCATTTTTTGTATTTGGTATGAAATAGGGGTCAGGGGTTTTTTGGTTTGTGTGTTTGTTTTATTTTTCCATATGGATATTCAGTAAGTAATTTCAACATTACTTGCTAAAAAAGTGATTCTTTTCCCATTGGATTGCATTGGAGTCTGTTGAAAAGCATTTCACTGTAATCGTCTGGGTCTATATCTGGCATTATTATTTTGTTTCATTGACCTATTATCTATTTATGATAACTTGAGATTATATATTTTAAGATACTTTTATAGAACTTCTTGAAATCAGGTGATGCAATGTCTCAAATTTGTTCTTTCTCAAAATGCTTGTTTTTCTAACTCCTTTGTATATCTACACATATTTTAGAATCAGTTTATTAGGTCCTGTAAAATGTCTACTGGAATTCCATTCAGATAGCAATGCATCTTAAGAAAAGTTTTAGGAGAATTGACACCTTAACAATTATAAATCCTCCAAGCAATAAGTCTGACTTATCTTTCATTTACATAGATCTTTTAAAATTTCTCTCTGCATGGGTGCCTGGGTGGCTCAGTCGGTTAAGCGTCTGCCTTCAGCTCAGGTCATGATCCTGGGGTCCTGGGATCGAGCCCCATGTTGTGCTCCCTGCTCAGCGGGGAGTCTGCTTCTCCCTCTCCCTGTCCCCCACCCCTACCCTCGCTGCTAGCTGCTCCTGCTCTCTTTTGCTCTCTCTCTCTCAAATAAATAAAATCTTAAAAAAATAAAATAAAATTTCTCTCTGCAATGTTTTATAATTTTTAGTGTATCAGACTTGCACATTTTGGATTAAATTTGATCCAATGCAATTTATGTATTTTGGTGCTATTGCAAATGGCAATACATTTTCCAGTTGTTTGTTGCCAATTTTCAGAAATATAAAATCTTGAATATTTATTTTGTATCCCTCAACTTTGTGACATTTGCATAGTATTTCTACATATTTTGTTGTTGAGTCCTTAAACATGTCTTATATACACAACTATTTTATCTGGGAATAAAGATGGTTGTGTGTTTTTCTTTTTAATTATTATGTGCTTTTTAATTTTTTCTTGCCTTATTTCACTAACTTGTTTCATTTGACTAGGTTCATTAGTACGTGCTGAATAGGAGTGTGAAGTATGGACACCCTTACCTTTCCTCAATCTCAGGGAGAAATCATTTAATATTTCACCATTAAGTATTCTGATAATTATAAGGTCCCTTTACCAGACTAAGAAAGTATCTTCTTTTCCTACTTTTGCTGGGAGTTTTTACACATGAATGTTAATTTTTGTCATTTATTTCATTTATTATAACTACATATTTCTTACTTGTACTGTTATTATAGTGAATAACAGTTTCACATTTGATTGTTGAAACAATCATGCATTCCTGGGATGAACTCAATTTGGTCATAATATCTTGTCATTTAGATATTGCTAGGTTTTATTTATTTTTATTTATTTATTTAAACACAGAGAGAGAGAGCGAGTGGGGGTGGGGGAGGGGCAGAGGGAGAGGGAGATACAGAATCCCAAGCAGGCTTCACGCCCATTGTGGAACTGGTCACAGGGTTCCCATGACCCTGAGATCATGACCCGAGCCAAAATCAAGAGTAGGATGCTTAACTGACTGAGCCATCTAGGCGCCCCATTAGGTTTTATTTCTAATGTCCTATTGATGAATTTTTGTTACGTTCATGTATGGTATTGCTTTGTAGTTTTCTTTTGTTGTAATATTTCTTTCATGTTTTGTTACTACTTTATATTGGTCTCAGGAAATAATTTGGAAAATGATATATTTTTCTATTTTCTGAAAAAAGTTTTGTAAGATTGGTGTGATTTCTTTCTTAAATGTTTGGTAGCATATAGCAGTGAATTAATTAGTGCCTAGTTTTCTTTGAAAGACTGACAATAATTCAATTTTTCATAGAGAGAGAGATATATATAGGTTTTCTATTTTTTAAATTCATTTTAATAAGTTGTGCTCTTTAAAGAAGAGTATCAATTATATCTAAATTGCTGAATTTTGGGGAGGTGTGAAGATGTTCATATTTTCTTTTAAAATTGTAATATTTATAGATATAATAGCCATAACCTCTCCTTCATAATTTTAGTAATTTTTTTTTTGATGAGTCTTTCTTGGGATTTTTCAAGTTCCGTTTTTTCCCCCAAAAAAGCTTCTCTTGGCTGTGTTAATTTCCCTTCTTGTTTGTTATTTCTTAGTTCATTTACTCCCATTCTTCTTTTTATTATATTCTTTCCTATACCTACTCTGAGTTTATTTTGCTCTTCATTTTCTAGTTTCTTAGGGTAGAGCCTTTTAAATTGTTTTCAAATTGTTTTATTTTTTAAGTATTAAATCTAAGTATAAATTTTCCTCTAAAACTGTTTTAACATTTCCTCATAAATTTGGGGGTTTTATTGTTTAATTCAGGTTGAAATATTGACTAATTTTTTGTATGCTTTCTCCTTTGACCTATGGTTATTTAGAAGTACTCTACTTAATTTTCAATCACTTGGAAATTTTTCTGATATCTTTTTGTTACCAATTTCTAGCTTAATTCATTTTTCCTGAGAATGTACTGTATGATTTTAATCATGTAAAATGTATTGAGATATATTTTTTATTGTCCAGCATATAATCTATCATGGTGAATAGTCCTTGTGTATCTGAAAAGAATGTGTGTGTGTGTGGTTTTGTTTTTGTTTTTTCATTTGGTGTGTGAGGTATTTCATAAATGTAAATTAAGTTAATTTCTGTGATAGTAATAATCAAAATGATATTCTTATAAAAATCCCCAACTATGGATTAGGGATTTAGTACTGTCAACTTTTTTCACCATGTTCTTTGAAGTACCTTTCTGAGAGGCAAACATTCTTGGGTTTTTCTTCTTGATGAATTGACAATTTTATCATTAAGAAACTTCCCTTATATCTCTGGTAATATTCTTTCTTTTTCACATGAAGTCCACTTTAGGTGATGTTAATATAGCATCTCCAGTTTGCTTCTTTTCTTTTCAAATCAGTAACACTTTATTTTCAGTTTTTCTTACCAATAATATTAGGACAGACTGTTCTTCCCTATGGGAAACTTATTTTATGCATTTATTCCAATCACTTGTAAGCATTAAACAGAAAAAAAGTTACATAATGCACCTTTAACCTGGCACTTATTGCTTAGGCTTGGTGAGTAGGGGCACTAAGGTAGAATGGAGAAGTTATTTTCTTTTTTTAATGTTATGTTAATCACCACACATTACATCATTAGTTTTTGATGTAGTGTTCCATGATTCATTCTTTGAGTATAACACAGTGCTCCGTGCAGTACGTGCCCTCTTTAATACCCATCACCGGGCTAACCCATCCCCCCAACCCCTCCCCTCTAGAACTCTCAGTTTGTTTCTCAGAGTCCATAGTCTCTCATGGTTCATCTCCCCCTCCAATTTCCCCCCCCCTTCATTTTTCCCTTCCTGCTATCTTCTTCTTCTTCTTTTTTAACATATAATGTATTATTTGTTTCAGAGGTACAGGTCTATAATTCAACAGTCTTACACAATTCACAGTGCTCACCATAGCACATACCCTCCCCAATGTCTATCACTCAGCCACCCATCTCTCCCACCCCCACCATGCTAGCAACCCTGAGTTTGTTTCCTGAGATTAAGAATTCCTCATATCAGTGAGGTCAAATAATACATGTCTTTCTCTGATTGACTTATTTCGCTCAGCATAATACCCTCCAGTTCCATCAACGTTGTTGCAAATGGCAAGATTTCATTCCTTTTAATGGCTGCACAATATTCCATTGTGTGTGTGTGTGTGTGTGTATATATATATATATATATATATATATATATATATATATATATATACCACATCTTCTTTATCCCTTCATCTGTCGATGGACATCTTGGCTCTTTCCATAATTTGGCTATTGTGGACATTGCTGCTATAAACATCGGGGTGCATGTACCCCTTCAGATCCCTACATTTGTATCTTTGGGGTAAATACCCAGTAGTGCAGTTGCTGGATCGTATGGTAGCTCTATTTTCAACTTTTTGAGGAACCTCCATACTGTTTTCCAGAGTGGCCGCACCAGCTTGCATTCCCACCAACAGTGTAGAAGGGTTCCCCTTTCTCCGCATCCCTGCCAACATCTGTCGTTTCCTGACTTGTTAATTTTAGCCATTCTGACTGGTGTGAGGTGGTATCTCATTGAGGTTTTGATTTGGATTTCCCTGACGCCAAGTGATGTTGAGCACGTTTTCATGTGTCTGTTGGCCATTTGGATGTCTTCTTTGGAAAAATGTCTGTTCATGACTTCTGTCCATTCCTTGATTGGCTCATTTGTTCTTTGGGTGTCGAGTTTAATAAGTTCTTTAGAGATTTTGGATACTAGCCCTTATCTTATATGTCATTTGCAAATATCTTCTCCCATTTGGTCGGTTGTCTTTTGGTTTTCTTGACTGTTTCTTTTGCTGTGCAGTTTTTTATCTTGATGAAGTCCCAAGAGTTCATTTTTGCCCTTGCTTCCCTTGCCTTTGGCAATGTTTCTAGGAAGGACTTGCTGCGGCTGAGGTCGAAGAGGTTGCTGCCTGTGTTCTCCTTTAGGATTTTGATGGACTCCTGTCTCACATTTAGGTCTTTCATCCATTTGGAGTCTATTTTTGTGTGTGGTGTAAGGAAATGGTCCAGTTTCATTCTTCTGCATGTGGCTGTCCAATTTTCCCAACACCATTTGTTGAAGAGACTGTCTTTGTTCCATTGGACATTCTTTCCTGCTTTGTCAAAGATGAGTTGACCATAGAGTTGAGGGTCCATTTCTGGGCTCTCTATTCTGTTCCATTGATCTATGTGCCTGTTTTTGTGCCAGTACCATACTGTCTTGATGATGACAGCTTTGCAATAGAGCTTGAAGTCCGGAATTGTGATGCCACCAGCTTTGCTTTTCTTTTTCAACATTCTTTTGACTATTCAGGGTCTTTTCTGGTTCCATACAAATTTTAGGATTATTTGCTCCATTTCTTTGGAAAAAGTGGATGGTATTTTGATAGGGATTGCATTGAATGTGTAGATTGCTCTAGGTAGCATTGACATCTTCACAATATTTGTTCTTCCAATCCATGAGCATGGAATGTTTTTCCATTTCTTTGCATCTTCCTCAATTTCTTTCATAAGTATTTTATAGTTTTCTGAGTACAGATCCTTTGCCTCTTTGGTTAGATTTATTCCTAGGTATCTTATGGTTTTGGGTGCAATTGTAAATGGGATTGACTCCTTAATTTCTCTTTCTTCTGTCTTGTTGTTGGTATATAGGAATGCCACTGATTTCTGTGCATTGATTTTATATCCTGCCACTTTACTAAATTCCTGTATGAGTTCTAGCAGTTTTGGGGTGGAGTCTTTTGTGTTTTCCACGTAAAGTATCATATCATCTGCAAAGAGTGAGAGTTTGATTTATTCTTTGCTGATTTGGATGCCTTTGATTTCTTTTTGTTGTGTGATTGCTGTGGCTAGGACTTCTAGTACTTTGTTGAATAGCTGTGGTGATAGTGGACATCCCTGCCGTGTTCCTGACCTTAGAGGGAAAGCTCTCAGTTTTTCCCCATTGAGAATGATAATTGCTGTGGGTTTTTCATTGATGGGTTTATGATATTGAGGTATGGACCCTCTATCCCTATACTCTGAAGAGTTTTGATCAAGAAAGGATGCTGTACTTTGTCAAATGCTTTTTCTGCATCTATTGAGAGGATCATATGGTTCTTGTTCTAGGATGGAGAAGTTCTTAACCTGTGCCTCAGCAATCTAAAAGTCAGAAGATGGGCTAGCATAAGCCCTTTGAAATTGTTTGCAACTTCAAAGATTATGTATGTGTACATTTTTCTAGGTAGGAGATCTGAGCTTTCTGCAGAGGATTTCTTACTTTCCCAACTAAGAAAAGGACATAATTGAGGCAGCATTCTTAAATCTGTAAATATCATGTGGATGGTTTCTCTCAATCAGAAGACATAACTCTAGACACTTTGTGCCTAGTGTTACTCACTAAAACTAATTTGTGCCAATCCCTTAACAATGCTTTATCATTGAAATTTTGGTTGCTACAGTTTATGCCTCAGCAGTTTTTACATCCTTAATTAGCCTTTCTTTCTATTATGAAAATTTTAAAACACACTTGAGCAAAAGAGATTTTAATAAGGCCATAATTATCTCATGCTTATAGATACAAATTAGAAATAAAATAAAGAAATACAATGATCATTACACAGGGAACAATTTCTGCTGAAAAGAGCACTCAGGCCCTGTGAAACTCCCTTCTCTTTCATGTTCTTTATAATTGTATATCTGAGTACATAGTATGTGTGCATCTTTGAATTGGGAATAATCCCTGAAGGACAGTATCAAGAGGACCCCTGTTATGGATGCGGAGTCAGGTGACTTGAATTTGGTATCAGCCCTTGCAGTATCTTCCATAGTGATTATGGACAGGTCATCTTCCCTGTCTAAGGCCCAGTTTCCGCCTCTCTGGGACCAGTGCTATTTATTGGCAATATAGTGTGAACCACACATGCAAGCACATAGGCATTTTAAAATTTTATAGTAGCCATTAAAAGAGTAAAAAGATAACAGTGAAGTCAATGTTAATAATATATTTTATTTAACCCAATATCAACATTATTATCATTTCAATATGTAATCAATATAAAATATTATTAAAATGTTGTATAATATTTTTTCAAACTAAGTTTTTAGACTCTATTATATACTTTATGCTGCATATCTCAATTGGGATTAGTCACCCCTCAAGGGCTCAACTTCGGCATCTGACTACCTGCTGTTGTACTGGCTTATAGGCTTATATAAAATTACTGCTTTAATTCTATGGACATGGAAGTTAATGAGAAACAAATAGTCATCTTTAGAAGTTTGATTCGTGGCTTTATTATATCTCCTATGTCTCTGATTAGTATATTCAATGATCTCTCTATCTTCTTGAAGACATGTAATAAAATTGTACTAATGAATTTAATGTCCCTATGTACTGATTCAATCATTTGCGACTGGCTCAGTTTGGATTGACTGAATTTCTCATTATGAATTGTGCTTTCCTGCCTTTTTGAATATCTGGGGTAATTTTGTATTGGATGTTATTGCATTGTAAAGGTAACGTTATTTGGTACTGCATATTTTTAGATTTCTAAAATTGTCCCTGAGTCTTGTTCTAGAATGCCTTTATTTGGAAACAGATTGATCCATCTATGTCCTGCTTTTATGTTTTACTAGATAGGACCAGAAGGATGGTCAGTCTAGGGTTAATTTTCTCCACTGCCAAGGCAAGTTCTTTCTTAGCACACTGCCATGTGAATTATTAGGTTTTCCACTATGGCTTATGGGAACTGGTATTATTCTAGGTCTCCTGTGAGTGCTAGAAACCGTCCCCTGTAATACATTTTGTTGGCTCTTTCCTCGACCTAGAATGGTTTCCTTATGTGCACATAGTGTTCAGTACACCTGAGGGGAAGCAGAATCTGCCCCTCCAAGTGAGGCACATTGACATGTGGATTGTTTTGAGCTGAAGGCAGTTAAGACCCAGCAGACTCAGGAAAGCTTTGTACCTCCCCCGCAACCTGCCTACAAGAATTTAGATAGGGGGCTTGAACCAAGAGGAGAACTATTACCAGGGATAACTTTTATCCAAAAGACTTTTCTGCATGGCATAGGAACCATTTGTTCACCAAACTTTTGCTCTTCTCATCTTCCTGTGAATTGTCTTCCTCACCTTTGAAGTCCCAGACCTCCGCCCCCTTCTCCTAAGCTCAGGGTGGTATATAAACCTTAATTACCTTCCTGCCTAGGAGTCTCATATTTTTACAGGGCTCCCATATGTATGAAACTAAATTTGTTTTTCTCTTGTTAATCTGTCCTTTTCAACTTTATTATTAGCCAGCCAAAGAACCTAAAAGGAAGAAAGGAATTTTTCACTATCATTCAATCTAGCATAACTGGGTTTTCCTTTTAGTGTAAGGATTGTTGGATCCTTCTCAAGTTTTCTGATTTGTCTTTCTTTGCACATGAAATCTACTTGACCTTCACAAAATAAAATAGGATGCCACTAATATACATTATTTTCCAATAAAGTTAATAGAATATGGATTGTTTTTAAAAAAGCATGTTGTTCTTCAATATCATTATATCTTGCTCCATTTATAGGTATTTAATTATTTTTCAATTGACTCTATAGAGAACCAGGCAAATTTAAATCACAGTTATTCTTTGGAACTTTCTGCCCTTTTTTCTAACCCTAGAGCTGAAATTTAATAATCACATATATGTTCTTCTAGAAAAAAAAAGAAATGCTCAAAATTGTTCACTTAGGCAGATGTTTCTCAACATATGCTAAAACTTATTATAAAAATATAATTTGTAAACCCTCATGATGCAATAATATTCAAGATAGAGGAAATCACATTCCTAGAGTTGCAATAGTATATTTGCCTTTTGAGCATCTTATAATTTAACTGTCTCAGAAATCTTTGTAGTTCCCCACTGCCAAAATATTAATGATGGTTAAAGTAGGTGAAGAAAAATAATCATAATTATTTTTTACTGTGAATTTTTACAAGATAAAGGACAAAGTCTTTATTTTGAAAATTTACATATTTATTAGCACCAAAAAATTAGGGTAGACATTCCTACTAGTGAATTTGGACGGGAAATTTCTGAAATATAAAATTTATGTGAAGACTGTGATAGATTCTTCTTAAATTGTCCTCCACTGTCAATTCATCAAGAAAACAAAACAAAATGAAAGAATGGTCTTGAAAAACAAAACCCAAAGAATAAAAGTATATGTTGTTGGTATGTTACTGTTTAATTATTTATATTACTGAATATTTACGGTGCTCCATCCCTGTAAGCAAATTTGAAAATGAGTATGGTGCTATCCATGTTCCATTTTGCAAAAGAAGATATGATTTAATTGACTCTAATACAAGGCCACTCTCTTTTCTCCTCCCCCTCTTCTTCCTCCTGCTCCCCTCCTTCTTTTCGTTCAAGAGTTCTTACACGCATTTAGTTATGATGCAGGCTAGAGTCTGAACCACACAGGTTCAAACAAGAACCACTTGCAAAAATTGCTGTTAGCACTAAGTGGCAAGTTCATTTTCATGCCACTAAAAACTGCTTAGCTCCTCAGTGGTCACCAATAACAGGTGGTTTTCTAGCTCAAAACTTCTTGTAACCTAAGTTCTATGTAAAGCAATATCCATTATATCCACTTAGCCAGTACTGAATTCTTTTCAAATTTGGGGGAATGTGAGATTGAAGATCTTGGTTCAAAAGTATATTATATTACTCAGTATTTGCTGTTTTTTATTTAGTAGGTCAAAAGATCAGCATTGTTTTAAAGAAATGTGTTAACTGCAATTAGAAAAATGATAGTCATTATATAATAATATATCAACAGGGATAAAAAGTCTTCATTTAAGTATGAAATCTTATAAATTTTAATGGTTTTGCCCAACCCAACCTTTTCATGAACAATTTTAGTAGCTGAAGCACTATTGCACTTATTAGTCCATAATTTTCCCCGTATTGAACATGTATTAGGGCCCTGGTGAGACTTTCTTTGTTGTCCAGCAGGAAAACTCAATATTCAGCCTTCAGCAAAAGCCAAGCATTTTGCTTTTTTTGAAGTGGTAAATCCCATAGAGATAAGAAAGCTATTTAATCTTGATAATTGGCTCTTCCCTTCAGGAGGTGGCAGGTGAAGTCAGTAAAAAGCAATTTAATGACATGAATAATGTAACCAATATAGAAACTCATTTAAGGTATGCACAAATAACCGTGGTCAAAGAAAGTAAACATTTGTTGGTTTAATAGATACAGCACAGAATGACTGCACTTTTTAAAATGACTTCATTCTGTAGCAGTATTAAATTGCTATTCCAAGACAGCCAATAATTTACTTCGCAAGGAAAAATGTTTAGATATTCAAAGAAGTAACATGAAGTGTTCTTTAGTTCTTGGTGAAAAAAGGACCAGTAGGGTGCTTGAGAAGGCTTGTGTTTTATTCTGCAGAACCTTTTTGTTCCTTCATGCTGTGGTTCAACGTTGGTTTCTTTGGTTTGTTAAGTATGAAGGGACATCACAAGCAAGGAGTGAAATTCTACCAATTTTTGGTAGTTTTTGCATCAAGCAAGTGACTTCAGCAGATGATCGATTATAGTCCTCCCAAGAGGAGGCAACTTGGCGGGGGGGTGGGGGGGTGGATCTCTCCTGGGCCCTCAGATCTGTAGTGGTCATACCACACATGTATTTGTATTCTATTTTAAGGAAATGTTATATGTTGATGATACCTCAGGCTCCTCTCTTTCTCTCTCTTAATCTAACCTTAGTATCAAGCAAGTAAGTTTGAGGAAGCAGTTCCAGTTTAACTTTTCTGAAATACTCTCAAATAAATTTGAGCTAGTTTTCCTTAGTTCTATTCACAAAATAAGGTTTCTACATACCAATTCATATGACTATAAGCATTCATTTATTTGTGATTTGTTTTATACCATTCTGAAGAGTCAGATTGTAGAATTTTATTCCTTCTTTATTTAGAAGATATTAATATGCCAGTGATTTTTTTGGCGGGGGGGGAGGGTTACTTTTCTGGACAAAAAATGTAAAATGTTCCTAGGAATGAACATTTTCCCTCTGCCACTAATCTTTCCATCTCTACCAACTGAAATGCTGGAAATATTGTTTTGTTTTGTATTATTTCAAGAAAAAAATGGAAGCAAATTAGATTTTACATAGTAAACTTCGAGTACCTAATAACTAGTCTAGTGTTTGTTTTGTTTTTGTCTTATAAAGATGAAAAGTAATAGGTTTTAATAAAAGGTTATAATTTTCCTGGAAAAGGAAAATTTTCCTGACATGGAGAAAGGTGCAATGAGAAAAAACCATAGAACCACCTTGCTTTCCCTCATGTCATCAAAGCAAGCACATCATCTTCAGTGTACCTGCCTTTAAAAATTGTGCCCAAACATATATCATCTTAGGAGCATCTGGGTGGTGCAATCAGTTAGGCATTCAACTCTTGGTTTCAGCTCAGGCAGTGATCTCAGGGTTGTGAGATTGACCCCCCCTTCCCCCCCATGGAGTCTTGCATTGGGCTCTGCACTCAGCACAGAGTCTGCTTGAGATTCTCTCTCTCTCTGCCCCTCCCACTCATGCTCTCTCTCAAATAAATAAATCTTAATAAACAAAACAAAACATATATCATCTTATAGAAGAAAATATAGATTGTAGCATGAATATCAGTATGTTTCACTTAAGAGTTCCTAGAGAACTCTTGTCAAGCATCTACGTCAAATTGTTGGGTATTTTTCCATTTTCCTAAAAATAAAAAATCTGAACCGTGCATCTAATCATATGATTTAAAGATATTAACATACTCCTGATAATGTTAAGTATATCCCTAAGCAATCCCAGGCAGGAGAAGTAAGTAGAAGTTCCTCCATTAGGCAGAAAGTCTTTTGAGGGCAGAGTCTAAGTCTTAGGATTCTTGATGCCCTGCATGGATCATTTTTGAGTCTGGCAAGTGTGCTAAATATATATATATATATATATATATATATATATATATATATATATATATATTTGAGAAAACAATCAGATTTTTTTGTATTCTCAAGTGACCGCTAAATACTATTCCAACTTTTATAAGATGCTATGTCTTTTGGTGTTTATGTAATACATTGGGAGAATATGGTATGTTTTAATAGAGTCCCATGAGGGTTTTGATCATACTTTTGACAACAAGAAATTCCTTTTCAGTTGCATTTCTAGTTTTAGTCCTACTCATATAATTATGATACCTTTCAAACAAATTATACATAGTAAAACTATTCCAGATTTCTGACTTCAAGGAGTAAACAACACATTTTTTAAAATATCCTTTGGTTACTCTTAATTATTCACCTAGGAATTACTTCATTTGTATCTACCGTATTCTCTCTCTCTACCTTCTCTCTATGTCTCTTTCTCTGTGAATCACACACATACACATACACAAGCAAACTGTTACTTCCTACCTTGTTTCTTTCATCCATGTAATAATCTTAACCTGACACATCTTCTTCCTATGCTTCTGAGGTAGGGAAGCTGCAGGGACTCCATTTTAGAAAGGTTCCATCTCTGCTGGTCTTCTGCTAGGCCCCATTGACTCATGTTCTATATTTTATATGTGAGTAAGCCAAAGAAGCTATGCTCCTACTCCAAGTGGGAAGCAAGAAGGTTAATCATTCTCTGAGTTTTGTCCTAGGCCCCCAAACACATGACAACACCTAAGAAGAGCCAGATCCCAAACACGTTCCAGGTCATCAGCTGCAAACAAACCTCAGCTGATCATCAATACCCCCTAAAGAACACCTGTTATTCACCTGTCACTCACCTTTGATCAGACCCTACCTTAGGTTCCTGAAGGAACACATACCCTAGACCTCTTCCTAATATAAACTCCCAACCCCAAGCGATGGAGAAACTCACTCTCCTTTCCTTTCTGAGTCTCCCAGACACTCCATCTGCTCTACTCTATCACTTATGCTATTTAATAAAACTCCACTTTCACTTTCTCTGGCCTGCATTTGATTTCCATCCTGCATGAAGTCAAGGAGTATTTTGGCTGGTATTATGGGACACCCCAGGGTTCTCAGACCCAGCCTGCCTGCATCACTAGCCATCCAATTCATACTTCCTCTTTCTTTCAAGGCAGAACATCTGATTGTCTCTAGGAAGTCTCTTCCTGACCAGCTTTCAGCCAGCATCAAGTTATAGGGTGAATCTGCCATATGTTTGCATATGTATTGCCTTCTATTTATTCTTTTTTAAAATCTTATTTAAGGGGCGCCTGGGTGGCTCAGTCGGTTAAGCGGCTGCCTTCAGCTCAGGTCATGATCCCAGAGTCCTAGGATCGAGTCCTGCATCGGGCTCCTTACTCAGCAGAGAGCCTGCTTCTCCCTCTGCCTGCCTGCCACTCCCCCTGCTTATGCTCTCTCTCTCTCTCTGTGTCAAATAAATAAATAAAATCTTAAAAAAAAAATCTTATTTAAAATCATTTAATTAACATACAGTGTATTATTAGTTTCAGAGGTAGTTTAGTGATTCATCAGTTGCATATAACACCTAGCGCTCATTACATCACGTGCCCTCCTTAATGGCCATCACCCAATTACCCCATCCCCCCACCCACTCCCCTCCAGCAACCCTCAGTTTTTTTCTTATAGTTAAGAGTCTCTTATGGTTTATCTCCCTCTCTGACTGTGTCTTACTTTCTTTTTCCCTCACTTTCCTTATGTTCATGTTTTGTTTCTTAAATTCCACATGATTAAGATCATGTATTTGTCTTTCTCTAACTGACTTATTTCACTTAGCATAATACTGTCTAGTTCTATCCATGTCATTGCAAATGGTAAGATTTCATTTTTTATGGCTGAGTAATATTCCATTATATATGTTTCTTCTAATAGTAAACTTTTCAGTATATATATTTCTCATATAATTCTATTTATTCTTATATATAAACTCTTTAAGAATATAATTCTGGTCTATATGTCCTAGTGAACCATACCTTATATTATTCAACCTCCTCAAATATACAACCCTAAGAAATAAGTTCCTTCTTTTTAGAGAAACATTTCATTTCCAGAATACCACATTATATATACTCATTTTAAATAATCCTTAAAGTACAGAAAAGTATAAAGACAAAAATTAAAGCCTCCTGTAATCCCAGTACTTCAGCACTGTTGCCATTTTTTTTAATCAATTCCTAATAAGGAGATCGATATATAAAAAAACTTGAATAATGATTTGTGGTTAGATCAGTTCACTTAACAAGTTGCAAATACCTTGATATAAATCAAGCTCTGAATTTAGATTAATTCTAAAAACTGATTACTTTCTAACTTTGATAATTCATGTTTAACAATGCATTACAATGCAGATTTTGGTCATGTTGCTTAACCTATCAGATTAGCACATTTACATCATTTATTTGGTTGCAATTAAGGATCTTGGTAACTAGGATTTACAAGTAAATTAACCAAATGAAATAACTTATTACCTTAATAGTTTAAATGAGGTTTTACCTAATTTCTCTGAGTGGGTAATTTTTAGTTGATTCGGTTCTAAGTATATGCCTGCATCAAACTTTGGATCTTAATAAACCATCTCAAATCTTGGACTTTAGAAGCAGTGCACGAGAAAACATTAGCTAAAAGTGCAGCTATTATTTATAGGTGGGTTTTGTTTAAACAAGGTAAAGATTTTGAGATTGATACTATTTGTGTGAAAACTTATCAAAATGCTCCACGTTAGGTGGGGCAAAAGGATAGAGAAGGGTTGAATTGATTTTTTGCTGCTGTTTATGACAAGAATGAGACAATGTAATTTACACTAAAAAAAAAAAAACCTGTTGGATATATAATTCTGGCTCTCAAATTAATGATCTTGGATTCTGGAAGTGCTTCAGGAGTTTAGCTGGCCAGTTTCATCTTTTTCTGCCAAGTGTTAGAGATTTTAATTGCTACATTTCATTAGGCAAAAGAATACAATAAAGAATATTTTAAAATAAAGCATAGTTATTACAGGCTGCATACTGTAATTTAAGTCCTGACTGTTGGCCTCTTACAGCAATCACCCAGTGTAAATGCATGAGACTGGATTAACCAGTAATGGCCCAACTCAAACGCCCTCTTCTATAGAAAGATTCTACCCTATCAACTATTGTGACATCTAGTTTAAAGTTTATCTATTTTTTTCTTTTCATTTCAATTCAGAGGTTGAATCTTTAATATAGAGTTTAAGTACCTAAAGGTGAAACGATAATCAGTCCTTTTCCTGAGATCCACTATGCACAATAGCACTGATACATTTATTGAATAGAAAATAACATGGTTTGCACGTTAGTCCATTAACTGCTTCATATTCATTGGCTTAGCACCCATGGAGGATGACGACACAGTTCTAAAATTAAATCAGTCCACCATCTTAGATATAAAGTATTGAAAAGCAGTTTTTGAGATTAAAATGATAGGCAGCAATAGGTTAGGCTCCTGAAAAGGATATAAAATCCTGGTCTCAAATATCATGCAATGTAAATATATTCTTCATTAAATTTGTAGAACCAAAAGGGAAGCATTTCACCCTTTTTTTGTTGTTCCAAAGTTATGATCTCAAAGATCATTCAGTTTTGAGCATTTGAACCCTATAAACTAGTTTACAAAGCTTATGCAGTAAGTTGTAAATCATGGGAGCAGGGACAAAAAAAAAAAAAATAGAGTGCAGAATCTCCCTGACTTTGCTAAACTGAAAGAATCCATCTCTTAGCTTTCAAGATTTTTATATGAAGCCACCATGAATAATAATCTTTGCTTCAGGGAAAGTGTCCAAAAGTCTTGTTAAATCAAACTCACCCTTGATTTGAAGGAGACAATTATAATGATGTCATTTCCTGAATTATCTTAAATAAATTTAGAATCTGAAAGAACCATAATGATTAGTGAGCTCATACAGATTAAGGGCAGCTACAAATATCAGCAAGGACATCCCCTCCAATTCTTCATCACCCAGGCAATGCTCCTTCTGCACAGAGTAGTTCAACAAGTATTTTTATTTCTTTATACTTTAGCTGTCCCTAAAATTATGTATATTATATTATAGTAGATGACTTCAGTAGTAGATGAACAAAGGCCTAGATAGATGGATAGATAGATAGATAGATAGATAGATAGATAGATAGATAGAAAGTGTTTCTAGATGTGGTCCAAAAAATAGTCTTTAAAAATTATTGGGGTCCTCAAAGACAAAAACATTCCAACTCTCACCCAACTAAAATTGTTACTATCCTATTGATAAAATTTAGAATCACATTCCTTAAAATGTGCTATAAAATCTGGCTTTCAAATTTAAAATCCAGAGTTTTTTTAATATGGAAAGTTCAGTGAGTATTATAGTAGAATCTCCTACTATTTTGACTTTTTTTGATTTTCAAGCACCCAAACACACACACACACACACACACACACACACACACTGGTCTTTTGCCCTAATGCTTGACATGTATTTCCCCTTATGATTTTAAGTTTTTATTTTTCTTTTCAATATTCAGGTTTCAATTAACATCTCAAAGGTTTAATATTTAGCACGTTGATTTATTACTTAAAGTTTTTGTCATAAATATATGAAATTGGATTATTTACTGACAGTTTTTTTTTACATGAACACAATTCATTAGTAGAAATGCCATTTTTCTCTTATTTTCAAGAGTCTATAGATTGAAATACTGAGCTTTTTAAAAATCTTTTAGCTTTATTCACTTTTTTGCTTAATCCCACTGAATGAGGGGATTCAGGTCTAGTGATGACTAATTCCAAGCTGATATGTAATTGCTACTACCCTACCATTATATGAAGAATTATATTATTTATACTTCAGTACTCATTCAATTTATCTTAAATGCTTTAAAAATTACACTTGACTGCGATGAAACATTTTCACACCTGAAAGTTTTCCTATATGTTAAGTCCTATTCTTTCTTTGAGCCTTTTATATTTATATTTATATTTCATACATCTAAGAAATGGTGACTTTAGCAATGCTTTAAATTAGATTCCCCTCAAAACCTTTATTAGCTTAATAGATCTCAGTTTTATGATGTCTAACCAAGATCCCATTTCCTCTTTACAATATTCTCCCTGGTTTCTGATAATACTCAGAACATTATCTGTTTTTGTTCCATGTTATCTTTTTCTGATATACATATTTAACTTCAAATATAGGGGAGTTTCTTCTACTAATCAGTGAAGTAAATTATGGCATTTTTTTTTTTTAAGATTTTGTTTGTTTGAGAGAGAGAGAGAGAGAGAGAGAGAGCGCAGCACACGTGCGCGTGCGCACATACACAGGGGGATCGGGAGAAGCTGGCTCCCCACGGAGCAGAGCCCGATGTGTGGGGCTCAATCCCAGGACCCTGGGATCATGACCTGAGCGGAAGGCAGGCGCTTAACCGACTGAGCCACTCAGGCGCCCCTGATTTGAGATCTTTTTTTTTACTTTTATCAAAAATTCTGCTCAAGATTTTTAATTTTTCCAAAGAACTTCAAAACAGAGAAACAAGACACACTTAATCAGGTCTCTCTGGAAAAATCTTAGTCAATGTAGCGATTTCACCTTAATTTTTGAGCAAATATGCCAGGAATTCTAATTGCTAGTTTCTTTGTACCACATTTGAAATTGTATTTACAAATTCTTATTTAAGGATTTCAGTGTTCTTTGTACATGACCAGCTCAGCACAGTGCCATATCACCTTCACATTTGATGTCTGTTCCTCCTGCTGGTCAACATTTAGTTGATCATGTTGTTTCCTGCATAAGATTTTCCTATCTTACAGATTTTCTTGCAGATTTTTCATCTATTTTTGGATGGAAATGTCCATATATTTTTCATTACATCCTGGGGAATTAGTCACAAATTCCAAAAGTGATTTCTGTTCTTCATCCATGTTAGACAGCTGTCTCTTTCAGTTATATTCTTTTTATTGGACGTGTGTGTGATTATTGCTTGCCTACTTATTTTATTATTTTATTTTACCCTATTTTATTTTTGAGTTTTCCAAAAATCTACTGAAACAGAAACAAGTTGGTCAGACACTTGTTGGTAAAAACTAGTTCTAATCCAAAAATCTACTGAAACAGAAACAAGTTGGTCAGACACTTGTTGGTAAAGACTAGTTCTAATGGTATCCAAGAATACTTTTAAAAAAGTATTCTATCATAAGTTTCCTTCATAAACTAGATTATGCTGTAAATCTTTCAGGAGTGTTGGTTCTTAAGAACTAGAGGTTATTCCTATTCCAAATCTATCTTGTGCTCCTGAAAAACTGCAGAAAGGCATTTGAAAGCTGTTTCTTTAAGATAATGGATTTCTTTTTTATTCTTGCCTGTAATATATTGCTGCACCGAGTGTGTGCAATTTTCTCTGAAGGTCATTGTGATGCTGAGAAGTTTCATTGAGAACCTGTCCATCTCTAGTTTCAACCGTCTTAACCAGAAGTATCCTTTCTGAGTGTCAGCCAGACGGAGAGAATCCAGATGGGTTTCCCTCGGGTTCAGGGAAGAAGCCTTCGGAAGGGGCAGAGCCTTCCTGACGCTCCCCTGCCGCCGGCAACTTCCTGTAGGTGGCGATCTCACGGTCAAGAGCCATCTTGACATTACGTCGATCTTGGTATTCCCAAAGGTGACCTTCCTTCATGTTCTGACTCTCATCCCGCAGGCGGCCAGTGTGTCTTGGTGGTTAGCCTCAATGGCATTCACTTCCATTTCATGCACCTGGCGTTCAAGGCACTCGTTAGTTCCTTTGAGTGCAGGTGAGGGACTGCACCTGCCTCCGGCAGGCACTCCTCTGACTCCTGCCTCGCCTGCCGCAGGGCGTCATTGTTCCAATCCGCAGCCCCCGGGAGGACAGCAAACATGGAGGTGAACCCTTCCGCAGCCTCCTGAAGCTTCTCCGCGGCAACGCTTTCATACTGCTGGCACCCAGCACTCAGGGCCTACTTATTTTAAACTTGGTTTTACTTACGATGAACATTGTGAGATCTAAGTTGATTTGCTTTCCAAACGTTCTTCTCTCTTTTGTTGATATCCTAGTAGAAGGACATGCTTGGAATTTAGATAAATATTTATCTCCGTATCAGCAGCTCTAGGTGAACGTTGTCATGCATCTCAGTAACCCAACCATCATTCCTCTGTGCTGCCAGAGCATGTCATGAGGGACTCTTATAATATTTGTATAAATAATAACTTTCTGTTGGTTATAGTTTTATTACTGATGTTTGCCAACTGTCTATGGTAATTTGTTCAAACATCTTCCCTCACTCTTGGTATGTGCATATGTAAAACAGTATTTAATAAAAGCCACATTGCAGAGATTAGGGATTTTATGAGATATGGGGTATGGCACTGAATCTGTCTATAGTTCCCTGAACACGTTTATATCATTTATCTGTGCTCTCTCTCCCTGTTCTTTTCCACTCACCTCCACCCTTTACCATACCATAAAATTTTCCTGTTCTCTTTTGTAAAATCATTCCTAAGCTTCTTTATTTCTCCAGTACATGATACATGGAAGGAAAATTTTTGAACTAATATGAATTTATTTAGATTTTTAGAAGTCATAACTTTATTCAATGCAAAAGACATTAGTATTGTGGGGGTGGGGGAATTAAAAATATCCTGCCCAATAACCCCTCTTTGTTTGTTCATATCTTTATATTTTCCAAATGTCAGGCTCGAGTTGAAGATTTAAGAGGTGATTTTACTTTGTTAATTTTTATGATAAATATACATACATTTAAAAATATATATACATACACTTTATTGTATATGACATCTTTTTGTAGAAAGGATTTGAAGTGCAAATTAAATAGATGCACATGTGTATATACATACATGCGTGCACATATATGTATTTGAAGAATTAGCAGCAGAGAATAAAGATCATAAAAAGGAGGAGAGAGAAACATCCCTGAGGGGTAAAGTAACTGAATATTAAATTCATTTCTGGGGCGCCTGGGTAGCTCAGTCGGTTAAGCGTCTGCTTTCAGCTCAGGTCATGATTCCAGGGTCCTGGGATCGAGCCCCATGTCTGGCTCTCTGCTCAGCCAGGAGTCTGCTTCTCCCTCTCCCTCTCCCTCTGCTCCTCCCCCTGCTCATGCTCTCTCTTTCTCAAATAAATAAATAAAATCTTTAAAAAAATTTTTTTTAAATTCATTTCTGAAAATTCAGACAGGAACATTCAGTAAGCTAATATAAATCATTTGGTATAATAATCAGAATAAAGGCATATTGATTCCTACCAAGAAAAGATATTTTCATGGTGTCAGGTTGTAAAAGAATTATTTCGTAGGACTGTCTTTAGTCAAAGTTGAGCAACATGTTTGGTAATGTCATCAGGAGAAAGTTAAAATATGGAAGTGACTATTTCTTTGCATGACCTTTGGTGACACAGAACATTGGAAGTCGATCAACTGAATTTCTAACCTTCCCTTTAAGACCTTTCCCACCACAAATTACATAAAGATTGACCTCGGTTCTTCAATTTGTTTGTACTAAGCTCTATGAAACAAGTCAATGTGTTGACGTTTTCAGTGCTACCAGTTTGGATACAATCAAATTGTTGGATTTACAGTAATGTAGTTAATAAATAAATGTCATTGACAAATTAAATACAAGCCTACTTTCTAAAATAATAATGTTGGTTATTTCTGAAAAAGACTTTTGCATATGTATGTAAAAATCTTTTTATTATAATTTTTTAATTGAATGTTTTACTTATTTTCTTGGAATGTTTTTTAAAAACATTTCTAAATTCTAATAATGACTTGGTCCCAAGATGGCTATTTTATTAGGGATATGTTTTGTTTAAGTTGAGGATATATGTATTGAAATTAGAGGTGTATTTATATTGACAAAGAGAGAGTAGATACTAAAAATAAATAAATCATTTTTTTCTTAAGGATGTTTCAATCTTCATTGAGTTAGCATATGTTCAAGCACCATGAAATAAATTTTCTTCCTTATATAGGTAGGATCTACTTCAGTTTTTAGTTTACAATTTGAAACTTTTATTTTGCTGTCTAGCTTTATTTTTAAATAAGGCAAGCTGTGCTAGATTAAAAAATATACATAATGTTGAGCTACCTGTGTTTGTTTCCTTCAAGAGTAATTATTTATATTTATCACAAATATGCTAATATAGTTTTTTTGTTGTTCATCTCTTTACAATTCTATAAAATGTAGGAAAAGGTCTTACACATATTAATCCTGCTCTAAAATAATTAAAATGATTTATATATCATTATAGAAGAACTAAAGATATGAATAGAATAATCATAAATATAATAAAAATGAATCAGATATATGAATATATTCTTAACCTTCCTAATAATGCATGAAGTACAAATAAAAACAATAGTACAATCTTTTCTAATATAACAGTTTGCAAATTAAAAAAAATCAGTGCTGACCCAATAAGTAGTCACAAGTCAATTTTTTCTTTTTTAAGATTTACTTATTTATTTCTGGGGGGAAGGGCAGAGGGAGAGGACGAGAGAGAATCCCAAGCAGACTCCATGCTGAGAGTGGAGCCTGACAAAGACTCTATCCCAAGACCCCAAGATCATGACCTGAGCAAAATCAAGAGTTGGATGCTCAACTGACTGAGCCACCCAGGTGCCCCACAAGTGAATGCTTATATGTGGTCAAGGTGGAGTGAAAAATGATATAACTTTTGAGAAGATGAATTATAAATGTATCATTAAATTTTAATGCATATACTGTACCAATTATATTTTTTGCAATTTATTCTATATATTTTCATGAAAGAGAAATTGTATAAAATATTCTAATATCTATAACAACGGGAAGAATAATAAAGTAAGTTAACAGTGCTTTCCTTCTCAGAAAATTTATTTTATTTATTAATGTTCTATGTAGACCTAACTCAAAAGAACTAATCAAATAGTGCCAAGATGATAAATACATAGAAAGCTTATCAATATACTGATCTTCATGAGATGAATTTGTAACTGTAATGACCCCAGTTACGCCACCCCAGACTCTAACTAGCTTCTGTGAAGTGCATGCCATCTCAAATGAAGTTAATCTGTAGCACTTCCTTACACCATCTGTGTGACATAGGAAATAACTCAATAAAACTTAGCTTTATTGTCATCATCACCATCATCTATATGACTTGACCATCACTTTTCACACACACACACACACACACACACACTCTTAAAGCTAAATGGAACTTTTAATATTTTCCAAAATAGAAGGAAATATTATACCTACAAGAGACACTTAGAATACTTTGATAGATGTGTGAAATGAGTATCTAAGCAGTCTTACCATAAGAAATGTTTATCTTTGAAATAAATATAGTATTTAAATTTTGTATTTTTAAGAGCGTAGAAACATAATGTCACAGACACTGAACTGCATAAATCATCTCTATTTTCATCCTTCAGTGTTTACATAAAGCCCAGCCTAAGTACTCTGGTTGTCTTCCGCAAGACTTTATTGAGTGTGGTATCTTGTTCAGTGAATAGCAGAGGGATGGAGGCTGGGGAAAGATGAATGTGAAGACTAATGTTTTTCATTATCTTTGCAGCATGGTTATCATCCCATTCTAAAATCTTTTTTTTTTTTTTAAAGATTTTATTTATTTATTTGACAGAGAGAGACACAGCGAGAGAGGGAACACAAGCAGGAGGAGGGTCAGAGGGAGAAACAGACTCCCTGCCGAGCAGGGAGCCCGATGCGGGACTCGATCCCAGGACTCCAGGATCATGACCTGAGCCGAAGGCAGTCGCTTAACCAACTGAGCCACCCAGGCGCCCCCATTCTAAAACCTTAAATGGATATAGTTTCATAAAAACAAAGCAAAACTATAAAGAAAAAATCTGACTAAAAAATAAAACCTGTGTAGCTGTCACAAAGTACAAAGTAAAACACTGAGCAGTGAGTAGGAGGCATTCTCTCACAGATATTTTAGTCCGTATGATGACTGCCTGTAGAAAAGAACAGTAGGGGCACCTGGGTGGCTCAGTTGGTTAAGCATCTGCCTTTGGCTCAGGTCATGATCCCAGGGTCCTGGCATCGAACCCCATGTTGGGCTCTCTGCTCAGCAGGGAGCCTGCTTCTCCCTCTCCCTGCCACTCCCCCGCTTGTGTTTGCACTCTCTCTCTCTCTGTGTGTCAAAAAAAAAGAGAAAAGAATAGTAAATAAGGAACATCTTAGCTTGAATTTTGTAGTGTATTTCAGTTAACCTACCTACCTACTGGTGTACTATGCTCCTAATAATTCAGAATTGAGACTTCCTGAAAAAAGACTCAGGAAAAGCTCACCTCTAATGAGAAGTTCATCAACACTTTTGTCTTTTTATCATCTTTCTTTATCTTTGTTCTAACATTTATTCATTGAGGAGTGTGTACCTATATTCACTTTCACCTTTTAGCTTGAGGAATTTAAATGTCAATATATTTCTACATCTATCTAATGATCTACATAAGACAGTGATGCTGTATTTTCATGGAGTGGGTATGTGTGTTTGTGGGTGGGGTGGGGTGGGTGGAGGTGAGGTTATATAATTTGGAACCAGACAGATATGTGTGCAAATGCTATTTTTTCATATACTATTTATTCCCTTAGTGTCAACTGACAGACATAAAGACAAAGAGCAATATATTAAGGATTGCAGAACAGAAATAAAGGTAGAACTTGAAATATTGTAGCTTCACCATCCTTGGATTTCCTGTCCTTGCATTTTTTGATACATAACAAAAACAGTACTTTATTTGTTTAGCTTAAGTCTAATGCATCCTTTAGAAATATAATAGGCTTATTACATAGGATTATTGACCTATCAGTGATGTTAATTTGCCATGCATGTTTCTTTAGCTACCTAAATATTATACAAAATATATTCTGATATGCACTTGTGATGTTATGAACAAAATAAAAATGCACTAATATGTATACTATATGGTAGTGTGTGTGTGTGTGTGTGTGTGTGTGTGTGTTGCTGCAATTCATGAGTATAGCTATCTTCCTGGGACACAGAGGTGGAAGTTAAAGGACTAACTAGAAAGGGACAGGCACTAAGGAAGGCACGAGATACATTTCTTCTTGGAAAACACTAATCCCATTTAGATATTATAAGGCAGTTGAGCAGAGGAAGTGGGACGAGATAATAAATTTTCAAAATTAATTAAAATATTTACCTAGGGACATTCTGGAAGAGTGCTCTTTATAGAGTGTAATAGATGACAACATAAAACCGTTTCCATACAATATTCTAGTTAATTAGCTTAATAATGAATTAGGTAATAGTCAATTCCAGTCATAAAAAGATTTGGTTCACAGTTCTGATGAATGGCTGTGTCACATTTAGCAGTTTAGTAGTTATTTATAGATCCATGCTGAAGATTAATGCAGATTACATTTATTTGTCCCTGACTATTTAAGAGGTTAATCTTCAGCTAGGTTTTCCCAGCACCATGGGAAGAAAGATCTGGAATAGGATTCAAGGTATATGTATAAAGGATAATACTGCCAAGTGTCTGCTCCAACAAAATTAAAGATAAATGTATTTCCTTTATGTACCCATCACTCCTGAAAGAGTAAACAGTCATCAAAAATCCAAGTAATGGCATTCTTAACAGTTTGATACTTTGTCAAAAAAACCCCAAAACACTACATTTGTTTACTTTGTTTCATGCTGGGAGGAATTTGTTTATCTCCTCTGCCCCATCTTCTCTTCTAAGAGAGATGATACACTAGATAGATGTGAAATAGTTGTCCAAGAAAACTGACTAATTTAAGAACAAAAACATTCACTTGGCTCATTTTATTTAACACAGTTCTGAAAGGAAGGTTTTAGATCACTCTGCTTTAAAAAAACCTGCTAGAAACCACTCCAGACTATGAAGATATCTGATAAAGATTAAATATACTTTTGTTTTATTTTAAAATTGGAATAACACTGTCTAATTGACCTTGTCCTCTGGCAACAGATATGCCAGACCCTGAGGATTACCCTGAGTCTAGCTGGAAGTGTGCATAGATAGATGGTCAGCATTTCACTTGGGAAGCAGACACAGGCACAGCCACAATAGAAATACGAATTATTTCAGTGAACTTCTTCCTTTTTATACTAAAGCAGATACCTTTGAACGAGATCAATTATAGGACTTTCTCTAAAATTTTTGGCTAAAATAACTATTCATATTGCTGTTAATGGCAATTTTATGTGTTATCACTTGGGAAATTCAGAATAATAAGAAACAAAATTGCAGTTGCTCAGAAAAGAGAGATCAGGAGAAGAAATCTAAGCACTGGTTTAGAAATCCTAAGAAGACTATTCTAATGACTGAACTAAAACTGGGTCTGTAAGATTTCTTTTTAATATTCAAACTTCTATATGAATGTTTTCAATGATTTAGGGTTTATGAATACCTGTGAATCAATTTCATTGCTTTGATGGGCAATATATCAATTTCATTACACTGACTCATATATGGTATTATTTTCTATTAATAATTCCTATAAAAGTCACTCTGGAGTAAATATTTAAAAATAGAAGCTGCAGCATATATTCTGTTTCAAAAATATGAACCAAAATCATTCTTAGGATGTGTCATTGAGGAATATTTTGGGGGTTTTATGTTATTTCAAAACATTTTCCCAGTATTAAGCTAAAAAATAAATCCATTATTCACATTCTTTTAGAATTAGGTTAAGAGAATTACCAGCAAATTTCATTTTACTAAATAGACAAAATTAAGTAGTGGAAACAACTTTGTTAGAGTGACATTTAGACTTAAAACAGAAATTTTTTTAAAGATTTATTTATTTATTTGAGAAAAAGTGCATGCATGCACATGCAAGTGGGGAAGGGGAAGAGGGAGAGAATCACCATGTAGACTCCCTGTCCAGCACAGAGCCTGACATGGGGCTCAAACCCACGACCCACCCATGAGATCATGACCTGAGCCAAAACGAAGAGTTGGACACTCAACCAACTGAGCCATGCAGGTGCCCCTCAAAACAGAATTAAAATTCATTGTCCTCCAACTTCCTATCCATTATTCAGTTCCCTCTATGGAAAATAAATATCCACCAAACCTCTATCTGAAACTTCTGGAGAGTTTTTAAAATAATTTTTTTTTTTTTAAAGATTTTATTTATTTGACAGAGGGAGACACAGTGAGAGAGGGAACACAAGCAGTGGGGGTGGCAGAGGGAGAAGCAGGCTTCCTGCTGAGCAGGGAGCCCGATGCAGGGCTCGATCCCAGGATCCTGGGATCATGACCTGAGCCGAAGGCAGACGCTTAACGACTGAGCCACCCACGTACCCCCCAAATAAGTTGTTTTTAATCAGCTACAAATTCCTCTATAACTGTCACTAATTTGTTCTTATTTTGTCATCTGGAGCAGGACGAACAATACTATACACCCTGTGTGATCTTTTTCCAGCATACATTCTTAGCTGGACATTGTTTTTCTTTATAGACAGCCCCAAATTAATCTCAGGATCCATTAATACATAAAACTTAGAGGTCTTTTTTTTCCTCATTCAGTGAGAAAACTGATAATAAATTATTTTTTTATCACTTCATAGCCCCTTGAACCTTTAGATACAATTGTCCATGTAAAGTCGATTTCCCAAGATTATTTTTATTATGACTGGATACTTGAATTGGTTCCAAAGAGTTGCATTTGGGACAATTTTTAAAGATATGGGAAAGACTGTGCTCAGTTGCTCCTTTCATATCGAATTTTAAGGCTCGCTCCTAAGTTAGATTATCATGTGGTTATGCCTCTATTACCTCTACAAATATAAAAACTAGGAAAACTCAAAGTTTTTTCTAACAGTTGTATTCTAGGAGTGACTTATTTGACAGCTGATGTCACACCACTACTGAGATTGACTGAGTTGAACTCTCCCCACTTTTAAGTGGAAAAAAAAAAAAAGATGACATGAATATGAGTAACGAGCAATTGTCACAGTACCAGAAAGTGAATTGAGATTTTTAGACCTAAAGTAACAAAAAACTTTTGAAATAATAAATTGCACCTATATATAGTCTTGTAAATAAAAATAATTCTTTTAAAGAATAGTGAAGTTCGTGCGAAAGTTTGTTTTTATTTTTTTTTAAAGCCTTAGAAAGGGCAAAAATAGAACTGATGATAATAATAAAGCAAAAATTTTGACATCTTCTATCAATTTGAATGGCATGTTACGTTGCTTTCCTGTAAGATGAATCCTAAGGTAAAAAAAAATATTCCTTGCTGGATTCAAATATGCAATTGTGTGTATTTTTTGATATTTCTGTTTGAAAAGGAAAGATCAAGGATGCAAACAATTTGGTTTTTCACAATAAGTAATTATGTTGGCAAGGATGAGAAAATTTTTGTTTCATTAGGCAGGTCCTCATAAAAGGAAATGCGGGATGGACGTTACCTCAGTTACCTCAGTTACCTCAGTATATAGAAATTTAGGGGATGGACATTACCTCAGTATATAGAATTCCTAATTTTAACATTTTAATTTATGGGAACACTAACCTACAAAATACATGAGTAAAGGTTGACATAAATGGGTGAAGAATTAGTTATCCCAACTGCTTTATATCCAAATGCTCTTTTATGTGTGATGGACAAAACATCATTTTTATATATGATAACTTAAAAATGCATATCCATGTAGATTCCCTTGGGAAAAAATAATTTAGTTGTACCATAAACTTAAAAATGAATAAAAGCTTTTATAATGATGGAAAAAAGTTAAGTAATATTTCTGTTTATTCTATGTTTTTAAGAAACTGTCTGAAGGAAAAATTCCAAAATATATTTTGTGTTAAGGATTAATTGAGCTTCTTAGATCTGTGGGTTTATAGTTTTTATTCAACTGGAAGATATTTTTGTATTACTTCTTCAAGTATTTTTCCTGATCCATTTCACTGAGGGATTCCAATTATATGTATGTGTATTAAGTTGTTTGAAATTGTTCCATGGCTCTCTGATGCTGTTTATATTTTATTTTCTAATCTCTCTCTTCTTGGTCTGTATTTTATTTTAGATAGTTTCTATTGTAATGTCTTCAAGTTCACTAATATTTTCTTCTGCAGTAACTGATATGCCTTTAATCTCAGCTATTGCATGTGTTATTTCAGACAGTGTTTATTTTTCTATTTGTCTAAAGTTTGATTTAGATTATGGTTTGGATTTTCTACATCCACCATTCAAAATCTCAGCATTCCTCTACCTTCTTGAGCTGTATATAGTTCAAGTTATAGTTATATAGTTATAATAACTGCTTGCATGCTCTTGTTTATTAATTCTATCATTTGTGCCATTTCTGGGTCTCTTTCTATTGATTAAATTTTCACCTTCTTATGGATTGTCTGCTTTTTTGCATACAGATAATTTTTTATTGAATACCAACTGCTGTGAATTTTGCTTTTTTGGGTATTGGATATTTTCATATCCCTATAAATATTCTTGATCTTGTTCTGAAGCACATTTAAGTTATTTTGAAAACATTTGATTCCCTAGAGGCTTGCTTTTAAAATCTGTTCAATGAAACCAGCGCAGCCTTGAGTTTCTGACTTATCTTGCCCCACTACCTGGCCAAAACCCTTCTGATAACTCTACTTGATGCTCTCTGAATCATGAGTTGTTTTCCATTTTGGCTTGTGACAACAAGAATTATTCCTGACTCTGGTTTTGTTTCAGATTAAGTGGAAATATAATCCTTATAGATTGTTCTTTCACTGGTCTGGGTTAGTTTCTTCACCATTACATGTGAATCATTTCTCAGCTAAGAGCTCTAGGATGACTGTTTTTGCAGATCTCTGGAGCTCTCTTTTGTGTAGCCCTCTCTTCTATGGTATTGTGCACACGAGACTCCAGCCACCTTGACTTCTACAGATGTGCAGTTCTTCTTCTAGATAATTGCATTTTTACCACAGGAACTTTTGAGATTTTCTTTCTGCATATTGGTCCCATGTTCCTGACCTCTCCTGGTTTTAATTCACTATGTATGTTGTCTCTGTTAAGTTCCTGTTGCTTTTCAATTCAGCTTCTCTCTTGAAACCTGCATAAACTATAGGTAAAATATTAGGAAGAGTTTAGATATTTTTTTATTTGCTCCCTCTAAACTGCTGCTGTTGTTTTTCTCTTGCTTTTTAACTTTGAATTCTATTATACAATTATTCCTTGTTACATTATGTTAACATTTCAATTATTTTTCATGTTATTGTGGCAGAAGGTAAAAACTTTATTCTGGGTTTTGCATTATTTTAAGCCAGGGGTAGGCAAACTACCACCCATAAGCCAAATCTGGCCTTCAACCAGTTTTGTAAATAAAGTTTCATTGGACCACAACCTTGCTCATTTGATTACATATTGCTCATGGTTGCTTTCACATTATATTGGCAACACTGAATAGCTGTGACAGAGCTCATACATCTAGCAAAACCTAAAATACTTCCTTTCTGGTCCTTTACAAAAAATGTCTGCCAACCCTGTTTTAAGCTTAAGTATGTGCGTGTTGGGGGACACTTGTATAAATATACTTAGTGTTTATATATCAAAGCCAAAAGTGTTTTCAGACTTAGTATCAAAGTATCTGAATTAAAATTCAGCTGTAAAGCTTATCAACTGTTTAATTTTATCCGGGTTACTTGACCTGCTTAAAACAGCCTAATTTCAAAATGGGAGTATTTATACCTTTAATACTTATAATTACAAATAAATGATAAAATGCACTGAAATTGCTTCATTCATAATGCACATTCAGTATAGCCCCTTTTTTCTCCCATTACTAAAATGAAGCTCATGAAAAACAAAATAGGGAATATATACATTTCCTATACAAAATAGAAAATATGTACATCTGAAACTTCATTAGATTAGAAGTTTGCTCTCTTTCATTTTTGTCTAGGTGTCGATCTTAACTTCTAAATTCTTAAATTCTTAGAAGAGGCAAGTACTCATACAAAATCTTTAACAAGGAACTGATTTTTAGACTGAAGCCTTTAGGTAAATTAGATCACTTCATAGCTATGGGATAATATACTCTTCTCATAATTCCAGATATGTTTTATAGCAGAAATCTTTTTCTTTTTTTTTCAAAAATCTTCTTGCTTAAAGGTAGTTTTTTTTCTTTTTCTTTTGGAGGTTTATTTACCATTCCGTGCACGTTGTTTCAGATACCCAGAGACCCAAATGAGAATGTCAGTTGTGAGCTGGGCTGCGGTACATCCGTGCCCACATCATTTCTGTGTCCTCCCCCACTTTTACATTTTAAATGCTAAAAAAATCAATTTTCACATTTAAGTTATTGAAACAGACCATTTCCCTGAGTAGTAACTCTCTCTCTCTATGAGAAGAGATGAGTAAAACTCCCATAGTCATGAGAGTCCTCTGGCTCTCCCGGGACTGAGAAGACCTTGAGAGTGTTTTTGTCTACAGTTCTGAAGAAGAAAGATTTTGGGCAGGCCACACTGGAAACTGTTTTTCCTTCTGGCGCAAGTGCTCTGTAGCATACAGAAGACGGGAAGTTTGATGTTTGCTTTTCTTTGTAAATGGGACACGAAAGTGCCGATGGCTGCGCTTTAGCTTCGTATCCAGTCTAAAGTGCCAACAGGGAGAACATGAAAGGCTAAATTGAGAACTGCGACTTCAGAAAACTGAAATCATTCGGGTAGGCAGAGCTTGATTTTTCTACTAGGCTGATTTACTTCCTGAACATTCTAAAAATAAATGTATGAAATGTCAGACATATCCTGTGAAATATAGTCATAGAAGTAAAGAAAATATTTTAAAATATGCATACATTTTATTCACGTATTTGGATCAAGACTAAGAGAAAACAAGAGAATGAAAAGCTTAAAAAAATAAGAAAATGAAAATTCTGATCTGTTTGGTCATAGGCTTGTAACACATTAATTTTTCTTGTTTTGAAATGTCTTACTAGGTTTCGTAATAAAATAAAGTTTATTTTAGAAGGTGTACATTTAAGATGAAATGATGAAATGTGAAATTGTTTTGTGAAGAAATATTAGGCTTCATACTGTGTATATAACTTTAAACTACTGATTTAATTTTTATTAATAGTATTTATTAGAAAAATGTTTTCCTTCGTGTTTCAATTTAGCCTATTTTTAAGTCCTTTGAAAATACAATTTGATCCCTATTGTTTTCACTAAATTACCAAAAAAAATCTTGATTTTGTTTCTTTAAAATATTTTAATTAACAGATGACATGTTATTGATTTTATGAATGCCTGGTGGGGTATCTGAGTTTGTCTACCAAAATGCTCGTAAGTTTCAGTGTTGGCTATTCATTGCCATCAAGGATTATTAGATTCAGACTCTAAAAGGATTTCAGTAGACTAAAATTTACCTTATCTTATATCTTATGTGCCTCTGCATGTAGCATATATTGAAAACATCTTAAGCATCTTAGTTAACTGATCATTTGGTTACACATGAGTGGAATTTAGTTGCCAAGAAAATTAATATAATCCAACTCGGAATTAATAGAAAAACAATATCTCAGAAAAGAAACTGGGACTCCCACTTGGCTGGCCAAGGGTACATCTTTAGCATCCTATTCAGTTCTGGCTGCTGTTTTAAGAAAAAATAAAACCCAAACTGAACCCATTCAGGGCTGTGAGGACATTTTGAAAGCATTCTGAATAAGAGATGAGGGAACTGGATATGTCTACCCTGAAGAAGATTAGATGATAGGATGAAGATGTTGTGTCAGTCTCAGATATTTGAAAGATACCACGTAGGAAAGAGTTGGAAACTCTTCTCTTTGGCTTCATAATGGTATAATCAAGATCAAATGCCAGAATTTAAGGAGATGAGTTTGCGTTCAAGAGGAGGCAGAATTTTAGTGCTACCCAGAGATGAAAATTGTAGGTTTTGACAGGTAGCGAGTTCCCCATCTCTATTAGATCATCTTTTGACAGGGTATGTTCAAGGGAATTGAGGGATTGTCAGCTCAATCAGATTTTTTTAAGGTTCTTTCAAATTCACAGAGTATGAAATCTATAAATTTGTTCACACACACACATGCATACACAAAGCAAAAGCTAAAACAATTTCTTTCTGCACAAAGTTGGAGAGAGGATCAAGCCAAGTTTGTCAAACTGGTTAGGTCAGTTGCAAACCATAAGTAAAGAAATTACCCAGTTGTTTTTTTAATCAATGGTGAACGGTGGTGCTCTTCCAACTGAAAAAATGCATTCGATTATACATTATAGTTTCAGTAGTATCAGCTAAACTGACAGTTAAGAATCAGATGATTGTTTAAAAAATAAACAAATAAAATAACCTTGTGTGAGTTTCCAACCTCCCCACCCCAAACAGGCTTACACATTTGGTGAAATAATGTTTTGTTATAATGTGTAAGCCTTATGAAAAACCATAACATTTCTTTTTTAATGTTTTCGCCCATGCCTAATTAGTGTTATTTAATTTAATAATGTGTGATTTAATAATAAAAATATGAATGACCATATTATAGGGATTCTAAGATGTTTAAGACCTCTCCTCGTCTAGTGGGAGAGGAAGGTAAGTTTACAAATATATACAGCTCAAGAATATGTGTTCAAGATATTATATAAGGGGGAAAAATAACTAAACAGAGTTGTACAGAACCAGAGAAAGGAGAAATACATTTATTCAGTTAATTCAATGGAGGCTTCATGAGGGAGGATGCATTTGATGGCTACATCAAAGAGGGTGTGAAATTTGGAGAGAGATGAAAGAAGGCACCTTAGAAAGAGTTAAGAGTCTGAAAAACACACTAATGTGGAGAATTGTGTTTATGTTCTATTGACCATTCTCCTGTGGCTGATTCATGGAAGCCTAGAAAATTAGAGGCCTTTACCAGACCCCTCTTCTAACTTAAGTCACATTCATCTCTATTATTTACATTGTTTACCAATGTAATGCCCTCCGAGGTTTTCTTTCAGCTCATTACCCCAGCCTCTATTAGAGTTTCCCTCCTGTGCTTACTCTTACCAGACTCTCTCTCTCTCTCAGGACATATAGTATTAATTTCACTTTCTCACATCTGCTAAGCTCTTTCTGATCCTTCTGCCCAGAATGTTCTATATCGCTGTCTGTCCCACCACCCTATCTTTCCCTAGTTAACAGCTCTTTATTCTTTATGCTGCAGCTACTATTTCCTTCAGGAAATCTTCCCTGACACTCCAACTTGCATACCTCCTGTGTGCTTCAGTCGACCAGAACTTACACTGTGGTATTACCACACTTGTTTATAATTTCCTATTTTCCTGTCTGTATTCTCCATCAGCCTAGAAATACATGAGAGCAGGAGCTCTTGTTTCTCCATTACTCAGCGCTGTGGTTGCCAAGGAGTGTGTATGAGCATAGCGGTTATTCTTGGTTCAGTGAATGAATAAGCAAATGACTACTAGATTCATTAGCATCTTAATGTATTGAGAATTATTAGAGTGTGAATATAGACTATCCAAACTAGTGGCATAGGGATAACAGGGCTAGAGACCCAGAGTAGCCTGGGGCAGCTGAAACACCGTCTTGATTAGACACTGATGACTAGTCAGTGAGACAATATCTCTTTGGAATTCACTCAAATAGAAAAAGTGGGTTAAAATGTGAGAAAAAGAGATTAATAGCAAGAGAGTGAAAAGAAAACAAGATCTTTCCATATTTTGTGTCAAATAAATGTATATTAAAAGTATAAGACATTGACAAAAAGAGTATCAATTATACAGCTAAGAAAAAAGTCAATAATGGAACATTTTTTAATGGAACATATTTTTAAATAATGGTTATGTCAAGTCAAGTGGCATAAAATAATGGCTGTTATCGATTAGTGAAATTTTAAATAAACATATTAACTATGGATGGAAAATTTGTAAGACCAAGTTTCTATTTTATGTTCATGTTTTCATTTTTGTTTTTGTTTTTAAACATTAGTAAATGGAAATACATGTGGATTTAAAGCTACACTAGAAAAGCTCTATTTCTAGGGATGCCTATGTGTCTGTTTTTTTGACTCTTGGGCAAGATAAGGACTGTTAAATTCAAAATGTAATGTTTAAGATCATAAACTCCCTGAAGACCCTCTGGGTAATTTCTTTACTTATGGTTTGCAACTGACCTAACCAGTTTGACAAACTTGGCTTGATCCTCTCTCCAAACCAAGATTCCTTATACAGATTTAGTCGTTCAAACCACAGACACAAGGACCCTTGGGGAGCTTGAACATGGGATATCTCTTAGATTACAGATGGAAAAAGTCTGCACTCTATTTTTCTTCCTAAATAAACTGACAGTATTGTGTCTTTCTAGAGCCTTGTAAAAAGCCAAACATTTATTTAAAAGGCATGGAAACTGAAATTAAACTCATAATAGTTTCCCTCCCTCCCTTCCTTCCTTCCTTTCTCCCTCCTCTCTTTCTTTCTTTCTTTCTTTCTTTCTTTCTTTCTTTCTTTCTTTCTTTCTTTCTTTCTTTCTTTCTTTCTTTCTTTCTTTCTTTCTTTCTTCTTTCTTTTTTATCTTTCTTTCTTTTCTTTCTTCTTTCTTTCTTTCTTCTCTCTTTTTTTTTCTTTTTTTTCTGTCTCTTTTGTTTTCATGATAGCTTTAGCTCATCCAATTTTAATGCACTCCCCCCACCCCAGTATCTTGACATAAACAGGTAAGTGCATTTAGAATTTTTCAAAGGCCTAAATTCAGTGCAAGTTTTAGAAAAATAAACTTTAAAAGCTGTGTATCATATATGCTGGCCAGTGCATCCAGCAAAATGACTGTGTTTATAATTTGTGATTATTTGTATGTTAGATTTAAGAACAAAAAGACATGAGGGTGCCTGGGTGCCTCAGTTGGTTAAGCGTCCTACTCTTGATTTCAGCTCAGGTCATGATCTCAGGGTCCTGAGATTGAGCCCTGTGTCAGCTCCGCGCTGGGCGTGGAACCTGCTTAAGATTCTCTCTCTCCCTCAGCCCCTCCCCACCACCATCTCTCTCTCTCCCCCTCTGGGGGTGTGGAGGAGTAAAAGACCTGAGAAGAAACACAATTACATTTATCTTAAAAATCAAGTCATTAACTCTTTTATTGCCTGATTTGTGTCTCAGGTGTAATATAAAATGAAAAAAATTAAAAGAAAAAAAGAAATGAAAAACGTTGCTTCTCAAATAGCACATAACAATAATTATGGTGATTCACAGGCTACAAATTGTGTGACAGGCATTGTGGTAAGTCCCCTACCACTCTGTTCTTATTTGATCCTCTCACTTATTAAAATAATTATTAGTACTCATTTATGAATAAAGCTTTTTTTAATTTTTAAACTAAAATTCTGATTGAATTTTATATCATACCCATGAGGGTAAAGCTAATGTACTAATAGCAACTGCATTCAGTTAAAGAAAACCAACAAAGTTAAACAATAGCTTAAACAAAATAAGGATTTCATTTCTTTATCACAGAAAGAGAAGTCTAAAATTAGGCATTTTAGGACTAGTATGGTGGCTCCCTGATGAAATCAGGATTTTGGACTTTGATATCTCTATATACCTAATTCTTTACTCCTGTTTCCATTGTCTCCCTAGTGAAAATAATAATAATAATAAGAAGAAGAAGAATAGTAATAAAAAATAAAAATAGTGTTCCTTAAAATCCAGAATCTGGTTTTCCTTTTAGAAAGAAAAAGGGCTTCTTTCTTTTCTAGTTTATTCTCCTGATAATGGAAACCCTGTAAAATATTTACTATTTGCTAGGCTGACCGTACTTGACTGAACTAGTTTAACTGTCAGAGAACATTGTGAAATATCAACAATAAGAGAAATATGTTCTGTTAGTGTAAGATACAATTTATTTTAGGTGCTTGCATGATGTCCAAGACCACTATAGCAATGCTGATTTATTACTACTTCCATTCCCCATTTTTCTATGGCATAGAAACATATTTTTGCAGAATTATAGGAGCAAAGTTATTATAAATACTCAAACTGCTTTGTTTTAGCATTTGATTTGTTCGCCTTACAAATCCACATTCCTGACTCTGATCAAACCTTAAATCATGTTGGTACTGAAATTATTACAGGATCATTGAAGATTATTTGTTTTTTCTTGACCCTTGCTTGAAAATCAAGGCATTTTATGTGATATATTGATAAAATATACTCAGTAGCAAGTCAAAGTCATGTGAAACTGAGTTAGCTAAGTATATTCTAATGCAGATACATTAAAAAGAAAATCACTTAAAAAAAATTCAGTTGTATGTTAAGAATATGGCAGTTTAGAAAATCAACTTATGATATTTTAAAAAATATGAAGAAAATACTTTAATGAATGTGGTCAATTCTAAAATTAGTTAATTTTGAGAGGAAATCCCTCAAGCATATGTTAAAAATTAAACTTAGAAATCTATTATTGGTATTTATTTAAGCCACTGATATTAAGTACAGTTTCTGTGCCAGTCAAAATAGACTTATATCCTAACAGAGACAGATTGTAAGTTACATCCATAAGTTCATATCTGTTTTACTCATACTCAAAATTCTCAGAAATTTTCCATAGAGTACATTACAAGGAAGAATTTGAGCCAACAGATATATGCTGTTCCTTATACTTACGTTTGTAGCATTTAGCATAGTGGTTGCCATTAAAAGGAATTCAATAAATATAAATAAATTAATAAGTGAATATATTAAAAGAAATTGGTGACAGAATTTCTAGGATAGAGATATTTTATGATATTTAAAAGAAGCACAGGATACCCTAGCTGTTTCAATATTATGTCTGTTTTATAATTTAAGTTACCATACATCCCCTGGTGTTTAATCATGTTTGAGTAGAGCTTATATATGTTTATGCATACATTTTGAAAATTCTTATTCTTTTTATTTAGTTCAAGAGCACTACTCAACTTATTGAAATGAAACTTTCTTTAGGTTTTATTATATTCCAGTTCAGTTTAAAGACAATAGTGTTTATATCCTTTTTTTTTTTTTTTTTTTGCTTCAGACATTCTAGATCAGACAATTAGAAGTAAGACAACTGTGCATTTGTTGCCTACAACACTGGGAAGATTCATTTTCTTTACCCATTAACTGTCATATCAAATAAATAGGCTGAGAGTTTATTTGTGATAAATGAATTCTGTTTAATGCAATGAGACAGACTTTTAATTTGAGAACCTAGCATAGTGTCAGTTAAATCTCCTCTGCTGATTTAATTAGCAAGAACTCAATGTTAATTATTTTGCATTTAAACCTTAGAAGCCTCACAGATGAAAAAATATATAATCCTTTTTGAAAATGAAATAATAAAAACCCAGTAATAAAATCAGTTTGTATGGTTTTTAAGGGTGTGTAAATGTGTTAGACAGCTAATGAATTATTCAACACTGTACATGCTTGGAAGATGTACAGATTTTAATGAGCCTCCCTAATTCTACTTTCATACTATCTTACATTATTTTATTCCAAGTTGTTTTTATTGGATAGTGTTCATTAGAAGAAATATTCATCAATTTACCATATCTTGAAAATGAGGAAAGATAAAATATTTATTTGTCACAAATTCTTATCAATTAACTAATTAATTTTACTGCTCTATATAAGGTAAGCAAAACATAAGTAGAAATCTCATTTTTATTATGTTTTTACCCCAAAGCTATATGTCAAACAATTACATAAAGTCCAATTTTAAATATGTGTCAACATTCTAAACTGTTTTGTTATGCCTCACTTTTGAACTCCTGGCTCAGACAAAGCTCAGTAAGAGAGACTGCTAGATATACAAAACCTTGCTTCATCATAATTTTTTCAGAGGGACAGAAAATATCTCTTATTCCTTTCACTGGCAAAATGACACTGGGATGTATTGGGATGGTTCTAAACATTTAATGCTAAGAAGAAATGTGTTGGGTTTTTGTTTTGGCTTTTGTTTGTTTCTAAATTTTGAGTGGAGAAAAACTAAAGTTCAAAATAATTGTGTTTGAGTGCGCAAAGAGCTGTCATGACTCAGAGGATAGAGGACCTAATCTCTCATCAAAGGATCTAGAAATCAGTGCACCAAGGGGTTAACAATGGATGTCTCCAGATAGGAAGAGTTTGGAGGGTTTCCTTGCTTTCTTCTTTCTTTGTACATATATATATATATATATATATATATATATATATATATATGTTTTTCCTCCAATAAATATGTTTTGTCTTTTGGAATATTACAGTGAGATTTTTTTTAAAGGTGTAGAGAATTTTAGAGCTAAAGGGTCAAGGAAGAGTAGGTGAGTATCTAAGAAGTGTTATCTCAGATTGCAAAATCTCCACGTCTTTCAACCTCAAACCTATATTAGTGGTTACATGTCTGTGTCGGTTGCTATTTCTAAGCTGACTATTAAAAGGTCAACTGGTACCAGTTACTGTTGGTCTATACTGGTGTAGAACATGGATCTATGGGGAATCAGGTACTGAAAATTAGGAGCAGGAACTCAGAGAAGTCTTCAAGAAAGAAGATAGATCTAGGAGGGAAAGGATGGCCTAACATGGGAAGTAAGCAAATGCCAAACTTTGTGCACTTAGTTTGGCTAGATTCAAAAGAATTTCCTGCTCATTTCCAAAGAAAGTCAAGTGTACTTAACGTTAATCCATGCTATTATACTTCAATTTATTTTATTTTAATTTTGGAATTCGGCTTCTTGCAGTAGTTTGGGATTCCTACGGGGAACACAAGCTCACTTTGCATAGCCGGACGAATTACTGTAAAGGGGTCAAGCGCATGGGCTCTGGAGCATGACCTTGGGAAAGTGATTTAATTTCCCCAGAATGTTTTTTTTAATCCAAGTGGACTTGTGTTTTGTAACTATTAAACCACAGATTGCATAGAAGTGGTAAGAGATTCACTAATAATACTTAAAAACACCCACACTGTGATTTATTGAAAGTTAGTCCTCAACACAAGGGTTTGCCGAACTGCAGAAGGAGCCGAGATGCCCTTCAACAGATGAATGGATAAAATGATGTGGTCCATATATACAATGGAATATTACTCAGCTATCAGAAAGGATGAATACCCACCATTTGCATCGACATGGATGGAACTGGACAGGGTTATGCTAAGTGAAGTAAGTCAAGCAGAGAAGGACAATTATCATATAATAAGAGATTCTGTCTCATGTTGTTTTTGTCTTTTACTCTAAGACTTTGGGAAATGACTTAACCTTACCACGTCAGGGCCTCATTCCTCAGATGAGGAACAAGATAACATATACCTCATATTATAAATACACACACACACACACAATATTATTTCTATAGAAAACTTAGAATGACAGATTTTACATAGAAGGTACTGTGTACTAGTGTTGCCAAGATCATTGTCCAGGATCGCTATGACTCATTCTTAAATATTAAACTTCATTCCTTTGCCAATGCACTATTATGAGAATATGAATCTTTATTTCACTCTTTTAGTTTCTTTCAGTTTTACTCTGTTGGCATTTGATCTAACTGAACCTACTCCTACTCCCACCCTCACCCTCATTTCCCACATGGTCTTGCCTTTATTCCTGCCCCCACCACTGACCACCACAGTCCCCTGGTTGAAATTTTGGTGTGCCATTCAGAGGTCCTCTGGTACGTGAGATATTTATAAGTTGCTCCTTATATTTAATCCCCAAACCTTGTGCTGAAATTGACATTCATTTATTATTGTTCACCTGGAAAGAAAAGCATTAGCCTCTATCCATTCTCTAATTATACCTTTGATATATTGCTCTCCAGGTGGTTAAGGATGAATAAATGCCTTTACTTCTCTTGATCAAGCAGAGAGCCCTCAGTAACCTGAATGATACCGCAGTAGTGGTTTCTTCACAGCTGTTTAGGTTTCTTAATTAAAGTTATTAAGCTCAAACTACCTCCATATTAGGAAATTAATTGTGCTCTAATTTTTTAAGCTCCTTGATAAATGGCCAGTGAAAATAAAAGAATCCTTAGCATGTAGCCTGTATCACCTGGCCATACTATACATTTAATAAATATTTATTGTTATATATCATAGGAAAATGATCTGTAGAATGAAATGAAACTGTAGAATGCAAAAGATACTGATTTGAAAAAGACCTAGATGAAGTGGTTTAGACACATGAAGTGGTTTATTTCGAAGCTTCTGTTTGTTTTATAGGCACAGTTATAGGTCTGAAAAAAAAATGGTAACAGCTGGTCTTTTCCCTTATGGAACTCACTGTTTAGTTTCATCAGATGTTCTAAAATGCACAACACACACACACACACACACACATACATATCTACATCAGTAACACTAACAACACAACGCTACCTCAAAACATCCTGACAAGGGTATGAAGCATGTTGCACGTAGAAAATATGGGAAGCAAGGGCCACTATTTAATAATTTACTTCCCTTGAGCACTAACCAAGGACAAAGACCAATCTTTTATGAATGTTATACTATATACTTTCTTCCATATATCTTGAGTTCATCTGGATTCTTATAAAATAAATGATTCAATTTCCATAAAAATTTTCAAAGAGCTATGAATGTAATAAAGCATTTCCTTTTGGACATATTTGATTATTTTTTGGATAAAAGGAACTCCAGATCTTGCAGTTCTTTGAGAAAACATAAACAAAGACCAAAAAAAAAAAAAACCCAACATAAGTTTTATTGAAATTACACCAATTTTTTTGAAGCATGTTTTTTAGAACAATTGTCTCATAAGATATTCTAGGGAAAGGAATTTCTTCATTAAATATGTTTCAGAAACACTACATCCTATGTCTCTATCTTGATGCCTGAGAGTGAATTTAGACATATTGAAGTATCTGAGAAGATTTTCAATTAAGAAACATGTATAAATGGATTGGCCAAATCATTTTCAAACTTATTGGATCACAGAATTCCCTCTATTTCCCTCTTCCTATTTGTAGCTTGAGTTACACTGGTGTTTTGAGAATCATCTTGCTTTAGGCTGAATGTGTATCAATTCTGAGGCTCAAATACTGAGAATATGCATTTTGTCTTTTCATATTACCCAGAGAGAATTCTACAGTGAGCATTAGATTCTTGGATGATCTTTGCTTGTATTTGAATGCCGATAAGCTGGCTTCTACATTAAACATTAAGAAATCTCTTTTATTATTGTCATTCTTATTATTAAGCATTATTATTTTCATTTAATCATGCCCCTCTATGTGAAGAGTGCTGCCACTCAGATACCCTCCCTGTGTAGTCTGAATGCTCAAACATTGCTAGGGGAGGGTAAACATGGGTAAAAAAGTGAAAAACAGGGAAAGCACACAAGGAGACTCTTTTCTTCCTTCAGATTGTCTATTCACTTCTCTTATATGCCTTGAAAGACTGTATGAGCACCACAGTGAATGCTGTCTTTAATAAAACAAAAACAGTTTCAAACAATCCGTACATTTAGTGAAGCTGTGTTTAACTGGACTTGTCCAAATGCTGCCAGCTAGAATCCAAGACCAAGGCTTACTTCTGAATCAATAGCCTGTGCCAGACCCAAATTAAATGTTACTGCTGTCAGCTTCTTGGGTCCTCATTTTAAGCTTCACTGTGTCACTTAAACCAACAGGAATGATTTCTCTAGCTTACTTTTTTTTTAAAAAAAAAAAAAACATCTTATTTCTGCACTTCATAATATCGTAGTCACCATTCTCTTTCTTATTTAAATAATATATATGATGCTCCTCTTTAATTGTGAAATAATGAACAAACTTCTGACCTGTTGTATTCCTCAGTCTCTGTTGAAAAGAACCTTCTCAAGGGTCATTGAGAAGACCTTTTTGGATAGCATATTAAATGGCCAAATAAAAATAAGAGGAGAAAAAATTGCTAAGGTGACTCCTGTTGTTTTGACTGTTATATGGACCTCTATCATTCCATTTTACTCCCCTATCACAAAAGCAAGGTAAAACTTTGACATTTGATCCTAGAATAATGTTACTAAAGTTAAATATTAGATACTTCTAAAGGCTTATGAGTAAATTTCAATGGCTGAAGACAAAAGTATAGCCAATTTATGATAACTATGATAAGAAGAAAAAAATTAGTAACACAAAAGATTCAAAATGTGAGTTCTTTTTTGATTTTCCTCATAAACAATTCTAATCTCTCCCTTCATTTTTCCCCACCAGGAATACTTCTGCTGTCAGTTAGACTATAAAAGAAGAGAAAAAGCTTTGTTCTAATGGTAACAACAAGAAAAATAGACAAAAAGTATAAGAATCATATTTTTCTATGAAGTAGAGAAGAGTGGAGGATTGAAAGAAGCTAAATGAACTGAATTTTATAGAGAAACAAACCCTTCAGAGAAGAGGAGAGAGCAGTAGCTACTTCTTTCTGAGGGTCATTGCCAGGTTTGGATTCAGAGTACCATGGGAGGAGTGAGGATGCCGAGAGCTAGTTGAAATGGACTGTAGATTGGAGGAACCCCAGCTCAGCCAAGTAATTGTGCCTCTCTCCCCACCCCACCCTTGAGAAAAAACAGTGGATAAAGACCTGGTAAGTAAAGAGAAGTCACCCAGTCTTGGCCATTCTCTAAATGACTGGATTCCAGAACTTTGTGGAATTGAAACCAGTAACAAAGCAAGCCTATCTGAAAATGCAGCCAAGTCTTCCAGCTCAAGTATGGACACCACTGAAAGCTAGCAGAACATAGCAGAGATCAGACTAGAGTAAAAAATTAGACTCATACTTATATAACCCACTGGTTTCAACAAGCACTTCAAAGGGAAAAGAGAAGCCTCTTTAAGAAATGTTGGGAAAACTTCCTTTCCATACGGAAAAAAAAAAGAACTGATCTCTATTATATGCCAAACACAGAAATGAATTTGAGATAGATCACACCCTTCACGTAAAAGCTAAAATTATAAAACTTCTAAAAGAAAGATAGGTGATGTAGGAGTCTGCCTCTAATCTGTCATCCCTTACAGTTGTTGTACCTGCCGTGGGACAGACACTGCAACTGTGTCCCCACCAGCTGTAGCCTCTCTGTCAGTGACAAGTCCCCACATCCGGGAGCTACACAGACATGTAGACACTGCCCTGGGGGTAGTTCCTGCACAGGAGCCAAAGCTGAGCTGAGACAAGACCTCACTTTTCTCCAGGGAGACCATTCAGGAGACCAGAAAAATGGCCTCGGGGCTAAGAGCCAGGAGAGAATCGGCCTTTGTGTCATTCCATGATGTAGCTGTGGACTTCACCTGGGAAGAGTGGCGGCTGCTGAGCCATGCTCAGAGGATGCTGTACAGGTGTGTGATGCTGGAAAACTACAACAACTTGGTCTCCCTGGGAACTCCATTTCCCAAGCCAACACTTGTCGTTCTGCTAGAGCAGGGGGAAGAACCCTGGAAGGAGGAGAGTGAACATCTGCCCAGCCCCTGTTCAGCAGATGCAAAGCCAGAAATCCAACTTGATTCCTCCTCCGCTCTGGACTTCTGCAGTCGGCCAGTATGCCAACACGTGCTACATGATCATTGCCTTCTGATCTGCCCGGGCTTGCTAGCAGGCACTCTCTGCCCAGCCTATCCGAAGCAGAAGCAGCAACCACTTCCTCACGAAAGCTTCCGCAATGACAAAGTGGAAGGTGAAGACAGAGAAAAGGGCTCCAAGTCATTGTTTGAGAGGACAAGGGGCGGGTTTGCCTCCAGAGCTTTCTGCAGCCCACCTGGCAGACAGCTAATAAGCTTGAGGGAAGGCAAGACAGTGGTGGAAATAAAGCTCAGCTCAGCTGAGAAGGCAAGCCGTTTAGAAACAGACAAAGTATTAAAGTGGGTTGATTTCTCAGGATTTGAAGTAGTGAACTGTGGAAATTGCGGGTTAGGCTTTAGCCAGAAATCAGCACTCTTTGTTCATCAGAGGACCCACTCAGGAGGAAAGCCTTATTTTTGCAGTGAGTGCGGTAGAAGCTTCAGCTATAAATCAGCTCTCATCACACACGAGAGATCACATACGGGGGAGAAGCCTTACCTCTGCACGGAGTGTGGGCAAGCCTTTAGCCAGAAGTCAAACCTAGTCACCCACAAGATGGCACACTCTGGGGAGAGGCCTTTCGCATGTGAGGAGTGTGGACGAAGCTTTAGCCAGAAGTCGACCCTCATCAGACACCTGAGGACACACTCGGGGGAGAAGCCCTTTGTGTGCCAGGAGTGTGGGCGGGGCTTTCGGGATAAGTCAAACCTTATCACACACCGAAGGACCCACTCATGGGAAAAGCCTTATGTGTGCAGAGATTGTGGGAGGCTTTTTAGAGACAGATCAACTCTCAGCAAACATCAGAGGATTCATTCAGGGGAGAATCCTCATTTGTGCACTGAATGTGGCCGGAGCTTTAGTCAGAAATCGTACCTCATAAAACACAAGAGGACACACTCAGGAGAGAAGCCTTTTGTGTGTTGGGAGTGTGGACGGGGCTTTAGTGATAAGTCAAATCTTACCACACACCAGAGGACACACTCAGGAGAGAACCCCTATATGTGTGCAGAGTGTGGTCGAGGCTTTAGTGTTAAGTCAGCTCTCATGACACACCAGAGGACACACTCAGGAGAGAAGCCTTACGTGTGCCAAGAATGTGGGCGAGGCTTTAGACATAAGTCAACTCTTGTTGCACATCAGAGGACGCACTCAGGAGAGAAGCCTTTTGTGTGCGGGGAATGTGGGCGAGGCTTTAGACAGAAATCACACCTCATCAGTCATCAGAGGACACACTCCGGGGAGAAGGCTTATGTCTGCACTGAGTGTGGGCAAGCCTTTAGCCAGAAAGCAAATCTAGTCAGGCACAAGATGGCCCACTCAAGGGAGAAGCCCTTTGTGTGCAGGGAGTGTGGGAGAGGCTTCAGCCAGAAGTCAGCTCTCATAAGACACCAGAGGACACATTCTGGGGAGAAGCCTTTTGTATGCAGGGAGTGTGAACGGGGCTTTAGTGATAAGGCAACTCTCAGCACACATCAGAGAACACACTCAAGGGAAAAACCTTATATCTGTAGTAAGTGTGGGGAAGGCTTTAGGCTGAAATCACTCCTTATTAGACACCAGAGGACACATCTGTTATAAAGAAGCTTCATGCACAAGGAGTGTAAGCAAGGCTTTAGTAATAAATCAGATCATACCTCATCATGCAAGAAGAGAGAACTTTAGGGGAAATCTCATGTGTGCAAAGGGTGGGACTTCAGAGATACTAACTTTCATCAGACGACAGGAGAAGACCTACCTGTGTAAAACAATGGTCTTCAATTAGAAGCAATTTTATCCCCTGCCTAGGTGACAGTTGGTGAAACCTAGAGACATTTTCTTATCGTCACAACTGGGAGGATGCCACCGGCGTATAGTGGACAGAGGCCAAGGATGCTGCTAAACATGCTATGATGCACAGGACTGCCTCCCACAACGAAAGTCTCTCACCCTGTAAGACTTGGATCCCTTTAAGGCTAGCTTGGCTCCCAGATCCCTGCCATTGGCTCAAAAGAAAATTTCTTACACTCTCCTGTAGCTGAGTCTCCTGCCCAGACCTCCATCCTCCTCCCTCTCCTTCAATCCAGATCTAATGCCTCCCCCTGCCTTCTTTAACTCTTTCCATTTATTTTCTCAAATATGGTTTTCCCAATAGCCTCTTGCACATCTAGTCCCATCCTCTTTTTCAGAAGACTCCAACTCACACAATCACAAGGAGAGAATGGTAACTCTACAGCGAAGCAACTTGGCCCACACCGCCATAACAAAGTTAACCACTAACATTGAGACAGATTGTCGTCATAAGCCTCCTAATAGGATTCACTGAAAAAGATACCATATCATTTTTAAAATATATTTCTGCCAAAAAAGCCATTACTTAAGTCTTGTCATGAGAAGTCATTAAATAAACTTAAGTAATATTTTACAAAACAACTGTCCTGTACTTTTTAAAAATATCAAAGCCAGGAAAAACACAAAAAGGCTGACAAACTTGCAGATTATAGGAGACTATGGAGACATGGCCATACAACGCTTGATACAGGATTGGATTGTGGACTTTAAAAAGTATAGTCACGAAAGACTATGGACTGGACGATACTGCTTAATCGATGTTAAATCAATGATAAATGCAGCATACTGTGGTCATCTTTGCTTTGAAAATATACAAGTCAGTGTTTAGGGTTAAAAAGATACAATGACTCCAACTTATTCACAAATTGTTCAGGAAAAAAGTGGTCTGAAAATGTTCATAGAAAACAAAATGAATACATAAAATACAAACACATTTTCCAGGAGCTGGGGAGAGAAAGACAGACAGACAGACAGACGGAGGGAGAAAGAGGACACAAGTGGAACAAGTCTGAACCATTGGTAAATCCAGTTAAAAGGTAAAAGCAGTGCCTTATATTATTCTTGCAACTTTCCTCTTTTTGATATTGTATCAAAGTAAAAACATAAGCAAAAAAGGAAAAAAGGAAGGGAGGGAGGGAGGGAGGGAGGGAGGGAGGGAGGAAGGAAGGAAGGAAGGAAGGAAGGAAGGAAGGAAGGAAGGAAGGAAGGAAGGAAGGAAGGAAGGAAAGAAAGGTAGGTAGGCTGGGAGGAATGGAGGAAGAAAAGAAAAGAAAGAAAAGAAGGAAACTCCTGGGATGGTGGGTTGGTTGGTGGTTGGAATAATCACTGTTAGAATTGCACTGTGACCCAGCCCAGAATAACTAAACTCCTGAAGAAATTAGAAAGATTAGCCCATATCCTAACTGCCAGATAAAGGAAAGACCTTGCATTCTATGTGAAGTATCCATACATTAGTCTCCAGAATTTTTTTTTAAATACACAGTGTTCTGAATATAATTAAAAATGACCAGATATGAAATAAAATAGAAATATGTAACCTTACTCAAAGGAAAATGATAGAAGCAGACCAACAGGTCACCTAGTTATTGGAAATTGCAGCCATGGCTTTAAATCAATTATTATAACTACTTTAAAGAGTTTAGAAGAAAATTGGCAGGATATTTCAAAAGGAAAAGCAAAACTAAAAAAAGAACCAAATACAAATACTAATATTGAAATATCTGAATTTTTTTCCATGCCTGCCAATGCAGTAAAATTAACTGCCATTTTCCTTCCATTTCTTTCTGAAATAACTTTCATGAAGATTCAAACGAGTGATTTAAATAAACCCAGAAATAACATTAGAAGGGATCCTTTGCTTTGAAAGTTATTCATTTACTCATTCTTTAGAACTAGGAAAATCAGTTAATAAACCCTGATCTGGTCAACCATATTATGAAGAGGCACTACATTTAAAAGTTATTTTTCATATTTTGGACTCTAAAAATTATACTACTCTTCTCAACTCTGTCATTTGCTTCGGAAGCAGATATGCTTCTGTGATCCTTATTTAGAATTGTTTTTATTTCCAAATTTTAAACAGGATATTTGCTTTCTCTTAAGGCATCTGCCCAAGTAGTTTCTTTTTCATAAATAAATGTTTGAAAACTTATATCCTCTTCTAGATGAGCAAGACTCTTCGGTGTCTTTCTCTGTCCCTCTCTCACTGTCGCCCTTTCTCTTACTGTTTCTGTGTCTATTGCATTTAGAACAACCCTGTCCCCTAAGTCAGTAAATATAACTTCTCAGTTTTTATAACTCGATTTCAAAGGAGCAAACCCATTAAAAGTCATACATTTTCTTGGGTGGGTTATTTTCATTAATCAATATTCCCATATTAAATGTTGTATAATAACAATGGACTGGCCGGATGCAATCCACTTAGTGTTGGGATTAAAATGGGTGAAATTTCCAGGGAATGATGAGTGTTTATTATGGAAAATGACCCTGCAATGAATATAATATGATGAAGATGTTTCAGGCAATGATGATTTGTGTTCTTTTTCTCGTATTCTTTGACATCAGAGAATGAAATGAATCGATTTCGGTTCACTGTGTTAACAACACTAACATTTGGGTTATAATTTATCTGTTTTCCCCTTTTGGCAGACAGTATGAGCTTATGTTAGATGAGTTTATTATTTCTTTTATATCTCAAATAAACCTTTTTGAAACTGAAGGGGTATTACTTGTCATTTCACACACACACACACACACACACATCTTCCAACCACAAAACCTATGATTTTGTACAAGATTGTTATTAAGAATACTTCCTTTGGAAAAGTTTGGGACAAAATGAACAGCAAATGCATAAGGATTTATTCCTATAAGTTTTATATTATAATTCAATTTGTGTAATCTTGGACCTTTCTGCTTAAACTCAAATACATATTGCTTTATGAGTCTAACATGTGGAATTAAAAACAAAATGTGAAAAAGAGCCATGGGTGGTGTTACTCTGGAACTGTGACATGAGAAGTGGTTAGTAAGTTTGTCCACAATATCTCCCTGTCAGACATTTCTCTCTGGAGTGTCCTCCAGCAAGAGCAGAAGGAATCTAGATAGAGAAGTTTCTTTCTAGATATTTGGTCCTCAGAGGAACATTTCTATGCATTCCCCATCTGTTAAATCTGGGTTGGGGGACAAGATCCTCTGTCAACTTCGAAGTGCTAGCTGTGATGTACAATAGTAGGAAGGCCACAGGAAAATAGAATGATTAAAGCAAGAGACTGATGCCGATAGATTTGGATATTGATGGATTCAATTACCTCCTACTTCCCTCACCTTCTTACACCCAGGGAGCTAAATCACAATTGCTGTTTCTATGCTGTAATCTTGGCAAATATAGACAAATTGTCATAGTAGTGAAGATCAACCTGCAAAATGCAGTGGGAAGAGTCATAGGGATCACCTGTGTTCACACTCTGGCTCTACCCTTGAATTTGCCCCATGAACTTGAAAAATATTGGGTACCTCTAAAAGCTTCATTTTCTCATCTGCACCATTATTAATATTAAATGACAATATGTAAACTAGGATTGTGGTAAGTAATCCTTTAAAAAATACCCTTTTACTTCTGCTGTGCCCTATTTAACCGGAATTAATAAGAAACCGAGTAGGTCCATGGCAGTTGCAGCTTCAGATCGTTTTATGACCTTGATCAAGTCATGGAACTTCTCAGAATTTCTTTTGACCATCTGCAAAACCAGGATAATCAGAGTTGACACCTGTTTACCATGCTGTGAAGATGAATGTAGTAACATCCACAAAGCAGGCTGCACTTTAGGGAAAGCCAAATGCCACTTGCAATAAAAATAACAGCAATAATAACATTAAGAAATATTTATTTCCCAGATACTCTCTGAAGAGATTTGGGCATCTTTTGTCCAGGACATACTGGCCTCTAATTAAAACAAATACTTGCCACTTTTCATTAAAGTCCATTTTAGCAAGTTGTTACTGTCCTATAATATACCTATTGAGTGCCTTGCAGATTAACAGAAAACGCCTGTTTTACAAATAAATGCATTCAAAGCCTTCCAAGTTCTCACTGTACCATGCAGGCAGCCAGTGGAAAACCTCACCAGGTCACATTCTGTGCACAGTTACTAGTCAGCCAGCAGAATTTTTCCCAAAAATTTTATGTGCCTTGCCCTGAGCAAATATTAAGCTTTTTAATTGGGAGATTTTACCAGGATTTTTGATTACATGTTGCCTGACAGCAATGTGTGCCAAATGTATATGGTACCATTAATCTCTGTGTATTACATTTAAACAGATCTAGTATTGTCTTGGCTTTTAGTAATATCTGTGGGACCTTGCTATATTTAATTTGAGGTTTTGATTTTTCACCATACCTCTAGGAAAAGCACTGTCAGCATTAGACTGTTTTTTAATGCAGCTGTGTATTTAAGAGATGAACAAATAATGTGTTCAAAAGCTTGACATCTGCTTATTAAGGAAGCCAGCATGTTTTATGATATGTCTTTAGTTTTTGAAATTCCTCAGCTACCATTGTCTAGCTATGGTTTTCAACATATGGCTTATAAAATTATATCTTTAAGTCTTTCTTCTAGACAGACTTGATGCCTGAACATGTTCTACTGAATGCTAAATGATTCAATGAGGCGTATTTAAAGCACAGTCCATATATTCAGGGCTAGTATGCTGGAGAAAAACTTTATCTGAGTGTCATTGTCTGGACTGAAAGAGAAATGATAGTATAAATGACCTTCTAAATATGTTGGTGGTCAAGTCATTACCTAGCATGTAAAGAAGGAAAATATTTTTTTAAAAAGTCAGAGCCAAATAATACTAGGAGTAGAGAAAGAGAGAGAGAGAAACAGTCTTTCAGGAGAATTCTTTGTGCTTTTCAGAACAGAATCCATTGAAGATATACATCAGTGATGCACAAAATTCAAGCAATGGCTGTTCTTTGGTTTTCTGCTGACTCAAATGGACTTTTAGCCTTTTCTCCGTAAGATTTGAATGTTACTTTAAAATAGACTGATTTACCAGAGTCTGTTTTTCTTGCTGAAGAAAATTAAAAGGATAAGAGAATAAAAGGAATCCTGTTTATGAGGCTGAGCACGTTCAGAATTGTAAAGGCTCCCTCACACTCAGTAACCCTCAGGGGGCGAGTGTGATGGTCTCCCAGTAGGACTGTCAGCTTCTCCCATGCTCCCCATCCGTCCTCCACAGAATCCTTAGGCGGATCTTCCTGAAGCCTGCTGACTCCCGATTGTTTTACAAATAAATGCATTCAAAAAAAAAAAAAACCACAAAAAACAAAAAACAAATAAATGCATTCAAAGCCTTCCAAGTTCTCATCCCTAGTTGAGTTTATGACCTCTTCCCACTGCTCCCTTATACTTACTAGACTTTGTGCCTAAACGACCTACAGATTGAATCATGTCCACGCTTTCCGACTTCGATCTTTTTTCTCACATTTCCCATGCCTTGGACACAGTTTTTACTTTTCTGTATTCACATGTAACGTGTATTATTTCTTCAACTACTACTCTATTTCTGCCCCTTAAGCCGTAACTAGTTTTACTCCCTTCAAAACTTCCCTAGCAGTATATCTGGATCTTTCGTGGAGTGCTTCATCATATCCTCTACTACACATTAAACCACTTATGTAGATGCCTCATGTCCTCCACTAGGTCTGATATTTTGATCCATATATGATATAATCTGAGCTCAGGGTTTAATTTGTGATTATGTCAGCACTGTGCATTGACCTCTGAGCTTGCATTGCATTTAGTGAAAATTATATAGTTCATTGAATAGATACAAAAGGGAATTTTTTATCCTAGTTTCATCATTTCTTCTTTCATTGGTACAATTTTATATTTTGCTCATGTTCTTCTTCATTTGTTTTGTTGAGAATGACAAAGTTGCTTTAGTGCACAGGAAGAGAAGATAAAATAAAATGCCCTAAAGAAAGTCCAGAAGTCCAGAAAAGCAAGCTTTAAAACCACCAGGATCCAGGTATTAGGGGACAGGGACCCAAATGGAAATTTCACAGCAGGAAAAATCCAGTTAAGATACTCCTGTCGGAAGAAATAGAAACCAAACCATTTTCTATCGAATTGTCAAATTCTAAGAAAGGAGCATCTAATGGGTCTAATTGGTCATGCGAGGCTTGTATCGAGGAAGATGTAACTACTGTTTACAGTCTGTGTCTGAAAGACTTCTTCTAGTAGTGAAGACATAGTTGCAGGAAAATAAATGAGAGGGCTATTAGCACAGAAAAATAGAAGCTGTCAAAAACGGGCACACATCTGCTACTGAAGATTCGTCATGTGGAGACATTAGGTGAAGTGTGAGAGATAATTGTTATTATTTTTTATGATCTGTGATTAATGAACATGTTCTTCAAGTGTTTTATTATATTTCATTGTGATGCATGGGACCAGGGCTGTGTTTGCTGCATAAAGGGGGCTATATTGCATAGTTTTCCACATGATTGCTACAGAATGGCTTTATTCAAAAGGCCTCCAGATATTGGGATGCCTGGGTGGCTCAGTTGTTAAGCGTCTGCCTTCGGCTCAGGTCATGATCCCAGGGTCCTGCGATCGAGCCCCGCATCAGGCTCCCTGCTCAGCGGGAAGCCTGCTTCTCCCTCTCCCACTCCCCCTGCTTGTGTTCCCTTTCTCGCTGTCTCTCTCTCCATCAAATAAATAAATAAAACCTTTAAAAAAATACCTCCAGATATGATACAATACCATTTAATTTTCTATAATCAAATTCCTGGGTTGGCATATAGTAAGAGGTGTCAAACTTTCTGATTGTATGTATAGGATACTGGTTGGTATGGTTTGGGATATCTTTAAGTACAGACAGATTTAAGGAGATAAATGGTAACTAACTCAAAAACAGGATGAGACTTGATATGCCTTTAAAGGAAGTGATTTCTTCTTATGACAAAAAGTGCACATCTAGTTAAAGCAGTAGACTCTATGAGCCCTACTGACTGGTCCTTTTTTTTTTTTTTTAAAGATTTTATTTATTTATTCATGACAGACACAGAGAGAGAGAGAGAGAGAGAGGCAGAGGGAGAAGCAGGCTCCCCGCAGAGCAGGGAGCCCGATGCGGGACTCGATCCCGGGACTCCAGGATCATGACCTGAGCCGAAGGCAGACGCTTAACCGACTGAGCCACCCAGGCGCCCCTGACTGGTCCTTATAGCAAGAAATCCTATGTTGTATAAAGCAAAATAATAGTACTTTTCTTGCAATATCATCTTGGATAGCCCTCCCCATTGCCTGTACATCAGATAGCTGTTCAGACTGGAAGAAACAGTACTGACTCATTTGTTGCCTGGCTAAGAACATTCACCAAGTGCCTACTCTGTCTTGCAGGGACAGGAGTATTAGGCTAGATCCTGAGAACAAAATGAGAAAAGCCAGCAGCAGTCTTGTAGGAGATAAGTAAATCGATGATTTCAGTAATTGTAGTAAGGGATTATTATTCCCAGAGTTATAAGTTTATAAGCCCTAGAGGAGGGCTAGCAAGAAGGAAAGGAGAAACACAGTATGGTGTTAAGTGACTTCTAGAGAAGATGATGCTTGAGTGCCATATTTAAGCAGGCTTTGAAATCATTCAGATGAAGGAGGTATGTATGTGGGTAGGGTTGGGGAGAGGTGAGGATGGATAGAGACTAGAAGTTGAAAGTACACATCTCTCATTTGTTGATGAATGAAAAATAAATTCTGCCACATTGTTCCTGAAAATGAGTTACATTAGTTAAAGCCAGTGAGTACCTCTTTTGAAAAGATAATTCTCAGGCGGTTGCTATGCCATCTTCAGAAAAAGAGCTTTGCAAAAGTAAGAAAGCAATCTAGTTGTGTCCATCTAAAACGAAACCTGATGGGATATAGGAAAGCTGCAGCTGTTGATAACACAGTGGGATATTTTCGCCTCCCGAGAAACAATCCCAAGATATTTGTTCCCAATACAAAAGGGTCAGGAACAAATAAGAAGTTGGTGTAGGAATCATAGTGAAAACACTGATTCTGTACAAACGGTCAAATGATTGTTTTTCTGTTATCTAAGCCAGATTGTGGTCTTTGGAATTTTTCTCCTAAATAGGCTGTATAGGCAGAAATTTTATGAACGAAGTTTTTTTTTTCTTTTTTAGTTTTATACTATTTGGGTTAACAACTAAGATTCATCAGCCTCCATTTAAGACAGAAATGTTTTTTCTGTTCTTTTTTTTTAATCCATCAAAAAAGCAAAGAGAATATTAAGACAGTCATCCCTTTGTCTTTGAGACAGTCAGGTGGAAAGAAAGACACTAACACGTAGACACCAAAGGAGTTAGCTTTACTAAAGTTGAACCAGGAAAAAATACTAAAGTTATAGATTCACATCTCATATTACTATCATCACCCCAACTCTGACTTTATCAGTGAATCCATGCCAGATCTTCACGGGCAGCTAGTCAGCTGACCTCTCTAGTTATTTCCCTTTCATTTCATTTCATTTCCCAGCCCATTTCATCTTTGGGACACTTGAATTGTTAGGAAATCCTTTTGCAGTTTGCTTGCAATTTTCTATTGAACCTACCTTTTGTATCTTGCCTGTTGCCTAATTGTTCCGCCTGCTGACCCTTCCAATGCCCACATATAGCAAACATACTTCACAGTGTTTTACTAAACACGCTAACCAACTCCCCATTCCTCAAATGTTTCTCATGTGTTATCAAATGTGTTCTCCTCATCCTTCTCATTTAGAATATGCTACATTCCTTTTATAATCTTCTTAAAATGCAAGATCATTTGTGAATCTCACTAGCCTGAGATACGTGCCAATAATTCCCTTAGAGTTTTAGAGACCTCATTGAATTTGGGAAGTAATGAAAAGATCAAGACTTCTTTTCTTTTCTTTTATTTCACTTGCATTGCTTTCCTGCAGTTGTAATCTGCAATAACCCAAATCTTTTCTCAGTCATTTACACACTCAAGTATGGGTTTCCATTCATGGATGGGGGGAGGGGATATTCAAATTATAATAGTCTCGCCTCCTTTTTCTTGAGAGTTTTAGGGTTCCCATGTTAGGAAATGTTTCCCTGATGTCTGAGAATTGGTATAATGTAACAGAGAAGTCAGTCCTCAGAAAGATCTATGTGGGGGCACCTGGGTGGCTCAGTCATTAAGCATCTGCCTTTGGCTCAGGTCATGATCCCAGGGTCGTGGGATCGAGCCCTGCATCAGGCTCCCTGCTCTGCGGGAAGCCTGCTTCTCCCTCTCCCACTCCGCCTGCTTGTGTTCCCTCTCTGGCTGTCATTCTCTCTGCCAAATAAATAAAAAATCTTAAGGAAAAAAAAAGATCTATGTGTAAATCCCTGTTCTGTCACATTTAGCTAACTATTACCTTCTCTGATTCTCAATGTTTACATCCATTAATTGAAGACCACTTTCAAGAAGTTATGTTAAGATTAAATGGCAGTATATTTGGAAAGTATTGAGAACAGAGAGTGCCTTGTTCATGGGAAATGCTCTATGAATGTTAGCAATGTTGGGGGAAGGACATCTAACTCACCTCTAATTTAATAATAAAGGCATATTTTCTAGACATGACGAAGAATGAGATCTTCAAAACCAAAATGTCTTGCCCAAGTTTATAGAGCTACTTAAAATAAGACTAAAGACGACAACCCTAATCCTCCATGTTGCATCTTGTTTTCTTTCCATGATACCAGCAGATTATGACCTTGCTTCTATTGTTACATATAAATATAAATCTAAGAAAGTAGTTATTGAATAGAACAGATATTCTATCAGATTTACTTCAAAGTACCTCTGTGCAATAAAAATATAAGGTACTATTATATTAAAAGGGCAAATAGTGTTTTAAAGATTAATATGGGCACAACTCTAAACTATAACTGTATTAATACCTCACAAATACCAGATGTAAAGATATCACCTCAGGGCTATAATGTGTTTCCCTGTGTCTTAGCCAGATTTGTCAGTCCTTGATCATGACAGTAATGCTGAAACGTAAGATATGGATACACATAAACAAACTCAGGTAAGCATGCATCTCTACGGTAGCAGAAAAAAAAATTAGATACTGTCATCATTACCTATTGGAACATTCCAGAATGTTATTGTTCCCAATACAAAAGGGTCAGGAACAAATAAGAATTTGGTGTAGGAATCATAGTGAACATTCCAGAATGTTCCAATAGGTAATGATTATATTTTTAAAATATATACACATTTTTAAATGACCTTTATTCATGATTTTGTGGTTAAAGTTTAAGGGTGATAAATTAAATTCTCCCCATGTTCTAACCTTGAAATCAATAAAAAAAATATGGATGCAGGAAATAAACGCTTCATCTTATTTTTCATTTATGAAATCACCTGATCACAGATTCTCTTTTCTCCAGCTGCCATTTGGCTTCCCAGAGCCAAATAACAGACTTTCTCCTGTCATGCCAAATGAAGACGTGTCCTCCTTAGGATTGTCCTAAGAGATAAATCCATTCATTTATTTTTCTTCTTATCTTCAAGTAAAAATTTTAGATGGTTGTCTGATATAATAATAATAACAACAATAATAAAAATATTTATTAGATAATTATTATGTAAACACTTTATATGGGTTAACGAGCTATTCCTATGAATTTTATTTCTAGTAGTAGTACTGTGGTGGCAAAAAAAAAAAAAAAAGTGAATTAACCAGAACACCCTGTCATTCAGCCACACAGATACAAACAAAAACAAAACATGCAACTTAATCTCACAAAAAATATTTTTTTCCTAAGTGTTGAACACTGCATTAAATTATAAAAAGGCTCAACTATAGTAGAAAGAAAATAGAGGTATAGAGACCTAGTTTGAGGTGCCAATTATGCCTACTAGTTGAATAAACTATAAATTACTTAACTTGAGCTTCATTTTCTTCTTCTGGCAAATAAGTTGAACTAAATCTCTGAGGAGCTCTTATGCCTAATGCAAAATATATAATCCCCCCCGACCAGCACACACATATTTATTTCCATATGCTCTGTCTAATAATGAAAGATATACTTGGGTTTTTCATAAAATTTGTAGGTTAACATATGTTGTAACTGTATTTTAGAAATACACAGATCACAGATGTAGTGAAAAAGAAGGGTCATATGCACGCCAATGTTCACAGCAGCAATGTCCACAATAGCCGAACTGTGGAAGGAGCCGAGATCTCCTTCAACAGATGAATGGATAAAGAAGATGTGGTTCAAAATGACCCAATCAAGAAATGGGCAGAAGACATGAGCAGACATTTTTCCAAAGAAGACATCCAAATGGCCAACAGACACATGAAAAAGTGCTCAACATTGCTCAGCATCAGGGGAATCCAAATCAAAACCTCAATGAGATTCTACCTCACACCAGTCAGAATGGCTAAAATTAACAAGTCAGGAAAGGACAGATGTTGGCGGGGATGCAGAGAAAGGGGAACCCTCCTACACTGTTGGTGGGAATGCAAGCTGGTGCAGCCACTCTGGAAAACAGTATGGAGGTTCCTCAAAAAGTTGAAAATAGAGCTACCCTACGACCCAGCAATTGCACTACTGGGTATTTACCCCAAAGATACAAATGTAGGGATCCGAAGGGGCACGTGCACCCCAATGTTTATAGCAGCAATGTCCACAATAGCCAAAGTGTGGAAAGAGCCGAGATGTCCATCAACAGATGAATGGATAAAGAAGATGTGGTGTATATATACAATGGAATATTATGCAGCCATCAAAAGGAATGAAATCTTGCCATTTGCAACAACGTGGATAGAACTGGAGAGTGTTATGCTGAGCGAAATAAGTCAATCAGAGAAAGACATGTATCATATGACCCCACTGATAGGAGGAATTCTTAATCTCAGGAAACAAACTGAGGGTTGCTGGAGTGGTGGGGGATGGGAGGGATGGGGTGGCTGGGTGATAGACATTGGGGAGGGTATGTGCTATGGTGAGCGCTGTGAATTGTGCAAGACTATTGAATCACAGATCTGTACCTCTGAAACAATACATTATATGTTAAAAAAAAAAAAGAAGAAGAAGAAGAAGATAGAAGGAGGGGAAGAATGAAGGGGGGAAAACGGAGGGGGAGATGAACCATGAGAGATGATAGACTCTGCAAAACAAACTGAGGGTTCTAGAGGGGAGGGGGGTGGGAGAATGGGTTAGCCTGGTGATGGGTATTAAAGAGGGCACGTTCTGCATGGAGCACTGGGTGTTATATGCAAATATTGGATCATGGAACACTACATCAAAAACTAATGATGTAATGTATGGTGATTAACATAACATAATAATAATTAAAAAAAAAGAAGATGTGGTTCATATATACAACAGAGTATTACTTAGCCACCAGAAAGGATGAATACCTACTTTTTGCATCGATATGGATGGAACTGGAGGGGATTATGCTAAGTGAAATAAATTAAGCAGAGAAAGACAATTATCATATGGTTTCACTCATATTTGGAACATAAGGAATAGCATGGAGGACCACAGGGGAAGGGAAGGAAAACTGAACGGGAAGAAACCAGAGAGGAAGACAAACCATGAGAGACTCTGGACTCTGGGAAACAAACTGAGAGTTACAGAAGGGAGGGGGTGGGGGGGATGGGGTAGCCAGGTGATGGGTATTAAAGAGGGCACATGTTGTGATGAGCATTGGGTGTTAAACACAACTGATGAATCACTGAACACCACATCAGAAACTAATGATGTACTATATGTTGGCTAACTGAACATAATAATAAAAAAAAGGAATACACAGATCAACATCAGTATAATATCTTATTGCTTAGAAAAAAATGTGAACTATTCAGAACTTCAACTTTTAGTAAGTATATAATATGGTGCAAAGAACATGAGATATGGAATAAAGCCCAAATTTAAATACTGTTTCTGTAATCACTTAACCTCCCCAAGGGCTTTTCTTCCTCTTAAAATGGGTCCAAATGAATACGTAACGTTTTGGGGAGGATTTGATGGAGTCACATTTGCAACAACTTTCTCAGGTAAAAGCACTTGGCTATTTAAGGTAACAGCTAGCTAATCTTATTTAATGTTTGACATGGATGGATGCCAGAAGCTTGTTTCCTATCTCTCTTTTCCTAGAATGAAATCCAGAGGAGCCATGTGAACACGGAAGACTAGGAAATTCAAGCTGGATCAGGTTAAAACTTCCTAGACTGGGATAAGCCAGAGTGAATATAAGCCATCTCCCAGGGGGTAAAATACAGAGCAGTGGTAAACATTGTTCTCAAATTGAGTCATCTGTGAGGGCTGCTCATCAAATATATGGCTTTGTTTTTTGCTTGCCTGTCTTAGTGTTATTTTAAAACTGTAGAGGGACCTTTTCTCTCCATCTGATGGGTGATGTGTGCTGGAACATTTTAACAGTGGTCTTCAATAAATCCAAAGCGGAGGGAATTTTAATGATGAGATGTGGAAGACAGATGTGTTCACACAGAGATGGTGGCCACTTCCTTTTCTAAATTCAGGGTTGAGTTTTGCACTGTGATCAGCTCTGGTGAGTATTAAGTAAATGTTAGGGGACTCTTCTATCTTGCCTGTGAGGATGGTTTTTCCAATATTTACCGTGTACCATGTTAAACTTGACAGGCAGGTAAACTGAGATCATTTAAGATGCTGTGACTGGCTCTCATGCATCCATTTTAGGAACACCGAATTCTTGAGAACACAGTCTTTCTTAGCTGTGAGAGACTTCCCATGGACAATTTAAGTACCACAAGTGAAGAAAAGCCCTCTCTGCTGCAGTGGTATGCATTACCTGGAAACTGACAACTGGGAAATTCAGGCTGAATCATTCTAAGACTGCAGAGAGTGACTTGAGTTTATTGAATACCGTGTTTTTACACAGTGACAAGTTACGTAAAGGCCATTGGTTAACCTATAGTGTTTGAAGGCTTGAACTCCATTTTAAAATCTGTCCTGTTGCTCTCAATTCAATAAGCGGTTATCAAAAACTTAACACACCAACAGCATCACTAAGGCACCTAACAGTCCATTTTCAGGAACTACAGGACATCTTAGAAGGCTGGCTGGGCGACTTTCTGGTGAAAATTCTGTAGTTGGCTAAAGGGAATTGGAATGAAATATAAAATGGGGAAGCAACCAAAAGATAATAAAGGACAGATGGTAACATACTTTCTATGCATATCTAGTTCTTTAATGTTTTGGTTTAAGAAATAGTTTAGAAGTGAAAAAAAAAAAAACAAAGCAAGCAAATAGTTGTAGAAGTAAGAGCTGCTCTTACTTAGTGTTTATCTTCCTTATAGACTCAGATCTTCTTGTGAGGAAAGATCATGTTCAATTTTCATTAGCCAGGGTACCAATGCCTAGCACAATGCTCTGCGCAGAGTTGACTCACAATAGACATTTGTGTAGTGAAAGAATGTTGCTAGGCCTCTTTTTTTAGATGGAGACATTTTTTAGTGTCGTCAGTAAAGATCATTCAAAAGGTCACAGAATTCAATGATTCTACTTATGAGGTATGAGTTGGTTACTATTAGTTTAGGGTCCCACTAGGGCATTGTATTTAGAGCTTTCAAGTATCTAGAATTATATAGTATTTTGCAGAACTACACCAGAAGACTAACTTATCATACTGACATTGGACTGTGGACTAATGAACACTTCTTTGGTCACTATTTTGTTTTAACTCATGGTCTATGATTTAGAAGTATTAATTATCGGAACTACAATGCCTCCAATGTTTCTAAATCCTGTTTTAGGGAGCTATAAATGCAATAAAAGGCCTTAATTTGTTTTAATTTAAATCTTGCTAATTTGGAGCATTCATTCAAAAGTTAATGAATGTTTTTTCTCCAGTTTGAAATATGACTGACATATAAAAATTGTATATTTTTAAGATGTACCAGATGATATAAGTATACATTGGGAAATGAGTACCACAATCAAACTAATTAACATATCCATCACCACACATAGCTGCATTTTGTGTGTATGCATGTGTGTGTGGTGAGAACACTTGGCATCTACTCTCTTAGCCAACTTCTCATATAAGGTGCATTATTAGTTCTGGACACCATAACGCTGGGTCTCTGGAACTTATTCATCTTATAACTGAGAGTTTGTACACTTTGACCAACATCTCCCCATCTCATCTATCCTCAAGCCCTGGTAACTACACTCTACTCTCTGTTTCTATGAGTTTGACTTTTTTTTTTTTTTTTTTTACATTCTATAGATGAGTGAAATTGTGTTTAGTAAGTGTTACATGTGGTGGATACAGGAGATGTGATAATAAATTAAACAGTCTCCATTCCAAGGAACTCAAAGTTTATAAAATTAAAAAAAAATACAGCAACCACAAATAACATTTGGATGTTGCTCATGATGTGTCAGGCACTTCAGGAAGAAATTCATAGAGATTTCACTTAGCAGTCGTAAAATCTTATGATGTAGGAAGTATTATTTTGATCATTTTACAGAGACATACATGTATTTATACCATATAAATATTACATGCAATAACATAGCAGTAAATATACACAGTATTTTAGGATATGCTCTATCATAGATACTTGTGACCTCAGGCAAGACTTGTTTTATAACGTGAACTTTTGCCTCTGTCATGAAATATGATTCAGAGTTTGCAAGGCAGAGAACTAGAGTGGAAAAGATGGTGTTTCTGGAAAAGAAAACACACATTGCAAAAGTATTGAAGTTTGCATCTGCATCAGCATCAGTACCACTGTCATTGTATCAGAGCTAACATTTACGGAGCTATTACTCTCTTCCAGGTGAGTCCCTGAATTTTTAATTAACCCTTTTAAAAGCCAACGATGTAAATACCATATTTATCACTGTTTTACAGATAAAGAAATGAAGACATGAGAAGAGCATCCAACATCACACAGCTAATAGGTGGCAAAGCAAAACTTAACTAAGATATCCTCTACTTAGAGCTAAGCCCGCACTCTCAACCATTAAATATATCCACTTTCACAAGGAATATGATGTATATGTAGGAAATAGCAAATCATTAATATGGTTGTAATGTTAAGGTAATTACAGGAGATAAAGGATATAAAAGTCTTAGACCATACTATCTATATACTGCCAATATATATAGATTTGTGGAAGTTTTGAGTTACTGATAATTGCATGAAATGATTTGTTTTCAAATAATCAGCTTTTGTAGAGCTGACTCAGGTAATGAAGACATTCTGAGGAAGAGAAATTAACTTTCAAGAAAGTATGACAGTCTAAGCCCAGGAGGATGAGAGTTTAAACCAAGGGAATAGGAATGGAATAGAAAAAGAAGAAGAAATTCAAAACAATAAAGATGTAGTACGGCAAATGTGATCATCAGTTCTATGTCAAGGAGTTAGGGGAACAAACATGGTGCTGAAAACAAACATTCCAGTGAGATGAGCATAACTTTCATCAACTAATCCATTTTTCTTCAGAAGAGTATCACAGTGTTTAATTTCTTGTGTGTAAACAGCTTATTGCAGACATTTAATGCTCTTATGGCAAGCTCATTTTTTAATTTAAAGCTTATAATATAGCGGAAACATTCTTTTAAGGATGAAAAATTCATGTAGTGGGTTCTCTTGCTGTAACTTCCTTCATTGGGTTTGATCCTCCTGTGTTTAATTTGCAGCAGTGCTATATTGAATGATTCACTGTAAAGTTGTCTCTTTTCCCTGTCCCTGGTATGTCACACCATCAGTTTATTTTTATTTTTGTTATCTTCGTAAATCTAAAAGGGACTTGTATTTACCATATAAGATTACTGTGTATTTTCCTTCCTTAGTTTGTCATATCCCTTTGGTCTTTTCTGCAACAGTCAGATTTTATTTGCATTGATAACATTGATTCCTTTGAAGTGTACAGACTAGTTACTTTGCACAATGTCTACCTATTTGGGTTAGTCTGATGTTTAAATTCATGTAATGCATTTTGGGCTAAATTGCCATAGGGGTGATGCTATACCCTTTTTAATGCATAACATCAGGGGGTACATGATGTTGAAATTGCTTTTTTATGATGTTAACTTTGATCACTTACTTAAGATAAGTAGTAAAAGTCAGATTTCTCCCCTATAAAGTGACAATTTCTCCTTTTATAGTCAACAAGTATATTGGAGAAAAAAACTTTAAGGCTGTATACATACATTTTTTTCTCATCACGTTTGCTGTACTAATTTTGGCATTCATTGATGAGCTTGGTGTTTGCCACATAACTTCCGGTGTTCCTCCTACATGTGTTAGCTCCAATTCTAATGTAAATAATGCTGCCCCTTTACTTCATTTACTAATTAAATTGTTTATATCACTACAGACTCATTTATTTTATTCAATGGGTTTTAATCCATTACTATACTTTTTTATTTTGATTAGATTGCCCCAGACCTGACCACTGGCTTCTGTGTAATCTCAACATAGCTCCATCATTTTTTAAGTACGTCCTTACTTTCTGGCACAGGATATTTATACTCATATTGCACTTTTTTCTGCCCAACTCTGGGATCTGTCCATTTTTACAATGTGATATTTACAAACCAAAACTCTGAGTGTGCTCTTTACCACTGGGATGCCATTGTTTCTACACCCTCCCAAAGGACATAGCTAGAAAATACATGTATTATCCATGTAGAAATACACACATTTATCCTATTTATACACATATTTTTACTCTTTCTATGCCCGTATCTATATCTACATCATTCTCACAATTCTGATTCTAATCCAACACCAAAAGGTTCATTCTAATCTTCTCCCTTTCCTTATTTGTAAATTCTTTCTTGGATAGTAAGTTTTACACAATCTATTAATGTTTTTGTTCAAACCTAGAATACACATAGTTTCAGAATTGTTAACACATAGTCCTATGAAAAACAAATTTACCAACTAGAGTATACAGTATTTGTGTATAGTTATTTTGCATTTCTGTCAAAATCTTGTTTCTAGAATTAACTGTATTTATTCCACACCATCTAGTGAGGTTTTGCTAGACATGCAAATATATGCATCTGTAATACATTTAAGATTATTTATTGACATTAGTATTCCAATTTATCTTCCACCCATTCCCTGATTGATTTTAACTGATTTATTTTGGGGGTATGTAAAGTTTTTCTATGGTTTGAAAAGCAAAAATATACAGAAATTTATCATCACTCCTCCCATATCTTGTAACCTTTTTCCCTTCCCCTGTTCGTTCTATCCCATTCCATCCTATGCCCTGTACTTAACATACTTTTTTAGTTTCTTGGTTTTTCTTTTCCCTTGATATTTATTTCTGATTCCTTTCTTTCTTTTTTGCACACATGTATATTATCATATATGCACTTCTTTTTGACTTGAAAGTAAACATTATAGGTACTATTTTGCACTTTGATTTTTTTTTCATTTAACAATATATGCTAAAAATCACTCATAGGAGGTCATAATCTTTCTCCTTTGCTTTTTTTTTTTAAGATTTTACTTATTTATTTAGAGAGAGAGCACACACAAACAGGGGTAGGGCAGAGGGAGAGGGAGAGAAAGAGAATCTCAAGCAGACTCTGCAGTGAGCGAGGAGCCTGACACAGGGCTTGATCCCATGACCCTGACATCATGACCTGAGCCAAAATCAAGAGTCAACCAACCTAACCGACTGAGCCACCCAGGCATCCCATCTCCTACATTTTTATAGTTACATAATATTCCATTGTATAAATGTATCATAGTTTACTCAGTCACTTTCATATGTAGGATATTCAGGCTGTTTCAAATGGTTTGCAATTATAGACATTTGTACACTGTTGGAGGAAGTTCTTGAGAGGGTGTGACCAGTAGTGGATCCTCGAACTGGACCTGAGAATTAGAGGCTCCTCATCCCGTCCCCTGTCCTTGTAATGGGCTTCCTACCCAACATTCCCTCAGTAGGAGTTGTTTCAAGGACACAGCCTTGAGAGAGTAATGTGTTGTTGAGACCACCTGGGTTGTGTATGTGACTAAACCCCGTTGAGGTCTGTATGTAAACTTTTAAGATTCTAGCAGATGGATGCAGAGGTTTACTTATCTTGAGACTACCCAAGGGAAGCCTAATATTTAAGTTACCTTGCCTATTAAATCTGCCACCTATCAGTCTGGAGTGGTCTGCCTCTTTCTTGGTCTCTTCTAGCCCTCTATGTACAGGAGCCAGTTTTCAAATCAACATGCATATATACAAGTTTGTATCACTGAAGTGGGATTGATGGGCCAAGTGGCAAGTGTATATGTAGTTTCCAATTATCCCACCAGAAGGACTGCAATAGGTTGTATTCCTACCAGCGATGTATAAGAATGCCTGTTTCTCCATAGCATTCATCAGAATATGCAGTCACTTTTAATTTTTGCCCATCTTATATGTAAAAAATGGTGTCTCAATAACTTTCTGGTTTGCATTCTTTAACTGTGAGTTTGAATGACTTTTCATATGCTTCAGGACCGTTTTATTTCCCTTTTTGTGTGAACTGTCTATTCATGAGTTTTCCCATGTTTTCATCATGCTTTTGTCCTTTATTCCCCATTTTGTTTTTGTGAAATATTTTGCAAGGATTTTCTCCCTTTGCCAATTGTCTTTTGACTTAATTTATAGCTATTTGCTGGCCATGCAGTTAAACAAATTATATACCTATATGTATCAAAATTTTATTGCCTCTGGATAAAAATCAAGTTTAGAAAGACTTTTTTCTACTCATATATTTTTCTAGGGCTTTTATGATTTCAATTTCTAACATTTAGATATCTGACATATTTTGAATTTATTCTTACATATGATATAGTAAAGGTGATATTTCAGGTTACAGGCACAAGTATTAAAATAGACGATGCCTAGACAATTGAGTAAGCTTTTATGAAAAGATAAAATTAGATCCATGCCTCATACAATTGAAACTAGTTCATGGATCAGTACCACACTGTTTTAATTATAGAGTCTTTGTGATATATCTTAATATCTGGTTTATCTGTTTTATCCTCGTTTCTAGTTTTGGTTTTTCAGTATTTTTTTGGCTATTCTTGCCTATGTGTTTACCTACATGAACTTTTGAACCATCTTATCGACTTGCACATAAAATCTTTATTTTAAAAATATTGGTTTAAAATTATAAACCAACATAGGGAGAAGTGATATCTTCTTACTATGATTCATCCCAACTAAGATGGAGGGATGTTTTACTATTTGTTAAGGTCCACTTTCGGTTCTTTTAGGAATACTTTCAAATTTTTCACATTTAGGTTTTGCTTGTAATTCATCTACTTCATGGAACCAATCAATATTTCCTTTGTGACCAATTATATGACCATTTTCTGTGAGTGTTGCATGAGTATACAAGAAGAGGTTATATTCTCTCTCATTGGGGCATAAAGTTTGACGTGTCCATAATATCTGTTCAACTTACATTATTCGGGCTACTTACTACTTTATCTGATATCAAGATCACAAACAATGCTTTCGTATTTTTTCCACTCATCTTGTCCATCTCTTAAGTATTAACCTTTCTCACTCATTTTGTTTTAGATTTATCTCTTATGTACATAGTTGGACCTTGCTTTGTATATTAAGCCCTTTCACATTTATTTGCGTGACTGATATGTTTCATCTCAACTCTACCATAATATTTTGCAATTCTGTGCATTCTTATATTTTCTGTTTCTCTACAAAATGCATATTCTTTACTCTTTAATTCACAAATATTTTGGGGGGTATTTAGGGAGATTTACATTTTTATCCTAGTGTCAACATTTGTATGTATATATTTTTTAAATGTCCTTAGTTCCTTGCTATCTTATTGAATGTTATACAAGCTGCTTTGCAAACTTTTTAATGTAATCATTTAACTTCTACTTATTAACTAATCAATGAGTTTATTCTCCTTTCCTTTTTCTTTCCCTCTCCTTTTATTTTTTCTTGTATGATGTCTACTTTATCTCAACATATCATATATTTTACATATATTGAACTGTAAGCACCAACTCCTCTAAAGAAACTTGCCAAGGGTACTCTACTGGTAGGTATACTTACTGTATCTGAAACTTCTTATTAATTTCTTATTATTTCTTAACGTTAAAGGTGTTTTTCTCTAATTGGAAATCTAATATTTTCCATAAAACTTTGTATTTTTTATATAATACTTCTTTATTTATATCATAATAGACTGATCCTACTGTATGTACCCCGGCCTTATCATCTGTATCTTCAGAACTTCGATAATTATTTAGTACAATCAATATTAGGAGTAACTTTTACAAAGACTAGAAGAGAGTTCTGAAACACTTTTACTAAAAGTGAGGATTATTTTACCCATCTTCTACTATTGTTTTCATGTTTAATCCTTGTTGTTGCCTCTTATTTTACCAAAAGCATTTTGTGAATTCCAGTTTCAAGGTTTCACTAAGTAAGACATATTTCAGTTACTGGTTCTAAAACCAAATTATAATTTTGTTAACTCCTTATAAAAATGACATACCGAAAAGAAGCTTTTGAGATGAGAATCTGCTTCTAAAATTTATATGTTTTAGAGACTTTGGAGGAAAGTAATTTCTAGGCTTTTTTTTTTTTTAAACCATAAAGACTGAAATGAGAACACTTGTGATAGTTCCTTAATTTTAAATTTTTATGCCCCTACATATTTCTTTGGATATTTCAGTCCACAGATACCAAACTCATTTTCACTGTCAAGATACATTTTATCTCTCTTGTCTCAAGTTTCTCATTTACAAAGTAGAGATGATGGGAATACCTGCTGCCTTTTGCTCCCAATGGTACTGCAGCAATGAAAGTGAACTTGAAGAGTGTTTGTAAATTATTGAATAGCTGCTCCATTTCCTTAACCATATTGTTGTGAGGATTACATTTGATGATATGAAAGTGCTTTCAAAATGGCAAGGTTCTATACAAATGTTACTGTCTGTGATTTGTAGGTCAATTTAGCTGGATGACACTCTCTCTGTGGTGCCAGAATCACCAACTTAATACTATAAATTTAATTTAAAGTTGTAAATAAGTAATGCAGTATTGTTGTTGTTGTTTGAAATCTGGACTATTTATTGATTACTGGAGTGTATATCCTGTGGAACTTACACACAGACACACACACACACACACACACACACACGGAATAGGAGCAGAATATTAAATTACAATAAAGTAAGTTCAGGGGCGCCTGGGTGGCTCAGTTGGTTAAGCGACTGCCTTCGGCTCAGGTCATGATCCTGGAGTCCCGGGATCGAGTCCCGCATCGGGCTCCCTGCTCGGCAGGGAGTCTGCTTCTCTCTCTGACCCTCCTCCCTCTCATGCTCTCTGTCTTTCATTCTCTCTCTCTCAAATAAATAAATAAAATCTTTTAAAAAAATAAAGTAAGTTCAAAGTAAAGATGAATTTAAGCTGTGATTTAATTTGTCTTTTAACCTAAATCCAGATTGATTTTTAACTGTTACACAAAAGGATGATTATTGTGGTTGATTAAATGTTGAGATTTTTCCACAGCAATTTGAAATAGCTACTATGTTGAGCATCACACTGCCCTGATCCTTGCTCCCTAGAACTTTCCATGATCCAGCTCCTAAGGGTTAATCCTTCGACCAAGAGAGTCTTTCTGGACCCTGTGTCACTGCTGGAACAGCTACTGTTCTCAATCATTGGTACATTAATCTCCACTCTCTCCCAGCCTTATGTGAAGCAAAAGATGAATGGCTGAAGATTTGGGTTGGTTCTAATCTTGATTAACTTGACCTTTGCTTTCTCTCCAGCCTCAGTATCTGTCATCTACCAGGATCTATTGTTAGAGGCTGGAAGTGGAGTCTATTACCGTATGCCTGGCCTCTAGGCCACTTGCAGTTCCTCTAGTTTGAGAAAGCTTTCCTGTCTCCTCCTTCACTTGACTAAACGCATCCTTCATCCAGCTGAGATATTGCCTCTTCCTGGGAGTTTTGACTCATACCCTAGCATATCTGGATGACATTCCTGGGTGTTATTATAGCACCATGTACTTCTTCCATCACGTGCCTACACTGCAATGCCTGATTACTTGTATATCTTAACTTCTAAATTCATGTTCCTTAGGCCAGGGTGTTTGTGGTCCAGTACTTAGTATACAGCATCACAAATAAATACAGTTAATATGTGGAAGCAAAGTATATATCAGACCCTCGGATAGGTTCCCTATAAATTTTATCTTTTAAAATCATTCTCTTGAAGACCAGATAAAAACTCAGAGAGATAAAATAATTTTCTTGAGTGCACAATGCCTAGACTCGAACTGGAAGCTCTCTGACTCCAATGTCCTTGCCCTTTCAGCCACATCACACTGTGTTTCTAGTGAATTGCAAATATATCCTTTCCTATGTGGCTCATACTGAGCATTTGTGTATATCTCAATACCCGATTTGCTTTTCTCCATTGAAATCTGAAAAAAAAAAACATTTTTTTTTTTAAGATTTTATTTATTTATTTGAGCAGAGAGAATGAGAGACAGAGAGCACAAGAGGGAGGAGGGTCAGAGGGAGAAGCAGACTCCCTGCAGAGCAGGGAGCCCGATGCGGGACTCGATCCCGAGACTCCAAGATCATGACCTGAGCCAAAGGCAGTCGCTTAACCAACTGAGCCACCCAGGCGCCCAAAAACCCACCTTTTAAAACCATTTCTAAAGTGGTTTATCCTATATTTGTAATAGCACTTCAACCAGTCTCAAAGGTTAACTCGATTCAAGTTCACACACTGGCTGACCTAAGTCCTTGATCCACAGCAGGCAGACCACTGGCCTCTAGTGAAGGACAAAAATTTCCTAGGCCACAGAGGCCAGCAAGCCTGTTTGAACTATCTCAGCTTTCAGATTAGTCTAGCAATTTTTTTTGGCAAAATGTTTTTCTTTTTTAGGCCACACAAATGATTTTGCTAACCTCCCTTTGTGTATCTGTAGACCTTGTCCTTCTTTGCAGGAAGAACAGAAGACTCCTGCACATTATGAAACAGAGACCAGACCCCCTTGCACCACCCTGGTCTGTAACTGGCACCAGGGAACCTGCCCATAATGAAGAAATGTTACTGACCACTGCACCCCCTTCACTGATTAACTACCCTAAACATTTTAAAACCTCCTGGGGACAGGCAGAAACCTCGGATGGGTTTTTGGACAAGAGTCTGTCTTCTCTCCAGGTGGCTGGCCTTCTGGATAAAACTGAAATTCTTTTCCAATCAAAACTCCTCCTAAGTTTTGGCCTTTTGAGCAATGAGCCTCAGAACTTGGGGTTTGATAACATATTGAATTTTTGAAATACACATGGCATACTGGATTTAGCAATCAAAATAAAAATTAGCTTAAAATTCCCTTTGTCAAGAGTTAAAATTCTGAGACTCTTAATCTTAAAATCTTTGTGCTTCTATATTAAGTTTTTCTGCGTCGATGGAATATTTTAAATATGTAACTTCTTAAAAGCATTTTACAATTTCCATTGGTCACACGGAAGAGTTACATAATAGAATGGAATGCTCTCTACTCTCCGCTTTAATAGAATACTGTCTTCATAATTTGTCTCCTTAACTTGTTTTAACCAACCTAAAATCTGTGGGGAAGAAATAGTCAATTAGCAGCATAAGGTGGCTTGTGATCTTGTTGATTATTTGTTATTTATCCTGCTTTTTCTAAAGAGAGAGCATTTTGTGAACATAATAAAGCCTCACACATTAGGCAAGTAGGTGTGCAGGCTGGGGGACAACCGGGTTGGTTCCAAGAGCTATACAATTACATGTCAAATTTAGGCAAGTTATTTTAATGTTGCTAATTCATTTTCCTCATTATTAGGAAATACAAGAATAATGCATATATAAATATAAATATAGCAAGTATATAAATACAAAATACATAGAAATTTTATATAAAAATATAAAATATAATACCTATTCTTCTCAAATTATTCCAAAAAATAGAAGAGGAAGGAAAACTTCCAAAATGAGGCCAATATTATTCTGATGCCAAAACCAAACAAAGACACTACAAAAAAAGACCACAAGCCAATATCTCTGATGAATATAAATGCAAAAATCCTCAACAAAGTATTAGCAAACTGAATCCAAAAATACATTTAAAAAAATCATTCACCATTATCAAGTGTGATTTAATTCAGAGATACAGGGATGGTTCAATATTCTCAAATCAACCAACATGATACATCACATTAACAAGAGAAAGGATAAAAATGATATAATCATCTAAATAGATGCAGAAAAACATTTGACAAAGTACAACATCCCTTTGTGATAAAAACTCTCAACAAAGTAGGTTTAGAGGGAACACACCTCAACATAATAAAGGTCATATATGAAAAACCCACAGTAAACATCATACCAAGTGGGGAAAAATGAGAGCTTTCCCTCTAAAATCAGGAACAAGACAAGGATATGTCCAGCCTTACCACTTTTATTCAACAAAATATTGGAAGTCCTAGCCACAGCAATCAGATAAGAACAAGAAATAAAAGGCATTCAAATTGGTAAGGAAAAAGTAAAACATTCACTATTTACAGATGACATGATACTATATATAGAAAACCCTGATAACTCCACCAAAAACCTACTAAAACTGGTAAATGAATTCAGTGAAGTCACAGGATATAAAATCAGTATATAGAAATCCGTTGCATTTCCATACACTAATAATGAAGTAGCAGAAAGAGAAATTAAGAAAACAATCCCATTTACAATTGCACCAAAAATAATAAAATGCCCAGGAATAAATTTAACCAAAGAGGTGAAAGACTTGCACTCTGAAAACTCTAAAACACTGAAAGAAATTGAAAATGACACAAACAAGTGGGAAGATAGTCCATGCTCATGGGTTGGAAGAACTAATATTGTTATAATCTCCATATTACCCAAAGCAATCTACAGATTCAATGTAATCCCTCTCAAAATACCAACAATGTTTTTCACAGAACTAGAAAAAAAATAATACTAAAATTCATATGGAACCACAAAAGTCCCCGAATAGCCAAAGAAATCTTGAGAAAGAAGAACAAAACTACAAGTATTACAATCCCAGATCTTAAGATATACTACTACCCCAAAACTGTAGTAAGCAAAACGGCATAGTACTGGCACAAAAAATAGACACACAGATCAAGAGAACAGGATAGCCCAGAAATAAACCTATGCTTATATGGTTAATTAATCTATGACAAAGGAGGCAAGAATATCCAATGGGAAAAAGACAGTCTCTTCAAAAATTGATGTTGGCAATACTGGACAGCTACATGCAAAAGAATGAAATTGGATCACTTTCTTAGACTATACAAAAAAATAAACTTAAATTAAGATTAAAGACCTAAATGTGAGACATGAAACCATAAAACTCCTAGAAGAATACATAGGCAGTAATTTCCTTGACATTGGCTGTAGAAATATTTTTCTAGATATGTCTCCTCAGGCAAGGGAAACAAAAGCAGAAATAAACTATTGTGATTATACAAAAATAAAAAGCTTTTGCACAGCAACGGAAATTATCACCAAATGATAAGACTACCCGCTGAATGGAAGAAGATATTTGCAAATGATATATCTGATAAAGGGTTAATATCCAAAATCCATAAAGAACTTATACAACTCAACACCAACCCCCCCAAATAATCTGATTAAAAATGGGCAGAGAACCTGAATAGACGTTTTTCCAAAGAAGACATACAAATGATCAACAGATACATGAAAAGATGTTCAACATCACTCATCATCAAGGAAATGCAAATCAAAACCACAATGACACCTGTCAGAATGGCTAGAATAAAAAAGACAAGAAATAACTAGGGTTGGCAAAGATGTGAAGAAAAGGGAATCCTAGTACATTGTTGGCAGCAATGCAGACTGGTGCAGCCACTGTTAAAAACAGTATGGAGGTTATTCAGAAAAATAAAAATAGAATTACCATGTGATCCAGTAATTCCACTATCGGGTATTTACCCAAAGAAAACAAAAACACTAATTAATTTACTAAGGTAAATGGCATTGTGTTTTTAATTTTAGTTTCCACTTATTCATTGCTGGTATATGGGAAAACAATGCTAGTATATGGGAAAGCAATATACAAAATAAAATGTTTTGTATATTAACCTCATATCCTGCAACCTGGCTATAATCATCCATTAATTCCAGGAATTTTTGTTGACTGTTTCAGATTTTATACATAGATAATGATGTTATCTGCAAACAAAAGCAATTTTATTTCTTCCTTCCCAGTCAGTATACCTTTTATTTCCTTTTCTTCTCTTATTACATTAGCTAGAACTTCCAGTATGGTGTTGAAAAGGAGTGGTGAAAGGAACCATTATTGCCTTGTTCCTGATCTTAGCATGAAAGCTTCTAGTTTCTCACCATTAAGTATGATGTTAACTATAGATTTTTTTGTAGATCTTCTTTATCAAGTCAAAGATGTTCCCTTCTATTCTTAGTTTACTGAAATTGGATGGGGCTTTATATTCATCAGTATATCAATGCTGTAATACAATAATTGTCAAAAAACAGAATTTGTTAAGCAATAACTCCTAAAGTTCTATACCATCTATAATCCATAAGCATGCTCATATTCATTATCTGTTCTCATTTTAGGAATATTATTTGAGATACATGAATAGAGAGTATCATTTCAAACATAGTCCAGAAGGAAACTGATGGCCAGAGACAAAATACTTTTTCGTGGTTCACGAAGGTTGAAAGGGGTCAATTATGAATTCTAAGCCTTTGTATTACAATCTGTAAGCATTGTTCCTTACGTTCCCTTATTTCTTTTTTCCTCCCTTTAATTTCTCACTCTTCCTTTCTTTCACTCACATCTTGCAATAACTAAGTGAGTGCCATTGAATTGTGTTCGGTTCTGAGATTTTTTTTAAAGCATTAAGTGATGGCCTCTGCCTTCAAAGACTCATAGTCTTTTGATTTATACAGATAAATAAAATAATAACAGTATATGTTTATAAAACCTCCAGTTAAAGGTGACATATTGAATGTACTTTTTTTTCTTCTCTACTCACAATAAATTAAAATATTATTAAAGGTATAAAAATATGCAGACACTCATCTGAAAAGAAAACAAGAAAGGATCACTTAGTACTCTTTTCTAAGACAGGAAGGAAATTAATTATTCTTTTATCAGGGCAGAGGAATCCAGAGGATACCTAGCTGGAATCCTCAGAATGTTTTAGAGAGGGATCTAGAAATGCTCACAAAGAGGGATCCAGAAAATAGAGAAGTGGTTGCTCAGCCAAACTCTGTAGATGTTAAGACTTATAGACTGAACATCATGCAGGAAAGAGAACGATATGAAGTAGGACACACAGGGAAAATAAAAATTTTATATTTGGCATGGTTCTCTTTTGCATAACCCTCTTCTTTTAAGGACAGAAGACAGAGTAAACATGAATGCTATGCATATTATAGGTTAATATCTATACTATAGTTCAGTTATATTTACACTATACTATAGTGTAGTTAGATACCATAGTTTGGCTAACTCTGAACTCTTTCTCAACTTCCTTCTTCCTTTCTGCCTCTATTCTGAGGCTTGAAAAACTAAATATTCACCCTTCCAGCCTCTAAAGCAGCATGAGTGGCCACATTAAATAAACCAGGTCAATACATTCTAGCCAATATGACCAAAGCGGAAGTCTGTAGGAAGTTTCTAAAAAGATGTGATGCACGAAGCTGCAGCTGCATATCGACACCATGAGGCAAAAGCAAAATAATGAGATGCAGCCCTTGATCTTGTTAAGCTAACAAACCAATGACAGCACCTACCTACTTTCAGATTTTCTGTTATGTGGAAAACAAAGCAAAACCCTCTATTTATTCAAGTCACTGATAGTTGTGTTTTCTGTTTCTTGCAGGCAAAGCATAAATAATAAGTAATTACATGCACATTGAATTAGTGGAGACTGAAAGGAGAAAAATATACAATTAATAGAGAAATAGGTTGATGGAGAAAGATCCTGAGATGTTGGACTCCCAGAATACAAGTAAAGAGAGATACATTTTCTACCAGAAAAGGAAGAATGCTGTGAATGTGAGTATAGGTTCATATAAGAGGATGACAAGTAAGGGGGCATAGACTATTGAGAAATCCCTCACCTGAAACTTCAATTTTCTCCATGAGGTACGCTGTAAGATCATTTGCTGTGTGTGCAACCGTGTGTGTGTTTACACATAGTTGTTTGCCAAGAGTTTTGAGGAGTCTGAAGAATAATAAAGTTTGAAGTGAGAGTTTAAATAAAAGAGACTGAGATTTGACTGGAATAATACAGAGAGATCAGACACAATATTGAGGACACAGCTGTAGTTTGAAAATGGGACTTGGTGGCATTGCTTTTCCAAGTCTTTTCTCCCCCTCAGTAGCCTTTTAAGAGATTTCTTTTTCCTAATTGCCCTTCCCATAAAATTTAATATTATGATATACTCTTCATGTCCATATACCTTTTGAAGGACAGAAAACCATTATACTACTTAATTTTTTTTCATCCCCTCTACAACCCAAGAGCCAATTTTTATTGGAGTGAATAATGATTCAGAGGTTGTACTGCGCAGGACAGATGAGAACAGACCTGTCCAAAATAATAATAATAATAATAATAATAATAATAATAATAATAATAATAATAAGTGAGAATGATTAAAGGATTGTATCTTTGTTATTCTAGCAGTATGGTGTAGTGAAAATAACAGAACCTTGGAATCACACAGAAAGACATGTTTCTTTGTCCTAATTATCCTCATTTACATCCCGTGTGAATTTGGATGCTTTATTTCACCTCTGTAATCCTCAGTTGTGATACCATATAAAGTGCCTAGCACACCTTGTTAAAAACAGATGACAGTTATTTTTGATGCTGTTATCCTTTTGCTCTATTGAGATAGTAATTGAAAAAATAGGGGAGTTAAGAGACCGAGATAAAAATAAAAAAAGCTAAGACATGAAAGCAATGATGAGGTAAAGAAAAAAAGCAGTAAAAGTGATAATGATGGAACAGCTGGTTGTGTTATGAGTGAAATGTTGACATTTCACATAGCAAGTGTTTTGGGTTAATGACAATGTCTAGGCACATCCCTGGGTATAGTTTGCTGGAGTGGATCTGCAGAGCCTTGGAGAAGCTAATAAGAGATGTTCCAATAAGGTATAAAGTAGATTGTCAACGGGAACATTGAAATCACCCAAGGCCAGGGAAAAGGCTCAGTATAAATAATGGGATTAACCAGGAGTTTCACAGATGATTCAATAATATAATGGAATCTTAGCAGGATGACATGAGATTTAAAAAAAAAATCATTCTTATACAGGAAGGTGGAGGTATAGTAAATAGGAAGCGGTAATAATGGTCTGAAGAATACTGATGTTCCCTCTATTTGATGGCATCTTGCTATGTAGGGAGAGAAAAACTCAGGGATAAGAGCAACTATTACAATTCAAATGATCTGATGTGCTACGTTATAACATCAGACAACTTACTGTTTTGAGTCTCAGGTTCTACAAAATTGGGGTAAAATGTCAAAATTGGGGAATTGTTTTGATAAAAGAGGCAACGTCTATGAAATGCTGAACAGAGGTCTGAGCACTAGTAACCGCTCGACAAATGGTAGCTATTTCCATTCCTACCTTCCACTGGGGGGAAAGAAAATGATGGACATGCATGTGGTCCCAGGGAAAGGCTGGGTCCAGTTAAGACAGGGAGTAGCAGAAAAGAGTCTATATTCCTTCAGTTGTGCCTGTTAGAAAGAAATCTGGGAACTGTCATTGCTGCAGCCTGCAGTGATTACCTATGGTTTAAAAACACTAGCTTATAAGCAGGAGAAAACAAATGAAATTACCTCTCAAGTGTGAAGTCTTAAAACAGATTCCCAGGTGGAATTTCAGAGTAAATCACAATTGCATTTCCCCCCGTTAGACATTTCATTGACAGTTTATATCGCCATGCCTCCTGGTAAACTTTCATCAATGAGAAGGCAACTTTTAGCCAGCTATAAATGAGGCAGGGAAGCAGCAATCAATTAAACTTACGGGTTCTGTAAATGACAAAGCCTGTTTCATAATTTCTAACCTGCTGCTCTTTACCCAATTATTTGAAAAGAAAAGGCTACTGAGAAAAAGAAACTCTTGTTATTATAATAATGATGGTAGGAAATATCGTAACAGAGGTAGAAAATGATGCTTTTTGTTAGGTCTGATAATCATTCAATGAATTAAAAGTTGTTATAATGTTGGGTATGTGCTTCAATTTGTCATGCTAACACGTTCAAGCCTCGATTCAATATCCAAGTTGGTGTATGGCAAAACACCATGGGAAGTACTGATCATGTTATTTCACGGGTTACAGGAAATGTTGGTATAAAACCTTAAGTTTTACTGGTCTGCTAAGATAGGAATTTATTTTTGTATCTGTGGTATTGTGGTTTATAATAAGAAATACATATTTGTTCTTTGTTCCCATTCCTGGGACAGAGCTCTTAAAACCCTTGAATTTCCTAAATGATAAGAGTGATAAAGATGTCTTGATATTTACAACAAAGCCCTTTCAACTACACCTGAGTTTATGTTAATGAGGTGTCTTTTGAAAAACACCTAAGGATGAGGGTTTGTTGCCAAGGGAACCAATTATGTGATTAGAGATTTGGAACTTTTTTGTAATAACGCAGTAATCTAGTAAGTAAACTGCTTTCCCGATTTTTGTGAGCTGCTCTAGCAATTTAATCACACCCAAGGAGGGAGTCATTGGAACCTCCAGTCTATAGCCCGGCGGTCAGAATCACCTGGACTTGTGATTGGCATAGGGCGTGTGTGTGTGTGTGTGTGTGTGTGTGTAGAGTCTTGTAAGACTGAGCCCTTAACATGTGAGATCTGATGATATCTCCAGGTAGGTAGTGTCAGAATACAGATCAATTCTAAGACTCTCAGCTGGTGTCAGTGCCTGGTGGCGTTGGGGGAAAAAAATACGGTGGAGTTGGTGAAAGAATCGTAATATCCAAACTTAAGATGCATCATTTTCTATCATATGATTATTAAAATGACACATTATATACACTACATCTTATAAATATGAGTTTTGTTTTACCTCAGAGCCAAATAATCACTTTTTAGAAGAAAATCAAATTTGTACTTATTAGTTTATATGCAGTTGATCAATTTTACTATTACATGTTAACACTAAAATTTTCCAGAGCAATCTGGTCTGAGAAGCATAGGAGCACAGAAACTCACAGACTTGAATTAAGTAGCGGTTAGAGACTTGGAACATTTGTGTTGTTTAATAAACATAAAGGGAGAAAGATGATAAATCACCACTTTGTATACAAGAATGCCAAGTGAGACAGCCATTTTAAAACACTCTTAGTGCAAGTTTAGTATACAGAAACTACAGACAAGTGCTTCAAAATAGAAGAAAAATGTGAAGTTTTATTATCTGGGAATATGATTTTTTAAAATTATATTTAATGTCTTAGAGCAGACATTAGCAAAGGCAAAGGGCTGTTATGGTGGCAAGATGTGACCATGATCAGTTGATAAGATATTGGAGAAAGCATCTGTAAAAAGAAGAAAGTTTTAAGACCTGTAATAGTGCAACAGAGAGCTTTTGTATAACCACCATTGGTGGTAAACAGTTGTGAAAGGGCTCAAAGGGTTCTTTTTCATCTCTACTACTAGACCTTTTTACTTTGGTGGAATAGATTGCCTGGACTGAGGGCTGGAGATATTAATCTATTTTTTCTGATGCAATTAAATCAGGGTTTCTCAAAGTCTGTAGTATTGGCATTTTGGGTCCAATATTTCTTTGTTATGAGAGACAGCCCTGTGCATTAGAAGATGCTAAGGACCACTCCTGGCCTCTACCCATTTATGACCACCCAAAAGTCTCAAGACATTGCTAAATGTCCCCGGGTGGGGGGTTGGGGGAAAAAAATGACCCTTGATTGAAACCACTGAATTACATATTTGTTATAATGACAGTGATAATCTGCTATTTTTAAGATCAGCTTGTCAATTTCTACAAAGTAGCCATTTTGAATTTCCATAGCGTTTGCACTGAGTTTATATATTAAATTGGAAGAATTGCTATTCAATAATGAGTCTTACAATCTATGAACATGGTGCATCTCTCCATTTAGTTGAATCTTGTTTAATTTTTCTCAGAAATGTTTTGTATTTTTTCAGGTAAGTCTTATACTTCATTTGCTGAATTTATTCTTTATATATATTTAATATATATTTATATTTTTAATATATAGTATACATGCATATATTTTTATATATTTATACATTGTATTTTTTCATGGAAGAGTCTTGCCCTTCATTTGCTAAATTAATTCGTAAGCATTGCATTAGTTTTGTTGCTATTGTATCCTCTTAATTTCATTTTTAGAATGCATTATTCTAGTAAAATAGCAATATAATGATTTTTTCATATTGATCTCTTATGCTGCAAAAATCACTAAACTCATGTATTAGTATTTTTGTAAATTCCTTAGGATTTTCATGTCTCCCTTGAATAAAGACTGTTTTACTTCTTCCTTTCTAATCTTTATGCCTTTTATTTTACTTGATGGCATTATTTCATTGGACAGAACACCCAGTACCAATGTTGAACAGGAGTTATGAGAGAAGAAATTTTTATCTTGTTTCTGAGCTTAGAGAGAAAACAGTTTTTCACTAAAAATATGATTTTGGCTGTAGCTTTTCTATAGATGTTCCTTTTGAGTTTGAAAAAGTTTCCTTTTATTCCTGTTATGTTTATAGTAGTTATCATAAATAGATGTTGAGATTTTTCAAATTTTTTTCTGGGTCAATTGAGATTTTCATGTAGTTTATATCATATATTCTATGAATACAGTAGATAATATTCATTGATATTCAAACATACCTTACATTCCTGGGGTAAACTCCACTTGGTCATAGTATGTAATTCTTTTTATGTGTTGCTGGATTTAATCTGTTAATGTTTTGTTAAGGATTTTTGTATCTATGTTCATGAAGTATATAGGTAACGTTTTGTGAAATTTTGTCTTTTCTCTTAATATAAATTAAGAAATGGTTCTTCCTGCATTGTCTGATACATTTTATGTAGTGTTGGTATTACTGCATCCTTAAATATTTGTTAGAATTTACCAAAGACACAATTTGGGCTGGAACTTTTCTTTGTGGGAAGATACTTAGTTACAAATTTGCTTTCTTTGCTTTATATGTATTATTCAGGTTTTTATTTCTTCTTGAGATAGCTGTTATGTTTTCCTAGGAATTTGTTCATTATATCTAAGTAGTGTCATATGTTGGGTTAAGGTTTTTCATAATATTCCCTTATAACCTTCTTAATTTTGGTAAGAATTTTAGTAAGGCCCTCTCTTCATTGCTTTTTGTTGACCTGCATTTTCTCTCCTTTTATCTTAGTCTAGCTAAAAGTTTAGCAGTATATTTTATGTTTTCAAAGAACTGGGCTTTAGTTTCATTGATTTTCTATATTATTTGTTTTCTATAATTTTGATTTCTGCCCTGATACTTATTATTTTCCTACTTACTTCAGGTTTTATTTGCTTTTTTTTCCTTTCTGACATTTTAGCTTAAATTATTGATAGTAAATATTTCTTATTTTTTTAACATAGGTATTTATAGCAATGAATTTCCCAGCTTCATCTTTTACTTGTTGTGTGACTAGAAACAAATTACTTAATACTTTACATGTCAGGTATCTTTTTGGTGTATGGTATAAGGCTTACTTGAATTATTAAAGAGCTAAAAACATTAACTGACATTTGGACAGTGTCCTCTATGTGTTAGTTTTTAATATTACTGTTATTTTGACGGATCTGCCAGTTAAATTTAGGTAACATAATAAGCACAAATTGTTTGGTTGACATGATAGAAGAGTTTCAAAACTAGATAAAGTTATTGTTGACACACTAAAAGTACTACAGATTTAAATCTTGAGAAAACACAGTATCTTCACTCAACCTTCTGAACTCCTCAATCAAATAAAAGGCATAGGCTCCAGCCAGAACTTTCTCTTACATTATCCAAATGATGTTCTTCAATTTAGTCAACATCTCTAGCTGGGGACTTTTTTCAATAATACATGAGGCATTTCTAGAGCTCCTCAGCAGGATATGCCACTGGAACCTGGAACAGATTACTTTAAACAAACTCAGTAAATGAAAATTTTCATTCTTTACAGATAGATGATTGATTTTGAAAAATAGCTAATTGTTTTAGTAGCTAAATAAGGCAGGTAATGAAGTTCAGCAATGCTATTTATGGTTTTAAATGAAATGAGATAAAAATAAAAACAATTATTTGTTTTTCCTTTTACATGACTGAATGACAATACCTTGTAAAATGGAGTTTTAAAAAAAATGTCTTAGAGATGTGTAAAGTCTTGGGAGGTGACTAATTGATTTTGTCTGGGCTTGGTGATTTGTTTAAACCAAAATCAAGCAAATAAACTAAAAAGTGTGAAACTGCTAAATGTGAACATCATGGATTTATGGGCTAATCCTTTAGAAATACACATTATACTGTTTGAGTTCTGTTTGATTGAAATCCTATTTGAATTCTATCCACAATCAGATATTATGGAGCTATTTTGTCTAGACATCCTAAAGTTAACTAAAATCACACTGGGTTTATCGAAGTCTGAACTAAAAAAAATAGGAAGCCACACTATAGAGGTTGATGGCTTTTTCTGGATCCAAGGCAATCAGAGACATCTCAACGGTGGTAGCAACGTGGAGTTTCTGTTCAGAATTTGCCACATGTGGTAATAAATAACTCTAAATCTGCTTCTTATTCTCTCTTTCCTGATCAATCCCCTTCATCTACTAGTCTACGTATATGTTCTCTGTGTGTGTTGTTATGATTCATAGTTTCTGCTGCTTATCTTTGGTTTTCTCCCTTGTCCTTCTTCGTTATGCTCCTTCTGCTTCCATCCTTATTTGCTGCTAAATGCCATGATTTCTTTGGCATTTCTCGTAAAAATATTCAAGAAATAGCATCTGATTAGATAAGTCATGTTTTTATGCCAGGTTTGTAATAAATAGGTCATTGGTTATCCTAAGGTTTGGCTATGACTGAGCTCTGTGTCCTCAGTTTACCTATTCTACTATGGCTAGAAGTGGGAGTGGGATGCAATTCTGGCCCCTGGGAAGCTTTGCAACAGTGGAGATGGTGGGAGGTTCAGGCACTCTGACTGGTGTCTGCTACATTAAATAGGCTTCATACTATTTACCTAGCCAAATGCAAGGAGCCTTAGAAATTTTGTACATGAAAATTCCCTAGCCTCGTGGGTCTATTGATTTCTTCAAGTGTTATCTATTGCCCCAAACCACAGTGACTAAAACATTAGCTTATAAATGTTTTTGACACTTCCCCCTCCCCCAATCCCCCAACCAGCTTCAGCACATGACCAGCTCTGACTTAGTTGAAATAAAGACAAGCCTCTTGAGCCAATCTTCAAGGTAGCCGCCAGACAGGCCAGATATGTGGCAAAATAACTGCAACGCTTGACAACTGAGGTTGGTTCAGAATCTTCTGGTATTGGGAATGAGGGCTGTTCTTTTCATGGCTACCACTGAGCTGGTGAGTGGAAGAGGGTTCTGGAGTAACTTATAATAATACAAAATTTTCTGTTCTTAGAGAAAAATCAGATTTTTTTTTTCCTAAGTGCTCCTTGGGTTGCTATAAAATTGGTTAATTTTCAGAGTTCCAAAAAGGTTGATTCTGATAGTCAATATGAATTCTTTGTTGTTTTTATGAAGAATTTCTTACTCCTCCATCTTCACTGACATTACCTAAATATTAGAACAATAATTACCAAACTGTAAAATGAGTGTATATAAATCTGGCACCATTCTGACATTTCTATTGTTGACTACTACGCAGACCCTAAAATAGTTTACCCAATCCCTATTCTCTCTCATCCTTCCTGTGAGCAAAAGCTGTATTTTGTTGGAGGTAGCAATTAGCCCAGCTAAACACCTGCTATCCTTTGCAGCTAGAACTAATAGTTGGACTCAGACCTAGACAAGAAGACATGAGCAAAAGTCTTCTAGAGATGTGGGGAATCATCTTTTCTGAAGAAAAGGAGCAGAATGAGTTGTCTGCCACATATAGCACATATCCCCACTTCTTCCTGTATTTAATATGGATCTGGTGGGTCCTACAGAAACAGTCATGTTACAAACATGAGACTAACTACAGGAGAGCAAAGTTAAAAGCCAAAAATAGCAATACTTTAAAATGGAAAATCTTAAGTCTCTGGTGTTATCCCTGAGCAGCTGAACCACCAATGCTGGTAGTCACACTCTTCATTCACTGCCTCTTCTGGCCTGAGAAAACGAAACCCTCGTATGTAGAGACACTGGGGCTTGGGCTTTTTGACACTTACAAATAAACACTTCTGTAATTGTTACAACCTATTTGATACTTATTTGAAAGTCAAAGGTAAACCATTCAGTTTCATTTTCTCTTCTTTGGCCTTTGGTGACCCTGACTCGTGCTGAATCCACGTACTCTGAGCTTAATGGAGGTAAACAGGAAGGTGTCCGCATTCACTGAGCTCCTATGACATGCCCAAGAACGTAAAGCCACCTCTTACTCCTTATCCTAGAAACTTTATGAATACAGTGTTATTGTTGTTCACTGTTTATAGATAGAATCTGAGGTTAGAAATTATGAGGTAGTTACTCCAAGGTTATGCAACTAATGAATGCAAAATGTAGATTCGAACTCAGATTTGTCTGGTCCTACTTTTATTAATCACTGAAATATTGCTTCTAGAATTAATGATCCATTTTATTATATAAGGTGAAAGGGACCAAAATGTACCTTAATGCGCAAGCCCTGATTTACTCAGGATTGATGGAGAAAAGAAGAAAGTAGGAAAGAACCTTTCTAAGAGGACATATAGGTTTATTGTATACAGTCAAGTTTATTGTTGATGCATACGTCTGTAATATTGTATATAATTGTTTCTTTATCCTCTCTCAGGAAATAGTTACAACCAAAGGGCCAAAATGTATCCCTAATGGAAGTGAAAATGGCCAAGTAATGCATGTTTTAAGTTTTTTAGAAGACTACTTCAAGGAAAATACTAGCAAGTGGTTAGGAGGCCAATTACTGGGCACTTGGCTAATTAGCTTTATGGAACATAGGGTGTTTCTGTTTGTTTTGAAAACTGATATTTGTGGAAACATTTGAACACAGCTACTGCAGCAGTTAAATATTCTTGAATTAGAGCTCTCAGTACCCATACCTTCCCCACCCCAAGGGCTATGGCCTAATTTCAGGGTTTTGTGACTACAGAATCCAAGGCCAATCTGCATTTCAAAGAAATGTGAATGGCTGCAGTCCTGCCAGTTCCACTCCTACAATTATGCAAATGACAATTTGATAATAAGCGGCCTTTATAAAAAATGAGTTAATTGGCTTTCAATATATTCAAGAGAACAAACTCATATTTTTCATCTTTAATGAAAAGAGGAAATTCTTGAAAACCTCACAGTACTTGTCTGTGCTTCTCATCATCCCTCCCCCACCCCCACACACTCTTCCTTCCTTGAAAACATGTTTTCTTCTTTCATTATGAAATTGGCAATAGGCAGGCAAATAGTGAGCTGAGTATACACATCATTATTGTACACAATGCCAACAGGCTTCAGAATAGCTTGTATTATACTCAAAGTAGAAAGAAACATGAAAACACTTTTGTAAGCAGAGTTACACCAATAGAACACTTAGGGAAGGGAGAGAAAGAGAAAAATAATTAGAATTCAGGGCATGCAAATGGACTTTTCTTAAATATTCATCACCCCTAAATCTTCAGCCCAGTAAGAATAGATACATGCTGAATTTTGTTTTTTGAGAGCTGTTTTTGATTAGAAATTCTTTGACAACAGCTATAGTTTTTATTCCTGGGGTTAATCATACTCCTTAGTTCTGGTAAGAATGAACCAAATGTGTCATCACGTGTCATCACATTTGTCTTCAACTGCATGATACAGAGAAACTCTATTTACAAATGACTGAATATGAATATATTTTTAGAATAAGAGTATAGGCTTAAATATTTTCTAAATATTATTCAGCCAGAAAATGTTAAAACCAGAATTCAACTTAGGTCCTATTGACCTCAGTGCTGCTTCTTTTTCAACAAGGACGGCACAGAATGTCTTAAAATATATGAGTATTGCAAGATGCATTTTTATGAACATTAAGAAACAAGATAACCTACCAGAAATTGGATTATTTGTTCCTTCATCAAATAAATGTGTTAAGTTTGTTTGATCAGATATTCAAGAGGAAGACCTGTTTTCTATTACTTTTAACAAAGAAACAACGGCATAGATTAAAACTAAATAAACAAAACTGAAAATCAATTACTATTAGCATTCAACTGTTCGGTGCTAACCAAAGGTAGAGTAAGTATTAAAGACCCGAAGGAAATTAAAATTGACCTCGTAGTTGTATAGGAGTTAATCAGATAAGAAGGAAGCCATTATACCATGGAAGGGGATTCTTTTATTCAAGAGAGTAACTCCTAATTTTTTTTTTAACAGTGGAAAATTTAGCACTTTATTTTCAATACTTACTGTTTGTTTGTATACTTAGAAACGTGTGGAGAAATATATGTGCCATTAAACTGATGTAGGCTTTTACCTGCAGAAAAGTGGTTTGATGGTTGGTATGATAAGTCACAGTAGAGTGTACAGGTGGACAAGAACACAGGCTTAGGCTTTAAGTTAGATGAGACTCAACTCTTAGTTCTACAAGGTTGATTTTCTCACTGTGAGCAATTACTGGATTTCTCAGCAGCTGTTTCTATTCTCTATAAAACAATGGCAATGGTACCCGTAAAATACTATTGAGAAATAAATTAGAACACAAAAAATAAATATTCAGGATAAAGTGCTAAAATTATTTTATATAGTCAATATATTAATATAGTGTTTGATACTTGTACATATTCGATAAATGTCTGTTTTTTCCTTTTAAGTGAGACTTTCCAAGAGAACAAATCAAAATACATTTCTTGGGTATCGAGCAATCTTCTCAGTAATGATTTGAGATATTATGGAAAATATTCAAGGATTAATATCTTTTTTTAAAAAGATTTTATTTATTTATTTGACAGAGAGAGACACAGCGAGAGAGGGAACACAAGCAGGGGGAGAGGGAGAGGGAGAAGCACGCTTCCCGCTGAGCAGGGAGCCCAATGCGGGGCTTGATCCCAGGACCCAGGGACCATGACCTGAACCAAAGGCAGACGCTTAACGACTGAGCCACCCAGGCACCCCAGGATTAATAGCTTTTAAGGTACAAATGATATAGGAAAGTCCAAGTTTGCTTTCATGATTAGCATCATCCTAGTGCTATTCTAATAAAAAAAGAATTATTAAGACATGTATGTGTTGACACAACCTAGACAAGAATTCCACCAGTTTTCCTTTCTGAGTTAGTTCTCTATGTTCTAGTGCTTGTTGATTTGGCTGTCTTGAAACCTAGCATGCATGAGAATGTTGCATATCCAACCCTGCTTGAGTGCCAGATTTACAAATAAACATGTTAGCATTTTAGCTATTTATTCTAGCTCTTTGCATATGGTTTGGGTAGTTGTGCATAAGAAGGGTGCAAGCGAGGGAGGGTGATACACCCTTCCTGATGCAGTGTGAACAGGAGGATAATGGCTGATGAGGCAATTACCTTTCATTATGCAATTGTATACAGTGAGATCTACCGAAGCTCCCAGGGAAAGCAGACTGTGAGTAACTCCCATCATGCTGTTCTTACAGTCCTCATCTGCAATTTTCAACATAGTGTGAAAGCATGCCCAGCTGCCAGCAAGTGACAGGATAGAAACACAAGGCAGAGCCAAGGAACATCTTTACTCTAGCAGCACAGTGGGACTGTTGGATGGAGGTCTGAATTTTTTTGTAAAAAGGTAAGGGATCTGCCGACACACTGTAGTACATTCCAGAGACAAAAGCCAGGGTTAGATTTATATCATCTGAGAAATCAGTGCAGGGACTTGGGAATAAGAATATTTAATTTCATCTACAGAACTAATTCTTAGTTCTGGATCATAAGTAGGAAAATTGCCTGCATATCAGGAAGCAGTATTAAACCAAAGAGAAATTAGAATTTGTTCTATGTGGCCTCAGAGTATAGATAAATCCAGTATTACTGGTTGAAAGGGAAGGCAATTCCAGTTTGAACCAAGAGAGAGCATTCTAATATTGAGCATCATTCCCAAGTAAATCGTGTAGCCACAAGAAACAGAGTTCTCCTTCACTGGAGGTATTCAAGAGGTACCAACAAAGATGATACAGAGGATATTTAGTCTTAGGTGGGTATCCTCTTATAATGAGAGTCCTTAATTAGCCAATTAATGATGAAGTTAGGACAATGAACCTACTCTGCCTGTTTCCACTGGCCTTGCAATAAATCCTCAGGGCTCAGGATCATTTGAACCACATTGATATTGACTAGTCCACACATATTCCTAGTTGAATGGGAAGTTGCATAGTCTCATGTGTTGCCATGAGACATGAGATAGAGGATTTTAGGTGAGAGCAAAATCTGGCCTGAGGTCAGTGAAAATATTAGCACCATTCCTGTACCACTCACGTGAGACACACAGCTGCTGTGTTGTTTGGTTACCAGTCTTGGTATTTATTATTATTATTGCAGAGCATATCTATTTTTGTTCCTCACTTTGAATCAACAAAAACATCTTGATTTCATTTCCGAAAGGATTCTGAATCCATCTGAATCATTTCCCCTTTCTCAATCTCTAGATTTAGATTAGATTTCCATAATTTAGATTTCCATGACTCATAATTTCGATTTCCATGACTTACACTCTGCAATTTTATACTAAAGTTCTGACTGTACTCACTACTTTCTGTTTTATCCACCTTGTTAGACTTTTCACTGGGCAGCCTTAAGGAGCTATTTAAATTCAAATATAATCCTTCAAAAAAACCTTCAATGGCTCCGTATTTCCCACGAAAGTAACTTCCAAACTTTTTAGCTGAGGAATGATTTATTTCACATAAAGTTACATGTGAAACTCCACTATTTAACTACATAATGGCATATTTCTATGTTATTAAATTTTTATATGCCATGAAATGTTAACATTTGCTTATCATTAAACTAGTTACTAATTTATTATTAAATCATTTTGATTTTTTTAAAAGATTTTATTTATTTATTTGACAGAGAGAGACACAGCGAGAGAGGGAACACAAGCAGGGCGAATGGGAGAGGGAGAAGCAGGCTTCCCGCGGAGCAGGGGGCCCGATGCGGGGCTTGATCCCAGAACGCCGGGATCATGACCTGAGCCGAAGGCAGCCGCCCAACGACTGAGCCACCCAGGTGCCCCTAAATCATTTTGATTTTAATGATGTTCTAAAACTGGCTATTCTAGATAACAGTTGCATTTTTATATTGATTTATTTCTTTAATTTGAATATATACCATCTAGAAAACCTTGATTGCCAACCACTGTGAATCATATTCTCATTATAAGGTGATATACTGAAATGTGTTCTAATCATAAATCATTATGAATATAATACCTATGTAATTTCTAAACCTGCAATGCTCAATTTGCTTGAGCCAGAAGTTTGAAAATAAAAATAAAATGTCATTTTATTTTCAAAATTGATGTATAAAATACTAATTTTCTTGAACGAATTTTCTTGAATATATCTTCCGTTTAAAGGGAGTTGAATAAATTCACAGCAAGATTAGTTTATTTTTTGTGTTAGGTGTATCCACATATATAACACTTTTACATTCCCAAGGACATCATTTAAATATTTTCAAATACTAGATTGCTTATTCTTTAAGTTAATTTACTCAGAATTGTAAAAGTCAAATTGTTCAAGAGTCCAAACTTCATTTGAATTTTCTCATTGAATTCTGAATCTTTTATCAAGGTATTATCTTTGCAACACTAAATCATCAAACCAAGTTTATTTAGCGTGTTAAAAATAGCAAAGCATGTACGTTGGTATAATCATATTGTATCAGGTAAGTATTTCCATAATGGATTCTCTTTGTCATGAGAAAAGAGTGATTTCTTGTCTCAGAAAAATTTGTATCAGCATCTTCCCTCAGTATAGCCAATGAACTTCAGTATAAAAATGAACATTCTGCAAACCACTTCCTGTTTCATTAAAAATATATATGGAATGTCAGTAATTTAAACTTAATGAATTCACATTTATATGTCACTATTAATATTTTTTTTGTTAATGCTGTCATCACCTAAACAGCAATGCTTATCTATCTAACATCCCATGACTGTCTGAACACATTTTTTTAAAAGATTTTATTTATTTATTTATTTATTTGAGACAGAGAGAGTGCATGCACAAGTGGGATAAAGGGCAGAGGGAGAAGCAGATTCCCCACTGAGCAGGGAGCCCCATGAGGGACTTGATCCTGAGACTCCAGGATCATGACCTGAGCTGAAGGCAGATGCTTAACCAACTGAGCCACCCTCTGCCTCTGAACACATTTCAAAGCAGATTTATTGTTAGCTGGAACTTCTTTAATTTTCTGCCACTGTTTTCGCACCATCAATACAATTGCCCTATAATTTTTTATTCCTTAGTTGATGGTGTATAAAAATTTATTTAAACACAAATGTTTTCTCTCTCTTTTTTTTTTTAAGATTTTATTTATTTATTTGACAGAGAGATAGAAGAGCACAAGCAGAGGGAATGGCAGAGGGAGAAGGAGAAGCAGGCTCTGCACTGAGCAGGAGCCCGATGCGGGACTCGATCCCAGGACGGCTGGATCATGACCTGAGCCGAAGGCAGACGCTTAACCATCTGAGCCACCCAGGCGCCCCAGAAATATTTTCTCTTGTGGCATAAATACTATATCCTATGAAGAGATCCAAAATATCTAAACTTTCATGCAAATAAACTAGAAATATTTTGTAAAAACTAAATTCCCCAAACTATTTCATCAAATATATTAGATACACAAATCATTTCATTTAGGTCTTTTTAAAAGGCAACATACCCAACTAACTAATTACATCTCTCTAATTTTTGACCTGCCTCATTTTTCTTCATGAAAAAATGTAATTATACTGCATATTTGTCTACTTATATATTATCTATTTCCCACTGTAGCGTGTAAGACTTTGTGTGTTTCATTTTCTGCTGCATATTTTGAATTTAGGAAAGCACTTTACTCATAATAGGTGCTCAATAAATGTATTTTTGAAAGAATTAATGAATATATATGCCTGGTTTCTTCTTTTTGCTAAATAATACTAATTGGATTTTAATAGCAGCTTCCTTATCTATAACACTTGTAAGCAATGTCAGCATCATAGGGTCTAGTCAACATTTCTTCCTGAAGATGTATGTCTCTTCATTACATATGTGCATTTATATTATAAGATTAAATTTTCTTTGCATCATTATTCTTATAGCACAGAGTAATTGAATTTAGGCTGAAAGCAACAAGAATTATTTTATGCTTATTACATTTTGTTTCAATATAATGTAATTTGGCAAGGATGATATTATTTCTTTGCAAAATCACTGTAAAAGTTCACCTTATAGACTTGGACAATATATATTGGAATAATAATTAAATGTATATAAAATAATTTTCTTAATCCTCTCATATATTTTTTGTGATGCTTTGTGATCATAGCTACTAGCAGGATGATATTTTTAAAATGAATATCCAGTTCTGGCTGCTTCTTATGTTAAGCAAATGCCTTAATTCCCCACGTTGATTTGGAGGTATAATGCAAATTCCAACAATATCCTCCCATAGAATTGGGATATATAACTCCTATTTGATGGAGAACATTTAATAAGACACTTACCAAAATCTCATAGAAGTAAGCAAACAAACAAACAAACCTAGAGCTATTCCCTTCAGTAAAGTATTCACAGATTCCTGTTGATTTCTCCTTCTATCAGGCTACATCCAGGTATAAAAATAAAGGACACTTAGATTGTAGTTCAGTGAGAAAGGCCAACAGACTTCAGCCTAAAGTAAAACTAGTGATGTTGGATTCCCACATGATATTGCAAAGAAAATAGACTACCTTAAATCTCATATGAAAATAGACATTATCTAGGTGAAGAAAATTAGGAAAAATAAAAGGAATAGAGTTTACATGCAGAAGACAGGGGAAAAATACCAAGAAAAAAATTAAATCCCCTAAGAAAAGTATAAAATTTCACAGATAAAAAATTACTATAAGAAAATTTGTTGACAAAATTAATACAATATGGCAAGATCTCAAAGATATGAAGATAAAACAACAGAGAGATAAAAATGGAGATAGACTGCAGAACTAAAAAAACAAATTAATGACCAAAATAAATCCATCAGAAACTAATATATAACTTAGAACATAAGTGAATCAGGTAACTCTGAAAATCCAGTTTCTTCTGTAGAAGAAAAGATTTGTTTTATTAAATGAAGAAAAAAATTCACTTAGAGCAGTGGCAAAGAGGATGAAAGATGAAGAGTCCAATATATTCCCACAGAAATATAATTAATAACAATTAATATTAAAATATAAAAAAGATATTATTATTAAAAAGTGGTTTCCTGAGACAAAAATAAGATCTTCATATTTATTTCTTTTTTTTCCTTAACATATAATGTATTATTTGTTTCAGGGTACAGGTCTGTGATTCATCAGTGTTACACAATTCACAGCACTCACCATAGTACATACCCTCCCCAATGTCCATCACCCAGCCACCCCATCCTTCCCACCTCCCTCCACTGCAGCAACCCTCAGTTTGTTTCCTGAGATTAAGAGTCTCTTATGGTTTGTTTCCATCTCTGGTTTCGTCTCGTTTCATTTTAAGATCTTCATATTTAAAGGACCAACCATGTTTTAGACAGAAAAAAATGATCCAGAATGAAAAGATGAAGCCATATATGTTACATTATTGAATGTCAAACATAAAAAAAAAAAAAAAAGGAGCCGGATGGAAGAAGTCAAAGACCAATGTATCTTAGTATCTGAGAGAAAGTGTGGCCCCACGTTTTGTACCTACTATAGTCAATTAAGTAGAAGGAATGTGATAACTCAAAGACAGCAGCTCCTATGAGCCCTTCAGGATGGACACTAAAGATAGGAGGCTACGGTTGAATCAAAAGAACAATATAGTCATGTGAAGCATTTAGTTTGGGGAAACTGGTTTGTAAAAAACGGTGTGAGCATTTACTCTATTTACATATACAACTGAGAAAAACTATTGCTGAGGAATTATGTTTAGAGAGGGAAATATAAATGGTCTAAATCTCCACAGTTTGTAGGAACAGAATAACTCAACTGGAGGCTAGGAGAAAGGACAAGAATAACGTCTCAATTCTTACAGCAAAACGTTAAAACACTCTAATACTGAATCATGTAGTTAATGGTGACTTCTTTTAACTTTCTTCAGAATCTTAAATTATAAAATAGTCATCTTGAAATATCATACTCTATTGGAAATAAACAATTATCTCAACCTGTAATGTCCAGTACCATACTGCATGCGGCTACTGAGAAGTTGAACTGTGGCTGGTCTGAAATGAGACGTCCTCTAAGGGTAGAATCCACACTAGATTTCAAAGATTTATATGAAAAAAAAAAATCTCATTAAACATTTTTATATTGATATAGTATTGACATGATAGTATTTTGGATATACTGGGTGATGTACAATACATATTAAAATTAATTTCACCTTTTATTTTTTATACTGTTAAATGTGATTACTAGAAAATCTAAAACTACATGTGTTCCTCACATACATTTCTATCAGACAGCAATGAGCTGACATTTGATTTACTTTATATATTTGATACCTGGTAGGGCTGTACTTTTTAAAGAATTTTCTTGGATGTATCATATATATATATATATGAACCAAAATAAATATAAAATATAAATATTAAATATGTATAAATACTAAACATCATATGAAATTAATATTAAATACGAATATTAAAATGTATTAATATTTTCTTTGATTGTTTTCAAACTTAATATGCTTATAATGGAATACTATGGCAACATTTTATTTACTGAATATTACTTAGAAATTTATTGGTAAGAAACAAAATTAACAGCACTTTAAATATGTGGCTTATGTTATTATTTAATTTTTGAAAATTTTTTTTATTGACTTCAGAATAGTTATTGATCTGCTTCTTCATTTTATATATTTTATTTCTAGGATAATGGCTCCCATCATTATTATCTCATTATTTCTGAGATACTGGCTGTATTAAAAGCTCATTACTGCTTATAGCCACTGTTTGAGCTTTTTCTCAGCCAAATTCTCAAAGGAAAAAAACCTGTACCTTTATATCACATATCCCTTCCTTAGTGGTTGAAATGCTGTGAATCCCCTTCAATTCCGTCACTTTAATAATGCAAATTGCTTTCAGGGTGCTTACCAAACTCAATATCCTCATTTTCCTTGATGTTCATTAAGGTCTTTTTTTTTTTTAAGGTCTAATTTTTTTAATCATCTGTTTCTTACATTTTATGCCCCAGCCTTTTTCCTCCTCCAAGAATCCATTCTTGACTATGCAATTTCCTCCACACAAATCTCATAGGTTCACTCATCACCTCTGCAAAGATGACCTCTGAATCTCTACCCCAGCCTCAAACTCTTATTGAGCTCTAAATCTACATTCACCCCTGACTCAGGGACTTCTGTTTAAACATATGTGAACTCCGAATGCCCAAAGCTGAAGACAACATGCCTTTGTAAGCCCACAAGCATCTTACCATATTTGTTTCAATGGCATTACCATTCCCTCCTTACCCAGGATGGAAGCGCTATAGTTTTTACACTTGCATACCTTTTATACAGTCTGAAGCCAAATTATTTCTTTGTGTATCTTATCCTGTCTAATTCTGCCAACAATACCATTCTCACTGCTTCTTATCTAGACAATTGAAATGGTAAAAATGATCACTTGGTCTCCCACTTCCTTTTCTCCCACCGGTATAATATATGAGAGAGTGGTTACACAGGGCTGTACTAGCTCTGAAATTTATCTGATTCTTTGTAGCACCAGTGACAATTTTCATATATTTACATGAACATTGTTCAATATGAATTGTGTCAACATATGGTTTTAGACATTGCATTAGTTTTCTATTGCTACCATAATAGATTACCCCAGATTTAGCATCATGAAACAACACATTTATTATTTCACAGCTCTGACTGGTCTGCTCCAAGTTTCACAAGGCCAAAATCATAGTGTGGGCCAACCGGGCTCTTACTGGAAAACTCTCAGAAAATTCTGTTTCCAAGCTCATTCAAATTGTTGCCGAACCATGTTCTTTGTGGTTGTGGGATTGAAGTCCCCATTTTCTTGCTGATTATCAGTCAGGAGTCATTCTCAGAGGGGCACCTGGGTGGCTCAGTGTGTTAAGCATCTTCCTCCTGATTTCCACTAATGCCATGATCTCAGGGTCCTGTGATCGAGCTCCATGTCAGGCTCCAGGAGTCTGGAGCCTGCTTAAGGTTCTCTCTCTCCCTCTCCTTCTGCCTCTCCCTTCCACACAGCTGCACAGGCTTTCTCTCACTCTCTCTGTCAAAAAAAAAAAAGTAGTCATTCTCAGCTTCTAGAGGCTTTCTGTATTCTCTGGTTGTTGGCACCCTTCATCTACAAAGCTAGCATTGTGGGACAAGCTATTTTCCTACTTGGAATCTCTCTGATCTTCTTTCTGCTTCATCTCTCCTGCTTTCTCTTCCATCACATCTCTGTTGCTTGCAGCCAGGAAAGGTTCTCTGGCTCTAATGCTCCATCTAATTAGATTGGACCCTCTCAGATAATCTATATTTTAAGGTCCACATCCTTCTTTATATCTGCAAAATTCTGAGATTAAGAGCATCCTCTAAGCAACAATTGATGACTCTGACAGATCTGCTCTTCACTTTGCAGAAAACTTTCCCTAAGTCTATGGAGGTCAAAACCTGTCTTCTTTTGTAAATTAGGGGAGGAGAGGGAAAATGTAGAAAGTACAAGTTTAAATCTAATACTTTGGTATATCTTTTCCTAGTAAATCTTTAAATCCAGCAAAGAAAATGCATTTCCTAGTTTGGTGACAACTCCCCTCATAAAAGTTTGACATGAGTTGATGGACAGAGTCAGATTCTTCAGAAGAGTCATTTCCACAGAAATGGCAGTGTTGCTGAGTAGGTATTATTTTTTCCAAGCTCCTGAACTTCTTTATTCAGGCAATCTGAGTACCCATAACAGGAACATTTTTTGTCTATTCCCTTGGAGACACAATTTCAATTTGAGGGTTATCCTTTATATAAACCCTAACCCAATCACAGCTCATTTGCACTATTTTCATAGGTCTGGTTAGATCTCCCACAACCAGACAGGTAGCAGGGAATGACTTTAGCCTAAAGACATCCATGTGAGGATTAAACTTCCAATTTTGAATGGCCTCTGGGATGGTTCCCCAATCTTTAGCCATATTTTCTTTTCTTAAGCTTCTGCCACCTTTTTTATTTTATTTTTTATTATTATGTTCAGTTAGCCAACAAACAGTACATCATTAGTTTTTGATGCAGTGTTCAATGATTCATCAGTTGCATGTAACACCCAGTGCTCATCACAACACGTGCCCTCCTTAATACCCATCACCCAGTTAACCATATTTTCTTTATCCCTAAAGTTTCTGTCACTGAAGCATGAATTTTTCTAAAAGCATTAAATCCTTAAAGACTTGACTGCTTAGGCTTTCCAAAAGTCATTTGCATATTTTGGCTATAAAATTTAAATTTTGGCAGTGGCCTTCACCAGTATTGATGGGTACATTCTCCCAAGACAGGTGCATGTTCCATAGAAGATCATTTTCATCATGAGAAAAGACTTCTCTCACAGCTTTTTTCTTTCTTTTTTTTTTTTTAAAGATTTTTTATTTATTTATTTGAGAGAGAGAGAATGAGAGACAGAGAGCATGAGCAGGAAGAGGGTCAGAGGGAGAAGCAGACCCCCCGCTGAGCAGGGAGCCCGATGCGGGACTCGATCCCGGGACTCCAGGACCATGACCTGAGCCGAAGGCAGTCGCCCAACCAACTGAGGCGCCCCTCACAGCTTTTTTCAATGTATATCTCTAGTCTCTTGTGATTTTTTCCTGGGTTGCAGGAGGTGGGCCACCTGGACCATTGTATGCTCCTCTCTTTTCAGGAATAAGATAACCCATCTTTTAGGAATTCAAAATGTTAAAGAGATACTTAAACTTCACCTATTATATCTTTTCTTAATAGTTTTTTTGTTTGTTTCTGATGACTACCTTATATCCTTTTAGGGTTATTAAAGCTTTCTGAAGAACTATGTCCTTTTCCATCCCTTTTCCATTTTAATTTCAGTGACTGATAATCATCTTCTATTTTATGAATACCTAGTGTTTTATTTAATTAATTTTTAATTTTGCTATTATAAACATTGTTATGTTCAGTATCATTGTAAGTATATCCTCAAGATAAATTAATTTATTTATTGAGATAAATTCCTGGAAATCATGAAGTGAAAGAATACACTCAATTCTGCAGTTTTTAATTTGTGTTCCCAAATGTTTCTCCAGAAATATTAAACCAAGCTTCACTCTCACCGACTAGATAAGCAGGTCCATTTTCTATGAACTCTTTTTTTTTTTAAGATTTATTTATTTGAGAGAGAGAGAGAACTCAAGCACAAGTGGGGAGAAGGGCAGAGCAGGTGGGAGAGAGAGAATCTCCAGCAGACTCTCCACTGAGCATGGAGCGTACTTGAGGGTGGGAGGTGGGCCTCGATCCCAGGATCCTGAAATCTTGAGATCCTGAGATCATGACCTGAGCCAAAATCAAAAGGTGGATGCTTAACCAACTGAGTCACCCAGGCGCCCCTTCCATGAACTCTTAAACACAACGCTTAGAATTAAAAAGCTACATTGTATTTTGTTTTTACCTAATTTTATGTCATTATTATTTTACTTTTGATGTTATGAGCAGTGGGAACTTGATGAATGTTCTTATTATTTTTTTAGAGAAAAAAAAAGATGCAACCAAATTTCAGGAGACTCTGACTTCAGCTTTAATAAATTCCTTCCTTTTTATATATATTCCAATAAAACAATTAAGTAAAAAATCCCATACGCTCTAATTGTATATAAAAGTTAAAAACTAATTTACTGCAATAAATAAATAAGTAGATAAATAAATAATCTATGGTATGCAATTCATTTGAACTTGCTTCATAGTAAGAGCAGTAGCAATAAACCATGGAAGAAATTTTTTATTTTGCTTTGTCTTTTAAGTTTTTGCTATCTTTGTTTCAATTTGCACAGTGCTACAATTAAGCCCTTGAATTCAGTTATTGTCAACAGGGGCACTAATCATAAAATAAAAGATGATGTTTGATTAATTATATGCAGGTGGAATTCTATTTATGTTTGGTTACAGTTACCTGAAGCACCTGAAAGAGGGACTTGGCAAATGGCAGTTTGTGCAGGCTTGGAAATAACAATATTAATATTATAGCTTTTTTCTTTTATAGTTTTTGAATAATTAGAGACTATTCTGGATGATGATCTGGAAGTTAATTGAGAGTGATGGATTGCAAGGTAATGTTGAACATTCAGGGTCTGAACATCATAATCTCCTGAGACTGGAGGTACTTAAGAGGGTATTATAAAAAGTAATAGCATAAAAACTGTAAAGTGAAAGGTAAAGGTAAAATATTAGACTTTCAAAGGCGGATCGTAAGACAATGCAGAATCGGTGATCTCTTGCCAGGTTTGTCTGTTGTGTGGGAAATCCTAAGAGGAAACATGCATAGCCTGCAATGTCAAAAGGAAAGATGCAGTGTTTAAAATTTAGTGACGAGTGTTGCCTCTTCTAAATGACTTTTTTTTTTTGCTTTGTAACTTTTAAAAATGTTTTATCTCTTTCTTAGAAGTCTCCAAGGCAAATATCTGAATCTATATTTTTTGTGTATTCCCTAGTCGTCAGGCACCCTCCAGTTTAGCTCTTTGTCTTATATAACCATCAGGTAGAAATTACACCCCAGTCCGGAACACTAAATGGTTTACTCACATCCACAACATAGGAGGAACAGAGCTGAGATATCAGCAAAAGTTTATGGGATTTCAAAGCCCACCCTCATTTTATTAAGTCATAAAGGCAAATACCCAAGAATGTGTTTTAATTTTTTTAAAGTTCCTATTTCAGACTTTAAATAATTCATGTCAATCTGAGAATGATAAATCTATCAATACCAAAAACATATTATTGCTAAAAAGGTTGTCCTACTCTTGAGGGACAACTACATGTTGTATCTACTTGTGATGAGGTAGGAGCATATAACCAAACAAATTCTTCAACTGTCATCAAAATAAAGTCCAAGCATGATTTTTTAACCTGCTTTCTTCTGTCACTACCTACCTCATACTCCATTCATGCTGTAAACCAGCCATGATTTCACAGGTATTTTCTCTTTCCTAGGGCTAAAACATTTGCCTCTCTGACCATCAGACATGTTCTATCCACTGTTCGTGTGGTTGACTTCTACTTATCTTTATTTTTGTTTCTTCCTGAGATAGTCACCCCTTTCCTATGGTAACATTCCATACACACCCCTATTGTACCACAACTATATTGTACCATACTACACTGTATTCGAATTTTCTGTCCACTTCTCTGCCTTTCACAATAGAATTTGCATGGTTGAAGGGCAGAAGATTCCCTTAATTACAACTGTAATCTACATTGATTAGGGCCAGATATTACACACACACATACATTGATTTAATGAATTATTCCTAAGTAAGCAGGTCAAACCAATTTTCCTAAAATAAAAAAGATACCCTCTCTATTAATGTTTCCACTATGTTTTATACTATATGTCTTTCAAGTCTAATCACTCACAGTGACTTTTGATTCATTCATCTCCTTTATTCTCCTTAAACAATGGTGGTCTGTTAAAATTCTGTTGTTGTTGCTTATTACCCTGGCCTCTACTCCTGTCTAGTTTTATCAGAGAATGTTTAGATTACACTGTAAGTTTTATTGCTGGCTTTTCCCCACTTCAGGCTTTTCCCTTTATTATCAATCCTAAAGAGTTAAGCCAGAGAATAATTTCTTGGGTGAGAGATGAAACAGCTGAGGGAGGTCTCAAAGACTGAACCAGACTTTTTCATAGACATGTTGGACCACATTATTCTGGTAAGGAAAGCCATGATGGAGCAAATTTACTTTGGGTTGGGTACCCCCTCCCCAAAAGCCCTAGGAACACACATGAACTAGAAGGAAGCTTCAATTGGTTCCATCTCTGAAACTGGATGAAGATGATCTTGCACTGAAAGTGTTAATAGAAGCAGACATAAATTCTACCTAGAGAACAATAATATCATCATAGGTCTCAAAGTTCTACAAACACTTATTACAACTATAATGGCTTGTATGAAGTAAAACATGTCCATGCAGATGAGAAGATAATACCACCTGAATGAAAACCAACATGAAAAAAAAAGGAAGATTTGACCCATAGGGGTTACTGATAGTGGAATTATCAGTTACAGAGTTGCACATGTTGATCAGTGCCTGCTTGAAATAATAGTTCCATTGGAACACAGTTGAATTGGTGAGATGCTATTTTAGTTACGAAAGGTGACTTTTGATACCAGAATGAAGTGAGTCAGCCAAGTAAATATCTAGAAGGAGAACATTCTAAATCCTAGAATTTAGATATGTAAGGCCCTTATGTAGAAAACAAAAGGAGTGGGGATCTCTTAAAAGTAGGCTAGTGTGGCTGCATCAGAGTGAATGAGGAGGATACTTCACAGACATAGTCAGGGGCCAAATCAGGCAAGGCTTTGTAGAACACGGTAAGGAGTACTGGGTTTCTTCTCAACGTGATGGGAATCTTATGAAGGCATGGAACCTGATTTGTCTCGTGTTTTTTTCAAGAATATCGTATGTGGAGAAAGACTATAGAGCCAGGGTTCCTCAACCTGAGAAGCATTGACATTCTGATCCAGGTAAGTTTTTATTGTAGAGGGCTGTCCCTTGCACTGTATGGTGGTTAGCAGCATCCCTGGCCCTTACCCAGTGGATACTGGCAAGACCCTTTAAGTTGTGACAACCAAAAGGGTCCACAGACTTTGCCCAATTTCCTTGGCAAGAAGGAGGGCACAATCACTCCCAGCTGAGATACCCTGCTATAAAGATCAAGAATGGAGGTAAGAAGATGTTTGAGAAGGTGATTTCAGGTGTGCCAGTAAGATGTTGGCCTGATCTAAGAGAGTAGTGGTAAACATAATGAAAGCGGTTGGATTGAGATGTATTCTTAAGGTAGAGAGGACAGGTCAAGATGCTACTGAATGTGGAATAGGAAGAGAAAAGCTTTGGAGTGGAATTAAGAATCTTACACTTTTATTCTGCTATAGACCACTTTGTCAGTTTGATGAAGCCCACAGACCTTTCTCAGAATATTATTCAATAAATATATATTATTAAAAACAAAATCAAATATACCAAAATGAAGTTGCAGTATTGTAATTTATAAGAAATATGTATTGGGGTGCCTGGGTGGCTCAGCCGTTGAGTGTCTGCCTTCGGCTCAGGTCATGATTTCACGGTCCTGGGATTGAGTCCTGCATCAGGCTCCCTGCTCGGCGGGAAGCCTGCTTCTCCCTCTCCCACTCCCCCTGTTTGTGTTCCTGCTTTCACTATCTCTCTCTCTCTGTCAAATAAATAAATACAATCTTTAAAAAAAAAGTTTACCTAAAATTTGGAACGCCTGATTTTGGGATACTTTAAAAAAAAAAAAAAAAGAAATACGTATTTCATTCAGATGACCAAAATATATTTCTCCTGTATATTTGGTCTCCCTTCATGGTTCCTGGCTCACAGCTCCTAAACCCTTGAAATTTCCTAAGTGATAAAAGCAATTGGGAGCACCTTTTGTTACAATATTTGATCCTGAGCTCAGTTCTTGAAATCTGATTCTAGGCCATAAAGGTAAATGATGTCTTGTTATCCATAATAAGCCCCTGTCCACCACAACTGGTGGGTTAATGTTAATGAGGTGACTTTTGGAAAGCATCTAAGGTTGGGAGCTGGTTGCCAGAGGACAGTGGAACTTGTAGTCCCTCTCCCTGATTTCCTGGGAGCGGAGAGGGGCTGGAGGTTAAATAAATCACCAGTCGCCAATTATTTAATAAATCATACCTATGCAATGAAGCCTCCATAAAAACCCAAAACAACTGGATTCAGAGAGCTTCCAGGTTGGTGAACATGTGTACATTAAGTGAGAGTGGCTCAGAGAGAGGATGGAAGCTCTGCACCCTTTCCTCATACCTTGCCTTATGCATCTCTTCCATCTGGCTGTGCTTGCATTATATCCTTTTACAATAAACAGGTGACCTAGTAAGTAAGACGTTTCTCTGAGTTTCCACTCCAGCAAATTAACTGAACCCAAGGTTCAGAGCTACAGGCACAGGTAAAAAAAAAAAAAACCTGGACTTGCAATTGGCATTCTGAGTTGAAGGGGATTGTAGGACCCTCCAATCTGCAGCTGGTTGGTCAGAAGCATAGGTAACAAACATGTGACTGGTCTGGGAGGTGGTGGTGAGGGAGGAGTCTTATGAAACTAAGACTTTAACCTGTGGAGTGTGATGCTATCCCAGGTAGAGAGTGTCTGAATTGAATTGAATTTTTAGACACCCGCCTGTTTACTGAGAACTGCTTGTTATTGGCCTGGGGAACACCCCTCTTCCTACACAGTGGAATTAGGTCCAAGAGCCTAACATACCAGGAGAACATGAAGAGCAATTTTATCAGAAAACAAACTATGTTCCTACAATTTCTACACTCTTTTATGTTACAGAAGCAAGCTCTGCACTCTTTTATGCTCTGACCATAAAAACTGTTTTATAGGCTTTACTGTCATTTTTTTTCTCACAGTTTATTTTTTTATAATCACATATTTTTAACCAAAGCATTGAATTCATAGCCCCTCAACTGAGAAAATATGAATCTCTGAGATGGCACAGATTTTAATCACTAAGTCATTATTATTTGCTATAAAACAGTAAAAATTGACTTCATTCTTTTCAGACTTTTAAATGACAACCAGAAAGAACTTGAGGCTCTGATATACTAAAAAATGCAATATTCTTTGTTACCTTAAGCTTTCAGCAATTCTCACCAATCTGTAGCAATATCGAATACTGAATTCCAGGAAAATTTCAACTTAAGCTACCCTGCTTCATTGTCAGGTGATTGCCTATTAGGAGAAAAATCTTGCAGACATTGGCATATGAATTTAAATGAAACTTCCTGGTGATCGTTGCAACTTAGAAGCAACACCTGCTGCCCTTTTGAAATAATTTACTTCCTTTCTTGGGTTTCTGTGGGCCCTGTTCAATGAGCTAGAGACAGATGCTTCTATCAGCCCCAAAGCTCCTTTTCTATTTCCTCATTTGATTCTCCCCTTGAACTAAGCTTGATTCTTGTGTTGGCGCTAAGATTTGAAAAATTTATCAGTGAAGTTAGAGTGGATACTCTGGATTGGCGAACTCACCAGATAGGGCTGTGTCTTAGAATCATAAGTCCTACTCTTTCACTTCGGCAATTTTCTCTGTTTAAGATGAATCCAATAATCCTCTCTGATAAAATTAAATATTTAAATGATTTATAAGCAATCCAGTGCTAAGCAAATAATAAATATGATTATTGCTTGATAGGAGAGCTTGATCACAGATAATCATTTTGTCTGGGCAATGGGAGATGCTTACAAAAATAGAATCTGAATTAAAACTGTCCTGGTTTTGGGTCCTCCGGATGATCTTGAATAAATTACCTTGCCCATTAAAATCAATTATTTTGTGTTCAGAATGTGGATACCTCCGTTATGTGGTAGATGAAGGTAAAAATAATGTAAAAACAGCAGAGTGCTTGGCACATTGGAAAATCTTATTAGTAATCACATTATTAATTAACTTAATGAAAGTTATTTCTCCAATCTTGTTAAAACTTAAAACACTATATTAGAATTTATTATTAAATTTTGAATTCACTTACATTTCTTAAGTCATGAGCATTAGAAAGGTTGTTAAGCCACTTAAACATTAAATTCCTTTTTGTCTTTTTGGACCAAATTAGTCTTCTATCCAAGATCCCTTTCTCAAAGGAAATTCAGACAAGGAAACTTAATGACCTCAGTGGATGCTATTTTCACCCTAGGAAAAATTTCAATCAGTACACTAGAGAGGTGGTTTTTACATTTGTTGCTGTTGCTATTTGTTTTGTACAGATCAATCAGAGAAAAACTCATTTCCTGAATATTAGATTCACCTTGTTAAAAATCTGTTTACAAATCTTTGACAGCATTAAAGGTCATTAACATGACTAATTGTAAGACAACACAAGAATGGATATGATCAAGAGGAACGATGCTTCCAATCGGCTTTCAAAAAAATAGAAGAGGATAGGAGTTCTTCTCCCCACTTCTAGTAAACTGAGACAGACACACACACAAGCGCACACACTCACACATATATTTAGTTCTATATGTACAATGTTTATTAACAGACAAAACATGTAAAGAAATGGGTTCTTCAGCAGAATGTAGTGTGGTACACTTGCATTTGTAATTGAAAGGTGCCTCTCACGGTGTGTCATGTATTAAATGTTGTGCAATTTGGTTGGGGGAAAGTATTGAACTCACTCATGCACTCATGTAACACTAGGAAGAAATTATATTATTTTATTTTTTGAGCTATATAATGAGCCCAATATATTCTTGCTCACTGAGACAAAACTTCTAGTGAAGTCTTAAGTCAGTTGGAGAGTTATTACAAATTTACCAGCAAGGGTATGTGGAAAAATGAGGCTCCTCAAGTGAAATGCAGTAATAATTATGACCATTAAGTTTAAATCATAATTTACTTTATTTCTATGAATTTAGTGGTTATTATTTTATGAAAAAATGGAATAAATTTATTAATGTCTTTCTTAAAGGCAAAAAATTAACATGTGCATTTAACATTTTAAATCTTCCAAATAGACAGGTTTTGCTAGTTGGAGCTCACTGAATGAATTGTTCAAGGTCAAATAATGAGCAATTTATAGAATCATGATTTATATATTTATTCATTTTTCCAGCTTTATTACTGTATAATTGACAAATAAAATTGTATATATTTAAAGTATACAATGTGATGATTTGGCATATGTATACATTGTGAAATGATTACCAAAATCAAGTTAATTAACATGTCTACCAACACACATAGCTCTATTTCTCCCTCAATTTGGTGAAAATGCTAAAGACCTACTCTCTTAGCAAATTTCAGGTATAAAATACAGTATTACTAGGGTGCCTGGCTGGCTCACATGGTAGAGTATGTAACTCTTGATCTTGGGATTGTGAGTTTGAGCCCCACGTTGGGTGTAGAAATACTTAAAAATAAAATATTTAACAAATACAGTATTACTTATTACTATGAGGTATTAAATCCTCAGAACTTATTCATCCTATAACTAGAAGTTATACCCTTTGACCAACATCTCCTCAATTCTCCTACCCCCAAACCACTGGCAATAACCTTTCTATTTTTATGAGTTCGTTTTTATGAGTTTATTTAGGTTATTTCTGTATCTTGGTTATAGTGAATAATGCTGCAGTGAACATTAATGTGCAAATATCTATCCAAAATATTTACCCAGAGGTGGGATTGCCAGATTTTTTTGTAGTTCTATTTTTAATTTCTCAGGGAATACTGTTTTCTATAATGGTTGCACCAGTTTACATTCCTGGTAACAAAGAGCAAGGGTTCCCTTTTCTCAACCTCCTCACCAACTTTTTGGTAATAGCCATCTAAGAGGTATTAGGTAGTTTTGATTTCGCTGATGATTATTGATGTTGAGCACCTTTTGATATACTTGTTGGCTCTTTATATATCTTCTTGAAAGAAAAGTCTATTCATTTCATTTACTGATGTTTAAATTGGATTATTCTTTTTTGCTATTGAATCATATGAGTTTCTTATGTATTTTAGATATTAACCCCTTATCAGATATGTGGTTTATAAATATTTTCTCCCAGTATTTCTTTATTGATTTCTGTCTGGATGATATATCTTGTTGAAAGTAGGATACTGAAGTCTCTTACTACTATTGCATTGCTATCTCTTTCCTTGTCACTTCTGTTCAAATTTGCTTAATAAATGTGGTACCTCATTGTTGGGTGGGTATATATTTATAATTCTTGTATCATCTTAACAAATTGACTTTTATCATTGTATAATGACTTTCTTTGTCTCTTGCTACAATTACTGAGTTTTAGTCTATTTTGTCTGATCTAAGTATAGCTACCTCTGTTCTCTTTTGGTTTCCATTTATATGGAATATCTTTTCTCATCCCTTCATTTTCATCCAATGTGTGTTCTTAAAGCTGAAGTGAATCTCTTATAGGTGGCATACGATTGGGTCTTTTTAAAAATCCATTTAGCCACTCTACGTTTTTTGGTAGGATAATTTAATCCATTACATTAAAAGTAATTACTAATAAGTAAGGTCTTACTATTACCATCTTATTAATTATTTTCTGGATAATTTTAGTTCCATTGTTCCTTCTTCTCTTACTGTCTTCCTTTGTGATTTGATGACTTTTCTCTAGTAGTATGCTTTGATTCCTCTCTCTTTATTGTTTGTGTATCTACTATAGGTTTTTGCCTTGTGGTTACCATGCAGCTTGAATACAACCTCTTACAGTTGTAAGAATCTATTTTAAGCTTAGAATTTAAATTTGATCACATACAAAAACTCTACCCTTTCCTCCCCTCATATTTTATGCTTTTGTTATCATAGTTTACATCTGTTTATACTGTTGTCATTAACAAATTATTGTAGCTATTACTAGTTTTAATACTTCTGTCTTTTAATCTGTATACTAGAGTTATGTGATTTAACACACTATTACAGTATCAGAGTATTCTGAATTTGATTCTATATATATATCTTTGCTAGTGAGTTTTACACTTTCATACATTTTCATGTCACTAATTAGTGGCCATTCATTTCAACTTGAAGAATGCCCTTCAGTATTTTGTAAGGCAGGTCTAATTATTTGTCTGGGAAAGCCTTTATCTCTCCTTCATTTATAAAGGGAGTCAAGCATTCTTGACTGCAGATTTTTCTTTCAGCACTTTGATTCCACTCTCTTCTGGCATGTAACGTTTCCACTGAGAAAACTGCTAGTAGCCTTATAGGATATCCCTTGTAAGAGATTAGTTTCTTTTTTCTTGCTGCTTTCAAAATTCTCTCTTCATCTTTGATTTTTGATAGTTTTATTATAATGTGTCTTAGTGAAGTCCTCTTTGGGTTGTATCTGTTTGGGGACTTATATTTTTTTTAAGATTTTATTTATTTATTTGACAGAGAGAGAGACAGTGAGAGAGGAAACACAAGCAGAGGGAGTGGGAGAGGGAGAAGCAGGCTCCCCACTGAGCAGGGAGCCCGATGTGGGGCTCGATCCCAGGACTGACCCAGGCACCCCTATTTGGGAACTTATGAACATCATGTACACACACACACACACACACACAGCAGGAAGGAAGTGCTTAAAAACAAAATAGTAAAAGTAATTTATAGCTATCATGATCATAAATATATATATTTTTATTTATAATTTATTTATAAATTATATTTTAATATAATTTTATAAATTATATATATACATAAATTCTCTCACTTTTAAAAGCAGTCGGGTTCTGTCCTTCAGTGTCTCCTGATCTGTACACATTTATTTGTAGACCACTGGTTTGAATCTTTCTTTCAGGGAAAATCATTACCAAAATCATTTAGAAATTCTGAAGTGTTGCCTAAGGGGCCATATCTCCCTCTCTGTTTCCTTGGGCATTTCTTGTATTTTGCTTCCACAAACCCAAAGCAGCTTTAGATGCCAGTCTTGATTCCCTCCATCTCTGGCCACCCTCCTGAGGGATGGTCTGCACCAAAGAGTCTCTGCTTTGAACCTCCATCCTGTCTTTGCTGATGTCTTGTTTGTGCAAGTAGACTCTATTTCTTCTTTATTTTTAACTCCATCCTTTCTGCTGACTCCTTTCTCTCAGCATGTGATCATATTTGTGTTGTATTTTTTCCTTAGGTTAAAATAAGCAAACCTTTCCATGAACTTATGTCTAGTTCATTCACTTCAAAGTCAAGCTCCTGAGTTCTAGAATTCTCTTGATATATATAAATATATATATCTACCACATAGAATTCACCCTTAATTCACTTCAGATGAGCTTCTACTAGTATTTTCAGTGTGAAATTTCTTATTAATAATATCATTAAACTTCTAATTGCTCAACTCCTTGGATGCTCCTGCCTTTTTCTCAAATTCTAATATATCTGATACTAGATCTGGAGCATCTTCCACCTCGAGATACTTTATGAAAAGTCACACACCATAAATTAGCCTTTTATTAAAGGGGTAATAATACATAATGACTATGTATAGGCACACTGTTGTATGATTTGTTCCTCAGAATATCTCCTTGGCATTGAATTATTAGTCATCTTTGATACTGCTGACTAACGTATTCATGAGATGCATTCTTCCTCATCATGTTTCTATCACTTTTGGGTCCTGAAGTCCTAGGTTGGGTCCAGACTTATTTATCTCTACTCTTTCCCCACCCCCAACTGATCCCAGAGATTTAACATGAATCCTAGCTACAAATGTCTCCTTCATCCTTTAAATCTATCTTCCCAATTGCCCAGATTAGAGCACTGCAAAGTGAAGTACAATCACCAATTGTGTCTCTTTTTGATATTCCCACAAAGAAGTGCCAGGTCTTTTTTGTTTTATCAGTTTCTCTATAAATAACAAGGAGACAACAGTGGTCTGCATAACATCAAAAGCAGCAGCAATAACAGTAACTATAAATAGGTGAGATAACACAGTTTTTTAAATTCTTAACACAGTGTAGTGATGATTTCCTCAGATCAAGAAACTAAGTTTCTGGATGCCCTTGTAAAGTAAATTGTATGAAGGCAACTGTCATTTTTTCATGCAAACTGTCACAAAAATATTTTTGTCTCCAAGAAGGAGATCCTGCCCTTCGCAACAACATGGGTGGAACTAGGGGACATTAAGCTATCTAAAATAAACCAGGAGTGGGGATGGGTAGATGCCCAAAGGGTACAAAGATGCAGCTACGTAGAATGAAAAAAGCATAGAGATCTAAGGTATAGTCTATAATATTGATAACTACAGTCAATAATACTGTATTGAATACCAGTAATTTGCTAAGAGAATAACTTTCAGACACTCTTACCACACATACACACAAAAATAACTATGTGAGAAAATGAATATGTTAATTAGCTTAATGTAGAAATCATTTCACTATGTATATTTATATCAAATCATAAAGTTTAAATATATACAACTAAAAAACAAACTTGGTCTCTGGATTAACCCATTTCACCAGGCAATATAGTCTACCCAGTTTGCTCTCCTATAGGTACTGTTTCTCTTTATATATAATTTTGGTGCATCTGATTCTTCATTCAAAGACACAATTCAATGACAAGTAGGAAATGATGGTAGAAGACAAAGTAAACTTTTTAATAATTTATGATATGTTAAGATGGCATTCACATGTCCTCTATTGCTTTTATTTTATTTTATTTTATTTTAGTGAACAAAAGCACTTGTGAGTGTATATGTGTATATGGATGCAAATTTGTGTGTCTATACATTGGCTTTAAATTATTCATGAGCAATCCCTATTCAAAGGTTATTTTCCAAACTTGATTATTTTCATCATTAAATTCTATGTCCTTTGGGCAAACTCAAACCTAAACCTTCATAGTCTGACTCAAAATAGTACCCTCCTTCTCCTGCATTTCTTTTCCTTCTGCTTTCCTTTCTTCATCTCATCCCTCTAGCCCAACCCTCCAACCTTGCCAGCTCCAGGCCACAAGTTACAATGGGAATTTTGTTAATATAACTTTCACAGATAGAATGAAGTTAGGGGGAAATTAGTTTTAAATAAATTATTTAAAACCTATATAATAAGCATTTTGGGTAACAGCCATTCTAACTTGAAAATCTGAATACATTTTTATGTAAAAATACTATTTATTTATCTGATATGTAATGACTATTTAATTTTTTAGAATGGTCTAGGAAGCTAGCCATATCTTCTATGGTTGCTCCTATGGCAAAATAGCTTATGAGCTCCCAATAACTATTAGCCTTTGGGACTTTCTCCTGTGAATCAGCACATACTGTTTCTTTACATGGAATTCCAAACTTCCTGTTCCTAGCAATACCACTTCCTCTCATTTTTCAAGACTCTTCAATACCACTTTTACTTTGTTGACTTGATTTTTGCTTATAATATATATTTACTGGCTTTGAAATGCATCCAAAACAGAACAAAGTTTCTTCAATGTATGACTTTCAATCTCTCTAGAAAGTATAGCACTTATTCAATTTGTTAACTTAGGAAAAACAACTGAGAGGTAAATTTATTTGTGAGAGGGTTCATATATTTATGAAGATACATTCATTCTTTAAAGGTTATTTTCTGCAAAGTAAGATATAGTATTCCTTCCTGTGTTCAGCCCTCTATGCAAAAGAGGTCTTTCCCAGTCTTAGGACTAAGTGCTGTCATACAGCTAGGAAAGGTATAAATGAGATTTTTTTTCATTTCTAACTTCTGATCTTTTAAGCATTTTCATAGGCAATGATAATAACCTTCACATTCATGGGGTACTGAAATAACATATAGGTAAAACTAAGTTACTTCTTTCTATGAAAGAATTCTGCCTTAGCAGAAAGGCAGTGGGTCTCCAAATCAAACATTGGTTTATAATCCAGCTCTGATGTGCCCTGGATATAAGAGATTTGGATATTTAACTTCAGTAGGCCTTGGTGTCCTCACGTTGGTAATGTTGGTCCTTCCTCATACATATGTAATTAGGAAATAATAAATTACTTAAAACCTATATAATAAGCATTTAAGAATGTTGTCTATAATTATTATATATAAAGAACCATAGAATACTAGCATTCTATAAAGAACAGCTGTAAGTAACCACAACGATAAGTATGTAGATTAGTTCTACTTCATGGAACACCACATAAATAGGAACATTTCAGTATCTTTTATTCATTAATTCTCCCTCTCTTTAACATAAAATATTACATTAACACCTACTATGTGCCAGGCAATGTGCCAAGTTCTAGGCGTACATTGGTAAATGAAACAATTGTGATTCCTAACCTCATACAGCTTAGGCTCTGGACTTTGTATTTCTTCAGTTTTCAAGTTTCCTTAACTGTTCAGTTAAAATATATGCTTTGTTTTTCAACTAAAAATTATGATATTTTTCATTTTTATTTATCTTAGACTGCTCAGAGTAGACTGACTTTTGGAACTGTCCTATGCAAATCATGGGCTATTGATGTGGTAGGTAACTGTCTCTCCAATATGCTCACACAGTTCTATGTAATTCTTCATTACAGTATAATTACACTAGCTTACAATGACTAGCCCTGCTTGAAAATAAGCTTCTTTTATGTAGGGGCTATATTTTACATTTGCTTTTCATTATTAGCACCTGCCATAATACACATAATAGGCACTCAATGGATTTTGAATGAGTAAATTAATCCCTCCAGGTATAGCCCCATTATTTCCATTATGGGCTGAATATTCACACTTCATCTTGAAACACTAATGTATGAGGAAAAAATGAACTTTTGCAAATTCAGGGATCAACACTGATGATATTTTAAATTCACTTGGACCAAATCTGAGTAAGGAAATGTAAGAAATTAAAGAGTAACAGGTATAAGTGTTGAGTCGGTTGTCATATTATCTAGGAATTTTAGAAAATCAATAGTCTCAATTAACCAAGCCCTTACAGTCAGAAAAGGTGACCCTGAGTACAAACTGCTATTGTGTGACAGAGACAACGTGATGAATTTGACTCCCTAATAATCCCCTAAACACACTACAGATCTTCAGTTGTTTTCCTAAGAATTATTAGACACCTATTAAGGAAGATGGTGAAATAAAGCAATATGAGCCTCATCTCTCATCCTTGCTTAACCTACTTATAATCTTTAAGTATATAAATAACTGAACAGAAACAGGACCAAAAGGAGAGAAACCAGAGTGCTTAGGAAACTTTCATGATATATACCATCTACTAAAGAGTTCAGAGTTGGAAATAGAGCATAATTTTGGCTTTTCTGTAATTTTTGTCATTTATAGGCATAGCATATACTGATAATTTTGGATACATTATATTAAAATATGCCATAAACTATTAAATATTAATTTGTTCTCTCTCTTTTTAACATTATATACATTATTTAAATAATGTATTATTTATACAGTCCTCATAGTAGTCCCAGTACAATCTATTGGATGTGGAATATTTTACAAACAAGTCCTATTGTCATTATTACAATACTGGCTTTGTCTTCTAGAATTCTTAAAATATCAAGCAGATAAGGAAAAATCCAAGAAACCAAATTTTAATGGTGCAGAACCAAGACTTTCAACTAAAGTGTTTTTGCAAATGTTCCCACTTGCATTTGGAGGATCTGCATTTTAACTAAAAATGCCTATTAGCATGGTGTGATGTTTTCATTTGAAACATACAATTTTTCCCAGGGAAAATACACATCAAATCACATTAACTGCATGTTGCTAGACATAGAAAACTAAAGTAAATAGTGTATAATGCAAATAAATTGAAATAGGCTAGAGATTATTGGTGGTGGGAAAATGAAAATTAATATATTTATTAATATTAATATATTAACATAAAATATATTTATGTTTTAAGAAACATATAGTTCTTATTGTAGGGAATGTGTTTTACCTCTCTATAGTGAAGGAGTGAAAAACAAAAAGAAACAAGAATAACATAGTACCCCATATAGGACTATGTAATTGTAACAATAAGCTAGTGGTGTCTAACAAATCACCCCAAAACTTAGTAGCTTAAAACAAGAACCATGTAGTTTACTCAAAATTCTGTTGCTCTGCTTGCCAGTGTGCTTGGGTCACTAATGTGGCTGTAGAATCTAACAATTTGGTTGGGCTAGATGATAAAAAATGGTCCCATTCACATGTTGGTGCTAGCTGTAGGCTGGGCCTTTTTTCTCCAACAATTTAGTCCTAGCCTGGCTTTTTCATATGTTGACAGCATTCTAAGGAAGCAAGACCCAAGGTGCAAATGCTCTTCAAGCCTCTGCTTCTGGCATGTTTGCTGACATCCCATTAGCTGCAGCAAGTCATCTGACCAAGCCCAGGAGCAGTGTGGCTGGGGACTACACAAGGGCATGGATAAAGAGAAGAGTCATTCATTGCTGCCATTATTGTTAACACTTCAACATGATAATTTATCAGTACATATGTCTAATATATTCCTACTATCATCTATGCATGTGGGTAGGTAGTAAGGGTAAGGATATAGTAAATAAAAGCCATAGAGGCCATAACAAAGTGAGAATTTTCTACCTTTAACCTCCAAACAACTCAGGGAAATAATTAATCATCACATCTCCTCCCAAATTGCATACTTATTGGCCATCTTTCTTCATTCAAAGGAAATCAAAACCTCTAAGCCACTATATTAACAAATGCTTGAGAAGGCTTGTAAGATAATAAAATCTTAGAAAGATAGTCTTTTTGAAAAGTAATGCTGTCACCAATTTATACAGGGTTCACCAAGTTCAGTCCCTTCATGATGAATGGCAAGTGCTTCATCACTCAGGAGTGGTGACTTCAGAGTTAGGTTCATACTGAAATTAGTCTCCAAGCTCCTTTAAAAAAAAAAAAATCAAGAATAGTTTAGTTTAATTGAATATAATATGTCCCATTCTACATGCACTTTGTAAATATTATATGTAATTTTTGTGGCCCAGAGTCCTTAGTGCCTTGATTGGAGAGGTTTCATCAATGGCCTCACAGCAAGATCTTTTCAGTTAATCATTCCAAAACACAATTGAAAATTCTAACCCTAGGAATCATGCAGGCAGAAAGTAAAAAGGGGGACTAAAGATTGGTTCTACCACTGGCTCACTCTCTGTCCAGCCTTGAGGTACTATCTTTGTTTCATTGACCATTTGTTTCTTCTTGTATGAAATGCAGGGGTAAAAGGAAAGGTGGGCAGGATAAGTCTGGGTTGAATCCAAGCTGAATCATACTAAGGAAGCAAGATTATGTTACTGAAGTTTGCTAAGGATTACTGATGGAAGAAATAATGGTACAGTTACCAACATGATGTATTGCTGTGGTTTGAATATTTGTGTTCCCCCAAAATCCATGTGTTAAAATCCTAATACCTAGGTGATATTATTAGGATGTAGGGCCTTTGGGAGGTACTTAAGTCTTGAGGGTAGAGCCTCATGAATGTGATTAGTTTGCATAAGAGAGAACCCAAGCCTCCCTAGTCCCCTTCCATCATGTGAGGACACAATGAGAAGATCCTGGCTGTGAACCAGGAACAGAGCGCTCACCAGAATGTGAACCTGCTGGCACCTTGATCTTAGAGTTCCCAGCTTCCAGAACTGTCAGAATTAAATTTTCATTGTTTATGGGTTATTTAGTCACTGGTATTTTGTGATAGCAGCCTGAATAGACTAAGACATATATCAAATTATATTAGGCTTTGTTAGATGCCAGGAATGACTTATTGGACACCTTTGTTCCTAGTAGCCTGGACTTCTGCTGCATTTTTGAGACCTTTATCTAAGTTAGTCTTATAGCTCTCTTCTCTAAGCCTTACCAACCCTTTCAAAAATAAAATCCCTCATCTTTTCTTCCAAGTATAAATTTAGCCTTCTGAGACTGATGCTCTGATGGGACCAAAGGCATGGCAAGCAGGTACCCATTATCCTCAGAATAGAATTCAAGTTCCTTAATCCTTCATGATCCAGCATCTACCCACCATCCACTCTTTTCTTACAACCCTGCTCATATGTTCTTCCCCCAGTGAATACTGTAATGGCTGGGGTGTTTGTTTTCTGAAAGTACGATGCTTTCTTTCCTCTGAGGCTTTGTACTTGTGCCTTTCACCTGTAACAGGATATGCAAATTTCCCTTCCCCATACTGTACCCAGCCTGGATGTCATTTCCTAAAAGACTTTCCTGATTACCCATCCATTCTGACCTGGCTTACGATCCTCCTTCTCTGTACTTGTAGTTGTCTGCTCATGCATTGATCCTACATATTTCCGTTAAATAATGTATAGTGTGATTGTCCCTGAGAGCTGAAACTATGTTTCGTTTTTTATTGTGTGACTCCACAGTCCCTACTCAGTATAGAATAGACAATCAATAAATCTTTTTGAATAAATTAACTGTCATTTGAGTTTTGATTTGCCTCTAAGATGGGACCAGCTAATGCACTTTGATGACCTGTTTCCAAATATTTTTGAAAGAGGATTAAAGCATGTCTAATACTACACTATTTTATACTTAAACTGGTTGTAAGGACTTATTCTCTCATGTGTGATTGACACTATCACATATGTACTATTCATTCCTGACATAGTTTTAAAAATTGTGCATCATAGTATTGAAATAGTAGGTAAACTAAAAACATTAATAGTTATTGAGGTTGGCAAACATCATCTTGTGCCTTTGTTTTCACTATGAAATAAGGAAGGATGAGAAGTTGTCCTATACAATATTGGCAGGCAGGATTTTATCAACACTTGGGAAGGAAAGAAAGCGTGGTTTACAAAGTAACAGTTCACTGAGTTAATTTCTTTGTCATTGGAATAGCTATTGTTGCAGCTTTTCATTTCCCTTTGCTAAGTTACATTCTCTGCTTAACTGGGGTATCATTTAGTGCTTGGAACTATTGCTCCCTAGATATTTGTCTCTTAACATAAACAATTTAAGGCAACTTTGGAATGTTCCCAAGCTAGTTATAGGATATACTAGAAAAGGAGCTTTAGTATGTCCTATGTCCCTTATCCCCTTTGTAAAGTTAAACGACTCAGCAGTTAATGCTTTAAAAAGTCATTCTCCCACTCAGAGATCTACGTACATCTATCCAAAATACATTTGCATTCTTCTCCTATTGAATATGTTCTATGAGGCTCATCTAAATAGTCTTTCATATGGTATCTATAGGAATCCAATTCTTCTTAGGAATTTGGCTTCCCAAATGCTGACTTCTAGCTTTTTTGGCAGTAATATGGTCCAGTGTTTATGAGCACAGTGACACCCAAAATTCCACCACCTTAGGTGGACACTTTTTAACTCTTCCTAATATACCTGGGCCTCAAATTTCTTACCTCACAACTGGACTCTTTGAAGTTTTTATGAGGAAGATCTGACCCTACTCTTGTTGCTTTTTCTGTCCTCCACAGAGATACCAAGGAACTAGACATGGTGTTCCAAATGTGGAATTTCATAGAAGAAGCTTTATTTCTACTTGCATGGCTGAAGGATCTGCTGGGGGGCTATGCCTCATAAACTGGTCTGTGATGAAGGTTTCACATGTCTGAGAAAAAGAAAAACAATGCACCTCAGAGTTTTCCATTAAGCTGATTTGATTTATTTAATGGATGTTCTTTTATTTTGAGATGTATTTTCCTAAGTTCTTTGTGTTACAATATCATTTATCCTATGAAATGATGACAGTAGATGGAAGTTAATTACTTTAAAATGTCCTTACTTGGAAAAATAAAAATTTTAAAACTTATTTTTCTTCCTCAAAACATATTTTGGAGATATTTACTTGCCTGTGAAATTTAAAAGATTAAGAATCACTATAAAAAAGCAGCAGTAAATTTGGTAAGTAAGTTAACATTTACTATACTTTGGGTACTCTCTAGCACTTTGTACATATTACCTCTTCTAATCTTCAAAATGTCCCTGTGAGATACTATTTTTAGGCCTATTTCATAGATAAGGAATTGAGGCTCAAAGGGACAATAAATAATAAAATCACAGAGACAAAAAACTAGAGGCAGGCCGTGGACTGAAGTGGTTTGTGCCAAGTATGTGCCTCTAAACTTCTATACTAAACTACTACACTTTCTCCACACACTTCCCTTGGCTACTGGTTTATCAGCTGATTCTCTTAGCTACTCCACGGGCACTGTAACTCCTTGATGTCATAGGATCTCTTGATCCATGTGCCAGCATATATTCTTCCTTTATAAGCAAGCTATACAAACTCTCTGAGGTTTGGCTTCCTATAAAATACATAAACCAGAAATGTGAATGCCAATGCCCCAAGGTGGCTTGAAAGAATAAATGTATTTGAAACTATTAAGACAGTTTCTAAAGCACAGACTCTATATAAATGGGCCTATGTGAGCTCCTGAGTTTCAATCTCTCTACCTCATGTCCTCTACTGAACTTACCTTGCAGCTGGAAATGGGTTCTTGCCTAAGTACTGTTCCTCCCTACAATCTCTATTCCTTTCTCTTTACCAATCCGCATTTTCATCCTCAGGAGCTGTCCACATATAAAGCATAGCCCCCTTTCCTACGTGCATTTTTTACCAAAAATATTGAGATAACAGCAGCAATGACAACAATACTATTAGCAATAATGACAGTTAACATTTGTAGAGCATTTGAACCACATATTTCTGAAAAGTATCTTATGTACTCATATAATCTCACCTAATCCTCATAACCAATTCACCCTCAGGATCCTCAGTCTCACAATGGGGAAAGCAGGCTTAGAGGGGTTAGTACCTCACCCCATGTCATTCAGTTAATGAACTCCATAATGTGAATTTAAATTCAGGCAGTCAGAGTTCTTAATCAATATGTTCAATGAGAATGTCTGAAATGCCACTGGTTGGTTTGTCCTTTTCTTCTAGTTTTAAAAATAGGACTCTTGAGACTCGGTCTCCAGATCATTCTTGGCTATATAGTACTGGGGTTCAGTTGCATTTTGCATTCATTTTTCCAAAGACTGGAACCTTATTTATAATCTTCAGTTTGTCTTCTGACAGATTTTTCCAGTGCTGACTACAACATCAATCACTGTATATAACTTGGCCCTGGCTTCTATGTGCTCCTGTTCTGATTGTTCATCAGAACTCCAGAGACACAGGCGCCTGGGTGGCTCAGTCGGTTAAGCGACTGCCTTCGGCTCAGGTCATGATCCTGGAGTCCCTGGATCGAGTCCCGCATCGGGCTCCCTGCTCGGCAGGGAGTCTGCTTCTCCCTCTGACCCTCCTCCCTCCCATGCTCTCTGTCTCTCATTCTCTCTCTCGCAAATAAATAAAATCTTAAAAAAAAAAAAAAAAAAAAAGAACTCCAGAGACACAAATGGAAGCCCTCAGTGCTAGCAGTGCTGGTGGGCTTCCATCTGTGTCTGCTATCATACCTTCCGGATACCATGCTTTGCTTGTTGACCTTGGCTCTCTTCCTAATATGAAAAATATTCTTGCCATTCATTCTGGGACAATTCTCTATTCTTACTGTCAGATCTAGTTAGAGATCTCAGGCCTTTTCACCTGCCTTATCCCACTGTTATCAAATCAGTTTCCTCTTGAAACTGCTAACTTTACCTTTCTCATCTTATATCTTTAGACAGCCTTTATCTTCGGGTCATCACAAATGATTTCATGCCTCTGCTCCAACTTCTGTTCAGCTGTATATATGCATTCCCTTTTTCTAATACCTTCTCTTCTTACCTGTTTTCTCTCTCTCTCTCTCACTATATCTAATTTAGCCAAATATTTGCTTCCTCGTCCCCTAATAATCTTCCTCTTCCCATTTTTTAAAGAAACTTTAGTACTTGAGTGACTGATATTAAAAAACTATTAGTTTAGACTTTTCATCTTACACATAAATAACTAAAGACACAGGGAAGCTACAGGACTGGTCTGAGGTGAGAAATGGAGATGGGACCAGAATTCCACTGTCCATTGTGTCAACTTACTTGGTGTCATGACCTGAAGGAATAGGTTCAGGGGTCTGATTGAGATAGGAGTATATGCTCTGAACACAGGAAATATGAAGTCAGAAAGAGAAATGGTATTTGAAATGGACAGAAAGAAAACCTGGCACATGGAAAATTCCATAATCATCCAGAGTACAAACTTCCTTTTTTTTTTTTTAAGATTTTATTTATTTATTTGAGAGAGAGAGAGCATGGTGGGGGTGGGGGCAGGGAGGAGCAGAGGGAGAGGAAGAGGCAGACTCCTTATTGAGCGAGGAGCACAATGCGGGACTTGCTCCCAGGACCTGGAGATCATGACCTGAGCTGAAGGCAGACGCTTAACTGACTAAGCCACCCAGGCACCCCCAGAGTACAAACTTTTAAGCAGAGGATTCAATTCTCATGGTGATCCAGTCAACATGGAAGCTCACTTCTGCTAGGAATCTATCCAATGAGGATGGATATGTAATTATAAACATACTATATTTTTGTTTTGATGGAAATATCACAAAATCAAGTTTATCAGAAATCCTGCATTTCCTGCAACGTGCAACATATTCACCTGTGTGTGAAGCTGTGTGTCATACATCCCAGTGAGTTGGATCACATCTTAAAGTTTTGACACAACTTATTCTGATGAAGTCGAGTGATTCTAGACAAAAAGCTGGCAAAATTACCACAGTGGAATGAAATGACCTCAAGTGAAGTAAAATGTTCCTGGAAAAACTTCCTATGCATATCCATCAATGAATCAATGTGAATAGTATGAGATTTAGAAGGTAACTTCTTGATAAAGTATTATGCTATGTTTTCCTGGATACTGTAATAGTTTTGTCAATTCTCAGATTTTTAAAATTAGGTCATTTGTTTTTATTCTTTTCATTTTGCATAATTATTTCTATATTTTATTTTGTATTCACAATATTGTATTCCTTTTCTTAAGACAATATAAGAAGTTGTAAAACTTCAGGTATATAAACCTAGACCTGCTCCTAAAAGCAATAGACAGAAGGATAAAGTATGTAAATTCCTCTTCTTGCAGATAAGCACAGGCAAAAAAGTGCCTGGTCATTATAGAAACATTGGAGAACAAGATAAATCCTCTTAGATAAAAGGGGACAGTTTTCAGTTATGTAGGAGGACTAATTGGAAACAGTGGATGGAGACTTGGGGAAATATCATAATTTTGGAGCTTATAAACATTGAAAAATATCTCTGTACTGTGCTGAGAGTGGTGCATAAATTTTTATCAAAAGCATAACGTTTTCCCTGGACCAATAAACCCCAGTGAAATTCAGCCAGCCAGATCAAACTTTCTTTTATGAGTTCCTGCCTTCCTAGGAACCATCACTATAAGATGCAAAGTGTACTACTAGTAAGAGGAATTGAGAATTCAAAGGTTGATTATAGAAGAATAATTTTCCTATCACTCTAATTATAAAATGTTTACATATGGGTAAGATAATATAGTGCACCTTCTGAAATTTTCAGGAAAATTATTTTAGTCAGATCATTTAAAAACAATTTAGAGTCAAACACACTTATTTCAGAAGCCGTTTCCCATTGTGCCTGTATTTACTTAAATCCAACTATTTATTCAATAGTTTCTTTTGGAATTATGGAATCTCATAATCAATCCAATAGTCTTTTTTTTTTTTACATTTTAGTAGTGGTGCTATAATTTTTATTCTACATTGTACAAGCTATCAGAATTAGTCCCATTTCATTTAGGCTCTGAGAGTAGAAGTGCAAAGCACTTTAAGTTGGCTTTAAGAGTTTTATTGTCTTAATACCATATGATTTCACTCTTATGTGGAATCTAAAAAACAAAATAAATGAATAAATAAACAAATAAAAATCAGACCTATAAATTCAGAGAGAAAACTGAGGGTTGCCAGAGAGAAGGGGTGAGGGAATGGCAAAATGGGTGAAGGGGAGTGGGAGATATAGCTTTCTAGTTATGGAATGAATAAGTCACAGAAATAAGACACAGCATAGGGAATATGGTCAATGATATTGTAATAGTGTTGTATGGTGGCAGATGGTAGCTACATTTTTGGTGAGCATCGTACAACATATAGAGAAGTTGAATCACTATGTTGTATACCTGAAACTAATGTAATATTGTGTGTTAACTATACTTAAATTTAAAATTAAAAAAAAAAATAATTATATTCTCTTGACTGCTCCTTGATGTTTTGTGTTGGCCTTGACCATGAAAATGAAGAACAACACAAGCAGAAATTTGACTTTTCTATTCACTGTACCATTCTTTATACAACAGCAACAAAAAAATAGACATCTTGATGTCAGAGTCTTATTGTCTATAATATATTTTAATGCACAGTATGACATTATTTTATGTTTAACCTTAAATAAAACACATGATCATTGCTCTGCAAAAAAATTGTATATTGATGAAAATCACAAATAATATGCATATGACAGTCGAATAATAGTGCTTACTATAAAATTTAGAGGTGATTTTGAATTAAACTAATAATAGAACTTCCATTTATTTGCTTTTATTAAATGCATATTTTTTCTTTTTTAAAAATTTTATTAATTTTTTAAATTTTAATTCCAGTATAGTTAACATACAGTGTTATATTAGTTTCTGGTGTACAATATAGTGATTCAACAATTCTATACATTACTCAGGGCCTCATCATGCTAAGTGTACTCCTCTTTAATACCCATCACCTATTTCACCCATCCCCTCACCCACCTTCCCTCTGGTAACCATCAGTTTGTCCTCTATAGTTAAGAATCTGTTTCTTGGTTTGTCTGTCTCTTTTTTATTCCTTTATTCATCTGTTTTGTTTCTTAAATTCCACATGACTGAAATCATATGGTATTTGTCTTTCTCTGACTGACTTATTTCATTTAGCATTATACTTCTACATCCATCCATGTTGTTGTAAATAGCAATTAATTCTTTTTATGGATGAATAATATATATATAGATTGTATTTTACATATACATCCCCCACATCTTCTTTATCCATTCATCTATTGATGGGCACTTGGGCTGCTTTCATAATCTGTCTAATGTAAATACTACTGCAATAAACATAGGGGTTCATATGTCCTTTCAAAAGTAGGTTGTACCTATTAATAGAATATAATAAAACAGAGGAGATGATGGAAGCAAAGATAAGGAGAAAAAAATTCATAATGGGATTTGTAGAAGGAGATTACAGTCATGTTTTATTTTCCCTAATAGTTCTTCAAATCAACACTTTATAGGTAACATTTCATTATTTGCTAGAAAGCAAACCCAATCTGGATTTGAAAACTAATGGGCCAGTTTACAAAATTTAGAAAATCCAGAACTAGGCAGAGTGTTCTCTGAAGATACAAAGCTAAGCAATTGTGAAGCTATTGGTTTCAATATCCACTGAAAATAAATCCTCTACATATATTCCTTGTGATTGGTAATAAGAAATAGCTGTGCCTGTTGGAAACTGTTGGAAAGTAGCAACCTGGTGACAGCAAGATAACATGTGAATTGTTCATTTTTAAAACAATAAGTTGGGAACTGATCCTAAGCAACTATAACGAACATGTTGCAGATGGCTTCCACTGATTGGAATAATGCCAACCGGCACTACCGGTCACCTTGATTAATAGTTGTTTACTATGCCACCTGGGCCTTTAAAAAAGGACATTTTTATGTTTTAATATGGCTATTAATGTAATCAATGCAAATGTATACTCAGTAATTAATAATATTGATGTATAATCTCAAATAAATTTCTTGTTTACATTCCAAAATCCTTTTAAAGTAAAATTTGTGCTAACCGTGCTAAAAAATAAATAAGTGAAAAATAAGTGTCCCAAAGCTGCTGACTGCCTTTTTAGAAAGTGTGGAGTGAGAGCTAAACTAGAGCCTGTAACCATCAGGGTAGGACCACTTCCTAAAAATAAGGGGGGATTTTTCCTTGTGAGTTGTGTAGCGAATTATCCTTGACACACGTTCCCCAGATGGGCGAAGAAAGAGACATATTTTGAAGTCCCAGAAACTGGATCATATGGCCTATGTCTCTGTTAAATATAATGTTTTTATTAAAATGATATGATAGTGATGGGTGATGCTGCTGATTTTGATAATCCTTTAGAAATTATCACATATCTGAATATATTAAGAAGGATAAATAAAAAGAAGAGAAATAATATTTACTGAATGCCAAGTGGTTGTCACATATATGATCTCTTTTGCTTGAATATATCCCCAAGAGTTCCACTTTTCCTTTTTTTTATGTTTATTTTAAAAAGTGTCTCAATCCCTAATCTTGTGCCATATGCAGATGGAAACCCAGTGTATTTTTCAGTACCCTTAAGAATTTTCCAGGACCTTCTTTCTCTCCTAAGAAACTCTTGCTAAAATTTCTTATTCATGCTTGGTTGCTCTTCTTTGTGTTACTTTATTTATTTATTTTCTAATTTATATACTTTATAGGCCCCAAGTAGACTCCAAAAGTGCTCCCTCTCCCTTAATGATTCCCAACATCCACCAGACATAAGACAATTACTGAAAATGTTGAATAATCAGGAAGCAGCATGGTTCAGAAACTGATATAAAATTGAATAGCTTATATAAGACATCTTTGTTCTTGACATTTTGCTTATTAGCGATTCCTCTTACAGGCGATTTCCCATGGCCCAAGTTTCCTGCCTTGTCCCTGCTCTTCTGTCACTTTTCATTTCTTTACTTTTATCTTCTACCTTTTTCCACCCCAACTAACACTACCTCTTCAGGGAATGCCTCACTTTTCCTGTCTTCTCTCACAGAAATTCTCTTCATTCACAGATGAAACCAGCCATTTATGTATTTATTTATCAACTTCCACATCTTGAGCTTTCAACCTATATTTTTATGCTAAAATTTTTCAATCAATGTATTTGCTAACTAACTAAAAGGACACAAAATCTTTATCTAAAAGGGATTTTGCATTAACAATGTAATCTTTATTTTTTAAAAAGTTGATATCCTCACTATTAAAATAAGAAAACTGAGGCCTTGAGATTAATTCTCTTGTGAAAGTCAGAGTTTCACTGGTGATAGACTATGCATTTACATCAGTATGTCTGTTGGTATGAGCCCTTGCCCTTGAGTTTTTGTTTTTAGTTGATGTTACTATTATTTTTTAAAATATAAATTACATTTAGTCTTTTAGGACAAAGCTGGCATTTAATGCAATAGGCAGAATGAGCAGACTTAATAACATCAACTGGAATTCAGAAAAGCTTGTTGGTAGCCAAGATGGTAGCAGGTTCTGGAGAGATATGGGGAGACTTGAGGCCCACAGGCAAGGAATGCTAGACATACTTTGGCGAAACAAGAAGAAACGGCTCTGAGTAAACGCAATTTCCATTCAAAAGTCAGATACACAGTGACAATTTTTCTTTGTGTAGTCATGATTTACATCTATTTTCTTAAATCCACTAAATTTTATTTCCTACCGTAGCTTCTATATTGTCTGTTCACACTTTTCACAACTGCCTCTTAAAATCACATTGTACAATTGACCTTGAAAAGCTAGCAGATTAGGTTCAATTTTACTGGGCACCTACTTCCTTTGAGCACTAAATCCATTTATACCCACACTGCTTATTATTGACATTAACCTGGTTTTAATAGTCAAAAAAAACTGGAAGATGAACTTAAAAATAACTTTATCTCAGGAACTTATGTAAACAAATTTATCTGAACAAACAGATGATTCAACTAGGCAAATTCCTCCTTCATAGGACAATGGAAAGCTCATCAAATGACTGTTTACTCTTGAAGACTTGTTTAGAAATCACCTTCCTGTGTTCACCACTTCTAAATTATTATGTCATGAACTTTGCTTAGCGCTTATTAAACCCCTCATCCCACCCTCATACTGAAAGATCTACCTATAGCATACTGCAAAGTCATCATAAAACCCAACTTTCCCCCTCCTCCCTCTGAAATGCTATTAAGACCTTCTCAGTAATGCTCCCCTTTAGCACTTGTTGTAATGAGCACTGAGTTTATATGTACATGATGAATCACTAAATTCTACTCCTGAAACTAATATTATGCTGTATGCTAACTAACAAAATAAAACCTTGAAACATTAAAAAGAAATAGTGGTCCCCTTTAAAGCAGTAAAATATAAAATCAGTTTGCTTTATGTCAGGTCATTGTGTTGATATTTTGCAGGATTCAATATTTGACCTGTAAAAATCTTTTAGGTGCCAAGAATTACTCTAGATACTGGAAATTTCATGATATATAAAATATCATTTCTTGTATTCCCAAATTAATTACACAGCCAATGTATAATAAAGGTATAATAGAGATATCTCTCTTTGTAGGTGCTTACTTTTTCTATGTCCAGAATCTATCATATTGCCAGAAAACGGGAGACACTTGAATGGGAGCAAAGGACAAAGATAAGGAGTATTTCCTAAAGGAACAATCAAATATATTTTATTTTTTTAAAGATTTTATCTATTTATTTGAGAGAGAGAGAGTGCACAGAGGGAGAAGCAGACTCCCCACTGAGCAGAGAGCCTGACACAGGGCTTGATCCCAGAACCCTGAGATCATGACCTGAGCCCAAGGCAGATGCTTAACTGACTGAGCCACCCAGGTGCCCCCAAACAAATGTGTTTTAAAACACTAAACTACTAAGCAAACTTCTAACTTTTACTAGTCAATGGTCAGTTGGCCTTTCACTCATGTTCGATGGTACGATTCATTGAGGTGAAGAATGTGCTTCGTTAGTGATGAGAGAGAAATTTTAAAGCCATCTGAATATAGCTAAGCCAAAAATCCTAGAGACTGTTGAAAATATGATATCTTTTTTTAAAGATTACTTACTTACTTACTTACTTACTTACTTATTTATTTATTTATTTATTTATTTATTTATTTATTTGACAGAGAGAGAGAGATAGCAAGAGAGGGAACATAAGCAGGGGGAGTGGGAGAGGGAGAAGCAGGCTACCTGCTGAGCAGGGAGCCTGATGTGGGGCTCAATCCCAGGACCCTGGGATCATGACCTCAGCCGGAGGTAGACGCTTAACAACTAAGCCACCCAGGCGCCCCGGAAATATGATATCTTAAAACTCTCCTTATGATTACTTATTTAGTCATGTTTATTTTAAAATAATTTTTAAAAGAATGCTATGGAAAAAAAAAATTTAAAAGCCCAAAGGATGATTTGAGAAAAAAAACTTCAAAGAGGCTAGCTGCAGCATAGAATGTGAGACTAACTATAGAAAAAATGACCTTGCCAATACCTGATCAATGTGTTGCCTTCTGATTAACTGTGTGTATCCATAAAAAAACACATTTCACTTGTAGAGGAGGTATCCATGATTGATTTAGGATATAAACCTTATGCAGCATGTATCTGATGGTGGAGCCATGCCGTAGCCCCCCTTATCTGAAGTTTTGCTTTCTGTGGTTTCTGATGCCCACAGTAAACAACAGTCTGGAAGCAAATGATCCTCCTTCTGATACATGGTCAGAAGGTCTATAGGAGCTTAACACTATGTCACATGCCTACCTCATTCACCTCCCTTCATCTCATCATGCAGGTATTTTATCATCTTACATCATCATCATCATAAGAAGAAGGGTGAATAGAGTACAATAGAATATTTTGAAAGAGAAAGACAGCATTCACTTAAGTTTTATTATAGTATATTGTTACAATTGTTCTATTTTATTGTCAGTTATTGTTAATGACTTATTTTGCCTAATATATAAACTTTATCGTGGGTATGTATGTGTAGGAAAAAATATATATATATAAAATACATATATATATATAAAATACATACATATATATATATATATATAGGGTTTGGTACTATCTGTGATTTCAGGCATCCACTGGGGTCTTGGAAGCATCCCCCATGGATAAGAGGGGGACTACCGTATTCATCGGGCAATCCTGGTATGCTGTGTGGTTTTCAAATCTGTCATGTGCACATTATACCCAGTAAGGAAAAGACTCTACAATGAGAAAATGAAAAGCCATAGGTCTGCATGATTCCTCTGCTTGTACATGTGGAGATGTCCAAAGGCACCTTTATAGTAATGAAATCATCACCTTTCATTTATATAAATCCTTTTCATTTCGGGAGCTCGGTATGGTTCAGAAATGCCATCCCACTGATCCTCACAGTTGCTCTTGAAGACATAGACAGTGGCCTATTAAAATGTTAAGCTGGTCCGGTCCTAGCAAATGATAATCATAGTCAACTTGGGGGCAAAGATAATGCTCTTGCCAGAGGAATGAATTTGTATTACTTCCCAAAGTGGGAACATTTAGATGGAGCTCAGACTCTGCCACGTGGTCACTGCAATGCCTCATCATCTGAGGATTTGATTAAAGCAACAGCTGAGAGAGGCAGACATCCCAGCAGCTATTTAATCCACGAGCTGCTCTAGGAAGCTCAATTTGTTGCTGAACAGACATCTGAACTGAATCCTTCCACCATTCTCTTTTTCACTTTTCTGCCTGTGTCTGAAGCTAACAGCTATATATATATAAATAGCACATAGATGTAAATAAAAGCTATATATATATACCTTCTCTTTTAATATAGATATCAGATGAATCACACCATTATTTACTTTGTGGGACCCATTTAGAAAGACTCCAAATATCCAAATGACTCTAACTAAGGTAGGTTTTGTTGATTTTGTTTGTTGTTTGTTTTTAAGAAAGAACCTGTGCCTTGCTGGGGGTACCTACATTAATTACAGGGCATCCACAGAAAGATTTCAGAGAGTTTGGACATCTGTGACTTTTGGGAATTTTTTTGTAGGATTTTAGAATGTATGAGTGCATTTTTTTCCTAGGTAGAATGTTTATGATCTTTACTAGATTCTCAAAGAAGCTTGTAAGTCTCAAAGTTTAAGAACCACTGCTTTTCAGCCATCAGAGAGGAGTCAATTAGTTAGGTTCTCTGGAGAAATGTATTTGTCTGCTTGGGCTGCCATAACAAAAATATCACAGGCTGGTGGCTTAAACAACAAAACTTTAGTTTCTCTCAGTCCTTGAGGATACAGAGCCAATCTGAAAGAGCTCTCAAGAGTCAACACTGGAACAATTTGAGTTACAAAAAAAAAAAAAGACAAATTGGACTATAACCAAAGAACAAAATAAGTAGGAACCTTTACTTATGTAAATAAACAATTGAGGGTACAAAGGGTGCTGAAGGGAAAAAATCTTCCTTATAGAAGCTTCTCAAAACATAAATGCAGATACACACCTATTCAGGTGGTGGAGCCTAATTTCCCTACTCTTGAGTGTGGACTGGACTTACCAACTCATGAAATAGAGTATGAAAGAGAAGAATAGTAGCTTTACATTGGAGAAATCTGGCTGGGAAGATTTTAACAAATAATCAGTAAATAATGTCACCAGTGATAAGCCTTATATCCTCTTACATGATGTAAATAAAGTGTTAACTTCGTATCTGTGGTACTCTCCCCAAAATCCCATAGCCATAGCCTCATTTTGAGAAAACATCAGGCAAACCCAAGTTAAGGGACATTATTCAAAATATCTGAATGGTATACTTCAAAACTGTCAAGGTTATAAAAAAATATGAAAAATCTGAGAAAATATCACAGACTGGAGGACACTAAAGAGATGAAACAAGCGAATGCTGTGAGGCATAATAAACTCAGAAATAGTGGTTATATCTTTATTAGGTGGCTACTGTGGGTTCAGTGGTTTGCAAAGGTTTATCGTGAAATGAAATATTTGTTATAAGCTTGCTTTACTTTTAGCCATTTTAGAAGTAAAACAAGACAACACCATTGTCAATGCATAATGCTTTACTAAAAATGCAAGGGATAATTATTATGAAAATGGCTGTTTGTGACAGGTAAAGTTTCAGGTTAAAAAAAAAAAAGCCAAGGGCAAGCAAATACCATGCAATATATCACCTTCATAATCACTTATATTTCTCTTTTTTTTTTTGAGCAGTTATTATTGTCCTAGAAGTTTGCCATGCATTATTTCATTTAATTCTACTGCCAGATTTAGAAGGTATACACTATTATAATTTTCCTCCACATTATTGGTAAGGAAACAAGCTTAAATTGGATAAGTCACTTGTTGAATGATGGAGCTAACAAGCAAGAAATTGAACCCACGGCAATCACCATCATCTTACTACTGTCCCTGTTCTCCTTAGCTCTTATGCCTTCACGTGATGATGGTGATGGTGGTACCAATGCCTTCAATTAAATATCTGCAAGACTTGTGTTAGATATTCCACTAATATAATTACATGTAATTGTCACAGAAGGGCTATTATTGTTTTCCTCATGTTAGGGGTGGAAACAATGAGGTCCAAAAAGGTTTAGTGATTTTGCCAATGACAGAGAGTGAGTCGATTTCAGAGACAGGATTAAAACTCAAAGCCCATCATTTAAAAAATTTTTTTTAAAGATTTTATTTATTTATTTGACAGAGAGAGAGCACAGGTAGGCAGAGCAGCAGGCAGAGGGAGAGGGAGAAGCAGACTCCCTGCTAAGCAAGGACCCTGATGTGGGGCCTCGGTCCCAGGACTCTGGGATCATGACCTGAGCCGGAGGCAGACGCTTAACCGACTGAGCCACCCAGGCGCCCCAAAGCCCATCTTTTGAAACAGAATTTGAGGAGTATAGAGAACACAGAACTGGGGGAAAAATGTTGTTCACTGTTCAGAGAGACACAGAGCCATGAAATCTACATGGCAGAGAGGGATTAGAAGTTCATTTGGAACATAAAGGAAACACCATTGAGGGGGAATATAACCTAGTTTGGATGAAAAGGAGGTACCCAGAAAGGTTCCTCGGGTAGCCCTATAGGCAGCAACTTGATACTGAGTAAGATTTTGCCAGTTGAATAAGGTTCGAGAAGGTGTATCCAGCATGTGTACATCACAGAATCTTGAGAAACACTGCATTTAGAGCTAGAAAGGCACTTGGTAAATGTATCCTTAAGGGCTAACAAAATAAAATAAATTATAAAAATTAAAGTTTATTACATGTCAATTAAATGTCAAACAATGAGCAAGAGCAATACAAAGTAAATGTGATTACACACAGTTATATCTGAGGAAACAAAGGTTGATATAACTATCATTTAATTAACACAATGCCTACTGAGTGCCATAGGATGCCGCCACCTCCGGGTGCTGTGGATACAATGTTGATCAAGAGATATAAATTTCCTCACCTCAGGAAGCTTACTTTAAAAATACTATTTATAGTGACTATGGACTCGCTCAAATCTGGTTTGAAAACTGGTGCCCTCATATTTGTTGTATAACTTTGGGCAATTCACTTGACCAATCCAAGTCTTATTTCCTCAGATATAAAATGTGTGTAATAACATTTACTTTGTATTGATCTTGACCAAAATTTTGATAAGATAAAATATTTATTTTAAAATGTATCTTGATCAGATAAAAACAAGAATAAATATGCAAGTTATATTAATAACAAAATAAAATAAAATAAAATGTATCTTGATCATCACAGTATCCACAGCACCTGGAAGTGGTAGCATTCCATGGCACTCAAAGATGTGTTAATAAAATATAGTTATATCAACATTTGTTGCATCTTAATTTCTTTTTAGAGTGCTTAGGGTATAGCAGATTATTGATAAGGTAATAAATACGTGTGTAACAAATACATTGCCAAGAGTATTTAGACATCTGCCATCTCTTTATAACCCTCTGAAGTAGGCGCATCAAAATTACCTTCTTTTCAAATATGTGGAAATTGAAGAACATCTTTTTTGACTGCCCAAGATCAGATAATTTCTATGCATTTTTATTCTCTAAATCCATGTTTGATAATTTGTTTTCTCACTTTAAGCTCACTTCTTGCTTTCTTCATGTTATAATATCAAATTATTATTTCCAAGTTGGCAGAACTCTTTTCATTGACTGTTCTTGATTATAAACTTTAAACTCTTCAGTCATTCATCTTAGGGAGAGGTTCATCTTACATCACTGTTGTAACACATCATACTCTATTATAATTGTCTATATGCACTATTAGATTGAAAGATTCATGATGGCAGGTGCTATGTTTTTGGAGTTCTTTATAATTTTTGGAAAGTTATAGTTCTTTAGTAAGTATTTGTTAAATGTGTGTGTGTTTTCTTTCTGTTGTCACTACCTGTTGCAGCTTCTCCAACTAAAAACCACACCATACTGTATGTTAAGTACTGGAATTTAAATAAAACTTGAAGAAGAAAAAAAATCAACTGCTAATGTAATAGAATGAGGGTGCAGTTTAACTGTAATTCTGGATGAAGATTCCTCACAAAGGTGCAAATGAAGTGTCAGCCTGAGCTACTATAGTCTCAAAGTGTGACTATGGGAAGATTCACCTCCAAGCTTACTCATTTGTCTATTGTCAGTTCTTAGGTTCCTACAGACAGACTATTGGTTAGAGATACGTTTCATATAAGATATGAGTTTTTCCATAGAGTAGCTAACAATGTGTTAGCCTACTATTCCCATAGTGGGGATTTCCAGAGAGAGAGAGAGAGAGAGTAAACCAGAGAGACAGATGTATATACAAGAAGTCAGTTTTATGGTGACTTAATCTCAAAAGTGACATCCCATTACTTGTGCCGTATCCTATTGGTTAGAAGTCACTAGGTCCTGTCCACATGTAATGAGAAGGGAATGGACACTAAGAGATGGGGATCATTGGTAATCATTTCAGAGGCTGCCTACCAGAAAAAGATTAGTGATTTTTTTATGCTTAAGTCATTGTCTGCTAATGTTGGCTTTTTCGGATTAAACAAACACTGGTTGAGGAGTTATATTATTTTAACAGTTTTTCTTAATACCCTATCTTTACAGACCTTTAAAAAAAACAAACAAACATGGATTCTAGATTTCTGTGGACTTAAGGTATTGATCATAAATAATAAATAGAAAGGACAGAATGGTTACTTATCTTTGACTTCTTTGATCATGAACTGTGTGATGTTTGGATTTAGGTAGGGACACCATTTATTTCCCCTTGTATTTGTAGAAACTAAGCTGGACCTAGTATTATCATACCTGCAGAGAACACAGTAAACTTCAAAGAGCAGAGATACTATTTTTATATTCTCTTATAAAAAGAGACATAAATTATTTGTAAAACAATTTCTCCCCCTATTGGATTTATGAAGGTCATTCAGTTTGACCCACTGGGCACTGAAATGTATGAGTAGGTATCATAAATTCTATATGTGGTCTTAGAGCTGTGCTCACTAGCATCTTTTTTTGTTTTTTGTACATTACTGTTTCTGGGAATAAGTGCTGGCATATCATGTCCATTGAACTAAAAGTAATATAACCTACATTTTTCACCAAAAAGCCCCCTCCTGCCCCAACCCCCTTTTAAAGCAATCTTTGGAAAACCACAAGGAAATAACCACAAGCACTGTTCGGAAGCTTCTAAAATCTAGAATTAGGAACCCCTTTTCCTTCTACTCTGTTTTTATTTTCCCTCCCAACTCCCATCTCCAGATCTGCTTGCCATAGTGACTACTGTGAAATTATAAATTTTTATTTTTCCAAGATAAACTCTGAAATGTACCACAGTTTTGGAGACAGGAAATGAAGGACAACAATTAAAATTAAAAAGAGAAAAAAAGTTCATGTTGTTTGAGACACATGTAAATAATTTGTTGATGCTTTTTAGTGTTCAATAAGAATCTGAGAGGTAGGAATATTTCTAAATATATAAATGTATGATAAACAATTTCTACTAAAATTATTGAATGTAGTTTGACCTCCTGGTTCTCTATTGTACTTCCCTCTATATACCTTAGACGGAAAGACCCTGGTAAGTTTCTGCCTATCCATAGGTAGACAAAATTATGTTGAGTGAAATGGAATAATGGTACCAAAACTTGAGCAATGGGAATTCTGCATCTAATAATTGTGGGGGTTTTTTTTATGAAGCTTTGGGGTTTATTATGAAGCTTTGACAAAATGTTATTTAAAAAAAACAACAACAATGGAACTGTAGATTTACCAAAATTAGGCAAAAACTAGAAGAAAGTCAACATTTGAAGATGAGAATGACATTGGGTGAGATTTAAATATCTGTGTCTTTATGTCTGAGAGTAAGGTATTGAAAGCTTGATATTTACTGGCTAGATATGTCAGAAGACAATTTTCAACAAGAAAATCATAAAATAGAGTCCTAGGAAGGAGAGAGCTGCAGGGAGAGTAAATTTCAGAATCTGTACTAAATCCTTTGCAAATGCTTACCTGAACACTGAACTACACATATATGGAAGATACCTCTGAGTGTTGGTTAAAGACAGCAAATGGAAGGTGAAATAACTGAGCAAAGATTTCAGATGTTTCCTGGCATAAGTGAGATAGTTTGAGTCCAACAAAATAAAGTGCCAATGAATAAAAACAAAACAAAAAACACAGCAACAAACAAATAACTTTTCAGCGAAATTTAACTTAGTTCAGGGTCTCTATAAAGTATTAACCACAATTTCTGGACATGTTTTATGTTGTTGTAGAGATTCTTGGTTCTGTTATATTTCTCCAGAGTGTTGATGTTTTTGTTTTATCGGGTTACACTCAGACTACTCTCTGTCTTGTCTGTGTTGAATAGCATTTTTCAATCTGTTTAGTTCTTTTGGTCTTAATTACAAGCTTCTTTGAGAATGCCCAGTATATGCATGTTTGAGGAATCAGCCTGTCAATAATATAGAGTATAGACATGGAATTAGTTTATACACAGAATAGGTGTGATTGTCTGAGCTCTGTTCCCTTGTTTTTAAGGCCAGAAAGATGAGTTTTTGATCAGAGGTATAGCTGTCTTGTGCTGCAAATGCAGGTAGTTGCCCTTCAAGCTAAATCCGAAAAATTGAGGAACTCACCCACTGCCAGTCCCTATTCTAAGTTTTGACTCATGGCCAAAATCTGACTGCTTTTGTTCATCCTCCAGAGACTTTTGTATTTTGCTTAGGATTTACAGTCATTCCTCTTAGGAGAATAATGTGTTAGGAGCCTACTCCATGGCACTGGAAGAAGAACTCTCATGTTCATTTCTCTTGGGAACTACAGAGGGAATTCTAACACAAATTGGAAAGTTTTAGATTTTAAAATTGATTTTTCCCTCTATCTTTTCTCAAGGAAGTTTGTTCCACCAATTTCAAATTTAAAGAAAAATGGAAATAAAAAACAAAAGAAAAAAGAATCTCATCATCTCTCAGAGAAGATACCTCATTGATAATGTCAGTACCCTCTGGGCCAAAACCATACCAATAGACAGGCAAACTTCAGTTAATTGAAATGAGGCAACAGAAGAGGTAGCATACCACAGTGAAGTGTGGGGATCTCATTTAAAGGGACTAAGGAAGGTTTCTTAGAGGAGTTGGACTTGTGACAAATTATTTAATCGGGTATCTAAATGATTTTTTACTTGGCAGGTGAGAGGTAAAGAGGACTAAAGGTGTAATGGAAAAAGATGCACTAGTCACTTATGTTTGCTAGAATAAGTGGACTTTTGGTCATGTGTGTCGTTTTGTTCTTATTTTTTGTCTGTGTTCAGACATAATTACAGGGTGGTCTTCATTTTCTCTCCTTCCATTACAGTCAGATAATGACCATGTCTTATGTTGGTATTTTATGACATTAATCATGTTTGGTATGGAATAGACATTAGAGCTAGCTGACACCAAGCTGACAACAGTCAGGGCTGGGTGTTTTATTTGTTTGTTTTTGTTTTGTTCTTTTTCAGTAGAATTATGGCGCATAAAAAGTGTCATAAGATAGTGATAAGTTTTTTTTTTTAAAGCAATTATTTGTGAAGCTTTCTATTGTAAATAGCAATTTTGGGGAGCAAAAATATATTTGGTGGAATTTTTTTTTTTTTTTTCTATTTTCAACAAGTGAAGCAGAGTCCAGGCTTATTAACATGATTGTTAGCCAAAGTAGAAAAGTGTCTCTGGCATAGACTCCTTCTAGTGTCTCCAGTCAAAGAGATCACTCTAAGGTTCAAATTGAGAACTTTTTCCCCCCTTTATTTTCACAGAGAGACTTAGGCCTTTATATTATAAAGTATTTTTGATATGACATAGGTCTGAGTAAACAAGAATTATTCAATTAGTAGTAGCAAAGGGGAATGCAAATTTTACTCTATTAGCAATGCTTGAGTAACTTTTTTTCTAGCTGGTCAATTCACATCCTGGTATGCTTGCTGTCAATGGAAATAGCTTTCCAGCCTTATTATATTACTTGCATTTCTTTTTTTCTTTTCTATTAAACTGCAGGAGCAATTAGATCTTTGTAGGTCATTCAAAGTCAAAAAGAGACTGATAAGGTAATATATGTTTTTAAAGACAAGAAGCAGCAAAAATAATTTACCAATAGAATTCCTTATGTTTAAGAAATACTGAGGAAAATTCTTAAAGATGATGAAAATGAATCTACAAGAAAGTAGGGAATTATAGGAAGAATAATCATTACTGAAAACAAAAAGTATGTGAGGAAATATAAGAATATTAAAAAATAAAAGACTCCTGGTTGTTTAAACAACAAAAGGGGAAATTTGTTGCAGAATCTGTACAATATATAACCTTAAGATAACTATAGTAGTATAGTGAAATTGATAAAGTCCCAACAAGAATGGTCAAGAAAAAAGAGAATAGTATTAATTACCCATATTAAAAACAAACTAAGGTTATAGCAGAGATAAGAGATTATAGAAATTTTTATAACAGTATATATGGCATATAAAATTAACAAATTCTTTGAAAAACACACCTTATTAAATCAGAGAAAAGATAATAGAAAATTAATTAAATAATTGAATCTATAACTGAATATCTTCCAAAATGATTCTCAAATAACTTCACTAGTGAATTCCATCAAATATGTTCAGGAGAAATATCAATTTTACACACAAGGTTTTAGATAATAAAAAAGGTGGAATCACTTCTCAAATCAACATTTTTGAGGCCAACATAATTTTAATACAAAACCTGACATGAGAAGAAAATTACTGTTAAATATTACTCATTAATATAAATACAAAAAGTCTAAACAAGTATTAGAAAATCAAACCAGCAACCTATCAAAAGGGTAATACATGACGGCCATGAATAACCAAAGTGAATGAAAGGTTTTACAATACTGAATGGAGCACTGGGTGTTATACACAAACAATGAATCACAGAACACTACATCAAAAACTAATGATGTAATGTATGGTGATTAACATAACATAATAAAAAAAAAGAAAATCAATGTAATTTATCACACTAGCAAATAAAGGAGGAAATGTTTTATTTATTTATTTAAGAGAGAGAGAGAAAGAGCAGAGGGAGGAGTAGAGGGAGAGGGACAAGCAGACTGTGGAGCCTGAGTGGGGCTCGATCCCATGACCCCAAGATCATGACCTGATGTGTGACTGAGCCACTCAGGCACCCCAGGGAGGAAAACATTAATGATCACCTTAATAGATTTAGGAAAAGTTCTTAATACAATTTAATAACCATTGATGTAAAAATTTTCAGTAAACTAGAAATACAGTGGAACCCCTCAATCTGGTAAAGAATATCCACAGAAAATTAAAAAAAAAAAAGAACCTGACATCATATTTAATGGTAAAATATTAAGCTTATGATTTCTTCTGTCAGAATAAGACAAAGATAGCCACTATAATCTCATCTATTCAACATTGTGCTAGATGTAATAGACAGTGCTGTACAGAAAGAAAAAAAGAAGATATAAATATGAAAAAGAAAGCAAAATATTTTCATTCACATATAGCATACTTTGGAAGATCTTAAGAAATCTATAACAATAATTATAATTAGTGAATTTATGAAGCAAGATCTCTAGATACAAAGTATTGTAAAAATTTATTATAATTCTATACACTACCAAATACAAATTTGAAAATAGATCAAAACTAAAAAAAAAAAAAGAAAATAGATCAAAACTAGTTACAGTGGCACTAAAAACATTGAACACTTAGAAATGAATTTAACAAAAATGTGCAAGAGTGCTAATAAAACACCACATAAATTTTCTGAAATAAATTTTTTAAATACCTAAACAAATGGAAGGATATAGGATATTTATGAATTGATAGATTCTTTATTATCAAGGTAAAAATTTGCTCCATTTTGATGTATAGGTTCAGAACATACTTTTTTTTTTTTAGATTTTATTTACTTATTTGAGAGAAAGAGAGAGACAGAGAGAGAGCACATGAGAAGGGGGGAGGGGCAGAAGGAGAGGGAGAAGGAGACTCCCACTGAGCAGGAAGTCCCATGTGGGGCTCTATCCCAGGACCCTTGGATCATGACCTGAGCTGAAGGCAGATGCTTAATCAACTGAGCCACCCAGGCACCCTAGTCAAGCACAATCTTTTTTTTTTTTTTTTAAGATTTTATTTATTCATTTGAGACAGAGAGATGCAGAGAGAGAGAGCATGAGCAGGGGGAGAGGCAGAGGGAGAGGGAGAAACAGGCTCCCCACTGAGCCAGAAACCCGACATGGGACTCGATCCCAGGACTCTGAGATCATGACCTGAGCCAAAGGCAGACGCCCAACCATCTGAGTCACCCAGGCACCCCAAGGTCCAGCACAATCTTAATCAATATCCCAATAGGTTTTTTGAAGATATCAACAATCTGGTTCTACTAAAGATATAGAGATAAAATCTTGAAATAAAGAAAAACTTGGAGGATTTAAACTGCCATATTTTAAAGGCATACCAAAAAGCTATTAACTATTAATATAGTGAGGGATTAATGTGAAACATAGACAAAGGGTTTGACGGGACAGAATAGAGACTATAAGGGTAAATGTGTGTGTGCGTGTATGTGTGTAGTCACCTATTTGTTTATTTTCAAACAAATTTAGTTTGTTATGAAAATAAGATCTACTTAATTAACCATGCTGAAGCAAATGGCTATCCATATGGAAAGACGTCAACCCTTAACTCACACTATACCAAAAAATTAATTTAAAATGGAATATAGGTCTAAATATAAAAATGTTTAGATTCTACAAGAAAACATTGGTGGATGTTATTGTTATTTGGTATAAGAAAAATTTCTTAAACAACACACAAGTTAATAATCTCTCTATAAATTCGTGTGTGTATGTGGATATACAAAACATGTATATGTGTGATATATATGTATATTTCTATATACATGGTAAATTTGTAGAGTTTATATATATATGCATATCTATAAATTTAAAACTTGTACTCATCAAATGATACCATTAAACAAATGAAAGCCACAATCATAAGAAATATTTTCAACACATATATCTGACAAAAGCCCATATTTTTCAAATGCAAATATTTTGACTGGACAATAAGAAAAAGCCAAACAGCCCAATACAATGATAAGCAAAAGACTTCAACAGGCACTTCATAAAATATATCCAAATGGCCACAAAGCATATAATAATGTGCCAAGCTCCTCTAGTCATCAAGAAAATGCAAACTAAAATCACAGGGAAATACTGTTACACATCTCCCAGAATGGCTAACAATTAAAGTATTACAAATCTTTCAGCAAATGCAGCCCCATGGTTAAAAAGAGTAAGATGATTCTCAACACAGTCATGAGAAGGCCCTGATTTCAATTTTTTGCTTAAGGTTAGAATTTCAAGTGACCTTTTATTTTTAATTATCTAATTTCATTATATATAAGCATCACACATGCTTTTCAGAATGAGGATTCCTTATTGCTTTTAAGTTTTTGGTAAGAGTTATCTAATACCCAATGCACCACAGGCTTACAATACTGCTCTATGAAGAATAACCTTTTCTAGGGATACATGTCCCCCTATATTTATAGCAGCTTTATTTATAATAGTCAAATTATGGAAGCAGCCTAAGTGTCCATCAATAGATGAATGGAAAAAGATTTGGTAAATATCTACATAAAAAGAATGAAATCCTGCCGTTTGCCACGACATGGATGGAGCCAGAGAGTATTATGTAAGTGAAATAAATCAGAGAAAGACAAATACCATATGATTTCATTCACATGTGGAATTTAAGAAACAAAATAAATGAGCAAACGGCGGGGGGGCGGGGGGGGAGAAGAGAGGGAAATAAGCCAAGAAACAGATTCTTAAATACTGAGAACACACTGATGGTCACCAGAAGGGAGGTGAGTTGGGAGGATGGTTGAAATAGGTAATTTGGGATTAAGGAGGACACTTGTTGTGATAAATACTGGGTGGTGTACGGAAGTGTTGAATCACTGTATTGTACACCTGAAACTAATATTACACTGTATGTCTACTAATTAATTGAAATAAAATCTAAAAAAAAGAATAGCCTTCCTTAATACAAAATAGAATTAAAAGTTTCTGTCTTTTGATCTAAAAATACATACATAGAGGGGGAGGAAAAAGATGGCAGAGTAGGAAACCTAAATTTTGCTGGTCCCAGGAATTCAGCTAGATAGTTATCAAACCACTCTGAAACCTACAAACTCAACAAGAGATCGAGGAAAAGAAGAGCAGCAATCCTATGAACAGAAAAGCGACCACTTTCTGGAAGGTAGGACATGTGGAGAAGTGAATCTGAGGCAATATTTGGGAAGATAGACCTTGGGGGGAGGGAGCCTCCATCAGCTGGCTACCAGCAAGTGATGCAGTGGAGCACAAAATCAGAACTTTTAAAAGTCTGCTCTGCTGAGGGACATCACTTCAGTGGCTAAGTGGGGGGTTGAACCCTCGCTGGGACAGCATGGTCTCAGGACCCTCAGGATCACAGAAAGACTGGGGGTGCCTGAGTGCAGCAGAGCTCCCAGGAATAGAAGCAGGGAAGCCTGCTGCAAACAGAGCTGAAGAGTGGGCTCTCAGCTCGGAGTTGCCATAAACTGTAACCTGCGGCACAGTCAGGCCACTACTCTTCAAACAGGGACTCAACAAGTGGCAGATCCAGGCAGACTCATCTTCCTCCCCTGGGAGGAGGAGCACGGGAGCACACTGCAGGAATCTGCTGGGTTTGGAGACTCCAAACGGGGTCACGTGCCACAGATAGAAATGCTCTGTCACAGGTCAGGTGAACACAGAGTGTGGCCAGAGACCAGGGAGACAGGAGTGACTTACTGCTTTTCTCTGGGGGCTCGCTGAGAAGTGGGGCCCCAAGCTCTCGGATCCTCTGGGACCAGAGATTGGGAGGCTACCATTTTCACTCTCGTCCTCCAAAGCTGTACAGAAAGCTTTCAGGGAACAAAAGCTATGGAGAGCAAACTGAGCAGATTACTTAGCCTGGCCCCTGGCAAGGGCAGTGCAATTCTGCCTCCCCCCGAAGATCAGCAAGAACAGCCAGCCAAGACCAAGTTTACCAATCAATGAGGACTGAAAACTCCAGTGCTAGGGGAATACAGCATATAGAATTCATGGCTTTTTCCCCAGGATTCTTTACTCTTTCAAAGTTCATTTTTTTAATTTTCTCTAGTTTTTCTTTTTCTATTTTTAAATTTTTTTTCTTTCCTTTTTCAACCAACATATTATTTTATCAATTCTTTTTTAAAAATCTTTTTAAATTTTCACTTTTAGAGTCAGATTCCATCCCTTCATCATATTTACCCTTATTTTTGCATATATATAAGTTTTTCTTTCTTTAAAATTTAGGGAGGCAGTTTCTTCTAACAGACCAAAATACACCCAAAATCTAGTGTGCGCTCTGTTCTATTCACCAGCCTGATCATATTCTTTCTTTTTTTTCCTTCCCTTTCTTTTCCCCCCAGTTTTGGGTCTCTTCTGATTTGTTTAGTGTATATTTTTCTGGGGTCATTCTTACCCTTTTAGCATTTTGTTCTCTCATTCATCTATTCCTCTCTGGACAAAATGACAAAATGGAAAAACTCACCTCAAAAAAAAAAGAGCAAGATGCAGTACTGACTGCGATGGACCTAATCAATACGGACATTAGTAAGATGTCAGAACCAGAGTTCAGAATGACAATTATAACGATACTAGCTGGGCTAGAAAAAAGCATAGAAGATACTAGAGAATCCTTTTCTGGAGAAATAAAAGAACTAAAATCTAACCAAGTCGAAATCAAAAAGGCTATTAATGAGGTGCAATAAAAAATGGAGGCTCTAACTGCTAGGATAAATGAGGCAGAAGAAAGAATTAGTGATATAGAAGACCAAATGATGGAGAATAAAGAAGCTGAGAAAAAGAGAGAAAAACAACTACTGGATCACGAGGGCAGAATTCAAGAGATAAGTGATACCATAAAGCAAAAAAAAAAAAAAAAAAATTAGAATAATTGGGATCCCAGAAGAAGAAAAAAGAGAGATGGGGCAGAAGGTATATTGGAGCAAATTATAGCAGAGAACTTCCCTAAATTGATGAAGGAAACAGGCATCAAAATCCAGGAGGCACAGAGCTGTCTGTAACCTACAATGGTAGAAACATTAGATTGGCAACAAACCTAACCACAGAGACCTGGCAGGCCAGAAAGGACTGGCAGGATATATTCAGAGCACTAAATGAGAAAAATATTCAGCCAAGAATACTATATCCAGGTAGGCTGTCATTGAAAATTGAAGGAGAGATAAAAAGCTTCCAGGACAAACAAAAACTAAAAGAATTTGCAAATACCAAACCAGTCCTACAAGAAATATTGAAAGGGGTCCTCTAAGCAAAGAGAGAGCCTAAAAGTAACATAGACCAGAAAGGAACAAAGACAATATACAATAACAGTACCTTACAGGCCGTGTATTCTCTGAGAACTCTCCCATGTGTAATAGGCCTCACAGCAGAGAGGCTCCCCCAGTGTGCTGGGATTGTGATGTCCTGCGTTGACAAGAGACCTGGTTGTGTCTTGAGTGGTTGTCTAGGAGAAAGGAAGACAGAAACCTCCTGTCCTAGTTGCTGGCATGCAGAACCTCTTTGATCCCCTCTCATGGGAACAGTAGGAATGATTTCTCTTTTCTGAGTTCTCACCAGGTCCGGGCATTGTTCGGAGCCCTTTATTTGTATCAATACATTTACTTCTCACAGAATTAAATGTATTGATGTTTATCCAGAGAGAACAAGTCCCATGGCTAGAAGAGGCAGAACTGGTTTTGCAGTCCACAGGGGAATGGAGCCTGCCTTCCAGCCACTGGGCTATACTTATACTGCTTCCCAGTGGGAGAGGAGAGGAACAGGACTCAGCCTCTATGGGACATAGGGGAAACCTCTGCTGGGAATCAGCCAATCCATTTTTCCAGTAAAAACAAAACAAAACTAAACTAAACTAACTGTACGAAGTAATATAAAAATGTCTTTTAAAAATCTGCTCCCCAGCGGTCTTAGATAAACTGAGTTTGCTGAAAACGATGCCTTGCCCTGGGTACTTTAGGGAGGCAGATGTAATTGAAATAGGCCGGATGTTTTGAAATCATTTCCTGCCCCCTGAAAAAGCAGTGAAGCCCAAAGGGCCAAATCCTGTTAAAGCAATCAGCGAGGTCCTCCAGTAGGGGCCATTTCAAGACCTTCTTGTCTGTCACCAGAGCATTGAGCTGGATCCCTCGGTGTTCTGCATTTGAGACCTGTTTTGAACTGTAGTTTAATACAGACTTTAATGGTTCACATAGGTAGCCTTCAGAGGCTGGCTGTACTGTCTGTTCAATAAATGCATAAAGCGGGGCTATCTTAGGCATTCAAGGCTTTATATTTTAAATACCCCAAGGCCCTCGGCAGCATTAAGAACTAACAACCTGATAAATTCCAGTTTAAAAAAGTGCTGTTATGGGGCGCCTGGGTGGCTCAGTCGTTGAGCGGCTGCCTTCGGCTCAGGTCATGATCCCGGGGTCCTGGGATCGAGCCCCGCATTGGGCTCCCTCCTCCGCGGGAAGCCTGCTTCTCCCTCTCCCACTCCCCCTGCTTGTGTTCCCTCTCGCTGTCTCTCTCTGTCAAATAAATCAATAAAATCTAAAAAAAAAAAAAGAAGAAATTAAGATGCTTAAACATGTACTTTTTAAAAAAAAAAAAGTTAAACTACTGCTGAAGGCAATATAGTATTGAGATTAAGAGATGAATTTTGGCATCTTACATGCTTCATTTAGAAACTTGGTTCTGCCCCTAAATAGCTATATGACTTGGGGAAGACTTAAACTCCCCAGAGTCCATGTGTTCATCTGCAAAGTGGACTAACAATATCATGGCTTCTTTGAAGATTTAATGAAATCACTATGTGTGTGTGTATATATATATATGTGTGTGTATATATATATATATATATATGTTTGAGTGTATGTGTGTATATATATATATATATATATATATATATACACACACACATATATATACACACACACATAGTACCATAGTGCACATAGTAGGCTTTTACTAAGTGGCATTGATATTGGATTTAATGAGTTCCTTTCCTCCATTTTTGAAGGTGAATTGCAAGGACATAAAGAAAAAAAGAATTTCTTATATTCAAAAACCGAAAACGTAGAAAAGGAAGAAAAAGGCATTGAAACATTGCATCTGCATTGCTGGAGACAAGTGTCCCAGGAGAGACAAAGAGGCCTCTCAAAGAGGAAGTGGAAAGACAGCCAGGACATAGCTTTCATGTCCATTAAGTCTCCTAAAGGATAGGAAGGTTAAAAGTGGGGTCTTCTGAATTCATGTTTTTTTTTCTTTGCAAAGACATACGGTATTGCCCTCTGAAGAAATTAATTTATTGAGGAAACATATTAAGTGATTCATAGAAGCCAGGTACTGGAGGCTTGTGTCCTGAAACTGTCAGAAATAATCTCTTAATGCATTTGGGTCATTGAAGAGTGGAGCTAGGAATAGCCATTAAGATATTGTAGCCCACTAAATTCCAGATATGTATCTCAACTTCTGTTCACCCCTTACCCCAAGCAGACTCGGAGTAGAAATAGTTTCTTGGGAGGTAAAGCAAACATCAGAAAAGATGAATAAGTAAGGAATTCCAGCTGAAAGGGTATATTATAGTGACAGGTTCTACTGAGGGTGACTTGAGCTTAGTCCTGGGGCAACTCAGGAAGCCAGTCACACACATATCTCAGACTGTGAGGGAACCAGAGTATACTAGCACATCAACTCCCGCAGAGGGATGCTGGGGTAGGCTGGAATTAATTTCTCAGCTTATCTGGTCCTCTTATGGGCAGATGAAACATTGGGGGTTGGGACAGAGAAAGCACTCAGGCAAGAGGAAGCAGGTATCCACAGATTGGAGTTGGGCAGATTTGCACTGAAATAGGAAAAGGAAGGGGATCTGGGTGGGGCTAATGGCCTCATAAACTTAGATCTTATTTTGATAAGAGCTAGGTTAGGCGAACATAAGCAAATTTTCTTTGTTTTGTTTTTGTTTTTTCACTCCAGGTTTTCTCAGTTCTTTTTTTTTTTTTAAGATTTATTTATTTACTTACTTATTTATTTGAGGTGGGGGAGGGGCAGAGAGAGAGAAGAGTGGGAATATTTAAGTAGACTTCCTGCTGAGCACAGAGCTCGATGGGGTGGTGGTGGTATGTGTGTGGGGCGGGGGCGGGGGGCTGATCCCAAGACCCTGAGATCATGACCTGAGTTGAAATCAAGAGTGGGGCACTTAACCAATTTAGCCACCCAAGTGCCCCCAGGTCTTCTCAGTTCTATTGGTATGTGAATGTAAAAATATACTGTGTAGTTTCTGGATAGGGGCATATTATGAGTGCTTCCCAAAAGATTTAACAAATACTCCTTTTATCTCCCAAACATCTTATAAGACTAGACTTTCTTAGTAATACTTTAGCGTTCTAAGATCTAATCCTATTGCCTATATTTTATAAATGAGGAAGATTAGGTCTATATAAGTAGTAATATGTTCATAAGGACTCAAAGTGCAGAAATGTAGAAAGAGGACATAGATTTGTCGGGCAAGAGTTAAGGCAGTGGGAATCAGAACATGTGAGCAATTTCCTGTTAAGTACATTCTTATCATTCCCTTCTATACTTCTGGCAACAGGCTTAAGCAAAGGAAACTTGAGCAATGCAAAAGGGTCCACAATGACAACCGAACTGAATGAAAACAGGGTCATAAAGAGACCCACCTCAAGGGGCACCTGGGTGGCTCAGTTGGTTAAGCATCTGCCTTTGGCTCAGGTCATGACTCCAGGGGCCTAGGATTGAGTCCCACATCAGACTCCTTGCTCAAGGGGAAGCCTGCTTCTCCCTCTGCCTGCCATCCCAGCCACTCCCCCTGCTTGTGTTGCTGTATCTCTCTCAAATAAATAAATAAAATCTTTAAAAAAAAAAAGAGAGAGAGAGAGAGAGAAAGACCCACCTCAAAATGGCCATAGGCCCTAACTAGCCAATGCGTTACTTATAACCAGGCACAGTTTCCAAAAAGGGAAAATCCGTTCCCATACCTCCTCATTCCACCCTGTAACTATAGCCCCTCACCACCACCTCCTGGTGGACAGTCTCTCCTTGCCCACTGCTGTCCTACCTGCTACTCCCCTGCAGTGTATTCAGTAAACCCCTATCTCCTTTGTTCAGTCTTGGGAGAATTCTTTCACAGGGCTGCTGTGCTGGCCCCCACCCAATCGGATCACATCACACCTTCCTTATTCTATCTATTCTCTTCTTAGCCTTTAATACACTTGCTCTATTTTCTGAGACTACAGTTTTCCAGCAAGCTGCATCTAAAATATATATTTTATTATAACCATTATATGAATTATGATTACCTAATAAAATGTCTATTATTAAATAATATAATGATATTTTAACACTAGTCAATATATTGGTATACCAGTACCAATGCATTAGTATCATTATCTCACCTCCCTTCAACAGAGAACTTCTAATTCTTTATTTTCTACCTGTTATCCCTGTGAGAAGATTATGCATGGAGGGTTATGCTTGTTTATTAGGTGAGCAGACTGAAGCTGAGAAATGTTGCTGATTTCTAAAAGTGATAAAATAATTTATTTTATTCCTGAATAAATTAATATAAATTTAAATTTATTTATAATTTATTTAATTTATTCCTGAATCAAGACGCAGGATCAAAAATGAAACCCTTGCCTCTGACCAGCTGAGGCTGATGCTGGCTCCACCAATTTCCCTCCCTTCTCAAAGTCTTTGAATTAATGTTTTTGAATATTTTAATCAGGGTTACAGTGGTCTGGTATAAAGTTCAAATCACTTTTCATAAACTGGTAGCTCTCAGGCATGAGTTTAATATGCCATACATTATGAAAATGCCACAATGTGAATGAAAACCATGATGGAAGGCAGACCAAGTAGCCTCAACCCTTTACATTACTTTATAATGTAAAGTTTTATATATATATCTATAAAATACAATTATCTCTCTGAGTTTTTTATTTGTATTTGCATGGATCCTCAGCTGTTTAAGTCCTAGGGATCAACTACCTCTAGAAAAGTGGTGGGTCAAGTCAAACAAATCTACATGAGTGTGTACTGAGGCTCCCCAGAAGACACTGATCTTGAAAGGAACACCCAACCCAAGAAAGACTTGGTCTACCTGTTAGAGAAGGCATTCTAAGAAACAGCTTTCTTCTTCAGAAGAGATCCTTGTGCAGATCTCCATGGAATAATGCATGAGTTATTTGGTGGTAGAGAAGTGCCCAGTTAAGAGGGAAAGGAGAAAAACAGGCATTTAAAAGATGGCTAAATATTTTGAGATTCATACAGTGGTATTTAGGATCCATCGAAACAACAAAGAGTAAAAAAGGGAAAGAAATGATCTGGATACTTCACACCAGGGCAGCTCTCATTATGGCCCATCACAACCAGAGGTTGCATTCAAACGGTGAATGAGGTCAGAAGTGAAATAAAAGTATATTCATCAAATGGAACACATGTCTCTCCAGAAACACTTTGGGGGATGATATTGCTGGAATCTGGGCTACTTCATTATTAAATCAGCTAAGAACACTTAAAACAGAAGTTATCGTGAGAGTAATAGAAATAAAGCAACAACATATTTTATGGCCATTTATAGTTTCCAAAGCACTTTCTCATATATGATCATCTTGAATTTCAAATTATTAAAGTTACCTCAGGAGAACCAAAGAGATCCATATTGTTACTGTTGGCATATCCTTGAGCTCAAACACATGTTTCTTAAATAGACAAGAGAAATTTCTAAGTAAATGTTTGGCTCCTATCTCTGAGGTCTGTAGATAGTGCTTCTAAAGAGATGTGCAATCAACTTGATTGTGAAGTTTGAAAAATTCCAATACTAATGGGGTGCCTGGTCAGTTAAGCATCCGACTTTTGGTTTTGGTTCAGGTCATAATATCAAAGTTATGAGATTGAGCCCCGCATTGGCTCCAAACTGGATGTGGAGCCTGCTTAAGGTTCTCTCTTCTGGGCGCCTGGGTTGCTCAGTCCGGTAAGCATCAGCCTTCGGCTCAGGTCATGATCCCAGGGTCCTGGGATTGTGTCCCTCATCGGGCTCCCTGCTCTGTGGGGAGCCTGCTTCTCCCTCTCCCTCTGCCTCTCTCTCTCTCTCTCTGTCTCTCATGAATAAATAAATAATCTTAAAAAAGATTCTCTCTCTCCCTCTTCCCCCACCCAACTCACATGCACTGTTTCTCTAAAAAAAAAAAGAAAAATTCCAGTACTCACGATAACTATTCTTGTAGATATATTTCCTTATCATAATGATAAAATTGAGGTTAAAGAGGTTCATACCACAAACAAGCGTTGTTTGACTTCAATATGAAGTATAGCATCACTGTATACTGAGTGTTGCAGGCATCAGTTGCCCTAGCCCACCCATTAACTAGCCACTTTAGCACATAAGTTGATTTCCACCATTGCTGCCACTCAACCAGATACTAAACATCACCATTCTTCAACTACGTAGTTGTCAACCTTCCACAGGACACACATTTCAGCTACCAACTGTATTAGCTTTCCTGCATAAAACTTTACCGGAAACCTAGCGGTAACTGCAAAGCTAGGGCTACATTACTATGTTTGGGTCTATATCACTATGGTTGGGTTCTGGGTAATTGTCATGCTTTTTTATTTTATTTTTTTAATGTAAGTAACAGGTATCCATTTGGTTTGTAGATTTTATAATTGGAGAATTATATTTGTAAACCTCAGGAAGTCAAAGGTGGAAACGATTATCATTCAGGAAAAAACAGAACAATTTTATTCATAGTATATTCATCTAGATTGCTGTGCCTTTTTTTCCTGGATGAATCATGCGAAATTAATGTTTTCATAGTTCAAAATGAGTCAACTATTGGTAATTTCATGTAGCTCAATTTAATAGGTAAAATAGACGCAAGACTTCTGGTAGGTTTGTAACAGGTAGCAGACACTTTTCATGGTGAGCTGGCTGAAATTAAGGTCAATAGGTACTGTAAAATTTTAGGCTATTCTAGTAATCATAAAATTTTTCTTCATTTACTGAATATTTATTGAGTCATGACCATATGCATGCTATGCATAGGGCATAGTACAGAAGAGATAATTTCTTTATCCTCATAAAACTTATAACTCAGTGAGGAAATAGAAAATAAATAAATAAATAAATATGCACAGTGTAAAGAAGAAACTACATGGGATCATGTAGGCACTGAGCACACTGAGAGGAGAGGAGGAGTGTGAGAGCGAAGGCTTGGCACAGAATGACCAGAAGTATTCAAAGAAAATCCAGTGATTGAGGAATCCTGAAAGCCAGATTAAAAAAATATATGCATTATTTCAAGGAAGAGAAAGTGACCATTTGCTGTCCTTCCCCAAAATGGAGGGGTTCCGCCATTAGGAATGCGGGACTATAGTTTTCATCCAAGATTTTGCCAAGGTATAATAAAGAATATAGGAATAGAACCAGTTCTTATGATGTTTTTGAATGGCAGAAAAATCCGGATTATATAAAATGATTAGATATTAAATATCATCTGCACTACTCCATCTTCTATAATGAAGACTAGTAGCAGTATGGGTGATATATAATATAAAAGTACTTTAAACACAGTAAACATGTTTGTCCATGTGCTGTGGATATTCCATTGATACTGAAAATCCCTTATGATTCTTGTTTACAGAATCCATGGGTCAAAGGAAAGCTGACACAGAAATAGAAAAACCTGCCTATCTTCAGAAAACGTCTTCAATTCCTCTTCCATTTCTGAGCTCTTTATTTACCAGGAAATGATGACTCCAACAACTCACGTCTTGTGAAATATCAAGAACCTTTAACTCACACCCATTTATGAAGTCATTTGGCAGTCACTCGTACACACAGAGCTGATTCTGGAGACTGAGCTATTTCCAGCTCCCCAGATGAGTCATTTAACCTCTCTTTACCCTTTAAAGATAGGAATAAATTGTTCTTTGGCCTACCTCACCAGGATGAAATGGCTATTGGTGAGATAATGTCTATGAAGCAATTTGAATGTCTTAGAAAAAAAGTGCCAAATGTTTTCAAAGCAGCTTGCTGGAATTTCTGACCCAGAGGCTGAAAAGGAAATCCGTGAAACTGGATTCTTTCAGGGACTTTATGAGTACTGGGGAGGGATGAAGGGAGATCCTTTCTTGCTTGTACACAGGACACCATTGTATAGTTACATGAAGGTTGAAGGAGAGAGGCTTACCTGCCTTGAATAAATTTCTGATGAATAGTTACTGCTTTCACAACGGTTCACCAGGCATAGACATAACTAAAAGATGCACATGAAACTGTCAAAGACAGCAGACTGAAGGATTCTAATTTCTGAGAAAGCAACTCTTCCCTGGTTCCTGGCATACTGCATTAGCAACTACCAGTTTGGCCTCAGATATAAATCTGTAAGTCGTTCTAGCGTTCTTCTTCATTCACCACATCCAATGGACTTCCAAACTCTGTCGGCCCTCTGTCACCACTCCCTTGCTCAGCACTAGCTGCCTCTGTATACTCACTATTTGCTTAAATCAGTCTGCCAGCATGCTAGTACCTTGATTACTGTGGTCTTCTCCCACTGATTACCTAACCTACTGTCTTACATTTCTCCATTTCATCCTTTACATTCATGCCTTTTTGCCTGATTCCTGATGCTTCCATTGGACCCTTTAACCCTACCACTCCCAAATTCAGCCTTCGTTCCAGCCATGCTGAGTTACTTATAATTCTCCAAAAGCACAGTGCTATTTTACCTCTGGCTTTTGTACATGTGACTTCTGCCAGAGATGCTCTTCCCTCCTTTGATAGGAGCAACAGTATGATGGTGGTTAAACAAGGGCTTTAGCAAAGAGCAAATTCCTCTCCCCTATTGAACTAGCTGTCTTTGGGCAAAGTTCTGAACTTCTCTGTTCCTCAGTGCCCCCTCTTCAAAATAATAATAATACCTATATCATAGGATGTGATGTGATCCGATGTGATCATTTATACAAAGTGTTTAACACATATTAAGAAACCCAAAGCATCAGTTATTACTATTATATTTTGGCTAAGCCTTACACTTTAAGTCAAACTTGTTTATTTCCTTTTTGTAAACCTTTGTTACCACCTTCCCCCTCTGCAACATGCTTAACTGCTTATTCCTTCTTTTGTCCCTACTCCTTTAACTCAGGTAGATAGTGGAAGAATCCTAACACGTGTTTGCAATCATTTGTTACATCTGTCTTGTACACCAGATTGTGAAAGTTTATTGAAGGTAGTTCCGGGCTTTATTTATTTTCCCAATTCTAACAAATAATAGGCCCTTAATAAGTAGGTATCGAAGAAATAAGGTGGCTGTTCCTATTTCTCAAACTACATTCTGAAATGTTCAGAAACAGTTCAAAAACTATTTCCGAAGTTCAGTACAATTTCTGTACCGAATGTGTTACACGCTGAAAGAGATACAGCAATGGCAAAGTTGCTGACTGTACTTTGCTCATAGACGTGGAGAGACGGTCACTGTCATGTGGCAGGTCAGCTAGTCGCCATCTCATCTGCCCCTTTGCAGGGACCATAGGGTTATGCCCTCACTCCCTCCCTTCACAGAGGGGGCTGTGGATTCCAACATTCCCTCACTCATATTTTTTAAAAATTTTAAACTAGTTCTGCTACTTCTGGTACTATTGGGTTTTGTTTTGTTTTGTTTTGTTTTGTTTTACCAAAGCAGCCAAAGCCCTTCACATTAGTTACACATACCCATGCACACGTGCCATTAAATGACCTTCACTAATAGCATTTCAATTGGCTAAATATTACTTCCTTGTATGAAATGAAATATAACTGGGGCGCCTAGGTGGCTCAGTCGGTTAAGCGACTGCCTTCAGCTCGGGTCATGATCCTGGAGTCCCGGGATCGAGTCCCGCATCGGGCTCCCTGCTCGGCAGGGAGTCTGCTTCTCCCTCTGACCCTCCTCCCTCTCGTGCTCTCTGTCTCTCATTCTCTCTCTCTCAAATAAATAAATAAAATCTTAAAAAAAATATATAACTTATTTAATGATACTGTTGTTTGTTTATATTATTTCGAAAGTTTTCACCATGGTATAATAAAGATTTTTACTTGCACTTTTGTATAATTCCTTTATTTTTTCTCCTTCAGGGTACAAAAGAGAATTACAAATAATGAGGAAGATACTGCAGATCGGCTCATTAAATACTGACTCTGACTCCCTTCTAGATTCCCTTCTGCACTATGGTACTTGAAAAACTACATTTACTAGCCTCCAGGGTTCAAGGCCACGGCAAGGAGTTTGGTCCTCCACGCATAGAGGTAGTCGTGTTTAGTTCTTTTGGAGCGTCTGTGGCAGAGGTGTTGGTGACAGTCCCCCAGCACCCGGGTTACTACGTGATATGCAGTCTCAGCAGTAGTTTTTCATGCGTATTGTTCTTCAGTGTTCTTGGATGTGTTTTCTAACTTGGTTGTATCAAGGTTCGGGGTATCCAAGCTCAATTCCTCAATCCTTCCTAAGATTTTATAAATGAATACTCTTTAATGAATCTTCCTTGGCTCAAATTAGCTAGAGTGGATACTGCCGTCATCTACCAGGAATCTGGAATGATGTAGGGGATGCTTCTGAATTTTTAGCCTTTTGAATACATATTACTTAATTTGTCTTCAAAATATTTGTACATTTACATTCCCACAAACAGCACTCAAGTTTTTGTTTTCCTGAAACTTCATATTAGATATTATTGTTTAAAAAATAAATAAATAATTAATAAAGATACTGAACAACCCAATCCCAATCTGTTCATACCTTCTTCCAGAGTTGTGGAATAAATAAATAGATAAATTTATTTTCTCAATAACATATTTTATTTCATTTTATTTTATATTGGGGGTAAGGCTTTTTTAATCTTTTTTTTCATTTTACTTTATTTTATTTTATTTTTTTCATCATGATAAGTGTACTGTTTAATCCCCAACCCCTCTTTTCCCCATTCTCCCCACTCACCTCCCCTCTGGTAACCATCAGTTTGTTCTCTAGAGTTAAGAGTCTATTTCTTGGGTTGTCTCTCTTTTTTTTCCTTTTGCTTATTTATTTTGTTTCTTAAATTCCACATATGAGTGAGATCATATGGTATTTGTCTTCCTCTGACTGACCCAGCATTATACTCTCAATAGCATATTTTAATTTCATCACTACTTTAAGACTCCTGAATGTTACATATTGAATATCTCCTATGTGCACATATTATACATACCTTCTCTTATTAAATCCCACACAGCCTAATGGCTTGGGATTTTAGCCATTAACCTCTTCTACAAACTAGGGTCAACAAGACTTTACAAGTACACTTACAGCAAGTAAATGAAAGTATGAGAATCCAAATCCATGTAATCTGACCCATTAGCTCATGCTAATTCCAGCTCATTACTTTTCCTATGGAATCATCTGTTAACCTGCACGCTCCTCCCTTGATATGTGTAATTTATAAATTATGTATTAATTATTAGTATTTATTGTGGGCAAAATAAACAATCTGTAAATAAATATATTTTTAAATTTAATTCTCTTAAGATTTTATTTATTTATTTGACAGAGAGAGAGAGAGCACAAACAGGGAGAGCAGGAAGCAGACGAAGAGGGAGAAGCAGGCTCCCCACTGAGCAGGGAGCCCGATGCGGGGCTGCATCCCAGGACTCCGGGATCATGACCTGAGCCGAAAGCAGTCATTTAACCGACTGAGCCACCCAGGCCCCCCTAAATTTAAACTTTTAATCATTGTTGCTTAGTGCACCAGGCTAATTTGCTAAAATATAATGAGTTGTTTATCAAAGTTGCTTCACTTAGAGATAAACCAGTGTTCAGCCCACCTATTCTCTGATAACTGCCTGATATGCACCCACGTATACTGTAAATAGTATGAAATTGTAAATGTGTTTATGAAAACATGATTTGCACACAAGTGATATGTCTAAGTCCCATCCTTCTTTAGTAGGATATGAAAGTACTGATAGGGATGATGCACTGTTACGCCAATAAAACATAAGCTGTTTTTAAATGGTCCAGGACCCTAATTAGCAAAAGGAGCCTAGTTCTGACACAGAATACCTGAAAACAACATTAGTCTTTTTTTTCCCCATCTCTTCAGAGAGCACTGAGCAGAACATGTACTGTTTCAGAAATGGCATAAGGTGACTTCTATCACCTTGAACTGTTTAGTTAAAGAATATACCCAAACAAAGTCTCACTTTCAAGTCATATTTAGGAGTAAACAGCAGGCAAAAGTAGTAAAGTAACTAATGTCCTGGAACAAGGTAGTGCATAACTTCTTTTCTGTTGGCTCACAGCCGTTTCATTGTTAAATTGACTGGCTGTGTGATTGGCTTGTTAACTGAGAATTATGTGAGATAGTAAATGGTACACAGCTTCCAGGTTGCCTCTTCTGATTAATATCTTGAAACCAAGTCTTTTCTAATCCGAGCCAGCCAAAATTCTGAATTCAAAGTGAGCATTCAAATAACATAATTGACAATTGTCTCCAACAAAACATTTATCTTCCTGACAAAGTTAATGGTCACTCCTTCCTGCTTCCTTAGCATCTATGTTTATTTCATGAATTGCACCTAGTACATTGAGCATGTGTGCGTTTTTCTTTATGAACATGTTGTTTTTACTTCCTAGATATTTTGCCGCTTGAGATTTTTTACACATTTTAGCACTTAGTTCAATAACTGATATTGCCAAATGAGAATGAGATCTATGGATGGAAAAATAAAACTTTCTCAGTTGCTAAGAAGTGGGCTCTAGAATCCTCAGGTATAGCATAGAGGAAGAAAAAAGATGTCAAAAAGAAAAGCTAGTGACTTAACATTTCCTAGGGTGTGTTTACTTGTAAGAGAGTATATAAATAGTTAATACCTAGTATAATTAATGTTGCAATCTAATCTGATTGGTTAGACGAAAAATAGGAAATGATTATTGTAGTTGAGCACAAGTACTGAAAAATTCCATCTTCACTGAAAGGTAATTTCTACAAAACAAAAGGATACTATATTGACACATCAGAAACAATATTGGAGTACTGATGCCCTTTAAGCTGCAATTTTCTAATTGTTAAAGTGATGATAATGGCATTTGACCCATTTATCTCCTACAGTTGGTAGAAGAAATGAAAAAGAAAAGATGTGAAAGTCTTAATGGATAATTGATTAAAGATCACTGCTTTATTTTCTGTTTGGCTACTTATTGATCTAGCATCTACTATTTAAATTCCCTGATTCTATCCATTTATAGGAAGGAATAAGGATAATTATTTTCTGTGGTTGTTATAAGCCCAGGGCTCCCACTCCACCCAGCAGGATTTCCTCACTTATTGACATCAGTTTGGAGAGTTCTAGCAGGAATAAGGTTAACTGATAAAGAATAAGGCTGATGGAATAGATGGTATTAAGGACACTAGTTGATTTGTTTTCTCTAAAATAACAAGCTGGCTGATGATTGCAAAGTAACTGAGATATTTATGATACTTTAAAAAAAATTCAAGTGTTTTTTTTAACCCAAAATACACAACAAAACTAAATATTCAAGAATATTCAATAATCCATAAAAAAGTTTAATGCTTTATCTGGATGATATTCCCATTTAAATCAATCCAAAGGAAAAATTACTTGGAAATAGTTCTATTCCAAAAGTTAAAATCCTTGTTAGACAAAAAGAAATTATTGATCTTAAGAAATTCAATATCCAGTAGGAAAAACAAGATAATGTTATACAAATAACATTGAATAAGTCAAAATCGAATGTGCTACATATCAAAAGTGAGGTACAAAGCTCATTATATAGGCTCTAGGAACTGTACGCTTACTAAAAACAGCATTTATCACCCTGAACCCTCATTTTCTGAAACTTTATAGGTATTAAATATTTTTAAATTTCGATATATGGATGAATGGGAATTAACAAATATATTTGATCTTTCTGTATTTGATTTAGCATTTCTTAAGCAGGCTATGTTGTCTACTCATTTGCTATTGAATTTGGTCTCTCAGTAACAATGATCATAGTGGTAGTGACTACCCTGTATATTCATATCTCGATAAATGATATCCCAATGAACTTGTCTATATCACTCAAGCAAGAAATCTGAGACTGGTAGATAGCATTTCCCTATATCCACCCAGTCACAAAGCCCTGTTAATCTTACATCTTTAATATTTCTCATATTTCCTCTATACCCATCATTCTTACTTCCATGGCCTAAGTTTAAGACCTTAATTGTCTGTTACATAAACTATTGTGAGTCCTTTTTGACTCTCTGCCCCTAGGGGATGCCATATTTAAAAGGAAAATCTGACCATATCATTCCCTAGTTTATAACACTTCAGTGATCTCTCATCATCTTTTGGGCAAAGATAAATTCTGTAGCACAGTTTACAGGGGCTGCCTTGGCATAGGCCCTGCTTCTCTTCCCCTTTATCACTAGCTACTCCTCTTTCACAAAAAAATGCTCCAGTAACAAAAAAAATTATTGTGATTCCTAAAAAACACCATACTATTTCAAAGTTCTGAGATTTTACTAAATCCTTTGCCTGTGACTATAAATTTCCATTTTTTATTGTAAGTAGCCTATACTCATTCTGTAATATGAAACTCAGTTATATTCTTCATTAATATATTCTAGAGAGTCCCAACCTCAAGGATGTGTTAGGTAAGCTACCTTTGCATTAGCAGACTGCTCATCCTTCTATCCTAGCACTATGGTACAGTGGTTAAGACTGGGGCTTTGGAGATAAATGCATAGGGATTCAAATCCCTTCTCTTCCACTTCTGAAAATTACCTTAACCTTTCTAAGAAACTCTCTTTTCACCTCCAAAATGAAGTTTAAAATGATAATTAACTCACTGAATGTGAAGATTGCATGATATTATGCAACTAAAAGTCTTTTGCAGAGGACCTGAAAACATAAAAAAGGCTCAATAAATTTTATGTATTGCCCCAGTCCTCATCACATTGAAGGGAAATTATGTCTTACTGTTTTCCTCACTAAACTATGAAGATTTTTGAGAGTAATGACCCTGCTGCATTCATCTGTGGATCCCAGAGGTGGATCCAGTGTCTGACAATTGGTAACCACCTAAAAGCTCTTTGTTGAACCAAAACATGCATAGGGACCTTGCTTTACCATTTATCAACACTATTAGGAATATTGTCATAGTGTAGAAAAAATGAACTCATTCACTATATATTCAGTTATTGTATCCATTTTGTAGATGAGGAAATTGAGGCATGAAGGAATTAAGATAACTGTCGAAGGTCAAGAGCTAATAAGCAGCAGACAAGCTGTAGCAGTAGATTTTCCTAGGGTAAAGCCTTTGTTATATCTACTCTAGCACAGCCGAGTCTCAACATGGAAACACTGCTTCTTCTGACAGCATTCCTCATTAGCTACAAGAATCAGACATGGTTTTTATGCTTGTCATCATTTGCACTTAATGCATCCAGTAATTTAGATTTTGCACCAAACAAAAGCCATTTGGTGTGATTCTGTTGGCAACATAAGGCATCCGGCAAACAACTCTATGTTGATGCTTGAGCACACCTTATTTCCTGGAAATTACAGTGGACAATTTGGTTGGAATGAAGCACTGGGCTGTAATGAGAATTTCTTTATAAAATACATGTCCTAGTAAGATAAAGATTATTCATGAAGAAAAGAATCACAGTGACTTTTTACTGTCCTTAAAATACCCAGAGACTTGATCACAAGCAGGCTATAATGAATGCAAGTAATTAAAGCAGCTACCAATAAATACCAAGTCATTTCCTCCCTTAAAATTTGAATATGTTAGCTGAGTTAACATATTTTGAAATTTGTTATTGTTAGACAAAATTTGAATTTGTTAGACAAAACAGAGTTTTGTCTCTGTCACTGAGAACACCTGGCAGGCTGTATTCGGCTTGATCTAATCTAAATAGGCTTGCTATGGCTAGAACTTCATTCTGATCCCTACAACTTCCTCCCCAACTGTGTCTATCTAGAACTTGTTCATTCTTCACAGAGAAGAGCATTTCCTTTCTCTAACTCAGTTTTCCCAAAACACAGGTCTCTGAGGCTATATCATATATCAGGTAGAAGCATATATGACGGCAATATTCAGCAATTTTGACCACAAAAAATAGAAGATTCATATCTTTCAATCAAATCTATGTGCTATGAACTCACCATCTCCTCTTTATTTCTCACCTTGGTATTCCTAAGATCTATAAGGGCTTTATTTGGAAAGTTGTTAACTAACCATACACAAAAGCCCTAAAAGTATAATAAAAAAGAACAAAAGCAAAAACCCTGTATGTCTGTGCATATGTGTGTGCACATATACTGTGTATGTGGATATGTACACACAATCTGTGAAGTCATGTGATTAAATGAGACGGGGAAGAAAGTCAACAGTTTTTACTGCCTCCCAGATGCTCCACTGCATGTTAGGGGATCTTTTATATTCTTTTATTTCAGCCTCACAGACTTGAGAGTTGGCCATCACTGTACCCATGACATAAACAAAACAACAACAACAAAACAGGCCCCCCCCAAAAGCCAAATCACTTGAAGTTCTATAGCTTTACCAGGTTTATATCCTATTCCAGGTATCTCAAAATCAGTACATAGACTATGGAACATAAACACAATTCTGTTTTCTCTATGACAGTGGAAACCCTGCCATATCCGCCCCCCCCCCCCAAAAAAAACCAACTTCACAAAATATGTCATTTTGTGAAGAGATCTAAAATTCCTGTGCTGGCATTTATCCTTCCAGTCACAGTGCCTCTGCCTATAGGCTATAGTGTGTGTGTGTGTGTGTGTGTGTGTGTGTGTGTGTGTCTGCGAACAGTTTTATAGTATCTGGGTAGGAGAGGGAATATTGAGATATGCATTCTCTCCTTTAATATATAAAGTTATCTGTATATGTATATTTCCTATATTTCCTACATGGCATCTGCTCAATAAATATTTACAGATTTATTGATTCTCACCTTTAAATCATCTATCTTTTAGAGTTGTTGCTCTTTTTTTTTTCCCAACTGGGCAAACACGTAGACACAAAGACTTTAGATGCTCAAAGTATCTGAGATACTTACTGCCTAGCCTGTTAATAAGAATTGATACGCTAAAGCCCAGAAATGAAAGGTTTCTTGATATAGATTCCAATCACTGAAACTGGGGCCCCATGATTAGGTTTATGATAGTAATTAGAGTTATACATCAAGTAGAGAAAAGATGCCAGGTGTTTTAAGAGTCTTTGGTGCCCTTAGAATGCTGCTGCATTAATATTCTACTCCAGTGCTTAAAAGGTTTGGTTTTAATCATGTGTGCGTATATGCATGTGTATGTTATTTGTTTTACAAAAGTGATACTAATTATTCTTCCTTGACTTCATTCATGACACAGGAACATCAACAATAGTGACAAGATGTTCAATATCACTAATCATCAGGGAAATGCAAATCAAAACCACAATGAGCTATCACCTTACATCTGTTGGAATGGCTGTCATCAAGAAGAGAAGACATACATGTTGGCATGGACATGGAGAAAAGAAAACCCTAGTGTACTATTGGTGGGAATGTAAATTGGTTCAGCCACTATGGAAAACAGTTTAGAGAACTCTCAAAAAGTCAGAAGTAGAACTATCATATGAACCCACCATTCCACTTCTGAGTATATATCCAAAGGAAGTGAAAATAAGATATTGAAAAGCTATCTGCACGCCCATGTTTATGGCAGCATTACCCACAATAGCTAAGGTAGATATGGAAACAACCTAAGTGATCATAAAAAGATAAATGGATAGTGACCCCTGGGTGGCTCAGTCAGTTAAGTGTCCAACCTTGATTTTGACTCAGGTCATGATCTCAGGTTGTGAGATCAAGCCCTGCATTGAGGGTTTCAGGATTAGCAGGGAGTCTGCTTGACCTTCTCTCCTTCCCTCTGCTCTCTATAAACAAACAAACAAACAAATAAATAAATAAATAAAAATTTTTTTAAAAAAAGATAAATGGATAAAGATGATGTGATATATATATATATCAGTATGTATCTCTCAGTCAATAGATGGATAGATTTCAATACATATCGATAGATAAAAATATATAAGGGACCATATTTTTTCAACCATGAGAAAGAAGGAAATCTTGCCATTTATGACAATAAGAATTAACCTTGAGGGTATCATGCTAAGTGAGATAAGTCAGACAGATAAAGACAAATACTGTAAGATATCACTTATATGTGGAATCTAAAAAAACTTAACCTATAGAAACAGAGAGTAGAAATGTGGTTACAAGTGTCTGGGGAGTAAGGAACTTGGGAAGATACTGGCCAAGATGTCAAACTTGTAATTAGAATATGAATAAAATCTGGAGATTTAATGAACAGCATAGTGATTATAGTCAACAATATGATATTATATACTTCAAAGTTGGTAAGACAATAGATCTGAAATGTTCTCATTATAAAATCAGATAACTATGTGATATGATAGATGGTTAGCTAACATTAGGGTGGTAATCATCTTGGAATATATATATGTATCAAATCAATGGTTTGTATATTTAAACTTACACAATGTTTTATGTCAATTATTTCTCAATTAAAAAACAGTGACAAAATATCTATTATTTATTGGACCTTTACTGTATAGGTTATGTGCTTTATCTCCCTATCTCACTATAACAATATGAGCATAGTACCATGATTATCCCATTTTATAAACAACAAAACTACACAGAGACATAACTAGCACAGTTATCAAGTTAAGAGATAGTAGACCCAGGACTATTACCAAGAGCCATCTGATCTCAGTATCTGGGCTATTAACAAATAGCGATCTATTGAAGTGTTTGAGAAATCACCACCATACTAATTGTAATTTCACTAACATGATTTTAATTTCATTCACATTTACTCATTATAATAGCAATAAAAGAAAAATATGAAGTAATGAAAAGAAACAAGATAAAAAGTGATCCCAAATTCCATACATCCAGAGACAACCACTGCTAATAACTTTGTATAATTCTTTCCAATAACTCTTCTGTCAGCCTGGATTCATGCTGGGAGGACATATGCCTCCACTGATAAACTACGTGTAGATCTACATATATATTTGAGTCATCCTTGATCCTACATCATTCTTCCTGCTTATTCTCAGGGCTATATCTACCAGTTTTCTGATGTCCATCAGATTTCTCTTTTTCTTTAGGGAAAAACCATTACCAGCGGTGAAAATTGGGTTATTCCCAGCAGGCAGGCACTCACTCTTACCACATTCACTTCTATTGCACACCCTACTTTACGTTTACTTTAACTTCAAAATCAGCCCACATGCTGACAGGTGGGCCTTTGGAGTTAGCTAATTAACGTATCCTCAAATGTGAATATTGTATTTAATGAGGGACCTCATATCATCATTCATTAATCACGCCAACTTACTGTAAAGCATGCTGGTATTCTATAATTAAACCAATTAGGATCAGAAAGTTAGGTGTACTTTAGAATTAGGCAGAGGTCACATTCATTTCCCTGGCATAGTTGTGGGTAATGTTCATGAGGGGTGGGAAGGAAGAGAAAGAAAAAAACCATTAAGTATAAGAACTTTGTAATTTTACAAGTATTCCTATTTTAATGCCTGTTTTTGAGATTGTTACTACTGGATGATCCAGAATGAAGTATAACAGGATGCTCTTAGATGCAAGCAACACAAAATTCTGACTCACTTGGTTTAAACAGAAAAGATTTATCATCTTACAGAAGTGGCTCCAGGGTTAGTTAAATCAGTGGCCTAACAATGTTATAAGGATCCAGGATTTTTCATCTTTCTTCTCTGATATCTTCAGTTTAATCTGACCCACAGTTACAAGATGACTGGCAAATTTCCAGGCATTTCAGAAAGAATTTCCTCAGAAAAAGAAGGCCTTTCTTCCGCTGTGGATGATAATTTTATGTGTCAGTTTGACTAGGCTATATAGTATAGAGTTTTTCAAACAGTCATCTATGTGTTTCTGTGAAGATATTTTGTAAATGCAATTAACATCTACAGTCAGTTAATTTTATGTAAAGGACATTATCCTGGGTATTCTGAGTGGGACTCATCAAATCCACTGAAAGGCCTTAAGAACAGACCTGAAGATTCCCTAAGGAAGAAATTCCAGCTGTGGACTGAAATATCAGCTACTGCCTGAGAGGTTCCAGCCTACCTTCCTGAGAGCCTGCCCTGTGGATTCTGGACTTGCCTAGGCAGCCCTCAAAATGTGCAAATTGATGCTTTGCCATCAAATCTCATAGACATACCTTACTGCTCTGTTTCTCTGATGGAATCCTGTTTGATATATCATAATTCTCTCTTTATCAGGGATAAAAGATTTACCAAAAAGCCACTCCCAGAGGTCTTCTGTCACATCACATCGGAAAGAATTGTATCGGATGTTTCTTCTGGAAGTAATTGCTAAAAAGGTAAAAGAATTTACAGTTGTCAAGAGTTACCTCCAGTCTAGGAGTTACCTCTAGGAGTTATCCACAGTTACCTCCTGTAACTACAGTAGGGGTGGACACAGAGGGAAAAAAAAAAGTGCAGGTTTTGTTAATAAGGAAATGGTTAGTTATTTTTTAAAATTTTTAAAAGATTTTATTTATTTGTCAGAAAGAGAGAGAGAGAGCATGGGCAGGGGGAGTGGCAGGCAGAGAGAGAAGCAGACTCCCCACTGAGCAGGGAGTCCGATGCGGGGCTTGATCCCAGGACCCAGGGACCATGACCTGAGCCGAAGGCAGACGCTTAACTGACTGAGCCACTCAGGTGTCCCAAGAAGTGGCTAGTTATTAATGAAAGATTTAAAGAAAAAAATTCAGCATCCTTTCTTCACATTCTGAGGAATAATACTATACAACAGAAAGAAGATTAATCCACAAGTACTTCTGGGTCCAAATCCGGCTCTATTTTAAAGTCTTTATGAAAACTTGGCTATGTTCCATAGCCTCTCTGGTCTTTAGTTTCATCATTATTAAAATGGAGAAGCAGAACTAAGTGAATTCCAAGCTTTTTCCTGGCTTGCTCTGGGATAGAGCTACTATTCTGTTCTTTATAAATTTAGTGAAATTAAACACACACTCATGACCCAATTCAGATTCTTCCTCCTGCATTAATTACTCTGTTATTGCCTTAGAAAGAGTAAACCTTCCCCACAGCATTTTAGCAAATCCATATCATCATACATATATTACTACCATATGTGTTTAAATAATGTACATTTTTTTGTGTTATTCCCCATTAGATATTATGTTTCTTTAAAGAAATAACACCGTCTTAGTCATGGCAATATCTACAATGCCTACATTACCACCTGATCCACAGTACGTGAGTAAACATTTGAATTAAACTGCTGAAAATATATGGTAATTATATCACTTGGTAGACTGCTCTCTTCTTTTGAAAGATTTCATTGATTGATTGATTGATTTGAGAGAGGGAGAGAGAGCTCAAGCACATGTGGGGGGAGTGAGGGTGGAGAGGGAAAGGAAAAGGGAAAGAATCCCAAGCAAACTCTGTGCTGAGGGGGGAGCCCAAGAGGGCTCCATGAGGGGCTCAATCTCACAGCCCCAAGATCATGACCTGGGCAGGAACCAAGTTGGAAGCTTAACCTATTGAGCCATCCACGTGCCCCTAGATTGTTCTTTTAAAAATAAATTCTGTTACTGGGCTAGGGTTTATGCCAGTGCATTTGTGATAAATGCCTTAGAGAGTAACTCATATCCTCTGCAATTTAGAAATGATGGTTGTATGATGGAAGAGTAACCCTTAAGAACTGACCTAATGTTAAAATGGGAGGACTATTTAGTACAACTTTTGCACATTTCTGGAAAGTATGATACAGTCACTGGTCTTTATTAGAATCTACATGATATTGACATGAATTTAAAATTGCTTGTTCTTATCCTTGAATAGGGAATGAATCCAGTGTTCAAATGCATAGATTTACTTTAGATTGTAGGATAGAAAGTTCATTCAATGAGTATAGTTTCACTTATGTAGATGAATAAGTTTTAGAGATCTACTGCAGAACCTTGTGTCTATAAAAACAACAGTGTGTTGTGTATGTAAATATTTGTTAAGAGAGTAGATCTCATTTTATGGGTCTTTAGCACAAAACTTAAGAAAAAAAGGACACAAGAAAACTTTTCAGGGTGATACATATGCCTATTACTTTGCTTGTGGTGATAAGTTCATAGAGGCATGTATATGTTCAAACTCATCAAATTGTGTACTTTATATATGGACTGTGCTTTGTGTATCAATATATCTCAATAAAGTTGCTTTCAAAAAGTAAAATACATCTTTAATATTGATCAGGCAGAGCTTGTGGGTGTGAGAGATAGATACATATGGAGCTTCTCAAAGGAGGTAGAAGTTTATCTAAAAGAATTCAGAAACCTAAGAAGAATAAAACATGATTTCTAATTTATCACCCCTTTATTTGTGTCCATTTCCTTCAAGACTCAGGTTGGGCTTTATTTCCTGCTCTCTGCTCCTATGGCCCAAACTTCCTTTATGTTATACTCTGAGTTTTGAAGGCAAAAGCCATTTCATGTTCATATTTTTATTCACAGCTTTTAACAGTTCTTAGAATATGGTTAGCATGATTCCTAGAATATAGTTTTTGTTACATGGAAAATTGATAAGAAAGGACAACAATGCTGCCATTTCATTTTTATGATTTTTTTCTTGTTACTGGACACATTTTTAAGTAATTGGATGAATTCAGATCTGACATTAGGTTATAATACAGGGAAATACAGAATCCAAGAACAAAATAAAAGTAGACAAAGAAGTCAATCTCTCACTTTCACACACTAAAAACAAGCTATGTTACTTAGGCATGTATGCCAGACACTTTAAGCAGCGAGATCAGTGCTTGATCACACATACTATATTATGAATAATACATTGAATAACTCCTTATTACCTGCATAGTTTCAAAAATTATCAGCAATGTTGAAAATCTGCATGCCATCAAAATCTGTCTTCAAATTAAAACATTTTATCAGCTGTCAAACCATGGCAGCTCTTCTCTATGTGAAAATTTAGGACAAAAACAACAATAATGAGTTTCTAGAGCTGTGCCACTACTTGGTATTAAGACTATATTCTTTCCAATTTGATGAGAAAGGATACTGCCTGGCTGAGAAAAGCAGCTCTTTTTTCATGACAGAAAAGTTTGGGAGGGGGGCATAATCTGACATAAAAGAGACAGGCAGTAGAAATGTGTTGGATAATCATTTTACTGGAAAGAACTCTAAAACTGGAAATTCTACCATTAATTAATTACATGACCCTTGGAAAATCACTTAATCTCTCTGAAATTAATTATCTTTGCACATAGAATAAGGAGATTGGAAATGAAGATCTTTAATGTCCCTTTAAAGTTCTTATTTTCAAGGGTTTACTCACCAATTTCTAAAGTAAAACCAAAAGACTGGCAAGAGCAGGGTTTTTTGTGTTGGATTGAAGCTGTAAGATCTGTATGGTTCTAATTCAAGGGCTGAGAGCCTTGTCCGTGGTCCAAAGCTGAAATTATGGAAGTACTCTTGTTTTTTCCATGAAGGCTGCAGAATGTTTTTTATGTGAGGCTTTTTTTGTGGTGTTACCTGTGTCTTCAGAAGAAATAAACCAAATAGTGAAGCTCACTTTGAACATGAAAGCAAAAGCTCTGTGTCATAAAACTATCCATTCGATACACTATTTTTTTTCCAAATACTTTTTCTCTAATGAAAGCTCAAGCATTCTGGTGCTTTAGAGCGTATAAAAAGCCCAAAATTTGGGGGTCACCTGGGTGACTCAGTCGTTAAGCGTCTGCCTTCGGCTCAGGTCATGATCCCAGGACGCACTGGGCTCCCTGCTCAGCGGCGAGTCTGCTTCTCCCTCTCCCACTCCCCTCTGCTTGTGTTCCCTCTCTCGCTGTGTCTCTCTCTGTCAAATAAATAAATAAAATCTTAAAAAAAAAAAAAAAGCCCAAAATTTGGGAATGGATTTAGAGTACAATTCCAGCTTTCTAATTCAATTAATTTTTTCATCTCAGGATGTGAACTAATTGAGGAGATGGTTTATGCTACATCAATGACCCTTAATGAACCATCTGCTTGTTAATTTGCTCCTTTGTTTAGTCTTCTCCAACCATTGACTCTGGGTTAGGGCAGACGGGACCTTAACAAAAGGAATGAAAGCAGAGGGTTGATAATCTCTTACACAGGAGGGAGATCCAGGGGCCATAGCAAAAAATGGACAGGAAATTCATGAATAGGAATTCATGACAGGAAACTCAGAATAATGCGGGTTTAATTATAAAGGCCCTCTGCCCACAATAAAGAGTTGCACAAGCTTTGCCAGGCTTTATTGCTATGAGCCAGTGAATGTTGTGTGTTTTCCATTCTTCTCTTTTTTTGAATGGGAGGAATTATTGCTATTTCTCATGGTGGAGCTATCATTTCAATCCACCACCACGTGTGGGGTGTACGTGTATGTATAGAAGATAAATAAGTTAACTTTTTATTTCATAGGTTGCCAGACAATATGGAGCTACAAATAGATCTAATGGGGGAAGATTGCACAGCGTACAGAGATCTCGGATTTTTGAGTTCAAAGCAATTGTCTATGTTGTTCCCTATGGAAAAGAGTGAACATTAAATTTTTATACACTGAAAGAAGGTAAAGTGAATGTTTGGTGATCCACAAGATATAATGTGGCAGAGATTATGTTTTCACCAAAACCTCTTTTCTCCTTTCCCTGGAAACATAGCAAAACTATATTTCCCAGCCTCTTTTTACATTTAAGGTGGTCATGTGACTGACTATAAGCTAGGCAAAGGTAATGTTTGCTACTTCTAGGCCCATCCCATTAAAATATCCCATATTTGCTCCAAAAATGTGTTATGCAGATAAATAAAAGATATGGAATATAGTAGAGTTCTCATCAAAGACTCTTCTCTCTTTTATTTTATTTTTAAAGATTTATTTATTTATTTTAGAGAGAAAGAGCATGAGTGGGGGGAGGGACAGACGGAGAGGGAGAGAGAGAATACTCAAGCAGACTCTGCACTGAGCGCAGAGCCTGATGCAGGGCTCGATCCCAGGACCCAGAGATCATGACCTGAGCCAAAATCAAGAGTTGGACACTTAAGTGACTGAGCCACCCAGGCGCCCCACCTCTCTTATTTTGTTTAAAAAAAAAAAAAAAAAAAAAAACAAGGCGCAACTATCCACTGCCAACAAGAAACCCACTTTAAATAGAAAGACGTTTTTATGTTGAAAGTAAAGGATGTAAAGATATACGATGCTAGCATTAAGCAAAAAAAAGTCCCCTGGAATGACTATATTTATATCACGCAAAGTATATTTCAGTGCAACAAATATTACCAGGGATAAAGTAGATCATTTTATAATGATTATGCTTTTAATTCATTAAGAAAATTTAATAGTCTCAAACAGTTCTGTACCTAATAATGGATCTTCGGAATACATGAAGTAAAAACTGATAAAATCACACACAGAAATACCCAAAACCATAATTACAGTCAGAAATTTTCACACCTGTGTTTCAGTAATAGCAGAATGTATACAGAAAATCAGTAAGAATAAAGAAAACTTGAACTCTATGAAGTAACTTCACATAATACTGGATGTATAGACCTACATATGGAGGCCACTCCACTTATGAATAGCAGAATACACATTTTCTTCAAGTATACACAGAAAATTTATGAAAATAGACCCTTTTCTTCACCCTAAAGCAAGTACTGATACATTTTAAATGACTCAAGTCATGCAATGTAGGTTTTTTTTTTCTAGAAAATGGAATTAATTCAGAAATTTAGAATAGGAGAAAGGTGTCTGGGAAAATTCCCAAATGTTTGGAGACTAAATAGAAACATCTAAATATCTCATGAGTCAGGGGCCCCTGGTTGGCTCAGTCAAAAAACCGTATGACTCTTGATCTCTGGGTTGTGAGTTCAAGACCCACATGGAGTATAGAGATTACTTGAATAAATAAGCTTAAAAAAAAACCTTTTAAATAAATATAGGATCAAAAGGCAAAACAGAAAACAGACCATATGTGTACTCAATGTCAAGTGACAGGCCAACATATCAAAATATGTGAGATGGAGCTAAAGAAGTATTTGAAGGGAAATTTATAGTAGTAAACATAAATGAAAAAAGAAGAACGTTTTCAAATCAGTGAACACAACTTCATTTTTAAGAACTAAGTAAAAAAGAGAAAATGACACCAGAAATATGCTGAAGTAAAAGGAGATAATAAAGATTAAAGCAGAAACCAGTGAAATAGAAAAATAATAAAACCAAAAACTGATTCCTTAGATCAATAAAATTAATAAACCTCTAGGTCAATGTTTCTCAACCTTTTGCTCATTTTTAGCCCTGAAGCGGATTTTCCCCCCAATAATTGCCTAATTCCCTCTATTGAAATTTTAATACTACAGATATAGTGTATATCTACTTCTGTACTGTATATATATCTCTGTGATTTATACTTAAAAAGAGTAAGATTTTTTTTTCACTCTTCTCTTCCCCTGGCAAGAGCCACTTTCTTGACTTTCTTAGCAATATTGCATCCCATTGAGAATGAATCATCTAAGCATTTTATCTATGGGGGAGAATATCTAAATTGCCAATATCAGGAATGAAAAAAGGGATATCACTAGAGATTCCAGATATATATTGGATTATCAAGGAGTATTATGAACAGCTTCATACCAATAGATTGAACAATATAAATAAAATGGAGCGATTACTTAAAAGATGCAAAATACTCTTCAAATAAAGGTAGATAATCTGAATAACTCTGTGTCTACCAAAGACATTTAGTTTTTGTTGAAAGCCTTCCAACAAATAAAATTTTAGATGTAGATGAAATCACTGAAAATCCTATCAAACACTTAATGAAGAAATAATACCAACTTTATATAAAGTCTTCCAAAAAACGGAAGAGGAGTAAACATATTTCAACATATCTATGAAGCAAGAATTACTCTAATCTCAAAACCAGACAAAGATAATTGAAAGAAAAGGAAACTGTATACCAATATCCTTTATTAATTTGGATGAAAAAATTCTGAAAGAAAGTTTAGCCAATTAAATCCAGCAGTATATAAAAAGGATAATATACCTTGATCAAGTAAGCATTTATCCTAGGATGCAAGAACAAAGGCAATTAAGGAAGAAAGTCTCAAAAAATGATGGAGTAACAACTGGATACTCACATGGAAAAAAAACAACAAAAACAAAACAAAACAAAACACTGATTCATACATACCTCACCCCACATATAGAAATTAACAGAAAATGGACCACAGATTTAAAAGTAAATATAAAACGTAAGAAAAGATCTTTCTGTCTTTGTGTTAGGCAAATATTTCTTAGATGCAACACCAAAAAGCATGGTCCATAAAAGAAAAAAAAGATAAATTTGACTTCATCAAAATTTAAAAATTTTGTTTTTTGAAAGACACTGTTAAGAGAAAGAAAACACTAGGTCCAGACTTGGAGAAAGTATTTACAAACCATACATCTGATAAAGGATGTATCTGGATTATATAGATAACTCTCAAAGGATGTATCTGGATTATATAGATAACTCTCAAATTTCAATAATAATAATAAAACAACAACAACAAATCAGTCCTGTAAAGATCAGGCAAAACATCTGGATAGACACTTAATCAAAGAAGCTATATGAATGGTAATTAAGCATGTTAGAAAGATGTTTGAAACCATTAGTCATTAGGGTAATGCAAACTAGAACCACAACGAGAGATTTCTACACATTTATAAATATAGATAAAATTTAAAAGACTTACCATATCTAGTTTTGGCAAGGATGTGGAAAAACTAGAGCTCTCCCCCGCTAATGGATGATATGCAAAATGATACTAGCACTTTGGAAAACAGTATGGCAGTTTTTTTAAAGTTAAATACTCTCCTACCATCTACTCCTAAGTATTTACTCCCCAAAATGAAAGAATATGTCCACACACATACATATACATGAATGTTCATAACATTTTCATTTGTAATAGCCAAAAGTTAGAAACATCCTAAATGTGCATTAATAGGTGAATGGATAAACAAATTGTGATATAGCCATACAGTTCTACTATGCAATAAAGAGGAATGACAATATAAGCAATGGCAGATGAATCTAAAAATAATTATGCTGAGTGAAATATGCCAGTTAAAAAAGGGCTACATTCGATATGTTTCCATTTATAGAAAATTCTTGAAAATGCAAGCTTCTCTGGACTAAGAAAAAGCAGATATGTTGCATGAAAATGGGGCTGGGGCAAGAGAGAGGGATTACAAAGGAACACAAGGAAAATTTTCAGGATCATCTGTATGTTCATAACTCGATTTCTGATGTTCACACAGGCATATACAAATGTCAAACTTACCTAATTGTATTTCTGAAGTGTATGAAGTTTATTTTATGTCAATTTTTTAAAAAGTTGTATGTGAATGCTTTGCACAGCTCTATTGAAACTATTGAGTTACCTCCATATATTCGAGTACTCAACAATAAAAATGGATAAATTATAAGCAATATGCATTTCATACCAAAAGCATATACTAAGTAAAGAAACTAGACTTAGAAGCTACCTACCACACGATTTCATTTATACAACATCCTGGAAAAGGCAGACATGTTTGGAAAGAAAACAGATTAATGGTTTCCAGGAACGGAGGGAGAAGGGGTAGATTGGTTGCAAACAGCAGGAGGGAACTCCTTGAGGTGTTGGGAATAATTCTGTATCTTTTCTGTGGTAGTGTTTATATGACTGTATACATTTGGCAAAATTCATAGAGCTATGTTCCTAGAAGAGCAGCTAAATTTTATCTATGTAAATTATACCTCAATAAACTTGCCTTAAAGACATATTATAAACATGCACTAAAAATTGCCTTTCTTATCCCTTCAATTGATTACATTCACATAATCAACAATCATTCTCTATGCATGGTGTACAGGTTTAATACATAAAAATTTGAAAGACACATTCATGCCTTTTCTTCTATCTTAATGCCATTCTTTTACATAAAAACATTTTATCTTGTTGCACTTGTCATAGAGACTTTGGAACACTGCTCTACTTAAATTGATGCATTATAACTTTTCCTAATATACTGAAGAGTTAAAAGATGAAAATGTAATCAAATAGGGAAGATTTTCATCAAATGATCTATTTGTCTATTTAATTGATTAAGCACGAACATTCTCTAATGCGGTGTTTCCCAATCATTTTTTAGCCCCTAATTCTCAATTCATGAAAATTTCTGTGAGCTGTACATTTTATGAATTGTATTGTAAGAACAATGATACCTTCCTTAGTTCAACATTATATTTTATATCTGAGGGACTTTTCAAATACATATATTCCTCTCCCCTATATTCTCCCAGAGTTCTTTTCCACTTCCCGTCCTCTTTAAGAACCTCTGCTCTAACACCAGGAAACAGCTACAATGTGCCCATGGCTTCTCGCCCACATCTCAGGGCCACAACTTAGCCTTGGCTCACCTTGGCTCTCCACACCTGCTCTACCTGTGATTAATTTTTTGGACATTTTTCCAATATGAATAATGGATAGATGTTTATAATTTCATTCTGTCTTCTGATTGGCAGCCTTTGAAGTAGGGTGAAATAAAAAAGGAAAACAAAACTCACAGAAAAGCATTCAAACCCCACTATTGGGGTTTTGTTCTTCTTTCCCCAAGGAAATTAGCGACATGCCTGCTGAGGCCTGTTCATTCTAATCAGATCCTAGTGAACCTTGGTACCATATGTTTTCAAGAGGCTGCATAGAAAAAAAACGTAGCTAAGGAAACTCAATTGCCTTGTTTGCTTTGCAGAAAATAGCTTTCACAGACCTTAATTTTGCAAGTCCTGTCTTGTGCAATTAAGTGTTAACAACCATGGTAGGCTGAATTGGTCCCCAAATATATCCACGTCTTCCAGAATCTGTGACTATGTTACTTATATGGAAAAATTGACCTTGCATATGTGATTAAGTTTCAAAAAATCTACTATAAACCATATAAGCTAATTGAGAATAATCTGGCCTTAAAACTGTCTTCCTGTTACTAAATTAATCTTTAATATTTCAAATTAGCTGTCTTGATGTTTCTTGAACCTGCTAGCTGTGTCTTCCACTTAGGTCCTGAATGATCTATTGCTGCACAACAAATTACCCTAAAACTCAGATTTTGTGGTCAGGATTTTGGGAGGGGCTCAAATGGGTGGCTCTCATCAGAGTTTCCCATGATCTTGCTGTCGAGATGCTGGCCAGAGCTGTAGTCATCTGAAAGACTAACTAGGCTTTGAGGATCTACTTCAAGATGGCGCATTCACATGGCTATAGGCAGAAGGCCTAAGTTCTTCACCAGAGGGCTTCTTCCTATGGCTGGTGTGTCCTCACAATACAGCAGTTGGCTTCGCTCAGAAAGAGTGATCCAAGAAGAGACCAAGACAGCTTGAATGTTTTGTTGTTACCTAGTTTCAGATATCACATACCATCACTTTTGTTTTATTGGATTCATTGAAAGCAAATTACAAAGTCCAGTCCATGCTAAAAAGAAAGGAAATTTAGATCCAATTTTTGAAGGGAGTACCAACGATTTTGTGGACTTACTTAAATCATGATTTGCCTTTGCTGTAGATCTCTGTACTTGTTGAAATGCTCTTCTCTTTGACTTCTGCTTGGCTAACTACATCAACTTTCGAGTCTTTGTGCAAATCTACCTTGTCAAAGAAACCTAATACGACTATTATAGCAGAGACCATTATTCAAATCCCCTAATATTCATTTTTCCATTTCCTCATGCCATTTCCCTAGCTTTCCTTCTAACACTGATATCTATGACACTGTGGAAGATTGTTCTGGTGCTACTCGAGCTGCTTTGCTATTTGCAGAGACCCAGAAGTGCCTGGGAGCTTACATTTCACCTTACTTCACCAAAGTAGCTCTTGGCCTGACGTGGAAATATAGTAGTCCAGCCCTCTTTCTCTTGTTAAGACAAAAACTGATTTACAATCCAGAGCTCCTCTGCAGTATCAGGCTGAGACCAATAATTTGCTTCAAATTGAATCTGTTTTCTTTCTCATCATTATCCTGCTTACCCCAATCTATGACAATTTTCTTTTGATAGCACTTGTAATAAGTCATTTGCACACTAAATTTGACCTCTGGATCAGTTTCTTGAGAACCTGATGTAACTACCCAATTTAATCCTGCAAAATTCTTACCACCTATCAATACATGTCTGCTATCTCTTATTTCTGTATTATTCAGTAGCACTCATCACCTTATACTATACAATATACTTACACATTTGCCATTTACTGCCTGTCTTCCACAACTAATAAGTAAATTCAACAGCACACAATCATTATCTGCTTAAGTAGGTTTTGTTCCTTCCATTTTCTTGGGAACGTTAGAAATTTCCCATGCTTAGTGACCAAGTAAAAGTGGGCATTAGAGTCCAAAAAGCAGCTCTCTGCATAGATGATGACTAAGCTTTGAAAGTTTTTATAATTTTAACACAAATAGAATCTTTAGGAGAAAATAATGTGGACAAGCATCAGCCTTAAGCAGTCAATGGTGCAGAGCAGAAAACTGGTTGCCAAAAATCTTTCCCAGCATCATACTGATGATTAAAACTGTAGACCTACAGCCTCTTTTATTACTCTTTGCGAGTGAAATTTGATCATGAATAAGCAAGAATAGAAAGTGAAGGTATCCTAATTACCCTCACCCTAAACCATCTTACTTCAGAGTACAGAAATTCTAATCTAAGAATTTGGAGCAAGGTGTGTGTGTGTGAGAGAAAGAGAGAGAGAAGGAGAGAGAATGTGAATGTTGTATATTGCACCTTTTTTTTTTCCAGAAATGTTCTTTTGTCATTTCTAAATTTTTTTGTTTGTTGATTTCTTACTGTTGACAGAGGATATCAAAATGGCTATGTACCTCACTCACAGGCTTCTCTGGCATACAGTAGACTCTCTCAGAGATCCAGCATGTAATGAATATCAATTTCACCCTGTTTATTGCAGACCTAGCTCATGGAATCTCTTATACCAATTCCCTACCTTAATGTAGCAAAATATATTTTATATCTTTGATCTTCTCTTCCCTTTCCCCTTCCCCGTGGCTATTAAAGATGATGGAGTATAGTGTGAAAGAATGTGAATGTGAAGAAATAAAATTCATAGCTTGTTATTCTTGATTTTATCTATTATTTGACAGAATATAGATAAACGTCTCATTCACTGTGCTAATGTCAAGGAGCCCTACATTTAAAATATCTAAGACATCAACCTTTTATTTGTGTTTCTTCCCCAGATGCAGATTTTGAGGCAAGCATCTCAGGGCAAGTAGACAAGGGACACAGTAGGGGACTGGAACAGACAAGAAAGACAGAAAGTCAATAGAGAATACATCATCTAACAAGTTACTTTGCCTGCAGGTACCTGGTGCCCAATACCTCTGGAAACCTCCGGGAGAAAGTATAGAACATACTTCAGAGTTATTCCAGCCAAGGGGTAAGTTAGCTAGGGAAGATTTATGTCAAATTTCTGTTAATCAGTGGTTAAGGACTACTTCACGGGACCTTTCTGGTTTGCCCTCTTCTGGTCAAGAATGCTCCAATTGTTGGGGCGTCTGGGTGGCTCAGTCGTTATGCGTCTGCCCTTCAGCTCAGGTCATGATCCCAGAGTCCTGGAATTGAGCCCCACATCGGGCTCCCTGTTCAGCGGAAAGCCTTCTTCTCCCTCTCCCACTCCCGCTCCCCCTGCTTGTGTTCCCTCTCTCGCTGTGTCTCTGTCAAATAAATAAATAAAATCTTAAAAAAAAAAAAAAAAGAATGCTCCTATTGCAAGTCAAAAGCCCTCAGGCAAAGATTCATGGTTTGCATAATAAGCAGCCTGTAGCACATAGAGGTAAGTTCTGAGAAGATATTAATGGGGTAGTGAAAGCAGCTGAGATGTATTTGGATTTGGGATGTATTTTGAAGCTAAAGTCTGAACCTAGAAGTGTAATACACACACACACACACACACACGCACGCACACACCCTGTATTTCCATAAAAGATGTTTATTATGAATATGAGAACTTCAAGTTTCTAATTTCATTTTTTAAACCAATTATTTACTGAGCATCTACACAGTGCCATGCATTTCTGAGGAACTCCGAGAGATACCAAGAGGAAAGAAGCATGAATATTGACCTCAAGGACTCAAATTTAAGTAGAAAATTTATTTTTTTTCATTAATTACAATACACACTAATTCTTTAAGATGAAGAATGTCATAAAAAATAGTAACAAAATAATACAGTACTTATCTCAGGAAAATAATGATAAAGCCTAGATTAATGAAGTGATCCTAGCAATGGAGGCTAGAAACCTTGCTTATTTTATTCCACCTTGAATTCCTGGGTTCAAGCCACAGTCTGGCACATATATAGTCGCATGGCTGTCTCACAACATGGTAGCTTCCTTCTTCAAATGCAGCGAGAGGGTCTCTCCCTTTCAAGCAAAGGCCCAGTTCCTCTTTAAAGATTTTTCACCTGATTAGGCCAGGCTCACCCAGAGTAATGTCCACTTTAATTAACTCAAAATTAACTGATTTGAGGCATTAATTACATTCGAAGAATCCTTTGCCTTTGCCATGTAATGTAACCCAATCACACGAGTGTCAAATTCACAGGTCCTGACCATGCTCAAGAGAAGGGATTAAACAGGGTATGTATAGCAGACAGCAGGAATCTTAGGGGTCACTTTAGAATTTTGCCTACCGTGTCCATGAATGTGCAAAACTCAATGTTTTATTTGTCGCTGCTTCATCCTACCTCCATGTTATTCATTCCCCCTCTTCATTCCCTAATTTATGTAATGCTATTACGATCCACCTAGTTGCTCTCACTAGAAACACATGCATTTTAGTAAATTCCTCTTTTTCCTTGACCACTTCTCATACCATCTATCAGTCTCTCTATATGAAATCTACCTAGTGAGTAACTATGTATTAGGCACATTCTGTGCCAGGTTCTGAGCTTGGACCTCGTGATTCCAGGTGGAATGAAATAGGTAAGGCATCGGGCTTCCACATATAAGATCCTTGCATTAATCAAGGTCATCTTCAGTATTTTCTTCTTACAGTAGCTTGTAACCTGATCTTTTCAGCTTCATACTCTCTGTAATCTGCTATAAACTGGCATCTCAAAGTCAGTTATCTATATCTAAAAATATAACTGTATTTAACATCATAAAACATAACTATATTAAATCCTTTTTCTTCTATTTTGGTTGTAAATGAAGGAATCTTAATTCAAATTAGCTTCAGCAAAATGGGCCTTTTTTTTCTTTTTTTTTTTTTAATGCTTTACCACCGAGAAATTCAGGAGCATTTCTGGCTTTAAATTAGGCTCTAGCTTTAGTGTCTCTTCTTTTAACCATCACAGCAATATTTCTGTGCTGTCTTCTTAGTGGACCAACATGGGTCATATCCATTCTTAAATAATTATCATTGTCAGGGAAGGAACACCATATACAACCTATTAGGCTTTGGTTAGATTCTAATTACTAGACTCACCTTTAGTAAAACAATATTGATCGAATATACAAGGGAATTAGATCTTTCGAAGAAATGGTACTAGGCAATTAAAACCTGCATCCTCAGTGGTCTGAATAGTCATTAAATAAATATGCAAACACTAACACATACCACAGATTTCATAAAGAGTCCTAGCCCTGCTCATCATGTAGAATACAGTCTGTGCCACATTTGTTTCTGCTTGAAGGTGTAGTGTGGAGGGAGCAACAGAATTCGGGAATAAGATGTGGGTGATGAGCAGTGAGGAGAGGAGCGTCCAGGTTGCTGTATATGTATGGAAAGTTGTTATTTATCATAACAGATTACAGAATGTCAGAGAGGGAGGAAATAATAGAGATCATCTCTTTCATTATTCTGAATAAATTTCACAGCACAGAGACATTAAACACAAACCTAATGTCACAGCAAATATGGGGTAAAACTGACATAAAACCTCTGACTCCCAGGCTAGTCTACATATTTTTTTTTCAGGATTTATATTCAGGATACTTCCTGGAAGGCTTTTCAGTGGCACACAATATAATTTACTTGAAAATTAAGTTGACTAAAATAGAAGTAGGGGGATGTTCATTTGAGGCATTACATGGAGAAAACGTTTCCATCTATTACTCACCGGCTAGTTGATCCCAACCTCCTCCTCTTAGGGGTTTTTCAGGCAGCTGGCTATATGTTACAGACACATCCTCCGATGAGCTGAAGAGCTTGGAGGAAATGGGGGATAGCTAAGGGCCCAAGCGAGGGTTATGCCATTCCTACCCTAATCCATTTTGTATTTTGCATATAATCGAAATAACTAGTTAAGACAAACTGATGAGATCAATTTTCTATAGCTGACACGCCCCCTCTACACTCTCCTTAAAAGGATACACATACATATGTGCATGTACATTTAAAATGAAACCAAGTACAAGCTAACTCTGGTTATCAATAAAGGCAGGGTGGGATAATGGCAAGACAACGGCAATGTATGAGTTTGTGAACTTGGCTAAGTTCCTGGGCATTAGCTTCTCCATGTGTAAACAAGAATTCTGGACTAGATGAGCACTGAGGTGCCCTCCTCCAGGAATGTGACTCCTGTGAGCTTGCAGTCAGCAGATAGTACACATGTAAGCAGGGCTCTGCCCGGGCCCTGGTGTTCCTTGGCCTCACCAGTCTCTGATCACTGATGCTGGTGGGATCTCTGTTTCAAGCACGTCTTTCACTTACTCTTGAAAAATACACTTTTTTTTTTCTCTTTTCACTCTTTCTTCTGCTTTAGTAGTTTGAAGGGAAAAAAAAAGTTAAATTCATTTTTTGCCACTGTTGGTTCTAATGTCAGTAAATTGTATTTGCTAACTTTGATGATGACCTTCTTTAAAAACTCATGAGTGAGCCTAAACTTCTTGGGCCCTCTTTTCATCACCCCGTTTTCTTTTATACTTCCTGAATTCCTAAGCCACTTAATCTCTCTAAGTGCTGCCTTCTGCCAGCTTCATTCCTTCCTGCTCACTTTCTGCCTCCTTTTCTTCCTCCACGGTCCATCTCAATACAGTATGTTCTATTAATCTCAGCCCAAGAGTTAAAAGTCTACAATGTATACAGAAAGTGATCATTAAGTGACTGAGGCATAATTAAAATAAAAAAAAATGCATCTTCCTAATAAGTAATAAGTAAATGCCCTTAAAAGGAAAAATAGCAAAGTCAGAAAGAACACTATTTATAAGTTGTTGTTATTAGCCCAAGTGTAGAAGCCATTTATCAAAGGATTGAAAGAAAAATATTCTTAGATATGCTGTCCACAATTTCCATCTACAATAGAAGGGATGGTCTTGGATTTGGAACCAGCAAGTTCTCAGTTCAAGTGTCAGCTGTGCCATTTACTCACTAGGACCCGAGCAAGTTAATTATTCCTAGGCCCTAATACTCTTCACTATTATTTGTGGCTAATTATCTATCTCACAGTGTTTCATAGGCATAAGGAAATTTAGTTTTGTGACCTCCTAGTTTTACTGGGTGGCTGTAAAAGGGAAAACAAAGATAAATAATAATTCTGGCAAACTCTTAGGCATTTTGTTCCTTCTTTTGAAAACTAACTCTCAAAAGGATTCATTGGATCACTCTAAATTTATATTTCTAATATGAGACATTTTTTCCTAGCCTAAAACTAAGCTCTTTTTTCATAGGTTCTTCATGAATATATTAATAATAGCATAGGAACTAGTAGAAATGGATCTCTAGGTTTTCCAATATTTATGATGTGGCAAATCATTTAGTTACACCTAATTTTTTTGAAGAGTTTAACTGTTTGGTGATAAATGGATGAATTTCTGATAGCCAAGCACTTTCTGATCATTACAAGAATTGAGCAATTTCATTCATTCAATCACTTGACTATCTCTTTGGCCACAGAGTCATAAATACTAAGAGTAGCCACAAACATTAAGAAGTCCCTGTCCTCATAGAGTTTTATGCGCAAGTCCTTATCTCATTTAAGGAACAAGACACTGGTTATATAGGTACAGATGTATCTCGTAAGCATTATAGGTTTATAGTAAACCAAAAGAAGTGAAGTTTCAGAAGGCCTCATTTTAATAGAACTTTTCCAAAGCCTTGGGGAATGTCTGAAAACATATCCACATGATCATATTTTTTTTGCAGGTTTACTGAGGTATGACTGATATACAATGGATCACAACACGTATTCAAGTGTGTAGATAAGTAAACACCCATGAAACAATCTCCATGTTAAAGACAAATAACATATCCATCACCAGCAAAAATTTTCTCATGACCCCTGGTTTTAAAGAATTCCACACTCTCTTGATTACTATAGACTTATAATAATCTTAAGTCCTCCCTTATTGTTCTTCTTTTCAAAGTTTGTTTAGCTATTCTAATTCCTTTATATTTTTATATCAATTTTAGAATCAGTTTGCCAATTTCTAAACCTGTGTTTGCATTTAATTTGTAGAGTGATTTTGGAGGTATCGTGATCTTAAGAATATTTACTGTTGCATCACTGTACATGATAAATCTCACCATTTACCTTAGGTCATTTATAATTTCCATCAACAATGTTTAATGTTCAGGTACAGGTCTTGTGCATATTTTGTCAGATTTATCTCTAAAAATCATATTTTTATACTATTATAAACTATTTTTAAAATGCCAATTTCTGTTTTTTTCTTCGCTACTATATAGAAATATAATTTGGGGATACTACCACCATGAAAAATGCATTTATTAGTTATGCTATCACTTTGGTAGATTATATAGAATATTCTAAATAGTTGATAATTTTGTCTGTGAATAAAAAAAGTTTTTATTTCTTCTTTTCCAACCTGGATGCCTGTATTTCTTTTTCTTATTATATTACCTAGACCCTCATGTATGAGGTTAAAGATGGCAAGAGAAGTCATCTTTACCTTATTCTTGATCTTAGGAGGAAAGCATTCAATCACGCATCATTAAGTATGATGTAACCTAATGGATTTTGAAAGATATATTTTATTAGGATGAAAAAGTTTCCTTTTATTTCTAGCTTACTAAGGATTTTGATCAGGAAATGTTGGCCTAGGTCAAATGATTTCTGCATATGTTGAGATGATCATTTGATTTTTCTTTTTTGCCTGCTAATGTGGCAAATTACATTGGACTAATTTTCAAATGTTAAACCAAACCTGCATTTCTGGGATAAAATCTGCTTAGAATTGATGGATTATCCATTTTATGTATTGTTATATGTGATTTTCTAAAAGTGTGTTAAACTTTGCATTGGTATTTGACATTGGTCTGTAATTTTAATTTACTGTAATATTTTTGTTTATTTTGGTATCAGAGTAATGCCAACCTTTTAGAATGAGTAGGCAAATATTTCTGCATTTTTAATTTTCTGGAAGAATTTGTATAAAATTGGTACTATTTCTTCCTATGTGCTTAGTAGAATTTACCAGGAAACCATGGGAATGGAGGATTGCTGGTAGGAAGATTTGTAACTAAAATTCAATTTTATTAGCAGATATTGAGTTATTCATGTTTTCTATTTTTTCCTGAGTGAATATGATGGCTAAGTTTATGTGTCAGCTTGACTGGGCCACAGGATGCCCAGATATCTGATCAAACATTATTCTGGGTGTTTCTGTAAGGGTATTTTGGAATGAGATTAATAATTAAATTGCTAGATTGAGTAAAGAAGATTGCTCTTCCTAATGTGGGTGGGCCTCATCCAATTAGTTGAAGGCCTGAATACAGCAAAAAGGCTGACCCTCTTCTGTATAAAAGAGAATTATTTTGTTTGATAAATGGGGCATTGGCCTTTTCCTGCTTTCAGACTCAAATTGAAACTTTGGCTCTTATGGGATCTTGAGTCTGCTAGACATTGGCCTGGAGAGCTTGGTGACTACCCCTACAGATGTTGAAATCTGCCAGCCTCCATAATAATGTGAGCCATTCCTCACAACAAATACCTCTCTCTCTCTCTCTCTCATCTCCCTCTCCATATATATACTGGTTCTGTTTCTCTGGAGAACCCTAATACAGTGATCTTTGGTAGTTTGTCTTTTAAGGAATGTGTCCATTTCATATAAACTGTCAGATTAACTTGCATAAAATTTTTAAAAATATTTCCCTACTATCTTTTTATGTCTATACAATCTGTGGTGATGTTACTTCTCTCATTTCTGATATAGGTATTTTGTGTCTTCTCTCAATTGTTTGTGTTTCATTCTAGAACTCTCAGATCTATTGGAAATATAATGCTTTCTGACATAGGTTATGACTGGTTTGGAGAGACAAAATGTTTTAGCTGTAGAAAATCTTTTATAACTTTTTTCCTTACCAGAAGTTTCCGAGGTGGCTCCTACTGCCAGTTTTCTGGAAACTATTTATTCTACAAAGTGTACCTTAAATTTGAAATCTTCAGTGAAATCTTTCAGATTCTTTTTTGAGTCATTGATCTTACCTCTGGAGTCTTATAGCACTTTATACTGGCATCAAAACATAACACACTGATTTGAATCCTAAATATTTACATGTTTTTATGCTCCTCATTGAGCAGGGATTTCTTTTAGAACGGGAGTTTTTGCCTTGTTTGACTCTGTAGTCAGAGCCCTGAGACCAGAGAATGTATTCAATACAAATTTTTCAATTGAATTGCTAAAAAGGTGACTACATTTGTCCATCTTGGGACCATTAGTAATACTCAAGATGGCCATTTCTTAAAAGGGAGTGGCTGGAAACAGATAAAAAAGTGGTTAAAGAGTGAGGGGGTGTGAGAGAGTGAAAACAGCAAGTTATACTCACACATTTTACACTGTGTGGAGCTGTAATTTTGAAGTGAAAAGCTTCCATGACCACTGCTGTGATAATTGGTATTAGCACTATATATTCTTGGCATTTTAAATGAAAATTACTGCCTTGGTTCCTACTCCCACTGGTGTACTAAAAAGCTCAGATACCACATGACTTAGAGCTGTTAGTCCCAAGAAATACACTTAGATCATTTGGTTGAACTAGTTTTTTTTGATTTTCCAATTTTTCGTCTCAAATTTTCCATCACTCTTGCCTTTTCAAGTACTCTTTTAGAATATGAGAGACCTCTAACAGTTTAGACAGTGTCCACTTTTTGTAGCATGTAAGGGAAGCAACTTATAAGAGTTATCTTGTTGCCTTATGGCTGTCACTAATAATTCCTGCAAGGTAGGAGGAATTGTGTTACCTGCCTACCAACACCAGACTTACATAATTTAAACATATTTATCAAATTGGCAGGATGGGGCGCCTGGGTGGCTCAGTTGGTTAAGCGACTGCCTTCGGCTCAGGTCATGATCCTGGAGTCCCGGGATCGAGTCCTGCATCGGGCTCCCTGCTCAGCAGGGAGTCTGCTTCTCCCTCTGACCCTCCTCCCTCTCCTGCTCTCTGTCTCTCATTCTCTCTCTCTCAAATAAATAAATAAAATCTTAAAAAAAATTGGCAGGATGTGTTTAGAATAGTTTGACTTAAAATATAAACTGTATATTGTGTTTAAATATATATGTATTTATGGGAGGGCCCCTAGGGAATTCTTTAAAGGGTGTATATCCACATCTCTTTGTAAAGTATATATCGATATTAAGTATTTAATGTACTTTAAATATACATATACTTTCAATTATATACATATATTTTAAATGTATATTATATATATTGTTATCGGATAAATTTGAGAGGATATGGAACTAGGTCTGGAATGTACTTTCTCAAAAACAAAAACAAAAATAAACTTTAAGGGAAGTATAGTCACCTAAAGAGAGACACTTTGATTTCCAGAGAAATTAGCCCTGACATAAAATGAACAGACTGTTGGACTGTTGATTGGATATAATATGTTCTAGTATTAGGAAATAAAAATAAAGTCCAGAGTGAGCAATGTCCAGGAAATAATTGGAAGAGACAAGTCAATAGTATCAGGATTTCTTGAATGCAAGAAACTCAGATGATCTCAAATATTTCAAATATGTTATATTAAGGAACTGGTCAAGTAGTTCACTACTTCATATTTTCCACTAATGTAAATTCTGACACAGAAAGAGGAACTAGGGCTATAATGTCGATCACTGGTAAGATCATGTTTGAACCAATTCTTGTGACCCCACTGACAATCCTTATTAATGGAGAAACTTCGTGAATCCAGACATGGGAGAAAAAAAAAAAAAAAGGAATATGACATTCAAGTCTACAATATATTAACAAGTGTTAAAAAAAGAGAACTAGTATTTATCACCCAGGTATCACTCAGTTCTTCGAAATAGAAAATCATTTAAAAATTTCTTTAGATTATAATAAGCTTCACCAAGGAAGAAGATATTGTAGGTTTTGGTTTTTATCTGGCTGCTTCTTACATGGAAAATTTTTCAGTCTGTGCCCTACAGGAAGCAGCAGAGTAAATGTATTCATATGGGCTCTGAATAACCTAAACTATGGAATATTAGATTTTGTCATAAAATTAGTTCTTTACTAATTGTTACAATTATAGGAAACCATTACAAATATATTTTTCTATTAAACCATTTAATAGTGATTAATGATTCTCCCAAATACTTAAAAATACACCTAGCAATGAAATACTTTAATACTTCCTTTTCTTAATACTTCTTATTTAATGGGTGCCTAACATATGTCAAACATTTTACATATCTCTAATCCTAACACACTTCACAAAATATGTTTTATAATTCCTATTTTACATATATGAAAACAAGAGGATCACATAATTTAGACAACTAGTCCAAGGTCACATATAACAAATAATTTCAGTTATGCTAGTGATTAAGTATTTGACAATTATTTATTTAATGAGTATCTCTTCTGTTAAACTTTGAACACTGAAGGTAGAGACTCTGTCATGTTTGCTATTTAGACACTCTTCCTGGCACAGCAAGAAAAAAAATAAATGTTTCACTGGGCTGGATTTTCAGAGGTTTGAGACTTTTCAAAAGCAATTGGATAAGCAGGTTGTTGCTGCTTTTGTGTGAATTTCCTGGCGTACATATATTTCTGAGCTTAAATATCCACATGAGTAACATCACTTTGTAAAGTACTTTTGGAATTTCCCTCTGTATTTGTTTTGGGATTGAATTTGAATCTTGTTCATAAGAATTTTCTGGGTTGTGTCATTTATGTGTCATTTGTGGGTATGTTAAGTTTTAGCAAAACATCAAAGTTAACTCGAGAGTCTATGATGGGTGATTAAAATAGAAAATGCATTAAAAATAAAATATGAAATAAAATAAGGGAAAAAAAAACTTCACTAGGTATGCATAACATTGTGCTTAAAGTACCCTCAGGGCACGTGCCTGGCTCAGTCGGGAGAACATGGGACTCTTATTCCCAGGGTTGTGAGTTTGAGACCCACATTGGGTGTAGAGATGAAAAAATAAATAAATAAATAAAATCTTTCAAGTACCCTCAAATGTCCTAAAAAATAAGTGCATTCATGACCTTCGGGGTGGATTACCTGAATGTAGTCTGTGTTCATTTAGGCATTTTTTTTTATGGAATCTTGATTTAAAAATCAAACCAAGTGATCATTAACCATAATTTGAATATGTGTGATCTCCACAGATTTAGAATGTAGTTGTGAATGTTAAATATTTTCAATTCCTTTTGTTAATTGGAACATTTTTATTTTATTTCACTTATTTTTTTATTTGAGTATAGTTGATACACAATGTTACATTAGTTTCAGGTGTACAACATAGTGATTTAACAAGTTCATACATTATCCTACGTTCACCACAAGTGTAGCTACCATTTGTCCCCATACAACACTATTACAATATCACTGACTATATGCCAGTGCCTTTTATCCCTGTGACTTTGAATTGAACATTTTTTAAAAGGAGGGAAGTAAACACAATTCACGCCAAAAGTAATAAAAGAGAGTATTTGTGTGTGTTTGTGTTTTTGTGAGTAATCTAATAGCAAATCCTTACATAAAAGTACAGAATGCAATACACTATTCTAAGAACTTTGTATTTATTAAATTATTTGCATAGCATCCTTTGAGATTATTATTATTCCCATTTAACAAGGGAGGACACAGTGGCACAGAGAGGTTATAAAACTTGCCCAGAGTCAAATGCCTATTAAGTAGTTGCTGTAGACTCTGAACCTGGGTAGTGAAAATACAGACCTTTCTCCCAGTAGACATTTGGGCTATATCCACCATACCATGAAGGAACATAGGCTAATCTGTGTGTGTGTGTATGTATGTGTGTGTGTGTGTGTGTCTATATATACACACATTGAGGACAAATTTTGCTGACTTTGTAATTTGTTTTGAGCCTCTATTAAAATCAACGTATGAGAAAAAGAACACTCAAGTTCCTTCAAGAAGTATTCTATTCTGAAAATTTGGAAGCCAGCATAGACTGTAAATAGAACATGCATCACTGTCTGAAAAGCGGCTCACAAGGGATAGTTGGGAAAGAATTCATTCCCAAGCAATTCACCACTGTTTCTGTGTATTCAAAAGAAAGGATAGAAAGGAATATACTGGAGACAATTTTAGCGTCATTGGTGATTTGCTCACCTCTCCCAGGTCAAAGAAAGTAAATGAGGGGCTCCTGGGTGGCTCAGTCATCAAGCGTCTGCCTTCAGCTCAGGTCATGATCCCGGGGTCCTGGGATCGAGCCCCATATCGGGCTCCCTGCTCGGCGGGAAGCCTGCTTCTCTCTCTCCCACTCCCCCTGCTTGTGTTCCCTCTCTCACTGTGTCTCTCTCTGTCAAATAAATAAAATCTTTAAAAAAAAAAAAAAAAGAAAGTAAATGAAATTCAAAGAGCTCTGGGTAAACAGTACATCTGGGTGTCATTGCAATGAACTTAAGCCCATATTGTATTAGCTTTGTGTTTTGGATAGATCTAGAGAAAGAAGATTGTGTGGCTGAGTTTGGTCAGAAGAGATATCTGTTAGATTGTAAACCCCTTTTTCTGTGCTGCTTTAGATTATCTTAAGGTTGCTGTGTTAAAAATAGTAGATACAAGAAATTTAGGTGTCTACTATTAACCAACTGAATCCTTACGAGTTCTGATAAAGCCAGAAATTCAAAAAACTCATGTCAAGCACATATATATTCATAAAACTAGGTATGTTCAATTTTAAATGGATCCCAAGTATTTGTGAGACTCCTCTTTTATCATTTTATTATTTCATAGTATATAGCAAATTTACTGTTGAAATACTGAGTTTCTTTAAGTAAAAATTATTATTATTTTAAAGCAGGAAAGGTTGGGATAAACTTGCAGGGACGAAAGTAGGTAATAGGACATGAGAAAATATATTTAGTTGCTTCTCTTAAATGTTTATTAAGGATAATGTCAATTAAATGGATTTCTGTGATAGTAGGTATAAATAAAATAAATGTTATCATACAAATAAAAGATTAACTGGAATAATTTGGGAGTGTTAACTGACAAGTGATCAAGCATAAAAGAAAGCCTCTGAAGTGTCTGTTCAATAGTTTCCTGATCTGTTGAGCTTTCTAGAGAGTAACTTCAGTGAATCCTGTAGGTTCTTATACCCTCATGTTATGGCTAGCCATAAAAGTCCTGGTATCTTTTTAAAAGGTAGTGATTCTGAATTCTTTTCAGATTTCTTTGCATATCAAAGTTTTTTTTTCTAATTGTTAAGTTTCATTGGATTTCCTCTGATTGTTTGTCCTTATCAACTTTATTCCACTGAGAACAAGTTATCAACAAGTACTGAGTAGCCTTAAGTTTTGAAGAGGCTCAAGAAGAAGGTGGCGGGGCGCCTGGGTGGCTCAGTTGGTTAAGCGACTGCCTTCGGCTCAGGTCATGATCCTGGAGTCCCGGGATCGAGTCCCACATCAGGCTTCCTGCTCAGCAGGGAGTCTGCTTCTCCCTCTGACCCTCCTCCCTCTCATGCTCTCTGTCTCTCATTGTCTCTCTCGCAAATAAATAAAGTCTTAAAAAAAAAAATTAAAAAAAAAAAAAGAAGAAGGTGGCAAAGATGAAGGGATTGTGCTGTTCACTGGGTGTGTGCATGTTTTTGTGTGTGTGTATATTTTAAACAAGTCAAAAGACCCTTCTGATTTTGCTTTCTTATCAACAAAACTGGGCTTATGCTATGCCTGCCTCTCACAATGGTTTCATATTTTGATTAAGCATTAAAGATTTGAGAAGTTTGCTTTAGGGTACTAAGGTTACATGCTGGATAAGACAGACAAAATCCTTTGCCCTCATGAGCATATATTCACTAGTTCAGTCAGCTCTAGTAGACTGACATGACACTGGGTAACAGCTCAGAATATAGGCCCTAGAAAATTTTAAAGCCAAACCAAAAATTGGCTCAATGGCTTCTTGGCAGTGTTGTTACCTATCTTCCAGAACCTTTCAGAGAGATCGCAAACCAAGACAGAACTCCCTCGACCATACCAGAAAGCAGGTGTTTGAAGAGAAATAGAAAAAAAAGTCTTGTCCCACACAGGGAACCTGATGGCTGGTAGTGACAAGTGGGGACAGTTTATTGGGAAGGGGAAAGCGTGTCTGTGGGCTCTGTTAGAAATATCTGCGTTGGGTGTTAGGGAGAAGAGTGGACCTGCCAGCCTGTTATTTCCTACCACTGCTCTAAAAAATCTGCTTAATGCCTATGCTGTCTCTCAAGCAGAAAAACTTGAGCTTCCTAACTCAAATCCATATATTAAACACATATTGTTCAATATGAAAAAATACAACATCTCTATCACTCATAAGCATCATGATTTTTTCCCTCTGGAAAAAAGACTTCTATCCCAACTTTCCATATTATAGACTCTTTATGACAGGAATAGATAATGGTAGCATCTTGGTGGGATAAAACAGTACCCTGTCAATGGTGAAACAACTTGGGTAATATATCTGTTGTAATTGTTTTGCTTGCTTCCCTCTCTGAGCATTGGACTGGGCTCCTTGACAGATGAGGATATGTCTTTCTGTATCCCCAATGGCCAGCATAACATCACAGGCAATCAACGAATATATGACGAATGAGCAAATAAGGAAAAGTTGTCATAACATTTATCCTGCTGAGTATGATGGTGGCGATGGGAAGGCTAGGTGTTTTTAGTCATTTATCTACAACTACAGCTGCTGGAAGAAGATCAGTCCAAGAATGTGATTTGTTAGACAAGTCCAGGCAAGAAAACCTTTTCTTGATCTTCTCATTTTCAGACAGACTGGTGATAGCTGGTAAACAGAAACTCGGGATGTGAGATTCTATAGACAGGGCAGTGTTGTGCATCCAAGCAGTTTCAAAAAGCATCCCACCATCAGCAGGCTCTCTTGTCCATTTTCAGGAATTTCCTGCCTATTTTGGGCAGTTTGTCTAGACTCCTAGATCCACAGGCTCAAGGAAGTGTCATAATGAGCACAAACTGGCCAGACGCAAAGGTGAATGTGGTCCCTCTGAGTACAAAACACTTTGCCCTTTAATAGCAAAGTAAGTGATTTAATACACTTGCTCCTGTTCTCAGGACACATGAAGTGAATGCTGCGTTTCCTTCTTTAAAAAATCCTTTGTTCATGCTCTAGATGTCATACTTTCATTGGGGCATGTGAATTACCATTTTAAATGAATCGCTCCAGAATGACTCAATTCCTTTAAATATGAATCTGCTATCACCTATTTTTATCAGTTTAGTTTTGTTGTTGTTGTTGTTGTTGTTGTTGCTTTTGTTTTGGTTAATAAACTAAATTGGCTTCACTCCATTCTCTCCTCCTGCTTTACTTTGGGGAGACTTGTTTAGTTGGCCACTTACATGTTCCCACTGCCATGTGTTCAGTATATCTCGGATTGATAAAGGAGCTCCCATCTGCCCCAAGCTTGTCCTAGGCATGGGGCCCTCTGCTCCAAATGCCTGCTGTGCACCTTCTCCATAGGCCCAGACCCTTTTTACTGGAGTTCACAGGATTTTCTCCTGAAGACACTCTTCTTCCCTCAGGTTGCTACTGTTTTCCTCTTTACCACTTGGTCGCAAGTGGGCTCACAGACCTTTAGCCAACCACAGTAACAGCTAACACCAGGAAGTAAATTGTGATCAGATAGCAGACACAAAGTTAGATAGAAGGAAAGAAGTATAAAACAAAATAGGAGTAATTTACAATTTCTAATAAGCCCACCGCTGCCATGGGGATCCTGTTGAGAACAGGGCTGTCTCTTCACAAATTGAGTGGACTTTTGTCCCACCTCCAGTGTCCATGCCAGTGCTAACGCTTTACAGGTTTAGGGATGAGTGTCTCCCTCACTGTTTTCCTCACTTCTTTTGTCTTGGCACCTGTTCTATTCCTAGAGACCATGATTAAAAATGGAAATACCTACCTTTTCAGCAAAACCCCATCAACCATTCACAAGGATGTGGTCTTATCTAAGGACCCCGGAAGAGATCAATTACTCTCCAATACTAGAGACCGGCAGCAGTATCTTCTAGAATTTCCAGCCATATGCCATTTAGTGTACAATATATCAAGAAAATATGAATAATCTAATCCTGCTTGACATGGATGAGGCCAGTTTATTTTTGTGTGTTTTTCCCTTTGTCTTTTGCAGATGTCTGTATATCCTTTCTGCATTGTTCTCTCAGCTCCTTTATTGCCTAGGAGGTTCATAACTCCACCTTTCCATATATAGAGAGACAAATAATATAGGAAAGGCCAATTTGGGAACAAGTAACAACGAAGCAGTGGCATTTAAAATTCTCCTTAGGAAAAAATATCACCTCCTTTAAAAGATTCAGAAAGAATAAAAGATGTCCCAGAAAAAATTCTTCTCTTACCATTCAAATTCAACCTTGTATTATTAGAATTAGCCAGTGAAATGAGAGAAGAAAGAAAATTAGAGGTATACGGATTAGAAAGGAAGAAATAAAACTGTCTTTTTTGGTAGATATCATGATTGCCTACACAGAACATCTCAAGGAATGTATAAAAAAGAGCTCTTAGAACTAGTAGCTGTTATGCGAGATCACAAGCTAAAAGATCATATACTAAAGTTGATTTTATTTCTATATACTAACTCATTGTTAGTATTTGAATTATGTTTCAACTGGAAACTAAATTTAAAAATACTATTAATAATAGTACCCAAAACCCCACAAATCACTGGATAGAAATCTAATAAAATATTCAGAGGATTTTCACGGTAAAAACTAAAAGACACTTATGGAGGAATTAAGATGTTAAAAATGGAGAGAGAGACCATATTTACGCACTGCAAGTATCAATATTAAGACATCAAATCTTCCCAAACTGATCTATAAATTCTGTAAAATTCTATCAGTATTTTTTGTAAATCAACAAGTTAATTTTAAAACTCATTACAGGAAAAAGGAACTAGAATAGTCAAAATAACTTTGAAAAGGAGAAAAAAGTTGGCGGATTTGTACTAACCGATTCTAAGTCTTGCTATAGAGTTGCAGTAATCAAGATAGTGTGGAAGTGATGCAAACACAGCCATAGAGAACAATGAAACAGAAGAGGAAGTCCAGAATAGACTCACACACATAAATGGTCATGTAGCTTTGAGAAAATGACAATTGCTATGCAAAGTGTAATAAATTTAGCGTCAGTTGATTGATCATCATCAATTCTTAACTCTGTGCACATTTCTGGCCAACTTCTGGCCATTAATCATCATCTGTGCTTCTCTTGAATAAACTTACACCAATCATCTTTCCTAAAATGATTAGCATTGCTGAGTCTTTCACATCAGTAACACATGATGCCATCCATTTCCAGCACTGTGTCAGCTTCGTAACACTGCCTGGCCTAGAAAGAGCTACGTTTGTGACCTCTCTGATTATTGAGCTGGATGGAGTACCATGAAAGCAAAATTACACAGCCAGAAATCTAATCATGAAAGCACTTTCGCCAGAGTGAATAGGTGTTTCATCAAGCAATTTCCAAGCCTCTCTAATGTGGTAAAAAAGGGTTACTAATGTAGAACAAGCAAGACAAATAACAAAGAAGGAACAGCATTAAAACCTCATTAATACTGTGAAAGACTCTTAGCTGCTCAGACAGCTAAAACGATGATTAGCTCACACTTCTCCCCTTAAACTTCTTCACATTTCCTATGGACACAATGGTCAGACGTTTCCTTCCTTAAATTAAGTGGATCATTTGCAAGAGTGTCCTTGGTCTAGAGAGACACAGAGCCTTGGGATGGCTAGCGGCAAGAGAGCTCGGTAATGGCAAAAATGTCAAAAGTCTTGACATCTATCACCTGAGGATTTGACTGTGATTGTTCAGATTTCCAGGACTAATGCACCATACTCTTCAGCTCAATTACCTAAATGCTTTTTAAGGATGTGCGATGTTCCTGGAGTACAACTTGATATTGACAGGTCTTAGTTCTTGCCTCAGCTCTGCCATTTAGCATCCATGTAAAATTAGGTGGGTGATTTTTATCTCTCAGGCCCCAGTTCCCTTTTCTTTAACAAAATTTAACAACTTGAATACCTTAGCACTTATTTATTACAAAAATCCATAAAGGCAATAGACTGTAAAAGTAACCTGTAGAGATTTAATCATCTGAAGTATTTTATTGTTCCCAAAAGAGTTCCATGAGAGTTCTCAGGGAAGCCAAGTTGAGAAATAGAGGAAAGGACACAGGGATCAAGATGCTTGCTGCTGTAACTGCACTGCAGAACGTAATATGACTCAGGGGCAAATGGACTTTTGGTAGTTTTTCCAATGTATGAAAATTATCCACACACACATACACAAAACAGGAGAAAGGATTGCTGGCATCTGCTGCAGGGAGGCCCCAGTGGGCTCACTCCATGGATCAATGGAGAAGGATTTCATGTTGAAAAAATAGGAAGATACCAAAAGATAGACCCAAAAAGAAGCTCTACCTCCTTTGTACATGTAATGGCCATTTCCCCCTCAGATTCAACAATCAGATCAATATGAATGGGAGGTCACGAGGTAAAAAGTTAGAAGCTTTCTTCTCAATACTTCCAAAAGAAGGCAAGTTTCAATTTTTTTTTCAACCAAGGTATAAATATAGGAAGAAAGAATAAAATTCCCTAAGCCCTGGCCAAGACTATAGGATTTTGATTATGATTTTCATGACACAAAAGTTATAAGCTATGTCAGTAAGCAGATAAAAACAACCAAATGTCCTTATTTTACAGAGTAGGATTAATTTTCTTTGGTTGAGGAAAAAACCCAAACTGAGTGAAATTATAAACACAAAATCTAAAAATGTCCTCATGAATTCAAAGAGTAACTAGATTAGTCTTTGAAAAAAATGTTTTAGTCTCAGAATTGAAAGAGAATAGAGAATGAATACTAAAAAAAAGAGAAGGAAGGAAAGATGGAAAGAGAGAGAGGGAGAGAGGAAGGAAGAAAGGAGGAAGAAAGAGGCCAATTGATCTAGAGAAACAAGAAGCATTTTTTGCATTTTAATTATTTAATTATTTTTTAAATTTTAATTTCAGTATAGTTAACATACAGTGTTATATTAGTTTCAGGTGTATGATATAGTGATTCAACAATTCCATATATTACTCAGTGCTCATCAAAATAAATGTAAAATACAAGTATCTAGGAGGTTAAGGGAGCCAAAAATAGAGGAGAATGAGATATATCAAAACTAACTACTGTTCAAGATGGAACTAAGAATAACGAAGCTAATCCAATTGTCATGAGAGTCAGTGGGAGCCCAAGTGATTAAATGGAAGAAAATAGGTGAGACTTTAAAAACAAACAAACAGTACTTTCCCCCTGAGGAAAAATCAGAAGCAGGAAGATATTGAAAGTTTGGCTCTCAAAGCTGTAACTAAGGAGTTAATAGAAATAATTGAGAAGTCTGGAACAGAAATATTCTATTGTTACATAAAACCTTGATGGTTAGATGAGACATATCAAGCTTTATCAGATGAGATTCAAGGTGATGGTTATTTCTGCTGGTGTGCAAATAAGGCAACTGCATGACATCCATCCCCAGCGTGGGTATCAGATTGAATCTCTACAGAAAAGATAAGCCATATGGAAGAATGTCTTGAGAAGAATGCGAATGCATGGGGATACTTCCTGAGTGGAATTATCTGCTTAGGGAGATGGAGGTGAGCCAAATGTATTGGAACAGATGAACTGTCATTTACTTCATTTTTCTTGCTTTAGAGGATATCCACAAATCCAAATATAGAGACGTACACAATCAGAACAAATAGCTTGGCCCTAAAGCAAGCACACAAACAGAATGTAAAATAAATGATGGCACACTGCTCTCATCTAATCAACAGTCATAATACTGCACAAAAAAAGAAAAGCAAAGAAGACAGCATAAAAAGTAGGCTACAATGTTACAAACTGAAGAAAGCTAAATAGGCGAGCTGGTGCAAAATAGAGAGAATTAAAAAATGAGGGCCATAGTCTATAGCTGCAGGAAAATTGTGATATAAAGCAATATGCTTTTGATGACCCTGAGGTGGTATGGGTCATTGAAGGAAACCATATTGGTCTTCACTGGGTCCCTGAAGGCATAAAACTTCTAAAAGCTTAATGTAGCTAAAATGTGAGAAACTATCCCAGGTAATTCTTTTATGAAAGAAAATATAGTATTGGAAGAGGAAATTATAGATCACAAAATTTCCAAAAATAAGACAATAATAGGAATGCAAGGCTACAAGTCTTATGTTATAATATAATATAATAATAATATAGATGTAATAATATAAAGACAAAGGTGAAAAACTAAGAATGTGGTGAATGCAAAACTAAAATATGAATTTGAAAAGTTTCCTTCCAAATATATGTATTGATATATCATTATAATGGGGTAGAGTTAAAGTTATTAGAGAGAGCCCTCATTTAATTCATAATTAAAACTGACTACCAGAGGACGCCTGGGTGGCTCAGTCGTTAAGCGTCTGCCTTCGGCTCAGGCCATGATCCTGGGATCCTGGGATAGAGCCCAGCATCAGGCTCCTTGCTCAGCAGGAAGCCTGCTTCTCCCTCTCCCACTCCCTCTGCTTGTGTTCCCTCTTTCGCTGTGTCTCTCTCTGTCAAATAAATAAAATCTTTAAAAAAAAAATCAAATTGACTACCAGAGACATAAGGCTCAAATAGTCAAAACAGTGCTTTTAATCCTGTAGCAATTTATATGTTCAGATAAATCACTTCTAATATATCATCCCTAGAATGCCATATACGATAGAAAACATTGCTTTTTAAATGCATGCTTGAGTTGGTCTTTCATGAAAGGCAAACATTACAAAACAAATTTAATCCAAGGGTTCGAGTTGTAACTGGATCCAGATTTTGACTTTCAGGCCTCTGCTGATCCCAGAGCCTGAGAAGACTGTTAAACTCAGGCTATTCCTCATGTGGGTTTGGGTCTAGAATTCATGCACATTTATGGTCCCTTCAATAAAAATTGCACTGGTGTTACTTGAAAAATTAAATCCTCAGAAGTCTTGATGAAAAAAAATCCAGAAAATTTAGTTAACTTTTCACTGGAGTTAAAGTTGCAGAAGCATAATAGGTACAAATATAATTTCTCTTTAAGACAGTGGGTTCAAATAATTCCAGAGAAATGAGGTTACAGAAAAGTATCATCAAGCCCTTAAAAAAACAAGCCATGGAAGATAGTTCGCAAAATTTTTTTAAAAATCTATATAACCAGACAAGCAAAATGGATGCTTTCTTTCCTATCATATATTAAAATTAAATAAATTTAATATAGCTAAGAAGTAAAAAGGCAGAAGTATTATAAAATAATATGAGGCTGTTGAAACTGAGGAGACAAACTGGAAAAAGAACAGATTGAGTAAAAAATAGCAAAGTGGGGCACCTGGGTGGCTCAGTCGTTAAGCGTCTGCCTTCAGCTTGGGTCATGATCCCAGGATCCTGGGATTGAACCCGGCATCGGGCTCCTTGCTCTGCAGGAAGCCTGCTTCTCCCTCTCCCACTCCCCCTGCTTGTATTCCCTCTCTCACTGTGTCTCTCTCTGTCGAGTAAATAAATAAAATCTTAAAAAATTTAAAAAATTAAAAATAAAATAGCAAAGCATATTAATAATTAGGAAGCTATAAATATTTAAAATATATTAAAATATACATTAATACTGGAATTTAATAACAAGATTAATAGGCTAGACATAACTAAAGAGAGAAATATAGACTATCAAAAGAAATATCTAACATATGTCATGAGAAATAACTCGGAGTAAATTTCACAGACACAAAAATAAGAAAAATATTTGCAGTAAGAATGAACAATATGGAGTATAGAGTGAGAACAATGAACATGAATCTAAGATTGAGAATTAGAAGTACAAATGAAAGAAAACGTGGGAAGGGACATATGAGAAAATATAATGTCCAAAGATTTCCCGGAATTAATGAAATCTACCAATTCTTACATTGAGGAAGCTCAATAAATTCCAAGCAGAATAAAAAAAGAGAAAAGACACTGACTTCACAACATAACGTATAGGACTGCAAAGATGAAGAGAAAGATGTATGAGTAGAGAATTACTATTAGCAGCCAAGGTACTGGAAAGAGATATTCAAGATCAGCAATAGAAACCAATACAGAAACCAATAATAGAATACCAATATGCAGTAGAATCATAGAAAGAAGAAAGCCCTGAGGAAAAACAACTGTCATTCTGGAATTTTATGTCTACATTTTCTCTGAAGTATGAGAATTACATAAACATTTTCAACCAAAGAAAATCTGAGAGTCCACTGTCAACAGGCTGTTCTTTACTAAAGATATTTCTAAAGGTAGTATTGAGAAGGAAGAGGATGACACGAGAAGAACAATTTTAGGTAAAATCTTGAAAAGAATACTTTGGAAGCAGATTGGATCTGTGACATAATGTATTTTTTTTTAAAAAAAGAGGATAGAATATTTATGATTTCCTTTGCTCTTCTAAAATTTTGTCACTCCCTTATCCAGAGATGGTACTTACTTCTCCTCCTTTTTAACTTGAGCAAGACTTGTGATTGCTTTGACAAGTAGAATGTCATGGAAGTTACATTTAATGTCTTCTGATACTAGGTTGTAAAAGTTGATATGGCTTCTATCTGGCTCTGGAGAGACCATATGGAAAGGTCACAAAAAGACAGACAGAAATGCTCAAGCAGTCCCAGTTATTCCTGTCCTCAACTGTTTCCAGTTACAGGCGATTGATGTGTAACAGAGAGAGATTTCAGATTCCAGTCCCAGCCACAGTCTGACTGAAACTTCCCAAGAGAATCTAAGTAAGAACTACCCAGCTAACCCAGCCAATCTTCCAAATCATGACAGATAATGATTAAATATGTGGTTATTTTGATTCACTAAGATTTGTGCTGGCATGCCACACAGTAATAATAATTGGAAGTTCTTTGCTACCTGACAGGGGAGTAATGCTAAAACATGTGAAAGTGGCTTTCAAGCCAGGTAACAGGAAAAAAATAGAATTGCCTTAAAGGAACTTAGCAAAGGCCTGATGAGTCTCGAGGAGGCTGTCAGTAAGAACCTAAGAGTGAGGACAGTGATCTTAGGACCGTAGGAAATGGGCACTTGTCCTATGGTGACAGGAAGTTTAACAATACTATTACCTGCAGTGACACGGCAAACAGAAAAAGTACCTATTAAACTAGGCAGACAGTTGAAGGTGCGGATTGTTTTCTTATGACTGGCTAATAAAATATTAAGAGAAGAGAGATAACCAAGTGAGATAACTGGTAGATAGAAAGGCACCAGGATCTGCATGGACCTAAAATAAAACCGATTCTTATTCTGATTATCATATTCTCAATGTTAAAATGGCTTCTGGGAAGAAATAAAATCCAGGGTGCTGTCAAAGAAAATAGAATTCCATATTCCAGTTAGGGAATGAATAAGTCATGGGAATAAAAGGCACAGCATAAGGAATGGAGTCATTGATATTGCAATGGCGTTACATGGTGATAGATGGTAGCTACACTTATGGTGAGCATAGAATAATTTATAGAGCTGCTAAATCACTAAATTCTATACCTTAAACTAATGTAACACTGCGGGTTAACTATACTCAAGTTTAAAAAAATGTATGTGACAAGATGTGACTTACAACCTTTTGTTGACACCTCAGAAAGATTTAATGAGGTGGCATAAACAGAATTCCATTTAAGGATCTTAACATGTCTTATAAATCTTTTCTGTCAAGCAACAGAATTTCTAAAAGCCTTAAGAACGTTGTCCCTTAGTGACCTTGTAGGAAATCCAAGACAGAAAAGCCATATTTTGAAGAGATTTTTGGGTGTGGGTTTAGTCGAGGGTTCTAGAGGGGAGGGGATGGGGGGATGGGTTAGCCTGGTGATGGGTATTAAAGAGGGCACGTACTGAATGGAGCCCTGGGTGTTATACACAAACAATGAATCATGGAACACTACATCAAAAACTAATGATGTAATGTATGGTGATTAACATAACATAATAAAATAAAAAAATAAATAAAAAATTATGTTGGCAAAACACCACCAATTAGGTCTAAAATGGACAGAGACTGTACAAAATCAGAAAAAGGTCTTTGGATCCTAGAACTATTATTGACAAAACTGACTCAGCCTTAAATATTGTTATTTTTTTAGGGAAAAGAAAAGGATGACTTAGAGGGAAGAACCAAGAATCCAGAGGTTGAAGTTAAAAGCCATTGCATATAGTTCCCAAATAGTAGGCCTTAGTCTGAATAAATGAATCATTTTGGAATTAGTATAGATCAATTTATTCTGGTACCCTGTACTTTTCACAATTTTGAGTGGAATGGCCTATAATTGCGATCATATAACTGTCCCACTATTGTATGTTGGTTGTTTGTGAGGGGTGTGTGTGTGTGCAGATAAATGATATCTTTAGTTTACATAGGTCTTTTTATCAATTAGCTGACTTAAAATTAACTGCATCAGAGAAGTTTCATCTACACATAAAACTTATCTATATTATGAAATCCTGGACCTCAAGCCTTGAGTTTGATATTGTAAAGAGATGAGATATCCTGGGGAAGGGTTGATTTCATTTTGCTGGTAAGAGGGATGTAAATTATTTTGACCAGAGGACAAACTGCGGTATATTACATTTTCCAAAAGTAGCCATGGTGATATATTTGGTTTCACATGGTCTCCTTTCTGCTCCCTATAAGTAGGTAGGACCTACTTCTACTCTTGAAGCTGGATGGACCTTTGTGACTGCCTCAATGAATAAAATGTAGTAGAATTGACATTGCTTGATTTCCAAGACTTCATCATAAAAGACAAAATGGTTTTGGCTTGACATTCTCTCTTTAGGGACAGATGTCTTTGGAGCCTGAGACATCATGAAGGAAATCTGGATCTCTTGATGTTGACATGCTAGAGAGGACATGTTGGAGACATCACATGGAGATCGAAATAGAGTTCCTTCAGCTCCAAGTTCTTTTAGGTTTTCCCTTCCAAGGTACCAGATATGTAATTAAATGAACCTTCAAATGATTCCAGACCCAGCCTGCCTGGAATAGTATGTGGATCAGAGATCACAAAAACAAAACAAAACAAAAACAAATAAACCTATCTAAGTGATAATATTGTTTTTAAAGCCACTAAGTTTTGTAATGGCTGTTATTCAACAAGAGATAATTAGAACAGAGTTAAAGCATGAATCCCTCTCTGGTTTAAAAATGGAATGAAGGGACACCTGGGTGGCTTGGTTGTTAAGCGTCTGCCTTTGGCTCAGGTCATGATCCTGGGGTCCTGGGATCAAGTCCTGCATCGGGCTCCCTGCTCTGCAGGGAGCCTGCTTCTCCCTCTGCCTGTCGCTCCCTCTGCTTGTACTCCATCTCTATCTCTCTGTCTCAAATAAAAATAAAATATTTAAAAAATAATAATAAAATAAAATAAAAATGGAATGAAAGTACTAATTATCCACCTATTTTTCTTAAGTCAAATATGTAGGGTAAAATTCATATGTTAACATTTAAAAACATCAAAATAAAATTTATATGTGCAGTGCATATATTTATTCATGGTAAAAATCACAAAAGCAAGAAAATCATTAACACAAAATCAAAGATAGTGGTTACTTCTTACGGAGGTGGATACAGTCAGAGGGAGGCTTACAGAGGATATTATAAGTATGATGGTTTGTTCAATTCATGAAGCTTGATGAAGGGCAAAGTTTTTTTAAACACTTTTAAAAAGTTTTATATACATTTTCAGTAGGCACACCATTCTACAATTAAGATATAAAAACACTAAAAACAAATCTCCGGCAAAATAAAAATCTCAGTAAATAATAATAATAATAATTGTGATGTACCACCTGGCTCTCCACATCAGAGTAGGTTGGATGTTGGTACAAGGGAGATGAATTCTCATATATCATGGCAGATAGTCAACAAAGAATATTTAAATATCCAAAATTAATCATTTCAGAAATAACATTGTTATCATAGATTTACTAGATGAAATAGTTAAGAACTGCAAAAAGGTGGCTGTTTAAGGAAATAGTAATGGGATGGGGTAGTAAGGTGTGGGGCAGGAATTTTCATAAGCTTTTCTTCATATTTGAATCTCTAACGTCCATTAAATTATGCTTTAAAATACTATAAAGAAAAGGGGCACCTGGGTGGCACAGTTGGTTAAGGGTTCAACTCTTGGGTTAGGCTCAGGTGTGATCTCAGGGTTGTGGGATCCAGCCCTGCATGGGGGGTTAGGCAGTCCATGCTCAGCCGGGAGTCTGCTTGAGTTTCTCTCTGCCCCCCCTGCACTCTCTCTCTCTAAAATAAATAAATCTTTAAAAAAAAGAATAAACATTAACTTTACCAGTGAGTGTAACCATTAGCACATGAGAAAAACAAGACTGTCACAAATGCTATTCTATGAAAGAGGAAGGATTATGTTTAATTGTTTACGTAAATTCTGTAAACATATCATATAACAATTGGTCTCTAGCTGAAAGTTTTCTTTCAATTTCATTTAATTTTAGAAGTTGAAATTCCAAAAGGTTGAAATTCTAAAAGCTGTCAAAGATTTATTGTCTGATATCTTAGCTAGGCTGACCTGGTCTTATGACTTTTTCTGAATATCTTTTACTGTCAGATACATTATGCCTATATATACTAAATGACCGTCAAAAACAGTAACGTGATTCTAAATTACAGTGTGTTTTGAGGTTCAGAAACATCATTTTCTTGGGATAGCTATTGTGGGGGTTAATGACTTGCTTGTTTTTTCCCTTAACCTTTCTTTTGATAAACCTATGTCTCATTTTGATACTTTGGGCTCATTTAAAAAGTGAGAGCAACTTTAACGCACAGTAAAAATTCCTGGATCAGAGCATATCATGTATGAGAGATTTGCTTAAAATCTGTCTGGAAAATATTAAGAATTTTCCCCAGGGTGATTGAAATTTTTATGTGGTTTCTCTCCCTTATTCTATTCATTTTGTGTATTATATTAATCGATGTTCAGACATCAAACATCCTTGTATTCCTGAGATAAACCTCACTTGGTCATGGTGAGAGAGATGCAATATTGCTCATTTTCAGATGAAGACAGAAGGTCACTAGCCATGGACTGTGGGCATCTTTTAGAAAATGGTAAAGGCAAGTAAATAGATTCTTCCTTTGAGCTTACAAAACAGGAACTCAGCCCTGCTGGCAGATGGATTTGATCCAATGAGAATCATATCAGACTTCTGATTTACAGAACTGTAAGATAATAAATCTGTGTTATTTTAAGCCACTAAGTTTGTGGTAATTTGTTACAGAAACAATAAAAAACTAAGACAATACTCCTAGCTGAAATATTTCCCAGGCAATGACAATGATATAAAATTACAATACCCCTAGGTAAGGGGAAATAAAACGATAGAACATGTAATACCTGTGTGCAGCTTTTGTTCATGGCATTTCAGGCAACTTCCCACTGAGAAATTGATTATGGTCTTTAAGCATAATCACCTTGAAAAGTAGGACAGTGAACACATTGCTATATATACCTTTTTATTTTCTATGTGTATTCACGCAACATTAAATCAGTATCTTAGTCCAAATTCAAGCTTATCCTCAGCAATGTATAGAGCACTACAATTTAGGCATTTTAAACATGAGTTAGTATGACCCTACGTAAGCATTTATCTTACTTTTTATTATCTTATTACAGTATTATTAAAAATTATTAGAAAAGTAGGTTGCCAAATCTAAGAGATATATATTGTAGGGTACATTTCTAGCTAATGTACTATTACAGATGGATTTTAGGGAGTACTGAGTAAATCATAATTGCATGCTCATATTTAAAAATGTTACTGAGCCCTTACCTATTTGTGAGACCTGAAGAGAACAAAGATGAATAAGATAAAGTCCTAGTCATTCAGTAAATCACAGTCTCTTCTAGCAGGGGAGAGAAACACAGTCTAAATGCAATGTAATACGGCAGTGTTTATGAAGCATATATACATACATAGGATAGGAATAATAAAGGAGTAATACGTACAGGCAGCAAGATGACAAATGATAGGAACTGAAGTAGATAAAGTAGTCAAATGATGAGACAAGGTTATGAATGGCCTCACAACCTAACTAAGCTTGGATCTCATCCTGTAAGCCGTGTTTTCCAGATGTTAGTAATTTGTATACTCTTTTCAGGATGTGTATTATTTCCACACATCAACTAAGTAAAAAGCCCTTTTTCCATGTTCTCTCTGTGATCCTACACATAAATGGATCCACTTCTGTCTCATTCTACGAAATAAATCATAGGCTCATATATCACATACATTTGTAACACACACGTCACACACATGCATATACATAAAGTGGAATTCATATTGAGTGAAATTTTTTACATGCTTTTATGTGTACAAATCATAGTATAGACATTATTATTACTCTGGTTTTGTCTTGCCATTTTTCCAGATTTTCACATTTTTAAAATATTATTGTATATAATATTCATAAAATCCCTAACAATCTTTTATGAAGCTGAAAAAACATATATAGACTGAAGCCCCAGTTCTTGTTCTCCCCACTGATTACACTGCTTCCTAAACCATCTGGCAAAATAGTGAGGAGGATGTAGAGGCTGAGGGTTGGGTAACTGAGATCCTGGGACTGACTTTTCTGCTTAAAGATGGCAGAAAAATGCTGTCCTGAAATTACTGCTGGATGGAGTGGTATAGACACAGAAAGCTAATAATCTATCCAGACAGACAAGGAAGTCAAACAAGGGCATGTGTGCAAGGCACTGGGTGGAACATCCACGGTTAGGAGAAACATTCGTCATAGGTGAATGAGGGTTTCATTGCACATAAATCCCCTCACTTCAGCCCCCGGAATGCTTGTAAAACTGTCTCAGTGGAACTGAATACAAAAGGAACCTAGCCAGTATTTGGGATCATGGAAATAATCTACCATTGACCAGGACAATGGGCCAATTGACCTGGAAATGCTAGAGGGGATCATGAACAAAACCTAAGTCAGGGTGGGAAGACTGGAAACCAGCGCTGAAAGAGGAACGATGTCTGTAGAGAAGTAAGGAGCTCTCAGGAGACTGAAAGCTGATCTCAGCACCAATCAAAGTGGCACATGCTCAGCTTCACCAATTAACAGAGATAACGGTATCTGGGCAAAGAGACATCAAGAATAGAAAAATAGATTATAGCATGAGGTAAATATAGATCTTATGATAGAAAGCCCTGTAACTGGTTAAAAGCGTGGATATGATCTGGATTCAAATTCCTATTTCTCCACATGCACGCTGTGGGATCATCCATCGTACATTGTTTAACCTCTCGAATCTCAAAATCTGGTGTATTAAGCTGTAAAACCATCATATTAATAACATAAACTGCAAATATAGCTGTGCAGATTAAATGGGTTAATATAATTAAAGCAATTAGCAGAATGTTTGAGACATGGCAAATACCGGATAAATGCTAGGGATGACAACTCATGATCATGATTAGAAATAATGGCCCCAAGGGTGCCTGGGTGGCTTAGTCAGTTAAGCGCACGACTCTTGATTTCGGCTCAGGTCATGATCTCAAAGTGGTGAGATCAAGTCCCAGGTTGGCTCCGTGTTCAGCACGGAGTCTGCTGGAGATTCTCTCCCTCTTCTCCCTGCCCCTCCTCTTGTTGTGCACACCTGCTCTCTCTCTCTCTCTCAAAATAAATTAAAAAAAAAAAATCTTAAAAAAAAAAAAAGAAACAATGGTCATAATGGCAGGGAAAGGAGTTAACTGATGTGGTGGGGAAAGCGTGAAATCTCAGAATAATAATCATATCTAATTCAGAATGAGTGTCTTCTAGATCTCAGGTATCATTCTAAGTTCTTTGTGTTTATTAATTCATTTAATTCATATAGTGCCTCTGTAGTAATTGCTACTGTCTCTTCTATTTTACCAGTGATGGACATAAGGTACAGGACAGTTGGAGTAGCTGAAATTAGAGAGCGAGTAATAGAGCTGGATTTCACATGTAAGTTTACAGTCCTCATACAGCTGTCCATGATGGTGAGCTGCCATGAGAAACTATGTTGAGTGGGAACTTAAAAAATTCTAATAATTATTACTGAAGAAACTTGAGGGACACCTGGGTGGCTCAGTCAGTTAAGCATCTGCCTTTGGCTCAGGTCACTATCCCAGAGCCCTGGGACTGAGTCCTGCATCGGGCTCCTTGCTCAGTGGGGAGGCTGCTTCTCCCTCGGCCTGCTGCTCCCCCTCCTTGCGCTCACTCTCTCTGACAAATAAAAAATCTAAAAAAAAAAAAAATAAACGTGAATATGATGACACCTGAAGAAACAAGGATCAGAAACAATTTCTAAAGAGAAGAGTCACTATAGAAATCTGAGCAAAGTTCTCAAAATCCAAACTTTGCCAAAAGAAAAAAAAAAATCCCACAGGTTTCAATAGATTGTCCATGATAAATTTCTCAACAGTACGCAAAGAATCCAGCCAATCACACTATACTGATTAAATAATTTATTATGCTGAAATACAGAAAATGACTTTATAGTAAAATTAAAATTAAATGGAAATTATTTAAAAAATACTGTATAAAGGAAGCAAAATGAAGAAAGCTTAACTTTATCAAAAATTTTTGTATAAAGGACGTGAAATGAAGAAAGCTTAACTTTATCAAAAATTCCATATATGTGTGTGTGCATTTTCATACATCATTCTCAGAAAACACAGCAGAAGTATCAAAATTACAGCAAAAAGTTAATTTTAGCATCAGACTCTTAACAAAGGAAAATAAATGAATTGGGTCCCCAGAGAACTTTCCTCTCACTTTCTGTGAAGTGAATTTCAAACTTGAAAAAACTTGTAAAAAATATGGGAGAAGGTCTTAAACATATATACTAAGAAATCTTAAATCATTGTATTTCTCCACATATCATTGTTCTGACAGTAATATTGTTTTAGAAATCCTAGATTTACATTAGTTTTTAGAAATAAAACTCTATTTAAATAAAATTATATGAGACTCCCCAGTTAGCTTTAAATAGAGCTTTCTGTTAAAGTAGTAGTGTGGATCCCAGATCTTCTCCTTTTGCACTTTCTTCTCACCCAGTAGGTCACAGAAAGAACGTAAATGCATTTTTTGAAACAATCCAGCTCCAATTAAAATAAATACAATGAATTTCCATGTTCTAACATGGAAAATTGTCTTCAGCATATCAAATGAAAATACATTTTGAAGAGCAATACATATAATATGAGCTTTTAAAAAATAAAAATGGCAAATGGAAGGGTGTATGTGTATGTGTGAGTGTGTCTAGAAAACTGACAGAACATTTATTACAATGTTAACAGTGGTTGCCTTAGGGAAGTAAGTTACAGAATTTATTTATTTATTTTATTATTTTTTTAAGATTTTATTTATTTATTTGACAGAGAGAGACACAGTGAGAGAGGGAACACAAGCAGGGGGAGTGGGAGAGGGAGAAGCAGGCTTCCCCGCGGTGCAGGGAGCCTGATGTGGGGCTCGATCCCAGGACCCTGGGATCACGACCTGAGCCGAAGGCAGACGCTTAACGACTGAGCCACCCAGGCGCCCATAAGTTACAGAATTTAAACAGCACACTTTTGTATTGTTTCAACTGTTTACAGTGGAAAATGTATTACTTTATAATAAATACATAGTTTTAAAAGAAAACACTGCTCCATGCTGTCACAGTGATGACTTAAAAATAGATATTTACTTATACTCTTGTTCAATATAAGTCAAGTTCAAATAACCTAGCAGCAAGCTCTTGAGGTCTAACTGAGGAATGTTATGCAAATCCCACGCATACTTTTTGCCTGCCAAAATACCCTGTCTTTTTGAACAGTAGTGCTCAAAATCTAGGTTCAGCTCCCTTTGACCCCAAAGATAAGAATTTTAGTCAAGATGACAATTCTTGAGATCAATCATTGTCACTTTGCTCATGGAGAGAACAGTATCCTCAAGAATTACATGAATTAATAGAACATATTTAAGTAAGGGTAGGAACATTTTTTAAACTGTGTTTTAAATGATGATTTCACCTTATAATTACCAGCTTATTAGAACTCAGGGAAATAAGAAATACAGGATCTGGCAAAAAAAAATTCCCTTTAACTCTGCATGTTCATTCCTTAGCTTCAAGCCATAGAATATAATAGAGCAACTAAAAAAAGTGTTGAGTACAGTCACCTTATACTTACAAAATCATGATATTTTATATGTCACAGATAGAATGTTAAATTTTTCCTTGAAATAATATCTCTTAATTTATTTATTTTATTTATTTTTATTATGTTCAGTTAGCCACTGTATAGTGCATCATTAGTTTTTGATGTAGTGCTCAATGATTACATATAACACAGAGTGCACATCACAACATGTGCCCTCCTTAATACCCATCACACTGTTACCCCCTCCCCCCACCCCTCTCCCTTCTGAGACCCTCAGTTTGTTTCCTGGGGTCCATAGTCTCTCATGGTTCATCTCCCTCTCTGATTTGTCCCCCTTCAGATTTCCCTCCCTTCCCCTGTAGTCCTCCATGCTATTGCTTATGTCTCTTAATTTACTTATGAACTTATATCCCCTTTCAAGTCATCTATAAATGGTGTACCCTAGCAAAAGTAATATAAAGGAAGATGGAGGTGTCACAGATGAACGTTAAGATAGCTTCGATATAAATCTGTCAAAGTGAAACAAATGGACTGATACTCATTCACAAATTCAAGTATTCATTTCTAATTATTTACTGACTAGATGTGCTACACTATGCTAGTTATCGAGTTGACCAACAGAACATGTCCAAATCTAAAAATAACCTGCCTTTTACTTCTATCTTTGGTATCTAACCTTATGCCTGACATCTAGTATCTGGTACAACAGTTTCTTGTCGTTGTTGTTGTTGTTGTTGTTGTTATACCTAATTAAATTCAACTAAATTTATTTGAATTAAATGCATACATCATGGCTACTGGTCTCCAGTATCTCAAAACATAGAGAATCAAAAATATATTTAAATCACAAATGAGATAGTCCTATATAAGCAAGCTTGGCCACCAGATCTCAGAAAATCTGACTTCGATAATGATGATGCCTTGCTCTCCTAACCCACATTACCAGCAGTAATTGGTCACACCTTTAATGAGGCTTCTGCTTCTTTGTTTCCCAGCCTCTAAAATTAGGTAATTATTTGAAACCCAGTAACTGAACTCATAGACTTCCTATGTATCCAAAACTAATTCAAATTCTGGTTGCATGGCTGTACCCACAATAATTCCACTTGAAAAACTGACATCATGATAGATTTGGGATTTGGAGGATGAAGGGAGAAGTTGGTAACTTTTCCATCAACACAAGAAGAAGAAAGAATGAAGAAGGCAAATGAGGAGTTACATATTCCCCTACTTAGCCTAAAGGACTCGTTTCAAGACATATCGAAGAGGAAGGTCATGGCTGGTGGCTAACCAATATGAACTAATGGAAAGGTTTTTGAGACTCACTCCAAGTTATGCTACCAATTCAAAATGGCTTTACCCTGCAGAGTGACATTTCTATATGACACTTATGGCAGAGGGTACAGTCACTGCCATGGCTGATGGGTGGACCAAAGTGGGGAAATGTGAGCTGACTTATTTTTGGCTTGTGTGTTTCTGACTTCATAGATCTGCCTGGCATAACCAAGGAAGACTAAGGATTTTGGTGGGGTGGAAAAGCTGAGGCCCAGCCTGAGCAGCTGAGAGCCAAATGCTAATGTGCTCTAATCTTACCAATAGGTTGAAGATGCAGATCATGAACACTGATATTACCCACATACTCCTACTTCCCTGCAGACTATTTACTCCCTGGGTCCTAGCTCACCCATCACACAATATTTAGTTCCTGATCATGTCTTTTGAACATTTATTTTGGGCAAAAATATTCCTTAGGAGAAATAAAATTTAGAGACATTATTGGAAAAAAAGATAAGTCAATTTTATCACTTAGTAGGTTTGAGTTATTTTTTTTTAATAACCTGGGCTTTGCAATAAAAGGAAAATATAAAGTGTCCTTGGGGTCTAGAAAGACCCAAGTGTTTAGACCATTTCTAGTAAACATCATTCTTCAGAATTCTGAGGGTGTAATAGATTTCAGGTGAATAAGATCCAAATAATACAAGGGAAAGAATGATAATGAACTTATAAGTGGTCTTCCAGTCTGTTTATTTAGAGATCTTCTTTGTTTTTTTTTTTTTAAAGATTTTTTTTTAAAATTTATTTATTTGACACAGAGAGAGCAAGCACAAGCAGGGGGAGCGGCAGGCAGAAGCAGAGGGAGAAGCAGACTCCCCACTAAGCAGGGAGCCTGATGTGGAACTAGATCCCAGGACCCTGGGATCATGACCCAAGCCGAAGGCAGACGCTTAACGACTGAGCCACCCAGACGCCCTAGAGATTCTCTTTCTTCTTATGGAAAAACTACGATTAGTCAATGAAAACTATAGGGGATAAAATATGTACATAAAGAAATAGTAATAAATCTTATCCTGAGAATAAAAACAGAGATTACCTCGTCAATTTTGTAAATTTGCTACATTTGGAACACTCAAATCTGCTATTATGCAACCTCTCTGGATGATTCATTCATGTATTTAAAAAGAAAAAAAAACACATTTGGGTAGCTATATTTTAGTCATGCACCATGGTACTTAAAGCAAAACAGACATTCTCTACACAAGGACGTTATAATCCAAAAAGAGAACTAAACTTTAAAATAATAGCCACACTTAAATTGTGAAATTAGAATTGTGTTTGAAAAAGGTAGGATGCATAGTTCATATTGTAGTAGGGAAATTTGATTCCTTCAGATAGAGGAGGGGTAATGGAAGGAATGGAATATTTGAGCTGAAAAATGAAGGCATTGATTATTAATATTTGAAAAGGAGAAAAAATCATGCAGGCAGACAATCTGAATCTACAAATCCCTTGTAGGTGTAATGAGCAAAAAAACACCTGTGGATGCAATCAAGCAGTTGACAAAAAGAAGACTAGAGAGGGTCAACTGAGACATCGATTCTAGAAATCATTCTCCTGCCACTGATTGTGACTTCGGTAGCTGGTGCTGTAAAGAAGCTATTGCATAGAATATCAATTTAGCTTTTTGAGCTTCCTGGACACATATTGTGATCTTGACAGCCTTAGTAACCTTTTAGTCAACTGTCTTAATTTTACTCACAGCAAAGTCTTCTTTATATTACATACAACAGAATAACCTAAGGACAGAATATGTGAATGGCTCCACCACACACGAACTTCATAAGAACCATATAAACAATGGAGCTTCACTAGATTTCAAGAATTTGAAATCTATATTTGAAACCTATATATTTACTAAAACAGTGATTAGCTTTCTTACTCAGCTCATAAACGTGCAAGCAGTATGAGAAAGATGATAATCAGCACAGGTGCATAGTCAGCACTGATTAGATGCCACGATGATCACCTCCACAGTAAAACAGTAAGCTTCCATTGGTGGTTATTATCAATGTCACCTAATATGTTGTCCTGGTGAACATCTTTATGATATTGAAGCCCATATGCTCACTAGGCCAAGCTTTGCTCAGAGTTTCATGTTCTCTATTTCCAGATTTAACTTCAGTCTGAACATTATAGGGGCAAAGGTGACCTGCAATATTAGTCTCCTGGGAGGAGGGGCTTCCTCTGTTCATTCACTGCAGCATCCTTAGCTTCTAGGACAAGGCCTGCACACAGTGGTCCTTAAACGACATCTGTGGGAGTGACTAGCTTCCTTTGAATACTTTGGTTATGTAAGTGACATGGGAATCTGACATATGGGAGAAGTGACATCTTTAGTGTAAATCTGCCTTTTAAATATTTTTAGATAAAAATGAACATAAATAGATGGCTAGATATTGTGATCCTATACTTGACTTTGAAGACTACAAGTTTAGTCTAAAAGGAAGACTAACTGAGGCTTATTTCCTACCTACTTACTGATTTTACTTATAATTCTGATTTTAGCAAGATTTTTCCCCCTGCATTGAAATCAGACTTGTCTATCCCTTCAGAAATTTTCATTATCCCTGTAGGGTTTAGTTGATGTGATTACCATATCAGAACTAACATAATACCCCAACATAAATCATACACATAGAGCAAATGAGGGGTTCTTTTCTTTTTTTTTTTTTAAGATTTTATTTATTTATTTGACAGAGACAAACACAGCGAGAGAGGGAACACAAGCAGGGGGAGTGGGAGAGGGAGAAGCAGGCTTCCCGCAGAGCAGGAAGCCCGATACGGGGCTTGATCCCAGGACCCTGGGATCATGACCTGAGCTGAAGCAGATGCTTAACAACTGAGCCACCCAGGCGCCCCAGAGGGGTTCTTTTCTTATATAAATGTCCCATGGTTTTCCTGCTTTTGATAACCTTTCCTTTTTCTATAACCTCTCTATAACATAAGTTGATCTTGGGATTTTTTTTTTACCTACATGTCAATGGCTGAATTAGTTTTGTGTGCATGTAAGCAGATCTAAAGCCTGAAGCTAAAGGCATATACCTCTGAAAATGGATTTCAAGTTCTATCAGTCCAAGATAAGTATTTATGGACTAGAAACTGTCATACAGTTATCTAGATCTTCATATCTCTACATAGAACTGGTCTTGAATCGGGAAAAAAAAAGAAACAAATAATAACATGCATCCTCTATAATTACAACAATCCTTTGTAACACTGTATTAAAGGCACTAAACGGAATGGCAGAGATACATGGACCCTTATAATTCAAATGTGGAAAGGAAGGGACAGAAAGAAGGAACTTAACATAAAGTTTCATATCTAATTAGTAACAACAATCAAAAAAGACTAGAACACTTGTCTCTAGTACAGAATCCTTGGAATTTTTCAGTCTTCTTGTGATACGAAGTCTTAAAACTCATATTATCTTAAAATATGAAATATGAATTCAACAGCAAGAAATATGAATCTAAAAAAAATTCAACACTGGATGATCAGAGAGGCATGGAAGAGATGTAGGCCCAAATAAAATAAAAATCAGTATTAATGTATATTTGCATTTTAAACCTTCTCTCTGTTAACAAATAATCATGTTTCATTGTAATTATTAATATGTCATTGCAAGAAAGGTATCACATATGATTTTTATAATCATATCTATAATTATATATGGTTCATAAAATTGTGACATCCATGAAATAGAATATCAATTGTAATATGCCTTTTATTTGTTACACAATTTTGGAGAATCGACTCAATTAGTTTTCATGATTAGCTCCAAAAATTGAATTCTGCAAGTTATAGCTCAATGTGTAATGGGTGACTTAATGGATATCTTAAAACAATAATTTAAACAAAATAAAACTCTGAAAATGAAGCCACTGACGTGCAACATATTAGAAAGTAAATAGGTGATTATTTTAGTGAGTATAAAACTAACAGAAAAAAGAGAAAGAAATTAGATCATGAAGCTAGGGAGGTTTATTTTCAGTATCTCTGTCCTGTCTATCCTAAATTTCATAGAGCATTTTATTATCCTTTCTAGTTCCCCACCTAGCCTGGGCTCTAATACTGTCCTTTAATTCATCCTATACCATATAGCAATAAACCAAATGTATTTAATATATTTTTCTTTATTAACTTATAAGAGTTTTAGCAACTTCCTGAATTACCCATATTGTGTGCTTGAATTTTTTAAGAAGACAATGTTTAATCAAAATAAATATATACTGGTAGAATTTCAATTCTGTGCCAGGTTTTTGAAGGGGAAAAGGAACTAAGGTTTTTGAGCATCCATTATATATGAATGACAAGCTACAAGGTAATTCATGTCTAAAATTTTATTTAAATTTCGTATCAATTCTGTTGAGGTAGGTGTTATTATAGGTGAGGGCATTGAGACTTTAATAACTTAGCTTACCTGCATAAGGTAATGAAAAAATATTTCATATTTTAAGATAATATGAGTTTTAAGACTTGGTATCACAAGAAGACTGAAAAATTCCAAGGACTCTGTACTAGAGACAAGTGTTCTAGTCTTTTTTGATTGTTGTTACTAATTAGATATGAAACTTTATGTTAAGTTCCTTCTTTCTGTCCCTTCCTTTCCACATTTGAATTATAAGGGTCCATGTATCTCTGCCATTCCCTGTTTAGTGCCTTTAATACAGTGTTACAAAGGATTGTTGTAATTATAGAAGATGCATGGTCTATTTGACCTCAAAAGTCATGCTCTTTCTCATACATGAAATACTTTATTTATAGCTTATTTTTGAAGTGTGCATAACAAAAATGAGTGACTAATATTTCTGAAAATTATGTTCATTATAAACAGGTAATGTAGGCAGCCTAGCTCTTTAGATAATTATTTTTTTCTTTATGATTAAGAATCATTTCTGCTCACTGTAAAAAATGGGAAGTAAGATTCAGTTGATATAATTTGGTTCCTTCTCAATGCTTTCTATGTTAGAAGATGGTAACACCAGTCAGAAACCAAAAACCTAGAAGTCACTCTTGTTTTCTCCTCCTTCCTCATCACCATTATCCATTACAAGTTCTAGAGCATAGATCTTTAAAGTATGTCTGGAAATGGTCAATTAGTTCCCTTCTCTGCTCTCACACCCACCGGGACAACTGCAACCAATGGGTCTCTCTCATCTAATCATGCTCTCCTGTTCATTCTCCTCTCAGCAGCCAGACTCATATTTAATAAAACAAAAACCAAGTTGAATTACATCACTGCATTTTTGTTAACAGGAAATATTAGGTACTTGGTAGGAAAATACTCCATTGATGTTTTTATTTGAATTTCATCTTTAAACATAGGGGTGAAATAGAAATTGTATCTTATTTTTTATGATTCTATGGTTATATCCTATGTACGTTTATGCATTTTGATCTTTCTATATTTTTTATCATTTGCGTAAACTTCTTTTATATAAACCTATGTGTTTGCTACCAGTTCTGTTTGTCTTTTAACTCCATTTATGACTTTTTGACATGCAGAGTTTCTTAGCATTTATGTGGACAAAGGATTTCCTTGTGGGGGGTGTGTGTTTGTGTGTGTGTGTGAGTGATGGACTTAACACTTAAAAAAATCCTTTCCCATTAACTCAGTTGCACAATTTATAATTTTTTTACATTCAATGGTTCTAATTTTGTTTTTAGATTTCAGTTGTCTTTATAAATGTTGCACTTAAAGTGTTAATGCAATTCATAGGTATTTTAATTACCTGCTGCAACATTTTAATAATTTTCACATCAAAATTTATTTCAGAGATAAACATATCCTAGTAAAATTTTCATGTTTATTTTACTAAGTATCTTAAAGGATGACAGTAAAATGATACTTTTAAGGCTTTGGCAGGTAAATGATTTTGAACTGCTTGCATTGTTAGTATTTTACTTAGGATTTGTGCTTCCAAATTCTTAAGGGTAGGATTCTTACTTTGTGGTTTCTTTGTCGGATTTTATGCCAGTATTCATGCCTCTCAATAAATTTATATCAATTTTCATAATTGCCTAGGCTAAAACTTAACTGAAATTTTAGGAAACACAATTTTCTTTACCCCTTACACAGACAATTATACCTTACCATCATGGAATAGGAAGGTACAGCCTTTGAGAACTCAAAGAACAGAAATAAGGGAACTAGTGTTGTATTAATTCCATTTCTACGTCTTTAAATTTTGTTGTATTAATTCCATTTCTACGCTTTTAAATTTTGTTTACCATAGCAATTAGCAGTACAGGTATGGAGTTGACAAAAATGTGAACATTGTTTAAAAAGAACTATACTAACATAGTATATGTTGCGGTAGAAAAGGACAGTCTTATATTCTTCAGTAAAATGTGAAGAAATCAAATGATGCTTTAACTTTCTTGCTATGTACAGAAAACTATTACAAAAATCCAACTTATTACTAAAATTCGTGTTGGAAAAATATTGTTCCTCTAGAAAAAAATCTGAATTTTCAAACCCAGGGCTTTCTATTTTCTCATTGCAAGTTGTATTTAATAGCATATTTCATTTTTTAAAAGATTTTATTTATTTACTTGAGAGAGAGGGAGAGAGGGAGCTAGAGAGCAGGAGTGGGGGAGGGGAGGCAGAAGCAGACTCCCTGCTGAGCAGGGAGCCCAATGAGGGGCTGGATCCTGGGACTCCAGGATCATGACCTGAGCCAAAGGCCGACTCTTAACTGACTGAGCCACCCAGGCACCCCAATAGCATATTTTAAAAATAAAATACGATATCTCAGGGATACAATTTTACCACTACAGCATATTGCTGTGATTTTTGCATAGCTTTTGAATAGTTTATATGTAGCATGGGAATTATACTCTCTTTAAAAGTTTCACGGAAACCAGAATTAAAATCTCCTGGGTTTATAATTGGTCATTATTGGAGATAATCCTTGGATAAAGTTTCAAACAATCCCATATTGCTTTTCCCACAAAGCATTTTATTTCTTCATTTGATGATTTTTTTCCCAGAAAAGTGTTATCTAAGATTTTTGTATGTACTTGCACAAAGATGTACATGTTATTCTCATATCATTCATTGCCTCTGAATCTGTTATTTTATTTCCTTGTTATTTGGAATATTATTTTTCCTTCCTTCTACTCAGATCCAGAATGCAGTCACCATTAACATCCTTACTTCTGATAGTCTCATTGATGGGTTCCTTGTATCATATTCATACAGATATTTTTCACATTAGTGCCTTTTTGTTTAATAATAAAAATACTATTTTTGCTTAGTAGTAAAAAATACTCTTTTTATTTTTGACATGATTTTTAAAACTTTGAGCTTTGTTTCTTTTCAAGAACTCTTTTTATTTTTTGTCTTATGTTCTGACTCAAAATCCAGATGTATTTAGGCTTCCTCTAGTCCAAAGATGGTGACATATCCAGGTTTATTATAGCCTCTTCAATATGATTTATAAATGGAATAATCTGTATATTTTTATTTCTTTTATTTGAACACACTAATTATAATAATAATTTCAGGTGTGGAATTTAGTGATTCACCACTTACATACAACACACAGTGCTCATCACAAGTGCCCTCCTTAATACCCATCACCCATTTAGTCCGTCCCACTGCCCACCCCCATCCAGTAACCCTCACTTTGTTCTCTAGAGTTGAGAGTCTATTTTCTGGTTTGTCCCTCTTTTTTTCTTTTTTCCCCTATGTTCATCTGTTTTATTTCTTAAATTCTATGATATGAGTGAAATCATATAGTATCTGTCTTTCTCTGACTGAATTACTTTGCTAGCATAATACTCTCTAGCCCCATCCACGTCATTGCCCAATGGAAAGATTTCATTCTTTCTTATGGCTGAGTAATATTCCATTACACACACACACACACACACACACACTTTACTTATATAGTAAACTCTTAAGTGATACAGAAAGTAAAAAAAAAAAAAAACAATAAAATTTTGAGCAAGAGAGAGAGAGGGAGGGAAAGAGAGAGAGATCATGCAAGTGAAGGGAGGAGCAGAGAGAGAGGGAGAGAGAGAATCCCAAACAGGTTCCACACCCCATGCAGAGCCCAACACGGGGCTCAATCCCATGACCCCGAGATCATGACCCAAGCCAAAATCAAGAGTCAGGCAGTTAATCAACTGAGCCACCCAGGCGCCCCCAGAAAATAAATATTTTAATTAAAGAATTATGATATTTATCACATCAATGTGGATCAAATTTTTAAAGTTATAAAGTAGTTAGCCTTAAGCATTTGTGGAAGATAATTTTAAAAATACTATGCTACCATCATCAAGAGATTAACTCCACGTTGGGTCATTTGGCACATCTGGAGGGGCCTGGGCTTTGGAACCAGAAAGACATTGGTTCAAATTCTGCTTCCATTACTCTTCAGCAGTTTGTCTGTAAATAGGGATATTGATCCTGATTTGGATGTGGAGAGGGGTAAAGGAGATGTTGTATGCAAAGTGCCAGGCACATGGCAACAGTAGAATAAAAGTTAATTGCTGCCCTCAAACTTTATTTGATAATTCAGGAGACATCATAATAGCGTTAAATCATGATAAAAATCCTAGGCAAAAAGGGGGAGGAGGGAGTAGAAAATAAGAAGACAGTTTTTGGTTTTAAAAGGCTGGTTACCAGTGTTTTTGACATTTCGCAAAACAAATTAGAGTAAAGCCTAATGTGAAATTGGTTAAATTGTGCATGATTTTCTATCTGCTCCCCCCAGAGATCAGTGCTGTAGCGTGCTGCACTTTCCTGAGGGCTGTAATCCTAAATGGAAACTAGTTACATCAAAACAAAGTGAGACTTCGAAATGACTCAAATAGAAATGACTGGAATTGCTTTATTTCTTTTTTTTTTCATTTTTTTATTCTTATGTTAATCCCCATACATTACAACATTAGTTTTAGATGAAGTGTTCCATGATTCATTGTTTGTGCACAACACCCAGTGCTCCATGCAGAACGTGCCCTCAATACCCATCACCAGGCTAACCCATCCTCCCACCCCCCTGGAATTGCTTTATTTCTTCTGACAGTAAGTTTTGTACATTCTTGGCACACACAGCTATTATTAGAACAACAGGATTTAGAACTAAAGGAGGTGTTTTTATTATTTATTTAAACATTCAAAAATTGTAAGATGCTTTATTTTCCTGTTTGTTCAGGTATACAATGTGTCCCATATGCTACGGGAGTCATTTTGTGAGTTTGAATAAGTCACTAAGCAGCCTCAACTTTCAGAACTGTCTGGAATCATACTACTTAGAGTAGGATCTTGGTTAATAACTTATCAGATATAGAACCTTAGGCAAGATACTTAACTACTTTGTGTACCAGTTTGTTAATCTTTAAAAGAGTGGTAATTGTAGTCCTGACCTCAGAAAACTGTTGTAAAGTTTAAGTGCAGCACTGTAGTACTAAGAACAAAGCTTGGCCCAGAATGGGTGATCAACAGTTGTTAGATGTTATTTCTTCCCTTGAAATAACAAATCTCCAGAACAATCTCTAACTTTAACATAAATTTTCTAAGATTCTAATTCAGCTTTACCTTTTCCCTCCATAAAATATTTTATAATGCCTGTGTTTTAAACTCCAAGTTAGTTGTTATGTTTGCTTAAATCCTTTACTTGAATCTGAATTTCACATTCCATATTTTTGTATGAAACTTGATCCCCTCTTACAAATGTCATTGATTTTACCTCCTAATGATGTTAATAAAGATACACAACCACAATGTCCATTATCACAATACATATAATTAATCCATTCTGTCTCAAATGCCTTGATATATGGTGAGTTCTGTTTGAATTTATGAATTACATTCTTTTACCTTATTCTCCCTTAGAGACTAACTTGCTTTATGGTGTTTTACATAAGAGAACAAAAAAACAGAAGTATTTGTCATCTCTAAAAGATATTTTTTTTTGATTTTCATCTTCCCACCTACATTTATACTAATGGTGAGAAGAGAAAGAGAAAGAAAATGGAAGGGGAGGATTATGTCCTCTCCAATGATTCATTCATCATTGATGAATCATCAAGATTCTCCCCCAAGTGTATACAGGCAGATTTGAACAGATTTGGGTGTCTCAAAGACAGATAAGCGATTCAGACGTCAATGAGTTCTATCTTGTGCTTGTTATTATTTGTGTGCCTTTCACCACCATTCTGCTGGGTAAAACTCTGTCACATGAATTTTCTTGAATCCAGCTGTTGAAGCCAACAACCTCTTCTCCCTATCTGTGATAGCCATGTTTTTCTCTGTCTTCTGGGATCATTGCAGGATTTTATTTTATTTTATTTTATTTTATTTTATTTTATTTTATTTTATTTTAAAGATTTTATTTATTTATTTGAGACAGAGAGAATGAGAGACAGAGAGCATGAGAGGGGGGAGGGTCAGAGGGAGAAGCAGACTCCCTGCCGAGGAGGGAGCCCAATGCGGGACTCGATCCAGGGACTCCAGGATCATGACCTGAGCCGAAGGCAGTCGCTTAACCAACTGAGCCACCCAGGCGCCCGCATTGCAGGATTTTATATTATCATCCTTTCTCTGGACAAGTCCTCATTTAATGCTTACCATTTTTAGCTACTTCCCTTTGCTGCCACTATTTTATGTCATTTAGGGAGAAATTCCAGTATGTTTGTATAGAATTTGTTTCAGTCCATCTCCACTTAAAAGTAAAATTTCCACTATGCTTCAAAACTAGAGATGCAGTCATTGCAAAATTAAACAATTAGAATGATAAAGATGAATATTTCTCCCAAAGTCCTTTCACAAAATATTGATGTCTTAGAATTCAGTCTTTATGCTTATTGTTTTAAAATGCACTGGCTGAGGGGCACCTGGGTGGCTCAGTTGGTTAAAATGCACTGGCTGAAGCTAGTGAGACTCACGTAAGAAGTCTGAATGTGTGTGTTTCCTTTGCACATGACATGCTAAACATCCATTTTAATTCTGACATTTAGCAATTCTGATATGATGCAATCTTGGGTTGCAGAAAAAAGAAACACATAAAACATTACATATCAAACTATAAAGATGATAACTTTTCACTCCAGTGTCCATTGCACTGAAACTCTAGTTTCTAATCTCATCTTAGAATTAATAATTAAAATCCATTTAGTTCCATATATTTAAATTCTAATTACGAGAAATAACTTCCATCAAGTTACGGAAATATGTATAAAATAATATTAGCTTAAATTTATTATATAATTGAGTTTATGGAATTTATTAGCCTGAGATTTTACCGTGCCTTGGCTTATTCTTTACATTTTTGTATTTTTGATTTGTTTTTGTTCGTTTTATTTATTTTTAAAGTTTTCATTTAAATGTTTTGTTTTGTTGGTTGCATGCATGTAGGGGGGTATGAGAACTTGTGTTTTAGAAGTGTATGTCAATAACACAGTTACGTTTGAGAGACAGTGAGACAGTTCCTAAGATTATGGGCTCCCTGTTGAATGGTGTGGGAATGGAATCAAAGCTGCTCAAAATCTGAAGTGTTACATTTCCTTATTTGTTAAACAACAGCTGTATGTCTTTCTTTCCCCTAGATGGCATGCTAATTTTTTATAATTCTAGGTATCTATCATCTATCAGTTTTGGGTATGGGTAAAGAACTCAAACTCTAAAACACTGGATTGAGGGGTGCCTGGATAGCTCAGTGGGTTAAGTGGCAGACTCTTGACTTCAGCTCAGGTCATGATCTCAGGGTCCTGGGATCCAGTCCCACGCTGAGCTCTGTGCTCAGCAGGCTTCTGCTTGAAGATTCTCTCTCCCTTCTCCCTCCCCCCTCCCCCCCACTCACACACACACACACTCTGGCTCTCTCTGGAATAAATAAATAAATCTTTAAAAAAATAAAAAATAAATAAAAATAATAAAATATTGGGTTGAATGTCACAGTCACTGAGATATCACAAGAAAAATAAGTGAGGACCTTAAAAAGCAAAAATGCTGATACACAGATCAAGATGGAAATGTGACTCCTCCTGAACACTTCCTGGGTATAAGAATGTTGGTAAGAGGTGGAAATCAAAAAGGAAAAATGGTTTACAGTTTTTAGGTGATTTTTATTATTTTTATTAAGAATCTTTGAGGGCGCCTGGGTGGCTCAGTTGGTTAAGCAACTGCCTTCGGCTCAGGTCATGATCCTGGAGTCCCAGGATGGGGTCCCACATCGAGCTCCCTGCTCGGCAGGGAGTCTGCTTCTCCCTCTGACCCTCCTCCCTCTCACTCCCTCTCATGCTCTCTGTCTCTCGTTCTCTCTCGTGCAAATAAATAAAAAATCTTAAAAAAAAAAAATTTTTTTTAAAGAATCTTTGAGAAATTTTATCTGAATTAAAGTGTGTCCATTGCCATACTCCCATAGTGTTTAGACTGGTGACATAAATTAATATATTCTACAAGGTTCAATGAGCCATATCTTCTTTTAAATTACCTCCTTTTCTAAAGGATCACAGCTATGGAAATAAATAAATAAAATCTTAAAGAAATTTAAGTATGGCAAAAGTTTTATAATAAAGTATATCCAGTTATGATGTAAAAGCACAATTATGGGTGGTTTCATTTTCTCTCCATGTGTTGTTATAAAACGATGTGTCTAAAATGCACTAGTATCTTTCTCTGTTAGTTTTCCACATGTGTCCCACACTATTATATGTGTAACACACATTGGAGGAATAAAATGTGTGTAAAAGCAAGGAGAAGAGGTGATAGCTTCATAACTGAAATGTTACCGATATTAGCCCTTGTGTGTTGCAGGAATTCTAGAATGTACTGCTAGGGGAAAAAAGATAAACATTAAACTATATTTGATCAGAAACACTCTTTTATTACTGAAAGTAACAATGATGCTGCCAAATCTGATACTTACATGCTGACTTAGACTCAATATTAAACGGGAAAATAATGATTTTATTGTTCTCTATTCTTTGAAGTAACATGGTATATTGATTTCTGAAGAAAAGTAATCCTAAAAAAAGTGCTGACCAGCTTTCAAACTGGTCAATAACAAGTTCTTATTCTGCACTAAAAGTTTGCTAAGTGCTCAATAAATTCTTGTTTATTAAATTATTTCAATTACCATTCATATAGGAGATAGGTACCACTAATGCTGTTTCATAGACATCAAAGATCATATCTTATTTTAAGATCTCTGAAATCAACGTTTATCTTACAAGTAATGATATCTTACAAGCAATGATATTTTATAGCCGATGTTGGCCAGGGACTAGCTATGATATGGTTGTTGATGCCTAAGCATTAATAACCATGAAGAGTAGCAATATCAAAATTTGTAGACTGGGTGTCAAAAGCTTGGAAGAAAATCCAAGAGGCAATACTTAATCATTATTTTAACCTTGAGGGACCAAACAGTTGTGGAAAGGGGAGGTAGTGAAACAAATATGTTTATAAACATTGCTAAAATTGAAGTAAAAAATAGGTTAAATTTAGTTCATTTCAAAGTCAATTTAAGAGCTCGGTACCATTTTGTTTGTAAATATTTTATGAATTATCTTGAGATGTTGTATCACCAATGTTATTTATGGCACAAAAGATGGCATTGTATGTACAAACAAGATCAATCAATTTGAGTTGAAAATTGAGACCTAATCAATATCTTGTTTATATTTTTCTTTTATATATATGATAGTGTTATATATATTTTAAAGATTTTATTTATTTATTTGACAGAGAGAGAGACAGCGAGAGAGGGAACACAAGCAGGGGGAGTGGGAGAGGGAGAAGCAGGCTTCCCACTGAGCAGGGAGCCTGATGTGGGGCTCAATCCCAGGACCCTGGGATCATGACCTGAGCTGAAGGCAGATGCTTAATGACTGAGCCACCCAGGCACCCCTATACTGGTGTTATATTATAAAACCTCTACCTAATAAAGGCTATAAGAATTATCCCAATCAGTATAAAATAAAAATAAAGTTGAATTGGCCCAATTTTTCCTTAGAGGTATATAAAAAAATGGAGTACCTTACAATCAAAAGTGTTTCAGAATAGATAAAATATTATATTCCTATTTTACTGATGGGAAAGCTAAAGTTTAGGAAGGCTAAGCCACTTGGCAATTCTGAGACCTCACAGAGAATAGCTAATATCAACAAAATGTAAAAACCTAATTTTTAATCTATACCATAACATAATAAAGCCAACTTAGCATAAAGATTTTGTTGCCAAAGCAGACAAATTATTTAAAATGCATGAGGTTTAGTCAGAATGGCTAAAATTAACAAGTCAGGAAACGACAGATGTTGGCGGGGATGCGGAGAAAGGGGAACCCTCCTACACTGTTGGTGGGAATGCAAGCTGGTGCAGCCACTCTGGAAAACAGTATGGAGGTTCCTCAAAAAGTTGAAAATAGAGCTACCATATGATCCAGCAATTGCACTACTGGGTATTTGCCCCAAAGATACAAATGTAGGGATCCAAAGGGGTACGTGCACCCCGATGTTTAGAGCAGCAATGTCCACAATAGCCAAACTGTGGAAAGAGCCAAGATGTCCATCAACAGATGAATGGATAAAGAAGATGTGGTATATATATACAATGGAATATTATGCAGCCATCAAAAGGAATGAGATCTTGCCATTTGCAAGGACGTGGATGGAGCTGGAGGGTGTTATGCTGAGCGAAATAAGTCAATCAGAGAAAGACATGTATCATATGACCTCACTGATATGAGGAATTCTTAATCTCAGGAAACAAACTGAGGGTTGATAGAGTGGGCGGTGGGGTGGGAGGGATGGGGTGGCTGGGTGATAGACATTGGGGAGGGTATGTGCTATGGTGAGTGCTGTGAATTGTGCAAGACTGTTGAATCACAGATCTGTACCTCTGAAACAAATAATGCAATATATGTTAAGAAAAAAAAAAAGAAGATAGTAGGAGGGGAAGAATGAAGCGGGGGAATCGGAGGGCGAGACGAACCATGAGAGACGATGGACTCTGAAAAATAAACTGAGGGTTCTAGAGGGGAGGGGGGTGGGAGAATGGGTTAGCCTGGTGATGGGTATTAAAGAGGGCACATTCTGCATGGAGCACTGGGTGTTAGGCACAATGAATCATGGAACACTACATCAAAAACTAATGATGTAATGTATGGTGATTAACATAACAATAAAAAAGAGGAAAAAAAATGCCTGAGGTTTGCTCCCAGGGAACAGATTTCTGACTCAATTACACTACAGGAGGAGGAAAAATAACAGACTAAAACCCTGGGCTAGAAGTGCTTGCCCTGCCCTTGACCTCTGACCTTAGTCTCAACCAATGGGTTGCGAAAAAGAGCATGAAATTACCTCCAAATCATTTTTTGCCCTATGTTCTCTTGTTCATTTTTCCCTGTTAGATCAAAAATGTGTATTAGATAGCCTAGTACTAAGTGAACAATCTATGGCATTAGACTGGATTTTTAATTTTAAAATATAAAATCTCATGTTTAAGAAAGTTTTCAATTCCAATTATTTTCTAAGTATGCTATTCATTTTCACTGGGCCTTCACATTTGCTGGTCCATCTGCCTAAAGCCCTTTACCTCTGATTCTCTCCCTTTGGTTCAAGCCTCAGCTCAAAAAAAAATGTTTCTTCTTTCTCAGAGCCTTCCTTGTCATGCCCCTGCTCACCTTGATAGGGTTATGTCCTCCTCTGTGTGTCTTGAGAATACGAATGTAATGGCCATACAAGTGTTATATTTTAGCATGCTCTGCCCCTCTGCTAAATCTCTGTACCCAGCATATTGTAGGCCTTCTGTAAGTTATCAGAGAATGTTAAATGAAAAGGGAAATAGTAAAAAATAATTTGATCTTATAAACTTATGCTGCATTATTTTCTGTAGTTGATCAAATCACCTAACACAAAATATAATATGAATTTTGAAACAAATTAAGAAAAATAAGTCCTGGATGAAGCACTAAGGAAGAGATTTTGTCCTATCCTTCACAACGTAGAAATGCAGGGATTTAGCAGGGAGATGAGGACGTGGGTTTATCCACTGAAGCAATTTCTGATCAAAAATGGAAAGGTTTTTCATTTCTTTAAAAATAGTAGGGCAGGACTGCAATTCAGTCACCTTGGTTAACTTATCTTAGCAGAGGTGCCTGAGGGTCTACAATCCACTTGAGATTCTTACTGTAGCTTGATTAAAAATATATTACAGAGCTGAGAGTGATAAAAATGTTTCATTTTCTTCATTCGTTATATAATAAATGTTTATTGGAGAGATTGAGATATTTCCTTCAGGAGAAAAGTGATGGAAGTAATCATTTGGCTTACTACAGTCCTTCCAATGGATTTCTGGTATTTGGCTCCATATTTTATGTTGTTCTTTGTGAACAGTACATAAGGAATAGTGAGATATTCCCCAAGATCTTGCACATAAAAAAAAAAAAAAAATAGAGTTGACCTCTGAGATTTAAACTAATCAAAACTGCAAATAATGGGATGAGACAGAAAGTTCACTAAACCCACTGGAACTACTATTCAGATTATTAAATTGAAAGAAACATAGTCTTAGAAGAAGGAAATGACCAACTTAGAAAATTAAGTTTAGACTATCTCCCATCCCTGCATTTTCTTGATCCTTTACTACCACAACTGCATCTCCTTGCTATTCTGCCTTCCCAAGGGCTCCCATAAAATGAAAGTCCATGTATGTGAGTGTGTGGGTGGAGAGGAGAGAAGGTCATCTTATTCCAGCACAAGAATAAAGGTCACCTGAGCCTCGGTAAATTCCTCAAGTTAAAGTCCATTGTGAGGACTCCTTGAGCTGACGTTTTGGTGGTAGAAACACCTCCTTTAACTTACCACTGCTGGTCTCCTTTACCGACATCATTGTTCCTTTTATTTTTAACCTAAAAAATGTATGTGACTGCATCCATATATTTGCCTCTTTTTTTTTTTTCAAGGCACAAAAATTAGTAACTATTTACATACAGGGATTGCCATTATATCACCCTTCTAGAATCCAAGACATGCATGTGATATTACAAATGGGCTGAAATTCAGCTACTAGCCATGTTTCCAAAGTATAATTTACCACATTCCCCTCATCATCTGAGCACTTACATCTTACATGTTGCAAATTGCCATATCATTCAACAAATTCACTTAACAGAATCATAGAATCAAAAGTTAGAAGGGCACAATACAGCTATCTAATTTAACTTTCCACCTGAATATTTAATCTTGTACAATTTCTTCAAATTGTAATGTGAGGCCTGAACCTTGAGGAGCCTATTAATGAGACACTGGTGTAGCCTGTTACATCAAAAGGTCTGTTTGCAAAATTGTATATCTCTAGAGCTTCCAACATCTGTTACCAGGTCATGACATAAGTTATACAGAATGTTAAATGTTTTTCTGCAAATGTACTTCCCCAGGCTGGACTTTGCCCTGGTTTTTAATTTGTTCCTTAAATAGTTCTGACACATCTCTAGCCTAGCTGGTTGCTTTTGAATACATTTTATTTCATTTACATGGTTCTTTTTTTTTTTTTTAAAGATTTTATTTATTTATTTGACAGAGAGAGACAGAGAGAGAGGGAACACAAGCAGGGGGAGTGGGAGAGGGAGAAGCAGGCTTCCCGCCGAGTGGGAAGCCCGATGCGGGGCTCGATCCCAGGACCCTGGGATCATGACCTGAGCCGAAGGCAGACGCTTAACGACTGAGCCACCCAGGCGCCCCTACATGGTTCTTATAAAGAACAGTTCTCTCTAATAATTGTGTTATCTCAAGGATATTCTGATAACAGATACAAAGTGGAGTGGTACCTATTTAAAAAAAATTTTTTTTTCTTAAGCTCTACACCCAACATGGGGCTTGAACTCACAACCCTGAGATCAAAAGTTACATGCTCTAATGACTGAGCCAGTCAGGCACCACCACCCCTGACCCCACGTCCCTGAGTGGTACCTATTTTTATGTAACACTCCCACCACCTATGCTGGCACCATTATTTAGGTGACTGGGCAAGACTGGCACATCATACCATTGACAGATATCACATTTATTGCCAGCTGAAGCCCCTGAGTGTTCTCATTTCCTGAAGTGAATCATGCGAACCCTGTCTTCTTCATCCTATAGTTACATAGCACTTAGATCAAGACTTTGTCTTTCCCCATTCAGTTTATTGAACCATAATGTGATGAGAGAAATTATATTTCTGACTATCCTTCTGAAAATTATCCATAGTGTCAATTCCGTTGTGTTGATTACATATGGTCTTAAGAGACCATACAAATGTAAACCACTGAGACAATCCTAATTCAGGAGTGTTTTTATGCTATTTGAGTTGTATTCCTTGTGACTGCTGGGCTAGAATACTACAATGACCAATTTTGGAATAATTCCCTGAAATCGCTTAGTCTAGCAGCAGCTCCGTGCTCAGCCTCTGTTCCATAATGGAACTCTAACAGTGGTTAAATCTTTTAGATCCTTGTTCTTGGTCACTGTGATCACCATGTTCTTGCCTTATGACTAGCATATGAAACTCAGTTCAGAGTCTATTTTTCAGAGGGGTCTACAGTTTATCTTGAGTTATTTGGGCTTCTAAGATAATCATGGACAATTAGAGTTGCATGATCATACGAATTCAAGAATCAGATGACTTCTTGGTAGGTTTTGTGGTCTCTGCATAGTGCTTGGTATATGGAGCAAAGAGAGGCAGTGTGACAGAGAGATGAAGTCCTCAGATTCTATAGGTAAACTGACCGGGATTTCAAATCCCAGTTGTGTCGGTTATTAACTTTCTGACCTTGAGGAATTTACTAAACTCACTGTGCCTTGTATCTTTACCTCTGAAATTGTTTAGAAACCTCACTGTGTTTCAGTTTTCTCATCCACAATGCACAATGTGGTTAATGTTCACATTGTGGGTTAGGGATAGTTTTGTTTGGAAAAGTAAATGAATAAACATCTAAAAAGTGCTTAAAAATTGCTTGTCATATCATGTGAATATATATATTTTTTGTTTTATCCCTGCTGTCTTATTTTTAGCACGGATGCCAAACCTACCTCTTTGTAGTTATTCCACTTGTGTCTGTGTGTGCATAGACACACAAAAAGCAAGGTGTTAATATGCAAATCAACAGAACTTTACAGTGTGTTTGGGGATCAGAAAACATACACACACTCATACACATGCACAATATTGTGTGTGCAGATGTATGGATTCGGGGGGAAAAACAGGAAAATATAACTCCATAACTCAGTCTAAAACATTTTTGATGTTTACCTTTAAAACAATGAGATATAAATACAAATACTTTCTTTTCCAGGAAGCGAGATTATTGTTCCTATAATATCATCATACTGGAAAGAAAGCAGGGCTGAATGATTCAGAAACTGAGACAATAATTGCACTAGACAAATGTGAATGGGGAAGGAAGTCTCCACTCTAGGGGACTGCAGTAGGGGAGTGAGACCAGACACATTCTGAACTCATGTTCACTGAAACAAAGAGCAGAAGGATTTCTAAGAGTGAGCATAGGAGGCATTGCAGGCCATTTGTGTTTGCTAATTGGCCTTAACCAAAGGAAAATTAAACTTTCTTGTAACTTCATGACAGGTGGTAGTTTTACAACTTGGAGCAAGGCACCCACCCAAGTGAGGCTCCTACCCTCTATACAGACTGGGGGCCAAGGGCACTGTCTTCCTGGATGATTACATTTCAGTGGGATAACTTCCAGGGCCTAGAGGAAAACAGACCTGTTGTAAAATGACAAAAGGCTTTAAAACAAAGATTTATATATCAAAGAGGCAAAGGAAGAATTTACAATGAAAGATTTCTCTAAAGTAAATGTTTTAAGAAAAGGGAAATTAGAGGCCTAGAGTCAAGAAGAAGCCTGCCCAAAGTTTAATCAAGCGGAGGGGAATGGCAAGGCCTTCTTTGTCAACTTTTAACTTGTAAGTCAGATTATTGAAACAACAACAGCAGGATCATCTTGGGCACATTACTTAATCTTACTTACATCAGCATTCTCAGCTCTGAAATGGAGATTTTATTACCTGATATGTTGGATTAATTGTGAAGGTTTAAGGAAATAATGTAGGTAAAACATGTAATTCACTGCCTGGAGGATTAATTGTCACTCAACATAGTAGTTGCTATTTTATTACTGGCATTGTTTTTACTCCACAGTACGATTTTATTTGCCCCATAAATCGACCATCACTCTGAAATGTGACTCTATAGATACTTTATTTTATTTTATTTTATTTTATTTTTTAAATTTATTTATTTGAGACAGAGAGAGAGCACACAAGCAGGGGAACGGTCAGAGGGAGAAGCAGGCTCCCCGCTGAGCAGGGAGCCCGATGTGGGACTCGATCCCAGGACCCTGGGATCATGACCTGAGCCGAAGGCAGCCGCTTAACCGACTGAGCCACCCAGGTGCCCCTCTATAGATACTTTAAAACAAAATAAAAAACATTCAACCAAGTGTTTTGGCATTAAAAGCAACACAGCTATTATTTTCTTGCTAGTTAATCACTGACACAGTTGAAGTTTTGCTCTGAAAAAACTTTTGACCTGCTTCAATAACATTTAAATCTGATGTTATAAACATACTTTTCACATTTAAATAAGTATTTTCATTCTAATAAGTAACTTTATGTTTTAATACATAATCACTATTTTCCTTGTAATTATATTTTTAGCACTGGGAAACATAGAATATCAAACTGTATAAATGTCAAGGAAAATGAGAAGTTTCTAAATGGCCATCTGCTGTTTGCAAAGTTCATAGTTCCAAAGTTAATAGTCTAATTCATTAAACAAAAAACAATCTATGAAAATGTGGTGTTAAATTAATGGTTCCAGTCTTACGAGGTAACTAGATGAGTAAAATATGTTCTCTTTTTCAAGAATAGTACTAGCTTTTTGCTGTGAACAACCTCTTTCAAGAAGCCAGCTGATGAGTGGGGAAACTAATTGAATTTTAAAAGTATAAAAGTTATTTAAACACAGGATTGGATCCAATGTGTGTGGCCCCAATGTACATATGATTGCACAGTAATGAACTTCCACAATATTTCTAAGTGAACAATTCACTGGAAGGAATTATAATAAAGATCATCCAAACTATATAGATCTGCCTGTTTCCCAAGCCCAGAACAATTTAGCCCAGAGTATAGATCTACATGGACAAGCAATAAAATCTTATTATGCTCAATCAGAAATCTTCATTTTTTAAACAAAATTTATATGCTCATTTTTACAGACCCTTCTCGAGATATCATTTCTCTGTATGTCAAATATGATCAAAATATTCCAAATTAAATAGACCATTGATGTCTACTCATTTTATTCAGGGATTTTGGTGCTTAAGATTTGCCAACCATCAGTCTACTCCAGTGAATATTTTCCAAGTAGTTTCCAAGTACCTACTAGATGTTAAAGATGATTCCAATGAACCAATGGATATATTAGGAGTACCTTATTCTTTTTAGAATAGTTTGTTAATTGATTTAGGAGGAATATAAAAGAAATTCTATACTCAGTGTGGTAGGTAGATCAATGGCCTTCAAGTATGTCCAGGCCCTAATCTCCTGAATGTGTGAATGTATTACTGAAAATAGAAAAAGGAATTCTGTAGATGTAATTAAGGATCTTGAAATAAGAAGATCATTCTTAATTGTCTGAGTGAACTCAGTGTAATCATAAGGGTTCTTATAAGGGGGAAGTCATAAAAGTCAGAATCAGAGAAAGACTTATGACAATGAAAGCAGAGGACAGAGTGATATACAGGGTCATGAGCCAAAGAATGAAGTTGGCTTCTCGAAAATGGAAAAGACAAGGAAAGATATTTCCATTTAGAGTATCCAGAAGGAATACAGCCCTACTGACACTTTCACTTTAGTCCAGTGATACTTTGACCTTTAACACTGCAAGATAATAAATTTTCATTGTTTTAAGCCACTAAGTTTGTGGCAATTTGCTACAGCAACAATAGGATAATAATGTACACTGTAAGGGCCCCTGGGTGGCTCAGTCAGTTAAGCGTCTAACTCTTGATTTTGGTTCGGGTCCTGGGATCGAGCCCCCCATCAGGCTCTGCACTCAATGGGGAGTCTGCTTGAGATTCTCTTTCTCCCTCTGCCCCTCCCCCCACTCTTTTCCTCTCTCCCTCTTTAAAATAAATAAATCCTTTAAAAAAATAATGCATACTGTATTACCACATATGTTTCTCTTTAATCATACAGATAGAAATTACAAACTAAAAGAATGTATAAAATTAATTTTAATGTAGGTAAAGGGAAAAAGAAAAGAATGTGTGTGGTCAGAGATCATCAAGATCTTTTGTACTATACTATATAAATGAGATAGACTTTGAGTCAGAATTTCAAAAATTAAAGCTAAAAATGCATAAACAGAATACCTCTTTATTTCACCAACTTTCACTAAACCTTTCTACCTCCCATGCTACTTCATTTCCCACTAGCCTGCTGGCATCCCTGATTGTGTCTCTCAGGTACTAATCAACATTCTTATCATACATTTGTTCTCAGCATCCTTTTGGATGCTTTCTGTCCAAAAAGCCACTTGAATTCTGAGTTATGTTGCTACCATGGCTGCTGGTATCCTGCAGGACAACCCTGATGCCATTGTTAAGGATGTTGGTTCCCAGTACTACCTAAGCTAAAACAAACAAACAAAAATCAAGTAGTATAAGTGAAGTTGTCTTCTATTGAGACCTCTTAGTTCCAGCGCCATATAGTTTTTTCCTTGAAGATAGTACAAAACTTCTCCTCTTGCCTAACTCCTGAACATTTCCAGTTGTTGAAAACTGAGTGAAAATACCTCATTCAACTTTTTGCCTCCATCTATATCTGTATGTGGCTAGGTATAAGAGTGTTGGGAGCCAGAGAGAAAAGGATCTATCTAACACAGATACCATGTTGTTCAGCCCATTCTAATATAGGTCAAAATTCAGCCCCTGAAATCAAGAAAAACTCTATTCATTCTTGAACCAATATTTTTTACATAAATTAAATCCTTGGGTCTTCCATTTCTAATTACGATAGATATCCTTTCAGAAAAACACTATTTCTGAGAAGAGAAAAAGCTGAATACAAAAGAAAACAAAACAAAAATATCATATTTTAAGGCAACAGGGGCTTTTGAGACAATGAGAACTTGAGGATAGAAGATCACAGAGAAAAGGCACCTGGGTGGATGAAAATGACTCTGAAAGCTCAGGATTTGGCCCAAACTTAGGAAGAGGAAAGATGATAAGATTTCAATGGAAGACTTTCAGCTAAGAAGCAGAGAAGTTAGCATAGCTTTGGGCTATCTCATAGGCTGGCGAAAGAAAAATTAGAGTGTGAAGCTATCAAGAGAGCAGATCTGAAGGGCCAAGATTCCCAAGAGAGAAGTGCAAGTAAATAAGCTGAACACTGTATTTTCTTCCATCTGAAGCATTTGCTGAAGTCTTAAGCTGCACCAGGCCAAGAGGCCAAGACATTCAGCAAAAGGCTGCTCAAAACCAGAGTGGATTTTAATATTGCAGAGGGAGGAGAGATGGACGGTTCACCAAGAATGAGAGTCCCTGGTAAGTAAAATGAGTTCTCATTAGGAGAGGGCAAGAGGAGATGATCACTGACCTTATAATAACTGTGGCCAACTATAGATTACTTTTGTTTTTGTTTTTTAATTGGAGTAAAGTGACTTGACTTCACTTACGCAACCTACCAGAGAATAGGATAGACCCGCGGGGAAAGAATATATTACCATACAGACCTCCACAATTTTTATAAACATTTTCCACACATCGCAACAAGTTGAACCAGGAGAGAGAAAAACAAAAACAATACACATCCAGATGAGCTAGTTATTGCAGTTTTCAAAAATAAACATTAAAACAACTATGGTTACATGTTTCAAGAAAACAGATGACAGTTCAGGATATTTCCAAAGAAGAGCAGTTATTTTTTAAATTAAGTTTAAGAAAAAACCTTGAATGTAATAGTTGAAATAAAAGACCTAAAATGGGTCAGTTTACACATAAACTAGACACAGCAGAGGAGAGGATCAGAAGAACATAGCCAGGTTAATATACAAAATGGGAAATGGGAAAAATTCATAAAAGGCCTATGATCTTGTGGGCAAAAGGCCTGACCAAGTGTCATTACAGTGCCATAGAGGCAGGGAAAAATGAAGAAGAAGAAATAGTTGAAGAGATATAGAACAATAATTTTCCAAAGCATATGTAATACCTTAAGCTAGGTATTTATAAAGCTACAACAAACTCAAGCAATGTAAATTAAAATAAATCAGTACTCAGATCCACTATAATAAATCTGCTAAAGATAAAACCCCAAAGATAAATTTTTCAATGCGGTTAAAAAAAAAAAGACACATTACCTTCAAAGAGCAACATAAGATTGATAAGTGACTGATCAAAAGAAATGATGGAAAACAGAAAACATTTTTCAAATGGTAAAAGAATAAACGTCTAATATAAAATCGTATAATCTTCAAAAACAACCTTCAAAAGTAGAAATGATACTGATCTCTTTAATTTACTTTGAAATTTACTTTAATTTACTTTGAAATACATCAAAATAAATAGAATGCATTAATGACTGGATAGAGATTAAATGAATAGCTATAATGTGATAAAGCAAATATAGTAAAATATTAATGGTCATATCTAGGGAATGGCTATATTTATTTTCACCATGAAAATCTGTCAACATTAATCTATGCTTGAAAAATTCATAATAAAATATTGAGAAAAATGGGGCGCCTGGGTGGCTCAGTTGGTTAAGCGACTGCCTTCGGCTCAGGTCATGATCCTGGAGTCCCGGGATCGAGTCCCGCATCGGGCTCCCTGCTCAGCAGGGAGTCTGCTTCTCCCTTTGACCCTCCTCCCTCTCATGCTCTCTCTATCTCATTCTCTCTCTCAAATAAATAAATAAAATCTTTAAAAAAAAATATTGAGAAAAATGAAAGCATAAAAGCTCTCCTAATGGATGAAAACACCTGAGTAAGAAAACATCTTATATGAAAAGATGTTCAGTATATTTAGTCATCAAGGATATACTATTTAAAGTTCCAATGAGCTACTACCCCAATTCCTGAAGAATGGCTGAAATTAATTGAACCAGCAAAAAGAAAACCAATGACACCAAGTGTTGGCAAGAATTTTCAACAAAAGAAACACTCATTACTACTGATACAGCCAGTTGTAATAGCTACTAGTCAGTTATGTCTGCCTTAGCACCCAGTACTTCCACTTCTATGTGTCTGCATACGTACACCATATGATATATACACAACTGATAATAGCAATAGAATTTATATTAGCCCAAACTGTAAACTAACCAAATTCAGTGGATATGTATTTCACCATTGTTTGAGACCCAACAGTCCAGAGGTATAATAATATTTCTTAGCTTTATCAAGGTATAATTTATAAAACTGTAAGATATTTAAAGTATACATCAAAATATGGCAAGAAAAGACAAACTCTGCTTGATGGAATTGGAATTAGAGAAATGTTCCAAAGCCCTGATTTCTGATCCATGTTTCAAAGATAGAAACGTAAGAAGCTTCTCCCTCATGGGTCTACATGGGTCTAACAGGTCCATGAATCTAGCAGGGCATCTAACCTGATGCTCCAGGCCACATTAACCAAAGGGTATTGATAAGCAAGGTAGACAGCTATACCCACATCATTTAGGAAGCTGAAAACAGAGGCACAGGAAGCAAAGGCCTTTATTAGTATTAGTAAGAGAGACTGGAACATGGAAAATAAAATTACCTGTTCTACTGAAATAAATTCTCAAAAGGCCATATAGTTGTCATGAATGGAAAGATGTGTAAACAGGAAAGCATGAGGACAGGTGATTTGTGAAAATACAGACTTAAATTAATAGGTTGACAAGATGGTATTCTTGTCTATGGGAGGATTTTTCCCAGGGAAGTTCATGTCAAGAGGAGAATAACTTCTTTAATTTAGTAAATATTTATAAAATTGATTGAGTTCATAGTCCTGCCCTTTCAGAATAGATGACATCAGGAAGGTCTGTCAATAGGTTGCTACAAAAATTCCAAAACTGGGAAGACTAAAGAATGGTAGGCCCTACCCTAGAAGGGATTCATTCAACCTCCATTGACCAAATATATCTCAGTGTGCACACACACTTGAGAAACACTTGTTGGCATTGTCTATTATAATAAATGAAACAAAATCTCTGTCCTCATGGAGCTTGCTTTATAATAAAACTTATTTTCAAAAATCTTGCTACTTGGAGGCTCTCTGGACAGGAGCATGAAAACAAGAATAAGTCTGCTCTTGAAAACAGTGTACAGGATGGAACCTGATACCATAAATTAAGTAACAACATAATTATCACAATATGGAGGTGAGGTCAGAATACAGCTACTATAGTTACAAGGTTAAATCACATGAAAAAGTACTATATTTGAGAAGATAGATTGATTTCAGGATCTTCTCTATAATAAATTTGCATATGATACTGGTAGTAAGAAATACAAATTAAAAACAAGGAAGGTGAGATAAAATAAGTATTTTCAAAATTAAATAAAAAGTAAATTAAAATATATTAAATATTATTTGACTCTAAACTCATACAATATCCTAGCTTATTTTAAAAACCATACTATAAATATATTTTAATCCTGTGCAGATAATTCTATCACGTATCTCTGCAGCTCAATGAAAACTCAGTATTTGGGAATAAACACTCTGGAATAAAAAACAGTATTGATATTGGGCTCTAAAGCAATGCAGTTTATACCTGGAGCTCAGTGAATAAAGTATACATCAAATCAAACAGGAACCGTAAAAACAACAAACATCAACAATAAGAACCAACTGATAGTTTGAAGCAGGTACACACACAACAGTATTTTGGATTTTCAAGCCACATCTATGCCAGTCTCCACTGAATCTCTGCCACCAGGCATAATGCTTGGCACATGATAGAAAAGTCTTACTTAAATTACTTAAATTATTACTATTTATGGATAGATTACATCTCCATTTTCATTTTTACTCTGTTCAGTCCACATTTTTACCAAAAGAAAAAGCAAAACTGCCACTTGGCTTTTAGAATCTGAAGTTCAACATTAGGTTTTGAGGATTTTGAGAAATAATATATGCTCTGTGGTTCCTAAATCTCAATCTTTCTTGGCTTTGAGCATAAGAGAATTTCTAGGAAGGAAAAAACATAGTTCCACATGAAAACTGTATTTTCCAGAGTTTTAAGGATTTTATGTATCAATTTTATTTGTGATCTACTGAAAATTTGCTTCAAATATCTGGGCAAATTGTAAGTACAAAATATCAAGATATTTTTCTTATGAAATGTTCAAAGGGAACTCAGATCTCTGATGGTACAGTACTTACTATGTTACTATCCATCTTCACATTTGGCTAATGATGAGATTGTAATGTTTGAAATTTTTTATGTCTCAACCTCAGTAGTCCCAGGTAACTTCAAAATTTTCTGTGATGTCAGAGGGTTTATTTAGGCTTTACACCATAAACTTGGGGTTTTCAAACTAAGCTCCACAGATGCTTAGATATAACTTAAAGACTTCTCAAATGTCATGGCAGAGAACAAGGAGGAGCTGGGCATTCAGTGATATGAGCCTCCAATTGCACTTCAAGTGGAGAAGCCCTGTTTCTTTGTTTTCTGTTTCACTATTAATTTTCTATGCTTCACTTTATAAATGGAACTAGTAACAGAAAGATTAGTCCTTACTAGTCCTTACACCATTATAGTAATCCAGACAAGACATGAGAGAGGGAAAAAAAAAAAAATATATATATATATGTATATTTCAGGGGTAGAATCAGTAGTACTTGATTAATTACTAAATTTGGTAGACAACGGAGTACAACAAAGGGAGAAACCAGAATTAGTACCAGAATATAAACTAGAATATGACAAATACTGCATTGAATGCATATAAAAAAGCTCTCAAAATTATATGTCTTAGAGATCAAGGAAGCCTTCTTACAGAGGGTAGCTTGGTAATATTTACGTGCAGAGTTAAACCATGAAAATGATAGAATTTTTTTATGTTAATTTTATGTGCAGAGTTAAAGTCATGAAATGATATAATTTTTTTAATGTTAATACTAATGATGGTAGCTATAATTCAGTACTATTTTGTCACAGACACAGTGCAAGGAACATTTCACATAGTATTTCTTTACATCTCTATTATTAATGAGGAAATAAAATATCAGTACGGCCATATCACTTCACATTTGCCATATAATGTAACCTAATCAAAGGAGTAGTATCTCATCATGTTCACAGTTACTTAAGGGGATTACAGAAGGCCATGGGTTATTGAGGATCAGCTTAGAATTCTGCCTAGAACACCACTCGAATCCTTCTTGCGTTAAAGACATACACTATCTTTTCTATCACACTATTATTTTCTACTAACAAATCATACTACGAGCACCTAAGAGATATGCTACTACACAGCCATCAACTCCATAGGCAATCATTGCTATGCTGAGGTTTAGAAATCTGTCTGGATGTTTTCCTTGGTGGCACAAGGATCAAAAAATTAAGAGGCACTTCTGAGGGTGACATTCTGTAAATGACCCTCTATTGGGAATGTAGTATATTACACCTACTACCATCCCCTTCTAGAACCATGTTTCCAGGCTCTGCTGAATCTCTGGTCTGTAGGTGAAAATCTCATCTGCAGTTTGCCTCTGGGAATGCTTTTATACATTAGTAATGAAAACAATTTGGGGGAGTTTCTTATTTATATAGCTAAAGTTACATAGCTTTCAAATAGACCTTTACTAAGTTTGTCATTTGTTGTAGTTCTATTCATCTATAAAAACAAGTGGAATGAAGAAAGTAGCTGTAATTACTGTGTATTAATGTGTCCCTTGAACCTACATTCACCTCTTCTCTGTAAAATTTCATTTTTATTGTAAAACAGTTTGCAATTTGAAGGGCACACATACTTAACCCCAAATAAGACAAAACTCTGGTATTTTAAATAATTCAAAATTTCTAAAATTCTACCAGGAAATTAGTCTAAGGGAAATAATCTTTCTTCTAAATAAGGGCAAAAATAATCCCTTTTCGTGAGTGAAATGTTATTTTCTACTTTCTTTTTTTTTTAAAGATTTTATTTATTTATTTGACAGAGAGAGACACAGCGAGAGAGGGAATACAAGCAGGGGGAGTGGGAGAGGGAGAAGCAGGCCTCCTGCGGAGTAGGGAGCCCGATGCGGGGCCTGATCCCAGGACCCTGGGATCATGACCTGAGCCGAAGGCAGACACTTAACGACTGAGCCACCCATGAGCCCCATATTTTCTACTTTCATCCCAGGCACAATCAGTAATATGAGTTATTTTTGGCTTCAAAGTAGAAAGCGATCAGTTGCACATATTTTCAGAAAACAAACTCTAAGCCAAACAAAACCAAAACCAACAGCATGATTCAGCTTAATTTAAAGCCCTAGTAATATGGCAGGAAACATGCCCTTAGAAAAGTATAGAAAAACCACGCTTTATAGAACTTTCAATTTTATTGAGTTAGAACCATCAGAGTCACAAGGTCTTCTAGTCCATTGTTTCCATCATTCGAACATGTTGTGCAGCCTGGATGAGTGCGAACTGATATTCTTATTCTCCAAAGATATGTCCCTTCCTGTTCATGAACTATACACATTAAATATCCCAGTGCTGTTCAAGAACAACTTCTTCACATACAACTAGTACAGCTGTCAGGGATAAAATGTATATGTAAATGTACATGTATGCAGTTCCAGGACCCACTTATTTCGAGGAAAAAGCAATTTTGTAAATGTCTTTGAATGTTAAAAATCTCTGCAAAAGTATAAATTAGTGAATTAATCAATGCCTAAGCATATAGAATGCTTATGTATTATGTTATGTATTAAATTTATGTAAACATTGGACATCAAGCTTTTATGCTTCCCAAAATGATCATTTTATATGATTCGACCTAATGTTATATTTTATTATAGCATCAAGCTGATGCTGTATTAATATTATTATTATCATTAGTAGTAGTATTAATAATATTTGGATTTTTTTCCAACTTGAATAAAAGAAAATCTATTTCTTTTTTGTCAGTCCTGTGGTTATTTATTAGGAAAAAAAAATTAGCTTTTTGTCATAGAGTCATTTGAAACATTGGTGTAAAATATATG